>NC_139234.1:40421858-41809860 GCF_977018435.1 Lepisma saccharinum
TAAGTTTTGTAGCTACATAACCCATGTAACGACCTCACGCACCCAGGGACCGTTACAAACATGGTGGAGGTGCTTTCTCTGCTATTATACAGCGGAGGGACGATCCCAGTACTTTGGTGAAGTGTGTCTGTCTTTACCCTTTGGTCCCCAAACTTGTTGTGGTCTCGTTTTGATCCCAGTTTGTCTCTTGTTGTCTATGGCTGTCTCTTGTTGTTGTCTGAATGACGATCATTGGTGTATTCGTTGCTAACTGTCGTTGAATCCTGGATTTGAAGTCTGTTCCATGTGGTTGCCTTGTGGCTCTTCGAATTATCCTCTGGTGTTGCTTTTGATGCGTTCATGGTGGTAACACGTCAACAAGCTTCTGGCGAACACCCAACCCTCCTATCTGGTAGTATAAGGTGTCATTTACCCTCTTGTGCAGAAGAAGCATTACATTCACCCCTCCTGAAAAATTGTGACGAAGGTCTCACAATGCCAGATACTACCCGTTCAAATACTGGTGACGAAGCCAGCACAGTCGTTCCCACACCCTCGAGAATAGCCTCCATACACCCAGACACTTTTGGCGCAGACCCGGGTGAAAGCATCATTGAATTTTTTAAGACATATAACCGAGTAGCGTCTATTTTAGGATGGACAGAGGCGCAGAAAATTACCTTTCTCCCAGCTTATCTAAAGCGTAGCGCACTAGCATACTGGGACTTAAATCAGACAACGTTAACGGCTATGACAAGATTTGCACAAGTCGAGCAAACTCTCACGGAGGCTTTCCAACCACTTATGCCAGTTGGACAGGCATACCTAGAATTAGCAGCGCGAAAGAAACAACCTGAGGAGTCAATCGAAAACTTCTTTTACGATATTCTGAAACTATGCCAGCGCGCCGACCCGAACATGAACGATGAGGGAAAAATAAATTTTGTTTGCAACGGATTGCAATCGCGAGACGCGGAAACTCTTGTAACTATGAAGTCCAAAACATTGGAAGAGTTATTGTCAAATCTCCGGCTCATAGAACGAGCAAAACGTCAGGGAAGCTTAGCGGCGCGAACATACGCGGAAGTTACCAAAAACACGCAGGAACAATCAAGAAATTTCCAAATCGGTCAAATGGCCAGACACGGTATGTCCACACTATGGAACAGAAACTACCTAAAAGCGAACAAACGCAACGAGAGTCGGCAAACGGACATTTTTTTCGGGGAAATGGAAACCATAAGGGAAACTCACGAAACGACCACCAACATTTTCGTAGAACACAAAATAACGAAAAACGTTGTTTTATCTGCTCATCTACTTCTCATTTCGCAAGATCTTGCCCGAGTCGAAACTCTTACCCATCACGACGAAATGAGAGAAATTTTCACACAACCGGTAGGAACTTTCCAGTCCGTAATCAACGAAACTTTCAGCAAAATCAGTATGAAAGTAACCAACAGGGACGTTCACCGTCTCCCTACAGAGATCACCCAAACGCATAAGGGAAAAACGGAACAGGGGACGTTTATACCCATGTCAGAAAACACCCCTGAACAATATATTCGTAGACACAAAGGTATGTTCATCATTTTTTCAAAATTCAGGTAAAATCAATGATTGACCAACGATAAACGTATCTATCTTTGGAAAGAAAATCCCTGCACTCATAGATACAGGGAGCACCTGTAGTCTTATTTACATTGGAACCTTACCCCCCTCATTCCCGCTAACTTCCAGACAGACGAACGCAATTACCTTGTCAACTCTAGCAGGAGTTGCTTCAAAGCACACACCAGTTTGTTTATTCTACTTTTGGATTGGTAAGCATAAATTCACTATGCCATTGGCAATATGCGCTAAAAACGCACTCAGAAACCGAATTATATTAGGAGCAGATTTCTTTAATCAACACATCCACTCACTCTCACCCGTAGGATTAACTTTGCGTCGAAAATATAACAGATTCATTAGATTCGTAAAAGAAATCCAGATCTTCCCCATTGTAGGAGAGCACAGGGAAACAAATCTACAGGAAAGTCAAACACGAACTGGAAATTTAGCTAATACATCTAAGAAACCATTAGAGCAGAACAGTATGTGCATACCATCAACTTTTTTAAAAAAAACAAATAAGGAACTGGAGGCCAGTCAGAGAAGTTGCTGCTCGACGCCAGACTGCACCAGAAAATACCTCTGAGTAAGGTAAATGGACTTCACTTTATTTTGACTTAGCCTAAATCTTGGATAGTCTCCAGCAGAGATATTAGGGACTTAGCTAGTTTAGGATAGAAACATAGTAATACTCTAACAAATGTAAGAACTCTGTCTAATAAACCATAAGATACATGATAGAGTGTTTTATATTTAAAGTCCTTAAGTTTTGTAGCTACATAACCCATGTAACGACCCTCACGCACCCAGGGACCGTTACAAACATGGTGGAGGTGCTTTCTCTGCTATTATACAGCGGAGGGACGATCCCAGTACTTTGGTGAAGTGTGTCTGTCTTTACCCTTTGGTCCCCAAACTTGTTGTGGTCTCGTTTTGATCCCAGTTTGTCTCTTGTTGTCTATGGCTGTCTCTTGTTGTTGTCTGAATGACGATCATTGGTGTATTCGTTGCTAACTGTCGTTGAATCCTGGATTTGAAGTCTGTTCCATGTGGTTGCCTTGTGGCTCTTCGAATTATCCTCTGGTGTTGCTTTTGATGCGTTCATGGTGGTAACACGTCAACAAGCTTCTGGCGAACACCCAACCCTCCTATCTGGTAGTATAAGGTGTCATTTACCCTCTTGTGCAGAAGAAGCATTACATTCACCCCTCCTGAAAAATTGTGACGAAGGTCTCACAATGCCAGATACTACCCGTTCAAATACTGGTGACGAAGCCAGCACAGTCGTTCCCACACCCTCGAGAATAGCCTCCATACACCCAGACACTTTTGGCGCAGACCCGGGTGAAAGCATCATTGAATTTTTTAAGACATATAACCGAGTAGCGTCTATTTTAGGATGGACAGAGGCGCAGAAAATTACCTTTCTCCCAGCTTATCTAAAGCGTAGCGCACTAGCATACTGGGACTTAAATCAGACAACGTTAACGGCTATGACAAGATTTGCACAAGTCGAGCAAACTCTCACGGAGGCTTTCCAACCACTTATGCCAGTTGGACAGGCATACCTAGAATTAGCAGCGCGAAAGAAACAACCTGAGGAGTCAATCGAAAACTTCTTTTACGATATTCTGAAACTATGCCAGCGCGCCGACCCGAACATGAACGATGAGGGAAAAATAAATTTTGTTTGCAACGGATTGCAATCGCGAGACGCGGAAACTCTTGTAACTATGAAGTCCAAAACATTGGAAGAGTTATTGTCAAATCTCCGGCTCATAGAACGAGCAAAACGTCAGGGAAGCTTAGCGGCGCGAACATACGCGGAAGTTACCAAAAACACGCAGGAACAATCAAGAAATTTCCAAAATCGGTCAAATGGCCAGACACGGTATGTCCACACTATGGAACAGAAACTACCTAAAAGCGAACAAACGCAACGAGAGTCGGCAAACGGACATTTTTTTCGGGGAAATGGAAACCATAAGGGAAACTCACGAAACGACCACCAACATTTTCGTAGAACACAAAATAACGAAAAACGTTGTTTTATCTGCTCATCTACTTCTCATTTCGCAAGATCTTGCCCGAGTCGAAACTCTTACCCATCACGACGAAATGAGAGAAATTTTCACACAACCGGTAGGAACTTTCCAGTCCGTAATCAACGAAACTTCCAGCAAAATCAGTATGAAAGTAACCAACAGGGACGTTCACCGTCTCCCTACAGAGATCACCCAAACGCATAAGGGAAAAACGGAACAGGGGACGTTTATACCCATGTCAGAAAACACCCCTGAACAATATATTCGTAGACACAAAGGTATGTTCATCATTTTTTCAAAATTCAGGTAAAATCAATGATTGACCAACGATAAACGTATCTATCTTTGGAAAGAAAATCCCTGCACTCATAGATACAGGGAGCACCTGTAGTCTTATTTACATTGGAACCTTACCCCCCTCATTCCCGCTAACTTCCAGACAGACGAACGCAATTACCTTGTCAACTCTAGCAGGAGTTGCTTCAAAGCACACACCAGTTTGTTTATTCTACTTTTGGATTGGTAAGCATAAATTCACTATGCCATTGGCAATATGCGCTAAAAACGCACTCAGAAACCGAATTATATTAGGAGCAGATTTCTTTAATCAACACATCCACTCACTCTCACCCGTAGGATTAACTTTGCGTCGAAAATATAACAGATTCATTAGATTCGTAAAAGAAATCCAGATCTTCCCCATTGTAGGAGAGCACAGGGAAACAAATCTACAGGAAAGTCAAACACGAACTGGAAATTTAGCTAATACATCTAAGAAACCATTAGAGCAGAACAGTATGTGCATACCATCAACTTTTAAAAAAAAAACCAAATAAGGAACTGGAGGCCAGTCAGAGAAGTTGCTGCTCGACGCCAGACTGCACCAGAAAATACCTCTGAGTAAGGTAAATGGACTTCACTTTATTTTGACTTAGCCTAAATCTTGGATAGTCTCCAGCAGAGATATTAGGGACTTAGCTAGTTTAGGATAGAAACATAGTAATACTCTAACAAATGTAAGAACTCTGTCTAATAAACCATAAGATACATGATAGAGTGTTTTATATTTAAAGTCCTTAAGTTTTGTAGCTACATAACCCATGTAACGACCCTCACGCACCCAGGGACCGTTACAAACATGGTGGAGGTGCTTTCTCTGCTATTATACAGCGGAGGGACGATCCCAGTACTTTGGTGAAGTGTGTCTGTCTTTACCCTTTGGTCCCCAAACTTGTTGTGGTCTCGTTTTGATCCCAGTTTGTCTCTTGTTGTCTATGGCTGTCTCTTGTTGTTGTCTGAATGACGATCATTGGTGTATTCGTTGCTAACTGTCGTTGAATCCTGGATTTGAAGTCTGTTCCATGTGGTTGCCTTGTGGCTCTTCGAATTATCCTCTGGTGTTGCTTTTGATGCGTTCATGGTGGTAACACGTCAACAAGCTTCTGGCGAACACCCAACCCTCCTATCTGGTAGTATAAGGTGTCATTTACCCTCTTGTGCAGAAGAAGCATTACATTCACCCCTCCTGAAAAATTGTGACGAAGGTCTCACAATGCCAGATACTACCCGTTCAAATACTGGTGACGAAGCCAGCACAGTCGTTCCCACACCCTCGAGAATAGCCTCCATACACCCAGACACTTTTGGCGCAGACCCGGGTGAAAGCATCATTGAATTTTTTAAGACATATAACCGAGTAGCGTCTATTTTAGGATGGACAGAGGCGCAGAAAATTACCTTTCTCCCAGCTTATCTAAAGCGTAGCGCACTAGCATACTGGGACTTAAATCAGACAACGTTAACGGCTATGACAAGATTTGCACAAGTCGAGCAAACTCTCACGGAGGCTTTCCAACCACTTATGCCAGTTGGACAGGCATACCTAGAATTAGCAGCGCGAAAGAAACAACCTGAGGAGTCAATCGAAAACTTCTTTTACGATATTCTGAAACTATGCCAGCGCGCCGACCCGAACATGAACGATGAGGGAAAAATAAATTTTGTTTGCAACGGATTGCAATCGCGAGACGCGGAAACTCTTGTAACTATGAAGTCCAAAACATTGGAAGAGTTATTGTCAAATCTCCGGCTCATAGAACGAGCAAAACGTCAGGGAAGCTTAGCGGCGCGAACATACGCGGAAGTTACCAAAATCACGCAGGAACAATCAAGAAATTTCCAAAATCGGTCAAATGGCCAGACACGGTATGTCCACACTATGGAACAGAAACTACCTAAAAGCGAACAAACGCAACGAGAGTCGGCAAACGGACATTTTTTTCGGGGAAATGGAAACCATAAGGGAAACTCACGAAACGACCACCAACATTTTCGTAGAACACAAAATAACGAAAAACGTTGTTTTATCTGCTCATCTACTTCTCATTTCGCAAGATCTTGCCCGAGTCGAAACTCTTACCCATCACGACGAAATGAGAGAAATTTTCACACAACCGGTAGGAACTTTCCAGTCCGTAATCAACGAAACTTCCAGCAAAATCAGTATGAAAGTAACCAACAGGGACGTTCACCGTCTCCCTACAGAGATCACCCAAACGCATAAGGGAAAAACGGAACAGGGGACGTTTATACCCATGTCAGAAAACACCCCTGAACAATATATTCGTAGACACAAAGGTATGTTCATCATTTTTTCAAAATTCAGGTAAAATCAATGATTGACCAACGATAAACGTATCTATCTTTGGAAAGAAAATCCCTGCACTCATAGATACAGGGAGCACCTGTAGTCTTATTTACATTGGAACCTTACCCCCCTCATTCCCGCTAACTTCCAGACAGACGAACGCAATTACCTTGTCAACTCTAGCAGGAGTTGCTTCAAAGCACACACCAGTTTGTTTATTCTACTTTTGGATTGGTAAGCATAAATTCACTATGCCATTGGCAATATGCGCTAAAAACGCACTCAGAAACCGAATTATATTAGGAGCAGATTTCTTTAATCAACACATCCACTCACTCTCACCCGTAGGATTAACTTTGCGTCGAAAATATAACAGATTCATTAGATTCGTAAAAGAAATCCAGATCTTCCCCATTGTAGGAGAGCACAGGGAAACAAATCTACAGGAAAGTCAAACACGAACTGGAAATTTAGCTAATACATCTAAGAAACCATTAGAGCAGAACAGTATGTGCATACCATCAACTTTTAAAAAAAAAACCAAATAAGGAACTGGAGGCCAGTCAGAGAAGTTGCTGCTCGACGCCAGACTGCACCAGAAAATACCTCTGAGTAAGGTAAATGGACTTCACTTTATTTTGACTTAGCCTAAATCTTGGATAGTCTCCAGCAGAGATATTAGGGACTTAGCTAGTTTAGGATAGAAACATAGTAATACTCTAACAAATGTAAGAACTCTGTCTAATAAACCATAAGATACATGATAGAGTGTTTTATATTTAAAGTCCTTAAGTTTTGTAGCTACATAACCCATGTAACGACCCTCACGCACCCAGGGACCGTTACAAACATGGTGGAGGTGCTTTCTCTGCTATTATACAGCGGAGGGACGATCCCAGTACTTTGGTGAAGTGTGTCTGTCTTTACCCTTTGGTCCCCAAACTTGTTGTGGTCTCGTTTTGATCCCAGTTTGTCTCTTGTTGTCTATGGCTGTCTCTTGTTGTTGTCTGAATGACGATCATTGGTGTATTCGTTGCTAACTGTCGTTGAATCCTGGATTTGAAGTCTGTTCCATGTGGTTGCCTTGTGGCTCTTCGAATTATCCTCTGGTGTTGCTTTTGATGCGTTCATGGTGGTAACACGTCAACAAGCTTCTGGCGAACACCCAACCCTCCTATCTGGTAGTATAAGGTGTCATTTACCCTCTTGTGCAGAAGAAGCATTACATTCACCCCTCCTGAAAAATTGTGACGAAGGTCTCACAATGCCAGATACTACCCGTTCAAATACTGGTGACGAAGCCAGCACAGTCGTTCCCACACCCTCGAGAATAGCCTCCATACACCCAGACACTTTTGGCGCAGACCCGGGTGAAAGCATCATTGAATTTTTTAAGACATATAACCGAGTAGCGTCTATTTTAGGATGGACAGAGGCGCAGAAAATTACCTTTCTCCCAGCTTATCTAAAGCGTAGCGCACTAGCATACTGGGACTTAAATCAGACAACGTTAACGGCTATGACAAGATTTGCACAAGTCGAGCAAACTCTCACGGAGGCTTTCCAACCACTTATGCCAGTTGGACAGGCATACCTAGAATTAGCAGCGCGAAAGAAACAACCTGAGGAGTCAATCGAAAACTTCTTTTACGATATTCTGAAACTATGCCAGCGCGCCGACCCGAACATGAACGATGAGGGAAAAATAAATTTTGTTTGCAACGGATTGCAATCGCGAGACGCGGAAACTCTTGTAACTATGAAGTCCAAAACATTGGAAGAGTTATTGTCAAATCTCCGGCTCATAGAACGAGCAAAACGTCAGGGAAGCTTAGCGGCGCGAACATACGCGGAAGTTACCAAAAACACGCAGGAACAATCAAGAAATTTCCAAAATCGGTCAAATGGCCAGACACGGTATGTCCACACTATGGAACAGAAACTACCTAAAAGCGAACAAACGCAACGAGAGTCGGCAAACGGACATTTTTTTCGGGGAAATGGAAACCATAAGGGAAACTCACGAAACGACCACCAACATTTTCGTAGAACACAAAATAACGAAAAACGTTGTTTTATCTGCTCATCTACTTCTCATTTCGCAAGATCTTGCCCGAGTCGAAACTCTTACCCATCACGACGAAATGAGAGAAATTTTCACACAACCGGTAGGAACTTTCCAGTCCGTAATCAACGAAACTTCCAGCAAAATCAGTATGAAAGTAACCAACAGGGACGTTCACCGTCTCCCTACAGAGATCACCCAAACGCATAAGGGAAAAACGGAACAGGGGACGTTTATACCCATGTCAGAAAACACCCCTGAACAATATATTCGTAGACACAAAGGTATGTTCATCATTTTTTCAAAATTCAGGTAAAATCAATGATCGACCAACGATAAACGTATCTATCTTTGGAAAGAAAATCCCTGCACTCATAGATACAGGGAGCACCTGTAGTCTTATTTACATTGGAACCTTACCCCCCTCATTCCCGCTAACTTCCAGACAGACGAACGCAATTACCTTGTCAACTCTAGCAGGAGTTGCTTCAAAGCACACACCAGTTTGTTTATTCTACTTTTGGATTGGTAAGCATAAATTCACTATGCCATTGGCAATATGCGCTAAAAACGCACTCAGAAACCGAATTATATTAGGAGCAGATTTCTTTAATCAACACATCCACTCACTCTCACCCGTAGGATTAACTTTGCGTCGAAAATATAACAGATTCATTAGATTCGTAAAAGAAATCCAGATCTTCCCCATTGTAGGAGAGCACAGGGAAACAAATCTACAGGAAAGTCAAACACGAACTGGAAATTTAGCTAATACATCTAAGAAACCATTAGAGCAGAACAGTATGTGCATACCATCAACTTTTTAAAAAAAAAAACAAATAAGGAACTGGAGGCCAGTCAGAGAAGTTGCTGCTCGACGCCAGACTGCACCAGAAAATACCTCTGAGTAAGGTAAATGGACTTCACTTTATTTTGACTTAGCCTAAATCTTGGATAGTCTCCAGCAGAGATATTAGGGACTTAGCTAGTTTAGGATAGAAACATAGTAATACTCTAACAAATGTAAGAACTCTGTCTAATAAACCATAAGATACATGATAGAGTGTTTTATATTTAAAGTCCTTAAGTTTTGTAGCTACATAACCCATGTAACGACCCTCACGCACCCAGGGACCGTTACACCGCGGTTATATTTTTGCAAAGTTCTGAACAAATATTTGAAAATGAGGTTTCCGAACTTGCATTAATCCAACATGACAGAAAATTCAGGGGAGCGCGGTTTGAACCGACAAACCGCCTTTAATCCGGTAGATTAAATAAAGGAAGAAGAATTGTGGGGACATACTAACTGCCCCCATGATTTAGTATGTTTGATAAGAGTGCGTTCAAGTTGTGGACTTCGTACAAGCAGAATATTTAACGTATTCTGCATTTTGTAAGTTCTGTCTCTGTAAGTTAATCGCTACCATGTAGATTACCAAGGAACACGTTGTGGAACAAGCACCTTAAATAAAAAAAACAACAATTGAGTACTAATAAAACTGGAAGCTTTGTGCATTCAGTAAAAAAGATGAACAAAATATGCACTATCTCCACCTTGTGCATTCAGTAAAAAAGATGAACAAGATATGCACTATCTCCACCTTGTGCATTCAGTAAAAAAGATGAACAAAATATGCACTATCTCCACCTTGTGCATTCAGTAAAAAAGATGAACAAAATATGCACTATCTCCACCTTGTGCATTCAGTAAAAACGATGAACAAAATATGCACTATCTCTATATAATGATTTCGTGGCTTGTGAGTCAAGCTGCCAGATCCTCGTAGGCTCTGTCCAGGATGTATTGCACGGTAATGGCTTTCCAGCTTTCCAATAATTCCCTTCTCATTAGAGATTTCAGCTCCCAAGCGGCCCCGGCGCCCATCCAGCGTCGAATAACATGGGTACCTGGGGGAAACCCTGGTCAGGGGCGTGATGCTGATCACCCCCACTCATGACCGGATCAAGAAAGTGTGGGGCGTTACCCCCACACCCCCTATACGCCTTCATGGCGTGGTGCTATGCACAGGGGAACACTTTTTTTTTTAATACGAGAATAGATTGTGGCGCCTCATGCCACTCTCTTCGTTTGGCACAATGGTTATTCTTCTTTTTACATTCTTATTTAATATTCATGTCCAAACAGCAACATTTTTTGCCTTATCATTACATTGTATATCTTATTATAAATAACCACATATCCTCATAGCATCATCCCTCCATGGCCCATGTAAGCAAAATCTGTCAGCTAACTCTATTCATCATTATAAATATAATATGTAACACTACAATGATATTACTCCCTCCTCACGTTTTATCATGCATGAAAAAACAGAAAACTCACAGGTGACAATTACGTACTGCTCTGGGTGCCAAACCTTAATGTTCGACATTATTTTTAATTATGTTTCTCTTTACTTTTTATGATGTATGTAATCTGTATAATGTAAACAAGAAATAAATAAAGAAAATAATAATAATAAAAGAAACAAGGGAACCGGTAAATTCGGAGCAAAAGACGTCCTGGCATATTTAGACACGAGGGCATAAGCGCATACCCTCGAATGTATGCGGGTGGATGAGGGCTGCTTCCCCCCTTGTCCAAACAAAAACCTTTGACGCCTGTATGAAATCCACAGCAAAAATTAGATACAATTGTTTCTCAACTGCGCGAGCTCTTCTCAATACACGTAAAATATATTTAATATACCTTAATGCAGGCACGCAGCCAGTGGGGTTCGGGGGATGAAGGTCCCAAGAAATCAAATATCTAATTTAAATAGGGCATACAAATTCATCTTCAGGACTTAGCCCCCCCCCCCCCACACACACACACACACCACTTTTATCAGCGGCTGCTGATAAAGGATGACCCTTCAGAAATAAAATTGTCGCTATATTCCTGCGTGTCTACTGGTAATTGAAACAGTTGTGTCACGCACCTGGTATACTTTTTAGAAGTAATTCTTCCAAACATCATCTCCCTTACATCTTCCAGGTAAATTATAACCCAACCTTAACCCAAATAGAGCAATTGCTGTGACTGGCAGGTCATTGAGGGCTCCCGTAAGACACCGCAGAGCATTTCGGCTATGATCAAATGTTCGTGTGGTCTTCTTCGTGACCCTGAATCGGTATCAGAGCTTCAATCGTGACCTGGTATGACGTGAACATATCAGATGATGCGAGAGTGCTGTAATTTCCAATGCTGTTTACACACGTGGAAGAATTCTTCAAAATGTCCCGCGTTAGAAATTGGATCGCAGGAGCAAAAAAAAAAGGTAATGAATCACGTGCTTTCAATTCGAGATGTAAAAAAAAGGAGGGTTTGTGGATAATTAGGAAATTAGAGAATTCTGGTTTGTACTGCGAGCGTACACGTATGCTTTTGTACGATACTTTCACGCAATAGCTCGTTTCCAACAACTCATTAAAGCTATCCTCATCAAGGATACTCTAGAGCATTAATAATTTTGTCCAAAATGAAGGCGAGAAATGGAATTGAGTAACAATCTCCAAGGAGAAATTCTTTGAAAAATCAGTCCGAGTTACGATTTCTATATAAAAAATTAAGAATCGTGTTCTGGAGACAAAGAACAAATCTGTTCTGTACGTTTCACTTAATTTTCCACACGTGTGCTTTCAAAGCACACGTGTATGTTCAGGGTTCCTTAGAATTAATGAACTTCATTCATTTGCAAGTTTTTACCGATAGATGGAACGAGTGTGTAAGTTACCCTTTTGCTTTAAAGGAGCGTCCACGAATTTAAAAAAGAAAGTAAACCAACTCACATTTCTATCGAAATTATATGGGATCTATTATTTTTAAAAGGATTGCCGCTGCTATTTCTTTATGTTAGGAACTTAGTTATTTTTTTCAATACAAGAGACGTTATTTACGGACAAATACAAGAAGTGTTGTCCATAAAAATGTACAGCTAAGCATTTAAAATATATTGGGACGGTAGGAGTTAATGTTTAAAATATTATATACGAATATACGGATAATTCGGGTATCCGGATAATCAGAATTATCAGAATAATTCAGACATCCTGGTATCAGAATATCCGATATCCGGATATTTGAAATCCGAATAGAAAATTATCCGATATCCGGATATTTGAAATCCGGATAGACAATTATCAAATACCCGGATATTTGAAATCCGTATAGACAATTATCCGATATCCGGATATTTGAAATCCGGATAGAAAATTATTCGATATCCGGATATTTGAAATCCGGATAGACAATTATCCGATATTCGGATATTTGAAATCCGGATAGAAAATTATCCGATATCCGGAATTCGGATAGAAAATTATCCGATTTCTGGATAAAAATTAATCCTGTTTTGACCATCCCTATTATAGACAGCCTTTATAAACTTCTCAAGACCTTGTAGGATGAGAGTAGCAACATGCACTAACTGCCTTCTGTTGACGAACACAGACAATGACGGAGGTACAGCTAAGCTGAATTTGGGGAACATTCCATCGAGGTGCCAGCGTCTAGGCAGTGTCCGAATCGGCAGTTTCTGCTGCATAGAGTACAGCCCCACCCGTGGAATCCACGTATCGTTATAATCCGAATCAGCGGCATAGGTGGAGTTGAATGGGGAAGGTTGCTCGCTGTGGCTCTACGCTCGGCAGCCATGTTGCAACTGAATACAGGATCTAAAATCCAGTGCTACATGTGCATTTTATCGACAACACTGTACTTAAGAAAATATGAAAGAGAAACTCAGATGCCATATATTCAATTTAAGACCTCGAGCGCACTAGCGATTAAAGTTCGGTGATTTTTTAACCATGGAGAAAAAAGTTGCTTTTGGTTTTGTCAAGCGCATACTAGCGATAAAATAGTTGCGTGATTTGGAGGACATCATGCTGTTTTACTACAGCAACTGCTTGTGATCTGATCCGGCGCCATCTTGAACTATGACGCCATCTTTAATTTCTTGCATTGGTCTCCTTAATGCTCGATATCTCAAGAACAGATGAACCGATTTTAACGATCTTTAGTTCGAAGGGATGTTAGAGGAACAACGATTGCTGCAAACATATTATAACAGATTATAGAGGATTTATACATTTTATTAACACATGTATTATTTTATGAAGTTAACCTTAGATTACTTTGAAGTAAGACTTGAAGCTTTCCTGGCGACGAATGATGAATAAATTATCTCGGTCAATCGACCAGGTCAATTCTGGAAAAGTTTCCGATGTCTGTCAACCTGTAGTAGCACCATTTTGAATTCGAAAAATTCCTATGCCAGGATGATCTATGGGTTTTGTATAGTTTTGAACAACCTTTAAAAAGTTTTGAATCCGATTCAGTTTTTCGTAATAATGAATTCAAAAATGCTACTACAGGTTGACGCCTCAGTAGCACTTTCACCAAATTCATCGGAAACGATGCCATTTCGTAGTCTAGGTTATGTATCGTTTTGAACAACCTTCAGAAAGTTTTGAATCCGAAGGACAACTTCAAAAATTCAAATTCAAAAATGCTACTATAGCAGCACTTGTTTTGAATTCGAAAAATTCCTATGCCAGGATGATCTATGGGTTTTGTATAGTTTTGAACAACCTTTAAAAAGTTTTGAATCCGATTCAGTTTTTCGTAATAACGAATTCAAAAATGCTACTACAGGTTGACGCCTCAGTAGCACTTTCACCAAATTCATCGGAAACGATGCCATTTCGTAGTCTAGGTTATGTATCGTTTTGAACAACCTTCAGAAAGTTTTGAATCCGAAGGACAACTTCAAAAATTCAAATTCAAAAATGCTACTATAGCAGCACTTGTTTTGAATTCGAAAAATTCCTATGCCAGGATGATCTATGGGTTTTGTATAGTTTTGAACAACCTTTAAAAAGTTTTGAATCCGATTCAGTTTTTCGTAATAACGAATTCAAAAATGCTACTACAGGTTGACGCCTCAGTAGCACTTTCACCAAATTCAACGGAAACGATGCCATTTCGTAGTCTAGGTTATGTATCGTTTTGAACAACCTTCAGAAAGTTTTGAATCCGAAGGACAACTTCAAAAATTCAAATTCAAAAATGCTACTATAGCAGCACTTGTTTTGAATTCGAAAAATTCCTATGCCAGGATGATCTATGGGTTTTGTATAGTTTTGATCAACCTTTAAAAAGTTTTGAACCCGATTCAGTTTTTCGTAATAACGAATTCAAAAATGCTACTACAGGTTGACGCCTCAGTAGCACTTTCACCAAATTCAACGGAAACGATGCAATTTCGTAGTCTAGGTTATGTATCGTTTTGAACAACCTTCAGAAAGTTTTGAATCCGAAGGACAACTTCAAAAATTCAAATTCAAAAATGCTACTGTAGCAGCACTTGTTTTGAATTCGAAAAATTCCTATGCCAGGATGATCTATGGGTTTTGTATAGTTTTGAACAACCTTTAAAAAGTTTTGAATCCAATTCAGTTTTTCGTAATAAAGAATTCAAAAATGCTACTAAGGGTTGACGCCTCAGTAGCACTTTCACCAAATTCAACGGAAACGATGCCATTTCGTTTTCTAGGTTATGTATCGTTTTGAACAACCTTCAGAAAGTTTTGAATCCGAAGGACAACTTCAAAAATTCAAATTCAAAAATGCTACTATAGCAGCACTTGTTTTGAATTCGAAAAATTCCTATGCCAGGATGATCTATGTTTTTTGTATAGTTTTGAACAACCTTTAAAAAGTTTTGAATCCGATTCAGTTTTTCGTAATAACGAATTCAAAAATGTTACTACAGGTTGACGCCTCAGTAGCACTTTCACCAAATTCATCGGAAACGATGCCATTTCGTAGTCTAGGTTATGTATCGTTTTGAACAACCTTCAGAAAGTTTTGAATCCGAAGGACAACTTCAAAAATTCAAATTCAAAAATGCTACTATAGCAGCACTTGTTTTGAATTCGAAAAATTCCTATGCCAGGATGATCTATGGGTTTTGTATAGTTTTGAACAACCTTTAAAAAGTTTTGAATCCGATTCAGTTTTTCGTAATAACGAATTCAAAAATGCTACTAAGGGTTGACGCCTCAGTAGCAATTTCACCAAATTCAACGGAAACGATGCCATTTCGTAGTCCAGGTTATGTATCGTTTTGAACAACCTTCAGAAAGTTTTGAATCCGAAGGACAACTTTAAAAAATTCAAATTCAAAAATGCTACTATAGCAGCACTTGTTTTGAATTCGAAAAATTCCTATGCCAGGATGATCTATGGGTTTTGTATAGTTTTGAACAACCTTTAAAAAGTTTTGAATCCGATTCAGTTTTTCGTAATAACGAATTCAAAAATGCTACTACAGGTTGACGCCTCAGTAGCACTTTCACCAAATTCAACGGAAACGATGCCATTTCGTAGTCTAGGTTATGTATCGTTTTGAACAACCTTCAGAAAGTTTTGAATCCGAAGGACAACTTCAAAAATTCAAATTCAAAAATGCTACTATAGCAGCACTTGTTTTGAATTCGAAAAATTCCTATGCCAGGATGATCTATGGGTTTTGTATAGTTTTGAACAACCTTTAAAAAGTTTTGAATCCGATTCAGTTTTTCGTAATAACGAATTCAAAAATGCTACTACAGGTTGACGCCTAAGTAGCACTTTCACCAAATTCATCGGAAACGATGCCATTTCGTAGTCTAGGTTATGTATCGTTTTGAACAACCTTCAGAAAGTTTTGAATCCGAAGGACAACTTCAAAAATTCAAATTCAAAAATGCTACTATAGCAGCACTTGTTTTGAATTCGAAAAATTCCTATGCCAGGATGATCTATGGGTTTTGTATAGTTTTGAACAACCTTTAAAAAGTTTTGAATCCGATTCAGTTTTTCGTAATAACGAATTCAAAAATGCTACTACAGGTTGACGCCTCAGTAGCACTTTCACCAAATTCAACGGAAACGATGCCATTTCGTAGTCTAGGTTATGTATCGTTTTGAACAACCTTCAGAAAGTTTTGAATCCGAAGGACAACTTCAAAAATTAAAATTCAAAAATGCTACTATAGCAGCACTTGTTTTGAATTCGAAAAATTCCTATGCCAGGATGATCTATGGGTTTTGTATAGTTTTGAACAACCTTTAAAAAGTTTTGAATCCGATTCAGTTTTTCGTAATAACGAATTCAGAAATGCTACTACAGGTTGACGCCTCAGTAGCACTTTCACCAAATTCAACGGAAACGATGCCATTTCGTAGTCTAGGTTATGTATCGTTTTGAACAACCTTCAGAAAGTTTTGAATCCGAAGGACAACTTCAAAAATTCAAATTCAAAAATGCTACTATAGCAGCACTTGTTTTGAATTCGAAAAATTCCTATGCCAGGATGATCTATGGGTTTTGTATAGTTTTGAACAACCTTTAAAAAGTTTTGAATCCGATTCAGTTTTTCGTAATAACGAATTCAAAAATGCTACTACAGGTTGACGCCTCAGTAGCACTTTCACCAAATTCAACGGAAACGATGCCATTTCGTAGTCTAGGTTATGTATCGTTTTGAACAACCTTCAGAAAGTTTTGAATCCGAAGGACAACTTCAAAAATTCAAATTCAAAAATGCTACTATAGCAGCACTTGTTTTGAATTCGAAAAATTCCTATGCCAGGATGATCTATGGGTTTTGTATAGTTTTGAACAACCTTTAAAAAGTTTTGAATCCGATTCAGTTTTTCGTAATAACGAATTCAAAAATGTTACTACAGGTTGACGCCTCAGTAGCACTTTCACCAAATTCATCGGAAACGATGCCATTTCGTAGTCTAGGTTATGTATCGTTTTGAACAACCTTCAGAAAGTTTTGAATCCGAAGGACAACTTCAAAAATTCAAATTCAAAAATGCTACTATAGCAGCACTTGTTTTGAATTCGAAAAATTCCTATGCCAGGATGATCTATGTTTTTTGTATAGTTTTGAACAACCTTTAAAAAGTTTTGAATCCGATTCAGTTTTTCGTAATAACGAATTCAAAAATGTTACTACAGGTTGACGCCTCAGTAGCACTTTCACCAAATTCATCGGAAACGATGCCATTTCGTAGTCTAGGTTATGTATCGTTTTGAACAACCTTCAGAAAGTTTTGAATCCGAAGGACAACTTCAAAAATTAAAATTCAAAAATGCTACTATAGCAGCACTTGTTTTGAATTCGAAAAATTCCTATGCCAGGATGATCTATGGGTTTTGTATAGTTTTGAACAACCTTTAAAAAGTTTTGAATCCGATTCAGTTTTTCGTAATAACGAATTCAAAAATGCTACTAAGGGTTGACGCCTCAGTAGCAATTTCACCAAATTCAACGGAAACGATGCCATTTCGTAGTCTAGGTTATGTATCGTTTTGAACAACCTTCAGAAAGTTTTGAATCCGAAGGAAAACTTTAAAAAATTCAAATTCAAAAATGCTACTATAGCAGCACTTGTTTTGAATTTGAAAAATTCCTATGCCAGGATGATCTATGGGTTTTGTATAGTTTTGAACAACCTTTAAAAAGTTTTGAATCCGATTCAGTTTTTCGTAATAACGAATTCAAAAATGCTACTACAGGTTGACGCCTCAGTAGCACTTTCACCAAATTCAACGGAAACGATGCCATTTCGTAGTCTAGGTTATGTATCGTTTTGAACAACCTTCAGAAAGTTTTGAATCCGAAGGACAACTTCAAAAATTCAAAAACAAAAATGCTACTATAGCAGCACTTGTTTTGAATTCGAAAAATTCCTATGCCAGGATGATCTATGGGTTTTGTATAGTTTTGAACAACCTTTAAAAAGTTTTGAATCCGATTCAGTTTTTCGTAATAATGAATTCAAAAATGCTACTACAGGTTGACGCCTCAGTAGCACTTTCACCAAATTCATCGGAAACGATGCCATTTCGTAGTCTAGGTTATGTATCGTTTTGAACAACCTTCAGAAAGTTTTGAATCCGAAGGACAACTTCAAAAATTCAAATTCAAAAATGCTACTATAGCAGCACTTGTTTTGAATTCGAAAAATTCCCATGCCAGGATGATCTATGGGTTTTGTATAGTTTTGAACAACCTTTAAAAAGTTTTGAATCCGATTCAGTTTTTCGTAATAACGAATTCAAAAATGCTACTACAGGTTGACGCCTCAGTAGCACTTTCACCAAATTCAACGGAAACGATGCCATTTCGTAGTCTAGGTTATGTATCGTTTTGAACAACCTTCAGAAAGTTTTGAATCCGAAGGACAACTTCAAAAATTCAAATTCAAAAATGCTACTATAGCAGCACTTGTTTTGAATTCGAAAAATTCCTATGCCAGGATGATCTATGGGTTTTGTATAGTTTTGAACAACCTTTAAAAAGTTTTGAATCCGATTCAGTTTTTCGTAATAACGAATTCAAAAATGTTACTACAGGTTCACGCCTCAGTAGCACTTTCACCAAATTCATCGGAAACGATGCCATTTCGTAGTCTAGGTTATGTATCGTTTTGAACAACCTTCAGAAAGTTTTGAATCCGAAGGACAACTTCAAAAATTAAAATTCAAAAATGCTACTATAGCAGCACTTGTTTTGAATTCGAAAAATTCCTATGCCAGGATGATCTAACGGTTTTGTATAGTTTTGAACAACCTTTAAAAAGTTTTGAATCCGATTCAGTTTTTCGTAATAAAGAATTCAAAAATGCTACTAAGGGTTGACGCCTCAGTAGCACTTTCACCAAATTCAACGGAACGATGCCATTTCGTAGTCTAGGTTATGTATCGTTTTGAACAACCTTCAGAAAGTTTTGAATCCGAAGGACAACTTTAAAAAATTAAAATTCAAAAATGCTACTATAGCAGCACTTGTTTTGAATTCGAAAAATTTATATGCCAGGATGATCTATAGGTTTTGTATAGTTTTGAACAACCTTTAAAAAGTTTTGAATCCGATTCAGTTTTTCGTAATAACGAATTCAAAAATGCTACTACAGGTTGACGCCTCAGTAGCACTTTCACCAAATTCAACGGAAACGATGCAATTTCGTAGTCTAGGTTATGTATCGTTTTGAACAACCTTCAGAAAGTTTTGAATCCGAAGGACAACTTCAAAAATTCAAATTCAAAAATGCTACTGTAGCAGCACTTGTTTTGAATTCGAAAAATTCCTATGCCAGGATGATCTATGGGTTTTGTATAGTTTTGAACAACCTTTAAAAAGTTTTGAATCCGATTCAGTTTTTCGTAATAACGAATTCAGAAATGCTACTACAGGTTGACGCCTCAGTAGCACTTTCACCAAATTCAACGGAAACGATGCCATTTCGTAGTCTAGGTTATGTATCGTTTTGAACAACCTTCAGAAAGTTTTGAATCCGAAGGACAACTTCAAAAATTCAAATTCAAAAATGCTACTATAGCAGCACTTGTTTAGAATTCGAAAAATTCCTATGCCAGGATGATCTATGGGTTTTGTATAGTTTTGAACAACCTTTAAAAAGTTTTGAATCCGATTCAGTTTTTCGTAATAAAGAATTCAAAAATGCTACTAAGGGTTGACGCCTCAGTAGCACTTTCACCAAATTCAACGGAAACGATGCCATTTCGTAGTCTAGGTTATGTATCGTTTTGAACAACCTTCAGAAAGTTTTGAATCCGAAGGACAACTTCAAAAATTCAAATTCAAAAATGCTACTATAGCAGCACTTGTTTTGAATTCGAAAAATTCCTATGCCAGGATGATCTATGTTTTTTGTATAGTTTTGAACAACCTTTAAAAAGTTTTGAATCCGATTCAGTTTTTCGTAATAACGAATTCAAAAATGTTACTACAGGTTGACGCCTCAGTAGCACTTTCACCAAATTCATCGGAAACGATGCCATTTCGTAGTCTAGGTTATGTATCGTTTTGAACAACCTTCAGAAAGTTTTGAATCCGAAGGACAACTTCAAAAATTCAAATTCAAAAATGCTACTTTAGCAGCACTTGTTTTGAATTCGAAAAATTCCTATGCCAGGGTGATCTATGGGTTTTGTATAGTTTTGAACAACCTTTAAAAAGTTTTGAATCCGATTCAGTTTTTCGTAATAACGAATTCAAAAATGCTACTACAGGTTGACGCCTCAGTAGCAATTTCACCAAATTCAACGGAAACGATGCCATTTCGTAGTCTAGGTTATGTATCGTTTTGAACAACCTTCAGAAAGTTTTGAATCCGAAGGACAACTTTAAAAAATTCAAATTCAAAAATGCTACTGTAGCAGCACTTGTTTTGAATTCGAAAAATTCCTATGCCAGGATGATCTATGGGTTTTGTATAGTTTTGAACAACCTTTAAAAAGTTTTGAATCCGATTCAGTTTTTCGTAATAACGAATTCAAAAATGCTACTACAGGTTGACGCCTAAGTAGCACTTTCACCAAATTCATCGGAAACGATGCCATTTCGTAGTCTAGGTTATGTATCGTTTTGAACAACCTTCAGAAAGTTTTGAATCCGAAGGACAACTTCAAAAATTCAAATTCAAAAATGCTACTATAGCAGCACTTGTTTTGAATTCGAAAAATTCCTATGCCAGGATGATCTATGGGTTTTGTATAGTTTTGAACAACCTTTAAAAAGTTTTGAATCCGATTCAGTTTTTCGTAATAACGAATTCAAAAATGCTACTACAGGTTGACGCCTCAGTAGCACTTTCACCAAATTCAACGGAAACGATGCCATTTCGTAGTCTAGGTTATGTATCGTTTTGAACAACCTTCAGAAAGTTTTGAATCCGAAGGACAACTTCAAAAATTAAAATTCAAAAATGCTACTATAGCAGCACTTGTTTTGAATTCGAAAAATTCCTATGCCAGGATGATCTATGGGTTTTGTATAGTTTTGAACAACCTTTAAAAAGTTTTGAATCCGATTCAGTTTTTCGTAATAACGAATTCAAAAATGCTACTACAGGTTGACGCCTCAGTAGCACTTTCACCAAATTCAACAGAAACGATGCCATTTCGTAGTCTAGGTTATGTATCGTTTTGAACAACCTTCAGAAAGTTTTGAATCCGAAGGACAACTTCAAAAATTCAAATTCAAAAATGCTTCTATAGCAGCACTTATTTTGAATTCGAAAAATTCCTATGCCAGGATGATCTATGGGTTTTGTATAGTTTTGAACAACCTTTAAAAAGTTTTGAATCCGATTCAGTTTTTCGTAATAACGAATTCAGAAATGCTACTACAGGTTGACGCCTCAGTAGCACTTTTACCAAATTCAACGGAAACGATGCCATTTCGTAGTCTAGGTTATGAATCGTTTTGAACAACCTTCAGAAAGTTTTGAATCCGAAGGACAACTTCAAAAATTCAAATTCAAAAATGCTACTATAGCAGCACTTGTTTTGGATTCGAAAAATTCCTATGCCAGGATGATCTATGGGTTTTGTATAGTTTTGAACAACCATTAAAAAGTTTTGAATCCGATTCAGTTTTTCGTAATAACGAATTCAAAAATGCTACTACAGGTTGACGCCTCAGTAGCACTTTCACCAAATTCAACGGAAACGATGCCATTTCGTAGTCTAGGTTATGTATCGTTTTGAACAACCTTCAGAAAGTTTTGAATCCGAAGGACAACTTCAAAAATTCAAATTCAAAAATGCTACTATAGCAGCACTTGTTTTGAATTCGAAAAACTCCTATGCAAGGATGATCTATGGGTTTTGTATAGTTTTGAAAAACCTTTAAAAAGTTTTGAATCCGATTCAGTTTTTCGTAATAACGAATTCAAAAATGCTACTACAGGTTGACGCCTCAGTAGCACTTTCAATAAATTCAACAGAAACGATGCCATTTCGTAGTTTAGGTTATGTATCGTTTTGAACAACTTTCAGAAAGTTTTGAATCCGAAGGACAACTTCAAAAATTCAAATTCAAAAATGCTACTATAGCAGCACTTATTTTGAATTCGAAAAATTCCTATGCCAGGATGATCTATGGGTTTTGTATAGTTTTGAACAACCTTTAAAAAGTTTTGAATCCGATTCAGTTTTTCGTAATAACGAATTCAGAAATGCTACTACAGGTTGACGCCTCAGTAGCACTTTCACCAAATTCAACGGAAACGATGCCATTTCGTAGTCTAGGTTATGTATCGTTTTGAACAACCTTCAGAAAGTTTTGAATCCGAAGGACAACTTCAAAAATTCAAATTCAAAAATGCTACTATAGCAGCACTTGTTTTGAATTCGAAAAATTCCTATGCCAGGATGATCTATGGGTTTTGTATAGTTTTGAACAACCTTTAAAAAGTTTTGAATCCGATTCAGTTTTTCGTAATAACGAATTCAGAAATGCTACTACAGGTTGACGCCTCAGTAGCACTTTCACCAAATTCAACGGAAACGATGCCATTTCGTAGTCTAGGTTATGAATCGTTTTGAACAACCTTCAGAAAGTTTTGAATCCGAAGGACAACTTCAAAAATTAAAATTCAAAAATGCTACTATAGCAGCACTTGTTTTGAATTCGAAAAATTCCTATGCCAGGATGATCTATGGGTTTTGTATAGTTTTGAACAACCTTTAAAAAGTTTTGAATCCGATTCAGTTTTTCGTAATAACGAATTCAAAAATGCTACTACAGGTTGACGCCTCAGTAGCACTTTCACCAAATTGAACGGAAACGATGCCATTTCGTAGTCTAGGTTATGTATCGTTTTGAACAACCTTCAGAAAGTTTTGAATCCGAAGGACAACTTCAAAAATTCAAATTCAAAAATGCTACTATAGCAGCACTTGTTTTGAATTCGAAAAATTCCTATGCCAGGATGATCTATGGGTTTTGTATAGTTTTGAACAACCTTTAAAAAGTTTTGAATCCGATTCAGTTTTTCGTAATAACGAATTCAAAAATACATACCCATAGATCATCCTGGCATAGGAATTTTTCGAATTCAAAACAAGTGCTGCTATAGCAGCATTTTTGAATTTGAATTTTTGAAGTTGTCCTTCGGATTCAAAACTTTCTGAAGGTTGTTCAAAACGATACATAACCTAGACTACGAAATGGCATCGTTTCCGTTCAATTTGGTGAAAGTGCTACTGAGGCGTCAACCTGTAGTAACATTTTTGAATTCGTTATTACGAAAAACTGAATCGGATTCAAAACTTTTTAAAGGTTGTTCAAAACTATACAAAACCCATAGATCATCCTGGCATAGGAATTTTTCGATTTCAAAACAAGTGCTGCTATAGTAGCATTTTTGAATTTGAATTTTTGAAGTTGTCCTTCGGATTCAAAACTTTCTGAAGGTTGTTCAAAACGATACATAACATAGACTACGAAATGGCATCGTTTCCGTACAATTTGGTGAAAGTGCTACTGAGGCGTCAACCTGTAGTAGCATTTTTGAATTCGTTATTACGAAAAACTGAATCGGATTCAAAACTTTTTAAAGGTTGTTCAAAACTATACAAAACCCATAGATCATCCTGGCATAGGAATTTTTCGAATTCAAAACAAGGGCTGCTATAGTAGCATTTTTGAATTTGAATTTTTGAAGTTGTCCTTCGGATTCAAAACTTTCTGAAGGTTGTTCAAAACGATACATAATCTAGACTACGAAATGGCATCGTTTCCGTTCAACTTGGTGAAAGTGCTAATGAGGCGTCAACCTGTAGTAGCATTTTTCAATTCGTTAATACGAAATACTGAATCGGATTCAAAACTTTTTAAAGGTTGTTCAAAACTATACAAAACCCATAGATCATCCTGGCATAGGAATTTTTCGAATTCAAAACAAGTGCTGCTATAGTAGCATTTTTTAATTTGAATTCTTGAAGTTGTCCTTCGGATTCAAAACTTTCTGAAGGTTGTTCAAAACGATACATAACCTAGACTACGAAATGGCATCGTTTCCGTTGAATTTGGTGAAAGTGCTACTGAGGCGTCAACCTGTAGTAGCATTTTTGAATTCGTTATTACGAAAAACTGAATCGGATTCAAAACTTTTTAAAGGTTGTTCAAAACTATACAAAACCCATAGATCATCCTGGCATAGGAATTTTTCGAATTCAAAACAAGTGCTGCTATAGTAGCATTTTTAAATTTGAATTTTTGAAGTTGTCCTTCGGATTCAAATCTTTCTGAAGGTTGTTCAAAACGATACATAACCTAGACTACGAAATGGCATCGTTTCCGTTGAATTTGGTGAAAGTGCTACTGAGGCGTCAACCTGTAGTAGCATTTTTGAATTCGTTATTACGAAAAACTGAATCGGATTCAAAACTTTTTAAAGGTTGTTCAAAACTATACAAAACCCATAGATCATCCTGGCATAGGAATTTTTCGAATTCAAAACAAGTGCTGCTATAGTAGCATTTTTTAATTTGAATTCCTGAAGTTGTCCTTCGGATTCAAAACTTTCTGAAAGTTGTTCAAAACGATACATAACCTAGACTACGAAATGGCATCGTTTCCGTTGAATTTGGTGAAAGTGCTACTGAGGCGTCAACCTGTAGTAGCATTTTTGAATTCGTTATTACGAAAAACTGAATCGGATTCAAAACTTTTTAAAGGTTGTTCAAAACTATACAAAACCCATAGATCATCCTGGCATAGGAATTTTTCGAATTCAAAACAAGTGCTGCTATAGTAGCATTTTTAAATTTGAATTTTTGAAGTTGTCCTTCGGATTCAAATCTTTCTGAAGGTTGTTCAAAACGATACATAACCTAGACTACGAAATGGCATCGTTTCCGTTGAATTTGGTGAAAGTGCTACTGAGGCGTCAACCTGTAGTAGCATTTTTGAATTCGTTATTACGAAAAACTGAATCGGATTCAAAACTTTTTAAAGGTTGTTCAAAACTATACAAAACCCATAGATCATCCTGGCATAGGAATTTTACGAATTCAAAACAAGTGCTGCTATAGTAGCATTTTTGAATTTGAATTTTTGAAGTTGTCATTCGGATTCAAAACTTTCTGAAGTTTGTTCAAAACGATACATAATCTAGACTACGAAATGGCATCGTTTCCGTTCAATTTGGTGAAAGTGCTAATGAGGCGTCAACCTGTAGTAGCATTTTTGAATTCGTTATTACGAAAAACTGAATCGGATTCAAAACTTTTTAAAGGTTGTTCAAAACTATACAAAACCCATAGATCATCCTCGCATAGGAATTTTTCGAATTCAAAACAAGTGCTGCTATAGTAGCATTTTTGAATTTGAATTTTTGAAGTTGTCCTTCGGATTCAAAACTTTCTGAAGGTTTTTCAAAACGATACATAACCTAGACTACGAAATGGCATCGTTTCCGTTGAATTTGGTGAAAGTGCTACTGAGGCGTCAACCTGTAGTAGCATTTTTGAATTCGTTATTACGAAAAACTGAATCGGATTCAAAACTTTTTAAAGGTTGTTCAAAACTATACAAAACCCATAGATCATCCTGGCATAGGAATTTTTCGAATTCAAAACAAGTGCTGCTATAGTAGCATTTTTGAATTTGAATTTTTGAAGTTGTCCTTCGGATTCAAAACTTTCTGAAGGTTGTTCAAAACGATACATAACCTAGACTACGAAATATCATCGTTTCCGTACCATTTGGTGAAAGTGCTACTGAGGCGTCAACCTGTAGTAGCATTTTTGAATTCGTTATTACGAAAAACTGAATCGGATTCAAAACTTTTTAAAGGTTGTTCAAAACTATACAAAACCCATAGATCATCCTGGCATAGGAATTTTTCGAATTCAAAACAAGGGCTGCTATAGTAGCATTTTTGAATTTGAATTTTTGAAGTTGTCCTTCGGATTCAAAACTTTCTGAAGGTTGTTCAAAACGATACATAACCTAGACTACGAAATGGCATCGTTTCCGTTCAATTTGGTGAAAGTGCTACTGAGGCGTCAACCTGTAGTAGCATTTTTGAATTCGTTATTACGAAAAACTGAATCGGATTCAAAACTTTTTAAAGGTTGTTCAAAACTATACAAAACCCATAGATCATCCTGGCATAGGAATTTTTCGAATTCAAAACAAGTGCTGCTATAGTAGCATTTTTGAATTTGAATTTTTGAAGTTGTCCTTCGGATTCAAAACTTTCTGAAGGTTGTTCAAAACGATACATAACCTAGACTACGAAATGGCATCGTTTCCGTTGAATTTGGTGAAAGTGCTACTGAGGCGTCAACCTGTAGTAGCATTTTTGAATTCGTTATTACGAAAAACTGAATCGGATTCAAAACTTTTTAAAGGTTGTTCAAAACTATACAAAACCCATAGATCATCCTGGCATAGGAATTTTTCGAATTCAAAACAAGGGCTGCTATTGTAGCATTTTTGAATTTGAATTTTTGAAGTTGTCCTTCGGATTCAAAACTTTCTGAAGGTTGTTCAAAACGATACATAACCTAGACTACGAAATGGCATCGTTTCCGTTCAATTTGGTGAAAGTGCTACTGAGGCGTCAACCTGTAGTAACATTTTTGAATTCGTTATTACGAAAAACTGAATCGGATTCAAAACTTTTTAAAGGTTGTTCAAAACTATACAAAACCCATAGATCATCCTGGCATAGGAATTTTTCGAATTCAAAGCAAGTGCTGCAATAGTAGCATTTTTGAATTTGAATTTTTGAAGTTGTCCTTCGGATTCAAAACTTTCTGAAGGTTGTTCAAAACGATACATAACCTAGACTACGAAATGGCATCGTTTCCGTTGAATTTGTTGAAAGTGCTACTGAGGCGTCAACCTGTAGTAGCATTTTTGAATTCGTTATTACGAAAAACTGAATCGGATTCAAAACTTTTTAAAGGTTGTTCAAAACTATACAAAACCCATAGATCATCCTGGCATAGGAATTTTTCGAATTCAAAGCAAGTGCTGCTATAGTAGCATTTTTGAATTTGAATTTTTGAAGTTGTCCTTCGGATTCAAAACTTTCTGAAGGTTGTTCAAAACGATACATAACCTAGACTACGAAATGGCATCGTTTCCGTTGAATTTGGTGAAAGTGCTACTGAGGCGTCAACCTGTAGTAGCATTTTTGAATTCATTATTACGAAAAACTGAATCGGATTCAAAACTTTTTAAAGGTTGTTCAAAACTATACAAAACCCATAGATCATCCTGGAATAGGAATTTTTCGAATTCAAAACAAGGGCTGCTATAGTAGCATTTTTGAATTTGAATTTTTGAAGTTGTCCTTCGGATTCAAAACTTTCTGAAGGTTGTTCAAAACGATACATAACCTAGACTACGAAATGGCATCGTTTCCGTTCAATTTGGTGAAAGTGCTACTGAGGCGTCAACCTGTAGTAACATTTTTGAATTCGTTATTACGAAAAACTGAATCGGATTCAAAACTTTTTAAAGGTTGTTCAAAAAAACATTGACATAAGGACTGAAGTGAAATCGCAAACATTGGTTGTTGACACAATAATACGTAATTTGATACTTACAGAAACATCGAAGGCTACTTATAGAGCAGATCAATCCGACAACTCTTCTTTGAAAATAGTTATATGATGCTGGGGTCCCGGGTTCGAATCCTGGCTTAGGCATGGACGTTTCTGATGTCTATTCATCAATTTCATCATATCATCACTCACCCCATCTTCACAAATTAGCCAAAAGTGGCACAAGCAAAGCAAAATCAATCAAATCAAATCAAAAAAGTTCTATGATGCTGTCATAAAGTGAAGTTTTTCATTTGAATTTGAATTTTTGGGTGCGTCATGGTCATGGTCCATATTATCCACATCTGAATTCAACACGTTTTTTTTCACCCGAAAATAGAGTGAAATATAATAATATATAATCTTCCTTTATATATTTTTCATTTACTATAATATATATAATCGCTCTTCTCCGCTAATAGTTTGTACAATGAGCTCTGCTCTTCTTTATATGGCGTGCTGCCATCTATCGTCGCTTCCGAGAAACCATTCCTCCTTGCAACTTTCATTGCGTCATCGAAACAGGCACATGACAACTTGAATTTTTGAAGTTGTCCTTCGAATTCAAAACTTTATGAAGGTTGCTCAAAACGATACATAACCTAGACTACGAAATGGCAACGTTTCCGTTGAATTTGGTGAAAGTGCTACTGAGGCGTCAACCTGTAGTAGCATTTTTGAATTCGTTATTACGAAAAACTGAATCGGATTCAAAACTTTCTAAAGGTTGTTCAAAACTATACAAAACCCATAGATCATCCTGGCATAGGAATTTTTCGAATTCAAAACAAGTGCTGCTATAGTAGCATTTTTGAATTTGAATTTTTGAAGTTTTCCTTCGGATTCAAAACTTTCTGAAGGTTGTTCAAAACGATACATAACCTAGACTACGAAATGGCATCGTTTCCGTTGAATTTGGTGAAAGTGCTACTGAAGCGTCAACCTGTAGGAGCATTTTTGAATTCGTTATTACGAAAAACTGAATCGGATTCAAAACTTTTTAAAGGTTGTTCAAAACTATACAAAACCCATAGATCATCCTGGCATAGGAATTTTTCGAATTTAAAATCAAGTGCTGCTATAGTAGCATTTTTGAATTTGAATTTTTGAAGTTGTCCTTCGGATTCAAAACTTTCTGAAGGTTGTTCAAAACGATACATAACCTAGACTACGAAATGGCATCGTTTCCGTTCAATTTGGTGAAAGTGCTACTGAGGCGTCAACCTGTAGTAGCATTTTTGAATTCGTTATAACGAAAAACTGAATCGGATTCAAAACTTTTTAAAGGTTGTTCAAAACTATACAAAACCCATAGATCATCCTTGCATTGGAATTTTTCGAATTCACAACAAGTGATGCTATAGTAGCATTTTTGAATTTGAATTTTTGAAGTTGTCCTTCGGATTCAAAACTTTCTGAAGGTTGTTCAAAACGATACATAACCTAGACTACGAAATGGCATCGTTTCCGTTGAATTTGGTGAAAGTGCTACTGAGGCGTCAACCTGTAGTAGCATTTTTGAATTCGTTATTACCAAAAACTGAATCGGATTCAAAACTTTCTAAAGGTTGTTCAAAACTATACAAAACCCATAGATCATCCTGGCATAGGAATTTTTCGAATTCAAAACAAGTGCTGCTATAGTAGCATTTTTGAATTTGAATTTTTGTAGTTGTCCTTCGGATTCAAAACTTTATGAAGGTTGTTCAAAACGATACATAACCTAGACTACGAAATGGCATCGTTTCCGTTGAATTTGGTGAAAGTGCTACTGAGGCGTCAACCTGTAGTAGCATTTTTGAATTCGTTATTACGAAAAATTGAATAGGATTCAAAACTTTTTAAAGGTTGTTCAAAACTATACAAAACCCATAGATGATCCTGGCATAGGAATTTTTCGAATTCCAAACAAGTGCTGCTATAATAGCATTTTTGAATTTGAATTTTTGAAGTTGTCCTTCGGATTCAAAACTTTCTGAAGGTTGTTCAAAACGATACATAACCTAGACTACGAAGTGGCATCGTTTCCGTTGAATTTGGTGAAAGTGCTACTGAGGCGTCAACCTGTAGTAGCATTTTTGAATTGGTTATTACGAAAAACTGAATCGGATTCAAAACTTTTTAAAGGTTGTTCAAAACTATACAAAACCCATAGATCATCCTGGCATAGGAATTTTTCGAATTCAAAGCAAGTGCTGCTATAGTAGCATTTTTGAATTTGAATTTTTGAAGTTGTCCTTCGGATTCAAAACTTTCTGAAGGTTGTTCAAAACGATACATAACCTAGACTACGAAATGGCATCGTTTCCGTTGAATTTGGTGAAAGTGCTACTGAGGCGTCAACCTGTAGTAGCATTTTTGAATTCGTTATTACGAAAAACTGAATCGGATTCAAAACTTTTTAAAGGTTGTTCAAAACTATACAAAACCCATAGATCATCCTTGCATAGGAATTTTTCGAATTCAAAACAAGGGCTGCTATAGTAGCATTTTTGAATTTGAATTTTTGAAGTTGTCCTTCGGATTCAAAACTTTCTGAAGGTTGTTCAAAACGATACATAACCTAGACTACGAAATGGCATCGTTTCCGTTGAATTTGGTGAAAGTGCTACTGAGGCGTCAACCTGTAGTAACATTTTTGAATTCGTTATTACGAAAAACTGAATCGGATTCAAAACTTTTTAAAGGTTGTTCAAAACTATACAAAACCCATAGATAATCCTGGCATAGGAATTTTTCGAATTCAAAACAAGTGCGGCTATAGTAGCATTTTTGAATTTGAATTTTTGAAGTTTTCCTTCGGATTCAAAACTTTCTGAAGGTTGTTTAAAACGATACATAACCTAGACTACGAAATGGCATCGTTTCCGTTGAATTTGGTGAAAGTGCTACTGAAGCGTCAACCTGTAGGAGCATTTTTGAATTCGTTATTACGAAAAACTGAATCGGATTCAAAACTTTTTAAAGGTTGTTCAAAACTATACAAAACCCATAGATCATCCTGGCCTAGGAATTTTTCGAATTTAAAATCAAGTGCTGCTATAGTAGCATTTTTGAATTTGAATTTTTGAAGTTGTCCTTCGGATTCAAAACTTTCTGAAGGTTGTTCAAAACGATACATAACCTAGACTACGAAATGGCATCGTTTCCGTTCAATTTGGTGAAAGTGCTACTGAGGCGTCAACCTGTAGTAGCATTTTTGAATTGGTTATTACGAAAAACTGAATCGGATTCAAAACTTTTTAATGGTTGTTCAAAACTATACAAATCCCATAGATCATCCTGGCATAGGAATTTTTCGAATTCAAAACAAGTGCTGCTATAGTAGCATTTTTGAATTTGAATTTTTGAAGTTGTCCTTCGGATTCAAAACTTTCTGAAGGTTGTTCAAAACGATACATAACGTAGACTACGAAATGGCATCGTTTCCGTTGAATTTGGTGAAAGTGCTACTGAGGCGTCAACCTGTAGTAGCATTTTTGAATTCGTTATTACGAAAAACTGAATCGGATTCAAAATCTTTTAAAGGTTGTTCAAAACTATACAAAACCAATAGATCATCCTGGCATAGGAATTTTTCGAATTCAAAACAAGTGCTGCTATAGTAGCATTTTTGAATTTGAATTTTTGAAGTTGTCCTTCGGATTCAAAACTTTTTGAAGGTTGTTCAAAACGATACATAACCTAGACTACGAAATGGCATCGTTTCCGTTGAATTTGGTGAAAGTGCTACTGAGGCGTCAACCTGTAGTAGCATTTTTGAATTCGTTATTACGAAAAACTGAATCGGATTCAAAACTTTTTAAAGGTTGTTCAAAACTATACAAAACCCATAGATCATCCTGGAATAGGAATTTTTCGAATTCAAAACAAGTGCTGCTATAGTAGCATTTTTGAATTTGAATTTTTGAAGTTGTCCTTCGGATTCAAAACTTTCTGAAGGTTGTTCAAAACGATACATAACCTAGACTACGAAATGGCATCGTTTCCGTTCAATTTCGTGAAAGTGCTACTGAGGCGTCAACCTGTAGTAGCATTTTTGAATTCGTTATTACGAAAAACTGAATCGGATTCAAAACTTTTTAAAGGTTGTTCAAAACTATACAAAACCCATAGATCATCCTGGCATAGGAATTTTTCGAATTCAAAACAATTGCTGCTATAGTAGCATTTTTGAATTTGAATTTTTGAAGTTGTCCTTCGGATTCAAAACTTTCTGAAGGATGTTCAAAACGATACATAACCTAGACTACGAAATGGCATCGTTTCCGTTGAATTTGGTGAAAGTGCTACTGAGGCGTCAACCTGTAGTAGCATTTTTGAATTCGTTATTACGAAAAACTGAATCGGATTCAAAACTTTTTAAAGGTTGTTCAAAACTATACAAAACCCATAGATCATCCTGGCATAGGAATTTTTCGAATTCAAAACAAGTGCTGCTATAATAGCATTTTTGAATTTGAATTTATGAAGTTGTCCTTCGGATTCAAAACTTTCTGAAGTTTGTTCAAAACGATACATAACCTAGACTACGAAATGGCATCGTTTCCGTTGAATTTGGTGAAAGTGCTACTGAGGCGTCAACCTGTAGTAGCATTTTTGAATTCGTTATTACGAAAAACTGAATCGGATTCAAAACTTTTTAAAGGTTGTTCAAAACTATACAAAACACATAGATCATCCTGGCATAGGAATTTTTCGAATTCAAAACAAGTGCTGCTATAGTAGCATTTTTGAATTTGAATTTTTGAAGTTGTCCTTCGGATTCAAAACTGTTTACTTACAGAAACATCGAAGGCTACTTATAGAGCAGATCAATCCGACAACTCTTCTTTGAAAATAGTTATATGATGCTGGGGTCCCGGGTTCGAATCCTGGCTTGGGCATGGACGTTTCTGATGTCTATTCATCAATTTCATCATATCATCACTCACCCCATCTTCACAAATTAGCCAAAAGTGGCACAAGCAAAGCAAAATCAATCAAATCAAATCAAAAAAGTTCTATGATGCTGTCATAAAGTGAAGTTTTTCATTTGAATTTGAATTTTTGGGTGCGTCATGGTCATGGTCCATATTATCCACATCTGAATTCAACACGTTTTTTTTCACCCGAAAATAGAGTGAAATATAATAATATATAATCTTCCTTTATATATTTTTCATTTACTATAATATATATAATCGCTCTTCTCCGCTAATAGTTTGTACAATGAGCTCTGCTCTTCTTTATATGGCGTGCTGCCATCTATCGTCGCTTCCGAGAAACCATTCCTCCTTGCAACTTTCATTGCGTCATCGAAACAGGCACGTGACAACTTGAATTTTTGAAGATGTCCTTCGAATTCAAAACTTTATGAAGGTTGCTCAAGACGATACATAACCTAGACTACGAAATGGCAACGTTTCCGTTGAATTTGGTGAAAGTGCTACTGAGGCGTCAACCTTTAGTAGCATTTTTGAATTCGTTATAACGAAAAACTGAATCGGATTCAAAACTTTTTAAAGGTTGTTCAAAACTATACAAAACCCATAGATCATCCTTGCATTGGAATTTTTCGAATTCAAAACAAGTGCTGCTATAGTAGCATTTTTGAATTTGAATTTTTGAAGTTGTCCTTCGGATTCAAAACTTTCTGAAGGTTGTTCAAAACGATACATAACCTAGACTACGAAATGGCATCGTTTCCGTTGAATTTGGTGAAAGTGCTACTGAGGCGTCAACCTGTAGTAGCATTTTTGAATTCGTTATTACGAAAAACTGAATCGGATTCAAAACTTTCTAAAGGTTGTTCAAAACTATACAAAACCCATAGATCATCCTGGCATAGGAATTTTTCGAATTCAAAACAAGTGCTGCTATAGTAGCATTTTTGAATTTGAATTTTTGAAGTTGTCCTTCGGATTCAAAACTTTCTGAAGGTTGTTCAAAACGATACATAACCTAGACTACGAAATGGCATCGTTTCCGTTGAATTTGGTGAAAGTGCTACTGAGGCGTCAACCTGTAGTAGCATTTTTGAATTCGTTATTACGAAAAATTGAATCGGATTCAAAACTTTTTAAAGGTTGTTCAAAACTATACAAAACCCATAGATCATCCTGGAATAGGAATTTTTCGAATTCAAAACAAGTGCTGCTATAGTAGCATTTTTGAATTTGAATTTTTGAAGTTGTCCTTCGGATTCAAAACTTTCTGAAGGTTGTTCAAAACGATACATAACCTAGACTACGAAATGGCATCGTTTCCGTTCAATTTCGTGAAAGTGCTACTGAGGCGTCAACCTGTAGTAGCATTTTTGAATTCGTTATTACGAAAAACTGAATCGGATTCAAAACTTTTTAAAGGTTGTTCAAAACTATACAAAACCCATAGATCATCCTGGCATAGGAATTTTTCGAATTCAAAACAATTGCTGCTATAGTAGCATTTTTGAATTTGAATTTTTGAAGTTGTCCTTCGGATTCAAAACTTTCTGAAGGATGTTCAAAACGATACATAACCTAGACTACGAAATGGCATCGTTTCCGTTGAATTTGGTGAAAGTGCTACTGAGGCGTCAACCTGTAGTAGCATTTTTGAATTCGTTATTACGAAAAACTGAATCGGATTCAAAACTTTTTAAAGGTTGTTCAAAACTATACAAAACCCATAGATCATCCTGGCATAGGAATTTTTCGAATTCAAAACAAGTGCTGCTATAATAGCATTTTTGAATTTGAATTTATGAAGTTGTCCTTCGGATTCAAAACTTTCTGAAGGTTGTTCAAAACGATACATAACCTAGACTACGAAATGGCATCGTTTCCGTTGAATTTGGTGAAAGTGCTACTGAGGCGTCAACCTGTAGTAGCATTTTTGAATTCGTTTTTACGAGAAACTGAATCGGATTCAAAACTTTTTAAAGGTTGTTCAAAACTATACAAAACACATAGATCATCCTGGCATAGGAATTTTTCGAATTCAAAACAAGTGCTGCTATAGTAGCATTTTTGAATTTGAATTTTTGAAGTTGTCCTTCGGATTCAAAACTGTTTACTTACAGAAACATCGAAGGCTACTTATAGAGCAGATCAATCCGACAACTCTTCTTTGAAAATAGTTATATGATGCTGGGGTCCCGGGTTCGAATCCTGGCTTGGGCATGGACGTTTCTGATGTCTATTCATCAATTTCATCATATCATCACTCACCCCATCTTCACAAATTAGCCAAAAGTGGCACAAGCAAAGCAAAATCAATCAAATCAAATCAAAAAAGTTCTATGATGCTGTCATAAAGTGAAGTTTTTCATTTGAATTTGAATTTTTGGGTGCGTCATGGCCATGGTCCATATTATCCACATCTGAATTCAACACGTTTTTTTTCACCCGAAAATAGAGTGAAATATAATAATATATAATCTTCCTTTATATATTTTTCATTTACTATAATATATATAATCGCTCTTCTCCGCTAATAGTTTGTACAATGAGCTCTGCTCTTCTTTATATGGCGTGCTGCCATCTATCGTCGCTTCCGAGAAACCATTCCTCCTTGCAACTTTCATTGCGTCATCGAACCAGGCACGTGACAACTTGAATTTTTGAAGTTGTCCTTCGAATTCAAAACTTTATGAAGGTTGCTCAAGACGATACATAACCTAGACTACGAAATGGCAACGTTTCCGTTGAATTTGGTGAAAGTGCTACTGAGGCGTCAACCTTTAGTAGCATTTTTGAATTCGTTATAACGAGAAACTGAATCGGATTCAAAACTTTTTAAAGGTTGTTCAAAACTATACAAAACCCATAGATCATCCTTGCATTGGAATTTTTCGAATTCAAAACAAGTGCTGCTATAGTAGCATTTTTGAATTTGAATTTTTGAAGTTGTCCTTCGGATTCAAAACTTTCTGAAGGTTGTTCAAAACGATACATAACCTAGACTACGAAATGGCATCGTTTCCGTTCAATTTGGTGAAAGTGCTACTGAGGCGTCAACCTGTAGTAGCATTTTTGAATTCGTTATTACGAAAAACTGAATCGGATTCAAAACTTTCTAAAGGTTGTTCAAAACTATACAAAACCCATAGATCATCCTGGCATAGGAATTTTTCGAATTCAAAACAAGTGCTGCTATAGTAGCATTTTTGAATTTGAATTTTTGAAGTTGTCCTTCGGATTCAAAACTTTCTGAAGGTTGTTCAAAACGATACATAACCTAGACTACGAAATGGCATCGTTTCCGTTGAATTTGGTGAAAGTGCTACTGAGGCGTCAACCTGTAGTAGCATTTTTGAATTCGTTATTACGAAAAACTGAATCGGATTCAAAACTTTTTAAAGGTTGTTCAAAACTATACAAAACCCATAGATCATCCTGGCATAGGAATTTTTCGAATTCAAAACAAGGGCTGCTATAGTAGCATTTTTGAATTTGAATTTTTGAAGTTGTCCTTCGGATTCAAAACTTTCTGAAGGTTGTTCAAAACGATACATAACCTAGACTACGAAATGGCATCGTTTCCGTTCAATTTGGTGGAAGTGCTACTGAGGCGTCAACCTGTAGTAACATTTTTGAATTCGTTATTACGAAAAACTGAATCGGATTCAAAACTTTTTAAAGGTTGTTCAAAACTATACAAAACCCATAGATAATCCTGGCATAGGAATTTTTCGAATTCAAACAAGGGCTGCTATAGTAGCATTTTTGAATTTGAATTTTTGAAGTTGTCCTTCGGATTCAAAACTTTCTGAAGGTTGTTCAAAACGATACATAACCTAGACTACGAAATGGCATCGTTTCCGTTGAATTTGGTGAAAGTGCTACTGAGGCGTCAACCTGTAGTAGCATTTTTGAATTCGTTATTACGAAAAACTGAATCGGATTCAAAACTTTTTAAAGGTTGTTCAAAACTATACAAAACCCATAGATCATCCTGGCATAGGAATTTTTCGAATTCAAAACAAGTGCTGCTATAGTAGCATTTTTGAATTTGAATTTTTGAAGTTGTCCTTCGGATTCAAAACTTTCTGAAGGTTGTTCAAAACGATACATAACCTAGACTACGAAATGGCATCGTTTCCGTTGAATTTGGTGAAAGTGCTACTGAGGCGTCAACCTGTAGTAGCATTTTTGAATTCGTTATTACGAAAAACTGAATCGGATTCAAAACTTTTTAAAGGTTTCAAAACTATACAAAACCCATAGATCATCCTGGCATAGGAATTTTTCGAATTCAAAACAAGGGCTGCTATAGTAGCATTTTTGAATTTGAATTTTTGAAGTTGTCCTTCGGATTCAAAACTTTCTGAAGGTTGTTCAAAACGATACATAACCTAGACTACGAAATGGCATCGTTTCCGTTCAATTTGGTGAAAGTGCTACTGAGGCGTCAACCTGTAGTAACATTTTTGAATTCGTTATTACGAAAAACTGAATCGGATTCAAAACTTTTTAAAGGTTGTTCAAAACTATACAAAACCCATAGATCATCCTGGCATAGGAATTTTTCGAATTCAAAGCAAGTGCTGCTATAGTAGCATTTTTGAATTTGAATTTTTGAAGTTGTCCTTCGGATTCAAAACATTCTGAAGGTTGTTCAAAACGATACATAACCTAGACTACGAAATGGCATCGTTTCCGTTGAATTTGGTGAAAGTGCTACTGAGGCGTCAACCTGTAGTAGCATTTTTGAATTCGTTATTACGAAAAACTGAATCGGATTCAAAACTTTTTAAAGGTTGTTCAAAACTATACAAAACCCATAGATCATCCTGGCATAGGAATTTTTCGAATTCAAAACAAGTGCTGCTATAGTAGCATTTTTGAATTTGAATTTTTGAAGTTGTCCTTCGGATTCAAAACTTTCTGAAGGTTGTTCAAAAAGATACATAACATAGACTACGAAATGGCATCGTTTCCGTTCAATTTGGTGAAAGTGCTACTGAGGCGTCAAACTGTAGTAACATTTTTGAATTCGTTATTACGAAAAACTGAATCGGATTCAAAACTTTTAAAAGGTTGTTCAAAACTATACAAAACCCATAGATCATCCTGGCATAGGAATTTTTCGAATTCAAAACAAGTGCTGCTATAGTAGCATTTTTGAATTTGAATTTTTGAAGTTGTCCTTCGGATTCAAAACTTTCTGAAGGTTGTTCAAAACGATACATAATCTAGACTACGAAATGGCATCGTTTCCGTTCAATTTGGTGAAAGTGCTAATGAGGCGTCAACCTGTAGTAGCATTTTTCAATTCGTTAATACGAAATACTGAATCGGATTCAAAACTTTTTAAAGGTTGTTCAAAACTATACAAAACCCATAGATCATCCTGGCATAGGAATTTTTCGAATTCAAAACAAGTGCTGCTATAGTAGCATTTTTTAATTTGAATTCTTGAAGTTGTCCTTCGGATTCAAAACTTTCTGAAGGTTGTTCAAAACGATACATAACCTAGACTACGAAATGGCATCGTTTCCGTTCAATTTCGTGAAAGTGCTACTGAGGCGTCAACCTGTAGTAGCATTTTTGAATTCGTTATTACGAAAAACTGAATCGGATTCAAAACTTTTTAAAGGTTGTTCAAAACTATACAAAACCCATAGATCATCCTGGCATAGGAATTTTTCGAATTCAAAACAAGTGCTGCTATAGTAGCATTTTTAAATTTGAATTTTTGAAGTTGTCCTTCGGATTCAAAACTTTCTGAAGGTTGTTCAAAACGATACATAACCTAGACTACGAAATGGCATCGTTTCCGTTGAATTTGGTGAAAGTGCTACTGAGGCGTCAACCTGTAGTAGCATTTTTGAATTCGTTATTACGAAAAACTGAATCGGATTCAAAACTTTTTAAAGGTTGTTCAAAACTATACAAAACCCATAGATCATCCTGGCATAGGAATTTTTCGAATTCAAAACAAGTGCTGCTATAGTAGCATTTTTGAATTTGAATTTTTGAAGTTGTCCTTCGGATTCAAAACTTTCTGAAGTTTGTTCAAAACGATACATAATCTAGACTACGAAATGGCATCGTTTCCGTTCAATTTGGTGAAAGTGCTAATGAGGCGTCAACCTGTAGTAGCATTTTTGAATTCGTTATTACGAAAAACTGAATCGGATTCAAAACTTTTTAAAGGTTGTTCAAAACTATACAAAACCCATAGATCATCCTCGCATAGGAATTTTTCGAATTCAAAACAAGTGCTGCTATAGTAGCATTTTTGAATTTGAATTTTTGAAGTTGTCCTTCGGATTCAAAACTTTCTGAAGGTTGTTCAAAACGATACATAACCTAGACTACGAAATGGCATCGTTTCCGTTGAATTTGGTGAAAGTGCTACTGAGGCGTCAACCTGTAGTAGCATTTTTGAATTCGTTATTACGAAAAACTGAATCGGATTCAAAACTTTTTAAAGGTTGTTCAAAACTATACAAAACCCATAGATCATCCTGGCATAGGAATTTTTCGAATTCAAAACAAGTGCTGCTATAGTAGCATTTTTGAATTTGAATTTTTGAAGTTGTCCTTCGGATTCAAAACTTTCTGAAGGTTGTTCAAAACGATACATAACCTAGACTACGAAATATCATCGTTTCCGTACCATTTGGTGAAAGTGCTACTGAGGCGTCAACCTGTAGTAGCATTTTTGAATTCGTTATTACGAAAAACTGAATCGGATTCAAAACTTTTTAAAGGTTGTTCAAAACTATACAAAACCCATAGATCATCCTGGCATAGGAATTTTTCGAATTCAAAACAAGTGCTGCTATAGTAGCATTTTTGAATTTGAATTTTTGAAGTTGTCCTTCGGATTCAAAACTTTCTGAAGGTTGTTCAAAACGATACATAACCTAGACTACGAAATGGCATCGTTTACGTTCAATTTGGTGAAAGTGCTACTGAGGCGTCAACCTGTAGTAGCATTTTTGAATTCGTTATTACGAAAAACTGAATCGGATTCAAAACTTTTTAAAGGTTGTTCAAAACTATACAAAACCCATAGATCATCCTGGCATAGGAATTTTTCGAATTCAAAGCAAGTGCTGCTATAGTAGCATTTTTTAATTTGAATTTTTGAAGTTGTCCTTCGGATTCAAAACTTTCTGAAGGTTGTTCAAAACGATACATAACCTAGACTACGAAATGGCATCGTTTCCGTTGAATTTGGTGAAAGTGCTACTGAGGCGTCAACCTGTAGTAGCATTTTTGAATTCGTTATTACGAAAAACTGAATCGGATTCAAAACTTTTTAAAGGTTGTTCAAAACTATACAAAACCCATAGATCATCCTCGCATAGGAATTTTTCGAATTCAAAATGGTGCTACTACAGGTTGACAGACATAAGTTTCCGTGCTTTCGAGAGCTTCAGGGTAGATGAGAGTGACGTTAGATTACTTTGTGTGTTCCTAACTACGAACTCTCGGATTATATGACGTTCGAATTTTCCATTTAGCTATCGTATTCTTCTCACGTGTTTTATACAGTGGGATCCATGAGCATTGCCGTGCAAATTGTCCATCACCATGTTCATGCACTTTATTTGACGCAATTAGAGCTTCAACAATTAAAAGAAAACTTAAAACAAGCTGTTAACAACTTCTGCACCAGCATACATAAAAACCATCGCTTAAAAACACACAGGCTGTAAGAGAGAAATTAATGAAAATAGTCATGGACAATTTGCCGGGCAATACTAGTGGATCCCAGTGTACTGGAAACGGAATCCAGTTCCTCACTTTACGAGTTTGCAAGAGAACTTCAGTAGTCCTTGTCTAATCTGGGATGATTTGCGAGAGTCACGAAGTGGGACAAATTGCCGAGCGATCTCTCATGGTGACAATATTACTGTTTAATGCTTTACAAAAGGATGATACAGTAATGTAATTTCATCCAACAGTGATGGACAACTACTATTCAATTTTAGTAGGTCAATTTCACAGACTATTCGCTCTGTTTGTGTCAAGGTGGACAACGATTTAATTAACATTTATATTCTCGACATAACTTTTAAGTTGAAGTAAGAAGCTTTTTTATTGGCCATTAAAACATTTTAATGGTACGATTCTTCTTCCCGGTACATGAAATAGTATTTTGTTATTGAAAATAAAAGGGTTGTTCTTAACTTGTTGTCTTTCACATGTGCTGAACATTTTTTATTTCATTTAAAGTGTCTTCAGAGCTTATAATTCTCTCTTCTTCTAAGTAGTGTCATTCCTTAGCCTGTACTTATAGTCTGTTCCTTTAATATTGACGGCTCAAGATCAGGTCCTCTTTCCTCTTCTCTGGACCTGTTTATTCCCTTTTTTCTACCTCGCCGCCAAGTATACCAATGTGACAGTAGTGTTGCCAGTGTACCAGCAAATATTCCACTGAATATGACCATCTAAATTCTTCCAACAAAGCTCTGTTTATATTTAATTTATAAATAAACTGCCACTAGAGAGTTGAAACATTGTGCCGATTATACCGATGTGGCAGCAGTGTTGCCAGTGCCGTAGAAAAGATGTTCACTAAATACGACTATCTAAATTCTTCCAACAAATTTTGCTTCAATTTAAGTTATAAATATACTGCATCTAGAAAGTTGTAACATTATGAATGTGGCAGCAGCGTTGCCTAAGCAAAGATTTTCACTAAATACGACCATATAAAGTCTTCCAACATAGACCTGCTCATTCCTTAGAATTTATCGTTCGGAGATGAGCAAAGCAACTACCAAGATCATCCCCTACGACCTGTTGATGCTGTCACAAGAACGGTGAAGAAAAATGTAAGGTTGATTGGAGAAAAATGGCAACTATAGCTGACATGTAGAACAGAAGAAGAGGCGACTCAAGATATCCCAGTGCGACGAATGGAGCTAGTCATTATGTAGTCTGGATGGAAGCAGCCGAAGAGATTGGCTGATATGCAGTTACGCTGCTAGGTAGGGTAGACGATGAACCTAGCTTCAACTCCGGATTGGTATATCTGGAAGCTCGGGCATAAAATTCATCGCACTACCGACTGAAGGTAGCATTATTCTGTGAGAATACAGATGGAATGTATGTTCTAAAATATATTTTTCTACCAAATAGGCTGCATTATATTAACATATTTTACGTGTATGATGCGTGTATGATGAAAGAACTATCAATTATAAGCTATCATCAAAATAATTTCGCGCAATGGAGGAGACATAGAACTGAACCTCTCCAAACTCCGTTCTAAGTCCAGACTTCCCTGGCTTAAAAGCCTGATTACCTATGAGGTAGTGCTCCAGGAACTGTTTTGATTTGGAGGGGAGAGTACAAAGTTCAAATTTATTTTACAACATACAAACATACATACATAATACACACACACACACACACACACACAAGAGGGAGCTCGATGCTGCTTCTGTTGCTATTATTGTTATTATTAGTATTAACATTATCAATCGGTCTGTTAATGGAAAAGAAAAAGAGGAAGAACAGCAGTAGTTGTAATTATTGTGGTAGAGTAATAAGGAAATAGTAGTAGAAGGAGCAGCAGCGGATCAATAATGATAGTAGCTGATTGTTTTATGAGATATACAGTTAATTGAATTGTATTGCAGAATTCAGAAGATTTAGAAAAACATTTTGCATTGATAGGCAATTTCTGCCGGAGCAGTAACAATATGTTTATGCTGTTATTCTTATTATTAACAAAACAATTATTATCATTATGTATTAACTGTCGTTTTATTAATTTGATAATTTCTACTACAGCTAAAGTGGGAAAGTCAAAAGATACAATTGTTTAATTATTTGTATTGAAGGCAACTTTGCAACTACTTGAATCTTTCGTTTGAGTTTTCATTCAAGTCAATTTTTATGCACAGGTAGGCTAATTGGGACTGTACCTACAGTTTCAAGTGGTATCCGAACCACTATGCTTCCACCGGATATCGAACATGGGAGCATTTCAATTCAAGTCGATGACGTTACCACTACGCCATCTGGGAGGTCCTTAGAATTTTACTGTTCCTTGAGTTTTCTGCCGAAAAGGGGTCTAACATTTGGAGTATCAGCATGTGCATTAATGATTTCATATGAACATTAAATTTCCTCTGTAATGATTGATTGATGAATGATCAGCTGATGGATTTATTTATTTTGCTTAGCCTTTCTGCCACTTTTGGCTAATGAATGGTGATAAGATGAAATGAGTAAAGGGACAATCACAAACACAGAAGGACAGCACACAACAAGGGCCTCACGGAGGATTATAGTGGATGTGAGTCAAGTCACCAGAGCCTCGTTAGTCTGCAAAATACAGTCCAGGGTGTACTATAGAAGTGTGGTTGACATTTGGGTGTCCTTGCAAAACGTCACCCCTTGCACCCCCATCTTTTTAGGAAAACTGGGCAAATAGAAAGAGCGACAAAACTGTCTGTGGGCACACTAATACTTAATATCGTGTTCTTTCCACGTCCGTGTTCATATATCAAAGAATACCGTAAAAGAGAGTTCATTAGGAGGTGGTTCTTTTTTGCATATTTCGAGGTATTTTCGTGGAGGAAAGTCTCACTACGAAATCATGTGGTAATAAATTCATAAATTATAATATTTCCCTGGTAACTCTCGCACCTGTGTTCTCCCGAGGTTCTTCCCAACACGATGATATTCTAAATTACCTCTGGTCACGTGAAGAAAAGAGACGAAGAAGTATAAGCAGGTCTCAGATAAAAAGATCCAAGCCGCCTCTATTAACCAGAATTACATGCGGCCAATTGGCGGTTCCAGCTATGAAAAAAGGATGCCAGGTCGATCATCAAACGAGTGGATTCAAGCGAAGCAACCGAATCACGTATTCGCCCAGGGGGGGCTGCCGGTATGGGCATTTGTCTAATCCGTTTTAATGACGTCAGGTTGCATCCTCTTCACACATTCATGGTGAACTGGCAAAAGAGCGGACGGACACCTCATCCCGAGGATGTTTTATTGCAGCGTGAGAAGACGTTGCTGAAATACACATTGGTCCTCTCTCTCTCTCTCTCTCTCTCTCTCTCTCTCTCTCTCTCTCTCTCTCTCTCTCCTCTCTCTCTCTCTCTCTTGAGCAGAACAAACAAGTGTTGAGGGGTCGTGAGAGCTGCGAGGTGCTCAGATAATGAAGCTGCGAAAGAAGATCATGGTGTTGGAACCTCGGCGGGTGAGGTAATTCGACATTTGCCTTCTGGTTGGGCCTTTTTCTGGAGCGACCTTGCGTGGTGTTGCAACACTGCTCGGCCTCTTGCAGATACACCCGCCTTCTTCTATTGCTTTCTCAAGGATGATTCTTGTGTTTGGAATGGGTACTACGATGCATAGGCGATCAATTACGTTAGATATGAGTCAGAAGAGTGTTCAACAATAGCTATTAGCCACTTCATGTTTCCATAATACTTAGAACTGGACTAATTAAGGCGAATAGTGACAGTTCGGAACCAGGTATATATTTATTTAAATATCGTCAAAATGATCACTGCTACTGAAAAAATAAAACATAGTACATTGTACATAAATATGAAATAAAATTGATGAATAAGTATTTACAGAATCCCATGTACAGTATTCCTTATCGACAAACAAATTCAATTTCAAGATACAGCCAATCAAATGGAAGTTCCCAACACAAGCAAAATCTTCAATCTGTCCTACTTCCGTTCAAGTGTTTTTTTTTAAAAAAAAGAATCGAAAGTTTGATATTCCCAAGAGAACAAGTAAAATAATACTGCCACAATTCCCCCCTCCTCCTACAACCAAACAACACACACACCTCTACTTACCCAGATCCCCGCGGGAAAACGTGGGTGGGGAGGAGCAGTTTGGGTCCTAGCGTCTGGCTTGGAGACTGTTCATCTTGCCCTTAAAGCTACCTTGCATTTATTCTATCTGTGCAAATAGAAGCTGACTTCAAACAAACTTGTAGGAAACTCAAGTGTCCTAATTTCATATTCTGATCATGACAAGGACATTATTGTGGGATAATATTTGTTTATTTATTTCATCTATTCAAAATTAGTTACATTTACTACATTGGAGGATATGTTTGTAGAATCTTAATGAGAATGTTTTATATCTCTATATTATTTACTTTGTCATTGCAGTCAGAGGTTCTGAAATTTGCATGAAATGACCGTCGTGGTGTGTCGTTTCAATCAAGACGTGCCAACGATAATGAATTACCTTAGATTGTAGCTTTAGTGGGGAAACACTTGATATATTGAAAATTTCAGGAGGGGCTGGATAACACAGATCATCCTGTGCAGATTGTCCCCCTGCGTGCGAAAACACGCTATGTGAAAATTTCAGAGGGGGAGAGCGAAATACTACGTATTTAATGTCCATTCCAGAATAAGTAATGTCACTTTTCAAAAATCAGTTTTTGGTGCACAGCAGCAATGTTAACCTTACTCGTTAGCGTATAGCATCTGCTTTCTTTTGATTTACTTTTAATGTGAGGCATATTTTACAATGCAGAAGTCAATTTTAAAATAAAAAAATGAAACGTGTATTTAATCATTGTACAGGGTGAGTCAAAAGTCCCTGACCACTCCTTATAAAATGAAAGGTTGTGTAGATTGCAGCAATTGGTCATGGTAGTAATATGTTAGGCCTAGGGGGAAACTTTTTGGTGCATGTCATGACAACGTCCGCCATCTTGGTGAGCGCCATCTTGGTGACCACCATCTTGGATCCATCTTCATTTCTTTAAATGGGAAGGGGGGCATGATGGGTATCGTTTTGGGCTAGAATTTCACCAGGAATTCAGTGGTGAAGTCAGATTTATGAAAACTTTAATGATAAGGAAGTTATGGGCATAAGAAAGTGATAATTACTTATCATTTGCAGGTGCTGGACCATGCTATTGACCAAGGTCTAACGAATCCAGATCATCAAGCTTGGGGGGTGCCCTTGCTGTAGCTCGTGATTTCAATGAACGGAACCCTCAACGAAACCCAGGGTCGCACGCTACAGTGTCCAAATTGCTGACCAGGTTCGAAGAGAGCGGTACTGTCCAGGACAGGCCACGATCTAGTAGGCCCAGAACTGCCACTGACGGAGGAACAGCTACGGCAGTGCTAACATCGTTTGCCAAGTCTCCGCAGCACAGCACACGTCGAATTTCAGTGCAATATGGTGTCAGCCAGAGTTCCATTTGCAGGGTGTTAAAGATGGTTAAGTGGCACCCGTACAAGCTGAGCTGCAGCACCATCTCTCTGAGGACGACCCGGATAGGAGAATGCAGTTTTGTGAATGGGCTGTGGAGCAAATTCGGCAGGACCCACACTTTGCACTGCATATTCTGCATTCTGATGAATCAAATTTTTACGTGAATGGGGAAGCGAATAAACAAAATATGCGGTATTGGTCCTCCGAAAACCCGTTGTGGAGAGATCCGAGCAATATGGTTGGTGAGGGCCTGGATCTGGACGACACGTATTATTGGTCCATTCTTCATTCATGACCATTTAAATACAGAGGGCTACTTGCAGTTGTTACAAGAACACATTTTATACCCAGTTTTGACGGAGGATGGCAACTTCTCATCATATTTTTAGCAGTATGGGGCACCATCTTATTATGGGCGGCAGGTTCGTCATTATCTGGACCTCCAGTTCTCTGGTCGATGGATTGGTCGACGTGGGCCAGTTGAATAGCCTCCCCGATCACCAGATTTAACCCACTCGATTTTTACCTGTCGGGTCATGTGAAGTCAATCGTGAAGGTATGCCGAAAAGATTCGGGATGTGAGTCAGTTTGAGCAACGGGTACTGGATGCCTGTGCACAAATCACACCTAAGATATTGCTCCTTGTCGACAGAGCATGGGAAAACCGTCTCAACATGTGCATAGCACAAGAAGGACAGCATATTGAACACATTGCGTAACTTTCATATGTCCATAACTTCCTTATCATTAAAGTTTTCATAAATCTGACTTCATCACTGAATTCCTGGTGAAATTCTAGCCCAAAACCATACCCTACATGCCTCCTTCCCATTTAAAGAATGAAGTGGATCCAAGATGGCGGTCACCACGATGGCGGACGTTGTCATGACATGCACCAAAAAGTTTCCCCCCAGGCCTAACATATTACTACCATGACCAATTGCTGCAATCTACACTCCGTTTCATTTTATATGAGGTAGTCAGGGACTTTTGACTCACCCTGTAGTTAAATATAAAGGTTACGGTAGTGTTTCATAGGCTGCAGTACAGCATATTATTGAATTTTATTTTGTTATGTATTTTATGCTAATTTGGGGAATATAATAGTCAATCTACCATGAGTGACATTTCTTGTAATGATTGATTTGGTTTGGCTTACTTTGCTTTTCTGTCACTTTTGGCTAATCACGAAGATGAGGATGGGTGATGATATCACGAAATTGATGAAGTGAGACTCACAAAAAATACCCATGTCCAGACCGAGATTCAAACCCGGAACCCTTGGTGTCGTAGCGCGACCTGCTAACCTCTCGTCCAAGGAGGCGGCAATATTTTGTAAATGTTAACTGATTTCATCCATATAATGGACACATAAAGCAAAGTTAACGGAAAATGGTATCCTCTTAACGTTTCACAAAAAAATTACGCACACCTCGTGCCCACACACTGCCCATAATCTACTTTCTTCTAAAGATAAGAACTATGTTCACTGGTAAGTATTCTTAGCTAGGCATACAGCATTGCCACACGAAATAAGAAAAATCGACGCCACTATAATCATTCGCGAAAATATGACAATGGAAATAAATCTTCGAATTACATTAAGATAGGGGTATAAATGTATCGCCCCAAATTTGTGTGCCACCTAGGCCCTGATTTCCAGGACGTAGGCCTAAATCTGTCTTTGTTGGCAATCTGGAATTTCACATTCCATCCTATTCTTGATACAGATATGCATCACATCTCAATCAAGATATATTCTGAGTATTAAGACAATTGCCTTTGTTCTGTTTTCAAGATATGACCTATATCGCACCCATTAGTCCATGGCGTCCAATAAATTGCACCCTAAAGTATGGCGGATTACTTGAGAACAAAATCCTTTTCGACGTTTACATACACTTGGAACATAATGCTAAGACCCAAAGGAATATCTTTTCGAACTTGTTCTGGCAACTGTGTTGCACGTCGTGTGGGAAGAAGAAGAAATCGAGAAAATGAGAAACTAGTTCCGGCAGTTTCACGCACCGGGTAAGTAAAACTGTAATATCATTGTTGTTATTATTATTTGTTGAGTTTTTTTTTGTAATAACATGAAGTCTGATGTCTAGAGTTCACAAATAATCATATGTGAAGTTTATATTTGAAGTATCATGATCATTAGATTAAAATATATTTGGCAATAGATTGGACGCTATGCAGAAAACACTCAATTGTCTTGTTGATACTTTGTTGAGCTTTCTTGACTGAACAATTCGTTCAGCATTACATGGAGTTATCAACAATAACCTTGCTTGCTTCTGTAATTTAATTGTTTACGAATTCGTTTGATACAGCACAGAGATCCGATTGTTAGAAAAGGATATCGTTTTCATGTAGCAGTGTTGCCATATCTTGGTGAAAGGAACTATATTACTAACTATATGAAATTTCTAAGATATTTTTGTAAATACTTGAAAATCATAACTGGGATAATTTCAGATCATAAAGTTAATATCTTTGTCTTTCTTTCTTAGGTTAGCAGTGCACAAAGTATAGGCAATTTTAGAGGAGAGTGAAGGAGTGAAGGGCCATCTAATATTTGCCACTCCACCTAATGAAACAGGAGACACGGATGACGAACATGAGGCGAATCTAAACCACCTTGGACGCAAAATGTTGGTTTCTGGATGTGAACTACAAACTGAATGTACAGACAATGCAACTTCTGTATATGATAACAGTGCTTCAAAGGGATGTACTTTGAACAATCATTCTGATTTGATTGATGGAGGAGACTTTCAGTGGAAGAAAGCTGATCCACGATTTGAACAGGTAACTCTTTGCACGCCAATTTCTCCCTCAGATGAGGCAATGAGCTGTATATCACCTCTTGATTTTTTCATTTATTTTTTGATAATACATTACTTGATTTCATTTGTGAACAATCAAATTTGTATGCAAACCAAAAGAACGTAACTCTTGGGGTAAGCAGAGAAGAAATGTTGGTTTTTCTTGGAGGATTATTATTATCCGGGTACGCTAAATATCCAAACAAGCGTATGTTTTGGAAGAAGGATGGTGACACATCAGCCATTCTGAGCGAAAGTATGCACTGTAAACGCTTTGAATTCATTCTTAGGAACTTACATCTAAATGACAATTCGAAACATGATGGAGCTGTTAAACTGTACAAACCCAGACCCTTTTTGGACGATGTTGCCTGGTTACCTTGTTGCTTTCAGTATTTATACTGGTAAAGAACACAATAGTGATTACCAATTTGGCCTTGGAGAAGATGTTGTATTGTCATTACTAGAGTCCGCTGAAGTTCCCATGGGAGAGGGATATAAGATATATTTTGACAATTATTTTACAAATTTACCACTCATGAGACATTTGGCAGAAATAGGCATCTGTGCCACAGGAACAATTCATGCAGGTAGAACGAGACATTGTCCTTTGCAAAGTCAGAAGGAAATGAAGGAAGAGGGCACTATGACTATCAATGCTGCGAAGATGTTTTACTTGTGCGGTGGATTGATAATAATGTTGTGACAGTGGCTACTAACTATGAGAGTACGACAATCGGCCAAGTAAATAGATGGTCGCAAAAGAAAAAGGCAAAAGTAACTATCAAGCAACCAGTTGTATCATCACAGTACAACAAGGGGATGGGCGGAGTAGATCAAATGGATCAAAATGTTTCTACATACCGAACAAGAATAAGACAAAGGAAATGGTGGTGGCCAATATTTGCCTATTTTTTTGGATGTAACAGTTTCGAATGCATGGATTCTGGCAAGAAAGGTCAATTCAAACCAATGCACTGAATCCCTTTTGGCGTTCAGGAGGTACATAACATTATGCCTCTTACAAAAATTTGGTACTGCTTCGCATCAGGGAAATCAAGTTCCTCGTCTTCTTGTGGATGTCCGCTACGATGGACTCAATCACTGACCTCAAGAACTACAAAAGGTGTGACGATGTGCAAATGAAAATTGTTCGGGGAATGACAAGTTAATGTGTACAAAGTGTAAACTTGGACTTCACACTAGATGCTTCTTCCAGTATCATGTGAAGCAATAGAGTGTTCAATTATTAATAAATAAGACTGTTTCAATTAGAATGATATTTTATACTTTGTGTATGAAAATGATAATTTGAATAACCTGATTTTGTAAAGTAAAGGACAATTATTATTATTAGTGTTATTATTATACAAGTAATAGTTACTATAATTGAAAAATTTTAATTTCTACGCAATATGTGTGAAAATATTAATAAAATTTAAAATAATGTATTAATATGCTCTCTAAGTAAAACATATATTAGAAAAACGAATGTCCATATTTGGTGGGATGTGTTCCCCGTGCACGGCGTCCAATACATTGGACACCCCCTCCCTCCCCTCACAGGCAGCATCAACTGAATGTAGCAAAATATTTTCATAATTTGGATCATAAATTGACCATTTATAATAAAAAAATTGTTTATAACTTCCTAATAAACTTTATGCTTAAGTTTGAACTTACATAATAATAAGTAATTAGATCATATTGCTTGCAGGAATGAGAAGAATCACGCAGACAAAGATTTGATTGTTGCAGTAGGAAGCGTTTGGCCCCCGCATGATGAAGAGTTCATTGTTGTTTCTCAGGAATTGTTGCATCATACTCGAACATAACAAATCTTCCTTTTGTCAAAGGCTAGCTAGCAGATGCTGGTAGCGATTTTTACTCTAATGATCATCCCATTGATACAAGAAAGAAAAACATGTGCTCGAGGATTGACTACAAGGAGAGTGAAAAGGAAGATCTAGAACTGACGGTGAAAATAGGCGAAAAAGTTACTCAACAGGCGAATTCTTGTTGGCATACCATCATGCAATGGCTGTAATGATGCCAAGACATGCACGTAGCCACCAGAACCTTACACAAAGTCCTTTAACTGGATGGCAGAAGCCACCCACTTATAGAACAGGATCAACGTGAAAGCACATGGAGCCAACACATCCTATAAATCATTGTCATCACGAGCCCCCAGGGTTGCCAAATCGGACATTGCACAAATGATTTACATCAATCACACGCGCAACTGTACACGATTGTAGAGAGAGTACATGACAGGCATGTCAAACTAAACAAGACTTGAAAAAGGGAGCATTGTTGTTAATAGTTGGAGAAGAGACAAGCATTTCAATGTCTAAACAACCACCTATAGTTGTAGATGTGCAGAGTGCTGCTATTATTCAATAAACGTATTGTTTACATGGTTGAATACATAATATCGAATGGAATCTCCAAATGATTGTATTTGTATTTTTAACACAGATCTTTTCCTTCGTACCCCCTCACAAGTACAACCTACAATAAAAAAAGGCTATAAGAAATATCATTGCACCAATACAGAAAATATTCCAGCCCTTTGTATCATTTAAAACATACTATGGACGCTAATGTTAAAGATCGCCTTATGCAAGCACTCGTCCTATCCACACTAGACTATTTCGCTCCAGTGTACAGTTATATCTCCCAGGGCCTAAACTAAAAACTTCAAAAAATTCAGAACTGTTGTATACGTTTCATATTTATCCTAAAAAGAAATAAATAAACTTTCTTGACTAAATATTAACAATAGATGAAAATACTTAACACTCACCTTGATGCACAAAATACTTAAGAGTGGCTCCCCAAAATACTTATTCGATAAGATCTGTTCTCGTAGAACTTCGGCCGAACATAATATCCGCAAGGAACACAATCTAAAAATCCCCAAACATAAAACCGCCACCTATAACAAGTCCCTCATTGTTACAGGGATAAGGGAATGGAACAAACTGCCTGCACCATTGACTAACACTATTTGCCATCAAAGTTTTAAGAAACAACTAAAGAACTTGCTATTGTCCCAACAACTACATTAACCTTCATATGTAAACAATTGCATCTGCACTTACACATCACACATTGCGTACCTAACACCGCCCCCTTCCCCGCACACACACAATGAACTACTGAAGAGTTATTACTTATCTTGTATACTTATCAATTCAATGTATCATTTTATTATTGTATAATCTTTACATTATCTTTATTGTATTATCATAATCAATGTGCTTTTTGTTTGTTTTTATTCACTTATTGTATCCTTGACAAGAGTTGGCTGTAAGAACGGCCCACGAGGCCGAAACACGCCTGCTTAAATAAAGACCATTCTACTCTCTAGACCTACAGTTTGAAGCAGTGGTGCTCACAGGGGGGGATTATAGCGCAGGCTGCGCCATCGAGATTTTTGGGGGGATTTTCTTTTATTTCAAATAATATAAAATTCAGCATTTATATAGTTTCCCAACATACATGTAAAAATGTTACACCTTAAATGCACCATAGTTAATACATTAGATGAAGAAAATAAAGTGTTTAATGTCATTACCGAAGGGGGAAGGAGAAATATCTAACTCCTACATATTAGGTGGGTTCTGGGGGGTTCTGAATTAAACATTGGGGGGGACAGTATCCAACTCTAGGTTTTAAATTATGGCGGGTATTTTAGTTAGAGGGGAATTGAGCATTAAATTGAGGAAGGATCCAATTCTTGTGTATTATTATTGTCTTAGACTGTTGCGGCAATTCTGGTGTGGAGACTGTGAATTAATTTTTTGGAGGAGGCAATATCTACTCTTCAATATCAACAGTAAGTCTAAAATTGACATGGATATTTTGGTGGTAGGATTGAAAACTAAGATATGAAGCTCTTGATAAAGTGATACATTTTACATTGTCAATGGATTTCTGTAGTGGAGAGAGATTTCGAACATGAAACTTTGGACATTGTATTTAGTGATATGGTATCCACACGTTTTCGACCCCGAATATGCCAAAAGAGAAGCTGGAAAAGACTACATATATCTGGATCCTAAGAAAGTATTGACACCCAAATTAAATTAATATTCTTGAAAGCCTGCAAAGAAATGGATGTAAAAATTATCTTGCTCGCTTCGCTCGCTATGTGTTACTAGAATGCGTGTTTGGCGCTTTACTGAGGTGAATGTGATGTTTAATACTATAGCTGCATTACAAGACTTTCTCCATGTTCATTCATAACATCACTTCTTTGTGTAATGCTTAGTGTTGGTATACTGCTTAATTTAAAGCAGGTGAATCATTTGTGACAAAAAGTTAAGAAAAAAGTTACTGGTGGTAGACACGCTGTCGTAATTTTAAATACTTTGTGGGGATTACGATATGGTTTGAGAACGCGAATAATATGATTTGGGGAGGGGTTCGCATGGCATGATTTTTTTGGGGGGTGGGCACCACTGGTTTAAAGTGCGAAAGGAACCTCTATCCCCTTCTCCGGGACCATTGGTTCGCCATATTGTCATATGAAACACTAATCAACATATCACATCGCTGTTTGTTATTACATTTTAGTACCCTGAAACATGCATCTGTACTAAAAGGCTACCAATCTGATTACAGATACAAAATAGACATTTAGAGAAATATCCTGGGTCTAGTGATAATTTATTCACTAAATTATTATCAATCTCATACAATTAAATATAATAAAAATAATAAAATGGACATAAGAAATGGCTATAAATAAAAATGAAGCTATGAAAATAAATTTATTTTCACGAGAAAAATTAATTTCGTTACTAGTTACTTTATAAATGTTACTGAGTTACAGTTACTTATTCTTAAAAGTAAGCCGTTAGAGACAGCCTACCGTTATTCGAAGAAAATAGCTGCGCAGGGTGCAGATTGGTGTGAGGGAGGAAAGCATATATATATATATATGTATATCCTAAAAGTTAAATTATTTTATCATATAGATATTTATACATAAAAGTAAATTACTAAATAATATTATTTAAAAATACATTATTATTATTAAAGGTAAAAGTAAAAGGTAAAGTTTCCGTACATATAGCACCGTGCCATGGAGTCTCATTTAGGGGATGTAGGGGTATGGCTCCACACATTCTCCATCTCGGCCATTTTGGAGGTGATGAGATCAGCACTACACTCCAGCCGCCTTTACCCCGCAGGTAACCATTGATATGAGGCTTCACTCTACGCGGGAACATTGTTATTAAATACACGTAAATGAATTAATTTCTTATTTTCATATTTATCAGATATTTATAAAGTATCAAACTATTCTTTCCTAACGGGTTAAAGATGTCAATAAATTACAAATCAGTTTAAATAGTTTTATTTCCTATTAGTTTTTGTTTAGTTTTGCATTCTATTAATAGAAATCAATTAGATATCATACCTATATTTGTCTTTCATTCTTATATTACTTTCATTGTGCCCACCATAGTCTATTAGAAAAAAATCATTCTCAAACAACCCAAAGCCCTCACACGAAATATTCAAACTAAGAGTAAAAATAATAATAATAAGTATGATCCTAGTATCATGTCTATTTATATTACTAGTAATAGATCCATTAATTGATATTGGTTTAGATCTGAGCCAATCATCTGTTGAACGAGAGAGAGAAAGCACGCAACCCTCACAAAAACACTTTGTGTGTGTTTTCGATATTATCCTTAGTACAGTGTACAGAATCCCCGTTCCCATAGGATTTTGCACCCAAAGACTGTTTTTCAACATACAAATCTAGAGAGATCTGTTCTCATTCTCCTCTCGATTGTTAAACAATTATCTCAATTTTGCCTCGGTATGGTTCCCTAGAAGAGGGTATTGAAACACAAACGGGCAGAACTTAAAAAGCGCGAAATAAAATCACCCAGGGCTACCACGACCATAGCTGCAACTCTGAGTCTTGTCATTAATTGCTTGTCAAGGAAAAGCACTTAAGGATCAGCGGATGACATCATTGAACTGAACCCATTCAGCCATCAAAAGCCCTTGTCTATAATTCAGAGTTTTTGTTCTTGGTTGTGCAAGTCGCTCCAAGGGATCCATTTGACAATGTCATGCGGCGCTGACATTAAACAGTGGGTGGCCCTGCTCCTTGCGGTCGGGACTTCGATCTAATATCCTCTTGTTACTTTTTATCTAACCGCAATCGTGAGCACCAAATTAAGAAATAAATTAGGATGAAAAACGCTACCATTTTTTTCTGCTCTCTAGAAGAACATTGGCCTAGATTGTAAGAAGCCGTTGGATTGTGACAGTGGATATGTAACAATGCTTTAAGTTTTCGGTTGCGGTATGAGGAATCAAGAGTAGCTATACCCCACCCTGATACCGTTCTGCCATTCTTACATCATGCCACTACAAGCCTTGTATATTTGGGGCAAAATTCGGACGAGACTCCTTCAGAAATTATCCACTCTACCGTTCAAAATAGGTTACGTTTTCAACTTTTGGATATTGGATATTGGACGAAAATAACCTGGAATTCACATCCAACGATGGTCAAACTCAGTAGCAGCAGAGCGCAGTTCTGCCGTCTTCTACGTTCACATGTATACATTCTAACTCACAGTCTATATTGTTTTCAGTGCTCTCTCTCTCTCTCTCTTTATATATATATATATATATATATATATATATATATATATATATATATATATATATATATATATATATAATTTCATCCTCTTTCCGCGAGCAGTCAATTCCATATACATTCATCAACACCCACACATCCTTCACTTCCGATTTATTTTCAATATACGATTTGTTACTTCAGAATATTCTACAAATCATGTAAACATTTCTAATCGTCTTATTTTCTTTAGACATGGTTTTATTGTATAGGCATTTTACTTCATAGGTCATGAAGCCATTACTTGCATTATTAATGTATTACATGAAATATTGTACGACTTAATTGTAATCCTATTAAGATAATAAATAATAATAATAATTTAACACTTTCAGTCCTTTGTGTCATATTAGGATTCCACAGCCCTTACAACATATAAATGAAAACTAACTTTAACTTTAACTTTTTTAAAATGTAAGTTCTAATCAAGACTCAGGAGTGTAACCTAAATGAGCAACTTCTTGATTTAGTAATGTGAAAGAAAATCTTACTTTTTATATGAAAGCATTTTAATATTCAATATCCCGCCGAAAACAAGTTTTACATTTTGATAAATGTTGTCATCGGTAAAATATGTACATAATATTCATTAGGTCATATAAGTTAGTATGCGGAATTATCGACAAAAATTGGTCAAAACTGCAGTAGGTGACAAAGTCAAAATTTGCACGTTCATGGCTGGAAGGACGATGTGCCACCTAAAAAAATTCTGCCAGGCCATCACCCTCAAAGGTGTACTACGACAGGGAGCTTAGTGCTGCTGATGTTATTAATGTTATTATTAGTAGTTGCAGTATTAGTACTAATAGGAAAAGAGAAACAGAAATAATAATAATAGTTGTTTTAATTATTGCTGTACAGTGGCGGCGATTGGTTTCCAAAACCGGCGGGAGGTGGGGGGGCAAGGTGCCAAAACTGGGGTGGCAAAGACAGTGTATGTCCCTTTGTAGATGAGATGTAGCATAGTGCGGGGGCAAAAGTGGCGAAATGTGGGGGCAACTGTCACCCCGAATAGCCGCCACTGTAATGCTGTAGAATAATAGGAGTAGTAGTAGAAGGAGCAGCTGCTGATTGTATTATGAAATATGTAGTAAGTTGAAGTAATTGCAGGGTTCAGACGATGTAGATGAGCACATATTTCCTTCAATAAGACACTGTCTTTGTAGGTAATTGATAAGTCATTCCTGTAGGTTAATAACAATATTGTTATGCTGTTATAATTATTACTATTATTGACTGTCCTCTTATTAATTTTGTAACTTCTACTAAAGCTAAACTCGGTAGTTAATGTAAGAGTCTCAGGATATATTATTATTATTATTTCTACTGTTCAAGTTGTATCAATAGCCTGGAACACCCTGCAAAAATTTCTGATGTCCATGAAGAAAGGCAACAAAGATAAACAAAGAAGAAGCGTATCGTTGATCCTCAACGTCAAGATTAGCCAAAAGTGGAAAAAATTGACGATAAATTAGTGGAATGTAGATACATCATGCTTTATCCTCATCGTGACAATCTCCACTGGAAATCAGACCTGAGACCCTCGCATTAAAGACAAAAAACTACCCATTGGGCTACCGAAAGCTCTGTTGGGCAACATTTTGAATTAACTAATTATTACATCAGCATAAATTACGACGAATATTACTCAGGATTATGCAGGGACATTCGGATTTAAATAACAATAATTTCATTAAGAGCAGTGCACTTGAAGAAGGAGTATTGTCATTGTGTCGCAAGTCTACGAATCCTAGGATGATGTTCCTCCTCAAGTCATGAAAGCCATTGAGGTAAATACCCAATCACCGTACTCAGTGTACCATGAACTGGGATCTTCTCGGTCTGTCACCAAAGAGGAGAAAGCTGGTGGAGGGGTCAAATTACACAAGGCCACACGCCAATGATATCGATGCGGACACACGAATAAGTGTTTTCTTTATTTCCCCAAAGTTTTTTCTTCATCCGAAAGATGAGCCGTGGTGGAGGTGTAGATAAACTTTCCCTTCGCATCGGGACAAGGTTAAGATGGCTAGGAACGACTTGGGGCAGAGGATCCTCAACCTGTCCGCTCAGGAACGAGTATATTATGAAACCCATCGTATAGAAGAACGAGAGTGTAATTACTCTAATGACGAAGCACACTCTGGGCTGTGCACTTGGATGATCTTGGTAATTAGTTGCGATGAGCAATACGGTAGAATTAAGACCATCTTGGAGCTGAGAAATGGGGGCTTGCGTGACGATCTTATGGTTTCGTTACCTTTGGAGGAATTCCGATGCCAAAAACTTTGGCTCTCCTCTTCTTCTTTTTATAGTTGCTCCTCGATCTTCCCTTTTTTTGTCCGTCTGGTGTTCTGGTCCATGACCAAGAGCGGAGATATTCTCCGGCGTAAAATCCTTAGACTGGTTTGCACACGGACTTTATTGAATTACCGAATATCAGTCCAGAATCTATTGGTAAGAACTGGTTATATCTGTGTCAAGATTAAAGATGACTAAATATTCTAGGAAGTTAGGTCAGATTTAAACTAATAGGTATATATTCTGTGGCTTTGTTATGGTTTTGAGAACCAACGGTGTATATGTTGTTCACTTGAAATAAATTATTAGTTTATAACTAGGGCTTGGAAGTTGAAGGCCTTACAATAGCCAAAAAAACCTATAAAAAGACCTAAAAATATCAAAAAAAGGACCTAAAATCGGAAAAAAGGATGTATAAATGTGATCCAAATTAATTAATAACTTCAGTTTTAATTGCATATTTAATGAATTAAAAAATTACAAAACTCTGGTAGTATGGAACACAGTGCGAAAAACTGAAAGCTTCAAAACAAGAGAAAGTTGCCAGTTACAGCGCAACCTTCCAGACAAGTTACGGTTAAAAGACCTTGTACCGTACGTGCTTCAGTCGTCCAAAATATATTTATTTCTTGCTTTTTTTATTTCTTTACTACAGAAAGGATGTTTAAGAGGTTATGAACTGATGATGATTCGAATTGAGAATGGGCAGTAAAAACGTAGTCGAAAGAAGGTGAAGTTGGAAAAAAGCCGTGAAGACCTAAAAAAAAGGCTAAAAAAGGACCAATAAGCCAAAAAACGCCGAAAAAGGCAAAAAAGGACTAAGAAAACCCACCTTTTTCTGGCCCACAATGACCCAAAATGAACATATATTATGTTGGGCCTCGTCTTCGGACACTAGAAAAAAAAAAAAAAAGGATTTTTCCTCAACTTCCGAGACCTATTTATAACCAACTGAAGTGTCTATTCAGGAACATGTTGTGCAATTTTACAATTGGCGAGTTTAATTTTACAATCTGAAGGTGAATTCAAATTTTATCTTTATCCTTTATCTTACGAAACACATTCTAGTAACCAGTGAGATTAAGTAAGGGCCTCACACATTCACAACATCGGTGAATTTCATAGATGATATGATCAGCACCAAGATGCGGCCGCCGTTTCCCTTAGGAACCTATTTATTAGAGGCTTGGTGAACAGAACCGCTCCAGCAGTGATATTGCTGAAAAATCGAACCCAGATCTCCAGCGTGGCGTTTAGCAATCAGTGCAGTGCTTTCAAAATAATAATAATGATAAAATGTGTGATTTAATATTTATCTATTATTATTATTATTATTATTATTATTATTCATGAACAAATAAAAAGAGTCATGCATTCATTATGTGGCTTATGTGTCGTTAAGATCACTTACATTTGTATAAAAACATATGTCCTACCAAATAAATTAATGTCTAAAAATTGTTACTACATTATTTATTGAATTACAATTTATGAGATTATTAGGTCCAGATTTTGAAAAGTAAAGCCCCCAGTTATTATTTTTATGTGTATTGTTAGTAGTAGCAGTACATAAAATTTTCAGTGACGAAAGTTAAGAAAAACCAAGGCAGCCCGGCAGCACAGTTTTGTTTCAACTTTAAGTGACCTTTGTTCTATGGAAAGACAAAAGGAATTGTGGTATTTGCTGTTGGTACATGGAATCCGGAGAAGTTAACTAGTGAAGAGTTTTCTAATCATTATTCTGAAAATAAATCTGAATTCTGAAACTTGATGGCAAAGAGAAGGATCATGTACGGATAGAATTTCATGTTTGTAGAGGTTTTCAAGGCCAGGGCATCCTCGTCTGTTCCCTTTGCATTGCTTTTACAGGAAGTCAGAATAAATGTGAAAATAAAGAACAGTGGCCAGTAGTGGAAAGAAGAAAAAAAACCCAACATAAATGGAAGAAAATGCAAATGGAAGAAAACAGCAAAGGAAAAAGGAATAATCAAGCACATGTGTGGAAGGTGGGAAATTCGTGATTCCCAACACCCGCCTCTTCACGCATTTCCCTAGGGTGCAATTACCCGATGCTGGTTCTAAAAGATGCTCTGCACTTAAAGTGCTTCCAAAAGTAAAACATGTGCTGTACGGGTTTAACGTAGGACTGGGGACCCGATTAAATTTGTCTGTAAACAAGGCTGTAATTAATGGCGGATATTTGAAGGTTCATTAATGTTGAAGGTCAAAGAAAGTTATGCAAAGCGCTGGTGTTGGCAAATGTACATCAGTGTTATAGTGTTCTAGCAGCCTTAGTGAGTATCCCTCCACACCAGTGGACATATTAGGTTCTAGGCAATATGTGAAAAACATGTGAATAATTACAAATTGCAAATTCCGGTGGCGATGTTTAGAGATGGCTAACGGACTTGAACATTGTCATTGATTGATTTTACTTCGATTTTCTGCCACTTTTGGCTAATCACGACGGGTGAGGATGGGTGATGATATGATGACATTGATGAAGGAACACTTAAAAAAACACCAATGTCCAGGCTGGGATTCGATCCCGCGACTTCTGGCGTCGTAGCCATGTCATTGCAAAATGAATTTTTGTTACAATTCAAGCAACATTTTTGCACGTGTTTTGAACGGTACAGAAAATGTGTTCTCAAAAGCTTTATATCTACTTTCCTATATATAAAAAGTAAAGTGCTGCCCTGTGCTTTGCAACATGCCATGAAGGTGGCGGGGATGTGATGTCTTCACCCCCCACAGTTTTTTCAGGTACCCACTGTATACGACGCTGCGTGGGTACAGGAGCCGCTTGAACAGGTGGAAATAATTCCGGTTCTCCCCCGGACGCTATAACGACTTTTTTTCTCAACTTTCACTCAACTCAATTTTTACTATATTTTCAGTTTTTTCTCATTACGGACAAACACAAACATCCATGTCCAAGCTGGGATTCGAACCCGGGATTCGTAGCGCGATACGCTGACCACTCCGCCAAGGAGGCCGACATTTTCTTTTGTGCCTCCACCGAGTATGGAACCCAAGAACGACTGAGCTACCGCGGCTCCTATATACTTTCCCATGAGAGTCAGAAATGTCCACAAAATCCTGTCACTGGTAAGAGCATCAATAGTTCGTCAGGATACAAACTTCCGAAGATCGGTACCATAATAAAAGATACACGACGTGAATCTAGAATCTTTGACCTTTGATCTAGAATCATGTCGTCACTGCTGCTTTCATCTCAGTATTGTTTGTGTATTGTTTATTTTATTAGTTCAAGAGCATGATGGACTCAATACATATATTTTCTTTTTAAATTGGGGTAACCCCTGCATATGGCCACATGCCCCGAAGGGAATACGGGAGGTGATATGACCAGCAACACACTCCGACCACCTTTACTCCCTAGGGTTGCCTCAGGTACCCACTTGTTAGAGGATGGGTGAAAGTATGTTACGGTATTGTGGTATCAAATTATCCGCTAATAAAATGAAATCCACGCTGTAATATCGTTTACGAATTTCATTATTTATGTAGTCGGTACATATTGCATCTGGTGCCAAGGTCCAGTTTGTAAGGTGTTTGACTGCAATGCAGCCAACTGGGGTTCGTTTGCTGGAGTGACTAATCTGACAATGTCCGGATAGAGTGATTCTGGGGTTCAACCAGCCTCTAATAAATGGGTACTTGGGACGTTAACCATAGGTGATAAAGGCGGCAGAAACATGGTGCTGTTTACATCACCTTCAGACATGACCGAGATAATGTGTTGGGCTATACCCTGCGGCATGCACAAGGAATAGCTTTACCTTTGTATTGGTGAGAAGAGTGTTCCATGTGCCAAAAAGTTCCCGCCTTAACATGATAGAAATGAAGAATTCTCGTCCGATTTTTTTCTAACGCTTGCCGAGTTATTAATATGTGAGAAACCAAAATCCTACACTAATTGTACTTCCTTCCCACCTAAGATTACGCATGGCTTTGTCATTCATTTTTTTTTAAAATATACCACAAATATTTGAGAACAACCTAGAATGTGATGATTCCATCGCATGAGTCAACCCAAAACAACGTGGAAGAATCGCATTCGCTTTCCTAAGCACAGCACATATGCTTCTTCTGAATTATGTGCATCGGTCATGTGAAGTATTTGTTCGTGGACTTTGCAAATATTTTGAAAACGGCATTTAGCAAATTTTGAACGCAATTAAAACAACAAGAACAGAAGACAATAGAAGAAGAATGCAGTGCCACCTACCGTCAGGAGCGAAATTGTTTAACAAGGAAATTCCTCCTTGGCCGTTGTTGTTTGATGTGCGTTTGTCTTGGAGTCGTGCTCCACAAGATGCTGTCTATAATAATGTATTACTGTGTACACTTCGCATAAGCCCTAAGAACTCTACAGGAGAAAGTGACAATACGCAAATATTGCCTTTCCGAGCGTCAACAGCCTTGGGTATGTACACAGAAGTGTTCATAAATATCTCTTCCTACTGTACCCAGTATAGTTTTCAAAGTTGGTTTACGATACATATTGAAGTCTGCTGAACACAAGAGTAGGAAAATATGTTTAATTGAAGTGTTGTTTTAAGTCCACTTAATGCACAGAAAGGCTAATCGGGACTGGATCTACAGTTTAAAGTAGGATCCGAACCACTTGTGCCTCCACCGGGTATCGAACCCGGGAACCCTTCATTACAAGGCAACGACGCTACCACTACGCCATCGGAGAGACCCTAAGAGTATTAAAATAATCTGAACAGATAATGCATGGTTTCTACAAAAGCACTCTGGGGTTTTAAAATATCATAACATATTAACATGAGATTGAAGCATATTGTTTTTCAATCATGTCTAGGAACTTGGGTGGAAACTCTGACATAGGTCTGGAGCATGCCTGGGAAATTCACAGAGACCAACCTTCCCCCCTTTCCCCCTCCCCCCTCCGCAACATATCCATGCCACATTTCCGAACAGAGTTTCACATTTTGACTCATTATTCAACTTGTATAGCACCCAGAAACATGAAACATATTTCATTCTCTTTGGAAACGTCCACTCTTTGAAAATAATACTAAGGTTTGCGCCTTCTCCCCAAAATAGCAGGAGAAGAGGGGGCAAACTCCAGATTTTTATGTTTTTTCCATTGGAATTCGGGAGTCGTGCCTACCAAGCCCTCTTCCTAGGTCCGGCGTTCTGAATTGTACACGGTTGCATGCGCTGATGTTTTAGCTGCAAAACAAAAGTTATCCGAACTAGATTGCTCCCATAATGCCCGAGTTATAACAATTTCCATCCAAAGAGTGTTCGAATTTAAAATTCCCGCCGAGAAGCCCGGACGGGAACGGGGTTATTTTCGTAAACCTGCTCGGGTGTCTAAAGGTTAATTTATAAATGTGTTAATTAATTAAAAATTAATATGTTTTGATGATGTCTTAATGAGTTACAAAGACATTTGAAAGCGGAACGTAATGTTTATAAAAGGGAAATTATAATTGAAAAATATAATATGCAACTACCGTGCGTCTATTTCCTTGCGAGGCCGAGAAATCGGAGAAGTGTGGCGGGCGTAGCTAGCGGAGATGCCGACATTTTCGACCAGTAATGTCTCTCTTATTTTTATGGACGAAAGCGTTTTGCTTCGCTCGGAATTGTTTGGAGGTTTGGAATGTACAACACTGTATCAAGATTACGTTGCAGACTAAACCGTTAAAAGTAATTGGTTTTCGTGAGCATTGTATGCAATCTGAAAACTCCGAGCTTGAGTTGTTTTTTCCGTCGCGATTTCAGGTGGCCTGGACAGAGCTGCGAATGGAGTAAGGAACAGACCTTGAACCAAGAGCGTGTTAATTTCGTACTGTGTGGTTTTTGGTTACTTGCCGTGCTACTTCTTTGGGTAATTGCAGTGTGTGTGTGTTGCGTGTAACTGAGGCGATTGAAATGCCAGCCGGAAAGTTCACGTTAGACCATTTTTTTTATTTTTATGGATGACACTTACGTGAAAACAGACTCGTGTCGAGACGTGTCTAGGCAATTTGCACAGAAATTCCCTGGCGTTTCACCTCCAGGTAGAGAGACGGTTAGACGTCTTGTCCTTGTATTACGAGGACTGGATCGTTAAATTTTAGAACGGAAGAAGAACCTTTGCGTGTGAATAAATATTTCATCAATTGATGCCAGGAATGCGTGAATGTAGGTGGACATCACTTTGAACAACTCTTATAACACAGGTTGGTGCACCTTTTGCAATATTGATATAAATATCTGCATGCTAAAGATAGGCTATGTCTATATAAATAAGCGGGACGTTACTGGTCGAAAATGTCCACATCTCCGCTAGCGCCGCCCGCCACACTTCTCTCGATCTCTCGGCGTCGGAAGGAAATGAACGCATTGTATATTTTTTCCATCCTTATCCTTCATATCCAACGTTCTTTTCTGTATAGAAAACGAGCCAAACGCGTATATTATAATCAATCAATTTCATTTGGGCCCACCACTAGCCAAGGCCAATTGGAAAGAACACATTTCCATCGCCTCCACATGTTTCTTTCGAGTCTAACTTCCCCGGGGTCCTTTTTGCACTATCAACAAATACAGATAATTTTCTCCATGGAATCGAAGGTAAAAAATAGCCCGTTTAAGAATCCACTATTCATAATTAGTCACGAAGATCACGGAAAGTGACAAAGTGTGCCTTAATGCGGCAGATTAATCGTCTGAAAGTGATATCATGTCACATTTTGCAACAGTTCATCATGTTTTTGCCCAGGAGAGCAATCATTGAGATTGTCAGATTGTCTGTCCAGAGAAGAGACATGCGAAGGTCGAACTTAACATGCATTCACGAAGACATACCTACACACATGTGTAAGTGTGAAGCAGCTGAGGTCGAACTTAACATGCATTCACGAAGACACACCTACACACATGTGTATGTGTGAAGCAGCTGAGGCAACTTCATATATACCGTATTTGTTGGCGTATAAGACGCCTCTTTTTTCGTAAACATTTTTTTTTAGAAAAATCTTTATCACTGAATTTTAAATTAATTTACAGTATTTAAAATATAAAGTAATATGTAAGTCTACTTTCAAAGAAAAACTTACATAATCTAACTAGGAAAGAATAGATTTTAATCGTCTCCGTATAAGACGCACTCTGTTTTTCAGATCTATTTCTAAAGGAAAAAAGTGTGTTTAATACGTCGGCATATAAGGTATATAAACGTATTATCTCTTTCTCTTGAAAGGTTTAGGTGGTCTGAAATAAGTAAATTGTAAGTATTGTTAAGGTTGTGGTATGATTTTCTATTCTGTACTATTTTAAATATTTTTGCACCATCCTTATAAGTCATGGATAAAGTAAGGGAAAATATATGAAATGGATGAATGAAAAAAACACAGAAACTTGCAGCAAAGAATAAAAAATATTACATTGTTGTTTCCCTGTCTCTCTTAACCTGAGTTGCCTCTTTGCTGGCTGAGTGATCAACTCACAATCTCGCAATTGATGGTTCTGGGTTCGAGTGTAGGTCAGTATCTTCTAATCAACATCCACCCCCAGCTGCTGAGAGCTCTGAGTGATGACTCCCGTTCTCGCCACTGAAATTTCTCAATTGTGCATTCTATGTACTTTTATAAATTTCTCTTTCATCAATTTTTGTTTAATCAATATTTGTCTTCATGGTTGCGATTAGCTAAATATGTCAGAAAAGTGCCTAATAATAAGAAAAATACAAAACCACTTTTCTCTTCTTTCATTTTCGACCTCCAAATAACCGGTGGCGCAACAGCCCTTGAGGACCAGGACTGCCGGTCACTACCACATGCCTTAGCAGAGGTGGGCGATCATCCAACCAGTTACGGGGTGACGTGTGGTCAGCATGACGAACACCCAGACGTAATTTCCTCACGATGGTGGATGGCCACCAGCCCCATACACAGCCCGAAATATCTCAGGAGGAAACCTGTAACGCTTCCTATAGGAGACTCGAACAAGTGCGCATCCCGTAGTACGAGCCCAATATACATATATATACACCTGTCAGGAGCGTATATTCTAGGCTAACTAGGCTATCTGCGAAGCCTGAAGTCTAGAAAGTAAAATACAGGAGAAAAAGTCTATCACAAATTGTAAATAAATATTATTCATATCAGTGAGATGATGATGCTGATTCTGGAGTTGGCAACCTGATTTCTTACGAGTTTGTAACCTGATTTCCTATGAGTTGGCAACCTGATTTCCTATGAGTTGGCAACCTGATTTCCTATGAGTTGGCAACCTGATTTCCTAAGAGTTGTCAACCTGATTTCCTATGAGTTGGTAAACTGATTTCTTATGAGTTGGCAACCTGATTTCTTATGTGTTGGCAACCTGATTTCTTAGGAGTTCGTAAATTTATTTCTATCCATAGCCTAGGACCACGTGACATAGTGAGATAGCCCAGATATTGGTCTTAGTATACGCCACTGACACCTGTATATAGGTGCAGGGCAAAACCGAGAAGAAAACTACGGGGTTTTCATTTTCTTTTATAATTTGTTGAAATTTAAATGTATACGGTACATCTATTTCGCGTCATAAGATTTAACAACTCCTACTGTAAATCAATGTGTACACCATATACAACCCCACATGCATCAAAACGAATTTCAACCTCAGAATACAATTACACCACATCACATCTTAATACCAATCCACTACTGTTATAGATTTCACACGTGGACAAAATCAGGAGAAGGAAACAATCAGTAAGTTAACTTAATTGCCTTTTACCTGCCTTTCTTCAACATTCATCCTTCGGTATTTAGCCGGAGATTAAAAGAGAAGTACTTCATCTTGGGAAAACAATTTCCACGGTGAGCTTCTCCAGAAGATGAAATTAAAGATCTGTAAAAAACAATGGTAGCTTCTTTACTGTAATAATCTACCAACAGGAGATTAGAAGGTATTTCAGCTTGTTGCAAGAACACCGACTATGCAATCGCGAATATCTCAGCTGGCATAGATGGTCATAAAGCCACCACTTCTTAGCCATAAACCTTGATGATCCTCAAGCGCCCAAGGCAGATGCAAGGGAAGAGGCGATCCACTTGTAACGTATGGCAGCGAGGGCCACAAAACAAAATCGATGCAATTGTTTATGCGTGAGGATGGTCGCCAATGTTCTTCTGATGTGATGCAACGATCACGTACTTTCTCCATGTCTCATCTTTGTTGCGGTACATGTGTGAGTGTTTACACATGTCTGGAAGGGAGCAGGTGGGGAGGGGGAGATGGTTTCAGGGGAAGTAGTGGGTGGCTGATATTCTTCTCCGTCACGTTGTTTCATCTTCTGGGCCCCAACCTTTCACTTGTGAAGTGTTGCCAACCTGAGTATTCGGTAAGATGCTGCTTTAGTTTACGAGGTGTTCACATGTATATAAAAAAAGAAAAAAAGTAGTCTAAACATAGTAATAAATAGAATCCATTAAAGGTTGTTGTAATGGATTTTCAGAAGTTTTCTTTCGCATTGGAGTTCAGTGATTCAACTTCCTGTGAAATGAAATGAGGGTAAGTTAGGGTGAAAGTTTGCAACTGCGTAAAACTTTTGTAATGAGATCAGGCACTTTGCTCCCTCACCCAAAATCCTACAAATGCTTCGATGGAAATTGTATATAGTGGTGATTAATTTTACTTCCTTACCAGGATTAATATCTTGTATAATAAGTCGTAATATACTGAGAAATTTATCTTCAGGGCTTCTACCCCACCCCCACTTTTTCTCCTTTAGATGGCGGCTGCTGATAAGGGATGAGCCCCCACCCCCCTAAAAAAATCTGTCTGCGGGCTTGAATAAGATATTTAAGTAAAAAATGAATACACACCTCCTAGTTTCTTCTGAATTATGCTTCCCATTTAACATTAAACATAACACATCACATCAAATCACATCAGGCCCGTACCCAGTTTTTTTTAGGGTGGGGGGGGGCAGATCCGAAAATTTGTTTATACATGTGTGTGTGTATATATATATATATATATATATATATATATATTCATACATAGAGAGAGAGAGAGAGAGATTACAAAAAAGTTGAAATGTTTTTTTTTCAAGTGTTAGATTTTATTTGATTCTTGCTTTCTCTTAATAATATTTCGTACTTGTATCAGTCTTGCATTCGTGTTTTATCATTATTTTGTACATGTTGTTAAGGCCCGAACCCAGGACTTCTTTAGGGGGGAGGGGGTAGATCCGAATATGTGGAACAAAGAGAAGATCATAAATGCTGTGAGGTTGATTAGATTGGGTTATCTTGGGTTGTTTTTCTGCCAAGTTTGTGTGAACGTGACCGAGAGGTTAAGTAATGGAATGATGAAATTTATGAAGAAACACACTCTCAAAGAACACCAATGCTCACGCTGAGATTCGAACCAGGAACCCCTTGCGTCATAGCCCGCTTTGCTAAGCACTCCTCCACAGTGGTCGGAGAAATGGTGTTGGAGTATTAGATGTGACCACCAATGCTAATGGTAATATTACAGCTAGAGATAAGCGTACAATTGTAGAGTTGCAACTTATGGTTCAAAGTAACAGAAAAAAATCAACTCACCGATACACCCCGCCCTCACTGTTGCCAAGTTGGCCCTTTTGGGGCCAGAACTGGCCCTTTTGAGTACGTACTCAGCCCCGAAATTCAGCAAAAGCCCCAAGGGGCTTTTTAGCCCTACAGAGAGAAATCTTGCTACAAATCTAGCCCTTTCAGTTATGAAATGTTTTTTTGGTATTTCAGTAAACTGCAAAGAAAAATTCACTTAACCGACCCTCCTCTGCACCTGCAAGCTCGTCCTGCGACCCCTCCTGGGGAGCAGGTAGCAAGTGCACATTGTCACTTTTTCCCCTTGTTTCTGGTTTTGATATGCTGTGTAGCCCGAGGCGAATTACGGATAACGTCGATTCCAGAAAATGCGAATCTTTGTTCAGTTGCATTGCATCTGGTCCTTGAAAGTTCACAGAAGTGCGGTGCGGAATCGACGAATCGTTCGTAACAGTAAGCTCGCCCAGAGACTAGTTCGTGCGTACGGCCGTGTGTGTGTGTGTGTATGAGAGAGAGTGTACGTGTGGATATATATGAAGGAGGAATATGCCGAAAATGTGTAATGCTTTTGTGTAATCTACTGCACCACAATTTAAGGGGGAAATAAATTATTTAAGTTAAGAAAATTTAATTTGGTTGAGCGTATGCCCCTCATCTTGACAGTTGATTAGTTGTGGTTCTTGAGTTTCAGAAATTTTGCACCAAAACACCCAAGAATTAAGAACCAGGTTTTTTTTCAGTGCGCAGCCGCACCTTTGTGAATCTAGCCCCTTGGATGTGAATTTTAGCTCCATTTTGGGTGCGATTTAGCCCGTTTTTCTCTCGTGCTGTTGGCAACACTGCCCGCCCTCTCATCCCAACAATCATCCACACAGTCGCTTAACAATGTTTTCAAAATTCCTTTCATTTTTAATTTTTTCTTCTCATTGCAAAGTCATGTTAAATCTATGTTTATAAAATAACGTATTCATAAATTAAATGTTGCATATTAAATTACTATTATTACAATAAAGAAAATGTAAGTGTGAGTTAACAAAAAAGAAAATACATTTTCGCATCACGACTGCAGTTCGAATGAAGTTGGGACTGGGTTTAAAAGTAACGGACTGTCCCGACTAAATCGCTAAATCTGACATCTTGTAGCCTTGCATCAATGATTATAAAATTAAAACTACCCAATATTGCAGACTACAGACTTCTATTTATGCAAGAATATAATTGACATTTTTTCAAATTTGGAAAATCGTCGATGCTATTTTCGTAGTTTTTTATAGTTTCACATTTAAGTATTTCATGGTTCAGGGGGGCGGGGGGAGGGCATCACCACTTCTCTTACAGTTAACACCTTCCAATTCTAAAACATACCCCAAATAACATAAGCAGAATCACACAGTGAACTTAATGAAATCGAAATGCACTTTTAACAAAATCTTAATGTCCTTCGTTCCACGTGCGTTATCACAGTTTAATCAATAACCAATTTTGGGAGAAGTGAAATACGTCACAATCTCCCCACCGAGGTGACCTAACAACACTGCATGGATCGAAAGAATGCATGCATATTCTGAAAGTTGGCAACACTTCATCGGATTTCTGTCGCTCTAGAATCCATATGGGTCGGATCACCCGAGGCAGCATCTGCAACAAATGACGTCATCTCCCTCTGGCTACTGGCACATGTAACTAACTGTCAGTCGAACGCTTCTGACGTAAAGGGATTCCCTATGTGTAACCCACGTACGTTCCTCTAGATTCCCACTACAGTGTACGTGATCTGGAAAGAGTCTCGATCACTCTGATAACACCTCTAGATTTTTCGCAACAACAAGGTTCAAGCATGAATTCAAGAATAATAACAGAAAGGAAAGATACATGCCTTACCCAGATATCGGTTCCAAGACCCTTCATTGCCCAGTGAGGCACATAGTGGTTCGGATATCACTTCAAAATGTAGGTCTCAGTCCCGATTAACATTTCTGTGCATGAAGAAGAACCCGAAACCCTTCACTTAATAGTCTCAGAGGCCGATGGCGTTGAGTTCTAGACTCATAATTCTGAGTTCTGGCTTCGAATTCCTGATATGGTATTGGACATGCCCCCCCCCCCCCCCGCCCAATTGGTTTAATAAACATTTCCCATCATTTATACAATCTAATCAACAATTAATCGTTTCATTATATTACTTCGATGATTTTGAAAAAAAAAGTATTTATGGTTTGTTTATAATGTTTGTATTCGCCAATAATATGTTATTTTCCTCATAACCTCAACATCTTTCAGAATTTGTTTTGGAAAAAATAATACTGTAATTTGCTATATTTAATTTTATGTTGTCGCAAAAGCAAAAATTCAGACATATTTCGATAGATTTTTCAAAAGTTGAAAAAATATGAATGAACTCCTACAATAAACATAATGAAGAATAATAATGTTCTTGTACAAGATTAGATATTGTGTGGAGATCCTGCTGACGCAGAAAGCAAGCGTCTTCAAATATTTATTGAAACTCAAATCATCCGTGTTTTTGTTAATTGTAACTAATTACTACAAAAGTACAGTGGGATCCATGAGTATTATCGTGCAAATTGTCCATGACTATTTTAATTAAAATTTATCTTACGTCCTATATGTTTTTAAGCGATGGATTTTTATGTATGATGTTTGCAGAAGTTGTCAACAGCTTGTTTTGAGTTTTCTTTTAATTCTTGAAGCTCTTATTAGGTCAAATAAAGTGCACGAACATGGTGATGGACAATTTGCAGGATAATACTCATGGATCCTACTGTACTTCGTTGTTAATGTACAAGTATTGCTCGGCAAATTGTCCATGACTATTTTCATAGATTCTCTTGCATCTTATGGAATGGATTCTTTCGTAAGCTGGTGGAGAGATTTGGCATATTTTTCAATTCCTGGAGCTATCATTCCTTAAAACACAGATAATACACAGGGCAATGGGCTTCGAAATACTTATGCATCCCACTCTACCACCACTCTACATGTATGTTTTATTCGTACGTACAATGAACTTCGTCATGGACAATTTGTCTCTTACCTTTGCTGCTGACTGTAATATGAATTTTGATGTCCTTGTTCTGTACAAGATCTACTTCGTGCAATCAGCATTTGTTTGATTGAAATGTTGTAACTGAAGTAATTCTGGAGTGACATAATGCGAACGTTTCTGTTTTGTATTGTATTCTTTGCGTTTCTTGCAATGGTAAAGAGTGAACAATGTAAGTATAAATAATTCGTTTATTTACAAGATGAAATCTCTTAAAGTATATATTACTGTATCCTATTATTAATGCTACGATTAATATAATGTATATTAAGACCTGGAATCCTGGCTTTGAGAATATGTTTGCCAAGAGAACGTTCAAAGTTCAGTTATAAAGTGAAACACATATTAACTATTATCGGCGTTAGAGGATTTATAACAAACGAGGCATTTTATGTGAACATATGATGTATATATAACTTTAAAGATTTCTAATTAAGTTTCCTTAACAATTTACAAAACCGGTAGGTTTGTTGTAACGAACATATTTTAGTGCAAATTCATTGATACGTTATTTCAAAATCCACAATACAATATCACAGTGGTTCTTGACTTGTGGTTTTCACTTTAAGAATGTAGTTAAATATTTTACACCAGTTCCAAATTAGCGTTATTGCCACTGCATTGACATCGGAGGTTAAACAGCTGTTTCCTCGGTCGTATTTTGCCAGAGAATATCATCGCGACGATGAAGATGTATGATGAATAGCTTAATACGTACATGAAAGGCCAAATACATGTTGAAAATTCATGACTTAGCCAGATTTGTAGCTCAGATTCTTGGGTAGAAGGATCATGCATTGACCTCCCACATGTTCGGCCGTTGTAAGTTTCATTTCCCTATGATGTCCAAAATGCATGTATAGAAAGAATAGAATTTGAAGGGTCGGGGGTGGGGTAAAATCAGCAAAGTCAATTTTCTGTTTTAAGTGAGGTATAGTGGTGTTATATGAAGAGAGGCATGACTGAGAAATGTGAATTGGGGGGGGGGGGAAGCATATAACTCATTACCACCATTATTTGTGGCCCATTTCATAATTCTCGTCCATGCCTATCGAAAGAACCTTGGATAGAACCTTACATCGAAAGAACGCCACTACCTCGCTTAAAACAAAAAAAATATTACCTTGTTTATCCCCCGACGGCAAAAGAACAGATACATATACATACACCACATACGAACCACATAAACTTAAATAAAAGGGTTTACAGTACTAAAACCTGTGAATAATAATCGCATTAATAATAATCTGCGTGTGATCTATGCTTAAGGCTAAATAAATATATAAATGATGATCTTCCCAATAATACACATTTCTCCACCACTCGTGAAAGGCTATGCATTCCTGGATTCCATATTCCAGTGTTGCTCATGATTAAGTGTGTAGACTATGTACACATTATATAATATATATGTGTATATAGTTATATAATGTGTGTGTTTTACGGATCCTAGGTACTCCAAATTAATCTGAAAGTAGTAACACATTCTCCATATTTATTTAGAATTCGTAAATGAACTTTAATCGAGCTCCGCATGATTTTTTCTTCTTGGTGGTAGATGCATACTAGCGGTTAGAAAACTTGTCTTTGATGGCACTGGGAGATGGATATCTAGTGCAGCGTTCCTAAGAAAAGATAGAACCAATGTACGCACACACACACACGAGTTCACATGTGTAGACAGCAGAGCCAAATTGAAGTTTACTATAGAAGAAGGAGTTGAGGCCACGTACAGTCACCGGAAATAAAACTTGGACACTTATATCCTGAAATACTAGCTTCCGTGCAATACGTTATACTGGTTGCCTAACTATGAGGCAGAACTTCCTATTGAAAAGTTGCTATTGAACTTGGCTTGACATTCTTGATTTAGGCAAAACACAAAGCATTGCAGTGAAGGAGGTATTTCAGGGTCTAAGTGTCCATTATTATTGCCGGCAACTGTACATCGATATGACAAGTAACACATTGACCCTAATACAGTATGTATAGGTAAGTAAGTGCATTTTTTAAGAGAAGGGTAAGATGGTCGACGTTTGAGGTACTGTGAAAGCTAAATATCTTGGTTTGACTTTCCAAATTGTAGAATACCTAAATTTACCATTTATCCTCGTCGTGACTAAGCTCAAGAGAGATTGAAAAGCGAAGTAAAATAAGAAAAAATAGTATGTTAAAATATACAGGGTGTTTTCATGAACTTGATTTAAACTTGCAGGGTGGATTGGGATTGCCTATGACAGTGGAATAAAACAACTAAAAGATAAATGCGGCTTGTAGATTTAATGCGAACATTACTACAGCGTATCTGGGACGAAAACAGTACAATAATTGCTCAGCGTCGCAGGAAGCTCTGTCGCATCTGCTCTAACATCTCCGGAGTCGTTCTCACGATATCACAGCCAGCAAGCTACTTGTCGGGGGGGGGGGGGGGTGCAAGGGGTGGCCCACGGCTCGGCACCCAATCGTCAGCCGTTTAAGTGAGGATGACCTGTCGGCAAGAATTCTTGCTGACGACTCCAGAGCGGATGCGACAGAGATTCTCGCAACTCTGTCGTGCCTACATCGACGCTGGGGGCCTCCATTTTGAACAATTCCTTTACCGTTTTCGCTCGTGGAGTGCTACGATACACTGTAGTGATGTCCGTATAAAATCTTCAATCCGCATCTCTCAGTTGTTACCTCATATTGGTACTTGGGTGAGTCTCCATCCACCCTGCAAGTTTGAATCAAGGCCATGGAAACATCCTGTATATGCATTTGTTGAGGAGAGTGTTGAGAAGTCGACTCACGACCTCCATGTCGAATATTCTTGGTTCGAATCTCAGAGAACATATGGGTTTCATTGGTTTGTACTTTCTCTATTTAATCTATGTATAATTCATGCTCATATACGTAAATAGATAATATTTTTTTAAAATTACTGAATACAAAAACAATATTACTTAATTTTTATTTCCTTTCCTTATACAGTTCAATGTTACGTTTGCACTTATCCAGGAAATAACAAGTGTAAAATGGGGAAGAAGTCTCCAAAGGTACCCTGTAAATTAGGGTCGTGCCAAGTCGCCATTACAAAAACTTCAGGCAGTGGTAGGTAACAGGGAATCAGGGATTGGAATTGACTACTCATAAATCTGAAAAACTTCTCATTCTTTTTTAATTCCTTCTAGAATGTTTACAGTAGGTAACCTCCTGTCGTATGAAACTTTTAGTTACTGTCACGTATTCAAATATATATATTTCTTGTACGTCTTATTTTACCTCAGGAGAATTGAACACAAATATAATATTTTCCCCCACTGTTTATTTTTTTTAATTTTCGAAAGTTGTGCTGCAAGTAAATTGTTGGCACAAACTTTCATTTTGATTTTCCCAAGTACTTTTACTAAACTTTTAACTTCTTGCATAAAATTGTACCTAATTCGTATTCTATTAAGTTTTGAATTCTCGAAAGTGATCCTACAGCATTTATTTATACGAACCAACACTTTTGGTCTGGATTTTTCGTGGGGAAAGACGTGCAAATTTTTTGTTTTGCTGTACAAAACTGTACCAAAATTTAACTATGTCCCTGAAATGTTGGTTTTTGATTTTATGAACGTGATACTACGAGGCGTGTCAGGAGAGTGAAGATACAGCGGATATTTATCTTAGGGAAAATATGTAAGATATAAGTTGACAACACTGACAACACCTTGATCCTTACTCTTTCCAGTAGCGTTCAATCGCAGCACTGCGCTGTGTCTTGTGTGAGTCACACGTGCTGGAAATGGGTGTGGCAATAAAGAATCCAGCCAAATGCCAAGTTCGGGCTGTGGTACCGTTTCTGCAGGCAAAAGGTGAATGTTCAGTGGACATTCATCGTCAAATTGCGACAGTTTATGGGAACATTATGAATAGTCGAAATGTGACGAAGTGGTGTCTGGCCTTCGCAGGAAGTAGGACAGATATCCATGACGAGTAGAGGAGCGGGAGCCCGTCTGTGATCTCTGATGACCTTCTAAAATAATTGAAAGCAATACACCACTTCGTCACATTTTGACAATTCAGAATGTTCCCAGTAACTCACAATTTGCTGGACATTCGCCTTTTGTCTGGAGAAACCGTATCACCCGAACTTCACATTTGGCGCGATTCTTTATGGCCGCAGATATTTCCAGCACGTGTGACTCACACAAGACTCAGCGCAGTGCTGCGAATGAACGTTACTAAGCCGCGCGTCAGGTTAAGTTTGCAGCAGGTTTTATGTATCAATCCGCGCGAGAACTGAGCTCAGAATCTTCCGTGCCAGTCTTTCCTCAACCGCCGAGCTGCTTACATCGCAGACACTGAGAAAATCCACAGTATTGCCAACCGCACAACACATCAAAACCCGCATGCATGTCAAGTGGAATGTATTTTTGCTTCTCTTTGTCTCCTGAAACATAAAATTTTAAAAGTACTTTCTGCGCATATATTATTTAATAAATGTGTCGAAATAACTTCTAAACATGGGAGCATGTGTGTATATTTCGAGCACGCAAAACGAAAAATAAACGGAGATAAAAGTAAACAACAATAGGTCCCTCTTGAATTTAATGACAAATTATTGTTTTTGGTTTAGAAAGAAATACATTTATGAAAAACGTGGTTGCTTCGTTCGCAATACATCCGTTACTGTAAGACACACGCACTTCAAGTTATATCACCAAAAAAGCATGATTTGTTATTGGTGATATATACAATCAGGTGCATTGTCTGTTGCTATTACTCTGGTTTCAATTTATGAATCACTTCACTAAACCAGGATTCAAATCTTGGTCTGTCCATTTCTTGCTGATAATCACCCTTCACTTTCTTTGCGCGGAACAGTAAATATGCGCCTTCAACAAAGCTTTCATTGCCGCCAGTGGGTGAAACAATAAGCCTCCCCCTTCCCCTCTCCCTTTATCGTCGGTTTCTTCAGCCCTGGCGCTGGTTTTGCACGGTGGTATCCTTCCATGTTTTATTGTCCCTTCCCCCACCGAGTTGATGGACGTCTCGTCCAAATAATAAACATGTTTCTTCTCACTGCGATATCTTTTAATACCGCGGAGATTCATTTGTCGTCAAACAATCGTTTCCTCTTGCTAAACTCAAACCGCAAATCATTCAACACCCGGGATACAATTCGTGCGCACATTGAAGGCAAATCACCTTTGATCTTGTTGCCGCAAGGAGGATTATGCATTTAAAACAACTTTCTTGACTTTGAAGAGCATTTCCCTTCGGATGAAGCCCAAAATAACATTCGGGTAAAACCGCGCGCTGAACAGGAGATTCAGCCATTCTCGCCGCTCTACAATAAACATAGGGTTAAAATAGTTGTATGTGCAACACTGGTATCACCGATTCCACGCGCTCTGCAACGCATTCAGTCTCGCTCGACTCGCTCTAAAGTTTCAGTGTCTCTTCAACGCAATACACATACCAGTTGGCGAATCTGCGGTTCTAAGTTCGTCTGCACAGTGATTGCAACCAATTAAGCCCATACCTGCTAATGGATGTATTATTTTGTCTGTATATTACAAATTAAATAACTGTTTTCTTGCAAGTATGCAGTTGTGTCCGAATAGAACCCGTCTCAGTGGAACTATATTCTTGCGCGCACGTTTGGATCTACATATGCGAAAACCTGCTGCAAGGTTGACTTGACGCTTGGAAGAGTAAGGATCAAGGTTACTGTCAGTGTTGTCAACTTATATCTTACATATTATCCCTAAGATAAATATCCGCTTTATCTTTACTTTCCTGACACGCTTCTTACAAGTAAATGGAGCTTTCAATTAACATGCAAGATAATTATTTAATATTTTAGCAATTTGTTCAGGTTTTGTTTAAACCCACGCCTTTAATATACTTCAGCATATTTTCTCAGACATTTTACTCAAATAGTAATTGTAATGAATAGTAAGAATAAAAAATATTTTAATAGGGGTCTAATTCGGCAGTGTTGTAACCAGACATTGGCTGATGAACTGTCTATCGGAGTCCACGTTAAACTGTACGACCAGTTCCGGTTATCACAGGTGTGTAAAAAGGACTTGAGAAAGCTATTATTAATTTTCGGCAAACTTTTGTCTAGGCCAAGATAGTTTACGTAAAAAAATTAAGATCAAGGTGGGGGGTGGTTTGCTACCTTTTGTCTGACTGGTTGTTGAATGCTTTAATTGTTCTCATTACCTATCCTGAACAATATAGATATTAATTGAAACTTATTATAAATAGGAGACTTGTAATTAAGGTTATAAATTATCTATTTACTTTTCAGAAATCACTGCAATAGAACGACTCTGTGTCGCTGGGAAAGCGGACACGTCTTGCAAGAAATTACCCCATCTCGTTATATATTCCGAAACGTGTAAGACATCTTTGTGTAATTCGCTAGACACTGTACCTTCAACCTGTGACGCCCCCAGTATAATTGGAAGTGAAGTATTTATTCTACTGAATATGCTACTTGTCTTTCTGGTCTAATTTTTCCTCGTAAAGATTTCACGACGGAAATAGAAGAAGGGTTTATTTTATTACGAGGGCGTGCCAATGAACTTTCATCGTAGATAATGTCTTCTTTGGGAATTTTATCAAGAAATTAACTTAATTTGTATACAAATGTAATGTAAACATATAAGATGAATGATAGTTTGCTTTTCTCGGCGGAAATGGTTCTGTAAATTTTATTTTCATTTTTGAAACGTTGTGTTTCCAACACGGACCGACCTGGATCGAACTTGTAAACTTATCTCTTGTGAATAAATTTATTGTTGTAAGGAAAGTGTTCTAGGATGATAATCTGCAATTTTGATCCTTCAATTCAGAACCGAGTGGAGACCAACATCAGTTCTTTCTTTAAACCATTCCAGAAATGGACTGACGAAGTGTGACGTCACCAGAGCCAGTGCCAAGGATGTATGTCTCCAAACAAACTTTCACGCGGCGAAACCTTTATGCTCCGGCACTGCAAACTGATCACGAAGATGTGACTTTTATTACAGTGACAACAGATAGGAAACAGAAAGATTATGTGTATCGTACATCAATGTAAAGACTAGATTCTGGAGAATACCTAGATATTTTACTCAATCCTCACGAATTAGGGGTTAGACCTACGATCAGTTTTCACCAAGTATGATATCTTTATTTTTAAAAAACAAATTACACGCATGTGGTAAAACCGTCAATGTTCCGAAGGCTTCATTTTTTCATGCGTTTCTTCAAAAAATACCCGATTTTCTTTCGTTATTTCTTATTTAACTCATCCTCTGTAAGTATCGGTAATTAGTCAAATATCTGTACATTCACCAGAATCTAATCTTTACACTGATGTGCGACACACCTCACCATTTTGCTTGCTAAGTGCTGACAGTGTAACAAAAGTTACCTCTTTTATATACATTTTCGATGCAAAAGGATAAAGCAAGCGGGTTGAAAGTTTGTTTCGAACATACTATACACCCGGGACATCAGCTGCTAGTAACGTCACAGCTTAACTAATCCATTGCTTACCATAGAGGGCATTCGTAACATCTTATCTTCTACGATGTTTGCAACAAAATAAAATAATGTCGAATGCAAGAAAAGGAATATCCCTTTCGGTTATATCTCATCTATGATATTCAGAGCATTCCACTGGAGTGAACCAATCGAAATGAGAAAGGGGAAGCAGGGAGAAACATGCACAAACTAAGTTTCAGTTTAGTTCGGTATTTTAATATCACTGTCTTTTATTTTTACTACAGAGATGTTATTACGTGTGAGTAAACAATGTTCTGTCGCCAGCAGAAGATTTTCACGAAACCTGATTCACCGTCTGCGTTCCACTTACCGCCTTCACACCTATTTTGCCACTGGACTCCGCCAGCTAGGGCATGCGCTCTTGCGTCGATGGCCGGGACTAACATACTGTACCGTACCCAAGCACATTCATTAAAGGATGACTGTTGTGTCTGTGACTGCACACCTTACCGTCACTATTGTTAATAAATATACACATTCTATGCAATCAACAAACATATTGCTAGTTGCCAGGTCTGGATTTAGGCTATGTAGTATGTAGAGGCCCGGAGCGAACAACATCATATATTCCCCCATAATCTCATACACAAATTCAATTATAACTTTCAGGCAAAATCATGTCAGATATTTATACAACATTTTTCAATACACACAAACATAATTTTGTGTTACTTTACAAGTCACTTTTCCAGCGGTAGATGCTCCTTTGCAGACGAAGGTTCGGGGCCATAGCCCTCCAAGTCCCCTTAAATGCTAATCTTGTTGCCTATGAAGATTTTAAATAGATCTACTGGTACTTGTTTTGGATTATAAGCATGAAAACTTGAAACAGCTATTGGTGAGATGAGTTCTTGAGTTGTTATTTTAAGTCCACTTTATGCACAGTAAGGCTAATCGGGACTGGACCTACAGTTTAAAGTGGGATCCGAACCACTTGTGCCTCCACCGGGTATCGAACCCGGGACCCCTTCAAGGCGAGGACGCTACCACTGCGCCATCGGGGAGGCCCTATTGGTGAGATGAATCAAACCTTAACTTCGTTGAACATTGTGAAAATATAACGGCCTTTCCTTCGCACCCGAATCTTATATTTACCAGAATTAATACATTTTCACAAATCAGTAAGCTATAATGAATTACAGCCTCTCTCTTTATGTTTTCATGTAAAACTTTCTTTAACTTTTCTGAATTTTAGTAATATATGATGCTATGAAGACCAGTGTTTGAGACGTAGATAATATGTCATAATCATATTATGATCAGACCTTCAGTTAACAGCCAAAACTGTATAAACCGGGTGATTCCGACATGCCAGTGAATGTATTTTCGCATTTCCAGTAGCTTCAACAATTTTGAAGAATGCGAGCCATTGTGTTACACGATATTGCAACAATATTCCACTTTATAAGCGAGTACAGTCTATTTTAGCAATGAATGCAAACTATATTAGCATATTTCAAGTCCTGGCTTTACTGACGGAGAAAGAAATACCTTTACTACTTGTTTATAATTGTATAAGTTAGTCAATGCAGTTACAAATCGTAAGACATTATTCAACGTGTTAAAGAATAAAATAATATTCTAACTGAAGCAGAGGGAAATTGTGTTACTAAGTATGAACAGTCAATATTATATGAAGTACTGATGTCTTAAGCATTTTCTACATGAATGTTATACCTATTATGGATATTTAGAAAACGCTTTTCGTAATGAATTTATGTTTGTACGAGAAAGATAAAAATATGATTTGTATGTAAACGTAGCTTCATAGTTTATGGTACCGTAATCTTTTAAGTACAATGGCTATTTTTTAACACACATTAAGTGTGAATGCTCTATTGTGATTGACACAAGGCAAATATTAAACTTTAGGCTAAGAATACAGTATTAATTGTACATACGACGTACATAAATTTATTTCCACAAAATGTACATTATTAATAAGATTGTTAAAATTACGCATAGTGTGGTTGGAAAGCAAAAAAAATAAAAAAAATGGCAGAATATTTCACTTCCGGCGGAGAACGTGCCCTTTGGGGGGCGGATTCTACATTAATTCCCGAACTCACTTTATCCAATATTATTAGATATGGCCGCCAATATGGCCACGAAAAGTCTAAAAATAACCCTTTCAGCGATGTGATCATGTTTGAGAAAAGAACCTTATGGTTTTGAGGTTCCAGAACTCAACTGTGGCATCAAAAGTAGTGTCAGACTAAGCCCACGAAATAATATTAGTTTAATTTTTTATAATCTGTATATATACATGCTGTTTCAAAAGTCTGACACCAAAGGAGAAACTGCGTTATTAGTGCAGATGGCGAAAAATGGAAAGAGGGAAAAGTTGTTGGAAATATGAGGTTTCAAATATAATTTGCTTGAATTTTCAACGTAGCGTGCACCGTTGAGGATGTACGCTGGTGCGAGCCTCAATGAGAACTGACATTGCCTTGTTGCCACATGCTTCGTCCTTAAAGGGAGCATTTACATTATCGCAACACCGTAATGTACTCGGTAAATTGAGAATGATGGCGCAAAATTAAAGGCAAAGTAAGAAGTGCATGTGTGTGTGTGTACAAAAAAACACAGACACACACTCACACATACGCACAAACACACAACTACAAATCTTGTAATTGTGGCTGAGGTTTTCTGGAATAGAGGTTGTTCATTAGGGTATAGTGATATGAAGAAAGGATGAAATTTCGAAATGAAAGGGGTCTTAATTGTTTCCTTTCTAATCAGGGTAGATCACCACTAAAATATATTTGCGCTCAGGCAACATCTTCTGTTGGCACATACCGGAAATGCCAACAATCAAATTAAGAGGGTAAGGGTTCACACAGACTTCGTCTTCGGTGCCCTAGGTTCGCTGTATCGAGTAAGTTGTGTGTCTCAATGAATAAGGAAAGACATCTGGTACCGTTCATCGAAAGGATGGAAGCAGTGGACCAAAACCAGCAGAAGAAAAATATTTAAATATGTAATGATTCGTGTGTTACGGGTTGCTATCTTCCGTCATCACGCTGCTTCTCCTCCAGACGCCTCTGGCACACAGCCAAAGAGCTGGCAGCGAACCTAGGGCATTCCATTCACTCTCAGAGCATTTCCTTCTTCGTCTTCAAAAAAGTAAGGACCGATCAAACCCCCCACTCCAAATCCCATACCAAACCGTAACTCTATGAGGATGCATTTCCTTTTCCTGAATCACTCTTGGGTTCTCAGATCCCCATATCCGGCAATTATGCTTGTTTACGAACCCGTTTAAATGAAAATGAGCTTCATCGCTGAAATGATGCGCTTTGCGAAACCCTCGTTCTCTCGTTCCCTTTCAAGGATCCAGTCGACAAATTGCCGTCGTTTTCCATGATCCTCTGGTTTCAGTTCCTGCGTTAAGTGCACTTTGTATGCGTGCAAGTGCAGATCTTTCGTCAAGATTCTTTGCATTATTGTTGGTGCCATATGCAGTTCTTGAGCACGACGGCGATACGATTTTGCAGGACTCACAGCAACAGAATCACGCACAACAGCAACGTTTGCTTCACTCCTGCGACTTCCAGGGCATCCAGGGCTTTTGATGTTTTATGTTGATCCAGTTTCTTCAAATTTCTTGATCAACCTACGAACAGTTGATTCGTTCGGTGCACGAAGATGACCAAGTATCGTACGGAGTTTCCGAACAGTCACCGCGAAACTTTCACCATTCTTGTAGTGCGTTTTGACAATCAAAACTCGCTGTTTCTTACTGTACATTTCCAAGGCGTTAACAACACACACAAATAGTAGAACAACTGAAACGTTTCTCAACACAAAACCTGATAACTGATAACAACAATCGCACAAACAATGCTGCCAACCAAACAAAAAAAATATGGCGTTCTTTTCCCGGCGTTCTTTATGGATCACCCTCTACATTAGGGCCTATTTCTAATTGTGTAACAACGCCGGGAATCATATTAACAAGTATAGTTCATAATCACATAAGCAACTAGCATTTGCTTATATTTATTTTGAACACTGTAGAGCGGGATGCACAAATATTGATACGCAAATTGCCCATCGGTAAATTCAATGACGTTGTTTTTACCTAATCTGAAATTAAAACAGAACACCAACGTAGTAACAGACAATTTCTACACCAGCAATAGTTGAATTGCAAACTCTAAAACACGTAGGATGTAGTAGAAAATTAATAAAAATTGTGCTGGACAATTTGCATGGTAATACTATGAATTCCACTGTAGCTTCGTATTGTAGGAGTCAGTTAATTAGATATACGTATATTATTATCTATCTTGTTTGCTCAAGTTGGATATGACAAGCTTGCTTCAAGCATGCAGCTTTCGTGACAAGCTTGGTTCAATTTTGACACGTGGTATAACTAGTTGGTTTGATTCAAGCCTGATTTAAGCTTCCAGCTTGCCATTATATGCTTGCACTTTATATGAATAGCTAGTTTTTAACTTGAAATAAGCTTACTGTGCTCTCTGATTTAATTCAAATATCGACATGAAAGAACAATACCTATTTAGTACAGTCATGGACACTTCTGGGCTATAACAACGCCATTGGCTTTCAATGGAATCATTACAACACAGAAGTGTTTGTGACTGTACAATTACATTCACCAAATTCTGAATAGGTACGTAGTTCATGAAACTATCTTAGTAATGAATACATATGATTAGTGAATTGCATGTACTGCTAATTTTCAGAATAATAGAACTTAGTGTTTGCAGATTCGATAAATACTACTGTTATTTTACCATATCGAATATCCTCTAAACCTCTGCTAACATTACAATGGACTGTCAATAAAATAATATAAAATGCAAACTAATCTAGGTAAAGTTCAAGTCCTGATTCGAACGTCAGTTCGGTATCTTTGACATAGGTCGAGAGGAAGCCAACCGGACGCGTTTCAAGCCAGTACCTGTTTTTTCTGAGAAGTGCTGTTCTCACTTTTACCTGCAGTGTTTAGACGTCGCGTGTGACGACGTCACACTCGAAGGTCTCCACATTGTATAAAAAAAATAGCACAACACAATAACACAACCTAGCAAGCATAATTTCAACCTCACGTTATGAAGTCTCTAAAGAAACTGAATTTGCAACATCTCATTTATTCCACGTGGATTTGACAAGTACTGTCAGTTCGTAAAAAAGACGCTATTGGTTGGAAAGGTATGAGAGGAGAATATACTGGGCTCCACGTGGACTTGACATGTGGTTGTCAGAAGGAAACTAATCTTTCGAACTTTCTATAAGGTAAAGAGGAGTTCGAATCAGAACTTGAACCATATTGTGAAAGGTATCACATGCATAATCAACAATTCTCACTCTCAGTTTACAATGCACATCGCCGCCATCTTTAGAACACCCCTCGTCATGCGAGAACAAGGATGTGCGGCTCCAACTAAATGATACAATTTTCAGTCTGTTAATTTGATTTGTCCCCGATGGTGGAGGTAACGTCGACGACTTATAAACAAAGTGTGTAAATACGAAGTGATTCGAAGCCCACTTTAAACTGCAGGTTCTCTCCCGATTAGCCTATCTGTGCATAAAGCGGACTTCAGACTAAAACTCAAATAAGAATACAAAATCTTACCCCACATTTTATTTCAAGGTTATAGATTTACAGTAAGTACATTTCAAGTCTTCATAAACTCAATACGTCCCACCGGCTTTCGGGAAAGTGTCCTGATATAGCAAGTCTACTCCCTGTCGGAACATTGCAGGCAAAAGTCAGGTCACAATTAAAAGTAGGATATTCAACAGAATGAATACGTCGCATCCAAATATATTAACAAAATCAGAATTATTACGAGCATTAGGTCTAATAATAATAATAATAATAATCGTTTATTTTAAGTGTTGAGCACAGTATGAAACCTAATACAGCACTAAGTCAAATACAAAAGTACAAAGTTACACGAATAAAATACATAAGCTGTAGAATAACATAACATAACAAGTTAGCATATTTACACTTCAAGTTACAGTTTTCAATGAGATCTATTATATCTCTGATACTAATAATTGTTTATTGTTATATAATATCTGAAATTAACTGTGTATTGTTCTAATAATAATAATAATGATCATATTTATTGAAGTGATTATAACGATTAAACAACCACTATGTTATACAAAATTAAAAAAATTGAATACATAATTATAAAATTAAACAGTGGATCCTACAATTTTATACATCAACATAAATTCAAATTGTAGGTTTCAACAAGATCAGCTACTAAACCTCTTGCCTTGTTTAGGCATGTGAGAATTGAGATATACCTATGGGAATATCTGGGAATTTTATAAGCTATATTATTCAAAAAGTATTCACTGTCAACTTGGAAATTTAATATCTTCTCTACAAAATTTAACCTTTTCATTTTTCTTCTTTCTTCTAAGGAAAACATATTCAACTGTGATAATCATTCAGAGTAATGTTGGTCATAGTAATTTTTTTTAAACTTTGTGCATAATAACCTGATAAAAAGTTTTTGAACTGATTCAACTTTTTGAAGGTGACTGGTTGCAGTCAAAAACCATAATTCATTTGCATATTCAAGAATAGGACGAACTATCGTTTTATACAGGAATATTAAGGTATCTTCCTTTTTAAAAACTTTCCATGAGAAAAATATATAACCAAGCATTCTCTTTGCTCTTTTGCAAATTTCTGAAATGTGCACATCAAATATGAGAGAGGAGTCTATTACTATTCCTAAGTCTTTATGACTGTCGCACACTTGGATTTTATTTTCATAAATAAAATAGTTGGAGACTATATAATGAACTTTCTTAGTACATCTTAAAACTTTACACTTTTTCAAGTTAATTTCCATTTCATTAATCTTGCACCAATATGTCATTCTATCGAGATCAGCCTGAAGTTGAGCGACATCATTATTTGTTAAAATACTCTTAAAAATTTTTATATCATCTGCATATAGTAAACATGTGCTAGATTTAAAACATAATGTAACATCATTGATAAAAACAGCGAACAGAATTGGGCCGAGTGGCGACCCTTGAGGTACTCCACAAAGTATTTCTTTTTTAGAAGAAGTTGTTTCACCAATCTTAACAGAGAAACTTCTATTTACTAAAAAGTTGGAAAACCATTTCAGAAATCGTGGTGATAATCCCATTTTGTCGAGTTTGTAAATTAATAGCTGATGGGTGACACTATCAGGATTAATATTAGTAGTAGTAGTAGTAGTCAAATGTTTAGGAGGGCAACCAGAAGGCATATCGTCGTCCGCATTGCACAAAGGCTTTTTACATGTTTTTACATGCACTCCTTTATGGGATACGTTGCAAACAGGATTGATTTCCTGGTCTGCGCAGTCACATGTTATATACGGTATTTCTGAAATGCAAATATACACTTTGTACAACAACAACAACAACAACAACAACAACAATAATAATAATGATAAAAATAATAATAATAATAATAATAATAATAATCGTTTATTTTAAGTGTTGAGCACAGTATGAAACCTAATACAGCACTAAGTCAAATTCAAAAGTAGAAAGTTACACGAATAAAATAGAATAACATAACATAATAAGTTAGCATATTTACACTTCAGTTTACAGTTTTCAATGAGATCTATTAAATCTCTGATACTAATAATTGTTTATTGTTATATAATATTGTGCAATTAACTGTGTATTGTTTTAATAATAATAATCATCATATTTATTTAAGTGATGATAACGATTAAGCAACCAGGTATATCACTATGTCAAAATTGGTTATACAAAATTAAAAAATTGAATACATAATTATAAAATAAAACAGTGGATCCTACAATCTTATACATCAACATAAATTCAAATTGTAGGTTTCAACAAGATTAGCTACTAAACCTCTGGCCTTGTTTAGGCATGTGAGAATTGAGATATACCTATGGGAATATCTAGGAATTTTATAAGCTATATTATTCAAAAAGTATTCACTGTCAACTTGGAAAGAAAATATCTTCTCTACAAAATTTATCCTTTTCATTTTTCTTCTTTCTTCTAAGGTAAACATGTTCAACTGTGTTAATCGTTCAGAGTAATAATAATAATAATAATAATAATAATAATAATAATAATAATAATAATAATAATAATATAATAATAATAATAATAATAATAATATAATAATAATAATAAAATCGCCTTCATTAGAGCGGGAGTGTTTTGTCCTCGAGGGCAAAACAAAATAATGTTTCACCGCGTCCGATTTTAAGTGGAAAAATTGCGTCGATATCACCCGTTCCGATGTCGTGGTGTTTCCATATTTTTATCCATCCCCTATATAAACTAATGGACATATAGATATCTAATGTACGTCGCTTTCATTTTCAGTACATGTATGACAGAGCCAGCTGGAACAATGAATAACATAATGATAGCAATAATAATAATAATAATAATAAATTGAAATAGATAAAATATAATAATGAAGTTTTTGATAGCTATAAGAAGTTATATGCACACAGCTGCTAGTTATTACAATGAATATGTGTATATCTGAAAAGCTGCTTCCGGTTAAGTGCTTACCTGCCTACTACTTTTAAAACTGCTTATGTTAGTGGATAGACATTTCCATTCTTTTGTAGTAGTTATGGTGTACGATTTTCCGTAGCTTGTTATAGAGTATTATGTACTGTGACTGACAGTATTTTTCTTTCATCGCTTTACATGCCTGCTTGAATTTCTGTTCAGTTTCTCAAAGAGATAGCAAGGCTTCTTGCTGCTTAATACTTTAATGTTATAGAGCAAAATTCTTTGTATTAAGCCAATTCAAAGTGCATACGTATTTCGAAATGTGGTCCCTTTCTTGAGCTTGCAAATGAATCTCATGCATGCATTCTGTAGTTTTCGAAGCTTAAGTGTGAACATTTTACGATGAGATGTTCAACTAATTTTTGAAGTGTTTTCTATTTAAATTGAATACTATTTTAGTACTTGGAGGATGTTGATCAAATCCTATCCGTCTGACAGAGCTCTTTAAATTGTTCATTTTCACAACTGAGAGGGTTGTTAATTGTGACCGGATTTGCAATTTCAATTTCGGTCAGGGAGAGAAAATCAGCAAGCGTAAATTGGGTCTGTACTGTAAAGAACCTTTTTCCGGATCAATTTAAATACGGTTAAAGTTCGGTGTCGAAATGAAACAATACGCACATCTACCGAATTTAAATTGTGCGAGGAAAAAAAGTTCCGTTGCTGTTACTGAAGCCAATAGAACATATTAGAATTTATGTGTTTCTGGACTTTAACAACCCGGCTACTGAAGCTTCCGTCATTCAACCTTTCTCACCCTCACCCTCCGAGTTTGCAGTCACCCTCCGGAGGGTGAACACCTCTGGTTCGAGTTCGAGCCTGGGCGTGGGAATTCTTTATGAGTATTCCTTCATCACCTAATCACCACTCATCTTCAGCGTCTCGATTGGCCAACAGTCACAAAAAAGGACGCTAATTAACAAAAATACTTCTAAATACTATCCCCAAGTTAAAATGCACAGGAAAGGCTACCCCTTAACACATCAAAATACCATGAAGTCATATGGTAGATGTGGAGGTACGACTCCACGCATTCGCAGTCTCGGGCATTTGTGGAGGTGATGTGGTCAACACCACGCTGTGACAACCTTTAATCCCTTTCTCCCAGGTATACATTCATTAGAGGCCAGATGAACCCCAAAGGAGATTCATGGAAGGATATTGATGGAAAATTTCCCATAAAAAATCAGTTAAGTACACTTGCTAATACATGAAAATATTTTCGAAAGAAACATATAGAGAGGTATGTGCATACCTACATACATGAGCCTGCAACACTCACTTGCCAACTTTCATAACTCGAAATTGAACCCATTGTTTGCTTCTCACCAAAAACATCCCCACTGTCTATCTATTGCTCCGCCCCTGTATATGTATATTTTGTATCGATGTCGCTGTGCTACTTCCCTTTTGGTTTAATTGGAACGTAGAGGAATGAATGATGATTAGATGAAACGAATGAAGGAAGAAATTAACGAAATACTCGTAATCTTAAGAGTCTAGAATTTGTGGACCCAAAGTGCTAGGTCATCGAAGTACCATATTAAGCTATATACAATATAGTCAATTTACTTATATCACATAGACTCCTAATCCGCACGGGTCCGCACTACGCTTTGCATGTCAATTTCAATTATTGTTATTGTGGTGTAAGTTTGTAAACTATGTTTATAGACATCCAGTGTTTTGAATGAAAATATGAAGAGAAAAATGTATCAACATAATTATATGTGGAAAATACCCAAATGGAGCATTCGGTGCACCCCTTTTTTGATTACTTACATTTATTTACAAATTTAAGTTATTTGTATGTTCAAAACATACTCTTCATCCTTTACAGTTACTTCAGATTTGGTGGATTGAATAAATAATTGGAAATGAAATACAATTTTTTTGGCTCCTGCTTGGATAACTTGGAAACAGTTTATTTTGCCCGTTATGTATGGATTGATTCAGGGTTTGACAGTATTGCATACTTACCACGACTGTAGAAGTATATTTTCATACTAAAGTAACAGATCCCACTATCACAGTCCGTCGACGGGGACGTCTTCCCCTTCAAACATTCAGGGGATTCTGGAAATTTGCAAATGCATCATCTTACTATATAAAAAAGAAAAAAAAAATACTTTGAAAAGTATAGATATTCCAATACTTCAGTCTTAAACAGACCTTGTACACTTTTTTGATACATACCTTGGCTTCCTCGAGTTTTCACTACATTATTTGGCATCTTTAGCAGGTTGGACAAGATCTGGGTTGAATAATGGTAAAAGGTAGAACTCAAAATCGTTGTAGCAGTTGCTTTGTCGAGTGTTGGTTCCTCTGACTGGCAACTGAGCTGAAATGTAATGATGATCATCGTAACAGGGCAACTGCTACCTTCATTTTAACTTCTGAGAACCTATTTCACCAACGTTCCACCATGATTTAACCCGAATGAGATGAGATGAGAAAACAACAATTTGAGGTATAATCCAAGAAAGTGAAGTGACAAGAAAGTAAAGAATGCAGTAAATAAATGAGATTATGGCTTGAGTAATCCTGGACATAAAGATTTGCTTATTTGTTGTTATTAACATTATTGACTACATTTAAAGAGTTATTTAGCACATGAAACAGATACAGGGACCAGTTTTAAGATGCCACAAGATTCATCCAAATCGAATATGCGATTTCTGTATTACTCTTCAGTGTTCAACACTGTTTTATTATTAACGTACTTAATTTTTCTCGAGAATGGAAAAAAATTAAGCTCACTATACACTATTTTCAAAGATTTTAATTGATCTGGTTGATTATTTTTGAAAAGCTTAATTAAGTTTACTCATATCATTTATATAAAGAAGGGAAATGTTGTAATACAGTAAATTTTCTGTTGCTTGGGAAACATAATAGCTGAGAAAGATATACTAGATTGGGACACAGCTTACTATTCAATCATCACCTACATTGCATGGATCTCTACGGATGTATACTCTCATCCTTTTACGGGTTCTACATTAAGTCATGAATACTTCAATCAAACCAATTCTTCGTTCACTAAGCAGCTCTGAGTTTCTTGCCAATCAATTGATCAGAAGACAATATGGAGTCCAAAGAGTCGGTACAAAGAAAATCAGTTCATGGTCTCAGATCAATGACGTACGTTCAAATGATTAGCTCTTCTTCTTTTTTTTGGCTCACACCGCGTTTGCGATTTCTAGCCAAAGTTGCTGAGTTCAGGTATTATTACTCTTATATATGATCCAAACTGTTGTTGAATATCGTTCACTTTCTTCGCATCACTAATGACTTATTGAAAGTTGTAGTCTATCTGTTCTTATGGTATAATGGTCTTTCGAGGTCTTATTGATTTAAGTTGTCGTGCGGATCATCATGGTTGTTATAATAGAAAGCCTATGTTTTCTAGCGAAACTATATAGAATCCAAATAACTGTAGTGCGAGGTTCAGATATTAATGTAGCTAAGGATATCGGAAATGGTACCTGTGCATGTTGTAAGTTTTTATGCAGAGAGTCTCGGTGTTGTTGTCTTAAGGGGCATTCAAGAAATAAATAACTAAGTGTATGATTATCTTCTCCGCATTGGCAGGAAGTTGATGGCATAATCTTTAAACGAGCCAAATGTTGATTTACTAATACATGGCCTGTACGCATTCTTAATATAAAATCAACCACTGCCCTAGGTAAATTCATGTTTTGGTACCAAGGTCTAAGATTTCTGACTTGAGCATGCCACTTATAGGATGTGGTATTTTGAAGCTCTATTTTGCACCACTACTCCCACTGCTTTTGTAACTTATATTTTACTGTGGTAAGAGATCTGTATAAGGTAATCGAAGAAGTGTTACATATTCCTGGGTTCTCTCTTTTTTTGCATTTCCATCTTATATATATCATGGTATTTATTTTGATTACTATGTGCACGAATAGAAGTGAAAACCACTTTCTGTCCTTTTGTCGAAGATGCTGCATCGTGCAGAAAATCAAAATCATTTAAACCAGCTATAAATGTGTTTTATGTGACGTTAGGATTTTCACGAACGCCAAGTTCGTGGCCAATTTTGTTTGTCGTTGATACATGGTTGTCAGAGATAAACTGATCTTTCGGAACTCTCTTTGAAGTAAAGTGGCGTTCGAATCAGGACTTGAACCATAATGTGAAAGGTGTCACGTGCAGAAAACCGTAATGATCGATCTTCACGCTCAGATCAGAATGCACATCGCCGCCATCTTTGGATTACCCCTCGCTATGCGAGAACCATAATGTGCGGCTCCAACTAAATGAAACAATTTTCAGTTTGCTAATTTCATGTCTCCCCAATGGTTCGTCGACGACTTATAATCAAAGTGTGTAAGCATCAAGTGATTTGGAGCTCAGTTTAAACTGCAGGACCTCTCCCGATTAGCCTATCTGTGCATAAAGAAGACTTAAAACTAGGGCTGAGCCGACTATCGGTTGATTTTCTTTTACCGATACCATCCGATACCAAAGATTTTCAATGGCTAGAAGAGCGGGCAAAGGCAACAGCTCATCTCATCATTTGTACTTTTTAAAAGTTTCTTCACACTTCCTTGTGACAGAATGGGAGACCAGCACAGGAAGTTCCTAGATTTTCCTAGAAACACTGGAAAAAAAACCACCCTCCTGGGAAGCATATGGCAAGATCAAAGGCATGGGTAATGAATGCGCTGTGGGAAATAAAACATTAATTGCCAATTCTTGCTTGAAGCTGGTGGTGGTAGACAGATGGATGTTTTTAATCCCCCGCCGCACTAATGCCGGGTCAGGTCAGTTGCGGAAGTAGTGGGAAAGTACATATTATAAAATCGATAAATGAAGAGGTGTTTTGACTGTATAGAAATACTTAAAACTAAGGCAAAATGTCTATAAAATTTTATTGTTACTGTGTAAAACCTACGATTTTTGTAAAAAAAAAGCTTCCGAGAAAAGAGGACCCCCTCAAATTGATGTGTTTAAACCTAAATTTGCTAAAATTGCTGTTTATAAATTTGTTAAAAATATGGCTTTTCTCGATATTGTTTTGGCATCACTTAAAACTAATCCAAGATGCTCTTATGAGCCACACCCACACCCACCCACACCCACCCACCCTACCCCCCACACACACCCACACATACTTACCCAGACATACACACACACGTCTACTTCTGCTTACTTCTATTGCATCATGTTGTGCAAACAAATTATTATTCAATATTATGCAACAAATTATTAGATTGTTTTCTGATTGGTTGGTTATGACATCATGGGTGGTTCACTGTTTCAGATGCGGTCTGCGCTTAGGCTATTTCAAGAGTTCTTGCATTACAAATCAGTTAATATTGTCAGAATAGTTGAAGTGTACAGAAGTGTTGTTCCAGTGCTCCTCATATGATACCTCTGTTTGGTTTGATATAGTGATTTTCTTATTATTTATATTAAACATATTTCTAGTATACTGAACAATCATCTTATATTTTGTATAAAAAAGTCTGATATTTGTTACATCTAGTTGTAATTAGTTTATATTTAGAGTTTTGGCCTGCAGCTGTTGGAATCTGTTTCCGTGTGTTTTACAAGATCAATACATAGCACACGCTATTGGGTCACTGCCACCGACGTGCCTGTACTAACACGCAATTGAGAAAGGTCACTGTTTTTCTGTCGATCAATACTTATTCCACCTTCGTGCACGTAAGCCATTGACATTATAATTTGCGATAGTTTTATTAAGTATAAAATTTTGATTTGAATCCCGAGAAATCTGATATAATAAACCTAGGATAAAAATTAATAGTATTAACATATTAAATATATACAATAATTATACAAAGTACACTGCTGAACCCAATTCATATTTTATATTAAATATAGAGATTTAATTTGAATCCCAAGAAATTTTATAACTAATAACAAAAATGCCAAATCAAAAATATTGTGATCAATGCAATACGAATATTTCTAGCCATAATTGGGCTAGGCACCAAAAGAATTGTAATCCCGACAAATGCAGAACTCCCACAAAAATTTGCCCTAAATGTCATAGAAAATATAGTCTGGAATATTTCTTATATAAACATAAAAATAATTGTTCTGCACAGTTTTCTACTTTATCACAGCCATCTACATCTTCATCTGGTCTAAAAAGAAAACTTGAAACCCCTATTAATTATAAACCACCAAAGCAGCTTCGCTATACACCTATTCATAGTAGTTTTAATAGCCAACTAAGTGATTACCGTTTTATATCAGCTCCAAAATGTGATATTGAGAATTTTTTAAACAATATAAATCCTGATATGCAAGCTATTCTAAATGTACAAAATAACTCTTATAAACTGTCTTTCAAATTATTTGTACAATATAAGAAGCCAAATGGAACGAAATTTACACACCCCCACATAACAGAAACTGTAGTTATATATTCAAATACAAATTTAGACGAAATAATAAGTAGTTTGATGGAGCAATTAATTATTAAACACTCTGAATTTGCCGCAATAGAATCCGGATGGAGTTTATGTGGATCTCCACACAAGTTATATATTAATATTTCTAAATTTAACCCACTACAAGGTTCGACATATGTGCCATTACCTGCTAATATTAAAAACAAAAGAGCCGTGATTAATCTAGAAAATAATGATGAGAAATGCTTTTTGTGGTGTATTTTAGCTGCTTTGTATCCAGTTTCAGATAATCCAAAAAGAATAAGTAATTATAAAAAATATGAACACGATTTTGATGACGCAATGGAGGGCTTAGAATATCCAATGTCTGTTCAAAATATTGATAAATTTGAAAAAAAGGCCAGAGATATCAATGGTAAACCATTATCTATTAATGTATTTATTTGTTCCACTGGTGCTGGGAATTGCTTGATAGAACCTCTGAGAATTAGTGCACTTGATGATAATTTGGCTATTCCGATTGATTTGCTTTTAATTGAAGGAGATGGCACATACCATTACACTTTGATACGCAATCTTGAAGCTTTAGTAAGAAAACAAATAAATAAATCTAATACAATATTTAAGTTGTGCCGAAGATGTTTAACTGTATTTGATGGTAAAAAAATAGTAAATGGGATTAGTGAACGTAACACAGAAATTGCTAAAAACAAGTTAGTTGAACATTTAAAATATTGTGGGAATCATAAACCTGTTCATATGATTATGCCTATGCCAAGTGAAAATGCCAAATTCAAAAAATTTGAAGCTTTGTTGGAACACCCAGCATATATAGTTTGTGATTTTGAGTCAAATCTGAAACCTCTTGCATTCTGTAGCCCAGATCCTGAGGAATCTTCAAGTACATCATATCAGTTACATGAACCTTCTAGTTTTTGTTATATAGTTATACGGGATGGTGTAGCTAGTGAACCACAATTATATATGGGACCAAATGCTATCAAAGAATTTGCACATAGAATAGAAAATGAGTGCCATGACATAGCATCTAATATCTTATTAAAATCAAGACCTATGATGCCTTTAACAAAAGAACAGTTTCAAAATTTCAATAATACAGAAAAATGTCTGGTATGTGATTTTAAATTTTCAGATACAAATATCAAGGTGAAACACCATTCCCATACAAATGGTAAATTTTTAATGGCTCTGTGTAATAACTGTAATATTAAGATCCAGAGACCAAAATTTGTCCCGATATTTTGCCATGGTGCATCCAATTATGATTTTCATCACTTGATTAGGTATGAGGGGTTTGACAAGCAGAATTTAAATATTTTAGCAGAAAATGATGAGAAATATATATCTATTAGCAAGATAATTAAAGTTAATAGTGTTTGCATTCACTTAAGATTTCTTGATTCATATAGAATTCTGTCGGCTAGCTTGGCTACTCTGGCCAGTCAATTATCAGATGATCAATTTAAAATTACTTGTGCCATGTTTCCAAATCAGGACTTGAAATTAATTAGGCGAAAAGGTGTATATCCATATGACTATGTTACTGATTTTTCTAAATTTGATGAGTGTTCTCTGCCACCACAAAAAGCATTCTATAGTAAACTCAGGGCATCCGAAATCACTGATGAAGATTATCACCATGCTCAGTTAATGTGGACAAATTTAAAATGCCAGACACTTGGTGATTATCATAAGGCATATTTAAAACTAGATGAAACTCTTTTAGCCGATATACTTCAGGCATTTAGAAAATCTTCAATAAAAAATTAAAAAATTATAAGCTAGATCCAATTTATTTCTATAGTGCTCCAGGGCTAGCATGGTCTGCAATGTTTTTAAATACTAAAATGGAGTTAAATTTAATCCAAGATCAAGATATGTATCTATTTATGGAACAGTGTATAAGAGGAGGGATGGTGCAATGTTCTCAGAGATATGCCAGAGCTAATAACAAATATATTTCTAATTATGATCCAGAATTGCCATCAAATTATATACTTTATGTGGATGCCAATAATTTGTATGGGTATGCTATGATGGGTAAATTGCCATATGCAGGACTTGAGTGGGTTGAAAATTTTAGTATTGAAAATCTTCAGGATTTTGATGACAGTCACTATGGTCTATTCTTAGAGGTTGATCTGACAATTCCTGAAGATTTACACAATAAGTTTTCTGATTTGCCCCCAATTTCTGAATTTAAGTGTTCACCTAATTCTAAACAAAAGAAATTGATGATGACTTTGGAATCAAAACAGGATTATGTAATATATTACAAAAACCTTCAGTTTTTGATGCGTCATGGTGTTAAAGTAACTAAGATTGGCAAAGTGTTGAGGTTTAGGCACTCAAGATGGTTAAAACCATATATTGATACGAACAGCGAGCTTCGAACATCTGCAGTGAGCCAATTTGATAAAACATTGTTTAAATTAATGGTCAATTCAGTGTATGGCAAAACTATAGAAAATGTTAGAAAGCATAGCGATGTTAAATTAGTTACCGACCCCAGCCGGAGCAAAAAATTAGTGGCAAAGCCGAATTTTAATTATAGAAGAATTTATGATGACAATATGGCGCTTTTTAATATGAAAAAAACAAAAATTAAGTTTGATAAACCTATTTATGTAGGGGCGGTGATATTAGAATTGGCGAAATTACATATGTTAAAACTATATTATGATGTGTTGAAACCTTTTTATGGTAATAGTATAAAATTAATGTATATGGACACAGATAGTTTTATTCTTCATATTCAAACAGAAGATGTTTATTAAGATATATCACATCCTGAATTAATTAAATATTTTGATACCAGTGAATTGCCAGGCCATCTGAATATTCACCCCCACAACAAAAAGGTACCTGGCAAGTTAAAAGATGAGACACTTGGCGATGTTATTGTAGGATTTGCTGGGTTAAGAGCTAAAATGTATAGTTTTAAAACATGTAGTGGTGCTGTTGCCAAAAAAGCTAAGGGCGTTGGTAGAGTAATTGTAGATAAAGAGCTTGAATTTAAAGATTACGAAGATTGTCTTAAATCAGATAGGTTAATTAAAACATCAGAAAATAGAATTCAGAGTGTGGATCATTTGTTGACCACAAATATTGTAAGAAAAGTGGTTCTAGACCCACATGACGATAAGAGATGTATTTTATCATGTGGCATACATACTCTACCGTGGGGGCATTGTGACTTGAGAAGTGGCAATCAATGCCCAATCACAGAGCATAATTTAAAATAAATAAAACATGCCAATGAATTTATTTGGATTTAAAAAAAAACTATTATGGATTCGCCGACACCAGCACCCTCTCCTGATATAATATCTAAACTAACTGGTTTGCTAATTATTCATCTGAACAGCATACTTACAGATGTTGATGATAAAACAGGTAAAACATTATACATATTTAACAATAATTTAAACCATTACCAATTACCTATAGGTGGTCAATTACAATTTATTACAACTCCCGAGGGTGATGTCAAGGTTTCTGTAGGGAGAAATATTTATAGAATTAAGCACTCAAATATGATTTCTGGCACCGTATGTACTGTCTCTGCCGGTGACTGTTTATATATTGAGGTCCCGGGATATTATGACAAACTTATACCTTTTTTTATAGAATTAAGAATTAGATATTCAATAATAAATAACCCCTAAAATAAAATAAAAATAAAAATGCCTAATGATATATTTGGCCATACAAGACATGAAGATCACAGTGATGAGATTCTGATGCTTGATGTCAGAGTGAAAAAATTAAGAAGTGATTTACAAGTTTTACAAAGCACACTTAATGCCAGTCTTCAACTCTAAATTACAAATTTACAATCACAATGCATGCACCCTCTTCTTAAAATTGATTCAGAACTTAAATTATTGCTTCAAAAATATACTGATTTGGCAACACTGGATAATTTTCAAAATTTAGAGGAAGCTGTAGCAACTCTTCAAGCCAAATTTAAGACTCAGAATACCAACTCTGAACAATTAAAACAACAACTAGAAGAGCAGATTGGTAGTGTCCAGACACAGCTCCAAACAATTGTCAAAAGCATAAAATCACAAGAAGATTTTGATCTAGTAATTTCTACTCTAAAAGAACAAATTCAATCACTACAGATACCTAATCTGGACCCCTTGAACAATGCCATAGCCGTGGTTAAAGAAAAAATTTAGACACTTGAGAATTTTATGAACAACTTACCATCTTCTGATGCTCTAAGTGCTATAACTCGTAATGTTGCCAACATCAAGCTGCAACTTGAAATATATGAAGATTTTGGAAAAATTCAGAGTACCATAACTCACCTTGAGGGTACCATAGCAGCAGTACAAAGTGATCTGACAAATGTACAAGAAACTCTAGAATCCCGCTTGCCTGGTATTGTAGACACTCTTGTTAGTGTCCAGCAACAGATTACCAAACTTGAAAACCTCAACACCGAATCTGAGCTATCTTATTTTCATCACTTGATCGATGATATCCAAACAAAACTTGAAATTTTACAACAATCGACACCTACTCAGGCAGACATAACCCTGCTCCAAGATGCTATGCGTAGTGTGGCTGACGCTAGTGAATTAAATAGTGTGAAATTATCACTTGAATCTTTGCAGAATACTGTATCTAATCTGCCTACATCTCAGGAACTTAAAAATATTAAAAGAGCAGTAAATCGCATACTAAAATCAGAAGATATCAAGAATATCCAGACAGAGATCAAACAGCTTACTCAGACAGTGGCCGCTCTACCAACTAATCAACATATTAATGAACTTTGTGCTTTGTTTGAGGATATCAGAAGACAAGTCCATGATCTTACTGCCCAAAGTTCTAAATTGGCAGTTGTTGAAAATCTACAGCAAATTGTAGCCAACATCAAGCAACAACTAGGGACCATGGAATCCAATCAAGCAAATGCCCTGTCTGTTTTTGCCACCCAACTTCAAGAAATTGTGCAACAATACAAAAAACTTGCTGTGGACATAAGAATTAAACCAGGCCACGATGAGATTGTTAGGACTATCAATGAGCATCTTGAATCTGTAACAAATAGATTGCTTACGGCAGAAAGAGAAATAACTGGCCTAATCGAGAATCCTAAGCATACAGTAATTCTTGAATTGAACAGTATCCCCAACAATGAATATGATTAACCATTTACACCAGGTGGTAAACTGTATAAGCTGTCCCCTGCACAATTTTATTACCAATTTTTTGTTGGGGGCACACTCAAACTAATCAAGATTAAATATTGGCTACAACCACAAGCACACCACTACCCTACCTTATCAATAACAAATGCTGACAACAAACCAAAAGTCACCAATATAGAGTTAGAAGATTTTACAGATCCCAATACATTAGAAACATCTTATGCTGAAGATGATGGATCTCTGGATTTTAAAATACAAATAGGAGACAAATTATATTTAGAAAATCCTGTAGTATCAGCTGCTGAACACCCTATAGTTGCAATATTCTTGTTAACATACTATGTCTAGACAAATTATTGTTGATGAATTACACAAACCAGCCAGACATAATTATAAGCGACTGCCAGTGGTTACAAAAGGCATAGATGATTTATGGCAGTGTGACTTGGTGGAAATGGCCCCTCGCCTAAAGGCGGGACAGTTGAAAAACTTAGACAATGTCAACAAAGGATACAAGTATATACTTACTGTCATAGATACATTTTCAAAATTTGCCTGGGCATTGCCGCTCAAATCTAAGACTGGAAAATGTGTTACAGAAGCTTTCAGGACAATTATTAATCAGAGTGGAAGATCACCTCGCTATCTACAAACAGATAATGGCAAAGAATTCTATAATTCAGTGTTCCAACAATTTATTAAAAGCCAGTCAATAAAACTACTCGAGTTAGAGTGATCTCAAGGCCTCTATTGTAGAAAGATTCAACAGAACTCTAAAAAATCATATGTATAAGCAATTTACCTTTCAAGGTAATTATAAATGGCTTACTATTCTACCAGAACTTTTAGATAGATATAATAATTCAGTTCACACTACAATCAACATGAAACCCTCTGAGGTAACTTCATCTGATGAGCAAAAATTAATTAGCACTGTTTACTATGCTAAATACCAACCAACAACAAAAAAGCTAAATACAAAGTTGGTGATCAAGTAAGAATGAGCAAATATAAGCAGTTATTCAAAAGAGGTTTTACAAGAAACTGGAGTACTGAATTATTTACAGTGGTTCAAGTTAAACCTGGGGCTCGTAATACATATATAATAAAAGATCAACGAGGAGAAATTCTCAAAGGCAGGTTTTATGAAGAAGAACTTAACAAAACTAAACAGCCGGACACATATCTTATAGAAAAAGTTATTCGCAAAAAAGGCAACAAAATACTGGTCAAATGGCTAGGTCTCCCAGAACACAGTTGGATCGAGGCAGACAAAGTGATACTATGAACACCTGGGATGTTATAAAAAGACTACCAAATCCTGAACAGCAGAATAAGAGAAATGGAAAGCTGCTGCCTGATAATATTAGATGTCTTATTGTTGGGCCATCGGCTTGTGGTAAAACTACACTAATGATTGATAATTTTTTATTAGCACCCAACTGGTTAGACTGGAAAAACAGGCACTTGTACGTCTTCTCTAAGAGTTTAGAACAATTAAAATATCAGCAACTATATGATGGACTGGATATAGGCACTTTTGAATCAGATGTTAAACCACTTCATGAATGTCTCGATAACTCTGTTGTTGTATTTGATGATATTATATTGGAAAACCAAAACAAGGTTAGAATTTTTTTTACACAGGGCCGACACAAAAATATAGATTGCTTCTACCTGGCACAGACTTTTTCTAAAATACCAAAACAATTAATAAGAGACAACAGCAATTTTATATGTGTGTTTCATCAAGACCATACTAACCTCAAACACATACATGATGAATATGTAGGTGGTGACTTGAGCTACAATAATTTTTCTAAGTTTTGCAGTAGGTGCTGGAACCAGGATAGTTATGGGTTTGTCACAATTGATATGACAAGAAAACCTAATAGTGGTAAATATAGAAATAAAATTAACAATTTTCTAGACATTGAAACATATATAAATAACCATGAAAAGACCAATTATTGATGATCTTAAATTAAGAGACTATCTTGTAAAAAGATTTAAGGGATGGAAATCAGAGAACCGAGGTATCTATGAACAACACAAGCGCACAGAACAGCCTATTATTGATGCTATTAGTGAACTAGGTAAAAATATAAAAACTGTTACAGAGCAGAATCAAAATTTAATCACAGAGCTTGTACCTGTAGCTGCTAGGAACATCACCCCACTTTCTAGTATTCATACACCTAGTCCTGTCGCTCCTCGAAGAATTGAAGCTACTCAGGATCCTATTGAATTGGGTCTTCTTGCTCAAAAATATTTAAGCACACCTAAAGACAACAAAGATGAGGTTTTTGGCTTATATGCTGACACAGAACATGATGGTAGCATCATACATAGAATTGGCAATTTTAGAGTAACGTTTATGGGAGATGATCTTATAGTATATTCAGAATCTCATCTTGGAGAGAGAGGTGGTTTTGTTAAGTATCCTGGAACACCTGGATTGTGGGAACTGATGACTAGGAAGAGACCTGGCAGTTATACAGATCAAGATTATGAGCATTACAAAGAAATATTAATAAAATCAGATGCTCTATACCAGAACAATGACCCCACACAAAAAAGAGTCAAGTCTAGCAGTGGAGCAAAATATAACAACTTAATCAAACCTATATGGTCACAGATCAAGACAGGTAGTGGGATCAAACAGTACAATACCTTGCCTAAAGAATTTGTGTGGGTTGATGATGTCAGGAAACTTGTAGATAGGTTGCTCGTCATAGCTGGAGAAGAAAATGCAGGTAACCACAATTTTTACAATGAAAAAGTTGGAATTATGGACATGATAAGCACCAAATTGTCTAATTTTATAGTAAATGACACTAAGGGGATTGGATATCTTATAAAAATTATTAATACTCTACCACCTAAATTTTGGAATATCTCCGAGGGTCGAGGGCTAGTTAATGACATCATAAACAAGTTGCCATTTGAGCTACACATACCAGGCTATCAGTGTTGTGGTCCCGGTACCAAACTAGACCATAGATTAAACAGAGGTGACCCTGGTGTTAATCCTCTAGATGCTGCTTGCAGAGACCATGACATAGCATACAACACACATACCGACCTTGACAAGCGACATGTGGCAGACAAAAAATTAGAAGAAGCTGCTTTTGGTAGATTTGTAAGCAAAAATGCTTCTTTGGGTGAAAAAATAGCAGCGTTGGGGACCACCATAGCTATGAACACCAAACAAAAATTGGGGTGGGGGTTGTAATAAATTAAGTAAATTAGTTACAATTTAATTGTGATAGTTAATCCCAGAATATGTATATAATAAACCAATAAAATGAAGGCCAAAGGTGTTATGTATCAGATACCTTATGCAGGTCTTAAATCTCTTAAAACTATTGATAGTCTTCTAACCAAAAAGCAGCGCAAGAAAAAAAGTTCTTGTCTTGCCAAGGGACATGGTATGAAATTATTACTTAGTACCCCACAATTAAAAAAATTACAGCAATCTAGAAAAAAATCACGTATAGGTGGCTTCATATTTAGTATCCCAGCTATTTTAGCAGCACTCGGTGCAGTTGGGAGCTTGGCTGGGGGATCGGCTGCCATAGCAAAAACAGTAATAGATGCCAAAAAAAATAAGGCAGAATTAGATGAACAAAAGCGCCATAATTTGGCCATAGAGAAACAAGGCAAAGGTGTTAAGAAAGTTATGAATAAGTTAAAAAAAACAAGAGCCGCTTACCAACCAAGATATTGAAGCTTTAATCAAACCACTGGGCATCAAACATTTTAGAGGAGTATACATGTCCGATTCTTTACCAGAACAACCACTCAAAAAAGAGTGTGGCATAGTTAATTTGGATAAGTACAAAAATCAGGGCACTCACTGGATCTGTTATCTTAAATATTTAAAAGATGAGGCATTTGTGTTTGATTCATTTGGAGGTGTTCCACCTGAGAATTTAGTAAAATATCTAAAATCAACTAATCTTTATTATAATAATACCCGTATTCAAAATTTCAAAGATATTAATTGTGGACATCTGTGTTTATCTGTTGTTAGATATCTGTCTCAAATAAATAAACAATCAATTGAAAATTTTCAAAAAGCCTTGTGGTATCTAAAACATCATGGGAGTATTCCATCTCACCAGCCAAAATTCAATATTGAAACTCAAACTACATGATGATATAGTATATCCCAAAACAATAGCTCTTAGAGCATTCTATGGCATGTACTTGATACCTAATATTACACACCACAACAACACAATCACAGTTGGTGACCAAAAAATTGTCATTAATCCAGGCCAGTATAATTTGTCTACTTTAAATGCTCAGTTACCTAGAGGTATATTGTTAACTCAAAATTCTGTTACTCACAGAGTAGAAATTGTGTCTGCTACAGAAACAGTAGATCTGGGTACTATAGGAGAGCTGTTAGGCTTTGAGAACAACACAAAACTTGAACCAGCCATTAAACACACTGCTATTAATATACCTAAATTCCTAGCCATAGAGACTCTAAATATTCACTGTAATGTGGCCGAGGGTATGATCACCAAATCAAATGGCATAGGAACTCACAAACAAACTGGCATTATTGCAACATTCAAACCTAAATCTGAATTTATGGAACCGATGATCTACACTCCATCACCAACATTATATTTTTCCCGTGTGCCATAATAGAATAGACTACTATGAGTTGATGGTCACTAATGAAAAAGAAGAATTAGTTGATTTTGCTGGAGCCACAACAACTGCTATCATAGAAATTAATATTTAAATAAAAATACATACAAATATAAAAAATAAAATAAATAAATAAATAAATAAAATAAATAAAATGGAAAATATTGAGAGTTATGAGCTACAATCATTCCCTCCAAACAGGAGGACCTTTGCAAATTTAAATCAAGCCAACACAGAGATTGAGATTGACCTTGATGTAGGGGATGGCTTTATACACCCTCACAGAGCAGACTTATATATCAAATTTGATGTTGTAAAACTCGATGGTACAGATTATCCGGCTAACTCAAATATAAGACTGGTAGACAATTTTGTGCCACATCTGTTCTCTGAAATCGAGATTAGAAAGCATGGTGTTGTTATAAACAGAGTAGACTATCCTGGTATTACATCTACTGCTTTGGCCACACTAAAATTATCTAAAACCGAGGCCTCATACTACAAAATAGGTGGATTTGAGGCTGGTGATAAAATATTATCTAAGAACTACACAGTATTGTTCCCCATGCGCCTGTTGCCAGGATTCTTCTCAGATTACAAAGATATTATGTGGAAGGGTGGTTTAAGAATTACATTTAGAAGATCTGCCAATGATAATAATGCTTTGATGAGGTACAGTACATTAAACTCTACTGGGGAAGCTCTGCCTAATACCCTACCTGACGAAGGCAAATGTCTTATTCAGACTATGGAGCTGGGTCTTATTCAGACTATGGAGCTAAGAATTCCAGTAGTTGAATATGAAGCTAGTTATGCTCTTAAATACAAAGCAGATATACTAAAAAATCCACAGGTACCTTTAAAATTTTATACATATCAATGTGTGCAGAAGCCCGCCACTGGTAGCTATTATGAATTTGATGCTACAAATTCATTCTCCAGTATACAATATGACATGCCATATTTTGTGGTGGTACTGTTTCAAACTGGAAGACACAATAATCAAGAAAAAATTTCAAGTAAGTTTGATAACTGCAACATCAAAAACATATATCTTAAAAATGGCAGAAATGAGGTATTTTCTAGAGAAAATTATAATTTAAACATGTCCAAGGATGATTTTCTTAAATTATACGAGGCATTTACAGCATTCAAAAGGGTTACAATTGGGAATACTGACATGTATTACTCACCAGATGAATTCAAAGCACAGAGACCCATGTTTGTTATCAACACCTCAAAAAGAAAACAAGTTGTGGTTAATGACAGGACAAATATTAAAATTATCTGTGAATTCCATGAGACACTTCCTGATAATACCATATGTAGTGTTATTCTTATAGGTGAAAAATCATATATTTATGATGTAAGAAATGAGAGAGTCACAGAGCAATTCTAGAAGAGTTTTGCATATTACATTGTGTTTAGTATTAGATAAGCAAGTTGAGCCTGGTCTTGAATTAAAATATTTAGAATGTTACAAGTCAACATATTAATTCTCTGAACTTAAACCGGAAGTGGATCGGAAGTGGACCGGAAGTGGACCGGAAGTGGACCAAAAGTGGACCGGAAGTAAATATGTATGGGTAAGTATGTGTGTGTGTGTGTATGTGTAGGTAAATATAGGTGGGTGTGTGTATGTGTGGGTAAATATATGTGGGTGTGGGTGTGTGTGTGTAGGTATAGGTGGGTGGGTGTGTGCGTGGCTCATAAGAGCATCTTGGATTAGTTTTAAGTGATGCCAAAACAATATCGAGAAAAGCCATATTTTTAACAAATTTATAAACAGCAATTTTAGCAAATTTAGGTTTAAACACATCAATTTGAGGGGGTCCTCTTTTCTCGGAAGCTTTTTTTTACAAAAATCGTAGGTTTTACACAGTAACAATAAAATTTTATAGACATTTTGCCTTAGTTTTAAGTATTTCTATTCAGTCAAAACACCTCCTCATTTATCGATTTTATAACATGTACTTTCCCACTACTTGTGGAGTTCTTGAAAAGAGGGATGAAGGTCACTTCTTTGAAATTAGCTTTGTATTATCTACGTTCAAGCACAAAGGGGAATCAGCAATTTATACTTATCCTCTTCACTTTTGTCTTTCGTGTGACTGTCGGTATCGGCCAATGATGGCTATTTATTTCCGCTGAAAGCCGCCAACCGTGGCGAAGTGGTTAGCACATCACGCTACGACGCCAGGGATCGAATCCCGGCCTGGGGATGGATGTTTGGGAAATTCCATTCGTCAATTTCATCAGATAACCATTCAGCCCCATCTTCGCAAATTAGCCAAACGTGGCACAAAAAGCGAAGTAAAATAAAGCAAATCAATCAAATCAATCAATCATTTCCGCCGAGATTAGATTGAAAACTTACGGCTTTGAATGATAAGCTAATCGGGACTGGACCTATATTTTAAAGTGAGACCCGAACCACTATGTGCCTCCATTGAGTATTGAACCCGGGATCTATTGATTACAAGGCGACGGCGACACCATCGGAGAGGCCCCTCTAAACATTTATGTACACCACTGCTTACAATAATGTACATAAAGTATTTATCAGGAACTTTACTTTTCATCAAATGGACGTACCATCATTCGTTTTGTTATTCAATAAATATTCAATTTTTTCACTTCTTTCACATACATTTTCTTGCCATGACTGTTGTTTTTACACAAATTTTAACTACACGTAAGCCAGATGATGAATATTTGCTGTTTTATCTCTGATTTTATAGCGTCTTTTTACTATTTATGTAAAAACAATATTTTTTAGTCAAGATACAAAGAACAAAATAAGTATTAACCTTGTATTTCCTTCGTTTCTTAGTCTGTGGTTACATACAACAATACTCCATACGCATCGAAGAAATTAAGCAGTAATTAATTAATGTTCATATTATTACAAATAATTATATTAACGTATTAAATAGAAATAATTGTATTATTATATTTACGAGACTGGCTCCCCAAATTTACGTGCCTCGTGATGTATGACTCTGTAACTAGCTTTTTTTATTTTGTGCTGGAATTATACAATGTATCGGCATCGGTATCGCTGGGTATCGGCCATGGTATCGGTATCGGCAAATGGTGGTAGCGGCCCAGCTCTACTTAAAACAAAAACTCAAATAATATTACAAAATTTTACAATAAATTTTATTCGAAGGTTGCTAATTTACATTAAGCACATACAAGTCTTCAGAAACTCAACACATCACAACAATAACCCTTTGATTACATTTTTAATTATCTCGTTAAGCTCTTAATTCGGCTTGTGAATTCATAATGAATTTGTTTCCAAATTACATCATGTTCTCAAAACGCTTGAACCAATATCCTTCACACCAAACCAGAGAGTTTCTACAATAAAAGTACATTGATATTCATTGTCAGTTTGGAAAAAGTGCACTGATCTATCAAGTCTACTTCCTTTCGGACACATTGCAGGCAAAAGTCAGGTAATATATAGAAGTAGGATATTCAATAGAATGAATACGTCACATCCAAAGATATGAACGAAATCAGAGGTATTTTTAGCAGTAATATGTTTATGAGTAGTCGTGTGTTTAATGGGACAATCAGAAGGCATATCGTCGTTCCCATTGCACAAAGGCGATTTACATGTTTCTTGATAAAGCACTCCTTGAAGGGATACCTTGCAAACAGGATGATTTTGTTCCTTGTCAGCGCAGTCACGTTTTATTGCCGCTATTTCTGAAATGCAAATATACACTCAATATATTGACATGTTAATAGTTTGACAAGCAGTACGAAAGTATAAAAACGTATGTGTGAAAAGTATGCAATGAAACATTTTACCACGTAAGAAATGTGCAATTTCTTAAGTGTTTTTTTTCTTTTAAACTTGAATACTTATTTTAGTGGGATACTGACAATGTTCTAGACGTCTGACAGACGTCATTAAACTCTTGATTTTCGCTACTGAGAAGGTTCTCAAAGGTCCAGGGATTGTAAATAAATTTAATTCCCGTCCGGGAGAGAAAATCTGCAAGAGTAAATGGGTTCTGGACCGGAAAGAACCATTTTATCTTTAAAGTATTTCAATTCGGTCCCAGAATCTTTTTACGTATCAGTTTAAATTCGGTCCAAGTTAGATATTGAAATGAACCAATACGCAACTTGGACAGAATTTAAGTTAAGAAAAAAGTCCTGATTCGCTACGGAACCCAATAGAACCTAGTAGAATTTATGGTTTCCAGAATCTTTAACAACCATGGTTATTGAAGCTCCCAGGTTCGAGTTCGAGCCTGGGCGTAGGTGTTCTTTGTGAGTATTCCTTCATCACTACTCATCGTCAGCCTCTCGATTAGCCATCAGCTACAAAAAATGACGTTAAATAACAAAAATACTGCTAAATACTATCACTAAGTTATAATGTACAGGAAATACTACCCCCTTAACACTGCAAAATACCGCGAAGCCATATGGGAGTTGTGGAGTAATGCTCCACGCCTTCACAATCTAGGCCATTTGTGGAGATGATGTGGTCAGCACCACGCTCCGACTACCTTTAATCCCTTTCTCTCAGGTATACATTTATTAGAGGCCGGATGAACCTCAAAGAAGTGTCATGGAGGGATATTGCTGGAAAAATTCGCACCAAAAATCAGACTCTTGCTAATACATAAAAATATATTCGAAGGAAACATATGGAGGTATGTGCGCACACACACACATACATGAGCCTACAACACGCACTTGCCAACTTTCATAACTCAGAATTGAATGAACCCATTCCTTGCTTCTCAAAAAAATATCTCCTCTCTATCTTTTGTTGTGCCCCTATATTTTCATATTGATGTAACTGACCTACTCTCCTTTTTGTTTAATTGTAACGTCGAGGAATGAATGATAATTAGCCGAATCGAATGAAGGAAGAAATTAAGGAAATACTTATTTGCTGGTCAGGAGGCTAACACTGATAATCTTCAAAGTCTAAAATTTGTAGACCCAAAGTGCTAGGCCTTCGACGTACCATATTAAACTTAAGTTATCGAGATATCACATCCAGTCCAAAATCGACGGGTCCGCATTGTGTCATTTAGAATTCGTGTTATCGTAGTGTAAGGTTGAATAAGAAGTTTATGGAATGAATTTATGAATAGAAAGAAATGTAACAAGTTAATTATATGTGGATTATACCAAAATGGAGCCTTGGGCGTGTTCCTTTTGGGTTACTTCGATTCATTTACAAATTTAAGTTATTTTTATGTTCAAAACATATTGTTCATCCTTTAAAGTTACTTCACATTTGATGGATTGAAATAAATAAATTAAGATAAAATACGAGTTTCTGGCTTCTGCTTGGATAACTTAGAACCAGTTAATTTCCCCGTTATCTATGGATTTATTCAGTATTTGATTGTATTGGATACTTACCACCACTAAATAAGAATTTATCAATGCCAAAGAAACAGATCCCAGTACCACAGTCAGTCGTTGCGGACGTACTCCCCTTTAAACATTCAGGGAATTCTGGATATGTGCAAATGCAACATCTCACTACATAAAAAGGAAAAAAATACTTTGAAAAATACAGGTATTCGTCTTAAACAGATCATGTACACTTTTTGAGTCCCTACCTTAGCTTCCTCAAGCGTTCAGTACATTATTTGACTTCTTTAACAGGTTGGATAAGACGTTTGCTGTCAACTAAGTCGAACGGTGTTGATCATCGCAACAGGCTAACTGCTACCTTGAATTTAACTTCTGGCAACCTATCCAGTAGAGTATTCACCCATGTTAACTGGCTTACCGTTGGTAAACCAACTTTCTTCATACACATATTACCCAAGTCAAACGAAAACCTTGAAATTGCAACAAAAATTGTAGGGTAGACTGTATATAGTTTAATTTTACATGAGGTATCAACTGTTATTTACAAAACGACCTCAAGGCTGCAACACTACTCAAGTGAATTCTTCAAAACGCCATTTTTGAAATTTTAAAGAAATCTGTAAAGAAGAATTTATCAATACTAAATAAATATTACGCACTTACGCCAGTGAAGAGTCATGCCCTCTGTCAGCCCAAATTTGCAGAAATTTCTCGGTAATTGAAAATTCAATATCCCTGTGCATGCTTATCACACCAGCAAGTTTACTAGTAGAGGAGAAAGTTCGAAAATGGGTTCAGTTTAAAGGCAGATGGGTGGAAAGGACTTCGCAGTGGCTCATAAGTGACTGCACGTGGACCCCAAAGACTTATTCTTCTTGACAGGTACTAACTCAATCTTGAAAATATATGTAGATCAGCAATAGGTCTGTGCTGAAGTGTAGCAAACTTGTGCAACCCTACATGCAGAAATATACTAGATAAAATACAAAAACAAATTAAGGTTTTCATTTTACTCTCTTGTATAGAAATTGCCGGAAAATTTCAAGTTTTCGGACTTCTGTTTTTGTTATACTTGCATTCCTATATTGGTGTTTTATTTGTATAATATCTAGTAAAAAATATGTACAATGAATATGAATTGTTGCGGTAAACCATGTTAAATTTTCAGAATACGCAGCTGTCACCTACATTCCACCATGATTTAACCCGACTCTTGTCCAACCAGATGAGGAAACAACATGATGTGGCATAAGCCAAAGAAGGGAAGTTCCAAAAAAGTAAAGAATACAGTAATTATATGAGATTATGACTTGTGTAATTGTGGACATATTGATTTGCTCATTTGTTGTTAACATTATTGAGTTAGGTTTAAAGAGTTATTTGGCAAGTGAAACCAGTTTTCAGATGTCACAAGATTCATCCAAATCGAATATGCGATTTCTGAAGTATTAATTTTCAGTTCTCAACACTATTTTACTAATAATCTAGTTATTTTCTCGAGAATGGAAAATCGTTCAAGCTCACTATACACTATTTTTAATGTTTGTATATTGTCAGGCTGAATATGTCTAAATAGTCAGGTTAATTCAGTTTACTTACAGCATTCATATAAAGAAGGGAAATGCTATAATACAGTGAAATGCGAGATTGGGACCCGGCTTACTATTCAATCATGACCTACATACAGAATAGCTTTAAATGTGTAAGAAACTAATAATATACAATCAGATTTACCGAAAGAAATAGCCATTTTATAAAATAAACTTTCCAGTTAGTTTACGTAATAACTACCTTTCCTTATCTAAAAAAAAGAATGCCAAGATAATCAAACTGTAGTAAACTCTCTATTTTCTTTCACTAGCTCCTCAGTGACTTGGTACCGGGGGCAAGCCATGACATAAACAGTGGGGCAAAGAGAGAATAGAGTGGAGAAGTATGTAGGTTAATATTACTCTTCCCTTTAATCACAGTGCACTTTAAGTAGCAGTGAATTTGTGCACACAAACTAATACTTTTATACTTACTTGCACCAATCTCATCCATCAGAAGACAACCACAGAAAATCGTACAAAGCACAAATAATCTCATGCTTTTACTGGTTCTATCTTAAGCCAGAATATTTAAATCAAACCAATTCTTAGTTCACTAAGCAGCTCTGAGTTTCTTGCCCATCCATTCTATGAAGGCGATAAGTTGATATGGATTCAAAATGTTCATGGTCACAGGTCAATGAAGTATGTGCAGATGATGAGCTCGTGGCCAAAATTGGATACCGTGATACTTCACGAAGTAGGTGGCGTCATACGAGAAATATTATTCTTCTGTTTTGACAGTTTGATGTAATAAATGTCTTCAATATAGTTGTACGTTAATTACTGCACCTCGAAAACCTTTAATTGGAAAAACACTCAACGCAGTACAGACATTTTGTGCAAATGTGTGAGAACCTGGAAGCAAATCCACACGAATATTCCCGACCACAAAGTTTGACGGTCCAACCTGTAGAAATTATATTTTTCCTTGCAACAACACGTAATTAAGAAGTATGATTTATGCACAGACATTTAATTAACAGACTGGAAATGAGAATCGTAGCTTTTCTGGCTACGTGATTCGAGCAAGTGTTCTCGGGTTTCTACATTCCCTGATGATGAGAGCAATGCATGTGTTCGAAACGTTGGAGGCTAACGCCGATTGAATCTGGCTCGTAACCCGAGAACACTTGTTCGAGACTGGAAATGGTGTTGCCAGAAATACTCTTTCCTCATTAGCAATAGATATTTAAGTAGTATTTCAGAATCGAGCATTTAAATCAGCTGTAAGTGGGTTTCATGTGACGTCAGGATTCGCACAGCCGCCAAGGTCGCGGTCAATTTTGTTTGTCCTGTGTTAGGAAATATTTTGAAATAACATGAGCTTCTGTTTGAATAACCGAATACTGCACAATGTACCATCGTAAACAAGGTTCAAATCTCCTGCCCACCCATTTGAGTTCCGTATGCATACAAGAACTGGCCTCCATAATGGCTGCTCGGACCCACAATGCAACAGTTTGTGACGTATGTGAAACACCTATAGTGAGCAAAAAAACTGTCTATTATAAGAGAGATAATACTAATACCACTTTTACGTTAATCCAAGGAACTTGAGACTGAGAGCATGTAGCGTGTAAATGCTCCATTCCGAAACACTACTTAAAGATCTATCACTAATTCGGAAACAGTATTTCGGCAACAGAATTTTCAGTCTGTTATTTAGATGTCAGTACGTAAGTCATAGTTCTTAATTATGTGTTGTTGCAAGTCAAATAGAATCTCTAGAGGTTAGACCGTCTAACTTTGTGGTCGGAAATTTTCGTGAGATTTGCTCCGAGTTTCTCACACATTCGCACAAAACGCCTGTACTGCGTTGAGTGTTTTTCCAATTAGCGGTTTCCAAGGAGCGCAAATTGACTCACATTCAAGAAATGTGTTATATGAAACTGTCAAAAGAGAAGAATTATGTAATATTCCTTATATGACGTCACCTACTTCGTTAACTATTACGACATTCATCTTTGGACACAAACTAATCATCTGTCCTTGATTGATCTGTAACCATGAACTGGTTTTATTTTCTACCAACTCGAATTAATTTAAACTGTATGCTTTCCAAGGATTAGCTTGGGATAAAAACTCGGAGCTGCTTAGTGAACCAAAACCAAGAACTGATTTGACTGAAATAATCATGGATTAAGATAGAATCAGTATAAAATGAGAGTGTTTCTGTTTTTTATGATTTTCTGTGGTTGCCTTTATTTGGTGTCGAGTTTTGCATGTAAGTATAAGGTTTTCAGTTTCTGTGTACAAATTCAAAGAATACTTAATGCGCACTGCTAATAATGGTAAGCAATATTAAACTATGTTCCCATTCCCCTGTTTGTGTCATGGATTCCCCACTGACAAGTCACTGGTAGAAATAAGTGCCAGTCAAAGATAACAGCATAGTATCATTGATCTAACGAACATACTTAATATTGAACAAGGGTAAAACTCTACTTTACGTCCTTTTCCTAAGGAATACGTGTCATATATCGTTGGAAAGCATATTGTATAAGGAATTCAACAACGTAAATCCCAAAGCGAGGAGAAATTACCTGGAGGAGGAAATCGATAAAAACCGATGTTGTCCGGATATGCGTAATTGAACGTACTGAGGAAATTTTTCGATGATGAAGCACTTATTTAGGGGTGAAATGAGTGCTAATGAAACCTAACCTAACAGACCTAACCTAACCTCGTAGGCATACCTCGTCCCCGTGAATGGTTCGTGGGGCTACCCGTGCATGGTTTTTGGAGCTAACGTGAATGGTTTGTGGGGCTACCCGTGCATGGTTTTTCGGGCTAACGTGAATGGTTTGTGGGGCTATCGTGAATGGTTAGTGGGGCTATAGTGAACAGAAAGTGTAAAAAGAAAAAAGGTACTTACCCGAAGAGATGCCGGCTGTCTGCAAGCACGGTTTTGAACGATGCACAAAATTATTACTGGGGATAAACGTATTTTACACTATCTACAAGTTTTTGGAACCTGTTCTTCTTCATGCACCATACACACGCACAACGCACCGCGAACGCAAAGAAGCAATCACCACGCAGAACTCAAACGAGCAAAGCACACGCATTCACAACGCGGACACAAAGACGAGCCTGCAGTGTTGTTAACTCCCATCGGTTACCACCAAAAGGCAATAAGGACGTAAAGTAGAGTCTAGCCCAGGTGTTATCAAAGGAAACCTGACAATCGTATTACACTATGTATGCATTATTATCTCTTTACGGAATATGATTTACATGTAACACGCACATAAATACTTCCTCAAAATACCAAATATTTACATTGCAGCGTGAGGCAAAATTTATACCAAGTACAGAAAATATTAAAATAGTTTTACAATAATGGCAAGTATATTAAATGCAACCGACTTGTAATTTCCATTTACAGAATTGCTTTTACTTTAAGTAAATCTGTACGTAATAAGTTTGTGATATAAATATATGTTGTGTGTTATCTGTTGCTTAAAGTAATATTTAGAGTATATGAGTATGTCCCAAATCTCTGATATCTTCCCTCGTTATCATCTTTTCCAAGTTGAAAATTCATTGTATCAAGACATTTTTCTCCTTTGTATGAATGCTATGACTAAATAGGATCAAACTCAACTTCTAGTTAGGTAAAAAAAAAAAAAAAATATTTGCAAGAAATGCAAATGATGTTGAAAATTGTAAAACGCCTCAGGAGTCATGTGTCCGATTTGGATGAAACCTCGACATTCGAAAAATGTTTCCTCTATCTGACTTGAGTAACAAAAACTCCAACTTGAATAACACCAGCTTAATAATAACAACAAATAAACAAATCCATTATCCACGGAATTAAAAAAAAGAAGAGTAATCATTTATCGCCTGCATGTAAGTGCGAAATAACACTGTTCACACGACCGATAATCAGTAGTCCTCCTTTTATCCACTTGCTACTGTGGTTGTAAAATAGAACAAGCATGTTGGTAGTACATGAATTTTATAGTAATTGGAGACGTATCACATATCTTACGACAGCACACATCTTCACCCAAACACGAAACATAGTATCCAGCTGATTACTGATACCTAACTATAAAGGTGAACAAATGGTAATCAGTCAGGTTTTTGACACTGCATCAAACTAACAAGGAAGGGTTTAGCACCAGATTTGTTAAAAGGGATCATACCATGATGAATCATTTTTCACCTTGGAAGAGACCCAGCGCATTCAGCGGAATCAACAAGAGTCTTCATCCCAATGATGTTCAATCTGTAGCAGTGATCTTATAAGATGTTCTTCTGTAGGACTACTCATCACTAAATACGTTGAGTCCGGAACAACTGTGATTAACAAAATTGTGCAAGTTTATGAAATTTGGGTATAGGTATTAGGGAATTTTTATGTTTAATGACTTTAGAATACATCAAATTGTATGGATGCAACGAGTTTATTGTTTCATATTTGTTTTTAGCCTATCTATTTGTTATCAAACTTGAATTCGTATATCAATAGAAACACCCGTAACAAAACAAATGTAAAACTCGTGACAGATTTTTATTTTATTTTTGAATTTTATATTGAATTTAAGAATATTTTTAAAAATAAAAATGTTGAGAATTCACTTTGTTCTTTATACATAACACAACATACATTTCTATGTATAAAGTTGATTCAGGGATCAGAGTTTTTTTATTTCAAGCTTTCCACCTACAAAGACAGTTCACAAAGTTTTATAAAACCCAATTTCAATTTCTCTAACAAGTTTATATTTTTGTTATGTAAGTTTAGCTGCAGCAACAATTATTGATGTATTACTTCTGTTTCTGTTGCAATTGAGAAAGAAAAATAAGTCACACTACCTTTACAGCTAAAAAATGGAGGGAAAATGTAACACCAGTGAGAAATGGATTGGCTAAATTACTGGTACGTCTGCTGGTTGTAAGAAACGCTCGTAATATAAAGTTGATGCATCTATCAATAGTGTGTCACAACGAAACAACAGTTTCCCGTTGTATTTAGTGCAGTCAAATTAGACCAATTTTCTTGAAACGAAGGAATTAATTCATAACAAGCTGAAATTTGGTACATAACTTCTTTACAGCATTAATAACAACATATTAAAGTCCCAGGCGACCACCTTGTCGCTAAAGCCGCCATATTGAAAAAATGGTGAACATATGAAAGTTTTCACGAAATAACAGTACTACTGGACTGTAGCTTGAATGTCGATGTATATCTTTCCTATACCACTAGTAGCTATCATATTGAAAAAATGACGGACAAATTCCAGTTTTCCCGAAACAATGGAACTAATTCTTAACAAGCTGAAATTTGGTACATAACTTCTTCATAACAACATATCAAATTGGGACCTTTACAAATGCAGGTTGAGGACTAAGGAGTCATCGATCACCCACCTTAAAGTAAAAATCAGATAGCAGTTGTCATGTAACGATGTTCATTACTATCATTCGATTCAGTTGGAAGATAAAAGAACAAACCACGTAACAAGTCAATCGGTACTTTGTTTCAAGTTCTATTAATTCAGTCTTTTAATATTCTACCTTTTATCATGATACAAGCCAAGTCTTGTCCAACCTACTAAATTAGCCATACGATGTGTACCTTCAGGGAGTGAAGCTACGGACCAAAGCAGACAATATAACCTGTGTAATATTGGAATAGTTATATTTTTTCAAGTAATGTCTTTCTCCTTTTTTATATAGCAGAATGCTACCGTTGCACATATCCACAAATTCCCACCTGCAGATGGTCAAAGTCGTCTCCGAAGGTTCCCTGTGATACGGGGATCTGTTTCAATGGCATTTTAAGAACTCTACTTACAGGTAGTAAGTATCCAATACAACCAAATCCTTATTCTGTCTGGAGATGAGTCGCTTAATTAAGTTTTTCTAGAGTTATCCAATCAGTAGCGACAAATTTGCAGATATTTAAAATTATTTATAGCAATTTGTCAAACATGTAGTAAATATTAAGATTTAAAAATATGTTTCTTGTCTTTAAAAATAACTTGAATTTGCCGATTATTCTACTTAGTCCCAAACGAGTGCACCATGTGCTTCACATGATGCATCAACTCATAATGTTTTCGTCACAATTTTCAGCAAGACGTTGCATCACCACATAGGTCCAAGATTGTGGGAAATGTCCGGAACATAACTTTCCCATCGCTCTGAATCCGTAGCGGGGGTCCAATTACCTTGACCTTCTAGATCCCCTGATATTAGATCCCTGGACCTTTTTGTGGGCTTATGGTAAAGACAAACTCCTGTATTAATCTAGATTATCCGCTAAACAGAATAATCTATACCACTGTCTCTATTGACGGGGACATGTTAAGGCATGTCACGCTATTGCTATTGAAGCGTGAAATGGTAAACAAACTCCATGGACACCCTGTACTACCAACAGTTCATTTTCGCTTTAAAATTTCTGGGTGCACTTAAGTAAATAGTAAACATCAATGGATTAATTTAAGCCACTTGCTACTTTGAAGTTGTTTTCATTTAAAGTTTCACAACCAGCGAGTGGCATATTCTGTAATGGAAGAACATTTTTCTTCCGTGAAAAAGAAAGGTAGTGATTCGAATCAGTTATTTTTAACGTTGTTACTACAAGCAACACGTATTTTTTTTTTTCGAGTAACTGAAACTAGTCACTTTTTGAAATGAGTAACGTTAACTGAAACCCATTTACTTTTACAATTAGCTAGTAAATAAACTAAGAGTTATTTTTGCAGTTGCTATTCATTAACCATACGCAAAGAAATACATCTTCCTGATAGATTATTTATATATAAATGCTTGCTTGAAGGAAGTTGTAATTTAATAAATATTAAACATTATTGCGAGAAAATAGGATACCTACATCGCCAAAATTTCCAGTGCCCTTACCAGAGTTGTGATAATTTTTAGAATGCCCATGACACGGGAGGAAATACTTTACCTGTAGTGTATGTCTGTTACAAGCATAAAAACAGTCTTGTGACGTTTCGGGAAACCCACGTTTCATTCATCGTACATTTATTTTTAAATTTGATTAAAGATACATTTATAGCAATGTGATAAGTTTAACAAAAAAGGGAAGCAGTTATACAATGGATCTTGTCAATGTTACATTGTTGTAACATAACAACTTACCTGTGAAACAAGCAGTCTCTTTTTCTTGTTATTTCATTACTATTATTTCAAATGAAAATGTTCATCAAATTTTAATTATACGAGGGGATGCTGAAAAGTTCGTAGCCTGACGTAGAAGGAATGTACAGGGTGAGTATAAAGTATTTCCCTGATTACAAACTTTTATTGCTAAACAACTATGCTAGATACAGATATGCGGTTTGTTGGAATCGTAGCTTAACTCATAATGTTTTGTTATCAGTACACTTCAGTACATTTCGACGTGCTCTCTTTTTTGCCCTTAGAACGTCTAGGTGATACTCAATTTGTCTCCATGTCTTTGCCAACATCTCTTCCGTCACCGTCTCTATAGCATCTCGTATTGGTGTCTGAAGAGTTTGCATATCAGGAACTGGTGAACTAAACACTGTGTCCTTAACGTAACCCCATAAAAAGTCAAGAGTGGGTTATGTCCGGCGAACGCGGTGGCCATGATATGGGACCGTCCATCTGTCTGGAAAGGTGTCATGCAAGTACTGGCGAACAGTTAACTCCCAGTGTGGCGGTGCACAATCTTGTTGAAACACTACCCATGGTTGAAATTCCTGTAATTGAGGCGCAACGTAAAGTTTCAACATGTCCAGGTAAACTGTTGACGTAATGGTAGGCTCAATGAAAGAGAACGGTCCAATAATTTTGTTGTGCATTAAGCCACACCAAACATTCACTTTCGGGCTTCCCCTTATGTGCTGTAACATGACATGTGGGTTCTCCGACCCCCATATACGGACATTATGTCTGTTTACTTTCTAGAATATGTGAAACGTCGCTTCATCTGAAAATTACGCTACCTGAAACACAAGAGAAGAAGAAATCAGACAAGAGAGGAAGAAATCAGACAAGAGAATAAGAATCAGACAAAACAAAGAAATGGAAAAAAACTTGATGTATTGCACTACTTATTGCCATAGGTTTTATTTGCCTATCTACCGTGGAAGTTGAGATATAAATATTCATAATCAGGGAAAGACTTTATGCTCACCCTGTACTTGGAATGATGAAACTTCATAGTTACTCAACATACTCCCCTCCAAGCTCAATGCACTTTCTGACCCGGTACCCCAACTCTTGCAAACAACTTTAAAAAAAAAATCTGAGTTCCCGGGTGTTTTTTGAGCTGATGAAACAGAAAGTAGTCCGATGGAGCAGAGTTCTGCAAGGTGTTGCTCATTTCCTCGTGGATCATGTTCGTAGACTTGCTCTGGAGGAACAGAAACTTCATCACAGCCTTGCACTCCATGTTTGTAAATTTCGCTTGCTGAGCAGACATGGTCACTTAATAAACCTGAAACAACAACAAAGCCTGTCAATTATGCAATGCCTTTTGGAATATGTACGTACATACAAGGATATGTACTTTCAAGACATAATGTGACCTTCCTCTAAACAGTTTGGGAACTTAGTCGGGTTACGAACTTTTCAGCATCCCCTCGTAGATTCCAAAACATCATCAGGCAACTCAAAATCATCTTCTGTTTTATAAAGATTCGTGATGCTTTCAGTCACATTAAATTTGAAAGATGTGGCTTACCCCAATTGTGATAAAGGAGACTCCATAGTGGGTCTATGTTCGCAGAAGAATACTGGATGGTATTAAATAATGAGAATGACAACATGACATTTTCCCTTAGTGACAGCATTGCTCAGTCGTATTTTTGTTATTTTGCGTTCCCTCTTTTACACTGTTGGCGAGGAGCGACGCTGAAGAGATGATTAGGTGAATTGATGAAGAAACACTCACAGAGAACACCTACGCCTAGAATTCGAATTGGAACTTCGATGGTAAGATCAAAAGTTGACCACATATAGCGACCACCGAGCGGGCTAGTGCTTGGTCAGTATCCTAATCTGTATATATAAAAATGTATGTGTGTGTGTATTTCGGCCTAACTCTCGAGCGCCTGGAGCAATTTCAACCATACATATATGACTTACAATCTGGAAATAAATACTGTGGGGGTAAGACACCCATGGCATCCCTAGGGTGACATGTAAAAATAATCGAAAACGACCGATATTAGTGTGGCATCCATAGTTTTCGGGGTCGCTAAGATGAATAGTGACACTCCCAATGCCGTTCAACTCCAAGTTTATCGTCTATCGGCATGGAGGTGAGAGGGAGTGAAAAATAAAATGTCAAAAATGACCTATATTAGTGTCGAATCCATAGTTTTCGGAGTCGCTAAGCTAATTGGTGGCATTCACGATTGCAATTTTCATATGTGTATCAAGTTTGGTTGAAATTGCTCCAGGCGTTCAAGACGTTTGATTACTTTATAATTTGTATACTGTGCTTATACTTTTCAATACCTGTAAATAGAATTAGTTACATTTTACACTATAGTTAGAATTCATTATTTTCCTCTCTAATAGAAGATTGGGATAAATAAATACCCGGGCAACGCCGGATAATCGGCTAGTAAATAAATATTCGTGTCAATGGGTAGGGTAGGTTCCTAAAGAATACACACTTAGTGTTTAAAGTCATATAACGGAAACGTAAACAAACAGAAACACAAAACAACTGCATTTACTTCTTAAGTAGTATCTTTACTTTCGTATGGAACTAAAAATGAAATGAATGGGAACAAAATATAGGATATACAATTATCTTTTTAAGTGGATGCAAAATAGTAGTCTTAGGGGACTAGTCCTCAAAGAGTACGCAACACGTCCTCAAAAAGTACGCACTTGAAAGTGTCGTGCAGGTGAAGGAAATAAAACCTCTTCACATGTCACACTGAAAGGCACCCTGTCCTTTATATGAAGAGCAAGCTTCATGCCACCATTGCTCGCACCCGCCATATTGAATTCAGTCTTCTGTAATTGGTTCCTCGTAGATTTCGTGGCATCCTGGGCAGTTGACAACTTCTTGAAGGTCTGTATATGTGGAAGGTACAACAGCATCAAATTTCAAGCGCTTTTTTCATTTGCAACGCTTGCCTCCTATACGTGGCTCCTTAGTTTGGATGATGCAGACCCCAATGTTGCTCGATATGGTGATGATGTCATTATTTCGGATTTTTTTCCGCATCTACTGCGCTTCAACTCATGCTTGGCTTTGGGGGGGGGGGAACAATTCAGAAGGAGATGCTCGTAGGTCAACTTCTGACTGTCTGTTGCTGCCATTGTCACTTCGACAGTTTGTACTTTCAGACACTGCACTAGCAATGAAATTCCTCGGATGCTGAACATCATCCTCAAGAGGCTGAATTGAAATATCTGAGCACTGACTGGATTCCTCCTGGTGCACTGTTCATTTTATTTGTGATTCAATCTATATAAATTCTTCTAATTTTACAGAAAATTATTGAGAAATTGTGACCTCAGACATCTTTTAAAAAATATCAGACATTCAAGGAATTTTACTACGCAGAAACTACCCTGACCCTCAAGAGTACGCATGCGAACTCTTTGGGTACTGTTCAATGCGTACTCTATGAGCACAACGCCACACTTAATGTTTGGTCACCAGATGGAATAATCAATCAGACTAGACATGTGAAATCCACACCTATGTATTCTCAAGGCGTGCACAGATATTTACTATACAAGTCATTGTCTTCCCGGTTTAGCGTTATTGGCCAGACGTTATATTCTACAAGCGTAATATTACACTGAAATGGCAGTAAAGTACTTACCTCCTAATTACTCAGCAACTGCCAGTCGCTTGTTACTTCTTTCATGCTCATACACAACCTTCCGTACTGCTGCTTGCTAACGTTTAGAAGCTACCATCTCACAATGCTGCCAACTTTGGAAATTGGCCCTGCGTACTCTTTCAAGACCGCGTCCTCTTATAGGAACCTACCTACTTTAAATATCATATATACACACCCTGTATCATGTCGCAGGCCATGTGTATCAGTTTGATACACAACGTGCATGCAGTGTGTATAGATCTTATACACATCTCCTTGATGTGTGTATGAGTTTCCCTGGCCTCTTGGAAGGTTGTCCAATCTTGGTTTCTAAGTTTTCTCCCAAATGGCGTGGGAGTCAAGCTTTGAGAGAAACTAAAATGTGTATCACACAGGCCATGAGCATAATAATTATACACACCATCAAAATAGCTCCAACCTCTAACAAGAAAATACAAATTTCGGCCTGGCAGTTAAAGTAATAATGCACTTTTGTAATGTGGTGAAATATCCCATCGGTTAACATTCACGATTATGTTACGGGTTAAATAGTTATCAGTTCGTATTATTGTGTATCTGTTTGCATTTCAGAAATCGCTGGAATAGAACGCAACTGTACAGAAAAGGCATTGAATCATTCTTATTGTGAAGTAAGTCTTAGCGGAATCGTATATCTTGAAACATGTACAAAGAATTTGTGCAATTCACGCAGCGAAATGCCTCCTGATTGCCCCAGAAAATATCGACCTACAACTAAAGCTCCTAGAATTGTTACTTCTAAGAGAAATACCTCTAATATCGTTAATATAATAGGATGTGACGTATTGTTCGTGTTGAATATCATACTACTATATGTGACTTGACTTTGCCTACGATGTTTCCCAAGGAAAGTAGACGTTATGTATCAGTGCACTTATTTTCTTACAGCCAATGTATCTTGAATCAATGTAGTTTTATTGTAGACACTCTGTGGTTTGAGATAACGCAAGCATTTACAGAACATGCTTTAATAAAGCATTATAAACTCATAGCCGATGATAATTACACAAATTGTCTAGGTTATTGTCGTGATATGTTGAGTTTCTGAGTAATTGTAATATACTTACTGTACATCCATAACTTTCGAATAAAATTTGTTGTAAGATTTTGTATTCTTATTGAAGTTATTGTTTTAAGTCCGCTTTACGCACATATATGCTCACCGAGATGGAGATGATTATCAGGCGTCAACTTTACCACTACGCCATTGGTAGGTACTCGTATTCTTATTGCATAACAGATTGCATGCAGTTTCAAATGGAAATCGTGGAATTGCTCCACTCCTCCCCTCCTGAATTGTGTAATTTCCGGTTTATATTATAAATCTGAGGAAGAAAATCCTCTGCGCTATGAACAATATATTCTCTTATTATTCATGAGACGTTCTACATCTTTATTTGAAGGTAGGAATGTGTAACTGCACGCTGAAGTTTACCTGCTACAATTATTGCAATATTCCACAGTATTTATTAATTAAATTAAAATTGCCACGCTTGATGATTAGAAGTATATTTTTAAAATCACACAACCATTCGAAATTTTCAGCTTAAATATGTTTACAGCACAAAAATAATAATTTTTAATACTGAGATAAATACAACATTACATAAAATACAAGGGTGGTTCAATAATTATTGTCCCTGACATATAAGCAGTATTATTTTTCCACAAAGTCCCCCTTCACAGTAATGCACTTCTTCCACCTATGCTGTAAAGCCACTATGCCAGCTTCAAAGAATGTCTGTGGCTGAGCCGTGAGCCATTCTTCCGCAGCGTCCATAACAGCAGCATTTGAGGGAAAATGCGTCCCCTTGAGGTGCTCCTTCAACCTCGGGAACAAATGAAAGTCACTAGGGGCGAGGTCGGGTGAGTAGGGAGGGTGTTCCAACACATGGAAACCAGCAGCATGGATTACGGCACCAGTAACATGGCTTCTGTGTGCTGGAGCATTATCGTGGTGAAACAACACTTTTCGCCGCAACATCCCACGCCGTTTCTCCTTGATTGCTTCGCGTAACTTAGGGATTAGGGCTGCATAATAGTCCCCAGTAACAGTGTGTCCCACCAGGTAGTCAATAAGTAGCACACCCTTCGCATCCCAAAAAATTGTGGCCATAACCTTGCGTGCTGATGCTTGCACCCTGAATTTGCGGGGGGGAGGTGAATTGCTGTGCCGCCACTCCATACTCTGTCGTTTGGACTCGGGATCATAGTGGTGGAGCCATGTCTCATCCACTGTCACAAATCTATCACAGAACTGCTTCAGGTCTACCCCCATCAGCTCCAAACCAGCCCTTGAACATTGAACTCTGTCTTTCTGTTGTTCACGGGATAACATTTTGGGACCAATCGCGCTGACACCTTTCTGAATCCCAGGTGTTCATGCACAATGGTTTCCACTGAGCCTACAGAGATGTGCATGATGTCTGCTAACTGTTGCACCGTGATTCTTCTGTCAGCCATAATCATGTCATGCACAGCATCAATGTTTTCTGGGGTGGATGCTGTTGTTGGAGGACCAGCACCAGGGGCCTGTTGACAGCTTTCCCTGCCGCAACGGAAATCGCGGCACCAGTTTTTTACCACCTGGTAGGTAGGAGCCCCATCACCCAACACACTGACCATGTCCTCATGAATCTCCTTTGGGCTTAGCCCCTTTTTCTGGAGGTACTTGATGACAGCTCGTTGTTCGGTTTTCTCCATTTTTCAAACTAAGTGCCACCTCTTACACATAAAAAGAGAAAAACAAATTTACTGTAGCACCTACGGTTCTGAAATTTTGCATATAGGCATCTAAGACATTAGGCTACAATATCCCCATCATTCATTGCAATTCATATCCTCTAAGTATGCCGGGGACAATAATTATTGAATCGCCCTCGTATAGCAGACAGAGAATAACATACGTAAAATGCACCTTCGAAAGTAGTTGAACATAACAATGAACTAGTAGTCCGGTAATAAAGTACTTTGTCTACTTACTGCATTACTTCTCGTTCCTGCCATTTTTGGCTAATATGAAAATTGGAAATGAATGATGATATGATGAAGTTGAAGAAAGGAAACTCACAAAGAACACCCATCCGGCCGAGATTCGAACTCTCGACCCCTGGTACATACAGCTATCAGCATATATATAGGAAGTCCTGGAGCCACCAATGAGAAAAACTGACTGTAGTATATTTGTACCTCATTTCCTTTCCCGCAAGCGTTCATATTTGTGTTCGGTCGTGTGCAGTAAAGCCGTAAAGCCTTTTCCAGATGTCCACATATAACGTTCGGAAAGTAAGGCCACATTAACAGTGACACGACTTGCAGTTGGGAGAACGACGCCTCTCTGCATTAATTTCGGTACAGTTTTAATGAGAACACGCATTGCACAAACATGACCACACCTTTGCACATTAGCTTTCTTTATATTTTTTTGCACTTGTATCATCATGCATGACTCTGCTTCAAAAGTATGGCGTCTTTGGAGCTCATAAACATTCATCGTGCCTCGTTTTGCAGTCCTTACTTTTATGGGCAGTTCATAGCAGCCCGTGACCCCATGCCAGTTACGGTCCTGTATCGATCGTTTGAGTTGCAAGGAGGAGTGGGACTTCGACGTGCGAGGTGATATGAGGCATGGCTCATAAACTGAAGCCATAACGAACGCTGTAAACCCACTCCGGAAATCTTACACCTCGATGGTGCTTTGGTGCAGTTGGACCTCTTGCCCGTCACTGATCCACGGGTTCATTATGATGTATTGGTTTGTGAGGGAGGGCTAATTGCCAGTCGAGGAGATATTAGGATCAACCCTTTAATACCCAATCCTCAAGTGCCAATTGACCCATCTATCATAGTTCGCCGCACTTTTTGACTCTCTTTGCACTCACGGGCCTAGTTGGTTGCAGCACCGAGTCGTCTACTTCGTTCATTTGGTGTCGAGTAATGTATTTGGTGTCTGCAACTTTTTCACTACGTTCTGGAGAGGTGTACAGTGTGGTGTATGAGCACGTGGTGTGTGCTAATCAATCAAATGGACGTTCAAAGCAGCAGACCGCCATGTGTTGAAGCTTATGAACTTGAACACCGCTACAGATTCTTTGCACCAACCTTAAACTGGGGGTAAACCTGCACCACACCGGGTGTCAAAAAGTGCAGCGAAATATACGAAGCCAGTGCTGTCTCAGAGAAGTGTGGACGAAGTTTACTTATTTTTATTTATTTATTTACTTTTATTTGGGATTACCCGGTTAGCAGTTTCTCCCATATCTATTTATTTATTTTTTATTTACATTTTACTTGGGATTACTGCTAAGCAGTTTCCCATATCTATATATGTACTGTACATAAACTTACAATATTTAGTACATTATTATTAAAAGACACTATCAATATAAGTTTTTTCTACTAAATAGTTAAGCCACATTTTCTAAAAAAAAAATGTAACAATATATATCCAACTGCAAGGTTAGGTTCACAAATTATTTGGCATCTTTAGCAGGTTGGACAAGATCTGGGTTGAATAATGGTAAAAGGTAGAACTCAAAATCGTAGTAGCAGTTGCTTTGTGGAGTGTTGGTTCCTCTGGCTGGCAACTGAGCTGAAATGTAATGATGATCATCGTAACAGGGCAACTGCTACCTTCATTTTAAATTCTGAGAACCTATTTCACCTACGTTCCACCATGATTTAACCCGAATCTTGTGCAACCAGATGAGAAAACAACAATTTGAGGTATAATCCAAGAGAGCGAAGTGACAAGAAAGTAAAGAATGCAGTAAATAAATAAGATTATGGCTTGAGTAATCCTGGACATAAAGATTTGCTTATTTGTTGTTATTAAGATTATTGACTACATTTAAAGAGTTATTTAGCACATGAAACAGATACAGGGACCAGTTTTAAGATGCCACAAGATTCATCCAAATCGAATATACGATTTCTGTATTACTCTTCAGTGTTCAACACTGTTTTATTATTAACGTACTTAATTTTTCTCGAGAATGGAAAAAATTTAAGCTCACTATACACTATTTTCAAAGATTTTAATTGATCTGGTTGATTATTTTTGAAAAGCTTAATTAAGTTTACTCATATCATTTATATAAAGAAGGGAAATGTTGTAATACAGTGAATTTTCTGTTGCTTGGGAAACATAATAGCTGAGAAAGATATACTAGATAGATCCGTAGATCTCTACGGATCTATACTCTCATCCTTTTACGGGTTCTACATTAAGTCATGAATACTTCAATCAAACCAATTCTTCGTTCACTAAGCAGCTCTGAGTTTCTTGCCAATCAATTGATCAGAAGACAATATGGAGTCCAAAGAGTCGGTACAAAGAAAATCAGTTCATGGTCTCAGATCAATGACGTATTATTATTATTTACATTTTACTTGGGATTACCGCTAAGCAGTTTTTCCCATATCTATATATGTACTGTACATAAACTTACATTTTTTAGTACATTATTATTAAAAGATACTATGAACAATTTTTTTCCTACTAAATAGTTAAGCCACATTTTCTAAAAAAAGATAACCATATACGAGGGTGGTTCAGCATGCTCCGCCCCTGACCCATTTCCAGTGATAGTAGAGACCTGAAATTTTATATGTAACATTGTTCATTCTTTAGACTAATATTCACAAAGTTTCAAGAATTTACAACAATTTCTATTTTCGTTACACGTTGATGATCAGTAAGAAGTGTAGCCACATGTGGAACAATGGAAAAATCTGAGTTCCGAGCAGTGATAATATATTTACTCAAGAAAAATCTAACACCGAAAGACATCCATGCAAATATGGTGCGAACTCTTGGAGACTCTAGCCTTTCATATGATCTAGTGAAGAGATGGTGCCGTGAATTTAAATGTGGTCGGCAGACCTGTGAAGATGAGCATGGTGGTGGCTCATCTGCAATGGTGACCACAGCAGAAATGATTACAAAAGTGCATGACATGATTTTGGCAGACCGACGAGTGACTGTTCGCCATATAGCAGACACATGTGGCATCTCAACTGGCAGTGTGCATTCAATTATTCACCATCATTTGTTAATGAAAAAATCTCTGCACGTTGGGTCCCGAGAATGCTGACGGTCAACCAAAAGAGGACACGTCGTGTGACAAGTCAGAACCTGTTGCGGACAATAAAGGCAGACAAGCCAAAGTTTCTGAAGAGATTTGTTACAATGGATGAAACGTGGGTTCACCACTTCGATCCCGAAAGTAAACGCCAAAGCATGAAATGGAAACACCCCCATTCTCCACCCCCAAAGAAATTCAAGGTTCAACCATCAAAGGGCAAAGTGATGGCATCTGTGTTCTGGGATGCAGAAGGAATCCTTTTGATATATTATCTCCAACAGGGTAAGACAATCACAGGTGTTTATTCTGCAACCCTAATTGAAGAATTACGTACTGCCATCAAGGAGAAACGCCGCGGAATGTTCGCCCGTGGTTTGTTGTTCCATTGTGACAATGCTCCCGCCCACACCTCCCAAGTTGCGGTGGCTGCAATTCATGCAGCAGGGTTCGAAATTGTCCCTCATGCCCCTTATTCTTCAGAGCTGGCCCCCAGTGACTTCCACCTGTTCCCGTACATGAAGAAACACCTTCGTGGAAAACATGTTGCCAGCGATTCCAAGGTTATGGATGTTGTGAATGCTTGGTTGCAGGACCAACCAAAATATTCTTTTTCTACTGGGATTGAAGCACTGGAAGGCCGATTGGAAAAGTGTGTTAATGTTGCAGGGGACTATGTTGAAAAGTGACAGTGATTTGGTTTTCCTACGAGGGTTCTTTCTATGTCAGGGGCGGAGCATGCTGAACCACCCTCGTATATCCAACTGTAAGGTTAGGTTCACAAATCAAAGATCCCAAACACTGAGGAAAAGGAATTTCTCAGTTTATAAGAGTTTTATAGAATGTATCCCTTTCTTGTGTGTATCTATTACACTCAAATATGATATGGTGTATATCTTCCTTGTTGCCACATGTACAGTTTGGGTTTTGTACAATCCGGATCTTTTGTAAATGACTTTTAGTAGTTGTATGTCCTGACCTAATACGACTTAGTAATACTAACTCATTCCTTGTACCTTGAACTTTTGTAAACCAAGGCCTCATTCTATTGAAATTAGCTATCCTCTGATAAAAGCTGCCTGCATTTTGAAATTCACCTTTGCACCATTCCGTCCAGTTTTCCTTCAACTTTTTCTTCACCCTCGATAGAAGGTCTGTGTACCAGGTTTTCAGCTCCAGTACAGGTTGCATTACCCTAGCTTGTTTTGCATATAAATCTGCCATATCATTTCCTAAATTTTGACAATGTGCTTTAACCCAGGTTAAATTAATTATTTCCCCCTGCTCCTTAAATTTTGTAAAGTTTTTACACAGTTTTTTAATGTATGGGGAGCATTTAAATAATAAATCATAATTGGACTGAATTGAATATAATACACTTTTGGAATCCGTTATTATTAATATATTTTTTCTTGCAATTTATATGTATAAATTAGTGCTTGGTAAATTGCATAAGCTTCAGCTGTAAAAATGGAAAAATCTTCCGGTAAATGTAGCATAATTGATTCCTTCTTCTGTACATCATAAACAGCACATCCTACATTTTGACTACTTTTGAACCGTCTGTATATATAAAGTAATAATCTTTCCATCTTTCCATGTAATCATATTTTGTATATTGTTCAGGAAAATAAATATCTCTATATTCACAAACGGGAAAATCTAGAGTATATATGGGCTTACTACTTACTTTCAATAATTTTTGGTGATCCTCATAGTACTCATTATGTAATTGAACCCATCCAATATCTTCGCAGTTGTTAATTTTGCCTGTATCATATAATTCAACCAAGTCGAATAGAATGTCGTTAAACGGATGATTAACTTCTGACATTGTTTTTAACAAATATTTAATAGACATTTCTCTTTTCCTATAACTTAAGTTCCATTCGTATGCTTGCATGTATACTGCAACATTGGGAGTACTCTTCATCAGTCCTAGACACTTTCGAAGAACTTTCCTCTGCATTACTTCCAAAGGTCGAAATACAAGTTCCGAAACTGTATTAAAGACTATAATCCCGTATTCTCTTGTTGGTTTGTAATAGTTTTTGTGAAAATTCATCATGGTACTTGGATGACTTCCCCATTTTGTCGTAGCTATAGAACGAAATACATTGCAAATTACTTCTGCCTTTTTCACTAACATTTTTACATGAGGTTTCCATGTTAATTTAGTATCAAATATAACGCCTAAATATTTTACTGTATTTTCTATGGGGATGTGTAACCTTTTTGTGTATTGATTCACATTTTTCGGAGCTCCTTTTTTACTAAATATAATCAGCTTTGATTGTTCTGACGATATATTCATAGACCTATTCTCAAGAAATTTCTTTATCTCTATTATTTTCGCTTCCATGTTGGTGACTCCTTTATCTACTTGCTTGACACTCTCATATATACATAAATCATCTGCATATTGTATAAATCCAAATGGCTCAGGACATATTCTTTGAACATCCATTAAATATATATTAAAAAGTAAAGGACTTAAAGGGCTTCCCTGTGGAAGTCCCCTTGTTATCCATCTAGGACCCTCAACTTTATTGTGAAAGTAAAAATATAAACAACGATTTTTTAATAGATTCCAAATTATTTTTAGTTGCATATAAGGAATTTTCATATTTTGTAGAATGTTTAATAATTTATTTATATTTACATTATCATATGCCCCTTTAATATCTAAGAAAGCAGCAATAAGACTACTTTTCCTTTTCATTGTATCATAAATTTTTGATGATAACATTGCCAACGCATCTGTACACAGCATGTCCTTCCTAAATTCAACTTGAAGCCTTGAAAATAAACCCTGTCCCTCTATATGCCAACTAATTCTCTTCAGAATTAATTTTTCAAAAATGTTCTCCAGTACTGAAGACAAAGCTATCGGTCTATAAGATTCTCCTTTATGTGGGCTTTGCCAGGTTTCAATATTGGTAAAATCATTTGAGTGTACCATGATTGCGGTATATTTCCTGAATTCATTATATAGTTGTAGATGTTACAAAGATATATTATACCACATTCCGGCAAATTTTGAATCATCGAATATGATATTCCATCTTTTACTGGAGTTGTGTCATCGATCATGATATTGGTGTATAATCCTTGTGAATGTCTATCTTTAGGACTGAAAGAGAAAATTTCATCAGGGGCATCTGCAGGTTCGTGTTTATTATTACATGTTACCAGTAGTATGAAAGTATATAATATAAGGACAAAAATTGTACAAAAGAAGAGGTCATTTGATTAAACAGCCCGATTTGACTACACTTAAAACTATGCCAAGATGCCCTTATTCCCCATTTCTTCAAGTGTGATATGCTCTTAATTCCAAGAATTCTGAATTCTAGTGTAGAAAAGAAGAACCCTCAATAGACAGATTTGCCTACACTTAAAACTATGTCAAAAAGGGCATATAGCCCAATCGGCCATGTGTGTACATATTTAAATCTAAAGAATTTTGAATTCTAGTGTAGAAATGAAGAACTCCCCTCAGACAGATTTGCCCATGTGTGTAAAAGCTACATCTCTCAGTTTGTTGTTCATAAACTTGTCAAAAATATGCCCCCCTTGATATTGTTTTGACTATACTTAAAACTAGTGCAAAAATGCTTATAAGAGCTTTTGCTTACACAATAATATAATGTAATATATGCTTAAATACTTATTACCTGGAATATGCTCAATATTTTAATTGGACACCAGCCTCAACTCATATATCTAGTACTAAAACAATGTAATATGCAGAGACTTTCTAGAATTGCTCTGTGACTCTCTCATTTCTTACATCATAAACATATGATTTTTCACCTATAAGAATAACACTACATATGGTGTCATCAGGGAGTTTTTCGTGGAATTCACAGATAATTTTAATGTTTGTCCTGTCATTAACCACAACTTGTTTTCTTTTTGAAGTGTTGATGACAAACATGGGTCTCTGTGCTTTGAATTCATCTGGTGTGTAATACATGTCAGTATTGCCAGTAGTGACCCTTTTGTATGCTGTAAATGCTTCATATAATTTAAGAAAATCATCCTTGGACATGTCTAAATTATAATTTTCTCTAGGAAATACCTCATTTCTGCCATTTTTAAGATATATGTTCTTGATGTTGCAGTTATCAAATTTACTTGAATTTTTTTCCTGATTATTGTGTCTTCCAGTCTGAAACAGTACCACCACAAAATCTGGCATGTCATATTGTATACTGGAGAATGAATTTGTAGCATCATTCTCATAATAGGCACCAGTGGCAGGCTTCTGTACACATTGATATGTATAAAATTGTAAAGGAATCTGTGGATTTTTTATTATATCTGCTTTGTATTTAAGAGCATAACTGGCCTCATATTCAACAACCGGGATTCTTAGCTCCATAGTCTGAATAATGCATTTGCCTTCATCAGGTAGGGTATTAGGCAGAGCTTCCCCTGTAGAGTTTATTGCGCTGTACCTCATCAAAGCATTATTATCATTTGCAGCTCTTCTAAATGTGATTCTTAAACCACCTTTCCACATAATATCTTTGTAATCTGAGAAGAATCCTGGCAACAGGCGCATGGGGAACAGTACAGTGTGGCTCTTAGATATAATTTTATCACCAGCCTCAAATCCACCTATTTTGTAGTAAGAAGCCTTGGTTTTGGATAATTTTAGTGTGGCCAAAGCTGTGGAGGTAATGCCGGGATAATCTACTCTGTTTATAACAACACCATGCTTTCTGATCTCAATTTCAGAGAACAGATGTGGCACAAAATTGTCTACCAATCTTATATTTGAATTTGCCGGATAATCTGTACCATCGAGCTTTACAACATCAAATTTGATGTATAGATCTGCTCTGTGGGGGTGTATAAAGCCATCCCCTACATCAAGATCAACCTCAATTTCTGTGTTGGGTTGATTTAAATTTGCAAAGGTCCTCCTGTTTGAGGGGAATGATTGTAGCTCATAACTCTCAATATTTTCCATTTTTTTTGTATGTATTTTTATTTAAATATTAATTTCTATGATTGCATTTGTTGTGGCTCCAGCAAAATCAACTAATTCTTCTTTTTCATTAGTGACCATCAACTCAATGTAATCTATTCTATTATGGCACACAGGAAAATATAATGTTGGGGATGGAGTGTAGATGATGGGCTCCATAAATTCAGAGTTAGGTTTGAATGTTGCAATAATGCCAGTTTGTTTGTGAGTGCCTATGCCATTTGATTTGGTGATCATACCCTCGGCCACATTACAGTGAATATTCAGAGTCTCTATGGCTAAGAATTTAGGTATATTAATAGCAGTGTGTTTGATGGCTGGTTCAAGTTTTGTGTTGTTCTCAAAGCCTAACAGCTCTCCTATAGTACCCAGATCCACTCTCTCTGTAGCAGATACAATCTCTACTCTGTGAGTGACAGAATTTTGAGTTAATACTATACCTCTGGGTAATTGAGCATTTAGAGTAGATAGATTATATTGCCCTGGAGTGATGACAATTTTTTGATCCCCTACTGCAATTGTGTTGTTGTGGTGTGTAATATTAGGGATCAAGTACATGCCATAAAATGCTCTGAGAGCTATTGTTTTGGGATACACTATGTCATCATGTAATCTAAGTTTCAATATTGAATTTTGGCTGGTGAGATGGAATACTCCCATGATGTTTCAGATACCACAGGGCTTTTTGAAAATCTTCAATTGATGGTTTATTTATTTGAGACATATATCTAAGAACATATAAACACAGATGTCCGCAATTAACATCTTTGAAATTTTGAACACGGGCATTATTGTAATAAAGATTATCTGAATTTAGATATTTTATTAAATTTTCAGGTGGAACACCTCCAAATGAATCAAACACAAATGCCTCATTTTTTAAATATTTAAGATAACAGATCCAGTGAGTGCCCTGATTTTTGTACTTATCCAAATTAACAATGCCACACTCTTTGTTGAGTGGTTGTTCTGGTAAAGAATCAGACATGTACACACCTCTAAAATGTTTGATGCCCAGTGGCTTGATTAAAGCTTCAATATCTTGGTTTGTAAGCGGCTCTTGTTTTTTTTTAAACTTATTCATGGCTCTCTTAACACCTTTGCCTTGTTTCTCCATGGCCAGGTTATGGCGCTTCAATTCATCTAATTCTGCCCTATTCTTCTTGGCATCTATTACTGTTTTTGCTATGGCAGCTGATCCCCCAGCCAAGCTCCCTACAGCCCCAAGTGCTGCTAAGATGGCCGGGATAGTAAATATGAAGCCACCCACATGTGATTTTTTTCTAGATTGCTGTAATTTTTTTAATTGGGGGGTACTAAGTAACAATTTCATACCATGGCCCTTGGCAAGACAAGAATTTTTTTTCTTGCGCTGCTTTTTGGTTAAAAGACTATCAATAGTTTTAAGAGATTTAAGACCTGCATAAGGTATCTGATACATAACACCCTTGGCCTTCATCCTAGGTTTATTATATACATATTCACAACCCCCACCCCAGTTTTTGTTTGGTGTCCATAGCTATGGTGGTTCCCAATGCTGCTATTTTCTCACTTAAAGAAGCATCTTTGCTTACAAATCTACCAAATGCAGCCTCTTCTAATTTCTTGTCTGCAACATGTCTCTTGTCAAGATCAGAATGTGTGTTGTATGCTATGTCATGGTCTCTACAAGCAGCATCTAGGGGATTAACACCAGGATCACCTCTGTTTAATCTATGGTCCAATTTTGTGCCTGGACCACAATACTGATAGCCTGGAATGTGTAGTTCAAATGGCAGCTTGTTTATAATGTCATTAACCAGCCCCCGACCCTCAGAAATATTCCAAAATTTAGGTGGTAGAGTATTAATAATTTTTATAAGATATCCAATCCCCTTAGTGTCATTCACTATAAAATTAGACAATTTTGTGCTTATCATGTCCATAATTCCAACCTTTTCATTGTAAAAATTGTGGTTGCCAGCATTTTCCTCCCCAGCTATCACCAATAACCTATCTACAAGTTTCCTGACATCATCAACCCACACAAATTCTTTGGGCAGGGTGTTGTAATGTTTGATTCCACTGCCAGTCTTGATCTGTGACCATATGGGCTTGATTAAGTTGTTATATTTTGCTCCACTGCTAGACTTGACTCTTTTTTGTGTGGGATCATTGTTCTGGTATAGAGCATCTGATTTTATTAATATTTCTTTGTAATGCTTATAATCTTGATCTGTATAGCTGCCAGGCCTTTTCCTAGTCATCAGTTCCCACAATCCAGGTGTGCCGGGATATTTAACAAAAGCACCTTTTTCTCCAAGATGAGATTCTGAATATACAATTAGATCATCTCCCATAAATGTTACTCTGAAATTGCCAATTCTATGTATGATGCTACCATCACGCTCTGTGTCAGCATATAAACCAAAGACCTCATCTTTGTTGTCTTTAGGTGTGCTTAAATATTTTTGAGCAAGAAGACCCAATTCAATAGGATCCTGAGTAGCTTCAATTCTTCGAGGAGCAACAGGACTAGGTGTATGAATACTAGAAAGTGGGGTGATTTGATAATCTAATATGTTCCTTGCAGCTACAGGTACAAGCTCTGTGATCAAATTTTGATTTTGCTCTGTAACAGTTTTGATATTTTTACCTAATTCACTAATAGCATCAATAATACGCTGTTCTGTTTGTTTGTGTTTTTCATAGATTCCTCGGTTCTCTGATTTCCATCCCTTAAATCTTTTTACAAGATAATCTCTTAATTTAAGATCATCAATGATTGGCCTTTTCATGGTTATTTATATATGTTTCAATGTCTAGAAAATTGTTAATTTTATTTCTATATTTACCAGTATTAGGTGTTCTTGTCATATCAATTGTAACAAACCCATAACTATCCTGGTTCCAGCACCTACTGCAAAATTTGGAAAAATCATTGTAGCTCAAGTCCCCACCTACATATTCATCATGTATGTGTTTGAGGTTGGTATGATCTTGATGAAACACACATATAAAATTGCTGTTGTCTCGGATCAGCTGCTTGGGTATTTTTGAAAAAGTCTGTGCAAGGTAGAAGCAATCAATGTTTTTGTGTCGGCCCTGTGTAAAGAAATTTCTAACCTTGTTTTGATTATCCAGTATAATGTCATCAAACACAACAACAAAATTATCGACACATTCATGGAGTGGCTTAACATCTGATTCAAAAGTGGCAATATCCAGTCCATCATATAGCTTCATCAGCTGCTGATATTTTAATTGTTCCAAGCACTTAGAGAAGACATACAAGTGCCTCTTTTTCCAGTCTAACCAGTTGGGTGCCAATAAAAAATTATCAATCATTAGTGTAGTTTTACCACAAGCCGATGGCCCAACAATAAGACATCTAATATTATCAGGCAGCAACTTGCCATTTCTCTTATTCTTCTGTTCAGGTTCTGGCAGCCTCTTTATAACATCCCAGGTGTTCATATTATCACTTTGTTTGCCTCGATCCAGCTGTGTTCTGGAAGTCCTAGCCATTTGACAAGTAACTTGTTGCCTTTTTTGCGGATGATTTTTTCTATGAGATATGTGTCAGGCTGTTTAGTTTTGTTGAGTTCTTCTTCATAGAACCTGTCTTTGAGAATATCTCCTCGGTGATCTTTTATTATATATGTGTTAAGGGTCCCAGGTTTAACTTGATCCACTGTAAATAATTCAGTGCTCCAGTTTCTTGTAAAGCCTCTTTTGAATAAGTGCTTATATTTGCTGATTCTTACTTGATCACCCACCTTGTATTTGGCTTTTCTTGTTGTTAGCTGATATTTAGGATAATAAACAGTACTGATCAATTTTTGCTCATCAGATGAAGTTACTTCAGAGGGTTTCATGTTGATTGTGGAATGGACCGAGTTGTTATATTTTTGTAGAAGTTCTGGAAGAATATTCATCCATTTATAATTACCTTGAAGTGTAAATTGTTTATACATATGATTTTTTAGGGTTTTGTTGAATCTCTCTACAATTGAGGCCTTGAGATCACTGTAACTCGAGTAATGTTGTATTGACTGGCTTTTAATAAATTGTTGGAACACAGAATTATAAAATTCTTTGCCATTATCTGTTTGCAAATAGCGCGGTGATCTTCCACTCTGATTGATGATTGTCCTGAAGGCTTCTGTAACATATTTTCCAGTCTTGGATTTGAGTGGCACAGCCCAGGCAAATTTTGAAAATGTGTCTATTACAGTGAGTAGATACTTGTAGCCCTTGTTGATTTTGTCTAAGTTTTTCAGCTGTCCACTTGCCATCTCAATCAAGTCGCACTGCCATAAATCATCTATGCATTTTGTAACTACTGGCAATCTCTTAAAATTATGTCTGGCTTGTCTGTGTAATTCACCAACAATAATTTGTCTAGACATAATATGTAAACAAGAATATTGCAACTATAGGGTGTTCAGCAGCTGATACTACAGGATTTTCTAAATATAATTTGTCTCCTATTTGTATATTAAATTCCAGAGAGCCATCATCTTCAGCATAAGATGTTTCTAATGTATTGGGATCTGTAAAATCCTCTAACTCTACACTGGTGATTTTTGCTTTGTTGTCAGCATTTGTTATTGATAAGGTTGGGTAGTGGTGTGCCTGTGGTTGTAGCCAATATTTGATCTTGATTGGTCTCAGTGTGCCCCCAACAAAAAATTGGTAATAAAATTGTGCAGGGGACAGCATATATATTTTGCCTCCTGGTGTAAATGGTGAATCATATTCTTTGTTGGGGATGCTGTACAATTCAAGAATTACTGTATGTTTAGGATTCTCGATTATGCCAGTTATTTCTTTTTCTGCTGTAAGCAATCTGCTTGTTACAGATTCAAGTTGCTCATTGATGGTCCTAACAACATCATCATGGCCTGGCTTGATTTTTATGTCCACAACAAGTTTCTTGTATTGTTGCACAATCTCTTGTAGCTGCGTGGCAAAAACAGACAAAGCATTTGCTTGATTGGATTCCATGGTCCCTAGCTGTTGCTTGATATTAGCTACAATTTGCTGTAAATTTTCAACAACTGCCAATTTTGAATTTTGAGCAGTAAGATCATGGACCTGTCTTCTGATATCCTCAAACAGGGCATGAAGTTCATTAATATGTTGATTGGTTGGTAGAGTGGCCACTGTCTGAGTGAGTTGTTTGATCTCTGTCTGGATATTCTTTATATCTTCTGATTTCAATATGCGATTCACAGCTCTCTTAATATTTTTAAGTTCCTGTGATGTAGGCAGATTTGATACAGTATTTTGCAAAGATTCAAGTGCCAATTTCACATCATTTAATTCAGAAGCATCAACCACACTTTGCATAGCATCTTGGAGCAGGGCTATATCTGCCTGAGTAGGTGTTGTTTGTTGTAAAATTTCAAGCTTTGTTTGGATATCATCGATCAAGTGATGAAAATGAGATAGCTCAGATTCAGTGTTGAGGTTTTCAAGTTTTGTGATCTGTTGCTGGACACTGGCAAGGGTATCTACAATACCAGGCAGGCGAGATTCTAGAGATTCTTGTACATTTGTCAAATCACTTTGCACTGCTGCTATTGTACCCTGAAGATGGGTTATGGTACTTTGAATTTTTCCAAAATCTTCATATGTTTCAAGTTGCAGCTTAATATTGGCAACACTCCGAGTTATTGCACTCAAAGCATCAGAAGATGGCAAGTTGTTCATAAAATTTTCAAGTGTCTCAATTTTTTCTTTAACCTCGGCTATGGCATTGTTGAAGGGGTCCAGATTAGGTATCTGTAATGATTGAATCTGTTCTTTTAGAGTGGAAATCACTAGATCAAAATCTTCTTGTGATTTTATGCTTTTGACAATTGTTTGGAGCTGTGCCTGGACATTATTTATTTGCTCTTCCAATTGTTGTTTCAATTGCTCAGAGTTGGTGGCCTGGGTCTTAAATTTGGCTTGAAGAGCTGCTACAGCTTCTTCTAAACTTTGAAAATTATCCAATGTGGCCAAATCAGTATATTTCTGAGGCAATAATCTGAGTTCAGAATCAATTTTAAGAAGAGGGTCCATGCATTGTGATTGCAAATTTGTAATTTCTAGTTGAAGACTGGCATTCAGTGTGGTTTGTAAAGCTTGTAAATCACTTCTTAATTTCTTGACTCTGACATCAAGCATCAGAATCTCATCACTGTGATCTTCATGTCTTGTATGGCCAAATATATCATTAGGCATTTTTGTTTTAGCGGTTATTTATTATTGAATATCTAATTCTTAATTCTATAAAAAAATGTATAAGCTTGTCATAGGATCCCGGGACCTCAATATATAAGCAGTCACCAGCAGAAATAGTATATACAGTGCCAGAAATCATGTTTGAGTGCTTAATTCTATAAATATTTCTCCCTATTGAAATCTTGACATTACCCTCAGGGGTTGTAATAAATTGTAATTGTCCACCTACAGGTAATTGGTAATGATTTAAATTATTGTTAAATATGAACAATGTTTTACCTGTTTCATCATCAACATCTGTAAGTATGCTGTTCAGATGAATAATTAACAAAGCACTTAGTTTAGATATTATATCAGAAGAGGGTTGTGGTGTTGGCAGGTCCATAATAGCCTGTTTTTTGAACCCAAATAAGTTCATAGGCATGTTTATTTATTTCAAATCATGCTCTGTAATTGGGCATTGATTCCCACTTTTCAAATCACAATGACCCCATGGTAGAGTTTGTATGCCACATGACAAAATACATCTCTTATCATCATGTCGGTCCAGAGCCACTTTTCTTACAATATTTGTAGTCAACAAGTGATCCACACTCTGAATTCTATTTTCTGATGTTCTGATTGTGCTACATGATTTGAGGCAATTTTTGTAATCTTCAAATTCAAGCTCTTTGTCAACAATTACTCTGCCAATGCCCTTGGCTTTTTTGCAACAGCACCACTACATGTTTCAAAGCTGTACATCTTGGCCCTTAACCCAGCAAATGCCGCAATAACATCACCAAGTGTCTCATCTTTTAACTTGCCAGGCACCTTTTTGTTGTGGTGTTGAATTTTTGAATGTTCACTGGTATCAAAATATTTAAACAATTCAGGCTGTGCTATATCTTGATAAACATCTTCTGTTTGAATATCAAGAACAAAACTATCTGTGTCCATGTACATCAATTTTACACAATCACCATAAAAAGGTTTCAGCACATTATAATAGAGCTCCAGCATGTGTAATTTGGCCAATTCCAATATTACAGCCCCTACATAAATAGGCTTATCAAACTTAATCTTTGTTTTTTTTTCATATTAAAAAGTGCCATATTTTCATCATAAATTCTTCTGTAGTTGAAATTAGGCTTTGCAATCAATTTTTTGCTCCGGCTGGGGTCAGTAATTATTTTAACATCAATATGTTTTCTGACATTTTCTATTGTTTTGCCATACACAGAATTGACCATCAATTTAAACAAAGTTTTATCAAATTGGCTCATTGCAGATGTTCGAAGCTCTGTGTTTGTATCAATATATGATTTCAACCATCTTGAGTGCCTGAACCTCAAAACTTTGCCAACTTTTCTCACTTGAACACCATGTTTCATCAGGAACTGGAGGTTTTTGTAATATATGACATAACCCTGTTTTGGCTCTAGAGTCATCATCAGTTTCTTCTGTTTAGAGCCAGGTGAGCACTGAACCTCAGGAATTGGGGGCAGATCAGAATATGTGTTGTGTAAATTATCAGGAATTGTCAGATCAACCTCTAAGAACAGGCCATAGTTACTGTCATCAAAATCCTTAAGATCTTCAATATTGAAATCTTCAACCCACTCAAGCCCTGCATATGGCAGTTTATCCATCATAGCATAACCATACAGGCTATTGGCATCCACATACAGTATATAATTTGATGGCAGTGCTGGATCATAATCAGGAATATATTTGTTATTTGCTCTGGCATATCTCTGAGAGTATTGCACCATGCCCCCTCTTATACATTGCTCCATAAACAGATACATGTCCTGATCCTGGATCAGATCCAATTGCATTTTAGTGTTTAAAAACATTGCAGACCATGCTAGGCCTGGCGCACTGTAACAATAAATTGGATCCAGCTTATAATTTTGCATGGAAGATTTTCTAAATGCCTGAAGTATATCAGCTAAGAGAGTGACATCAAGTTTTAAATATGCCTTGTGATAATCACCAAATGTCTGGCATTTTAAATTGTTCCACATCAACTGGGCATGGTGATAATCATCATCAGTGATTCCAGATGCTCTGATTTTGCTGTAAAACTCTTGTTGTGGTGGCAGAGAACACTCATCAAATTTAGAAAAATCTGTAACATAATCATATGGATATACACCCTTCCGCCTAATTAATTTCAGGTCCTGATTTGGAAACATGCCACATGTGATTTTGAATTGATCATCAGATAATTGAGTGGCCAGTGTAGCCAGGCTAGCAGACAGAATTCTGTAGGAATCAAGAAATCTTAAGTGAATAGAAACACCATTAACTTTAATTATTTTGCTAATAGCAATATATTTTTCATTATTTTCTGCTAAAATATTTAAATTCTGCTTGTCAAACCCCTCGTACCTGATGAAATGATGAAAATCATAATTGGATGCACCACGGCAAAATATAGGGACAAATTTTGGTCTCTGGATCTTAATATTACAGCTATTACACAGGGCCATTAAGAATTTACCATCTGTATGGGAATGGTGATGTACCTTGATATTTATATCTGAAAATTCAGAATCACATACCGGGCATTTTTCTGCATTGTTGAAATCTTCATTCTGTTTCTCTGTTAAAGGCAACATGGGTTTTGATTTTAATAAGACATTAGATGCTATGTCATGGCACTCATTTTCTATTCTATGTGCAAATTCTTTGATGGCATCTGGTCCCATGTATAAATATTCTTTACTAACAACACCATCCTGTACAATCACATAATAAAAACTAGAAGGTTCATGTAACTGGTATGGTGTAATTGAAGATTCATCAGGATCTGGGCTACAGAATGCAAGAGGTTTCAGGTTTGACTCAAAATCACAGACTATATATGCTGGGTGTTCCAACAAGGCTTCAAATTTTTTAAAATTGGCTTTTTCACTTGGATTAGGCATCACCATATGAACAGGTTTATGATTGCCACAGTATTTCAGATGCTCAATTAACTTGTTTTTAGCAATTTCTGTATTCACTTTACAAACCCCATTTATTATTTTTTTTACCATCAAATACAGTCAAACATCTTCTGCACAACTTGAATATTGTCTTAGATTTGTCTAATTGTTTTCTGACTAAAGCTTCAAGATTATGTATCAGAGTGTAATGATATGTGTCATCCCCTTCAATTAAGAGCAGATCAATCGGAACAGCAGAATCATCATCAAGTGTACTGATTCTGAGAGGTGCTATCAAGCAATTGCCACGGCCAGTAGAACAAATAAAAACATTAATAGATAATTGTTTATCATTGATATCCCTGGCCTTTTTTTCAAATTTATCAATATTATGAACAGACATTGGATATTCTAAACCCTCCATTCCTTCATCAAAATCATGTTCATGTTGTTTATAATAACTTATTCTCTCAGGATGCCTTAAAACTGGAAACAAAGCAGCTAAAATACACCACAAAAAGCATTTCTCATCATTATTTTCTATGTTAACCACAGCTCTTTTGTTTTTAATATTGGCAGGTAATGGCAGATATGTAGATCCTTGTAATGGGCTGAATTCAGAAATATTAACATAGAGCTTGTGTGGAGATCCGCATAGGCTCCATCCTGACTCTTTTCCAGCAAATTCAGAGTGTTTAATATTCAATTGATCTATCAAACTGCTTATTATTTTGTCTAAATTTGCATTTGAGTATACAGGTACAGTTTCTGTTATGTGGGGCTGTGTAAATTTTGTGCCATTTGATTTCTTATATTGTGTAAACAATTTGAGGGACAGCTTATAAGAGCCATTTTGTGCATTTAGAATTGCCTGCACATCAGGATTTACACTGTTCAAAAAATTCTTAATGTCACATCTTGGCTCTGATTTAAAACAGTGATCCCTTAATTGGCCATTAAAACTGCTATGGATGGGTTCATAGGGTGGCTGCTTTGCTGCTCTAGCATTAACAGTTGCTTCATGCTTCCTTTTCAGACCAGATGTAGATGGTTGTGGGGGCAATATTGATGACTGTACATAAGAATTACACTTATGCCTTTTGTGATATGCCTTGCTTAATATTTTATGGCATCTTGGACACATTTTTGTGGCCTTTCTGCATTTCTTAGGGTTACAAATATGGCGATGCCTAGACCAATTAGAACTAGATATATTTTTATTGCATTGATTGCAATATTTTTGATTTGGCATTTTTTGTTGTTTGTTTCTATAAAATTTCTTGGTCCAAAAAAACAGAACTATGGATAATATGCCAAAACAATTATAACAGCAGTTAGTGGCTGAGCTGGTGCTTTTATACCCAGACAACAGCAGAAACTAGGCTCTGGTGATCCCCAATATAGAGTAGTTTTGCTCTATTATGCTGTTGTACAACACACTTTACCAGGTTTCAAACCTCAGCTGTATATCAGCTAGCAATAAATATTCTCAAAATATCACATGTGGGGATATTATTCTGCCACATGTATTTCAATCTTACACATTTTACCAGAGCCTCAAACCCGGAACCTCTTGATTACAAGGCAATAATACCAACACTTTGCCATCAGGGGAGGCCCACACACTCTACCAGGTTTCAGACCTGGGGACCTCTTGATTACAAGGCAACAAGACTAGCACTTCTCCATAGAGAGGTCTTAAACCCAGAAGCCTTTGATTATAAAGCATATAAGGCATGGGACTATGTCCATATTCTATTGAGCATCAGAACCCAGGAGTTATGAGCTATATATCAGCTAAATACAATTCAAAGTTGGACTTTGAACTGTGCAATGAATATTCTGTAAGTCTCACTCGGGTATATATTATCAGAACAAGACAAAACCTGAATCCAATTCAGGCATATATGACAACATGCAAGAGGCCAATGTTCTTTTTACTAAGAATTTCCCTTGGAGTTAATGACATGATAGCATGTATGGGGAATTTTCCCTGAAAGGGCACAGTGTAGATTTTATCTCAGGCATGCAAGCATATAAAATCTCCCAGGCGTGCATAATTTATTGCTGGCCAGGACATGAAACTGATCAAAGATTAGAAAAAAACATGAAACCAATTTGCTTGCCTGCCCGTGTTGTATTGTATTGATCTGTAAGTTGTAGAGGATGAGAATATAAGCATTTTTGCACTAGTTTTAAGTATGGTCAAAACAATATCAAGGGGGGCATATTTTTGACAAGTTTATGGACAACAAACTGAGAGATGTAGCTTTTACACACATGGGCAAATCTGTCTGAGGGGAGTTCTTCATTTCTACACTAGAATTCAAAATTCTTTAGATTTAAATATGTACACACATGGCCGATTGGGCTATATGCCCTTTTTGACATAGTTTTAAGTGTAGGCAAATCTGTCTATTGAGGGTTCTTCTTTTCTACACTAGAATTCAGAATTCTTGGAATTAAGAGCATATCACACTTGAAGAAATGGGGAATAAGGGCATCTTGGCATAGTTTTAAGTGTAGGCAAATCGGGCTGTTTAATCAAATAACCTCTTCTTTTGTACAATTTTTGTCCTTATATTATATACTTTCATACTACTGTTACCTTCATAATAAATTCATCTTTCCAGGTTTCTTTGAGTGGTATTAATCGAGGGGTATGTGGTTTGCGGATTGATTTAAATTTAGCCCACACGGCACTGATACACTCTTCATTATATATGTCTTCACAATACTTTGTCCACGATTGTCTTTTTGCACTGATATAACTTTTCTTGGCCTGCGCTATTGCTTTCTTATAATTAATCCAAGTTTCCTGATTTGGTATTATTTTATAAACTTTTGTAGCTTCAATTCTCTGTATTTTAAACTTTTGGCAATCTTTATTCCAACAGAACATTTTGCTCCTTGAAGCACCATTTTAAAGCAACGAGCCCTGGAAAGAAAGCATTTTAGCCTGAATGTATGCAATCCCACTGATAATTATTATTATTTTTGAAAGCGACAAAATAATATTGTTTTAAGAAAGTAAGTGTAACTAGTTACCTTCTAAGAAGTAACTTTCTGAACACTGGACTGTATAATTTGTAAGATTTGTTTGAATGAGGATGAATTGTCATAAGATGAAATTGATAATAAGACAATCACAAACACAAATTAATATGACACAACACTAGTGTACTATTGGATACTTTTTTACAACTTCCTCTTTTGCTCTTGTACATGATCTGTCTATAACAATACTAACAGAATCTACAAAATAATCATATGTACTCTTATCAATATTATTTAAATCTGTATTTTTAAATAAGATTGTAAGTAATTAGAATATTTATTCCAATCAGCTTCGTTAACTTTCCGTTTTCTGAGCGGAATATTGAAAGATCTCACTGAATTAGTATCAGTATAAAAGAAACATGGATAATGGTCACTGATTCTTTGATCACTGTCTGTTTCCCACTGAAATTGACCACATATATCATCTGACATTAACGTTAAATCTATATCTGGTGGCCGAGTACCTAATCTTCCTATACACGTAGCAGACCCGTCATTAATTACATTAAAGTTGTACAAATCCATACATTCTACTAACACTTTCCCCAACTTGTCTTCATCCTGATCTCCCCATATTGTGTGATGTCAATTGAAATCCCCTGCTATAATAAAAGGCTTTTATATGCATTAAAACATTTGCGATAATGTATTTGTCGTCAATTTCTGTGACTCTGCACCTGTAGGAATATATATAGATATAATACTAACTTTTTGATTCATAAAAGCAATTTTAATTCCTACGACTTCAATTTTGTGTGTCATATATAGACAATGTATAATCAAAAGATATAGGTTCAAATGGAATGCTTTCATGAATCATAATTTCAACTCCTTTAGTATCATCTTTAATCTTTTCATAAATTATGTGATAATGATTTACTCTAAAATAATTTATGTTTGATGATTTCACAGAGATTTCTGATAAACATAAAAGTTCAGGTCTATATTCATCTATTAATTTCACCAGATTTGGCTTTCTTGCTTTCAGTGATCTTACATTCCAGTGTACCCCCACTAATGTTTTCCATGATTTTTCTTGCACACCCTAAGGTGTCATTCCAAAAAATTCCAAATTCTCAATAATTTTTTGCACCTGGCCATTTATTTGTGAGCGTTCTGTTAGTATTTCTTTTATGCTTAATAAGTCAGAATTTTTAGTTAATGTCGCCATAAGTTCGCCATTAATTGTAACAAATTATACATAAGATCCTTCTGAGATGTTATGTGAGGAAATTACACGATTTTTTCCTGTTCTTCATTGTTGTAAAGTAGATTTCGATGTTCACCTCCTGCATGCTTCTATTTATACACTGGCAAACTTTAAAAAAATATATCTCTCCTCTTAGTTAGATTGGAAGGTAGTTGGAAACACTTCATTACTCCTGTATTGGATAAGAAAGTGGCGGAAGGCAGTTGCCGACAAAGCCATCACTACCTTATGCGCACTTAAACTTGTTTCTGGAAAGCTTTCTGTTGGAGTATTATCAGGCATGATGTGGGCAGTTCGTGGAAGATTTTTGTGTTCCTACTCCACCCCTCTCTGTGTATGTGTGTGTGCGTGAGCGCCCGCACGCCGACACCCGTTTCTTTTTAAGTTTGGCGTATTTTTATTGCATCGACTAATTGCTGTTATGGCTGGGAATGAACCAGGTTAGCAATGGGCAAATAAAAAAGTATAAAAAATACTCCCTCTGTCCCATAATTATAGTCCGGTATGCCAAAATGGTAGTACAGGAATTACAGACGAAGAGGCAGATGGAAAGCACACGGATGAGGAGAGGTACAGTAGATCAGTCTTCAAGATTGTGAAGAGGAACAACGTGACCTTATCGCAACGAGCAAGAAATACCGCCCAGACGATTACCTAAAGGAGGCGTTGGGTTGCAACACACCGGTGTGGCACTGTATGGCAACCGGTCTAGCAAGGCACGCTGCAAATCGTTAGTAGAGCACTCCTTCAGTGAGTACGTGAGAAGAACAGCCATGAACACACAACCCATTATAGGAAGCGACAGGGGTACCAAGAACCTCACGGACAGTAAACGACAGGCAGTGAACGAGTTTCTCTTTGAAAACAGTACGGCTGGCGTAGTGAAGAAAGGTGCCATGACAAGTGCGGCTGAGAAATTTCATGTAAGTACGAGAACAATACGTCAAATTTGGCAACAGGGGCGGCAATCTTCGAAAAATGGGGCCATTTGTGCTGCGGTTGCATCTCGGATGAAAGGCAAAGTCGGAACAAAGAAGAAGGATCTCGCCCTACAACGACTACAGCACCTACCGCTGCGAAAGCGGCAGAATATTCGTTCAATGGCAGTGGCGCTAAATGTTGCTAAGAGTACCCTACACAGGCGTGTGAAGGTAGGAGAGATTAGAGTGCATACAAGCCATTATTGACTGATAGCAACAAGACGGAACGTCTAAAATTTGCCTTGTTAATGCTGGATCCTACCACAGTCGCTTGTCCTGAAAGCGGAAATCCGAAGTTCAACATGATGATGGAGACAGTTCATGTGGATGAAAAATCGTTCTACCTAATGAAGGACGGTCAGAAATTGTACTTGCTGCCCAACGAACCAGACCCGCAGTGAACATGTAAAAGCAAATATTTTATTCCCAACATCATGTTTCTGGCTTCCGTCGCCCGGCCTCGTTGGGATCCTGGTCGCAAGCAGTGGTTTAATGGTAAGTTAGGCATTTGACCGTTCGTCAGCAAGGAACCTGCCAAGAGGAACAGTAGGAATCGTCCTGCTGGTACAATGGTCACCAAACCATTAACTGTTACCAAAGATGTTTACCGGGACATGCTCATCAAAAAGTTAATCCCAGCCATACATGCACAATGGCCTTGTGGACTGCGCGCAGGGAGAATCCAGGTGTCCGTTCAGCAGGACAAAGCGCGTCCGCATATCGTTCCCAATGACCTCGCCTGGATGGATGCTGCAGCGGCCAGTGGAATCACTTTGGATCTCGTATGCCAACCGCCAAACAGTCCGGACATGAATGTTTTAGATCTGGGGTACTTCCGGGCAATTCAGTCTCTCCAGCATCAGGCAGCTCCACATACTATTGATGAGTTGATCGCCGCAGTTGAAACATCTTTCCCTGATCTGACACGCGACAAGCTCAACAACATATTTTTTACTTTGCAGTCCTGTCTCATTAAAATTATGCGCCTCCAAAGGTGGGAACAACTACAGGATTCCCCACATGCAAAAAGTACACTTGAACCGCCGAAACGTCCTGCCATCTCGCTTGGAGTGTCCTCGAAACATTTACGACGAGGCTACAGCAGCACTGCAGCACTAGATCTAGCTCGTTGATGGGATGACAACCTTCCTGGACCAACAATATCTTTCGTCTTGATGTTTTATTTCGTCGAACTTCTTGGTCACTTTGTATTGATCCTGGATTGATTACTTTTTATTTAGGTTCTTTTGGATACTTGATCGGCCAATTTGTACTGATCCTTGAGTAATAAAGTTGTATGACTCATTCCCGTGTTTCATTTTCTTCTTCTTCTGTATACACCAATGTCACAGTTTGAATATCGGACAATTATTATGGGACAACAAACAAAGGTGTACCGGACAATAATTATGGGACAGAGGGAGTACCAAAATTCCTGGCATCAGTAGTTAGTAGTAGTAAAGGATAGGTAAAGTTCCTCGTGCGTATAGCAACGTGCCATGAAGGCACATTTAGGGGGTGTGGTAGTAGGGCACCGCATATTCTCGAGCTCGGCCATTTTGGAGGTGATACGATCAGCACCACGCTCCAGCCACCTTTTTTTTCGCCAGGGTTGTAGTAGAAAGGAGAAAATAGAAATGTTTTGAATTCTGAGTATGTGACAGTATTCTTTGGATATTGTCCCTGAAATATCTGTTAACATCCTAACCCGCAGTTTTTTCAGGATAAACCAGTTGAAGGCCACGAGTGGCTCCTGAGAAGTAATGAACACATCACAGAATGCGCACTAGTTTAGCTCACGTTTCTTGGGGGGAGGGGGGAGAATGATATACAAATTTATTCTACGAATGCTTACGTCATTGTGACACTTACTTACTTCCTCTAGTTCCCTTCTGCCATCGTAGCGTAGGTTTGGTTGCCTCGATCCATCTCCTCCAATACTGTCTGTTTCTCATCATTCTCTTCATCATATTTATTGCCTTATTCCTTTCTCTTCCAATCTTTTCCATTCTGTCTTCAAACATTATCCTTGGTCTTCCTTTACCTCTCCTACCTTGCACCTTTACTTCTAGAATTTGCTTTACCTTTTTGTCTTCATTCATTCTGAATACATGTCCCCACCACTTTAGCTGTCTCTTTTCAATTGTTTTCTCTAGCGACTCCTGTTCCACTTCTCTTCTTATTCTTTCATTCCTCACTTTATCTCTCCTAGTCTTATTAACAGCTCTTCTCAGGTATTTCATTTCACTAGACTGAATTTTACTCAGATGTTTATCTTGAAGTGGTAAACTTTCCATTCCATATGTTAATGTAGGGACCAATACTGATTTGTATAGCTGCATTTTTGTCTTTACTGCCACTTCTTTCTTTCCCATTATTGTTTTACTGAACTGATAATATACTGTATTTGCTTTTCTTTTCCTATATAGGATTTCTTCATCACACCTACCATCACTTGTTATGATGGTTCCTAAATATTCATATTCATCTACTTCTTCCAAGTTGTCGTTTCCATATCTAATTGCTATTTCATGATCTTTTTATCCTTTTGCCACCTGCATAACTTTACTTTTCTTAATATTAAACTTCATCCCTTTTCTCGCAAGTTCTTCTCCCCATTCTATTACGCTCCTCTGTAAATTCTCTTCACTGCTAGCAATTAAGACTATATCATCAGCATATAGCAGTACTTGCAGTTGTACTACTCTCATATTCCAATATCCTATTTGTACTCTTGGGGTTCTTCTTTTGCAAATTTTAGTTATTTCATCCATTACATTAATGAAAAGTAAGGGACTGAGACTATCTCCCTGTTTAATTCCGTTTTCTATTTGAAATTCCTTAGACTCGTTTCCTTCTATTCTTACTATTCCTTTTACATCCTTATATACACTTCTTATTGCTTTAATAAGTTCCTTAGGTGCTTCCTTACTTTCTAATGCCTCCCATAGATATTTTCTAGGTACCGAGTCAAATGCCGTTTTGAAGTCTAGAAATGCTAAGTATATTCTTTTATTTTTGTCCAGCATTTTCCCCATCATTGTTCTTAATATAAAAATGTGATCTTGAGTCTGTCTCCCAGGTCTAAATCCAGCTTGTTCCTCTTCAAATTTTCCCTCTATGATTTTTCTCAACCTCCTTTCCAATATATTTGTATACATCTTATATACCACTGATGATAGACATATTGCTCTATAATTATCACATTCCTTATTACTTCCTTTCTTGTGTACTGGCACAATTATGTTCCTTTTCCACTCTTCTGGTATAGTCTTAGTTCTCCATACTTCCCTTAATATATTCAGTAGTATTTCAGCCATTCTTGGTCCTCCATATTTTATAAGTTCTGGTGCTATTCCATCCCATCCTGCTGCTTTCCCAATTCGTATCCGTTTAATTACTTCTCTCACTTCATTCTCTGTTATCATCATATCTTCTTCTATATGCTCCTCCTCTTCTCTGTTTCTTAATCTCTCATCCTCCTCCTGTTCCTGTTCCTGCTCCTCATCTTGTTCTTGCTCATTTGTCCTATCCTTGAACTTTTCTTCATAGTATTTTCTCCATTCCTCCATCACATTCTCCCTTCCTATGACTAGTACATTTTCCTTATTTCTTATAGCTCTTGCTGCTTTTCCCCATTTTCCTTTCAGACTTTTGACCATATTCCAGAACTGCTTTCTATGTTCTACAAAACTTTGTTCAATATCATTTCCAAACTTCTCCCATGATTTTCGCTTTGCCTCCTCTACAGCCAATTTACTCTCATTTATTTTTTGCACATATATTAACCTATGTTCGTCTGATCTTAATTCTAGGTAATTCTTTCATGCTTTCTTTTTCTCTTTCACTTTCCTCTTTACTTCATCGCTCCACCAATTAGTTCTTTTCCTTTTTGTATTCACCCTAACTTTGCCACATACTTCAATTGCTGCATGCAGTATCACTTCCTTAAATTTTTCCCACATACTGTCAATTTCCATTCCTCTTATTTCCAATTCATTCAATTTTTCTTCTACTAGTTCCTTATACTGTTTTCTCTTCTCTTCCTTAGCCAGCTGCTTTACTTGTATCTTTTCAAACTTCCTATCTCTTTCTCTATTATTCCTCTTAAATCTTGTTATAGCTATTAGCAGTCTGTGGTCAGTACTCAATTCAGCACCTCGAATTACCTTTACATCCATAAAGGCATATCGAAGTGCTCTTGCGTAAATTATGTAGTCTACTATACTCTTTGCCTCCCTTCCCTCAGCTTCATAATTGATTTTATGAATTTTCTTATGCTGGAAAAAGGAGTTTCCCTGTAGCAATTGGTTCTCTACACAGAATTCTATTAATCTTTGTCCTTGTTCATTTATCACACTTTCCCCTCCATATGGTCCCATACAACCATGTGACCTCATCCTATTGTTTCCAGTTCTACCAGTAAGATCTCCCATCAATATTACCTTCCTATTCTCTTCATTCTCTTTATTCACTACTCTTTGTAATTGAGTATAGAAAACTTCTTTCTCCAATATGTCCTGATCATTTGTCGGGGCATAAACTTGTATTATTGTTATTCTTTCTTCCATTTTCAGTCTAACTACTATTATCCTTGAATTCACTGGTTCCCATGATTCCACCCTTTCTTCTCTTTGCTTATTAACTATTATTCCAACTACCTCCTTAGCTCTTCTTCCTCTTCCTACTCCAACATATCTCAGCACATATCCTCTTTCAAGGCACATTATACCACTGCCTTTCTTCCTTACTTCACTTAGTCCTAGTACTGCTAGTTTATACTTTTCCATTTGTCCTACAATCTCCACTTCTTTTCCATTAATTGTTTTAATATTCCAAGTTCCAATTCGGATATTCCATTGTGACAATGGAGTATATTTTGCAGACTAAAGAGGATCTGGCGTCTAGACACAAGGCCAGTATAATGGTCTGTGAAGTTTGGGCTGTGTCCTACGTTTGTGATTGCCTTTCACAAATTTCGTCTTAACACAACTTTCATCCTTATCTATGTGATTATTCAAAAGTGGAAGAAAAGCGAAGTAAAATAAATCACTCAATTGGTCATTGTGTCCCTGCGTTTTTCAATATTTCTTCCTGAACGAAAATTAATGTTTCACGATTTAATGCATCAATATAGTCATGTGAATTATTATTTTCCGTCATCATAGTGTGCTTAATCATTCCTTAAAGCATAGATTTTAACGCTCTTCTCCTTAGTGTAAACGATCTTAACTGTGTGCAAGTTATGTTGGCAAAAAATGGTTAAGAGTAAATCCCAATTGATTGTTAGAAATTTAAAATATTATAACTCTGACGTGACGCATATTAACTGTTCTTAGTTCGCTGTCAAGGAACGATTTCTCCTAACTAAAAAGGATTCCGGCCTCCGTGGTAGAGTGGTTAACACAGCTTGCTTAAACACCGCCTTGGCATTGTGTTCGTTCTGTGTTCATTGTGACTGTCCCTTCATGAAATTCATCATTCCATCGCGCATCCTCATCGTCGCGTTTAGCCAAAAGTGGCAGAAAAGCGAAGTAAAATAAACCAAATCAAACATAAATAAGAAGCTGAAGGGAAAAATTTTCCATTACCAAAAATAAAATATATAAATATACAGTAATTACTTTGTTGACACTGCAGTTTTTCTGGCAGTGTGTAGCTGTCTTAGGGCCGTATGTTCGAATTAGCCGACCTCAAAATATACGAAGAGTGAACGATTGATGGAAATGGGGATGCACATTTCTATGAATTTAGTAAGCATTCAGTCGTAAATCCTGTGGACATAGTGTGATTTTCATGCAAGGAAGGGTTCCTGGGACATCAACTAGGTCGACGTTGACTTATAACATTACGACGGTATGGATTTCTCTCAACAAGTGCAACAAATGTTTATGGTCATGGAAATGATTTATACAATTTATTTGAGTAACGTCGTTTTCTACCTCTTGAAATTAATGGTGACTGGAGATGAAAAGACACAGGTGGCAGATTGTAACGTTCTTTGAAGACAGAGGTCTTAAGTTCGAACCATGATTAAGGCATGTTTGCTTCATCACATCCATGTTATCCATTGGTCAATCATTCTCATTGCCACGGATTAACCAAGAGGCAAAAAGGCAACGTAATATATCCTAAATAGAAAAAAATACAGAAAAGGGGCAAGGAAATGCACATATCGTGCCGAGTCGAGGTTGTGTGTTGCAATACGGAAATATGTAAGTATTATCGCAAGAGCACGTTCAATTATATTAGGGCAGACCCATGTATCACACAATACAGGTGCAATTGTTGTAGGGTGACGTGAACTGTTAATTTGCCTAAACTCTTAAAATACTCTAATATCAATTTTTCTGTTCCACTTATTATTTCCATTTTGAGGGTCTTCATGACCGAGTGCTTTGCATACCACTCTATGAAACCGGAGACTATATGTTCGATTGATTGATTGATTTCCTTTATTTTACTTCGCTTCTTGTGCCACTTTTGGCTAAGTTGCAAATATGGGGGAAGCCTCCCCGATGACGCAGTGGTAGCATCGTCGCCTTGTGAACAAGGGTTCCCGGGTTCGATACCCGGTGGAGGCACATAGTGGTTCGGATCCCACTTTAAACTGTAGGTCCAGTCCCGATTAGCCTTAATGTGCATAAAGTGGACTTCAAACATAAACTCAATCGATCAAACCCAATCAAATATGGGGATTAGTGACGATATGATGAAATTGATGAATGGACACTCGCAAATCCATGCCCAGGCCAGGATTCGAATGCGGGACGCCTGGCGTCGTAGCGTGATGTGATAACCACTCCGCCACTGGGGCCGGAATCTATTTTCGAAGCGTGGGTAATATATAAGAGCTTATTGTGTTCGTTCATTTTTTCTGGTCACTCCAACATTCATCCTTATCGTTAAAACTAAACAAGAGGGATATAATATGGTCGTAAAAATAGCAAAGTTACCACATATGCCTGTCACTTGGCGAAAGAAACGACCTTCTTTGCTCGTTTTCTTTTATATTTGTTTTAGAGCTAATGACAATGGAGAGAAAAGAAACGAAAAAATGAACAACCTATTTTCATTTATGAAGGAAATAGATCGCCAGCTCAGAACCTGATTTCTTGAAAGCTCAAAATGGACAACAAATATTTCTTCCGAGGCCGAATGACCACAGAAAGAAAAGCTGTGCCGTGTCATTCTATAGAATGAAGGGATCTGAACCAGTTAACTGATGGGGTGATGTAAACTACTCATCATTCATCCTCTTGATGAGACCACTCGTCATTGACATGACGAGTTATTGCTTGGCATGCGAAAGGTACAAATTACACAAAAGGAATTAAACTACTGAAAAGACAATGGCAACTCGTTGGATTTTGTGAACCGTTGAACCTGTATCATGGCTGGGTGTAGGATAATTACCTGTCTAACTGAAGTCTCTGAGCTGGATGAAAATAGCGAAGTCCTCTGTAAACTTCTAACTTGTTGACCAAAGCGTGCTTCCACTCTCGACCTCCTGCCTTGCTGACCTCCTCTCTCTACCAACTCAATTCCCAAAGTCCAGTCACTTCCCAGCTTGTCTCACCTCTATATTCCCTGGCCATCGAGCTCTTCCTCGATGCCGAATCGCCGAATCGTGTTTATTATAATTGCTACCATGCAAACCGCTGACACCAAACCCAGAAGTATTACCTGCTTCCTGAATACTCAGGAGGTTTGCATGGCACAACACAATGCATTGTAAACATGCCTAAGAGGCTTGAGACAGCTGAGAAAAACAAGTGAATGCCCTGGTCAACATGAAGCGTTCAGAGAGACTTAAAAATAAACATACAATCTTAGGGATTGATACGTTCGCGCCCTCTAGGAAAAATTTTCTTCTTTGAAAATTTAAAAGTCAAATCGCAAAGCTTGACATGACTCAGGTTCGCCAATTCCATATATTTTCTTAAAAAACCCAAATATACAAAAGAAAATCCACCAAAACATACCTTCCCTTGTTTGCCGTAGCCTGAAGGAAAGAAAAATTTTTATTCCCTAAACTCTATAATGAATAATACCCTTAATACTAACAAATTCGTATGTTTATACGATGTAAAAAACAATAATATATACTATTATAGGACTAGAAATCACAAAGGTTCGTGTCGTTAGGCGAAAACTCTTAATGTACCACATTTTGTGCGTACGTACTGTTTATTATGTATAATTGCTCATCCATTTGCTCCGAGTCAAGAGTCTGTGATGCCTCGCCACGCGGTAACGACTCTGTGTGTTCCGCGAAGCTAACGGCTGGAGGGAACGTCTTGCAAGATGGAACGGAATTCACAATGTTTGTTTATATTGCCGCTCGATATAAACTCTTCAAACTAAAAAATACCTTGAAAAGGTGCACAAATAAGTACACGTAAGTAAGCATGTAAAACATTGTCACATCTCACTGTTTTGTCCGTGTGAAAGCCTGATTATATCAAAATGCGTATGTTTTACGAACTACGTAGCACTGCACTCCTAACATCGCCAAATATATAAACTTGCATGGCTGTGTTGCACATTCCAATGTATTATTATACAATATTCAAATGCATATAGTGAGTTACACTGAAAACTGTCGCTGGTAAAACTTAAGTATAGCGTTCAATTTTCTTTTCTACGTTTAAACTGTACACTGTATACACAACTATGGCGTGGTGAATACCTTTGTATGACTGCACACAAAATTAATAATCTTCCAAGTGACAAAACTATGTGCTTAAGTTCTAAATATCAAAAATGTTTTGCGAACAAATATGTCGCTTTCAATATTCCATGTTGGTGAAAAGAAAGAGATAAAAAAAATAACAATAATACCTGCATGCGACAAACATATGCATAAAATATTGGCACTAAAGCATGCTTTCTAAAATGTTCGAAAGTGCTATAATTATGTTATTTGTATTGCTTGCATGTCCATTTATTATTCGAAGTGCAAAATTTCATCGTAAAAAAAAATTATGCACTAATTGATGCGAACACTGGTCACTTGACACCACTGGTGCGTGTCGCTTCCTTGTAGTATGATGTACACTTGCATGCATATAAAACTAGTTCTTATGCATGACACAAAACTAAAAAATGTATATAAGGGCTATGGAAAAGTATTGTTTCCCATAATGCATGTTAAATAACCAAATAGATACACATGATAGGAGCTCGCATGTGTATGTGTAGAAACACTGTAGCACAATTCTGTAATTATTGTTTGTGACCAGAACTGCTGTTTGTAGAATATATGTTTTCTCTGCTTCCTCTTCTTTCTGGATTGCTTGTCGTCTTGACTGCATTGGGCAATGTAAAAACGTAGTAAATTACCCGTAGAACTTGGGAGATAGGGAAAAATTGTTGTTCGAATTGCAGTGTGGAGGGAAATTTTATCTAGCTCCATCACTAGCTGTTGTTGATAATGTGTAGTCTGTTATACTGGGAAATGTATGGTTGACTACATCCTTCCTGTAAAAGGTAGTCTCTGTGTAGTAATTAGAAATGTCTGCATGTCTCCCTCAAATTGGTGGTGACGAGTCTCTTCTTGAAATAATATTTCAAATGTCTGCATGTCTCCCTCATAGAATGGTAATCAATCTTTCTGCCTGGTAATAGACTGCCTGCGGATGTCCGTCACGAAAAATGCCCATGGATGGTGTAGGCATTGCTTGTCCATGGTGCTCCGTATAGACAGGTTAGGTTAAAAGGAAAAATTATGACAAAGAAAGGAAATTGCAATAGGATGGGTATATATAATTCAAGTATGCATGTACACAAAACCAACTAATTTCCACTGCCTTTTCTTTAAAATTAAATTAAATTGTCTCATCAAAATAAAATATGATTAAAATAAATTGATAAAATAATTGCCATAACTCTTTGAAAATAAATAAGGAAAATTTAAATAAAATATCCAACCGTAATTAAAATATTAATGTCCATGATTAATGTGTTGCCTTAACCTATTAATTATTACTGTGCTGCTCTGAATTAATCTGTTTCGCAAGCTGATGATGCTTATAAAAATAATACCCTAAGGTTGCGGTTAATAACACATTCCAAATAACAAAAACTAATATAGACATAGGCAAAGGGTTTAGAATTAATTCCTGAAATGAAATGTTCTTACTAATTGATTGATTAAGTTGTTTTAAAGCAAGTTCAAGCGAAGTCCATTGGGGAATAGTGAAATCAGATAAATTCTTGGGAATATTAAGTAATAACTCAATTTCCTGCATTTTGACTTGTTCGAAGGCTAAAATTCTTGTGTGTAAAATTTGTTGATCCACAATAATTTGCGAAAAATCCTGATAATTAAAAAATAGAGATTCCCCTTCGTTAAGCTGAATTGATCTGTGTGTGTTCAAATTATTATTCAAATTCTGAATAACAATAAATTGACCTGAGCCTGATATTAAAATACCATTACGTGTTCTAATAAACTGGAATAATTTATTGTCAGTAATAGATTTCACTTTAAAATTACAAAATGTAAAATTCTTAACCAAAAATAAGTGTTGCAAGCATGTTCTAAATTTTGTTGAAAATTATAAAAAATTATTATGGTGTGAACCCTTAAAATAAATATATAAAATTTGTGTTGCGCAAAGCAAGCTATTAGAGTGCTAAAACATTGCTTTGACAAGCGTCTAATGGCCTCCTAATAAACGATAGGCCGGTGCAATTTGCCGTGGTTCATAAATATGCAATGTAAGACAAAAAATTCAGTAAATGCTACTTCTGAGTTTCGTTGAAACTCCAGGTGGTCACAAAATATAGCATCAGGGAATTAAAAAAGGTGAAATTCAAATTTGAAACACAATAAAAATAATAAAAACTTTCTCAATTCCAAATTTTCTTTAAACAAAAGAAATGTATCCACTCAAAACTTCTTGAGTCCGCCGTATACCTCAAATCACTTGGTCGTGTAAACAGACCCGACGCGGAAAAGTATACTTGACCCATATAAGAATGGTGTGTCAATTCCTTAGGTATGTTTAAACAAAATAGATAGAGAATAGTTATGCAATATATTAGAATATAAATACAAATTAATAGTTATTACCTACTGTACTAACATTAACATGAAGTTAATCAGTAAGAAGTAATGAATTTATTGCTGCATTGTCGAATAAGGTGCAGATTGGGTAAGTGAGCTAAATTTCCTAATAATAAATATTAATAATAATAATAAATTCCCAAATTATAACATTTGTGGTAAACCACACTGTTTAAATTTGGAAAGGCTAACGATGCCATGGCGACTTTTGCTGCACATGCCTGTGCCAATCACCGAGGCTTAGCCTGGCATGTTGCTAATAATCTTGATTACTCTAAGTGCATAAAGTGCTAAAATTGCCCTGTTGTAGAAATTTCCCTGATTTTATCAAAATTTCGTTTATCTTTATCCTGATTTAAACCAACTGTACGTCGATTTCCCAAAAACTTACTTACTATAAATATCTCTATGAAAAACGGTAAAATTTTGCGAGAAAAACGCAGAAAAATTCGTCTTGTTGTTCCTTTGAAAATTATTGGTCGTGATTAGTCTGAAGTACATAAATGTGACGTTTTACGGAAAAATTTATCTATATAGAACAAAATATCCCTAACATTGTTTACATGAACTTCTATCGTAAAAATCAAATTCTGATGGCTATATGCGTAACTAAACTGATTCCCTAAAATTTTACTGAACGAACGCCACTAACGCAAAAAAAATATGCAAAGCTTATGGTAAGTGTTTTCTGACTTCCAGCGTGTTCAAAGTACTCGGAAGAGAGCTTGAGTGCAGAAAAGGAATTCGCTGATACCAGACATTCTAAATTGTGCAAGGTTGCATTTGTGGTCGCTGGACGCAACTGAAAATTTCTCTATGGCGATAACAAGAGCTCTGGCAAATTCGCTGCCGTGCTTGCCGACTTCGGGTACGTTCGGGTGTCGTCGGAGAGGTGGAGGGGAAAAGGTTACTGCTTCGAGCAGCGGGCATAGGAACGGAGAAGGAAAATGCAACGCCAGGATTCGTTGATACATGGAATGACGCGTAACTGTTTACAAAACTTTAACTTACTACGAACAAAGTCTAGTAAGCGCTGCGGGAGTTCGAAATAAAGTCAAGGACTTTGAAATGACGTAATAAATTGGATGGAAAGAAAAACTTCGTTGCGCTTGCGAGAGTGTGTTACTTGAACACTTCCGTCCTCGTAATAACAACAGTTGGGAAGCTGTTAGCAAACTAAATGACTAATAAACATTGCATAAGGTACAATCAAACATAAAAAAAATGAATTATACTTAAAATTTGGATCGTAATTAATATAAAATTCTAGTCGAACATGAGGTCGTAGAAAATATGGTCTGTAAACGAAACAACAGGTTCGGGAACCTGAAAATTTGGCTTACTTTCTGCTTTTAAAGTAACACTTGAAACTTTCTCGATTTTACGGGTGACTGATTCGCAAATAACTCTTTAACTTTTACAACTGGCTGAACACAGGGTGAAATAGGCAATTCACTTTCCATTTTGCGACTGTTTTGAACAAAATTAGGACCCTTGCTTACGGCAAATTTTTGAACTCTATCTTTAACGGATAAAATATTCTTCGGCACATCTATACTGTCGTCTTTAGTGACTAAACTATTTCTGGATACGTCTTGAACTTCTTGTTGTGCAATATGTGGAATAAGAACAGTTGGAGGAAAGGGCGGGGGAATTGGCGGGTGACTCGTTTTTAATGGTACCACTTCAACAATCGGTGCAACATCGTCGTAAATCTGGTCACTGGGCGGTGAATCATTAAGTTTGCTTAACGGTAATGCGTTGGTACACTCATGGTCGTAAGTAATAGATTTCTTGCGCTGACATTGAAAATAACAGATTATGAAAATTATAAAAATACTAATAATAAATGTTGTTAATAATAAAATTGTAATTATATTATAAGGATAGTCAAAGGACTTGTTCAACAGATAAATAAAATTAGAAGCTTTTACGTATGGAAGAAATCCGTTTAAAATAACTAAAATCGCAATGATTTTCATGTTGCTTAGGCAATCAAAACAAACAGTTCTTCAAAGCTAATACGTACTTTAAGCCTGCCTAGTCTAAGTAGTAAATATTTTAACTCAACTTTTAATTATTTCTGACTCTAGGCTCAAATTATCTGCGTGATTTATTTATTTAATATAATTTATTTATTCTCTAAATTTATTAGCACTGGTTAACTTATCTTATTTTAAATTTTACTGCAAACTTCTCTTATCTACTTTCAGGTGTTATGTTTAAATACTTAAAATGAATTGAACCGTACTAAGGTACAAGGTAAGGAAAAATTGAGTCTGATTTACTCCTGACTACCTGAAATAAAATAATAATTATTATTTATGCGATCTTTAAATGCATTAAAATACTAACATCACTAAAACTTGAAGAATCTTTTAATTCTCTCTACTCATTCTAAAATATGCTTAGCATATTGTTGTGGCAAAGTTAGAAACTAAAACCGTTGTGGTTTAATCATAATCATTCTGCGATGGCAGAATGGATTTCCAGGATTATCGGTAGCTATCCAATATCCGAAGGAAAATACTTGTTAGTGGAGCGCAATAAAATCTCGACGTCGACGTCTACATATTCATATAATATAAATATTCTCATAACTGGCGCTTAAAAATAAACTTTGCTAATATAAACATATACCTTCTTCTGAAGAGTAACTATAAAATTCTAGTGATGTATTCACTGAGCTAGTATTATTACATACTGCAAAAACTTTTGTGCCTAAAGCACATTATTAAATAATAAGTCTGCTTTTAATCTTTAATATTATTAGTGCTATTCTATTATAAATTATTATTATATCTTGTGAGTGGATTTAAAATATTAAACCTGTTTCACTTTAATAAATGCCGTAACTTGGAGCAAACTTGCAATATTTATATTTAAGTTTTTAAAAACAATCTGCATTTTAAAGTTTTTAACATTCGAAGCTACAACGTGCTAAGGATAAATATTCAACTGTCAAACGAAACAATGTTTCGGACAGGAAAAAAAAAATATATAGATATAAACTAACAATAAAATCTCGTTAATATGTGAGAAACGTCCACGCCGTGTGATGCTCTCCTAATTCTCTTCTAGTTATTCAAAATAAGTTGGCTGTGCCTAACTTTGCTTAAAGCATATAAGTATATGTATATCTGTGTACGGATTCATTCATTCACGTCACTACTGCTTACCTGTGAACGGACATCTCTCGTCACTGCAGCCTAATAATACATCTATTACTTCTCAACTAGAACTTTTAATTAATCGGGCGGTTTATACCCTAAATCACGGTACGAACCTTGTACATGCGTGTCGAGGAATATAATTAGCGTTTCGTCTCTTTACATATTAACATGGATTAAAATTTTTCAGGCAATGTATGCGTAAGTTAAGGTAACGTAAGGCAAGTGACTATCTCGTATAAACTTGACTATCTCCTTAATCTAAGCTCCCTTCATGAGGTGCTAGGAGACTTCAGTCATTAAGAATATAAATGAGTGGTCCTCGGGGCCTTATTCGTTCCCAAAACTATATATTTATAAAATGTAATATCCTCGTTGCAAAAGTCTTAGCAGTCATAGTTCAAGCATTCTAAATCCTTTACAAGTTACGGTCAGTTTTAAACCAAATTTAAATTAAACTTTTAAGGAATTTCAATTAATAATAATAACAAAACAAAATATTTACTCAAACAAGCATACTCTGTGCTATGACTCGTTAAAATGCACATAGTGCTGATTGTCTCTGACTCGGTGGCACTAATTTTATTTTCCTCATTCATAAATAACTTTAAAATCCACTTTTATTCCACGTTGTTAATTAATTAAAAATGTTAAGGGTAAAATCGTTTACTGTTTACTGTAACTTACTGCATCCTCATAACCAACGTTGTAATAATTTTCGTATCCAAAATCATATAAAAAAAAATCTAAAATCACTGTCAATGCAAGAAATCTTCAAATCTAAATGCCTTTCCCTTCTTCCTTATTTAAAATTCTGGATGGTAAAAATTTCCCAGGTGGGAACTTGTCGTAACCATGGTACCGGGTTCGTGAGTGAACCACAGAGCTACCAGGAGCAGATTGATAGGGAATCGTCCACGGACGTCCCTGGGCCGACCGCATTTTTGATGAAATGGGCCTCCCTAAAATCCGACATCGAACCTTCCGCCACGCGGAATGCCGGACGCTCCTGATACCATAGCGCCAGCCCGACGCGGGTAACCGCGACGGAGCTAGGGCGCAGTTCCTCCGCATTCTTACATTTCGCTGATTACCGACCCAGACTCGAGGTCGATAAATTTCATCGCATTCATCCTCATGTTAGACTAAACATCTATCATGGCATATATAAATTCTTCTCCCCCCCATTAATGCAAAAGCTTTAAGCCCTATGTATTTTCAAAAATAATTTTGGCAAGGACATACCAAAAAACTAAACAAATGAACAAACTTTTGGGGTGGGTAATGAACTTAGCACTCCACTACGTGTCAAAATTTGGGGTGGGGTTGAATTTAAAACTGATTAACAAACTCTTTTCTCATCGCATTTCCGAAAAAATGCATGAGAAGCCCTAGCAAATCCACCACGTGTCAAAATTTTGGGTGGGGTTTAAATTTAAACTGGTTGTTGAAACCTCTTTTCTCATCGCATTTCCGAAAAAATGGATGAAAGCCCTAAGCACCTCCATCCACGTGTCATTCTATAGAATGAAGGGATCTGAACCAGTTAACTGATGGGGTGATGTAAACTACTCATCATTCATCCTCTTGATGAGACCACTCGTCATTGACATGACGAGTTATTGCTTGGCATGCGAAAGGTACAAATTACACAAAAGGAATTAAACTACTGAAAAGACAATGGCAACTCGTTGGATTTTGTGAACCGTTGAACCTGTATCATGGCTGGGTGTAGGATAATTACCTGTCTAACTGAAGTCTCTGAGCTGGATGAAAATAGCGAAGTCCTCTGTAAACTTCTAACTTGTTGACCAAAGCGTGCTTCCACTCTCGACCTCCTGCCTTGCTGACCTCCTCTCTCTACCAACTCAATTCCCAAAGTCCAGTCACTTCCCAGCTTGTCTCACCTCTATATTCCCTGGCCATCGAGCTCTTCCTCGATGCCGAATCGCCGAATCGTGTTTATTATAATTGCTACCATGCAAACCGCTGACACCAAACCCAGAAGTATTACCTGCTTCCTGAATACTCAGGAGGTTTGCATGGCACAACACAATGCATTGTAAACATGCCTAAGAGGCTTGAGACAGCTGAGAAAAACAAGTGAATGCCCTGGTCAACATGAAGCGTTCAGAGAGACTTAAAAATAAACATACAATCTTAGGGATTGATACGGTGCTAATTCCTTGATGACTCATGGTTAACATTGCTCTTCTGTGTGGTGTTCACGACTGACAACTGTGCAGCTCTTCCTTATCTTGCATAAAGTTTCGGCATTGACGCTGGAGTGTTTCCAATTCAGTATCGGTTTTTGTTTTTTGCTTCCAATCTAACTGAGGGGAGGGAGACCTTTGTTAAAGTTCGCCAGTGTACTATCCACATCATCCTCATTATTCCTTGTCTGAATTACAGTTCCTGTAGACTTTCCATTTCATTGTTTTTGATTACTTTGTAATTTCTTTAGAGAACCTTTACTTGATTCTCCTTGAGAATTTCCACCATTATAATTCTTTGTTTGCGAATAGGAATTTAGTATGAAATTTTTTCCAAATTTATTTTCAAATTTGGAATAGTCTGTATGACCTTCTGGAGGAACTCTTTTCCATGAAACATTTTCCAAGTACAACCTTAGTGACAATGTTCGACCAGTCACAAATATAGGAGTGCGTTGTGAAAGAAGGAGAACACATGCATATGCTGAACATATTTTATTCAGCTACATGGAACAAAGGAAAACATTAATTTCCGCTGCAACGCAGCAATGTATGGTGTCCACACAAAATAAAACATTTTCGTCCATCTACACGTGACATTGAAGTTCGACCACTGTTAGAGGGGATCCTGTTTACCATGGTGTGACGCCGCCCCGTCGGCAAATAACTGTGGCAATGCGTCGGGGCATGCTGCGGACGAGTCGTTCAAGGTATTCCACATCGATGCGGTGCCATTCCTCCTGCAGGCAGGCGATAAGAGCAGCCACTGTCGTGGGTCCCCTCTGTTGCACACGTCGCTTAAGAACACGCCACACATTCTCAATGGGCGAGAGGTCGGGACTCGATGGTGGCCATGGCAGAGTTTGCACGTGATGGCGAGTCAACCATTCTCTTGTCAGCCGCGCTGTATGAGGCCTGGCATTGTCGTGTTGAAAGATGAGACGCCGCCTGTGGAACAGGTACCTTCGCACTGTGGGAAGATGCCGCTCCAGTATGCGTGTATAGGCGTGTGCATTCACAATGCCCTCACAGACGTGTAGTGGGCCAACCCCAGATGCCGTCATGCATCCCCATACCATCACTGACGCAGGTTTCTGTACCCGACGTTCATAACATTTTGCTTCATTCTGTTCCTCCTTCCGACAAATGACTGTTTTCCGTATTTTCCCGTACACAACATTGAAAATGGATTCGTCCGTCCACAAAACCCTGTTCCACTGCCGAAATGTCCATCCCCGGTACATTCGTGCCCACCGTAGTCGATTGCCTTTGTTCAACATGGAAAGGAAGGGTTTACGTTTCGCCTTGTACACTCGGTAACCGCATCGCTGTAGGTAACGGCGAATGGTTCTGGTTGACACTTCAATGTGAAAGCGTTCTCGAGTCCACAGTCGTAATTCGGCCACAGAAACATGACTGTTGGTCTGTATATAGCGCCTAAATATCCGTAGGTCACGCACGCTCAGCAGGCGTTTTCGACCGGGGGCCTTACCTGGCTCTGTAGTACCCGTATTTTGGTGGCGTTTGATGATGCAGTGGACGGTTGACTTCGCGCCCTATTTCTCGTTCACTGAGTACATCTCGTTGCAACTCCACCACTCTTCTCCTCACGGTGTTGTCAATAGGTTTGCCCCTGGCCATGGTGATGATGCACTGCGGTTCCTCGGTGCACAGCACGCGCTTATATACGGCGGACTCCCTTATCGTGTCCGTGACGTCATTTTTCCGTCGAATGCGCCACTATCTGGAATTTTTCCGTATGGGTCTGGTGCCTGGTCGAAGTTCAATGTCACGCGTATAGTTCCCCGTTTTCGTTCTTTACGTGACCTTAGGTGCAACATGCTGGGATCACGATTCTTGCCTGCTCACACGCCTCCTCTTACACACATGCGTCACTTCTGCGGGCCACCCATTCCACCGCCTATGCCTCTGTGCATTTAATCACGTATTCCTTTCTGGTCGAACTTCATTGTCACCAAGGTTGTATGTATCTGATTTTCTTTCACCCCAATCACTTAAGGCTTCAAATCTGTTTTGTATTGTTATGCTATTTCCTATAACACCAGTCTTTCTTGTGTTAATTTCACTTACTTGACTTTTGTTTATATGGTTTTTTATTTAATCAGCATATGAGTTGCCTTGAACAACATAATTGGTTGGAACATTACCTGTTATTACTTTCTCTCGCGCTTCTTGCCGGGATAAATTGTCATATGCCATAACTCTCATGATTTATCTTTCCATTTCCCATTTTACACATGACTTATCAGTAGCAACATGTTCTCCTCCGCAATTTAAACACTTCGCAGTTTCATTACAATTTTCATGTTCCTCTCTTCCACATCCAGCACACTTAGGTTTATCCTTGCATATGGCTGCCGAATGTGCAAATCTGTAACATTTCTTACATTGCATCACATTTCTAACTTTAGGAGTAACATCGAAAATGTGACTAACCACTATAATCTGTTTAGACATTTCTTGAGATCTAAACGTGAGTGATATTAGCTTAGTAGGAACAAAATAATATGAACAATCATCTTTTCGAATTCTCTTTTTCATTCTTTCCACTGATATTACTGTCGGGTCTTCAATACTTTCTTTAATTTCCTCCTCTTCAAATTCAGTGGGCACACCATATATCAATCCTTCCTTTATCAATAAGTATTCTGGGATGAACACATCAATATTATTTTCTTTATGAAAATGCATATTTTTCATGAAATTATTAGCTTCATTCCTAGTGTAAAAATAAATCTTTGCTCTGCTCTGTATAAACCACTTGGTTGGATATATCTGACCATTATATCTTTCTTTCGCAATTCATTGCCTATTTTCATAGAGTTAAATTTCTTTTCTGCACCTTTTGTACTAGTCATTATTACTAAATATGGCCCATTATGTGTATCATAATACATTTTACACTTGTCTACATTATTTTCTCTTCGACCTTCTCCAAACTTGTTTACTTTATCTCTATTATCTAACCTGTCCATCCTTACCGCTTTCGCTGGAACTTGATCATCTTCAGGAGATCTGACTCTTTTAGGTTGTTTCCTAAATGTTTCTTCTATAATATTTCCTTCTATAACAATTTCATTGTCTTCTACAAAATTCGTTATAATTTCTACTTGATTATTAAGTTCCATATAACACATGGCATCCGCCATGACGTTAACAAGAACTGCCTTACGCAAATCACATTAATGTGTATATTTCCTTTTTCCGTAGTTTAAACTTCAACTTAAATAAGTATATGGGTTTAACTCAATTCCAGTCACGAAAGTCTCTCTTTAAAAACAGTACTCACTGAATTAACAACTATTAATATTACCACAATATTACACAAACAGCTCAGTTTCCATCAACCACAGGCTATCCCCCTCCCATATCTAGCGTGAAAAACTCTCTTCTTCTTCATCTTCTTCTAAGTACTCAAGCATATGTGCTCTTTATGACCATGATCTTATAGTGTAATTTTAAACTGAATTAAACAATGTATGTATTCGTAACTATATCATCATTAGTTTTCGAGATATATAATTTAAGAAAACATACATGGTTTTGCTATATACTAGGAGATTTAAATTATTTTTTTTCAGAAAATCAAAACACTAAGTTCGTAATTTTTTGTGCTTGAGAGAGTAGCCAATATTTCGAAATTGTTTACAACCCTGAAAATGGGTATTCTTACGATTTGTTTTAAGAATCTCCTCGCTTTCTAATTATTAAACTTTACGTGCTACTTGTTAAGGAGACTTTATAACCTGATTTATTCAGAGCAGAAAGATACTCGATTTCTAATTGTAGTATTCTTACAGTGGAAGTCTGCACAGTCACAGATATCGATTTGTCAGACAGTAAACGGATACCTGTTAACATAGGCCAAATGTTTGCAAGGCGAGTGTTACTAAGTGTATATCTTTACTTGTTACAAATATATTTTGGAGATTGTGTGCTACTAGTGAAAACACGCCACTCCACATAGGAGTGCAATTTATTTTCTCCTAATAAATGTAATCCTAAATAGCATAAATCACGACGTTAGCAGAGACCACATTACCTGAAGTGCGTGATCCTAGTTGTCTAAGTTAAACCTTAATGTACTTGAAGTTACAAAATTATTGAAAGGAAATTGCAAATGCCGTAAGAACACATATCTTTCTTAACTATAGCGAGAGAGGTGTTTTATTTATCATTATGTATAGTAAATATAAAAGGAAGGGAAAATGTCTACAGCATTTCCAACAGAGATAAGACATAACACTAAATGATGGATATTAGAAAATACTTTTTTGATGTGGACCTCTGTTCGTATAAGGACAAAATAAAAGGATTATCATACTTTTCAGAAGTTTAAAGGTATAAATATCCTGCAAAAATACAAGGGCTATTTTGTAAAATGCAGGTACAAAACCAAACATTATATACAGTTTTACTACTTTCAATGGTAATTAACGGAGCTTGGCATATGGAAAATGAAGTTTGTATAAATGTAGTTTTCCGGATAAATTTAAGCTACTTTGTGAAAAGGGAAAAATACTAATAATGTATGCAATCGTACGAACAACTAACACCTGTGTATATTTTGTTGTGTACACTGTAAATAGGAAACTGTTACGTTCAATAGAGATAGCCAGATGATCATATCATTATTGTAAAGTTTGATTCATGAAATGCACATTTCTCAAAGTTATTAAATTTATAATATCATAATAAAAATGCATTGTGTACATAGTTCGATTACTAAGTGTTGACAGATCCGAGTATAGTACACGTATCTTGTCGTACTGTATATTCTCTAGAGCTTTGACAGAATTCTAACAAGCCCTAAAATGTCCCAGATACAAATATGAATATCGATAAGGCTGCAGTTGCATAAACTTGCAATCGTTCCTTTACAGTGGGATCCACTACATTGCTTGGCAAATTGTCCATGACTATTTTCATTATTTTCTTCTCTTGCATCCTATGTGTTTTTAAGCGATGGATTTTATGCATGCTGGTGCATAAGTTGTCAACAGCTTGTTTTGAGTTTTCTTTTAATTCTGGAAGATCTTATTGGGTCAAATAAAGTGCACGAACATGCTGATGGACAATTTGCACGGTAATACTCATGGATAGCACTGTACGTACAGACTCATTTCAGGATGCCTATTTGCGCCATCATTGCATCACCCCGGTCTATGCGCGAGCAATGAAAAGAAACTTCAATCACAAGGTCGTCGTCTCTTCTTCTAATTACAAGTCTGTGCGACTCTAACCTACGTCACATCAAAATTCCGGAAAAAAAACTGACGAGGCCACCTCTGTATTACACCTTATCAACAGACAATTGTTATTTATTTTTATTTATTTATATAAGATTACCACTTTTTGCAATTTCTCCCATATCAATAGACAATTCTTAAAACCAGAAAAACTATATTGGAAAGTATTGTGTATCTGAAGAATATTATACACACACTCAAAAATGTGCATAACATACCTACACAATCTTAACAGATATCAGGAATCAGCGCGATAAAATTAATTACATCCTGATGTCGTACGATTAAGAAATAAATTAAACATATATTTCCATATTTATCTGGTGTATTCTATAATAAATATGAAACTGGGTAGCATTATTAGCATAAGTAATTCCCATCTGTATTTCATTAACCTGTGCCTAATTAGCAAGGTTATTAGAAGTATAGGTTGGGCCAATCCGTTGTTTACTCGTAATGACGAAACGACGGTAAGAGGTGAATTTATCCATGAAATGAATTCCAAATCTATGCACTAGTGTTGCACTATGCAGATAGGAAACCATGCCAGAAACTGAACACACGCAATCGAGTACATAAATGAGCATTTCCACCCATTTACATTTTGTGGCTTCAGACAAATTGAAAATAAATATAGATAGGTACTTATTGTTATGCGGGACAGAATATTTTTGATCGGAACGGGAATTTTTTTTAAATCCCGACATCGGGACGGGAAATATTCGCAATTTCTCGACTAGTCGGGAAATCTCAAATTCTCATTTTCACCTTAAGTGATTTTCTTTGCATTTCTGGAATGAAAACTAACAATTTCCGATAAGTTCCACACACTTGCAATGTAGGAAACGTCAAGAATTAATACCGTTTTTAAATGACCATTCGGTATTTCCCGACTGCTCGAGATCCAGAAATTTAGGGAAGTCATTTGCTGAAGTCGTGATAGGGACGGAATTTTTCTTTCCTTTCCCGGTCCCGACTTTCCGAGATACCGCACACCACTTGTTATTATTATTTATTTTAGTTCAGCACAAGATACATCTTCCAAGTACGTTGAACATAATATATACGTTATATACTTTTTCAAAAGGATTCTCCGGTCACCGAGCTTTGGATTCGTGTGGAAACGCTAATGTGAATCATGCTAATGCTAGAATCTGCAGTGCGCATTTCTGCCCAGAAGATTATGTACGTAATCTGAAAAGTCAACTTTTAGGTTTACATCGAAGAAAGATCCTTAAGCAAGATACCGTCGACTCCTTATTATGAGCAGGAATGTAGGGAGTATAATCCTAGTAAATACTTCGCCTACCATTTCTTTGCCATTGGTGTACAATTCTCTCGCTTTTCCCCTACATATTCACATAAAGCAATACAAATACAAACTGCTAACTTTTCATTCCATTTTGGTTATTTATTAAACGGTACGTGTTTGTATTTATATTTGATAATTTTACTTTGCTCTTCCGGCCATTTAAGTCAATTGAGATGATGAAGAAGTGATAAAATAGATGAATGGCCAATCACAGTTCCCCTTACTTACAAGAGCGACCACAAGAAAAAGAACCTTCCTCCTCTTCCGTTCAACTCGGACTATAAGAGAGCATGCTCCACTCTCCCCCTCCCCTCCACACTGGAGTACGGTGCACAGGAAAATCTGCGCAGGTTTCTTTGCTTGTGGTTCCACTATAATAGTAATATAAAATTGTACACTCACCTCACTTAGTTCTCCGGCAGTTTGTTTCTTTATACATCATATTTGGAGAAGATACAATTCAATCTATAGTTGTACGTACACTGTATATAACACACCTTATTACTGACTTCCTTGACCCTGGATGTACAGGGTCAAGGATAACAAAGAAATGAGCATAATTTTCTCTTCGGCGAAGATGTTGTACCTAAACAAAAAAAACAACTCAAATAATGAATTCGACAATGTAAATTGATGAGATTTAGTAAATCATTTGATGAAGTGAACTAATTCTGAGTGGACTAATCGCAAAAGACATAATCAGCTCAGACCCTATTACTTCTTCATGGTATGTGACGTAAAGTTCCCGCCCAACCGTTTGATGGCGTTAGTGGTTATCGCAACTCCTTTTCCACAGCCTGTAGTACACATCCTCATCTAGACATTGTTCTTGTTCTGGTGTTTAATATCTGCATACTGCAACACTGTCGTTTTGTCATTTCACGTGACTTCACATTGAAGTGATGCATTCACTTGGCCGGTCACACGTCATCGAAATCAAAAACTTCAACCGTTACCATGGTTTTGGGCCAGGGCTGCTAATTAGTAGAAAACAACAACCCAAGGTACCTGTTGTACATGTTCCTCATGGATGAAACTCTTGGGCATTTAACATTTTTAGATCGGATTATTGCATTGTTTAATCTAAAACCTGCTAAATATGAGAGAGTTTTTGTTTTTAGTTATTTTCTTTCCGTTTCATCTGTTGAAGGAGAGTAATGCATGTAAGTATGAGTGTTAAAATACCTTTAAAGAAATTCACTGACTGTAGTGTTGTTAATTTTAGATCCAATATTATACTGAATATCCTCTTTAGTTTCCTTGTTTGTGTTGGTAGAAGATAAAGAGGGGGATAACCAAGTGATTCCAAGAGATATTTAAGCCTAAAAATATATCTCAATTAAGAGTAAATCGAACCTTTGGTTCCTAAAATTAAGTGATTGTTTCTCAGTGAAGATTAAATCTTATTACCTAACTTGTCACTAATACGAAGAGCAAATTACAGTCACTTGATGTTTAAAATTATGCTATTACCTCCTCCCTTCCCTCCGGATAATGAAAACAAACTTAAATCTTCACTGAACATGGCGAGAGTGTGCTAAGAGAAATGTTATTCGCCGTATGATTTCATAGAAATCATTAAACTATTATTATCTTATAGAAACCCTTAAAGAGCAATTGTGAAGCATTCATTCAAAATGAAAAAAAAATAACTCAAAATCTGCTAACTTCAATTCAATTCAATTCAGTTCAATGGTCTTTATTCTTGGGCGAGGTTCAGCATATGCTGATCTACCACCTAACAGATCTCCTTATATATATATTATATTATAGCTATTGAACAGGAAGTCCTTCCTTGGTTTAGGAAACGATAACGATATCAACTTTCTTTTGTTAACACTTTTTTTTCAGTACACACCATTCGAATAGTTACGTACGTTCGTAGGAATTTAATTTTGTATAACCTATACAAGCTTATGCAGCAGTAGATTCTATTGGTAGTAGCGGTTATTTGTTATGTAGAAAATGTTTTCCAAAACGCGAATCAACTTCAGAATATTTTACCACAGAGAACCACAATCAACAAACAGTATTAAGGAGTGATATATAAAAAACGTTTATGCAGATCAACACTGTTTCTTTAGTAGATACATAAACGGTCGGAATGACACGGTCCGCCATTGGGGAATCAGGGGCGCTCGGTTAGGTTCTGTACACTTCGCTTGAACTTGAAAATTAGCACAACGGTCCGAATACCTACCCAAGAATTAAAATTGATCCTGGATGTTAGTGTCCAACTACCAGCTATTAACCTTCAACTGCCAGAAAAGTATGGACAGTGCTCCGTAACGATTACCATGAACTCCACTACTGATGAGAGGCCTCACTTGTACACCGCATTGAACACAGTCGTTTACTGACCTCATGATAAATGATCTCATTGTTAGTTTAGGTATTTTAGAAAGTCAAATACATCAAATTTACTTAATGCGTGTGTGTTATTTGGCCATTCCCAAGAATCAAGTTCACAGTGTGACACATTTTTGTATATCGTCTGTGAAGGTAATGGGGCAAAGTGCATCGCATGATGCAAGTGAATATTTATTTCTGTGCCGAATGTTAGTTTAATGCATCAGTTGATGCAGGAGCATCATGCTTCACAATCACTTAAGACTTTGGTCTGAGCTATATACCTATTTAATGCATTTTTTGATACAAGTAGTGCATTTAGTATTCTTATGTGTTACCTCTATATTCATTAGTCTTTATGTAATGAAATTCCAGTGTTAAGTAAACCTCAATGAGGATCGTGAGAGCTCCATTAAAAAAACGAGATACAGTTACACTAAATGAAAAGATCATCTGTGGTCACACGTAGCTTTCACTGCAACTGAAAAATCCCCCTTTTGAAATTCATAGGTACAATCATGGACACTTCTGGGTTGTATCGATTCCATTGAAAGTTAATGGAATTATTATAACCCAGAAGTGTCCGTGACTGTACACTACTACCTATAAATCACATATGTATAGAACACCACTCCATCTTAAACCATGTGTTGTAAACTATAATTAGCTATTAATATTTGTGAAAGAAAGGGTAAATTACGAAACCTTACATTCACTAAAATTATTTGGCGACAGAAGTAATATACACGTATTATAAGTAACAAAGATTTCACGAAATTAGACTTACTTTACAAATTTAGGGATGTAAAGAGAATAAGTAAAGAAAGCATGTAGTATTTTTCTCTCATTAATGTTTTTCTCTCTTTTAGTAGAATGTTATGTTTGTAAATATCCAGTAGACTACAAATGTAAAAAAGCAAGGACGTCCAATACGGACATATGCACATTGGGAACCTGTAAGATTTCCCTCACAGGAATTAAAGGAGGAAAGGGTAAGAGTATATAAAAAAGGTAAATTTTGTATTAATAAAGCCAAAGAAATATTGTTTTAAGTATTTCAAAAAATATATAATGTTTCTATACAATAAAGTTGCTGTTAGTTACCTTCAAATAAGTTCTGTGCATAATTATAACCGTAAATATAATTTATTAAATTTAATACAGGATCATTTCAAGTCATATCAACCGAGGTCTGAACATTCCATCTGAGAAATAGATATTTTTTCGTGCAGTGGTAGTACCAGTAAAGTTGACGAAATTTCAAATTTCAGATTTTTTCGGCTCTTAGTTTTTGAGTTATTGACTTAAAAGAACCTAAAATTTTACGACATTTTGAAATTTTTAAACAGCTTTAGATCAAAAACTATTTGACTTAGAGAGCTCAAATTAGTGTTATTCTCTTCTGCTTTTAATGCGTTTTAGTTTGAAATGCAACATGACTGTCGAATTTTAATTTTGTAATTTAAAAGAAACTCAAAAAGTGTTTCTTTTTAATCGAAGTGTTATTCTATTTCGTGGTCAGAGGGTGTAAAACCTTCTGAAATCTACAGCAGAATGAAGGTTCAGTACGGAGACAATTGATTAAGTCGGGGGAAAGAGTACTAAGTTAACGGAATCCCTGATCAATCTGCTGTTTCACTGCCTCAGTTGCCACGCAAACTGGTCTCCCACTCTGATGTTCATCACTGACATTTCGTCTTCCGTCTATAAATCTTTCCACCCACTTATACGCTCTAACCTGACTTAATCGATTGTCTCCGTACTGAACCTTCATTCTGCTGTAGATTTCAGAAGTTTTACACCCTCTGTCCACAAAAAAGAATAACACTTCGTTGCTCTTCTACGGTGCAAGTCAACAGTGTAGCGGCCATGTTCTACGAGCTACTGCGGAGGCGCATACCGCTCGATCATAACGATATCTTTATGGCGTGTTGCTAAGGAACCTTCTTGAGTGCCGAAACACAAATTTTTGTTGTGCATTATTATCAATGAAGTTTTAAAAAAATCCTGTTATTTAATGACTTCCCCTCGTACATTTTTCAATTTGCTTACCTGATATTGAAAGTGATAAATTTTAGGTATTTTCATGTTTTATGTAGTCCGAGAATTATAAAATAGACTAATATGAAGACTTCAACATCAACAACCCAGCATATAATTGTGGTTTTAATATGGAAGTCACATTACAATATAAAAAAAATAATTACCATAGCGACCCATTGTCGTCCCATTATGAAATTTTGCACACAAATAGTTACTTTATGTCTTAAAAACATTTACTCTTTTCAAGAAAATTAAAAATGTTGTTTTTCAAATCTAAAAAAAACCAACATTTTTGAGTTTCTTAAAAATTACAAAATTCAAATGCCACAGTCATGTTGTATTTGAAATTAAAGCCCATTAAAAGCATAAGAAAATAACACCAATTTTGAGCTTTCTAAGTGAAATAGTTTTTGATCTACAGCTGTTTAAACATTTCAAAATGTCGTCAAATTACGGGATATTTGCTTTTATCAAAGTCAATAACTGAAAAACTAAGAGCCGAAAAAATCTGAAATTTGGCAGTTTTTGTCCTCTTGATAGGTACAATGTATAAGCAAAAAATCTAAAAAGTCTGAAACCTAAAGGTTCAAAAATATTTTTTATCGATTGATTTTACATGGAATGACCCAACATGAAAAATTTATTCTCACTGAACTCCGGAATAAGCTCAGTCAATAAAAGCTAGTACTTCACCATCCAAAATTAGTGAGTCTTACCCTTCACATACAAGTTAAAAGCAATATACTTTCTCCTGGCTGAGAATAAGGCATTGTCAGTACAAGTTGTATGCTCGTGCTTTCACCAAAAGATGCTTTAAAATATTTTACAATTGAGACAAGATATGGCACCATTGTAATCGACATGTCTTACCATACTACCATGGCTACCCATTCTCATCACAAATCCTAGGTTAGTATGTGCTTCACTAAGGATGCGCGGAGTGTGTGAGTGTGGAACTTTAAAGCTTTGTCAAATGTGACTCCAAGGTCAGTTACAGTATTCTCTCTTAGGATGTCTACGTCGGAAATGTTATACGAGTATTGGATGGGATGTTTGTTACGTGTGAATGATACTAATTTGCATTTCTTGAGATTGAGATTAAGCTTGTTGTTCTTGCACCAATCAAGTACTTCGATAAGTTCGTCTTGTAATTTCGTGCAGTCATGATAGCTTTTAATAATGTGTTTGAAAATTTTGACATCGTCAGCAAAGGTTAACTTTTCGTAGTTTTTTAGTGCGTCGGGTAAATCGTTAATGAAAATCAAGTACAGCAGGGGGCATAGGTTCGAACCTTGTGGGACACCGGAGCTGGCTATGTAATAGGAGGACCTTAGTCCCTGGTGCATGATATATTGTCGTCTATTCTGTAAATATGAAGCAAGTAGTTTTATAAATTGCTGGGAGAGGCAAATGTAGACTAGCTTCTGAATTACAGTATCGTGGTGTACCGTGTCAAAGGCCTTTGAGAAGTCCGTGTATATTACATCGACTTGTCCTTTATCGTCAATAGTTGACGCAACGTAATTTGTTCATTCTACGAGATTAAACACAGTTGAACGGTTTTGTACATTTCCATGCTGGTGTGGAGAAAGGATAGGTTTAATATGCAAGTAAATGTGAATGTAAATTATTTGCTCAAATAGTTTAGCTGGAGTTGACAGTTTCGCGATTGGTCTGTAGTTACTTATGTCTGTCTTATCAGCTGCTTTGGTGACTGGACAAATGTCCGTCGCTTTCCAACTTGCTGGGAATTTTTCTTTTTTCAAGATTAAATTAGAAAGGGTGCGGAGAGGGAACTTGAGCGCCTCTGAGCAACCTTTGATAACGAAGAGGGGGTGGGGGGATGAGGTCCGGTCCAGCTGCTCTTTTCGGTTTGAGTTTTTTGATGGCTTGTTCGATTTCTTTTACGGAGATTTCCGGGATGGTTAAGAGACTAAGTTGGGATTTCGGGAGCGCGTTCGTATGTGTGGTGTCGTAAGAGCATGGTTTCCCGGAAAAGATAGATTCGAAATATGTAGCATAAAAATATTATTGTTATTAATAGGTTCACCATTGAGTTTGGTTGTTTGGGCTGGTGGATTCTTACTTTGATTCTTAAATATAGACCAAAATAGATTTGGGTCGCGAGTCAGATTAGCTTCGCAGATGTTAAGGTAGTTTTGGTAAGCTGTGTTTATTTCCGCTTTTAATTTCGTTCTTAGGGCTTTAAAGTTAGCTTCATGATACCCTACATTCCCTTGTTTTTGTTTCCATTTTTTATGATGGTGTGACTTGACCTTTATACCTGTGATAATATCTTGCGTGAACCAACAAGGGAACTTATTAGAATAAGTTGAGCGGGAGTATGGGACGCATTCATCAAATATACACTTAATTATTTCGTAAAATTTATCCACTGCAAGATCGATATCGTTATATTTGTGTAATTGTTTCTAGTTAGCTGCTTTAAAATGTGTGAAACATACTGACGAAATCAGCTTTCTTAAAGTTGTATCGCTTAATACTCGACTTTGAGGTTTTACTCTTAGGCTGGGGGCGTGGTATATTTATTCCTAGGGGTGGGTGGTGAGTGTCTTCCGGCACAAGTGCATTCTGCCGGAGAATCGTTACATTCTCCATATTTTTTAGGACTAGAACTAGGGTTTTACCGTGCTACGCCCCTTGTGGGTACGTACTTACATGTTATTTACCACGACTACAGATATCTTAATCTCAGGGGATAAGTTCTTTGTTTGAGAATTCCAAATAAGAAAGCGTTTTATAGCCAAGAGGATATAGTTAAATGCGGATCTATATTCTGAGAACTATACAAAATACAGAGAAAAATATATAGCGACATTGAAATATATCGAAAATTTACATCGGTTACATTCTTCTTGAAAGGAAATCTTCTTCTTTCTCTTCGTAATTATGGAAAGGCTTCTTCTTCTTCTCTCTCTTGATTATAAAATAGGCTTCTTCTTCTTTGATTATGGAAAAGGCTTCTTCTTCTTTTCTTCTTTTGATTATGGAAATAAGCTTCTTCTTCTTTAATTATGGAAAAGGTTTCTTCTTCTTTTCTTCTTTGATTATGGAAAAGGCTTCTTCTTCTTTGATTATGGAAAAAGCTTCTTCTTCTTTTCCTTTTGATTATCGAATAGGCTTCTTCTTCTTTTGATTATGGAAAAGACTTCTTTTATTATTTCTTATATATATAAGAAATCTAGTTGCGTCGTCTCGCTTCCTTTTCTTTATGCCCTATATATGTTTTCTTTCCCTTTCCCGGTTTCTTTGGCAAACGATACAAGCTATACTTATATAAAGGAGTAGGGTCGACTAAACCGACACTAGCGCCACCTCCTATGTAACGACCAAAGGGGAATAACCAGGATCGCTAATAACAAGCGCTGCCAATGGCCCAGTGCGACTAAAAAAGAAGCGCAACCGTAAAGTGCTTCGGGGCGTCTAATTGACCACAGCGCCACCGGGGAACGGACAAATGCAAAAGCTGACGATGTTCTCCTCGTCAGAGAATCAAAAAGAAATTGAGATACATTTCTGAATTCATTTGCTCGCTTAATAAATTTACTAAACGTTTCATATGCGGCTATATTCTTAATTCTTTTAAATTACTATATACATCATTCTATTTACTTCTATTATAGTATTTGAACTCTTCTTTTATATATTTCTCAATTTACTATAATATATATAATCCCTCTTCTCCGCTCCTAGTTTGTACAATGAGCTCTGCTCTTCTTTATATGGCATGCTGCCATCTATCGTCGATTCCGAGAAACCATTCCTCCTTGCAACCTTCATTGTGTCGTTCGAAACTGGCACGTGACACAATATCCCCCTCCTTGAGGATATAAAATTTATATATTGGAAAATTCATTTGTAAATTTATAAATTTTTCCACTTTACATCTCATTTGACTCTTCTCATTGGCTCTCATTTCTACTGCTTATATTCCTTTTCACTTTCACTGTGCAATTATATGTCCTGGCATGCAGCATTTTTTCTCATCTCTCTATTACTCTCTTCTTTCTATTTTCGTTTCTAGATAACTTATCACCACGTTCCGGAAATATTCGTGACCTCTTAAGTTATTTTTAGATACAAAAATATAATTCTTCAATAGTTCATCTCCTTCAAGTCTGCTCGTCTGTTCTCTCCAAGATAGTCTTTACCTGACGATGTCCTGCCAAAAAAGTAATTTTCCTTTCACTCTTTTCTTCTTCCAGCAATCTCTCTATAGATTATCAGTTAGCTCAGATTTTTCCGTTTTAAAGAACTCTCTCTCTTCTCTAAGTTGACCCTCTACTTGTTTTTATCAGCTACAATAATTCTTCACATCAGCCTTAATTTCATATCAGCATGTATCTAGATATATTTATTTTCTGGGATTACAACCCATTCTCGGAATACAACCGATTCTTCTTTAACTTCTGGGATTACAACCCATTCTCGGAATACATCCGATTTTTCTTTAACTTCTGGGATTACAACCCATTTCTTTTGCAATTTTCTAAATACACGATGACTTTTCGTCGTCTAAGCTTACAAAGAATTCATTTTACTGATACTGTTCGATGTTCTATATTATCTTCTCCTTTTTTCCTGAGAGTTTTCTTCATAATTAACTTCCTTCTGTGCCTAACTGTTCTATCTTCTTCGTTCTTCTGTTCCTGCAATTGAAAATTTCCATCAATTTTCCATATTACTTTCTTTGGCATCTCTTCTTTTACAGGTTTGATCTTTCACTATCCGTCTCATTGTTCAATGGAGTGTTGACATAAATTAGCATTCATTATTCTTTCTTTAGATATAACTTGCAGAATAGATTTTCCTCCAACGATGACTATCATATCTATATATCTTCTTACAGGAACTAACATTAAAGAACTAAAGTTTTCTTCTTTCAAATAGATCATTAATATTTGCCCAAACCAATAATTCCACGAATTTTTCTTTTGGTGAACTGGAACTTTTTCATACAACTTTAATAATTCTAGAAACGTTCGCTTGCCAGTCTGTAAATCGTAACATCTCCTTCCTTTGCACTAGTCAGTTTTATTTGTTTCTTCCAATTCTTTCAAATACTCGTTGCTTTTCACTATCTTGTTTCCTTTTTCTCTTTCTCTTTTTCTTCTCTTCCTTCTATTTTCTTTTCTATTCTTCTCCAGATCCTTCTTCCTCCTCTTCCAACTTTCTTCCAGTAAAGAAATTACTTTCATTTCTCTCTTCATCCAATCTGGTTTCTGCCAAGATTTCTTCTAACGTTCTACACCTTCATCAAATACATGCTCTCCTTGTCTTTTCCGTCTCTTCTTCTTATTCTTCCTTCTCTTTGGCGAAGTAGTATCAAAATCCATTTGAGCTATGTCGACCCTTTTTAGAATAATAACTTTCTTCAGGTTCTTTTCTATTTTTAATTTCTTTCTCTTCTTCTTCTTCTTCTTCTTCCATGTCTTTACGTGAATATATCTAAATTTGATTTTACTTTTCTTTCTTCTTGGTTTACATCTTCGGTTAGGCATATAGTTCTTTTCTTCCTCCGTCAGAGACTCGTCACTTGAACTTTCTTCTTTCATCTTCCAACTTCTATCTTCTATAAGGACCTTTGCTTCTTCTATCTTGTCTTCGTTTTCTTCTATTCTGTAAACATCTTCTACTGTCTTGCTGTCATTTTCATCTGTTCTTGAAACAGCTACTTCTATCTGAGGATCGCTTTCCCCAATTTTCCTTTCCGGACTTTCATTTCTTCGTTCATTTTCTTCTCTAATCTCTGAAACCTCATCTTCGCTTCTTCTATTCATATCTAAACTCGTACTCTTGATCGACAGCATTCTTTCCTCTATTTTTCATTCCCTTTTGTCAAACATCTCGTCTAACTTTCTTTCTAATCTTCTGGTATTCTCATCCAACTTCTCTTCCATCCTTCTATTACTTTCTTCTATCTGCAGCGATAACTTCTGGAGCATTTCCATCACGGTCACCTCTTCCGTCTTATTTTGTTTTTCCTTCACAGTAGGTTCTCTGTTTTCGTCCTTAGTTTTCTTTTCTTCCTCCATTTTGGCCTTCTTCCTTTTTCGCTTTCTTAATCACAATTCTGCTGGCCGCAACGTTGGTCGCCACTAATGCTACGCCCCTTGCGGGTACGTACTTACATGTTATTTACCACGGCTACAGATATCTTAATCTCAGGGGATAGGTTCTTTGTTTGAGAATTCCAAATAAGAAAGCGTTTTATAGCCAAGAGGATATAGTTAAATGCGGATCTATATTCTGAGAACTATACAAAATACAGAGAAAAATATATAGCGACATTGAAATATATCGAAAATTTACATCGGTTACATTCTTCTTGAAAGGAAAACTTCTTCTTTCTCTTCGTAATTATCGAAAGGCTTCTTCTTCTTCTCTCTCTTGATTGTAGAATAGGCTTCTTCTTCTTTTCTTCTTTTGATTATGGAAATAAGCTTCTTCTTCTTTAATTATGGAAAAGGTTTCTTCTTCTTTTCTTCTTTGATTATGGAAAAGGCTTCTTCTTCTTTGATTATGGAAAAAGCTTCTTCTTCTTTTCCTTTTGATTATCGAATAGGCTTCTTCTTCTTTTGATTATGGAAAAGACTTCTTTTATTATTTCTTATATATATAAGAAATCTAGTTGCGTCGTCTCGCTTCCTTTTCTTTATGCCCTATATATGTTTTCTTTCCCTTTCCCGGTTTCTTTGGCAAACGATACAAGCTATACTTATATAAAGGAGTAGGGTCGACTAAACTGACACTAGCGCCACCTCCTATGTAACGACCAAAGGGGAATAACCAGGATCGCTAATAACAAGCGCTGCCAATGGCCCAGTGCGACTAAAAAAGAAGCGCAACCGTAAAGTGCTTCGGGGCGTCTAATTGACCACAGCGCCACCGGGGAACGGACAAATGCAAAAGCTGACGATGTTCTCCTCGTCAGAGAATCAAAAAGAAATTGAGATACATTTCTGAATTCATTTGCTCGCTTAATAAATTTACTAAACGTTTCATATGCGGCTATATTCTTAATTCTTTTAAATTACTATATACATCATTCTATTTACTTCTATTATAGTATTTGAACTCTTCTTTTATATATTTCGTAATTTACTATAATATATATAATCCCTCTTCTCCGCTCCTAGTTTGTACAATGAGCTCTGCTCTTCTTTATATGGCATGCTGCCATCTATCGTCGATTCCGAGAAACCATTCCTCCTTGCAACCTTCATTGTGTCGTGCGAAACTGGCACGTGACAACCGTTGGCATTTTGTATAGTATTCAAGCTTTTTATATCATTAAAAATAATAACGTACTTCAATTCACGACAGTGGGAACCTAAAGTGAGGAGGTCGTTAGTAGGATGAGTTATGTCAGGGATGTTAAAGTCACCAGCGATGAGCAATGGGGTCCCTAGAGGGCAATGTGCGGTTATGTGGGAAAACAAAGTTTCATATAGCGGTAGGGGTGCTGACGGCTGGATGTATACTACAGAGATATAGATGGTATGTGCATGTTTTAATTTTATAATTAAACTGTCTATGCTGGCTCTATGACCAGCATTCCGGGCACTGTGCATATGTTCCATGAGTTCCTGGCGTTCTTTCCGAGTGGAATAGCAGAAGTCGTGTTCAACATATATTTGTGTAACTTTTATTTTGTTGCGGCACCTAAAAATTTCTTCAACTTTTTTGTACCGTAAAAAGCGGGAAACGACTGGACGTGGGCCTCGCGTGCTGTTGGTGTTTATCCTATGAGCTTGCTTTATGTCATCCTCTTGCAGATTTATGCTCAGCTTGTCTGGTATAATTCGACGCACTTTGGACTCGTATTGTGCCCAGTCTTCTCCCGGGGAGTCCTCATCGACACCGTAAAACACTAGGTTATCCCGACGACTTCCATCTTCCTGATCATCCAGCCTTTGTTCAAGTCATCTATTCCTAATGCGTCCGTTATTCTGTTTCGAAATCGTAAGCAAATATATATTTTAAATTTGGAGTAATAATTTTTCATTACTATTAATGTAATTATTGATTGAGTTGGTGTTTTAAGTCCACTAATCGGGACAGGACCTACAATTTAAAAGTGGGATCCGACCAACTATGTGCCTCCACCGGCCCCTTGATTACAAGGCAACGACGCTACGACGCTACCACTGAGCCATCGGATAGGCTCTTAATGTAATTGTTACATCACTTGATTCGTTGTTTTTGGAGTTTTCGTTGATTATGTGTGCAGTGGCTGACAGAGTATTTTGTTCTGGTATTTTCTTTAACCCGGTGTCACGAATGTATGGTTTCCCGAGCCGAGACAGATAAACCAGGAAATATGGGAACTAGGACCAAATCTCACAGCAAGCTGGAACGAATATTTGGTCCGTCGCCAGAAAATATGACTCCCCTTTAAAATAATTGACAATAAACTGCGATTTGGAAACGCAAAAGGGGGAAATAATATATCCGTGAAATATGAGCCAACATCAGAAGGGGAGGAAAAAATATCATACCATGAAATGTAGCCCCCGTGGTAAACAACCATATCGAACGAATATCACCCCGTGAAATATGCCCTCCCTCCGAAACAAAACTGTTCCTCTCCCTCTCCGCAGAAAAAAATAAATAGGTGACAAGGATGTCTGATATGCCTTTAGTTCCACATGTAATATTTTTTAAAGCAATGGATAGTGTTTAGATGAAGAAAATTGGCAATGTTTGTGAAAAACTGTGATAGATTTATCCATAGCTACATGACCGACTTCTACTAGACCTGCTGTTCTGGAACTTGCCAGAAATGTCATATTTGCAATCCTGCGTTGTCAATGTATGATTTGAAGAGATCCAAAGTATAATTTTAGCATTATTTTGTCGTCCACGTGGTAAAAGCAAAATTAGGGAGACCATTGAATTTAATTCAATATCTTAGGCAAGGTTTACTCAATAATATAACAAAATATATTATAATATCCTTAAGAAATATCATTAATACGACCCTATTTGTATTTCAGATATCATTCAAATAGCTCGTGAATGTGTTCAAGAGGAAAATGATGTTTCAGAATGTAGGAGATTACCCAACCTTCTTATGTACAATGAAACCTGCGATACGACCAAGTGCAATAAAATTGACAATGTACCACGTTCATGTAGTAAGGGTAATACAATCGAACATAACATCTTTATTCTCTTGATTACATTGCTTCTGTTTGTAATCTTATGATTCATGTAATACATCCAAACGCTATTGGAAGATATTTTTGTAAAAAAAAAAAAAAAACAACAGCAATGTTAGTTCCCATAAAGCCAATTAATATCAATTAACATGCTGATGACAATTTATCATAAAGGATAGAAGAATTTAGATGAAAGTGTTTGTGAATATAATATAATTCGTGAATAAATTAATAGTGAATGCAATGTAAGGTCATTAGCAATGTTATTTTCAATGTATGATATATGTTAAATTTTGGCAGACTTACAAGCAGCTTACTGTAAACCTACCTGAAAATAAATTTTGTTGTAGAGTTTTCTACTGTTTGTCGACAATATCTGTAGGAAGGGTTGATTGATTGATTTGCTTTTTTTTTACTTCGTTTTTTGTGCCAGTTTGGATAATTTGAGAATATGGGGATGAGTGATGATATGATGAAATTGATGAATGTACACTCACAAACATCCATGCCCAGGCCAGGATTCAAACCCGGGACCCGTAGCGTCGTAGCGCGATGTGCTGACCACTTAGCCACGGGGACCGGCTGGTATCTGTAGGACAGTAATTGATCTTTTATTACTGTTCTAAATCTATAGGGTAAAGTAACAGTCAAAATAAATGGTGAATTAAAGAAACTGACGAAGACACAATAAAATGTCATTGTCTTACCCAGGATTTAAAACTAAGACCTGCCTTTTCTAAATAGAATACACTAACCACCTCATGAAGCTGGTTACAGAATAGAATAAGTGTATGTGCCATCTTGTTCGGGCGTCCCTTATTGCATCATTTCTGCAGCTGGCCTTAATTCTGGAGTGTCTAGTGTAGCCGATATCAAATTTATTCTCTGTTTCTTCAATTCATCATTCCTAGATGCCATTGCGATCGTTCTAGAGAGGCCAAAAGACAAGAAATATAATAAGTAAAATATGGATGCTACGTAACAATAAATATACAGACGAATTACTAGAAAAACAGTCAACAATATTGTATAGGTTTAGATTGTCTTTCTAGCGATTTCACCTCGTACCTTGAACATTCACACCCATACATTTTAAAACCTTGTCCCTAGGTTCAACAAATATATAGTATCCGAGGTTATGTGGAAATATAGCAGTAACTATTGGCAATAGACATGTATTTCTTCAAATCATAACATAACGCTCATTTCCCTTTAATATATGCAGGTATATTCATATTATCTTATTTACAGAACAAGTTAAAACTTTGCCGTTATTCACGAAAATTCCCATTTCAGTGTGCCCTGTCCCCTCTTCCCGAAGAGAGTATGTAGACTCGTGTAGCCACTGGCTTCACGAGTAGAAAAAAAACCTTCAGTACTAAAAAAAGGTGGCCGATGTGTGCGTGTTTACCCGTTTCCCACATGAAATGAACTATTGAAATAATGTGAAGACAGCAAGTGTGTGTATTACAAGAAAGACAGAAAGTTTAAATCCACGTCGGTTCATATAGTAAATGAAAGCTCTCCCTGCCGCTCCCCTTTGATAAAATGATACCTCCCTCTTACATCGCTGCACTCCGCCAAACATCTGAGGACCACTGCTTCGTTCCCGTCCTATTTATAGGTCCTGCTAACGACCTAACCCGTTTCTGGAAACTTGCGCTGGTCTGCTATCCAGCGGCACACCTGCCTACCCCAAGGGCCAAGAATTCAAACGTACAAGAATACATAGACATACACAAAAGTTGCACACTAACTTCACCAAAACACATGAAACTGAAAACCAGCCGGTCTAATTAAATTAATTAATAAACATATAACTAGAGCTAGGAATTTTAGGTGCAAAAATTTGCAAATAAAGGTGCAAAAAAGGTGCCAATTTTTGTACAAAAAGGTGCTAAAATAGGTGCTAATTTTCAGATGTAAAATTTATTGTGAGCAGTGCATACATATATGATTCAACTTGTCTGGATAAACACATAGAGTATTCTCTGGTTTTAAATCGTTTAATATAACTAAGCAAAGAAAATTCTCTGATACATTAGAAAGCGACATAAAGGAGAACATGCTTCTTCTTACTTGCTTAGAATTAGTCACCTAGAAAACTGTTAAAATAGATTACATTCAAAATTTCTATGTTCTTCTCAGTGAGGCTACATCTGCGGTCACTAAGCAGATACTTGTAAGTTGAAAAAGAACGTTCAAAATCAACAGACCCAAGTGGTGCGTATTTTGTTTTCAACCGGTAATCCACATCCTTGTTGGTTGCGACTTCTTGAACATCAAGGGTTTTGGCTAAACTTTGTTCTAACTTCTCTTTCCCGAGCCCTTGCAGCTCTCGTTGCACATCCATCAAAACAGCCCACTGTGCTTCCTTTTCAGGACACTGTCCTCCAGTTTTGTGATTGCAGTAGTAAGGAAAGAGAAGCTATGTACAATATAGAGTTCATCTTGCAATTAATGTTTAAGTGCAAGTTTTTTGGCGTCTTCTACAGCTGAGGAATCACTAGGCAAAGCATCTAAAAATTTCGATATTGTATGGAAATGATTGCAAATAAACACTACAGCTTTTAACCATGTACCCCATCTAGTGAGGATGGGAGAGGGTGGTAGTGGAAGTTTCGTAATTTCCACGTACTTCTGTATTCTAGAAGGAGCCTTTTACAGTACTTTCTTAATGCTAGAAACAAATTCGTTCACATATGTATATTCATCTTTAAGAGATTCACAAACTCGATGCAAAGCATGAACAATGCAGGTCACATGTTTTAAGTTAGGATACATATTCTTCAGATTTCTTCAGATTAGAAATTGCAGCTAACATGTAAGATGCTTGGTCTGTAAGAACTAACCACACTCTATCATATTTTACACCCTCCGGCCACAATACAAAACATGCATCATTGAAACTTTGCATTACACTTGCATTATCTGTTTTTCCAAGAAAATAAGTTTTTAAAACCATGGGTTTCACTTGATGTCCATTGAGAGGTGCTACTAAAATGTTCAAAACGTACCTGTTTTGCCTATCTGTGGTTTCATCTAGTATGAAATAGACTGGATGGTCAGCTACTACTTGCCTGATCTGCGAGATTTTAGCTTCATAAGGAGGTTGAAGGTAAGATTTCCTTAAGTTGCTCTCATAAACTGAAATAAGTTTCATACAATGAGCAGTTTTTTCTCAATTCAGCCTTTTATGTGGAAAATTGTAAATTTTTAAAGAAACAATAGAAAATCGATTATCTCGAAAACTACTAATTTTCGGACGAGGTATCATATGGTCAAAATTATTGCAAATTGTCTCTACTTTAACCCCTTTCAGGGAATACATCTAATTACCAGTCACCCTGTATATAAAGAATATTTTAAATAATATATTCTATAAAGAGCGCAAGTCGTGATACTATAATGTAATAACAAATTAAATATTGACTTTAAGATAATCATTTCGGGCATGACTTCATTTATATCACAATCACATGAGATAATTACTAGTTAACAAAGATCTTTAATTTTAATATGGATAAATTTTACTCAAAATGGACAAAGATTTTCCAATACGTTTACTGTCTTCGTTGAAACCAAAAATTGTCAATACTGCCTTCAATGCAATTACAATAGAGTTTTAAGTCCTTTCAGTATGATGAATCATTTTCTACATTTGTTGTGTGCCTTCAGTATAGAGCATGGCCGTCGGAAGGGGGTTTGTCAAACGGGTCGGTGGACCGCCCCTGGAAATCGACATCCTTCATTTGAATATACAAGAAACCCGAAATATTGTTACTCTTATTGTTGAGAATATAAATAAAGTTAATTTAGTTAGTAGTTCAACAGAATAATCTAAGTAAAAATGCATAGAATCGAAAACATTGAGTAAAAAATACAAGAACAAAGTTTATATTCTACAATTTCATCCAAAGAACAAATGGTTCCACAGTTTTCAAAATTCCAGTAATTACAGTTTTAGGTGATAGGTCGCACAACAAACGTTATGAAAAAAATTCTCCCTAAGCCTTTGCTTGAACGAGACTTGCAAAAGTTAATATCAAAATGCATTTCAGATACTAACAACAGTTAGTTCTTAAATATCAAACTTTTCCGAATATCTTGATAACAACTCGAGTTTGCCCAATTTTTAAGTCAGGAGACCACTGTAAAATAGAAAATTAAGGACCTGTAGTAATTCTCTTTGCGCCCGCCAAAATATTAGAGCAAGTATTGTACACAAGAATCTGGAATCACAGTAAATGTTACATAAATGAAAATCAACATGGTTTCATTCCTGGAAGGTCAACAACAACAAATTTAATTAATTTTGTTCAAGATGTTCATGCAGCATTTCAAAATCGATTACCTATATATACGATCTATCTTGATTTTGCTAAGGCTTTTGATTCAATTAATCACAATATTTTATTACGCAAACTTTCAAGTTTCGGATTGACTAGTGATTTTCTTGCTCTCATGGCCTCATATCTTAATGGTCGAAAACAATACGTAACCTATAGACAATCGAAGTCGTTTGAATATATTGTGAAGTCAGGTGTACCACAAGGATCGAATCTTGGACCACTACTTTTTGTATTGTTTATAAATGATCTACCATTACAAATTGAATATTCTAAATGTCTCATGTATGCTGATGATATAAAGATTTATAAACAAATTAATAATGATGGAGACATTAGGAAACTTCAAAGAGATTTAGATATGGTGTATGAGTGGAGTATAAACAATGACCTTAATTTTAATATCAAGAAGTGTTCTTTTATGGAGTTATCAAGTAAAATAAATACCTCTAAAATCTCCTATTTTATGTGTGGAGAAGAGCTTGAAAGAATAAATTTTATTAAGGACCTAGGCATTATTATGGATCGTAATATCATGTTTAACAAACATGTATCATACATGGTAAACAATGCATTTAGATCATTAGGTTTTCTTATAACAAATACAAGGAATCTAACTAATGAAGACAGTATTTCTCTCTTGTATAATGCATTAGTTAGAAGTAAGCTTGAATATGGTTCTAATGTTTGGTTTACATATTATAAATCCCAGGAGTTGGTAATTGAAAGAATTCAAAAACGATTTTTAAGATATTTGTATTACATAAAGTATAATTTACCATCATACTATAATAACTTATCATACAATGACCTACATAATGAGTTTAATTATGAAAGTCTTATTAATAGAAGGGAAATAACACAACAAATATTTCTGTACAAAACAATAACTGGCATCATAAATAACCCTACTTTTCTCCAAAAGATATGTTTCAATGCAAAGAAATGTGGCTTAAGGCTGCTGCAATTGATGTCTTATGATATTCCTAAAACAGAAAGATTCAAAAATTAGCCATTATTTAGAATGTCCTTTGCGTACAACAAAATATCTATATTGCAATCTAATCTTGATTTTAGTATCTCAATCAATGAGTTCAAAAAATATTAAGACAAGTGTTTACAACATAAATTATAAGATTTAGTGTTATACTTAGCAATATATCACAGCACGTGAATAAAAATGACATGTTTTTTTGGTCTTGTTCTGTATTGTTTTGGGTGAAGCGCTTCTAAATTGCTAATTGGGTGTTATATGATTCTATTTATTAGTAATTTTTAGTAATTTATATTACATTATATTTGTGTATGTGTTCTACCTGTGTTATGTCTCACTGTATTATATTATGTGTTTCTCTTGTTTTTGTATTTGTATTTTTATTTGTATTTTTATTGGCTACCTTCTGTGAAAGGAGATAATTTCTCTGTTGAAGGAAATAAATAAATAAATAAACATAAAATGCAAAAGAAATAATGGAAAAAAAGTTGGGCTGGTATTCACTCGTTTGGTGGATCGAGTCTCCACATTTATATATTATTAATAATAATAAAACTTATTATTATTATTTCGAATAAAATTTATTTTTGTTAGTTTGTACTCGTATAACATTCTCCTTGATGTGTATGAGTTTCCCTGTCCTCCTGGAAAGGTTGTCCAATCTTGAATTCTAAGTTTTCTCCCAGATGGCGTGAGTTGGGAGTCAAGCTTTGAAAGAAACTAAAATGTGTATAACACAGATCATGAGCATAACAATTATACACACCATTGAAATAGCTCCAGCCTCTCACAAGAAAATACAAATTTCGGTCTGGCAGTTAAAGTAATAATGTACTTTTGTAATGTGGTGAAATATCCCATCGATTAACTTTCACGATTATGTTATTACACTTTGGTACTGCATGTTAAATAGTTATGAGTTCGTATTATTGTGTATCTGTTTGCATTCCAGGAATCTCTGGAATAGAACGCAACTGTACAGAAAAGGCATTGAATCTTTCTTATTATGACGTAAGTCTTCGCGGAATCGTATATCTTGAAACCATGTACAAATACTTTGTGAAATTCACGGAGCAAAATGCTTCCTGATTGCCCCAGAAAATATTCGCCTACAACTAAAGCTCCTAGAATTGTTATTGCTAGTAGAAATACCTATAATATATTCCGATGGGACGTATTCTTCCTGTTGAATATCCTTCTACTATATATGACTTGACTTTGCCTACGATGTTTCCCAAGGATGTGTCAGTGCACTTATTTTCAAACCAACGAATCAATGTAGTTTTATTGTAGACACTCTATGGTTTGAGATGACGCAAGCATTTACAAAACATGCTTTAATAAAGCATTATAAACCCATAAGCCGATGATAATTACACAAATTGTCCAGGTTATGGTCGTGACATGTTGAGCTTCTGAGTAATTGTAATATACTTACTGTAAGTCCATAACTTTCGAATAAAATTTGTTGTAAGATTTTGTATTCTTATTGAAGTTTTTGTTTTAAGTCCGCTTTACGCACATATATGCTCACCGAGATGGAGATGATTATTATCAGGCGTCAACGTTGCCACTGCGCCATTGGTAGGTACTTGTATCCTTATTGAATAACAGATTGCATGCAGTTTCAAATGGAATAGGGGAATCGTGGAATTCCTACACTCCTCCTCTCCAGAATTGTATATTTTCCTGTGTAAATTATAAATCTCGGCGCTGTGAACAATATATTCTCTTATCATTCATGAGACGTTCTACATCTTTATTTTAAGGTAGGAACGTGTAACTGCACTCTGAATATTACGTGCGTAAACCTATAACAATATTCCACAGTATTAATTAATTAAATTAAAATTGGCATGCTTGATGATGAAAAGTATATTTTAAAAATCACTAAACCTTTCGAAATTTTCATCTTAAATTTGTTTTCAGCACAAAAATAAGATATTTAAAATTAAACTATTTATTGATAATTTTAATACTACACTACACTACATAAAATATAGCAGATAGAGAATAACATACGTGAAATGCACCTTAGAAAGTAGTTGAACATAACAATGTACTAGAAGTCCGGTAATAAAGTATTTTGTCTACTTACTGAATTACTTCTCTTTTCTGCCATTTTTGGCTAACATGAAAATTGGGAATGAATGATCATATGATGAAGTTAAAGAAATAGGAAGGGAAACTCACAAAGAACACCCATTTGGCCGAGATTCGAACTCTAGACCCCTGGCGTTTTAGCGTGCTGTGCTAACCACTCGGACACAAAGGTTAGCACCATTTTAATCGCACCTGTACATACATACATACACATATAGCCTATATATGCACACACGATATGAAAACTCTGTCCCATTTTGCTGCCGCTTCTGGTTGACTCACTTGCCCAAGTGAATGCATTTATATTTCCTGTATTTCACTATATACCGCACACATACACCCACACACACACACACACACACATACACTATGCATATATATAGTTATAAATAAGAATTAGTGGAGCATTCTCTTCCAACACTCGCCGGTCTCCGTGGCGGAGTGGTTAGCACATCGCGCCACAACGCCAGGGGTTTCGGGTTCGAATCTCGGCCTGGGCATGGAAGTTTATGAGTGTCCATTCATCAATTTCATCATATCATCACTCATCCCCATCTTCGCAAATTACCCAAAAGTGGCACAAAAAGCGATGTAAAATAATGGAAAATCTATCAATCAATCATTCTTCCAACACTTGGCTCGTGGAGGTCCCTGCCTAAACTTTGACACATTTTTAATGCAGCCTTTGAATTTGTGTAATTTGTTTTTACTCCTCTTGAAAGTTTGGACAAGAAATCCTTATTTGAATGATGTTATAGCGATGTGAACATCAAATACATATTGTTTGAGGAAATACCAAAACCAAATAGTGTACGTACAGTTATCAGCATATATAGGAAATCCTGGAGCCACCAATGGGAAAAACTGACTTTAGTTCATTTGTACCTCATTTCCTTTCCTGCAAGCGGTCATATTTGTGCAGTAAAGGCTTTTCACGATGTTCACTAAATCGTTCGAAAAGTAAGACTACATTCAAATTGACGCGACTTGCAGTTGGGAGGACGACGACTCTCTGTATTAATTTCGGTACAGCTTTAATGAGAACACGCATTGCACACACATAACCATACCTTTGCACATTAGCTTTCTTTATATATATATGGGTTCTGCACAACGCTTGCGTCATTTTCGCCCTGTGGGCCGGAGCGGAGGCTTGCTGGAATGTCCATTGCGTATCGCCGAAGTGCTGCTGGGCCCACGGAAGGACGACGTTCTCGAGAATGTTGCGACGGTACACTTCTTGGTTGATTTTGACCCCTTGATCCACGAAAACCGGGGCCGTCTTGCCGCTTGCGCAAATTCCGCCCCACACCATGGCCGACTGCGGCTTTTGACTGTGTTCGTCTATGGTTGAGGTACCGGGAGCCTCTGCAGACCAGGTCCTGTTGTTTTGGTGTTGTGCGCCTGCTCCATGGTGAACAGTTTCTCGTCTGTGAAGAGAATGCGCTCCCATTGCTGACCTGCGGCCCGGCGCTTCAGAGGGAGGCATCTTTTGAGTCGCAGGCGCTTGTTTTTCTCCGCGAGAAGCTGAACTTTTTGGAGCTTGTATGCCTTGAGGTTGAGGTTCTTTTTCGCCATTTGCCGCACCGATTCGCGATTGATCCCGATCTCACGGGCGACTTTTCTCATGGAGACCCTCGGATTTCGCTGAACTCGCTTTTTGATGATCTTCCGGTTCTGGGACGTGTTGACGGTACGCTTTCTTCCTCTTCCGGGACGGTCGCCTTCATGGCCGAGCTCCTTGAATCGCCGAAACTGCGCCTGAGACTGTCATTTTTGGAACACCCAGCAAACGAACAATTTCACATTGACGTTTTCCTTGACGCCACAGTTCCAAAATTGCACTGCGTTTGGTTGACAGTCTGAAACACAAAGACTGTAATCGTTATGAAGCCGAAACAACAGGTACAGTTACAAAAGACTATGGAGAATCCAATAACACAACAATTATTTGGCTACGGTACACTACATTCTTGGCAGGATACGCCAAACTTTGTACGGGTTATTTCTTGTCACCCTGTATATATATATATATATATATTTGCAATTCTTTCATCATGCAAGACTCTCCTTCAAAAGTTTGGCGTCTTTGGAGCTCATAAACATACATCGTGCCTCGTTTTGCAGTCCTTGCTTTTATGGGCAGTTCATAGCAGCCCGTGACCCCATGCCACTTGCGGTCCTGTCTCGATCGTTTGAGTTGCAAGGAGGAGTGGGACTTCGACGTGCGAGGTAATATGAGGCGTGGCTCATAAACTGAAGCCATAACGAACGCTGCAAACCCACTCGGGAAATCTTACACCTCGATGGTGCTTTGGTGCAGTTGGACCTCTTGCCTGTCACTGATCCACGGGTTCATTATGATGTATTTAATGAATCTTATGAACTTGAACACCGCTACAGTTTCTTTGAACCAACCTTAAACTGGGGGAAAACCTGCACCACAAAGGGTGTCAAAGAGTGCAGCGAAACATGCAAAGTCAGTGCTGTCTCACAGAAGTGTGGAAGAAGTTTACTTATTTTTATTTAAGTGTGTGATCTTAGTTGTCTAAGTTAAACGTTAATGTAGTTACAAAATTATTGAAAAGGAATTCCAAATGCCGTAAGAACACATATCTTTCTTAACTATAGCGAGAGAGGTGTTATAGTTATCATTATGTATAGTAAATATAAAAGGAAGGGAAAATGTCTACTGCATTTCCAACAGAGATAAGACAAAACAACAAATGATCGATATTAGAAAATACTTTTATGATGTGGACCTCTGTTCGTAAGGACAAAATAAAATAATTATTATTATACTGAGAGTTGTGTCATACTTTTCAAAAGTTTAAATGTATAAATATCCTGCAAAAATACAAGGGCTATTTTGTAAAATGCAAGTGCAAAACCAAACATTTTAGCGTTTGGATATATTAACAATTGTCCATGCTAGAAAATGAAAATATAAACAGAAATAATAAACAAAGATATACAGTTTTACTACTTTCAATGGTAATTAACGAAGCTTGGGATATGGAAAATGAAGTTTGTATAATTGTAAGTTTCCGAATAAATTAAACCTACTTTGTGAAAAGGGAAAAATACTAATAATGTATGCAATCTTACGAACAACTAACACCTGTATATATTTTGTTGCGTACACTGTAAATAGGAAACTGTTACGTTCAATAGAGATAGCCAGATGATCATATCATTATTATGAAGTTTGATTCCTGAAATGCACATTTCTCAAAGTTATTAAATTTATAATATCATAATAAAAATGCATTGTGTACTTAGTTCGATTACTAAGTGTTGACAGATCCGAGTATAGTACACGTATCTTGCCGTACTGTTTATTCTCTAGAGCTTTGACAGAATTCTAACCAGCCCTAAAATGTTTCAGATACAAATATGATTACTGCTAAGGCTGCAGTTGCATAAACATGCAATCGTTTCATGTACAGACTCAATTCAGAATGCCCATTTCCGCCATCATTGCATCACCCCGGTCTATGCGCGAGCAAGGAAAAGAAACTTCAATCACAAGGCCATCGTCTCTTCTTCTAATTACAAGTCTGTGCGACTCTAACCTACGTCACATGAAAATTCTGGAAAAAGAAACTGACGAGGCCACCTTTGTATTACACCTTATCCACAGACAATTATTATTTATTTATTTATTTATTTGGGATTACCTTTTTTTGAAATTTCTTTCATATCAATAGACAATTCTTAAAACCAGAAAAACTATATTGGAAAATATTGTGTATCTGAAGAATATTATACACACACACAATATTGCGCATTACATACACAATATTAACAGATTTCAGGAATCAGCGCGATATCTTAATCTCGTACGTTTAAAATATATATATATTTCCATATTTATCTGATGTATTCTATAATATATATGAAACTGGGTAGCATTATTAGCATAAGTAGTTCCCATCTGTATTTCATTAACCTGTGCCTAATTAGTAGAAAACAACCACCTCTGTTGTACATGTTCCTCATGGATAGAACTCTTGTGCATTTAACATTTTCTGATCTAATTATTGCATTGTTTAATCTAAAGCCTTCTAAAACATGAGAGGGTTTTTGTTTTTAGTTATTTTCTTTCTGTTTCATCTGATGAAGGAGATTAATGCATGTGAGTATGAGTGTTAAAATACCTTTAAAGAAAATCACTGACTGTAGTGTTGTTAATGGTATATCCAATATTATACTGAATATCCTCTTTAGTTTTCCTGTTTGTGTTGGTAGAGGATAAAGAGGGGGATCACCAAGTGATTCCAAGAGATATTTAAGTCTAAAGATAAAGGTAACGATTAGATAAGCCGGAGACACATTTCTTGAAATTTACAGTAGAAAAGAAGAGAAAATACTTACGGAATTGAGTTCTTCTGGACTTTCTGAAGCCGCGGAAATTGTTTTCTCGAATCGTTCAACTTATTTGGCCTGTAAGTAAAGTATTTTTCGTCATTCATGCATCTCCGTTGCACGATAGCTCGTGCCAACATTACCGTCGACTACGTGAATCAAATGTTCCGTGCGTTCCATTACGTAATCTCCTGTCAAAGCAGCAACCACGCGGTAGTTTTACAAGATGACGTGTCAACGGGATTTTTTTTTCCAATTTAATTTTCGATGTTTGCCTAAACTAACTGAACCTAACATAACCTTCCGTGAATGGTTTGTGGATTAATAACAATCATTTTCGGTTAACAAATGTTAGTGTAACAACCACGCGGTAGTTTTACAAGGTGACGTGTAAGCGGTTTTTTTTCCAATTCAATTTTCTATGTTTGCCTAACCTAACTTAACCTAACCTAACCTTCCGTGAATGGTTTGTGGATCAATTTTCGCTTAAAAACCTTTTGTGAATAGTTTGTGCGGCATTTATCGGTTCATAAGTTTGGAAACACTGCACATCAGCTGTCGATATTGCATATCAGTTGACGATAGACAACGTGAGTCAAGATTTGCCCGTCGAATTAGCAACGGCCAATAAATAATTATAATGTTAAAAATAACATTTTTTTAATGGAAAAAAAGTGATCCAAAGTTGAAAAATGTTCCGCTATGCATATGAGGTAAGTAGAAATGAATTTTATTTGAAAATAAACGAGTTAAATGTGTCTCCGGCTTATCTAACTGGTACCAAGATGAATCTCAATTAAGAGTAAATCGAAACTTTGGTGCCTAAAATTAAATGAATGTGTCTCAGTGAAGGCTAAAATTTATCACCTAACTTAATACTAATACGAGGAGCAAATTACAGTCAATAAATGTATAAAATTATGCTATTACCTCCTCTCTTCCCTCCGGATAATGAAAACAAACTTAAATCTTCACTGAACATAGTGAGAGTTTGCTGAGAGAAATGTTATTCGCTGCATTCTCTCCTAGATATCATTAACGTGTTATTATCTGATAGAAACCCTTAAAGAACAATTGGAAAGGATTCACTCAAAATTAATTAAAAAATAAGAAAAAAATAGCTCCAAATCTGCTAACTTCATCTCCTTGTATATATATATGTATTATATTGTAGCTATTGAACAGGAAATGCTCCTTGGTTTAGGAAACGAAACGCGAACGATATAAACTTTCTTTTCTTAATATTTTTTTCAGTACACAGCATTCCAATAGTTACGTACGTTTGTAGAATTATTTTTTGTGTAACCTATACGAGCTTATGCAGCAGTAGATTTTATTGGTAGTAGCGGTTGTTTGTTGTTTGTTATGTAGACAAAATTTTCTAAAACGCGAATCAACTTCAGAATATCTTATCACAGAGAACCACGACCAGCAAACAGTATTAAGGAGTGATATATAAAAAGTTTATGGAGATCAACACTGTTTCTATAGTAGATACCTATTGTAAACGGTCGATTGGCAAATCAGGAGCGCCCGGTTAGGTTCTGTACACTTAGCTTGAACTTGAATATTAGCACAACGGTCCGAATACCTACCCAAGAATTAAAATTGATCCTGGATGTTAGTCTTCAACTACCAGCTATTGACCTTCAACTGCCAGTAAAGTATGGACAGTGCTCCGCAACGATTACCATGAACTCCACTTCTGATGAGGAATCTCACTTGTACACCGCATTGAACACAGTCGTTTACTGACCTCATGATAAATGATCTCATTGTTAGTTTAGGTATTTTCAGAAAGCCATATACATCAAATTTATTTAATGCGTGTGTGTTATTGGCCTTTGCCAAGAATCAGGTTCACAGTTTGACGCATTTTTATATATCGTCTGTGAAGGTAACGGCAAAGTGCATCGCATGATGCAAGTGAATATTTATTTCTGTGCCGACCGTTAGTTTAATGCATCAGTTGATGCAGGAGCATCATGCTTCACAATCTCTTAAGACTTTGGTCTGAGCTACATACCTACTTCATGCATTTTTTTGATTCAAGTGGTGCATTTAGTATTCTGATGTGTTACTGCTTTCTTCATTAGTCTTAATGTAATGAAATTCTAGTGTTAAATAAATCTCAATGAGGATAATGACAGTTCCATTAAAAAAACAAGATACAGTTACACTAAATAAAAATATCATCTATGGCCGTCGTTAAAGGTACACACGTAGCTTTTACTGCAACTGAAGAAATCCCCCTTTTGAAATTCATAGATACACTACTACCTATAAATCATATATGTATAGAACACCACCCTATCTTAAAACATGTGATGTAAACTATAATTAGCTATTAATATTTGTGAAACAGAATGTAAATAACGAAACTTCACTTCACTAAGATTATTTGGCGACAGAAGTCTCGTACACGTATTATACGAAACAAAGATTTCATGAAATTAGACTTACTTTACAAATTTTGGGATATATTAAGAGAATAAGTAAATCATTCATGTACTATTTTCCTCTCATTAATGTCTTTCTCTCTTTTAGTAGAATGTTATATTTGTAAATATCCAGTAGACTACAAATGCAAAAAAGCAAGTACGTCTGAAAAGGTCATATGCACATTGGGAACCTGTAAGACTATCCTCATAAAAAGTAAAGAACAAAATGGTAAGAGTATAAAAAAAGGTAACTTTTTTATTAATAAAGACAAACAAATATTCTTTTAAGTATTTAAAAAAAATATAATGTTTCTATACAATAAAGTTGCTGACTAAGGCAGTTTTTTAAAAATTAAAAGCTTTCAACTTTTAATAAACTTCCTTGGTCAGCAACTTTAGTGTATTTAATATGGAAACAAGGCTTAATTGTGCTACAAACAATGTTTCTGTTAGTTACCTTCAAATAAGTTCTGTGCTTAATTATAACCGTAAATATAATTTATTAAATTTAATACAGGATCATTCCATGTCAGATCAACCGGGGTCTGTCTGAACCTTCCATCTCAGAAATATATAATTTTTCGTGCAGTGGTAGTACCAGTAAAGTTGACGAAAACTGCCAAATTTCAGATTTTTTTGGCTCTTAGTTTTTGAGTTATTGACTTTCAAAAATGTTTAAACAGCTGTAGATCAAAAACTATTTGACCTGGAGAGCTCAAATTAGTGTTATTCTCTTCTGCTTTTAATGAGCTTTAATTTGAAATGCAATCTGACTGTGGTATTTGAATTGTGTAATTTTTAAAAAAACTCGAAAAAATGTTTTTTTTAAATCAGAAAAAATCATTTTTAATTTTTTTGAAAAAAGTATATGTTTTTGAAGACATCAATTGACTATTTGTGTGCAAATTTTCATAATGGGACGGCAATGGGTTCCTATGGAATTTAATTTTTTTGTATTGTAATGTGTGGGAAATTTGCTAAATTTGTTTACTTCCATCCACAATTATATGCTGGGTTGTTGATGTTGAAGTCTTCATATTAGTATATTTTATAATTCTTCGGCTACATATAACACGAAAATACCTAAAAAGTATCACTTTTAATATCAGGTAAGCAAATTGAAAAATGTACCAGGGGAATTCATTAAACCGTAGAAGAGCAACGAAGTGTTATTCTTTTTTGTGGTCAGATGGAGTAAAACCTTCTGAAATCTACAGCAGAATTAAGGTTCAGTACGGAGAGAATTGTTTAAGTCAGGGTAAAGAGTACTAAGTTAACGGAATCGCTGATCGATCTGCTGTTCACTGACTCAGTTGCCACGCAAATTGGCCTCCCACTCCGATGTTCATCACTGACATTTCGTCTTCCGTCTTTAAATCTTTCCACCCGCTCATACGCTCTCCCCTGACTTAAACAATTGTCTCCGTACTGAATCTTCATTCTGCTGTAGATTTCAGAAAGTTTCACTCCCTCTGTCCACGAAAAAGAATAACACTTCGTTGCTCTTCTACGGTGCAAGTCAACAGTGAAGCGGCCATGTTGTACGCGCTACTGCCAGGGACGGCGCTACATAGGGGCTAGGGATGCTCAAGCCTTCCCAAACTAGGCCTCAGCCCCCCCTGTAGCCCCCTAACAACAAGCTGGAACGAATATTTGGTCCGTCGCCAGAAAATATGACTCCCCTTTAAAATAATTTACAATAAACTGCGATTTGGGAACGCAAAAGGGGGAAATAATATACACGTGAAATATGAGCCAACATCAGAAGGGGAGGAGAGAATATCACACCGTGAAATGCAGCCCCCCTGGTAAACAAAACCATATAATACAGGGCGAACGATTCTCAGCCCGCGAAATATGGTCCCTCCGTGCGAAACAATGTCGATAGTGCTTACCGTGGGGAAGAAATATCACCCCGTGAAATATGCCCCCCCCCCCCTTTGCGAAACAAAACTGTTCCTCTCCCTCTCCGCACTAAAAATAAAGAGGTGACAAGGATGTCTGATATGCCTTTAGTTCCACATGTAATATTTTTTAAAGTAATGGGCAGTGTTTAGATAAAGCAAATTAGCAATGTTTGTGAAAAACTGTGATAGATTTATCCATAGCTACATGAACGACTTCTACTGGACCTGCTCTTCTGGAACTTGCCAGAAATGTCAGATTTGCAATCTTGCGTTGTGAATGTATCATTTGAAGAGATCCAAAGTATAATTTTAGCATTATTTTGTCGTCGACGTGGTAAAAGCCAAATTAGGGAGACCATTGAATAACCTGAGAAATTGAATTTAATTTAATATCTTAGGCAAGATTCAGGTTTACTCAATAATATCACAATATAAATTATAATATCCTTAACAAATATCATTAATACGACTCTATTTGTATTTCAGATATCATTCAAATAGCTCGTGAATGTGTTCAAGAGTTAAGTGGTGTTTCAGATTGCAGAAAATCACCCAAACTTGATGTGTACTATCAAACCTGCGGCACGTCTTTGTGCAATAAAATTGAGGATATACCACGTGCATGTAGTAAGGGTAATGCAATCGAACATAACATCTTTATTCTCTTGACTACATTGCTTCTGTTTGTAATCTTATGATTCATGTAATACATCCAAACGCTATTGGAAGATCTTTTTGTAAATAAAAAACAGCAATGTTCGTTTACCATAAAGCCAATTAATATCAATTAACATACTGATGACAATTTATCATAAAGGATAGAAGAATTTAGATGAAAATGCTTGTGAATATAATATAATTCGTGAACAAAGTAATACTAAATGCAATTTAAGGTTATTAGCAATGTTCTTTTCAATGCATGATATATGTTAATTTTTGACCGACTTACAAGCTGCTTACTATAAATCTACTTGAAAATAAAATTTGTTGTAAAGTTTTCTACCATTTGTGCACAAATTCTGTAGGATTGTTTGAATGATAGATTTGCTTTTTTTTTTTTTTTTTACTTTTGTGCCACTTTTGGATAATTTGAGAATATTGGGATGAGTGATGATATGATGAAATTGATAAATGGACATTGACAGACATCCATGCCCAGTCCAGGATTCAAACCCGGGACCCTGGTGTCGTAGCGCGATAGCCACGGGGGCGCAAATATCTGTAGCACAGTATTTCATTTTTTTACTACTGTTCTAAACCTATAGGGTAAAGTAACATTCAAAATAAATGGTGAATTAAATAAACTGACGAAGAAACAATAAAATGTCATTGTCTTATCCAGGATTTAAAACTAAGACCTGCATTTTCTAAAGATAATACACTGACCGCCTCATGAAGCTGGTTACAGAATAGAATAAGTGTATGTGCCATATTGTTTGGGCGTTCCTTATTGCATCATTTCTGGCCTTAATTCTGGAGTGTTTAATGTAGCCACCATGAAGCCAAAAATTGCAGGTTTGCCCCACTATATGTTTCTTCAATTCATCATTCGTAGACCCCATTGCGATCATTCTAGAGAGGTCAAATTGATTGATTTAGTGTTTTAAGTCCACTTTATGCACAGTAAGGCTAATCGGGACTGGACCTACAGTTTAAAAGTGAGATCCAAACCACTTGTGCCTCCACTTGGTAGAACCCGGGACTCCTTGATTACAAGGCGACGACGGTACCACTTCGCCTTCGAGAAGGCTAGAGAGTTAAAAAAAATTAATATAAACTAATATAATGAAACTTTACAAAATACAAGAAATATAGTAAGTATAATATGGATGCTACGCAACAATAAATATATACACGAATTAATAGAGAAACAGTCAACAATATTGAAAATTTTCCCTCAATACACATCATAATTTTACAGAACACTATGAATTGATTGATACATATCTAAGGAAATGAAATTTAAAATTCTAAAGTTCTTAAAAATCATATTTGCAGGTCTGTTGGGAAATAAAAACGTGCCATCGCATTGGAAATGAGCAATTATGACTTGAATCAAATATTGGCATAAATGATGCTTATAAGCATTTAAAAGATTAAATCCGATCGTTTACCAATGTTATTGATATTCCAAAATTATAACAGCGAAATATGTCCGAATTTCGTCTATAATTAGCTTTAGTAAAGAGCAACAAAATTAAATTCAGACACCTGTATCCTTAAATACTGTTCTGTGCATGTTGTTACAAGAGTTGGCTGACTCCGCGGCGATGGATGAACTCCTGTTGCAAATTGAAGACCCCGGTGCAAGAACCAGACAGCTCCAAATTATAAAAGTTTTCAGGAGACACGAAAAACTGAATAAAAGAATCAAATGTCGAAGAAGTAAGGGGTATTCACCTTCAATAGCTAGAAGCAACAGTAAGATACATATTGAAGTGTGCGGTCTCGATAACAACTGACGCACGCCACCGAGTGGCCGAACACTGAACTATAGCCGCTGCAAGAACCAGACTGCTCCAGGAGCTGTCTGCGATGATGCGCCGGCAGAAACACGCTAGAAAACTCTTTTCCATTCCTACTACGCAACAAATCTGTGGAGCTGTCTGATTCTTGCACCAGCAGATAGAGCATTTTTTTCACGATAGATTACGGCAAAGAAACAATTTTGACCAAAAAGTGAAGCTGTCTGATTCTTGCACCGGGCCTATCAATTATCAATGGCAAAGTTCCGCCACCGCCGTATAGAGTAAGGGAAGGCATGCATGTATTTTGTACACTGGTCCTTGAAAATATCGAAGCACACAACAGGAATTTCTGATCATAAATCATTGATTAAATTAGCTTTTGTTGTGATGAAAATGTTTCAACGTGCTGTTTAAAGGACGATTGAAGCTTATAATCCAGGTAATTCCTGTGGTTCGGAATTGACATTTCAGTAAGCTGTGGCTTTCAAACATCTTTCAGTGGGTTTTGTGGATATAACAATCATTCTTATACATTAGTTGGAATTATAACACCCTTATCATGAAGACGACAATGTTCAGCTTAGACGTGAAAAGTATGTTCCCGAGCATCAAGAGGGGACACGTTTTGGAAATTGTTAAAAAGAGAATGGGACAAGAAATTTTAGGAGAATGGGATAGTGAAAGCGCTGGAAACCATTTGGAATAACGGTTACAGTATAATGGGGGATAAAATAATGTTAATGAGTGAAGGACTGAATATAGGTTCTAGCCTAAGCCCAGCATTGGCTGAATTGGTTATGAATGAATGGGAAAAGAAAGTGATAGAAAAAGGAGGAGACAAAATAATTCTGTTTTGCAGATATGTGGACGATTGTTTTGGCATATGGAAGGGAACGAAGAGGCAGCTCGACATTTTTGACAAAGAAATACAAGATGAAGAAAGCGGGATATTATTGGAACTTGAAATAGAAGAAGAAGACAAGTTAAGCTACCTAGATATATTGATGAAAAGGAAGAGAGGACAAGAAATTGAAACCGCTTGGCATCAGAAGAAGTGCGCAGCAGGGGTATTCTGCCACAAAAGAATTGATGTAAGAGAGGTGACAAAAATAAATTTTATAAAGAATATGGAGGACAGAATAAAGAAAATATGCACGAAAGAATGTGAAGAAGAAGGCAAAATAAATGGAAACAGCTGGAAAAGAATGGCTATGAGAAGCAGGATAGACTGGACATAAACAGAAGAAGGAAGAAAAAGGGCAGGGGAGAATTGGAAGAGAAAGGAAAAGAGGAAGAGAAAGAGAAAGAGAGGAGGTTTGGAATAAGAAGTATGGGGAAGACCACAAAAAAGATATGCAAAGTGCTTAAGAAAGCGGGCATTAAAACTTACAGGAAGGGAGGAAGACGCATCTTAAGAATAGCGAAGAATGCAAACAAGAAAAAGGAAAACAGAGAAGACGAAGAGGAAGGGATTATCTACGAAGTGAAATGTAAAGAATGCCAGAGTGTGTACATAGGAGAAACGAAAAAGAGGCTGAAAGACAGGTTGAAACAACATAGGGATGATGTACAACTTAAGAGAGAGAGAAATGCGACATTTAAACACACGAGAGAAACAGGACATGACATAGAGTGGGATGAGGCTAAGCAGATAGAAAGGGAGAAGAGAGTAGTAGTGAGAAAATGAGACGAGGCCAAGGAAATAGAGAAGAAAGGTGAAGAAGACACAATGAACTGGAATGGGGGACTGAAGATAAACAAAGAATGGAAGAAGATGTTAGAAAGAGTGGAAAGGACAAGAGAGAAAGAGGAGAGAAGAAGGAAGAAGAATGAAGTAAAAAGAGCGTGAGATAAAGAGTCCAACCACATTCTAGATGGTAGAAAATACAGGGAAGTTATTTCAGTAGTTTACCAGGAGAGTGTCGGCCGCTCAGCATCCTTGCGACAAGGTACGTGCTTATTTCAATTGTAATTGTAACTGTAATTGTGAAAAGTGGAAACATTACAAAACAAGCTGTTTCTGTTACGAACTTCCTGTAACACAATTTGCCGGGACCTGTTGCATGAAGGCGCCGCTGAGCGGCCGACACTCTCGCGGTAAAATACTGAAATAACCTCCTTGTATGTTTAGCCTTTTAGGTGAAAGTACAGTTGACAAGGGAAAGCCACCTGCTACAATGTTCCAGAACAACTTTCTAATAGTCTGGAGGGGGAGTAATGTTTGTGTATATATATCGTCCTGTTTTGTACCTTGTTACATTTGTACTTCGTGCAGAGTCTGAAGAAGACCTTGCTATAAGATTGAAACGTTACGTTTAGTTTATGTTTTATAATAAAATTAATTTCTGCCTTGGTCAGCATATTGAGTTTTTCATTAGTTGGAAGTATTTAGATGACTAGATGGCTGTATCTGAACTTTCCCTGTCTCACATGTGGTAAGATTCAAGTATAGTCTTACAATGGTACATGAAATGTTGAAGGTCGCGGTATGATGTTGATCTTAGTAAAGTTGGACCACAGTGAAAAGAACCTGCGCAGAACTGCGTGTCCTTGCGCGTGAAGGACACGCAGTGAGAGCTGAAGTAGAGCAGACTACCTTATGACCCGAGACGATGGACTGGAGGAGAAGATGCGCGAATGCTTTTGCACGTAGATTCTTTTGTTTGTGGTCTCTGTATAGAGAACGTTGACATTGGAGAATGCAATTTAAGAGTGTTCAAATATTTATACGCATTCTTCATATGGTTATAAACAAGTCGTTACCGAAAGTCTTACTTGTAACTAGTTGTATGTCCAGGAATGTTGTAAGAGAAGGCAGCGTATTTTACCATCTCCTGCATATTTATTAATTTTATATTATTTGAAGGGAAAAAATCCCCCCCACAAATCTCGATGGCGCAACCTGCACCATGAAACCCCCCTGTGGGCACCCCTGCCAGGATTTATCAACAAAAAAATCACGATAGCAACAGGTTAAACTTGGCAAATTTATAAACAAAGAAAATCACACGAGGAAAGGATTTCTGTTTGTTGCTTTAATTTTGGACACTAGTGTAGTAGTTGAACATAACAATGTACTAGTAGTCCGGTAATAAAGTACTTTGTCTACTTACTGAATTACTTCTCGTTCCTGCCATTTTTGGCTAACATGAAAATTGGATATGAATGATGATATGATGAAGTTGAACAAGGGAAACTCACAAAGAACACCCATTCGGCTGAGATTCGAACTCTGGACCCCTGGCGTTTTAGCGCGCTGTGCTAACCACTCGGACACAGAGGTTGACCCCATTTTAATCGCACCTGTACATACATAAATACACATATAGCCTATATATGCACACACGATATGAAAACTGTCCCATTTTGCAGCCGCTCATACTTGACTCACTTGTCCAAGTGAATGCATTTATATTTCCTGTATTTCACTATATACCGCACACACACACTATACATATAAATACATATATAGTTATAAATGAGTCATTCCGTGCGAAATCAACACAGCCACGAACCTGACCATCTCCGATTTTCATGAAATTTGGGGAGTTGAAACTATGCATGGAACTTAGTAATGAAAATTTTTAGTCTCGTGCGTCTTGTAATTGTTAAATTATTCAAGGTCAAAGTTCGCAGGGGGTGAAGTGATATATTAAATCAGGCTAGAATTTCACGAGAAATGAAGCAGCGAAGGTTTTCCCAACTTATGTTTAGGCAGCAAAACTTTATACGCATATCTTTCACTTACGATATATGCACATTATAGTGTTGTCAATGTTCCTGTGAGGACATTCGCTGACGTCTCTCACACTCACATAGAACATTTGGCAATGTAGCAGGTGCAACATCATCGCAAGCAACAACTATGCCTTCTCTCAGATGGTCAATATCAGGGACTTTTAGTGCATGCACCATTCTCTTCAAATGTTTCTGAAGGTAAAATCCTTCTAAGATGTTAGATCTGGGGAATGTGCAGACCTTATAATAGATCCCCGTCTGCTCATCAATCTACCTACAAATTTACTATGAAGAAATTTCCACAATGTTCACATAGGGTGGTCACACACTGTCCTGTTTCAAAACTCTGGAAAAGTGCCATATCCCGTAAGCAAGGATGAAAAACCTGTTCACTTAACACATCCAAGAAGCCCTCACCATTTAAGGTTCCGTTGTTGAATATGGACCAACCATTCCCGTTCTCCATACACTATACCACATCATTAGCTAACCAGCAACAACCATTCGGCTGGGATCTGTCTACTGTATATTATCAAATCACAGGTATTGCCTATCATTTTTATTAACTTTACCGTGAACATAAAAATTAGCCTCTTCACTGTAGAACTTTTCATTCCAAAGGAAGTGTCACGTAATTGTTTGAGATACTTTTACCAATATTCTCCACTATTCAAGTAGGTTGGTGAATGTTGCTGATTAAAATCATATGCAATGGTGCGTATACTTCTTTCTCTCCCAAGATGTCAGCATGATCTCGACGAGTTCCTAACACGTTAGGAGCATTCTTAATACTTTGTTTTTAACACCTCGAAAAGAAGAAAATGATTACAAGCATGCAGTAATAAATTTTTGCTGGTTAAAAATACTTTGAAGAAACCTTCGCCGTTTCATTTCTCGTGAAGTTTTAGCCTGATTTGTATATCACTTCACCCCCTTTCCTTTGAAATTTTTGCGTTGAATTCAATATGACCGTCAACAATGTGCCGGACCTGCGCTTCACACACACACAGCTAGGGATCTCCCTGTGTCTAACCTATTTTTTTCATGACCAGGATAACTCCTTTACATTTTGTATGGGGTGTTAAAGGACTTTTGACTCATCATAGTTCATGTAATGAGGCTTTTATCAGTCACATAGTTACACATATTATTTCGTATCTTCTGATCCCATTGCAGTCCCAAAATGAGTTTTTGATATGTTTTATAGTATGGAATGAGGGACCAAATATATTTTTTTCACGATTTTTGGTGATGACATGTTTTGAGATATTCAAGGTCGAAGGTCAAGGTCACGTGACAAAATTATATTTTAATCGAAAGGTCTGCTTGTGATATATCACTGGAAAGCTTGTTCAATTCCCTGTACAATAAGCTTTGTTTGAGCTTCCTAGGTAAAATAGTGGCGGAGTTACAGCACATTTAGTATAGCTAAGCGGGCTCAAAAAGGGCAATTTATGCGAACTTTGACCTTGAATAATTTAACAATTACAAGACGCACGAGACTAAACATTTTCATAGTTACTAAGTTCCATGCATCGTTTCAACTTCCCAAATTTCATGAAAATCTGAGATGGTCAGGTTGGAAATTGCACATATCTGTGTTGATTTGGCATGGAATGACTCAAATATGAATGAGCGGATCATTCTCTTCCAACACTCGCCGGTCCTCGTGTCGGAGTGGTTAGCACATCGCGCTACAATGACAGGGATTTCGGGTTCGAATCGCGGCCTGGGCATGGATGTTTGTGAGTGTCCATTCATCAATTTCATCATATCATTACTCATCCCCATCTTCGCAAATTACCGAAAAGTGGCACAAAAAGCGATGTAAAATAAAGGAAAAATCTATCAATCAATCAATCTTCCAACACTTGGCTCGTGGAGGTCCCAGCCTAAACTCTGACACATTTTTAATGCAACCTTTGAATTTGTGTAATTTGTTTTTACTCCTCTTGAAAGTATGGACAAGAAATCCTTATTTGAATGATGTTATAGCAATGTGAACATAAAATACATATTGTTGGAGTAAATACCGAAACCAAATAGTGTACGTACAGTTATCAGCATATATAGGAAATCCTTTAGCTACCAATAGGAAAAACCGACTTTAGTTCATTTGAACCTCATTTCCTTTCCTGCAAGCGGTCATATTTGTGCAGTAAAGCCTTTTCAAGACGTTCACTTATTTCGTTCGGAAAGCGGCCACATTAACAGTCACACGACTTGCAGTTGGGAGAACGAACGACGCCTCTCTGCATTAATTTCGGTACAGTTTTAATGAGAACACGCATTGCACAAACATGACCACACCTTTGCACATTAGCTTTCTTTCTTTCTTTCTTTTTTTTTTTTTCACTTGTCTCATCATGCATGACTCTGCTTCAAAAGTATGGCGTCTTTGGAGCTCATAAACATACATCGTGCCTCGTTTTGCAGTCCTTGCTTTTATGGGCAGTTCATAGCAGCCCGTGACCTCATGCCAGTTGCGGTCCTGTCTCGATCGTTTGAGTTGCAAGGAGGAGTGGGACTTCGACGTGCGAGGTGATATGAGGCATGGCTCATAAACTGAAGCCATAACGAACGCTGCAAACCCACTCGGGAAATCTTACACCTGGATGGTGCTTTGGTGCAGTTGAACCTCTTGCCTGTCACTGATCCACGGGTTCATTATGATGTATTGGTTTGTGAGGGAGGGCTAACTGCCAGTCGAGGAGATATTAGGATCAACCCTTTAATGCCCAATCCTCAAGTTCCAATTGACCCATCTAGTTCGCCGCACTTTTTGACTCTCTTTGCACCCACTAAGGGGCTAGTTGGTTGCAGCACCGAGTCGTCTACTTCGTTCATTTGGTTTCGAGTCATGTATTTGGTGTCGAGTAATGTATTTGGTGTCTGTACCTTTTTACGATCTGGAGAGGTGTACAGTGTGGTGTATGATCATGTGGTGTGTGCTAATCAATCAAATGGACGTTGAAAGCAGCAGACCGGCATGTGTTGAATCTTATGAACTTGAACACCGCTACAGTTTCTTTGCACCAACCTTAAACTGGGGTTAAACCTGCACCAGACCGGGTGTCAAAAAGTGAGAGGTGTGGACGAAGTTTACTTATTTTTATTTAAGTATGTGATCTTAGTTGTCTAAGTTAAACGTTAATGTAGTTACAAAATTATTGAAAAGAAATTACAAATGCCGTAAGAACACATACCTTTCTTAACTATAGCGAGAGAGGTGTTTTATTTATTATTATGTATAGTAAATATGAAAGGAAGGAAAAATGTCTACAGCATTTCCAACAGAGATAAGAAAACACTAAATGATAGATATTACAAAATACTTTTTGATGTGGACCTCTGTTCGTATAAGGACAAAATAAATGATTATTATTCAGGGTGGCTACAAACAAGCAGAAATAAAATTCCCTGACTTTTCCAGATTTTCCAGGACAAAATTTACATTTTTATCTGACAATTATAAACCAAATCCATGTTCTTGCAAATGGAAATAAGAAAGTCATACAGATCCAGGTATGTATTGCATTAAGTACCCATATTATCTTTCAAGAAATATACTTCATTTCCCTATGATTTGCATTCAAGCTGCAAATTTCGAATTTTAAAAATTATTATAATTCACAAGCTAGGGAAGGATTAGGGAATTTTATCTTACGCAGTAAGTTTAAAATAAAATACTTGATTATTTTTAAAGTTACGACTAAATGAGGTTAAAGTGAAGTGTGATTGATGAAAAAAGAAGTTTTGTAATTTATCAATCTCCTTAGCCTTTCTCGTTAGTACATGTTGATATTTCCACTGAGGTTGGGAACCCTCTGCTTGCAAGAACCATGAGCGCAGACTTATTTTTTGATGCATATACCTACTTTTCTTTTATCTGTGAAGCAAACAACTTAACTCTTGCACATAAGTGAAACAATTGATTCGTACAAAACAATGTGTCATATTTCCTTCATTATCAATGGGATGCCTCCTTCAGTACAAACATTCGCAGTATATCCAAGTGAAATACTGTGAAACTGACTACATGCAGTTATATCATTATTGCTGGCGAAAAGCGTATATAGGGACATATTAAAAATTTAATGCAAGCAATTTATAGAAGGAGAATCTACCTCCTTGTACAGGTGCCTGATTTAGCTAATCAAATATTAAAACAGGAACATACTATTGATAACAGCTTCCAAAAGTTTAAACATGAGAGGCATCCAAAAAAAAATCCAATGGTGTCTGTACGCGACGCTAGTGGATGGACCGCGACACGCATATGTAGGCAGGAAAAAGTGGTTGCAATCTGGTGGAGTCGCAGCTCAACCATTTTAGGTTAAAGATGACAACTCTCATACAGTCTCGCACCGACTGCGAGGTACATGTGGTAATCAGATTGTTGCACGCTCAGAATCCAGCATATAGCCACCAGTAATTGTGTGAGATGTACAGGCCGGACGTCGTGAGCGATAGTATGGTCAGACGATGGTGCAGACAATTCAAGGAAGGCCAATCCAATGTGCACAACCCCATACAACTGAGAACATGTGTGCTCTTTTGCATGAGAGATCTTGGACCACAGTTCGGGCTTTGCATGTACCGACTTTCATCTTTTTGTTCAGCCGAAGAGGTGTCTGGCAGGACAAGGTTTTGACAGTTACACTGTTGTACAATAAAGGGTTTCTAAAAAAATACGGGCATTTTTGAAATGGTAAATAAAAGAAGAAGATGAACTCCGAACTAAGTGTATTCATGGTTATGATATAGGGTATTACATTACTAAATTAATTCACTGACAGTCACAAGATGGTCTCATGTCTTCAAGATGACTACCGTTTTTGCGTAAACATTCCTGAAGCCGTCTAGGAACATCGTGCATGGCTCGACGTAACAGATGCCCCAGGAATCTGGTTGATTTCCTTGATGATTCGTGTCTTCAGTTCCTCAACTGATGCAGGTCGATGTTCGAACACCTTTGTCTTGAGATAACCCCACAAAAAGAAATCGCAGACCGAGAGATCTGAGAACTGGAATTTCGTATTCAATAAACTTTGGAAACACAATTCTCGTGTGTAATTTTTATTAATTTATAATTCTGCAGAAATCTGCTAAATATTTGGCTGCACAAGTTACCGTGAGCATAGGCTACAAATTTTTAAAAACATTTTTCGTGTTATTTTTAGTGCACTCACGTACATGCAAAAGAAGTGAAAGTGAAAAAAATACTAATGCAACAAGCATAATTAACCTAACTCGAAACACCTAGATGCTAAGAACTCTAAATTTAAATGACCTAACCTACTAATTCACGTATTCCAAGTTTAAACATCAGTGTGTGTTACATTAATTACTAAATACGACAATTTAATTCTAACTGTACAAGGGTGTGTATCAAAATCGTATTAGTTAACTGACGTGTAAACTCGGTGTGTGTATAATATAAAAACTTGCAATCTAAACTTGAGCCACATTACGAATTTGAGAGTTTGGAAAGCTTTTAAACCGATAGTCGTTGACCATATACATATTATAACTTTTCATTCATTGACATGTAAGTTAATAATTAAAGTCTCCCTTTGTACTTGTAACATTTTGAACAGGTTTAGATAATATCCCGCTCTCCTACACTTCCACGCAGGTTATAGATTAATATATAGCCAATATATTATATGGCAATCACATTCACCGACTGTACAAGGGTTCATGACATTTAAATAGCAAATTTTCACTTTAGGAATTGGTTTATGATTTCGTATTACATTTCCAGACATGTTAAATGCTGATATTTGACACGAATACATATTTTTTATTTAGTTCTTTAATTCCATAGCAATAATCATAGAGATCTTGCTGTTTAGACAGAAATATTGATAATGTTCAGTATATGTTAAACTTATAACTCGAATAATATTTCTGCATTTAACAAGAAAGAATGTTGACCGTGATTTGTGCGTCAATATTATTGTGTGAAGGTAGTCGAAAACTGTATAGTTCAAGGTATAAAGGCCACGTATTTACTTTTTAGTCACGTACAGACATTCAGTTATCAAGAATATATTATGTTCCAGTTTAAAAGCGTTATTTGCACGATGATAAACATGACATCCATGAATGGAATTTATGACTTCGTTCTATTCTCGGACTATTTCACAAATATATTGTGTATATTTTTGTACCTTTGCACTCAGCCTGAACGATAAATTTCTCGTAAGGGACAAACGGATTTCATCAAATTTACAGGAGAAACTGCTTACCGAATGCAGTTTCTTTATACTTGTGGAAGTTCGGGGAAGTGTTTTCTCGCATTGTTCATTGAATTTTGCTGGTAAATCATCTATTTTTCGATATAAATGTGTGATCGATGCACGAAAGCTCTTGCATCCATTTACTTCCAGGTGGATGTAGCCTGTGTGCGATGACGTAATCCCGGTCAGTGTTTCCAAACATGTGTTTTTGTAACTGAAGAAGGTACGTTTCCGCAAATGGTTTGTGGGGCTATGTGTCAATGGTTCGTGGGGCTATGTGTCAATGGTTCGTGGGGCTATGCGAGAATGGTGTGTGAGGTTACGCATATTTTTTTTAAACCAATTTTTAACTATTGTAACCTATATGTGACCCTACCTAACCTAACCTTACCGGAAATGGATCATGGGGCTATGTATGAATGGTTCGTGGAGTTATGCGTCAATGTTGTGTGGGGCTATGTAGGTATTTTTGGGTGCAGTGGGGTGGAAACACTGCATGCCGAGTTCGGTAGTCAAACTGTGACCGCCATTTTGTGTGTTACCGAAGGCAAAAAGAAACGAAGAAAACTAACTCGATATGTCGCAAGTAGAGCTTATTTTCGTGAAATAAGCGAAATGCCACCTTCAGCAATGTTTCTCAATGCAGAATACGTAAGTACGAATATTCAAATGAAATGAACTAGCAAATTTCAGCTGTCTGTCCCTTACGATAAATTTGGTACTGCGCATATAATCTTCCAATATGAATTATTATTTTTATAGTACGTCTACGTACAGGTCATGTTCGCACTACTGAACATTTAGCACGATTACATATTACAACAAAACAAGCCTGCACATGTGGAGAAGTTAACCATACATCTTTTTTTACAATGTCCTAATTTCGACAGAGAACGAGACAAATTATATAATGGTTTGCGGTGCCATGGAGTTAAATTCCCTACATCTCTAATTGCCCTGCTCACGGATCCCATTCCTCCCACTATATGGCTTCTTTATGGATATGCAAGAAGATGTAATTTGACGATCTAGCAAACAGTATATATATATATATATATCTGTCAAATCTGCGGCAATTTCTACATAGGCGAAACCTCCACCCTCTTGAACCTAAGGATTAATAATCACCGTTTCTCCGCCCAAAACTCCGATTTCACTGTTGCCATCCACACCAACAGCCATAATACCACCTTCAATAACTGCTTCCGTGTTGCTATCATCCATCTTTTACCCCCCCCCCCCCCCCCCGCTTTGACACATCTTTCCGCAGGCGTTGGGAAAGGGCCTACATAACAGGCATGCACGCCACTATACCCCCCGGACTCAACCTAGCCAACCAGTAACCCTTTCCTCTCCTCCCCAAAATTACCCACCCACCTTACAGTAAACACTGGTGAAAGTACTTCTCGTGATCTATCAACTGTTTCTGGCAACACTGATCGTAGAGACGCTACGGTCAGTATTCTGTGCCTCTTCTCTTCGTAACGCCGATCTTTCTTCTTCAACTTGAAAATGCGACATAGATCGCGAAATATTGAATAATTTCTCTTCGTGTGGTAAGTGTTTACTGTCTCCTTCCTCATTAGTGTATATATATATATATATGTGTGTGTGTGTGTGTGTGTGTGTGTGTGTGTGTTTCTTTTATTTTTTTCTTTCTTTCTTTCTTGTGAAAAATAAGTGAACTAAATATATTTTGCAAAATACTCAGAAGGATGACTAAAATCGACTAACAGTTGATAGGGTCAGAAAAGAAGAAGAAGAAGAATGCAATTGAGTAAACGCACAAATTTATGTTTAATTTATGAGGATATAATTCTTTTAAATTTGCGACGATAATTATTATTCTTACTTTGAAATAAGGAAAACTTACAATAATTCTTTTCTTGCACTACAAAAATCAGCTGTTTGCAGACGACGCCATATTGTAGGTAAATCTCAGCTCTCCATAAGGAGAATGTCGTATATGACGTCAAGTCATACATCCAGGGACTCTAGGCACCGTCCGATGGTTGTCGTAGGTAGTACGGCATTTTGTCGGACATTCTGAAGGAACATGGAAACAAATAAGGGCGCTATGCAACCCTGTAATTTGTAGCATGTCGTGGTACAGCATGAACATTTTAGTCTCCATTGATGCATACGATTTTTGTCGGATATCGTAGTCCGATTAATGTTGAACTTCGACAAAATGTCTCACTACACCATGCAACAAAAATCGCATGCATGACAGTCTTGTGGAATTGATTTTTATTGGATGTTTTCGCAAAAATCGCATGCATAAACAGAGCCTTGTATATCGTAGTTTGTCTGGTATGGTACCACATTTCATTGAACAAACTTTTTGGGTTTGTTTGTGAATGCGGTTTTTTTGTCAAACGTAGCAGTTCGATATTTGTCATTCTGCTAAATCCGACAAAAATGGCATGCATTGGACTTTTGTCAATTAGATGTTTCTTGGCTGTCCCAGTGTGACATTTTTTGTCGTTTACTATATTTGTGGGATGGAACATCCAACAAATTTCGCATGCATAAACTGAGCCTCCTTATTAGTCTGCTCCATCACTGCAAATATGCTGCTGGAATTTTATTAAACTCATGAGAGATGGTTATTAATCTGTCACTGAGTGAAGTTAATGTCCAATGTTATGAAATAAAATACAAATAATAAATATTTTAATATTACTCCAATCATTTCTCTGCCAGACCTGCTAAATTTTCACATTTCATCTGCTGATTTATCCAGAAAGTAAGCTCCAATTACTAGAGACCTTGATTTTTCTCAAACGCGATAACAGTGAAAAATGTTAATTGCTGCGAAGTAGTGTTTATGAATGTGCAGTGATGTCTGGACACATTTTTCACCCATTCAAAATAGCGAGATAACGCAAATTAGGCATAAAATGTGAATTATTGGCATTTCTCACGAATGTAAAAAAAATGTGCTTTAACAACGCAAAATACCGCGAGATCCAACATTCTTATCTTTTTTAGGCTTAAAAAATAAAATACACTGTGCCAGGGTTGGCATTTTGCCCGTTTTTTTCGGTTTTTTTTTCAGATAAAACCCGGGCAAAACTGGGTTTTATTGGGTTTTTTTCAGGTTATATTTAAAAAATATATATTTTAAAAATGAAATACATTTTTCCCCTAGTAGTAATCTATCGTAACATTCCATTTGTATTGCTTTATACCCTGTCCCAAGTATCTCTGGAGCAAGCGAACGAAAACAAGTCTCTGCGCAGGTAGTAACGTGAGAACACCAATGAACACGGGAGAGAGAAATGGATTGCCTGGAGGTGGTAAGTGACTGTAGTTACTAGCCCTTAAAACCGCTACTGCTTTGCTCTGCCCACTCTATTTCCTTCCCTTCTCTGATGTCTTGCGCACCCTTGCTCCAGGGAATAGTTATTTAATATTTCTGTTCTAAAATATTTGTCCAAGAGCTTGATTCAACTCTTCCTGGATGCTGTAATAGTTAATGCTGTTGCTTTGTGATCAGTTTTCAGGGTTCTATTCCCTGAGAAATGTATATGCATGTGTGTGTGTACTTGGATGCATCATTGTTTATGAACATAACACAATTTTGAGTAGTTGTTATGATGAACACATTAACAAACAACACGGTAACATATTAACTTGAATAGTGCCGGAACATTTCTTCTAAGAGAAAAAAAGCAGTAACTAACTTTTTACAGACTTCTAATTTTATTAATCAGGTTTGCTGTCTTCTTCCTCCATAATTATACTCAAATTTACACGTTAAATTACATATTATTCAACATTTTTAGTTAATACTATTAGTGAATATTTCATTCTGAACTTCGCCGGTCCCCGTAGCACAGTGATTATCACATCGTGCTACTATGGCAGGGGTCCTGAGTTCGAATCCCGGCCTGGGCATGGATGTTTGTGATTGTCCGTTCATGAATTTAATCACATCATCACTCATCCCCATCTTCGCAAATTAGCCAAAAGTGGCACAAAAACAAAGTAAAATAAAGCAAATCATTCAATCAAATCCATTCCATTCTGAACTTCAGGTTATCAAACAAATTATTTTCCGAATGCAGTGTTGTACGTATGTTGGAATGAATTATGCTACAAACACATTTTTTTCTCATTTATTTCATATGCCATAGACCATTAAATAATCCAAAAATACTATGTAACACAATATTTTAAATCTGCCTCAATACAGTTTGTTAACAGTTCATCACAGTTGCGTTCTCACATTAGTTTTCTGGACTTTTCAAGCATAAATACCTCGTCCATGTATTAACCATACCAAATTATAAGTTTGTCGTTTTTAATTGTCTGGCTGATTTCATCCAAATGGAATATCTCAATATTATACTGAGCGTTGTGTCATACTTTTCAGAAGTTTAAATGTATAAATATCCTATAAAAATACAAGGGCTATTTTGTAAAATGCAGGTGCAAAACCAAACATTTTAGCGTTTGGATATATTAACAATTGTCCATGCTAGAAAATGGAAATATGAACAGAAATATTACACAAAGATTTACAGTTTTACTACTTTCAATGGTAATTAACGAAGCTTGGGATATGGACAATGAAGTTTGTATAATTGTACGTTTCCGAATAAATTAAACCTACTTTGTGAAAAGGGAAAAATACTAATAATGTATGCAATCGTACGAACAACTAACACCTGTGTATATTTTGTTCTGTACACTGTAAATAGGAAACTGTTACTTTCAATAGAGATAGATAGATGATCATATCATTATTGTGAAGTTTCATTCATGAAATGCACATTTCTCAAGTTATGAAATTTATAATATCATAATAAGAATGCATTGTGTACTTAGCTCGATTACTAAGTGTTGACAGATCTGAGTATAGTACACGTATCTTGCCGTACTGTATATTCTCTAGAGATTTGAGAGAATCCTAACCAGCCCTAAAATGTTCCAGATACAAATATGAATATCGATAAGGCTGCAGTTGCATAAAAATGCAATCGTTCCATGGACTGACTCAATTCAGAATGCCCATTTCCGCCATCATTGCATCACCCCGTTCTATGCGCGAGCAAGGAAAAGAAGCTTCAATCACAAGGCCATCGTCTCTTCTCCTAATTACAAGTCTGTGCGACTCTCACCTACGTCACATGAAAATTCTGAAAAAAAATAACTGACGAGGCCATCTCTGTATTACACCTTACCCACAGACAATCCTTATTTATGTTTATTTATTTATTTATTTATTTATTTGGGATTACCGTTTTTTGCAATTTCTCCCATATCAATAGACAACTCTTACAACCAGAAAAACAAAAAAATATATTTTAAAGTACTGTGTATCTGAAGAATATTATACACACACTCAAATATGTGCATAACATACACAATATTAACAGATTTCAGGAATCAGCGCGACAAAATTAATTACATCCTGATCTCGTACGTCTAAAATAGAAATCAACCATATATTTCCATATTTATAATATGTATTCTATAATAAATATGAAACTGGGTAGCATTATTAACATAAGTAGTTCCCATCTGTATTTCATTAACCTGTGCCTAATTAGTATAAAACAACTTCTGTTCTACATGTTTCTCATGGATGGAACTCTTGTGCATTTAACATTTTTTGATAGGATTATTGCATTGTTTAATCTATAAGCTGCTAAAAAATGAGAGTGATTTTGTTTTTAGTTATTCTCTTTCTGTTTCATCTGATGAAGGAGAGTAATGCATGTAAGTATGAGTGTTAAAATATATTTAAATAAATTCACTGACTGTAGTGTTGTTAATGGTAGATCCAATATTATACTGAATATCCTCTTTAGTTTTCTTGTTTGTGTTGGTAGAGGATAAAGAGGGGGATCACCAAGTGATTCCAAGAGATATTTAAGCCTAAAAATAAATCTCAATTAAGAGTAAATCGAACCTTTGGTGCCTAAAATTAAGTGATTGTGTCTCAGTGAAGTCTAAAACTTATCACCTAACTTATCACTAATACGAAGAGCAAATTAGAGTCACTTGATGTTTAAAATTATGGTATTACTTTCTCCCTTTCCTCCGGATAATGAAAACAAACTTAAATCTTTACTGAACATGGTGAGAGTTTTCTAAGTGAAATGTTATTCGCCGTATTCTCTCCTAGATATCATTAACGTATCATTTTCTGATAGAAACCATTAAAAAACAATTGGGAAGAATTCATTCAAAATTAATTAAAAAATAAGAAAAAAATAACTCCAAACCTGCTAACTTCATCTCCTTTTATATATATATAAATATTTATATATATATATATTATATTTTATTATATTATAGCTATTGAACAGGAAATGCTTCCTTGGATTAGGAAACGAAACGAGAACGATATCAACTTAATTTTCTTAATATTTTTTTTTCAGTGCACAGCATTCCAATAGTTACGTAGGAATTTAATTTTGTATAAAATATACGAGCTTATGCAGCAGTAGATTCTATTGGTAGTAGCGGTTGTTTGTTATGTACACAATGTTTTCCAAAAGGCTAATCAACTTCAGAATGTCTTACCACAGAGAACCACGACCAGCAAACAGTATTAAGGAATGATATATAAAAAGTGTATGAAGATCAACACTGTTTCTTTAGTAGATACCTATTGTAAACGGACGGCATGACATTGGCGAATCAAGAGCGCCCGGTTAGGTTCTGTACACTACGCTTGAACGTGAATATTAGCACAACGGTCCGAATACCTACCCAAGAATTAAAACTGATCCTGGTTGTTAGTCTCCAACTAACAGCTATTGACCTTCAACTGCCAGTAAAGTGTGGACAGTGCTCCGCAACGAATACCATGCACTCCACTTCTGATGAGGGATTCATTGTACAGTGTCTCTCAAAAGTTTTAGGACAACGACATTTTAAACTAGGCAACCCAATTTACACAAGCCGTTGGTGGGTTGCGTGCAGAGTTAGGCTCAATTTCAGGGTTGCCACATGCACAATAGATATTTATAAAACACGCGAAAGAAATATAAACAAGTATTATTGTATAAAATTATTAAAAATATCACTATTATATCGCAAATGACAAAATTCTTTCTGAAAGAAAAAAATAGGTTTTCTAGTATTTCATCGCTGATGAGTCTACAGTAAGGAAAAGAGGTGAGAGGAAACGAAAGGTCACAAAGGAGAGGAGAAAGAGAAAGCGAAAGGAGAAGAGGAAAAGTAGAGGAGAGAAGAAAGATAGGATAGACGAGGAGAGGAGATGTAGTGAGGAGAATGGAAAAAGATTCGAGGAGAGATGAGGAAAAAAGAACAAAGAAGAGAAAAGAGGAGGAAAACGAGAGGAGAGGAGGAGACGAGAAGAGGGAAGTGGAGAGTAGAGTAAAGGAGAGAAAAAGAGAAGAACGAAAAAAGAGAGAATAGTGCAGTGGAGTCGAAAATCTAAGACAGGAAAGGAGATAAGACGAGTGGAGAAGAGTGGGAAGGAGATAAGATGCGAGAAAAGTAGGGAAGGCGATATGAGATAAAAGCAGAACGGAAAGAGGGGAGAGAAGAAGGAGAAGGAACTGGAGAGAAGAGGTAGTTGCAGAAAATACCGTCTGAGCGTCAAGAATGGATGCATTGGTCAAATTATCGACATGAAACATTCAATGACATTTTGAAATGTATTGGAGAATATATTAGATCGGTGCGAAATGCCTTTTGGCTGAGTTCAGAGCAAATTAAAATCTTCCATGTAAGATCTTTGATTTTACCTGCGATTACACCACTAAAAAAATGAACGTAATTTTTAATATTTATAAGAATTATTCAATTTTTCTCCACTTCTCGGTTCGTTGAAATGGAGATTTTGTAATTCAATATTTCCCCTCCCCCCATCGTTAATTCCAAACTGAATCATTCCGTTTCACACGGCGTGGACAATGAATACAATGGGATATGTCTAAAACTTACGAAAATTTTCTGCCAGCGGAAGGGTTTGAACCTACGACCATTAGATTGACAATCCTGAACGGTAACCACTACCCTACAACCTTTAGCTCCTTAAACCAGGTAGAAGAACCATTACCCTACGCCTTTACCTTCGAATGAAAATATTTTTTTCTAAGTATTCTGTCCCTCCAATATTGTAAATGTCGTTTGGTATACGTGTAGTTGAACTTTTACTTTAATTTTGATTTGCTTTCTTGTAGTTTAACCGATATCTTCCAGAAATAATTTTCGAAGTAATTAAAAACGAGAATATTGGTAGGTGTGAAAATGCGAGTTATTTCTTCTAACTTATTATTGTGATTAGGCATTACTAATGGTAAATATGTAGAGGCTTGAATATTACAGGACGATGTTCTTTTCCTGTGATACTCTAACAGACAAAATGCTTGTTTACTGATGCAAGTCTTGTGTCCAGAACAGTCTTATGAAATGTATTTGCTGTTGCGTAAGATAACACGAAATAATTACACCGTTTGCGAACTACCAAATCTGTGCAACGTTATACGTACACAGGCGGAAAATTTTATTCATAAAATCACTTCACATTTGACAGTGTTAGTCAAGAGAGACTCGTGGGACACTGTGTTAAGGTGCTGGACTAAATCCTTCTAATTTTTCTTCCTCGAAGAACAACAATTTCTAAGGAAGAGCAACAGTGATGATCTTTCTTATTTCTTTTAAATGCTTACACTTTCCTTTAATTGGGTTAAAAATAAATAAGAATATTGCTTGCATTTCTGTCATTGACGTAGACCAGAGAGAGAGAGAGACAGACAGACAGACAGATATTACAAAATAGTTCAAATAGTGCGAACGCCATTAAAAAGTCATGATAATTCTATGTTGCGTACTTAGAATTATTCATACAATAAAGAACATGTCTAATTGTGAGTTAACAACAAAAAAAAAAAAACAATAATAAAGAGACATTTTTGCATCACGATTGCAGTTCGAAAAAGTCTGGACAGGGATTGAAAGTAACGCACTATCCTGACTAAATCGGTGAATCGGACGTCTGGTAGCCTTGCATCAATGATTATAAAACTAAAACCACCCAATATTGCAGCTTGAAGACTTATGCGCAAGAAACAGATTCATTTATACAAGAGCAAAATTGACATTTTTACACATTTCAAAAATCGACGATGTTATTTTCGTATTTATTTATTTATAGGTTCACAGTTAAATATTTTAGGGTTCGAGGGAGAAGCATGGCCCACATGGCCCCTCCCCTGGGTACTGACCTTACGTAGACAGTGGAAGAGAAATTTTGGAGAACCTTTCTATTAAATTTAGTATTTACATTCACCTTATGCTCAGATAGGTTAAACCGTTTATTGACAATCGTGAACTTTTCGTTTAATAGATAATATTTGGTTTTAAACGACGGGAGAACATTGGTCGAATTTCCTTTCTTGCTCTTTTGAGAGAATATATACTTCTACAATAGCAATCGCGTTCGGAAACCGTGAAAAAAAATGACTTGGTTTTCAAAGGCAGACAAGCTTGGTAAATAAAAGTCCTCCTCCGTGACCTCCGACTGCAGGACGGCATGGATTCGAGTCCACCTATGCCCACTCTCTAGGTTCTCGGCCTGTGTATGGGACCGGTGGCAACCCACCATCGTGAAGAAATTGGGGAGCTACGAGTGAGTAGCGTAACCCGGTCTCGGAAATCTCCTATGGGGCATGTTCCTGGGTAAACAAAAAAATAATCGATCAGACAATTCGATTATCGAAGGCGATAAAATAACCTCCGGTTGACCAAGTTGCCAATATAAATAAATGGAATACAGATTGTCTTCGAGCTTACACTGTTAAAAAAGAGCGGATACACGTATTACTATCCCAATAATTATTCAATACGTTTTTTTTTTTTGTCAGGAATTATCACTTAAACTATTGCATGTTGAGCTGGTGCCTACCTAGCCGCCTCTGATGAAATCTACCATTCTTCAGATTCTCTTTAAAATTCGACTCTGGTCACATGTAACGTGCTGGGTGCTATAAGAAGCGGCCTTGAATAGCGTGAGTGAGTCACTTTGATCGCGAGCAAGCTAGACTACCAAGCTTGTCTGCCTTTGAAAACCAAGTCATTTTTTTTTTCACGGTTTCCGAACGCGATTGCTATTGTAGAAGTATATATTCTCTCAAAAGAGCAAGAAAGGAAATTCGACCAATGTTCTCCCGTCGTTTAAAACCAAATATTATCTATTAAACGAAAAGTTCACGATTGTCAATAAACGGTTTAACCTATCTGAGCATAAGGTGAATGTAAATACTAAATTTAATAGAAAGGTTCTCCAAAATTTCTCTTCCACTGTCTACGTAAGGTCAGTACCCAGGGGAGGGACCATGTAGGCCATGCTTCCCCCTCGAACCCTAAAATATTTAACTGTGAACCTATAAATAAATAAATACAAAAATAACATCGTCGATTTTTGAAAAGTGTAAAAATTTCAATTTTGCTCTTGTATAAATGAATCTGTTTCTTGCGCATAAGTCTTCAAGCTGCAATATTGGGTGGTTTTAGTTTTATAATCATTGATGCAAGGCTACCAGACGTCCGATTCACCGATTTAGTCAGGATAGTGCGTTACTTTCAATCCCTGTCCAGACTTTTTCGAACTGCAATCGTGATGCAAAAATGTCTCTTTATTATTGTTTTTTTTTTTTTGTTGTTGTTAACTCACAATTAGACATGTTCTTTATTGTATGAATAATTCTAAGTACGCAACATAGAATTATCATGACTTTTTAATGGCGTTCGCACTATTTGAACTATTTTGTAATATCTGTCTGTCTGTCTGTCTCTCTCTCTCTCTGGTCTACGTCAATGACAGAAATGCAAGCAATATTCTTATTTATTTTTAACCCAATTAAAGGAAAGTGTAAGCATTTAAAAGAAATAAGAAAGATCATCACTGTTGCTCTTCCTTAGAAATTGTTGTTCTTCGAGGAAGAAAAATTAGAAGGATTTAGTCCAGCACCTTAACACAGTGTCCCACGAGTCTCTCTTGACTAACACTGTCAAATGTGAAGTGATTTTATGAATAAAATTTTCCGCCTGTGTACGTATAACGTTGCACAGATTTGGTAGTTCGCAAACGGTGTAATTATTTCGTGTTATCTTACGCAACAGCAAATACATTTCATAAGACTGTTCTGGACACAAGACTTGCATCAGTAAACAAGCATTTTGTCTGTTAGAGTATCACAGGAAAAGAACATCGTCCTGTAATATTCAAGCCTCTAGATATTTTCCATTAGTAATGCCTAATCACAATAATAAGTTAGAAGAAATAACTCGCATTTTCACACCTACCAATATTCTCGTTTTTAATTACTTCGAAAATTATTTCTGGAAGATATCGGTTAAACTACAAGAAAGCAAATCAAAATTAAAGTAAAAGTTCAACTACACGTATACCAAACGACATTTGCAATATTGGAGGGACAGAATACTTAAAAAAAAATATTGTTTCATTCGAAGGTAAAGGCGTAGGGTAGTGGTTCTTCTACCTGGTTTAAGGAGCTAAAGGTTGTAGGGTAGTGGTTACCGTTCAGGATTGTCAATCTGATGGTCGTAGGTTCAAACCCTTCCGCTGGCAGAAAATTTTCGTAAGTTTTAGACATATCCCATTGTGTTCATTGTCCACGCCGTGTGAAACGGAATGATTCAGTTTGGAATTAACGATGGGGGGAGGGGAAATATTGAATTACAAAATCTCCATTTCAACGAACCGAGAAGTGGAGAAAAATTGAATAATTCTTATAAATATTAAAAATTACGTTCATTTTTTTAGTGGTGTAATCGCAGGTAAAATCAAAGATCTTACATGGAAGATTTTAATTTGCTCTGAACTCAGCCAAAAGGCATTTCGCACCGATCTAATATATTCTCCAATACATTTCAAAATGTCATTGAATGTTTCATGTCGATAATTTGACCAATGCATCCATTCTTGACGCTCAGACGGTATTTTCTGCAACTACCTCTTCTCTCCAGTTCCTTCTCCTTCTTCTCTCCCCTCTTTCCGTTCTGCTTTTATCTCATATCGCCTTACCTACTTTTCTCGCATCTTATCTCCATCCCACTCTTCTCCACTCGTCTTATCTCCTTTCCTGTCTAAGATTTTCGACTCCACTGCACTATTCTCTCTTTTTTCGTTCTTCTCTTTTTCTCTCCTTTACTCTACTCTCCACTTCCCTCTTCTCGTCTCCTCCTCTCCTCTCGTTTTCCTCCTCTTTTCTCTTCTTTGTTCTTTTTTCCTCATCTCTCCTCGAATCTTTTTCCATTCTCCTCACTACATCTCCTCTCCTCGTCTATCCTATCTTTCTTCTCTCCTCTACTTTTCCTCTTCTCCTTTCGCTTTCTCTTTCTCCTCTCCTTTGTGACCTTTCGTTTCCTCTCACCTCTTTTCCTTACTGTAGACTCATCAGCGATGAAATACTAGAAAACCTATTTTTTTCTTTCAGAAAGAATTTTGTCATTTGCGATATAATAGTGATATTTTTAATAATTTTATACAATAATACTTGTTTATATTTCTTTCGCGTGTTTTATAAATATCTATTGTGCATGTGGCAACCCTGAAATTGAGCCTAACTCTGCACGCAACCCACCAACGGCTTGTGTAAATTGGGTTGCCTAGTTTAAAATGTCGTTGTCCTAAAACTTTTGAGAGACACTGTACACCGCATTGAACACCGTCGTTTACTGACCTCATGATAAATGATCTCATTGTTAGTTTAGGTATTTTCAGAAAGCCATATACATCAAATTTATTTAATGCGTGTGTGTTATTTTGCCTTTGCAAAGAATCAGTTTCACAGTGTGATGCATTTTTGTACATCATCTGTGAAGGTAATGGCAAAGTGCATCTCATGATGCAAGTGAATATTTATTTCTGTGCCGACCGCTAGTTTAATGCATCAGTTGAAGCAGGAGCATCATGCTTCACGATCAATCATATATGTATAGAACACCACTCCATCTTAAACCATGTGATGTAAATTATAATTAGCTACTAATATTTGTGAAACAGAGGGTAAATAACGAAACTTCACTTCACTAAGATTATTTGTCGACAGAAGCAATATACACGTATTATACGTAACAAAGATTTCACGAAATTAGACTTACTTTACAAATTTAGGGGTATATTAAAGAGAATAAGTACAGAAGCATGTAGTATGTTTCTCTCATTAATGTTTTTCTCTCTTTTAGTAGAATGTTATGTTTGTAAATATCCAGTAGACTACAATTGTAAAAAAGCAAATACGTCTGAAAAGGTCATATGCTCATTGGGAACCTGTAAGATTTCCCTCACAAAAAGTAAACAAGATAATGGTAAGAGTATATAAAAAAGGTAAATTTTCTATTAATAAGGGCAAATAAATATTGTTTTAAGTATTTCAAGAACATATGATGTTTCTACACAGTAAAGTTGCTGACTAAGGCAGTTTATTAAAAATTAATAGCTTTTAACTTTTAATAAACTGTCTTGGTCAGCAACTTTGGCGTAACTTAATATATAAACAATGCTTAATTGTGTTACAAATTTCTTCAAATAAGTTCTGTACTTAATTATAACCGTAAATATAATTTATTAAATTTAATACAGGATCATTGCTTGTCAAATCAACCAGGGTCTGAACATTCCATCTCAGAAATATATATTTTTTCGTGGAGTGGTAGTACCAGTAAAGTTGACGAAAACTGCTGAATTACAGATTTTTTCGACTCTTAGTTTTTGAGTTATTGACTTTCAAAAAAGCAAATATCCCAAAATTTGACGACATTTTGAAATGTGTAAACAGCTGTAAATCAAAAACTATTTGACCTAGAGAGCTCAAATTAGTGTTATTCATTAGTGCGTTTTAATTTGAAATGCAATCTGACTGTGGTATTTGAATTTTGTAATTTTTAAGAAACTCGAAATTTTTTTTTTGAAAATCTGAAAAACATCATTTTTTTTAAAAGTTTATGTTTTGAAGACATTCAAATTGAAGCTCATTAAAAGCATAACAGAATAACACCAATTTTGAGCTCTCTGACTCAAATAGTTTTTGATGTACAGCTGTTTAAACATTTTAAAATGTCGTCAAATTTTGGGATATTTGCTTTCTTGAAAGTCAATAATTCAAAAACTAAGATCCGAAAAAATCTGAAATATGGCAGCTTTTGTCCTATTAATAGGTACAATGTATAAACAAAAAATCAGAAAATCTGAATCCTAAAGGTTCAAAAATATTTTTTATCGATTGATTTGATATGGAATGACCCAACATGAAAAATTTCTTCTCACTTTTCTATTTAAAAGAATAAGCATACTGCAAATCTTTAATTTTAACAAAATATGTACAGGTCCTGGGTGGAAGCAAATTGACAGTGTTTGAAAGCCCAGTCTCGATTAGCAATTCTGTGCGTAAAGTAGACTTAAACTTTGAACAAAAAATGTATATTTGATCGAATTGAATAACTACTTGCTTTCATTTCCTAATATATAAAGCGGACATTGATTATTTTCGCAACAGAATCAGGGTTGTCATTAGTTTTGTAGCATGTTCCACTTAATAATAGTTAGGAATGTTAATAAAGTGTTTATTTTCTGTTCGTTTGCTACAAATGTCTCACAAAGCTCTATCGGATAGGACATAAACAAAATTAATATGGAATAGAACGAATATGGAAAACTACGAATTTGCGTTTAAAGATAAATTTAGAACATGTATTGCAGGTTTAAACGATGATTTTTTTCACATGAAACAATAAGGTGCAAGGGTAAACTTTACTTTGCAATTACAGTTAGATGAAATAAAATATTTAATTTTCTAACTATTCATTTATTTATTAAACACTACAGGCAGGCCCAGTTACAATGCTTTGAGGTTAAATTCTGAGTTAAGTTCACATATATGTTGACAAAACAAAAGTAAATAAGAATTGGAAATAGAAAACAAAAACAATAAGAGAAGAACTATAAGAAGGGACAGAATAATCGTTACATAACAACAATATATAATACAAGGGTGGTATATCACAAAGTATTATACAGGGTTCACATAATATGTTTGCTTTCAGGTCTAAATAGATCAATATCAGGGGCATTATTAGAGACTATATTGTACAGCACGCACATCCTCCTCATGGAATCCGTTTCGGCCATCCTGGTTCTACCGCATGAAATACCGGTCTTAATTTTGAGTATGGAACATAAAAGTTTATTTTTGCGGATGAGTCTGTTTTTCCATTGACATGTTTGGAAAGAAAGGTTAACTGGTGCATCTGTCTTCTTTCTTCAAGAGACGGGACACTCAGCATGTTGCGTAAGATGTCACCCGAAGTGAATTTTGAATAAATGCCATCTAGTTTATATACTAAATACCTTAAGAATTTATTTTGGAGTTTCTCTATTTTCTCGATTTCCTTTTTAAATAACTGGTCCCAAACGACTGAGGCATATTCAAGTTTTGATCTGACAAACGTATAGTAAAGTAGCAAATTTTCTCCGTCTTGATTGCACATAACTACAAGGTGTTTTTTTTTTTTTAAGTTCTCAACATTCATTGATAGTCGTTTGTCAGAGATAATGTTTTTCATAATACAAAATGATCTTTCTACTTCGACAGAAGTTATTGGAGCATACATAAAACAAGCTAATGTAGCTGGACTCATTTCGGTAACAGCAACAATTGTTTTCAATTGTTTCAAGTCCCCATTTGCACTCACTACCCGTTTGCACTTTTCTGCAACAGCTGACCCCTTTTCTCCTGGCACTTCCATCATCTGCTGCATAGATTCCTCGAAGATTTTCATGGCTGCAATAAGAGTCACTCTTTTTTCTAGCTTTGTGATTGTCTCTGGCAAAGCACCATAATGTGCCAAAATAAACAACAGTTCATTCTTCAGTTCTGAAGAAGGAGTTTTTTCACTTCACGAATTGCAGCCGCTTCATTTTCTGGAAGAGCATCGATCACCTCACTGATTCTTTCAAGGTTGTTAGCATAATATATAGCTGCTGATATCCAGGTTCCCCATCTCGTCAAGACTGGTTGTGGAGGTAAACTAAGCTCAGGCGCAACTTCTAAAAAATTTCGGGTTCGAGTGGGAGATTTCAGAAATATCTTCTTTGTGTTTGAAATCAACCTGTCCACTTCTGGGTGCAACACTAGTTCGGGAAGAGAATTTTCAATGCTATGGCAGCCTTCTTCATATAGGGAGCTGCATCACTGATAAAAAATAACACGTCATCATGATGTACACCATCTAGCCAGAGCAGAAGTAGGGGGTTTGAGAATAACTGAGCTATAAACAAACCATTGGCTCTCTCTAGTTGTTCTGACGTGAGAAGAAATGACGAGGATTCTCCACATGTTGGTTCCATAGTTCCTATGATGACGTTGGCTATGTAGCGTCCCATAGCGTCAGTAGTTTCATATATTGAAATCCAGATCTTCTTTCCACCAACTTCAGCACGAATTCTTTGCAGAGCTTCTTCGTAGCAGACGCTTAAATATGTTTTCCGCAGCTTAGATTCCGACGGCACCGTTTCTTTTGTGTATTTCTCCAGGAATTTCCTCAGTGACTTGTTTTCCACTTTCCAGAAAGGTATTCCTGCTTCCATGAAAGCTTTGCACAGTTCAAGAGAAAACTGAGATTGCCTGTTGGATGAAGTGCCCACTGTTGAAATTAGGGATATCTTCTTCTGTCCGATCATTTTAGCAGCTGCAGATTTATGTCTTGCTGTTGACACATGCTGAGATGTAAAGTATTTTTTTCTCATAGTTGATTGTTTTTTCACATATCTTGCAGAGAAGAATAGTACAGTCTGTCGAAAATGTGCTTTCACCAAATTCACGCACGTAACCATGTAACTTACCACTTAATGGCACAGTAAATTTCGGCATGATGACAACTACACTGCAGAACTAAACTAAAGATAGAGAACTTGATTTTGGAATCCATGCAAAGGTCCTTGGGCATTAGTTCTGTTTCTTGTCAATAACCTCCTGACACGGACGCTAGACGTGATGACGTAATTGTGCAGGTGTTCTGCAACAGGTTTTCAGCAGTCAATCATGCACAAGGAAATGTTAACCGAAAGGCAATATCTTAACTCAGCATGAAATACTTTTGTCTCACACTTTTCTCCTTCAGCAATGTTGAAACATGCGTGAGTTCAATATTGCTTAAATAAGGCGAAAATTATTCACATAATAAACGGAACAAAAATAAATGCCAACAACGTTTTTTGGGATAAAAATAATTTATATACACATTTTTTTTAAAAAAATGGTCAAATTTCATTGAAAAAGGCAAAAAAAGGCATTATAATTAAAAATAGGCAGTGGGGTCCCAAATAGGCAAAATAGGCAAAATGAAAAGGCTTCTAAAACATTCGAAACAACATAAAAAACGTATATCCGGAAAAAAATATCAATATATGCAGTAGATAAAAAGAGGCATTTTGCCAAACTTCCGGGCTCTCCTCATCACAAATCCTAGGTACCTATGTGCTTGACTGAGGATGCGCGCAGTGTGTGTGTGGAAATTTAAAGCTTTGTCAAATGTGACTCCAAGGTCAGTTACAGTATTCTCTCTTAGGATTTCTATATGTCGAAAATGTTATTGGATGGGATGTTTGTTACGTGTGAATGATACTACTTTGCATTTCTTGAGATTGAGATTAACCTTGTTGTTCTTGCGCCAATGAAGTACTTCGATAAGTTCGTCTTGTAATTTCGTGCAGTCGTGATCGCTTTTAATAATGTGTTTGAAAATGTTGACATCTTCAGCAGAGATTAACTTTTCGGAGTTTTTTAGTGTGTCGGGTAAATCGTTAATGAAAATCAGGTACAGCAGGGGGCCTAGTTTCGAACCTTGTGGGACACCGGAGCTGGCTATGTAATAGGAGGACCTTAGTCCTTGGTGCATGATATATTTTCGTCTATTCTATAAATATGAAGCAAGTAGTTTTATAAATTGCGGAGAGAGGCAAATGTAGACTAGCTTCTGAATTAAAGTATCGTGGTGTACCGTGTCAAAGGCATTTGAGAAGTCCGTGTATATTACATCGACTTGTCCTTTATAGTCAATAGTTAAACGCAATTTGTTAATTCGACGAGATTAGTCACAGTTGAACGGTTTTATACAAATTCATGTTGGTGTGGAGAAAGGATAGGTTTGACATGCGAATAAATGTGAATATAAATTATTTGCTCAAAGAGTTTAGCTGGAGTTGACAGTTTCGCGATTGGTCTGTAGTTACTTATGTCTGTCTTATCAGCTGCTTTGGGGATTGGACAAATCTCCGTCGTTTTCCAACTTGAGGGGAATTTTTCTGTTTTCAAGATTAAAATAAAGAGGGTGTGGAGAGGGAACATGAGCGCCTCTGAGCAACCTTCAATAACGTAGTGGGGGGGGGGGGGGAGAGATGAGGTCCGGTCCAGCTGCTCTTTTCGGTTTGCGTTTTTTGATGGCTTATTCGATTTCTTTTAGGGAAATTTCCGGGATTCTTAAGAGACTAATTTGGGATTTCGGAAGCGCGTTCGTATGTGTGGTATCGTAAGAGGATGGTTTCGCGGAAAAGATAGATTCGAAATATGTAGCATAAAGATATTATTGTTACTAATAGGTTCACCACTGAGTTTGGTTGTTTGGGCTGGTGGATTCTTACTTTGATTCTTAACTAAAGACAAAAATAGATTTGGATCGCGAGTCAGATTAGCTTCGCAGATGTTAAGGTAGTTTTGGTAAGCTTTGTTTATATCCGCTTTTAATTTCGTTCTTAGGGCTTTAAAGTTAGCTTCATGATACCCTACATTCCCTTGTTTTTGTTTCCATTTTTTATGATGGTGTGACTTGACCTTTATACCTTTGATAATATCTAGCGTGAACCAACAAGGGTACTGATCAGCATAAGTTGAGTGGGAGAATGGGATGCATTCATCAAATATACACTTAATTATTTCGTAAAATTTGTCCACTGCAAGATCGATATCGTTGTATTTGTGTAATTGTTCCCAGTTAGCTGATTTAAAATTTGTGAAACGTACTGACGAAATCAGCTTTCTTAAAATTGTATCGCTTAATACTCGACTTTGAAGTTTTATGCTTAGGCTTGGGGCGTGGTACATTTATTCCTAGGAGTGGGTGGTTAGTGTCTTCCGGCACAAGTGCATCCTGCCGGAGTATCGTTACATTCTCTATATTTGTTAGGACTAAAACTAGGATTTTACCGTTGGCATTGTGTACAGTATTCAAGCTTTTTAGATCATAAATATCAATAAAGTACTTCAATTCACGACAGTGGGAACCTAAAGTGAGGAGGTCGTTAGTAGGATGAGTTATGTCAAGGATGTTAAAGTCATCAGCGATGAGCAATGGGGTCCCTAGAGGACAATGTGTGATTATGTGGGAGAACAAAGTTTCATATAGCAGTAGGGGTGCTGACGGCTGGATGAATACTACAGTGATATAGGTGGTATGTGCATGTTCCGGTTTTAATTTTATAATTAAACAGTCTATGGTTTGTTCAGTTAACGGTACATCCGCCAATTCAGGGCAATCTTCTTTCTTTACACCAATAAGAACACCACCGCCTAGGGTTTTCTCATTTTCTCGTGGGTTGCCGTCCGATCTAAAAATACTATAGCGTTCTGAAAATATTTCTGAGTTGGATATTGAGACGTTAAGCCAAGTTTCAGCGCACAAGACCACATCATAGTTATTCGCCAAAATGCTGAGAAGAAACTGGTTCGTTTTCGTGCGTATACCTCTTAGGTTTTGATAAATAATGCTCAAGGGGACTCGATTTGTTTGATTCTCATGAAAGGTGTTGACTGAATGAACATTCTCTGGCGACTTGTCAGAAACGGAGTATGCACTAGTTACATTTGCACTCGTTCCGCTAGGTTCGAGATTGTCAGCTGTTTTCACTAATACACCAGTGGGTCCTGAAGGGAATTATCCTTCTTATCTGTCAGGTTGCAATGGGCGTGGCTACGTCAACATCTTCAGAGATGCCGGAAGCCATTTCCGCGGGACCACTTGCTTCCTCGATTGTACTGTATTCCTGAACTTCCAGGGTGGATAGGGACTGGGGGATGTTGAACTGCACCTTCACTTCGAGACGGGTTGGCGCCAGCAATTTGGGGCTCAGATAAGGTGGCTCAGTCAGGTTGGAGATCACTCAAGGAATACTCGACATTGTCAACAACGAGGTGGCGGTAACTAATATAGGCTCTATGACCAGCATATGTGCATATGTTCTAGGAGTTCCTGGTGCTCTTTCCGAGTGGAATAGCAGAAGTCATGTTCAACATATATTTCTGTAACTTTTAGTTTGTTGCGGCACCTAAACATTTCTTCCTCTTTTTTGTACCGTAAAAAGCGGCAAACGATTGGGCGTGGGCCTCGCGTGCTGTTGGTGTTTATCCTATGAGCTTGCTGTATGTCATCGGATTGTGACCAGTTTTCTCCCGGGGAGTCCTCATCGACACCGTAAAACACTAGGTTATCCCGACGACTTCCATCTTCCTGATCATCCAGCCTTTGTTAAAGCTATCTATTCCTAATGCGTCCGTTATTCTGTTTCGAAACCGTAAGGAAACATATATTTTAGATTTGGAGTAATAATTTTTCATTACTCTTAATGTAATTATTGATTGATTGAGTTGGTGTTTTAAGTCCACTAATCGGGACTGGACCTACAGTTTAATGTAGGATCCGACCCACTATGTGCCTCCACCGGGACCCCTTGATTACAAGGCAACGACGCTACCGCTGCGCCATCGGATAGGCTCTTAATGTAATTGTTACATCACACGATTCGTTGTTTTTGGAGTTTTCGTTGATGTGTGTGCAGTGGTATTTTATTTAACCCGGTGTCACGGATGTAAGGTTTCCCGAGCCGAGACAGATAAACCAGGAAATATGAGAACTCGGATCAAATCTCACAGCAAGCTGGAACGAATTTGGTCCGTCGCCAGAAAATATGACTCCCCTTTAAAATAATTGACAATAAACTGCGATTTGGAAACGCAAAAGGGGGAAATAATATACCGTGAAATATGAGCCAACATCAGAAGGGAGGAAAAAATATCACACCGTATAACCATATAACCATATAATACAGGACGAACGATTCTCAGAACGTGAAATATGGTCCCTCCGTGCGAAACAATGTCGAGTGTGCTTACCGTGGAGAACGAATATCACCCCGTGAAATATGGATCCTCTCCCTGTCCGCACAAAAAAATAAAGAGGTGACAAGGATGTCTGATATGTCTTTAGTTCCACATGTAATATTTTTTAAAGCAATGGATAGTGTTTAGATAAAGCAAATTAGCAATGTTTGTGAGAAAGTGTGATAGATTTATCCATAGCTACATGACCGACTTCTAATGAACCTGCTGATCTGGAACTTGCCAGAAATGTCAGATTTGCAATCTTGCGTTGTGAATGTATGATTTGAAGAGATCCAAAGTATAATTTTAGCATTATTTTGTGGTCCACGTGGTAAAAGCCAATAAACTGAGAAATTGAATTTAATTCAATATCTTATGCAAGATTCAGGTTTATTCAATAATATCACACTATAAATTATAATATCCTTAACAAATATCATTAATACGACTCTATTTGTATTTCAGAAATCATGCAAATAGATCGTGAATGTGTTCGAGAGGAAATTGATGTTTCAGACTGTAAGAAATCACCCCACTTTGTTATGTACTCTGAAACTTGCGGCACGTCTTTGTGCAATACAATTGAGGACATACCACGTGCATGTAGTAAGGGTAATGCAATCGAACATAACATCTTCATTCTCTTGACTACATTGCTTCTGTTTGTAATCTTATGATTCATGTAATACATCCAAACGCTATTGGAAGATCTTTTTGTAAAAAAAAAAAAAAACAATGTTTGTTTCCCATAAAGCCAATCAATATCAATTAACATACTGATGACAATTTATCATAAAGGATAGAAGAATTTAGATGAAAGTGCTTGTGAATATAATATAATTCGTGAACAAATTAATAGTAAATGCAATTTAAGGTCATTAGCAATGTTATTTTCAATGTATGATGTATGTTAATTTTTGGCAGACTTACAAGCAGCTTACTGTATATCTACTTGAAAATAAATTTTGTTGTAGGGTTTTCTACTGTTTGTCCACAATATCTGTAGGATGGATTGATTGATTGATTTGCTTTATTTTACTTTGCTTTTTTTGACACTTTTGGATAATTTGCGAATATGGGTATGAGTGATGATTAGACTTCGGATTTTAGGTTTTTAACCTATTTCTTCCTTTGCAGGTAAATACGAAATAACATGTTATATCGGCGTTTCATAAAAAAACGAAACAACTGACTGTTTTATAATGCCTAAAATAACCTATTTTGCTTGTTAGGACCTATTTTAGGTTTATGTGCCTAAATTAAACCTTTTTTTATAGGTTTTTATATTTCTTTTTTAGGTTTTACTGGATTTTTATATCTCACAGAGGTATTTACTAGGTTTGGTGGAGAAATAATTCAATGACTGGCGTGTTTGAAACATATTCTCTGTCGATTTCCCTCCCTCAAAGTATATGATCTTGATCAAAGATTTAAAAAAACAAAAATGTCTGGCGTCAGTGTTGCCTGCAGACAGTGGCGGCGAAAGAGTACAGTTCCCCCCTACCTTTTACCCTTACACTATAGAATCTTAATGCTAAGCCTTGCCTACTAAGATAAAGTTATATATTTAAAGCTTGTGCTGACGTATTACGCATACCACTTTGTCATATATTTAATCAGATATTAAAAACCCAAATATTTCCCTATATTTGGAAAATTAGTAAAGTAGTCCCCATTTTTAAATCTGGTAATGCTTGTGATATAAAAAACTATCGACCTATATCTCTCATTTCCGCTCCGTCTAAGATATTTGAACAAATTATTTATAAAAAAATATTTAACCATGTCAAACCATTTATAACTACAGAGCAACACGGGTTTTACCCGAACAGAAGTACTACAACTAACTTGATCACATTAACCCAATTTGTTTTTGACTCATTTAATGAGGGATCCCCAGTAGATGTAATATATATTGATTTTGCCAAAGCTTTTGACAAATTAGACCACTCAATTTTGCTTCAGAAATTATCAAACTTTGGCTTTTCTATAAGTTTGTTAAAACTAGTAGCTTCCTATTTAAGTAATCGAACCCAATTTGTAACATATAATCAGGTAACCTCTTTTCCGTTTATTGTGCACTCTGGAGTACCACAGGGTTCAAATTTGGGCCCCTTATTTTTTCTATTATATATTAATGACTTACCACGAACAATTAAATACTCCAAGTGCTTATTGTTTGCCGATGATGTAAAAATATACAAGAGAGTAAATCATGAGACTGACTGTCTAGCTCTCCAGTCCGATTTAAATAATTGTTACGTTTGGTCACAAACAAATAAGCTTTCTTTTAATGTCAATAAATGCTTTGTACTTTCTTTTGCTAGACGACATATGAGATACACTCACAAATATATAATTAACAGTAATTATTTAAGTAGAAAAAGCATTACCAAGGATTTAGGAATATGGTTAAACAACAAACTCACCTTTGATACTCATATTGAAAAAGTAGTTAACGACTCTTATAAAATGCTTGGCTTTGTTTTAAGAAACTCCAAAGATTTATTTAATATCAACTCTTTAGTATATTTATTTAATAATCTTGTACGAGCAAAATTAGAATACGGGAGTACGGTATGGAACCCATATATCTCATGCCATATCAATAAAATTGAAAAAATTCAGAATAAATTTTTACGACATATTTACTACAAAAAATACAAGAGATCTTCATATGCAGATCGCATCTCCTATGTTAAATTACTAAATGAATTCTCATATGATACACTTCAACGAAGACGCGAAACAGCTGACCATATATTCCTATACAAACTTATCAATGGTATACTTGAGTGTGAAAATCTTTTACAGTTGATAAACTTTAACGTCAATTATAAGGTATTAAGAGTAAGACAACCATTTTACTGCAATAAATCAAACACAAAATTCCATCAAAATTCTCCAATCATTAGATTATTAAGTAAACATAATAATATTGTCTCGAATGGAATTGATTTGGATTTTGCTTTTAATATTAAAAACTATCTATATAGTTTAAACAACATATTAGTTATAATATACAAATAAAACAGATTAGATTCTAGAGTGATATATTTATAGTCTCAAATACAATTTATAGCGTTTTAAATTTTGTATACATATAAATGAATTCAAATTTGAACTTTTGCTTTGTAATGATTATTCCTGTTTCTTATTTAAATAGTGGTATTAATATAATTTCTTTATTATTCCCAAGCTTTTTCAGTTTGTTACTTGTTTATATTTTGTTTCTTCCGTCCTTTAGTTTTCTCCTCTGTTTAAAATTTGTAATATGTATATGTATGTAATTTTTTGTATTTGTATAACTTTTGTATTCGTATTTATCTAAGGTTTGTGTAAAAATTACTATGTGTTTGTATCATGTATTACATATTTATGTAAATTATATTGTATATAGCAAATTGTAATGCCTATTGTAATTGGAGCATTCGCTCTGTTATAGGCGACTGGTTAATAAATAAATAAATAAATAAAAGTAAACTGTCCTTGCCCCCCCCCCCCTCCTCCAAATTCTCAGTTTTGGCACCCAATCGTCTCTACTGCCTGCACATTCCCAAGTGCAAACTTCTGATCTGTGTGGCCTTGCTCATTTTCACGTCGGTTTGGTCCTTTTTGGCATTCACGTCTTGCGAAGTAATATTTCAGCATTCAAATTAGCACTACAGACTATGTTTCTGTTGAAAGAGAATTTTCAGCTCATGAAATTGATCCTCACAGACAAAGGTGGAGTTTGAGTGTGGATAAGGAAAAAGATTCATGGTGGTCACTAGGACCATGATAAAATTCAAGTATAATTCCTGGTTTTCAAGGTGAACTTTCCGAAAATTCAAGGATACAAGCAGATGTTTTCTCTATTCCAACCTTACGTATTACCGACTCTCACCCTCCCTTCCATACACAAAAATATAACAATATAAAAGGGTTTGTATGATTCCAATGTAACAAAAAATTTACCTAATCAACTTCAAGGTATATTATTTTGCAATAACCTTCCGTTTGTCAGATATATTGTTCTGTAAAATACACTAACAAAGTAAACGGGTTGAGAAAATTTTGTTTTATTTTCTGTGTAGCTTTCTTTTTCATCCTCAAAAAAATGAATGAAATTAAAGCTAAACTGAGAGAAACTTGTCTCAGGGCATTTATAAACATGTATAAAGTTAATGGGAAACGGATTAATAAGAGTTGCAATTTTCCAAGTCTACGGAGAAGAAAATGGAATAGAGAAAACATCCGCTTGTACCTTAATTCATGAATATTTCCAAACCCAATAATTCACGCATAATTTCCGGTGCGAATAATTCACGTGTAATTCCTGGAATTGAAGGAATTCCAAGTTAGTAACCACCCTGATATTGTGCAACAAATTATACTTACGTAATTCATTTTTCATATCAACAAGTAACTTTTTCTAACAGCACAAGTGCAGTATTATAATCATTTGTAGATAATTTTGAAAATGATATAAAGAAATGAGGATGAGAGTGACGTTAGCTCTCGAAAGCTCGGAAGCCTTTCCGGAAATCACCTGATTGATTTCCCGAGAAAACCTCTTCAAATGAAAATTTGTTTAGAAAATTAAAATTTGGTTATAACAGTTCTTGTGAAATTTTTAACGATTGTATCTAATCAGTATTTTTCGGGAATTTTGTACTAAATTAAAGGTTTTTAGAACATAATTTAAGGTTTTTAGAACCTATTTTAAGTTTTTAGAACCTATCTTCGGATTTTTAGAGCCTATTTTAGGAAGTTAAAAGCACACATTTTAGAACCTAAAAATCCGAGGTCTAGTGATGATATTGATGAATGGACACTCACAAACATCCATGCCCAGGCCACGATTGAAACCCTGGACCCCTAGCGTCTTAGCGCGATGTGCTGACCACTCCGCCACGGGGGCGGCTAATAACTGTAGGACAGTAATTTATTTTTTATTACTGTTCTAAATCTTTAGGGTAAAGTAACAGTCATAATAAATGGTGAATTAAAGAAACTGACGAAGAAACAATAAAATGTCATTGTCTTATCCAGGATTCAAAACTAAGACCTGAATTTTCTAAAGAGAATACAGTAACCACCTCATGAAGCTGGTTATAGAATAGAATAAGTGTATGTGCCATCTTGTTCGGGCGTCCCTTATTGCATCATTTCAGCAGCTAGCCTTAATTCTGGAGTGTTTAGTGTAGTCGCTATGAAGCGAAGGATTGCAGGATGGAATCTCTTTTGGCTTATTCTCTGTTTCTTCAATTCATCATTCGTAAACGCCATTGCGATTTTTCTAGAGAGGCCAAATGACAAGAAATATAATAAGTATAATATGGATGCTACGTGACAATAAATATAGAGACGAATTACTAGAAAAACAGTCAACAATATTCTATAGGTTTAGATTGTGTTTCTAGCGATTTCACCTCGTAACTTCAACATACACACCCATACATTTTAAAACCTTGTCCCTAGGTTCAACAAATATATAGTATCCGACGTTATGTGGAAGTATAGCAATAACTATTGGCAATAGACATGTATTTCTTTAAATCATAACATAAAGCTCATTTCCCTTTTAATATATGCAGGTTTATACATATTATGTTATTTACAGAAGAAGTTAAAACTTGGCCGTTATTCACGAAAATTCCCATTTCAGTGTGCCCTGTCCCCCCTTCACGGGTAGAAAAAAAACTTCAGTACTAAAAATAGTTGGTCAATGTGTGCGTGTTTTCCCGGTACCCATATGAAATAATGTGATGAAGTCAGCAAGTGTGTGTATTAAAAGAAAGAAAGAAAGTTTAAATCCCCGTCGGTTCACATAGTAAAAGAAAGCTCTCCCAGCCGCTACCCTTAGAGAAAATGATACTTCTTACATCGCTGCACTCCGCCAAACATCTGAGGACCACTACTTCGTTCCCGTCCTATTTGTAGGTCCCTCTAACGACCTAACCCGTTTCTGGAAACTTGGGCTGGTCTGCTATCCAGCGACACACCTGCCTACCCCAACGGCCAAGAATTCAAACGTACAAGAATACATAGACATACACAAAATTTACACACTAACTTCACCAAAACACAACCAGCCTGTCTAATTAAATTAATTAATAAGCATATAACATAAAAAGACCCAGTAATGATCACATCATTACAATATGGAAAAGTTTCCCTCAATACACTTCATAATTTTACAGAACATTATGAATTGATTTATACATATCTAAGGAAATGAAATTTAGAATTCAAAGGTACCTGAAAATCATATTTGCAGGACTGTTGGGAAATAAAAACGTGCCATCGCATCGGAAACTAGAAATTATTACTTGAATCAAATATTGGAATAAATGTTGCTTATGAGTCATTCCATGCGAAATCAACACAGCCCCCAACCTGACCATCTCCGATTTTAATGAAATTTTGGGGAGTTGAAAGTATGCATGGACCTTAGTAACTATGAAAATTTTTAGTTTCGTTTGTCTTGTAATTGTTAAATTATTCAAAGTCAGCAGAAATTGCCCTTTTAGAGCCTGCTTAGCTATGCTAAATGTGCTGTAACGCCGCCACTATTTCGCCTAGGAAGCTCAAATAAAGCTTATTGTACAGGGAATTGAACAAGCTTTCCAGTGATATATAACAAGCCCACCGTTGGATAAAATATAATTTTGTCACGTGACCTTGACCTTTGACCTTGAATATCCCAAAACATGTCATCACCAAAAATCGTGAAAAACATATATATGATACCCCATGCCATACTATAAAACATATCAAAAAATCATTCTGGGACTGCAAAGGGATCAGAAGATACAAAATAATATGGGTAACTATGTGACTGATAAAAGCCCCATTACATGAACTATGACGAGTGAAAAGTCCCTTAACACACTCTACAAAATGTAAAGGAGTTATCCTGTATCTGAACCTTCCGTCTCTCACATGTGGTAAGATTCAAGGATAGTCTTACAATGTTGAAGATCGCGGTATGGTGTTCATCTTACACAGTCAAAAGAACCTGCGCAGAACCGCATGTCCTTGCGCGTGAAGGGGAAAGGTAAAGTAGAGGAAGCTTTCTTATGTTCCGAGACGATGGAGTGGAGGAGAAGATGCGCGAATGCTTTTGAACGTAGATTCTTTTGTTTGTGGTCTCTGTATAGAGAACGTTGACATTGTAGAATGCAATTGGAGATTATTGAAATAATTATGCGCATTCTTCATATCATTATAAACGAGTCGTTACCGAAAGTCTTACTTGTAACTAGTTGTATGTCCAGGAATGTTGTAAAGGAAGCAGTGTATTTTACCATCTCCTGCATATTAATTTATTTTTCTTTGGGGAATCTGTCCAAAAGTGGGGTTACAACCACCACAAGCCCCTTTTTGTGCACGCCTTTTCTTCTACTTCAAGTATACATAGGCAATACTTAAGCAAGAATAGCTGTATGCGCATGGACAGGATTATGTTGTATGTGGGAATCGAACAAAATTCTAAGTGTAGAAAAACCTATGATCCAAACTTAAAACATGCAAAAATGTGAAATCTGACTTGAAGATTATCACGTAAATAAAATATATATGTATTTAATGTACATATATGCACAAATAAAAACTACAGAATATTTTTAAATAATATATTCTGTAAAGAGCGCAAGTCATGGTACTGTAATGGAACGAAATGTTTGTAACATATGCAATGTAATAACAAATTAAATATTGACTTTAAACTAATCACTTTGGGCATGACATCAATTTATAGGCGGTAAAGGAGATAATAACACCAAAACATGTTTATTCTATTTTGGTTTTGAAACTTTTTTAATTTTCATAATAGAAAACGAATTCTATATAGCATATGGCTTTATTAAAAACTGTGATTTCATTGTATTACAACATGCTTAATTTCGGATATCATATTCACAGGAGATAATTGTTAGTTAACAAAGAACTTTAATTTTAATATAGATGAACTTTACTCAAAATGAACAAAGCTTTTCCAATAATTTTATTGTCTTCGTTGAAGCCCAACAATTGTCAATACTGCCTTCAATGCAATTACAATAGAGTTTAAGTGCTGTCAGTAGGATGAATCGGTTTCTACATTTGCTGTGTACATTCAATATACAAGGGTTCTGTAATGAAATGCATATTTCTAGTCATCTTCAAATTTGTTTTTAATAATAGCACGCAATCACTGAACTTGCCAACTATGCACTAGAGCAATGATAATACAAACTTTAGTATGGCATTAGTAATCTCAATTTCTCTATTTATCAAAAAAGCATAAAAGTTTTGCAACGATATACGATTCAAAATGCTTACTTATAACATGTTACGTTCTATTTTAAATTGGGCAAAAACTTTTCCATATATAGGTATCACACTAACTTAATATATCTTGAAAACTAGCATTATTCCATTTAAGTAATGTTATTTTAACTTCCATAAAACCTTAAGAAAGTTTCTATTTATTTTCTAATCATAAATCTCAACTCAACTTAAACAAAATTTTATTAGACTTACAGCTTTACATGTGGCTGTTTATGCCCAGCATACATCATAAATCTACGTAAATCACAATCACAAATTGTTAAAATAAAGGTACATTCTTAACTTGAAGAGAATATCTAATTGGCAAGTCGAACTATGTATCATGTTTATGTTTTTGGGCACAGAAATGTATGTATGACGTACTTTGCACTTTATTTTTAATTAACGTTCTACAAGGATAATTCACCACACGTTTCTCCATACTTGAGAAGTTAATGGTGAAATTAAAATTATTATAGGAATTCTAGCTTTCCTGGCGACGTGATTCGAACAAGTGTTCTCGGGTTACCAGTCAGGTATTTCCCTGATGACGAGAGCAATGCAAATCGAAACGTCAAACACTAACGCCGATTTAACCTGACTGGTAACCCTGGAACACTTGTTCGAAAATTATAAAAGTCTTCTTCTTCATAATGTGAATATGACATGAGCATATGCTATGGAACATTTCGCAGCTCCAACTGTTTACATTTGCTCTACGAGTTCAGTATATGGGGGCTATACAATACAGTACAACGTACAAAGCAACTTTCTCGCTAAACTTCTCAAGGAATTACACATATTCCCAACTCAATGTACTTCAACAATGACAATACAACCGTTTGGTCAAGAGCGGAAACAAACAATAATATTGAGTACAACAGGTCAATAAATCGTATTCTTAATGTGTTTTGCTACGAACTGCTGATTCACAATAAACACAGAAGTACATTCCAATGCTGTAAAGTTGTAAACCCTTCATTTCCTTGTTATTGTCGCTCTTTCAAGAGGAATTCTTGCCGGAAAACATCACTACAGTCTTCAGATATATTTCACAATGCAGTTCCACAGGTCAACGAAGAAAGCGAGCTCCTACCAACTCTTCCTCTATGCAAGGACCACTTTCTTCGCCGTAAAGTCACATCTGTGCGCCCAACCAATAACATAACTTTTCCATCTTTATTACGCAACGCGAGGAATTATGAAAATTGCATTGGCTCCATAAAAATCATGCTTGTTAAAGCTCCAGCGGCTGGCCATCAAGATTACACCACTTGAAATAAAATCCAGGTGATGCCAAACGGAATCGTGTTGGGGTTAAGTCATATGCTGTACGCTTAATAGCCTGCTTGAATTATCACAGCGTGCATCATAAGGCCGTGATTCATTGATGGCTTCGAGATAAGTGTGCTCAGCAGCCCACGTCATATCTTGTCACTCCTCCTGGCTAAGTTGAGGGCGTGGGGCAGATAATTGATCATCCACTCTTTGCCTCACGGAGCTGTTCGGCTCCTTTGACTCCCATTGCTAGAATGAACTGGCAAACAAACTCAATACGATATCAATAATGGCTCCTTCTATAATGATAATCCAAGGGCAAACATGGTGAAAAACGTTTTATGAAGCCAAAGGCTTCAGTTGATTGACAGAAGGGGTGAAAGTTTCTGAATTGGTGATGTAATCTGCTAAGAAGTAAGCTGGCTCGACAAATGACATAAAAAATGTTCAGTTTGGATTTCGCTGTGCCATATAAACAGCCACACGCACGTACACATGCACACGTGATTGAATGATTGATTGAATTCGCTTGCTTTTCTGCCTCTTTTGGCAAATCGCGACATTGAGGATGAGTGATGAAATTGATGAAGACACACATACGACGTAGCGCGTTGTGCTATCCACTACACCAGGGAGGTAGGCTGAAGTATATGTGGGTGTGTGTGTTACGTACGTATAATGGTTCTGCTAGTATTATTTTATTTATTTGAATTAAGTATACTGAATATGTACTAAATGTTGTACTCGTATACTTTTATGCAATTGCCAATACAGTTATATTTTCTTCCTTTTCTTCAATTTCCTTCGTTCTTTCTTCTTCTTCTAATCTGTTGTATTGTTGTAATAGGTTTGTATGGATTTCAGTTTTTCCTATGTACGTCTATTGTAATTGGACAACAGCTCTGTTATGGGTGATAGCTAATTAAAGAAATAAAATCGATAAATAAACACGTCGAATCTACTCTGAAATGTGTAACAATACTATAATCTTATTCGTGGGCAGGATGTGAGACATTTTCTGATTGGTACAAGAAATAAAAATTTTCACAGACACACATGTGTTCACACATGGTTAGTTTTTTAAAGATAACTTAAGATACTTGGGTGGTTATGTTTTTTTACAAATAAAATGGTTTAGTTCTGAGTTAATCGGTCGAGGCACACAGTAGTTCGGATCCCACTTTAAACTGTAGGTCCAGTCCCGATTAGCCTTTCTGTACATAAAGTGGACTTAAAACAACAATTCAAAATTCAAAGTTCTGAGTTTACTCTTATTAGAAAGAGTGTATTATTGATGACTTCTCTTCTTTTGAGAAGGGTCGTGAGGAAGTATCCTGGATCATAGCAGGAAATTAAGATACAATGAAGTTTATAGGGATTAGAAAATTTTGCTTATCACTACAAAATCTTGAAATCAGTACTCGAATTGGATAGGACGCGAGGGTATACTATCACCAAAGTTCAGAAAATGTGCACACAGCACTCTCCTACCCCCTTTTAGGATAATTTTCGCAAGCACCCCCCTCCCCCAACCTTTATTTACTGTCTTCACATTTATCACTCCCCCCCAGCCCCAACTATCCCCAAACTGGAGCAAGCATCCACACCTAGAAATTTCTCAACTCGAGCTCTACTTGGAATTAAATGCCAGTTTACATATAGGTGGACCTGTTGGTCATGTTTAGGGAATTTTAGTGAAATTCATGAGTATTACCAAGCAAATTGTCCATCAAAAAGTATACACACTCTATTTTATGCAATAAGAGCTTCAACAATTCGAACAAAACGCCAAATAGGCTGCTGGCTATCTCTGCATCAGCAGTAAAAAATCATTCCTTAAATACTAACAGGATACAAGATAGAAATTAATGAAAGTAGTTATTGACAATTTGCCGAGCAATACTTGTGGATCCCACTGTACTATTCAAGCTTTTCAAAGATAATTGAAGAACATTTTCCTACTTTTATCTCATGATTATTATCAATAGAAATTCTTAAAACTCCATATTATTCACGTTATTTAATATTCTAATATGATTATTAAAGTCATTAACTGCGAAACAGCAAATCTAATAAACCTATTACAATATTCTCTGCATATGCAACAATAAACATGGAACATATCGTCGTTTGAAAAGTAGTGCAAGTTCAACGATAACAGTAAAATCTCTGCGAGTGCCAAAATGACATCAAAGTCGTGTGGAATTGCCACTTCAGTGTCATGCGGACAGGTGGGCAAAGCGTGATAAATAAGAAATCAAATGGAGCATTATATTGTCCATTTAAGAACAAAGCGTGATTGTACATTTTATAGTGAGTTGTAAGAGCTAAGACTGGAATAGTTGTTTCTCACGATTTGTGTATTTATTAAAAGATACAAGCTGTTAATTTACCGCACTAAAAACTAAATTTATGCATTAGTAATTAACATATGTATAATAGTTATCTGAATAATTTGAGTTTCCTGGAGGAAGAGGAGACTTGACAATGGCGTTGTGGTTACGCTTCTTCATTGCACACTGTGAACGAACCCCACCTTCAACTGTTGGCCCAGTCTCGATTAACCTACTTGAGCATAAAGTGGAGGCAAATCCAACTTTTTGTAGCTACAGGACTACCGCGTGTAAGTTTAGAGTTTTATCAAGATTCAAGTACATATGAGCTGTGGATGTAATGACCATATGCATGTTTATGCGGAAACTGTGAAGGGAGATTTAGCACTAAAATTACCAGAAACTAGGCCCTGGTTCAAAATTTAAGGAGAGTCTTGATTGAAATTTGGGAAGGTATTGAAATCTATCTTGAGGGCTGTGAATAAATCACTGCTTTACTTCAATCCAAACTTTTTAAGTATACTCAATTTCAGGGTGTAAACAATTCTAATAGCCTGTTGAAGTTAAAGTTGGAAGTGCTTTACGCAGTGCAGTATGCAGGTGGACTTTCCAAATAATTTAAATAGAACATAATGGGTAATGAAAAATATTAATCGGCTGAACGTGCAGGAAGGTTCAGTGGAAAAAATCTGGCAACATTGTCAGGCAGTGGCGTAGGAATGTTTTTGATTCGAAGGGGCACATTTCTACACATATGTGTATCTGTGCATGGATTGGCACACGATTGAGACTTGATTGTCCCTCCTTCTTCATATTATTATGAAATTTGCGAATTTTGTATGCTTCTACTAACAAAACATTATGGACATTGTGAACATTGCTTTAGTTTTCAATATACTGGTGTAATCCTGGAACAAAATGAAGCACCTTTTCGGTTCATTTGACTTTTCCCTTTGTTTACCTTTTAATGAGTTCAGAATATGTGATCGAGCTTCATAATCATTTCCAAATGAGAATTGTGTGCTTTTTGGAGATAATATTGGCAAAATATGTGATCGAGCTTCATAATCATTTCCAAATGAGAATTGTGTGCTTTTTGGAGATAATATTGGCAAAAATTGGTTTGTATTACTAAATAACCTACATCTACAAACTGTCTCTATGTTCACTTCTATAATTTTTAGGGAGTAGTACAATACACCCCTCTGTTCCTGCGATACTGTTGTCACTTACACGGTACAGTAATTTCATACTGTATACAAAACTACGGATTCACACCTGAAAGCCTTCTAATATGTGGTTGCCATTTTCTCAAACATTCTACCATCTAGGAGCCACTGTGACAGTGGCGCCGTCTTCAATTGCTCTTCTGAAACTAGATTTCCTCTCTCATGCCAAGGTAATAATACACTGTTAATATTTGTGGAATTATGTGCATTTCAAATCGTATGAATCGTTAGCGTTCTTTCTTTGACGGTAAAATCACGAATCACAATGAGAAGAACACGAACTCATTAATCATAACAACAGAAGAACCGAGAGATGGCCAATTGTCAATACTCTATTAATCACACTCGTTTTGCAATACCGGGGATTGAAACAGCAAAATCACCCATCAACGAACCATTTGGTTCTTAAATGTAGAAGTAGGATGGTGAGCTGGTCGTGTTCACCACATGTGGAAAGTGATGAATGAGTAAGAAACTCTTCTAATGCTCTCTCCCTCTCTTTTCTAAAGTAATGAACGTTGTTGGGTCCAATGTGGGTGAAGGTTACAAAACATATTGGATCCCTCGAACAATAAAAGATATGGAGGCTGTTTACACACACACACACACACACACACACAAATGCACAATAGTTTGCGAGATTTTAAAACCTTATTTTGGGTGCAATCTACGTAGCTTCCTGGTCATACGATTGAATTTCATAATGAGATGGGCTTACACATTTCTGGCAAATTTTACACACTTGTGCATCTGTGCTGCCACCTGATATGCTTGATGGGAACTAATTCACACACTGTTCATGAAAAGTTTCAACTATTTGAGGAACTTTTCAGGATAAACTCAAAATTATACCAGGCCATTATTTCTGCTGGATTTTCGATGAATTCTTATCAATCGCAGGTCTGCCAACACAGACCTAATAATGTAATAAGATATTTCGACGGAATATAGCGTGTTTTATGTGGGTACTCTACAGATTAGAATATTTAGAGGCAATGAGATCGCAATATGATTTGATTTGAAATGACAATTCTCTCCCTTTCTTATGTGTCACTTATTAATTTATGCTGCTCGTCAGATATGGATAGTTGCCAGGAATGCCGTGTGATGTTCTGTTTATCAAAGTAAAATTTCATCTTTATTGATTAATATAATGATAATTGATGTTATTTTCAGGTCCTCAGCTCTGATAAAAACAATCTTTCTTTACAAGTTACAACAGAGACGTCACTACTACATCGTTAAAATAACACCGTAGCATTTCCAATTCGTTCCACAAAAGTACAGAATTGGTTACGGCAAGAATTTGTGATGATAAATTACCCTCGTTCGCGTTGTGGAAGGGCAACAGAGACCATTATTTCCCATTGTTGCGCAATTTCGTGCAAGCTGCTCGCCCAAATGATTCTGCTTTGTCTTCCTACTGTCTAGGCACAACAGACGAAGGAGATCGTTCACGATGTGTTCATGAATAATTAAAGAATTCATACTCTGTTGAGTATACCATTGCATATGTGTACTCTAGGTTACACTGAACGTCCAAGCTGGTATGTAGAGTGGGACGAAATGTTTGTGACTCTTTTGCGATGCCAGTTGTAAATGTGGTAAAGTGGTATAGCTTTCTTATAATAGGATTCCTTATGTTCAAATTGCACGCTCATGCCAGAGGCCAAAGGGACACAGAGGCCAGGGGCGTGCCCACATGGCCGTATTTAGAGGGGGGGTTTCTAGGGTTCAAACCCCCCCCCCCCCCGAAACTTCTGACATGTTGGATTAATGGAAGTTCAGAAACCAAAATCTGAAACAAATTTTCAATTTTTTTTTCGAAGCATCACAAAAATACAAGGAGACAATGTTGAAACGATCGAGCTAGAATTTTCATACATTTGGAATTCTGAAAGTTGAGTGAAACAGGATTTATTCTCAGAATCGTAACCAACCCGCGACCCCTCCATTTTCACTTCTGCTGTCATCTTTCCAGTGTTGTTCCTGCGTCATAAGGAATATAGACTGAAGATTCCCTTATGATTGTCCCAAAATTCCCTTTCCAGCTTTTAAATTTCCTGTCCGATAAAGTTGAAAATCCCCCTTGATAGGAGTTCAAACCTAGGATCTCCAGTTTCGTAGCGCTACGTTCGCGATTGAGGTTACAATCCATGCACCAGGCTAAGTTTTTAAAAATAATATTAACTGCTTCCACACTTTTCAAAATTCCAAAAATGTAATTTTAAAGTTAAACAACAAAAACTTTATGACTAAAATTTCCATCTAACTTTTAAAGCTTTTTCTTGAAGGTGTCTAAAGTTTAATGACAAAGTATAATAATTGTGCATTTCAGTACACACTGTATGAAACGTAAAAAAACAAAAAGAAACTTGTGCTGGATATTCACTCATCTGCTGGATTGAGTAAGCCCCCTCAAGGATATAACAATAATATAATAATAATTATTATTAGTATTATTATGAAATAAAATTGTTTTATTATTATGAAATTTTAATAATTATTGTACAATTATTGTTATTATTTCTATTATTCAAATTTCTGGGGACGCCCATGGGAACAATTATGAATGAACCCCCCCCCCCCGAAACTTTTTACTGCCTACGGCCGTGCGTGCCCACGGGGGGTTCGGTGGTTCAAACCCAGAAAAACTGCACTAAAATAAAAGCTGTAAAATTAGCAAAATTAATTCATTTAAAAACTCACATTTTATTATCCACAGATGGAGTAGAATTGACATGTAATGAACTCGCTGCTCAAGTTCCAGGAAAACAGAGCATTCGCTGGAAAGACACAATGAAGGAGGATATGAGGATGTATAAACAAACTAAAACCAAGCGGAAAATGAAGAGAAAAGCGAAAGGAAGTCAGAAAGGGACAGAAACACACACAGAGAGAGAGAGAGAGAGAGGGAGAGAGAGAAAGAGACTAAATTCGCCTTTTTACACTAAAACAACTCAACACATTCCTTCAATACACACACTCCACAAAATATTGACAATCTGAAGTCTTCTACTTCAGAAAGCCAAAGAATCTAGAATTTTCTTCGCTTTTTCAAACTTAAATCAACTCTGAACATTTTCACCCCAATTTACAGTTTATCGTTTCATTCTATAAGGAATATACCATCCTGTTTACAATAATATCAGAAGCAATGTATTATACAGGGTGTTTTTGAAATTTTCGAAACTGTGCAAAGGGTACATTTTTTGAGCTTTCATTACTTGCCCTATAATTTGGCAATATTATGTTTTAAGTGATAACGTGTGACTTAGGAGGGGGAAATGCCAGATAGGCAGAAAAGGATCAAGTCGTAAGATTTGTGACGAGAATAACTGCTCTAAATTTAAAGATGTGAGGTTGAATGTCTTCCAACAGCTAAATATCTTGAAGTAATGTAGATGTTTGCATTTGAGTAAAACCGGTCAAAGTGAAAATTCGAACGAAAAGAAATATATTTGACTTACGTAGTAGGTGTTCTGCTATTTTCAAACATCTGTCTAGACCCCATTTTCGGATATTATGAAACGAAACTCAGCGATTTTCGAGCATCGCTCAAGCTATAATTTAGCAATACAATGTTCGAAATATAGTCGTCAGTTGGAGAGGACCGGGGAAGGGAGAAGCAGGGATAGGAGCAATGTTTTGACCAAAGTAACTGCCGTAAAATTATATCTTGACAGTTACTCTATACTTTAAAGATGTTGTCTGGTTTTGCATTTGAACAAAATCAGTCAAGGCGTTTTAATATGACGGGCTTGTAACCTATCGCAAAGAAAGTGAAAAGCTTGTCCACGGATAGTGTGATAGTACGTAATATTCAACATCGACAATATAAAATTGCACATCTAACATAATGATTTTCTAAAACATCTGTTGTTTACTGCTGTGAAATCAAAATTAATGGAATGGAGCAAAACTGATCATCCCAGAATCAATATCAGCAAGTGTTCAGTTTTGCCAGTAATAACGAATACAAGGTTGCAACTAAATTCCGACTCAAAGTGCACGGAAAGGAATTCACAAGGCTGGTTTATAAGCACATAACATTCATATAAGATAAGAAGTATAACAAGGGGCAAATTTTTGGGTAGACTCAAGCTTCATGGACCTGTATAAGTTTGGGCTACTAATTAGTGTAGTCAAGGGGCCCCTAGGTTATCCTTTGAGCACTGCCGACATTATATTATTATTATTAACAGTTTAGTTATCATGGAACTTCACTTCCACTAATTGCATGCTATGTATTAATAACAATTGTAACTTTACAATATAGACACGTCTGATTAAAAAATATTCATTAAACTTAGGTTTGGTTTATCAGCGCCACTTGCACTATGCATTTCGCCACACAACACTCATACCGCACACGCCCCAAAGGAAAAGAAACCGACACTACATTACGGTAGCCACACTGGCCGAGAAAAGGATGTTGATTTCAACCGTCAATGTCTCTCTACTTGACTATCAATTGTTGACATTCAAAATGCTTACATTCGTTTCTTCGAGGAACAATCGTTTATATTCGAGCACTGTTACGCGACCTCTGAAAAAAAGGGTTTTGATGTAAGAAGTTATTAAACGCTACCTTCTTTCACGAAATAAGCTATTAAAAGATCTTGACACGATGTTTTATTTTACTATTATCATAATATTAAGGAATGTTAATAGTCGATGGTCTTTGCCACTTCTTCCCCTTCATAGTCTCATTTTTATGCGGCTCCCCTGGACTTCCGGCCCTTAGGCTATAGTCTAGTGGCAAATCCCTTGGTTATAGTAAATCTGTCAATTAGCGAATTATTGAAAATTCGTCTACATACAAATTACAGCTGATGGCAACACTGTAATCTACGTAACTGCTCCGGGAAATCTGAAATTCAAATCTCGAGTTCGTTAGGTGCAGGCCGAAGCAGTTGAACCGTCAAACGATGTTTGCTGAAACTGTAAAATCTAGACCGCTGTGAATGGTTCTCCCGGGCATTATGGATTCATCATGCTTTTTCGCTAATAAGCATGTGTCCACACGTTAACATGCCGCGCTACGAATGGGTGCAAAACCGTCGACCTTTTAAACGAGCAAATGTTTCTGGAGCTTACGCAAGAGTTCGTGATGGTCGAGAAGCTCGTTGCGTTAACAAGCGGCCATCTTTTAAGTGCCTGCTTCGATGTAGATTAGCTGAGAACATGTGTTCTGCTTGTGCACTATTATACCTTCTATAATGGGGTATTTAATAGAGGGGTTGTAGAGCTTGAGCCTTCCCAAGTGACCTCGAGCCAGAAAAAATGTGGCTACCACAACATGTAGACTTGAAATTTCTTATTCTGGCAAGTTCTACCCATGGACTATGCATTTCGATAAGTGCTCTGAAATCACTTTCTACGATAAAAATATGCCCATATATGTCCATTTGATGAAAAAAGTGCGACGTGTTATCAGATGTACGTGTATATCACTTATAAATCAATATCTCAATAATGGCTTCAAGATGGCTGCCGTTTTATAAAAATTAAGGATATAATAATGTTACAAAATTTAACGACCTTCACGGACATGGAAGATGTCGTTTTCTAATCTTTCAAGGACACTGTAACTAGTTAAATTGCTATAACTTTTGAAATTAATAATTAAAACACCAATAAGCACAAAATAATGTGTGACGAAGGTAGACATATCTTGTAGCAGATGCAATATCTTTGAAGAACCTGAGATCAACGTAGCTGACAAAATGTTCTTACAGCACAGGACAACAAATGTGGTTGTTATCTTTAGAATATAAATTACTGTATTTCATCCCACAGTCGTCGCATATCGTTTCCTCAGTCCAAAAATTTGTTTATAATTTTTCATCGCGTAATCATCGTATTGTCGCGTCACATAATGAAAACTATAGCTTTGCAGAATCTTTGGACACGGAAGATTAAATGTTGTAAGTCCGTACTTCTCAGCATTTTAGTACATTTTCTCAAGTGTAATATTTCTCTATAATGCGCAAATCAAAAACAAATAATGTATCAACTTATTATTTAATGTTAATGTTATTTTAACGTTATTTTTAACTTTACCATGAAAAGTAGACAGATAAGAAATTTCAATTGCTTGTACCATATGTATGGTGCATATGTATGCAATCATGCACACTTCAGACTATCATATGTCACATACATAACCATTGGTTTCTGAACAAAGTGAAAACACAATTCTTGTAAGTAGACGGGTTTCGTTTCAGGCAATAAATTTGTCAAATCCGAATTTAGCAAGCTAACAGGTAACAAAATCAAATTTGTTGAGTGTTTGTTTCGTTCACTAAATCTGGACTGGGATTACAGTTTAAGTGGTATACGAACCACCGTATGTTTCTACTGGCTATCGAAACGTATTCCTTGATTACAAAGTGATGACGTTAGCACTTCACCATCGGGGAGACCCTTATCGGGGAGACCCTTATTAAAGTAACGTAAAGTAAGAACAGTTATGTCCACAAAGTAATGAGTTACCCCTAAAGTTAATAGTATAGTTTCGCTAACGCAATTTCTAAGAAAGTAACACGATACTTCAGACATGTAAATCGCATGTACCATCAGTACCATTTAAATAAGAAACAATTATTCAAACTTCACGACATTGTTGATATTTTCATGTTTCTGACAGATATCCACTTGAACCTTTATTCTTACCACTTAGTGAACAAAACAACAATAATATTTTTATTTTTACTTCTGAGGTTTGTACTGATAACTGAGACATTTTAATGTTCGAAATAGCAATAAAGGAAAAGATAACGTCACGATTATTAAACATTAATGCAAATGTATTCAATTTTTTATAATTTCTCCAGAAGCTCGTGCAGTACTGTGGCCGTAACATTGGTGACATAGACCTACTTTTCAGTTTAACGACTAAGTTTACAGTTAAGATTATCGTAAGCCAAATATATGTGGAAGAATAAAACCCTCGGGTATAAAAAGGACTGTCAGAGCTAATTTCAGCATCAGTCGTCAACAGCATAACAATGTGTTCCGTAAAAGCACTCGCCCTCCTGTTGCTCGCAGTTGTCGCAACTGCACAGGAACAACCTCGACAGACAGACAAGGTTGTCGGAAGACATCTTTCGGACTGCATAGAAGAAGGGGACTTCACTTGCATCAAAGACAGGGTCCTCAATAACCTTGCCAAGCTGATGCAGAAGAAGTCTATCTCCTTGGCTGACGGAGTGCGTCTGGAATATACCGGTGATGAGGGGACGAAGACAGCTGCTGCAAGGGCAATCGTCGAGAAAGACTGGTCCAACTTGCTCTCTGACATTCTTCCAAAGCTCGTGAAGGACCTGTCTTTCACCGTTGAGGAAGGACGTAAGGACACTTTACCATTTCTTAAAACTAGAAATTGACATTGCAAAATATTAATTTGTCGTTTTACTTCAACTAATTTCAGATGACATTACCAATTTCGTGGTGATAGATGGAAGTAACGCTATGCAGAAACAATTAATAGGTTTAATGTTTGCAAATATCACTTCAGGCAATTGATACCTATTAACAGCACTGTGCGCAAAACAAAATTGCACAGAGAATTGTAAGACTTTCATGTAGTCAATGCCATCATTCCCATTTTCTGGGAGTGTCCATTTTTAATTTACAAGTATTTGATTTCCAGTTGAAAAATTCTTACATCAAAATCACTCAACTTAGTACATCTTTTCCAGAAAACACATTTTTAGTTAGTCTCACGATTAATTCATATTGCAAGAAACTTAACGAAAATGTAATGAATTGGTACTTAAAAAAACACCACGAAACTCATGTTGATGTGTCTGCAAAATTACGCTAAAGAATATTATGTTTACATTATACCTAGGTAACTCTAATAACAGAGGATAGTGCAATGTTGTGCATCCTAGGCACTGACAATAAATTTTAAAATGCTGCGTGCGTAATTTACATACTTAAGGAAAATTGATCAATATAATTTTAGTTAGTTGAGTGGATGAATGTAGAACAATTCACGTTCAATTCAAATTCATATTTCGACTCACTAGTACTCAATCATCTTTTCCAAGAAAACATAATTATGAATTAGCCTTTGCTACATAATTGTATTAACCTGTACAATTTCTCCATGGCAGACACTGCTGTATAATTAACTGTTAATAATTTGAGCAATAAATACAGAGTTATTGAGTGTATTTTTAAATCCACTTTATGCACGGGTAGGCTAATCGGGGTTGGACCTACAGTTTAAAGTGGGATGCAAACCACTATGTGCTTCAGTGGATATCGAACTAGGGGCTCCTTGATTGCAAAACGACGAAGTTACCACTACGACATCGGGGAGGTCCTCGTGGCAGTAAAGAACGGCAATGTATCGCACTGGCCGAAAAGTTACATGGTAATAAATGTGTAAAAAATCTGCTTTTAAATATTGAATTCATCATTTAATTTCTTTCCAGGTGGCCACAAGGAAAGGTTCATCCTGCCCATCCTGGCTGCTGGAGGCTTCTACGCTCTCCTCATCACCCTGGGAGTCATCGCCGCCAAGTTCCTGGCCTTCAAGGCCCTCCTGGTCGGAAAGATCTCCTTGGTTTTGGCAGCCATCACGGGACTGGCAAAGATCATCAACAAGAACCAGGGCTACACGCGTATTGAAACCTTTGGAACAGTTGACCACGGATATCTTGACCATCCTGCCTACAGATAAACATTTCGGAAGCAGCCAAATTCGACCATAAGGAATTAAATCATCATTAAATCAAGTAAGTTTGATGCATGGAATTCTTCAAATTTTTGTCTGATGTTTTCATGTCGCAATTACATTGTGTATAACTGTCATTATTTTGTTTTTCAAAAATATATTTTCTTCACTTCTTCAGAAAACAAATCAACTTTCAATTAGCTGCTATTTAATATTCAATTACCAGGATCTTAGAATTAACAACGAACTGAAAGTAAAGGTTCTCTTCGGGGTTTTACACTTCAACAAACACTTCGTCAAAAAAATTATCACGCACTAAAGAACAACGTTTAAAAGCATGACCCAATTATATTTGTTTAGAATTCAGCCTAAAAATCACTTCGGGGTATTATCACGTGTTTTAGGGTTTCGCTATTAATAAGTAATATGAACTATATATAATAACTATCTTGACAACAACGAAAGTAATACAAATTAACATTTTTCTGGATGATTTAAGAGCAGTTCAAAGCAGTTTAATTTTGAACATCAGAATACTGGTGCAGATCTACTTCGAAATAACAAGTCGAAGGCAACAACCACCAAGTCAAGTGAAGTTTTAACATTTGTTGTATTTTTTTTTTCATTTAGTACAATATAAAATGTAGAAATAATATAGCACTTAACTCCAATCCAGAAATGTTTTACGAAATTTAACTAACTAATTTTATGCATTTCTCTTATACACAGTACACTATGATTCATATCTCAAGTTAGGGAAAATGTTAACGTTATTGGAACTCAGACATAATACGTAACACTTCATTAATTTTCTCACACATTTTTGCACAATTCCTCATCATCTCCTCCATAAGTGGTAAATAATACCATCATATAATCTCATAATCTAGTTCTTTCTAGATTACTTAACATTCTAAAACTTCATTAACTTTCAAACAATAAAGAATTGCTGTTCAAAAATATCCCCTCTCATTCCTAAAACAGTTTCACAATAACTTACTCATTTTACTAACCATCAATGGTTAACCAAAGTGTAATTTAATATTTTTTTTCAATACTATCAGCAGCGACATATCAACATAAAAATTGTAATCACAATGTTAGAGTTTCGTATTGTGGAAGATGTGACTTACAAATTTGTTTATTTAAATAATAATTTGGTTTTAACAGGTGCTTTAATTATTTGATCGCTTATTATCATTTTTGTAAGATATAATATAATCAATGTACATACTTCTTCTTTCAGATTCCTTTCAACGATGAAGCTCAATCAGGTTGAAAGTGATAATTTATTTATAGACAATAGATACAAGTATATAGACTTGTGAAAATGCTTGATTTGACGGAACAGGAACAAGGAAGTGATTACGGTACATGTTATGCAGATTCTGGCCAATGACGATTTATTTAATTTATTATATACAAAAGGAAAAACACTCATACATACACAATATCTGTGTAAAGACATATCTTTTGTAAATGAATCATGTGTGCAATGAACGCTGGGTCATGTGTTATATTCATGTTCTGTGTACATATTCTGATCATAATGGTCGGTAGTCAATATGTAGTATACAAAAATCAGCGTTCGTAGTAGACATGACTTATTATTCGAAAATAAATGTCTTTTGTACGTTTTGCAAATAAAACTTTAATTTCTTTTTGTAAGAAACTTGTCTCTAAATTACTGATATTTTCCTTTATTTATACAATTCCCTGAAGACACAGTAAGAAATAAGTTTTTCAAAGTCATCTTATCGACATGTGGTATTTTTCCTATGTTTTAGTAATGGTTCCACTGTCATTTTCAAGTTGGAATTATGATGTACTACCATTAAATTCATATTTTATTATACAATTAGAATAAAGAAATATAGTCCTCCTACTCACATGTATTAAGCATCACATTGAGTGTACTGCCTGAAAATATTCAAATTGATCATGTATTGCTTCAAAACTAACCCGCTAGTATATTATCTCGATATGTTCGAATAATACAGATCTGAACTTTCTATGTGCGTTTTGGTTTGAGTTGGTGTTTTAAGTCCACTTTGTGCACATTAAGATTAATCGGGACTGGACCTACAGTTTAAAGTGGAATCCGAACCACTATGTGCTTCCACCGGGTATCGAACCCGGTATGTGAGTTTTCATTGGTTATACACATTTGAAATAACTCATAAATCGTAAAAATGTATAGAGTAATATATTAGCATTAGATGTTGTACACATACAAAGGCGACGAAACCATTTGTCAACCTGGCTTAATGCAAAGATTAACTTGGCAATCTAAACTGCACTAGTTGAAGTTTGTATCACTTGTGAACATAATTCCACACCATTTCCCTAATGAGGTTCCTGTTTGAGAGTGTGGGGATAATCTAGCTAGATGTTCAAAACTTTTGAGAACACTTAATACTTTAATTAAACATAATTTAATTGTTTTCTCTTCTCTTTTTTATTTACAACTTATCCTTACCTTTCACATTTTTCAATATTCTAAGTTTCTTGAGCAGTTGATGCGTAAGCAACATTTGGGGTAAATATTCTGTATACTCGATTCTGTAATTTGTGACTTATGTAAATATTACTCCACATTCGGTGGTCCGAAATGTTTTCAGAGAGAAAAGTATTAACACTGGACATTTTCAAGAAATTTTTAACACAGAACTGTACCGTACTGTACCTGTTTACAACAGGTAAACAATTAGACACTATCATTCAATAAGCTAGTTAATTTCGTTACATTAAAGTCACTTGCGTTAATTCTTCACCATATATATTTCATTATTATTAACATACAAATAAATTAATACATTTCAAGGGGTTCGTGCTGACTGGGCGTAATAATTATTCTAGTTAACATTCTGGCGCCTGCTCTTATCCGAGGCGTAGAAATTCTTCTAGATAACATTTTGGTTCCTGCTCTTATCCGAGGCGTAGAAATTCTTCTAGTTAACATTCTGGTGCCTGATCTTATCCGAGGAGTAGAAATTCTTCTTGTTAACATTTTGGTGCCTGCTCTTATCGGAGGCGTAGAAATTCTTCTAGTTAACATTCTGGTGCCTGCTCTTATCCGAGGAGTAGAAATTCTTCTAGTTAACATTCTGGTGCCTGCTCTTATCGGAGGAGTAGAAATTCTTCTAATTAACATTCTGGTGCCTGCTCTTATCCGAGGAGTAGAAATTCTTCTTGTTAACATTTTGGTGCCTGCTCTTATCGGAGGCGTAGAAATTCTTCTAGTTAACATTCTGGTGCCTGCTCTTATCCGAGGAGTAGAAATTCTTCTAGTTAACATTCTGGTGCCTGCTCTTATCGGAGGAGTAGAAATTCTTCTAATTAACATTCTGGTGCCTGCTCTTATCCGAGGAGTAGAAATTCTTCTTGTTAACATTTTGGTGCCTGCTCTTATCGGAGGCGTAGAAATTCTTCTAGTTAACATTCTGGTGCCTGCTCTTATCCGAGGAGTAGAAATTCTTCTAGTTAACATTCTGGTGCCTGCTCTTATCGGAGGAGTAGAAATTCTTCTAATTAACATTCTGGTGCCTGCTCTTATCCGAGGAGTAGAAATTCTTCTAGTTAACATTCTGGTGCCTGCTCTTATCCGAGGAGTAGAAATTCTTCTAATTAACATTCTGGTGCCTGCTCTTATCCGAGGAGTAGAAATTCTTCTAGTTAAAATTTTGGTGCCTGATCTTATCCGAGGCGTAGAAATTATTCTAGTTAACATTTTGGTGCCTGCTCTTATCCGAGGCGTAGAAATTCTTCTAGTTAACATTTTGGTGCCTGCTCTTATCTGAGGCGTAGAAATTCTAGTTAACATTCTGGTGCCTGATCTTATCCGAGGCGTATAAATTCTTCTAGTTAACATTTTGGTGCCTGCTCTTATCCGAGGCGTCGAAATTCTTCTAGTTAACATTTTGGTGCCTGCTCTTATCTGAGGCGTAGAAATTCTAGTTAACATTCTGGTGCCTGATCTTATCCGAGGCGTATAAATTCTTCTAGTTAATATTTTGGTGCCTGCTCTTATCTGAGGCGTAGAAATTCTAGTTAACATTCTAGTGCCTGATCTTATCCGAGGCGTAGAAATTCTTCTAGTTAACATTTTGGGGCCTGCTCTTATCCGAGGCGTAGAAATTCTTCTAGTTAACATTTTGGTGCCTGCTCTTATCCGAGGCGTAGAAATTCTTCTAGTTAACATTTTGGTGCCTGCTCTTATCCGAGGCGTAGAAATTCTAGTTAACATTTTGGTGCCTGCTCTTATCTGAGGCGTAGAAATTCTAGTTAACATTCTAGTGCCTGATCTTATCCGAGGCATAGAAATTCTTCTAGTTAACATTTTGGTGCCTGCTCTTATCCGAGGCGTAGAAATTCTTCTAGTTAACATTTTGGTGCCTGCTCTTATCCGAGGCGTAGAAATTCTTCTAGTTAACATTTTGGTGCCTGCTCTTATCTGAGGCGTAGAAATTCTAGTTAACATTCTGGTGCCTGCTCTTATCTGAGGAGTAGAAATTCTAGTTAACATTCTAGTGCCTGATCTTATCCGAGGCATAGAAATTCTTCTAGTTAACATTTTGGTGCCTGCTCTTATCCGAGGCGTAGAAATTCTTCTAGTTAACATTTTGGTGCCTGATCTTATCCGAGGCGTATAAATTCTTCTAGTTAACATTTTGGTGCCTGATCTTATCCGAGGCGTAGAAATTCTTCTAGTTAACATTTTGGTGCCTGCTCTTATCCGAGGCGTAGAAATTCTTCTAGTTAACATTTTTGTACCTGATCTTATCCGAGGCGTATAAATTCTTCTAGTTAACATTTTGGTGCCTGATCTTATCCGAGGCGTAGAAATTCTAGTTAACATTCTGGTACCTGATCTTATCCGAGGCGTAGAAATTCTTCTAGTTAACATTTTGGTGCCTGCTCTTATCCGAGGCGTAGAAATTCTAGTTAACATTTTGGTGCCTGCTCTTATCTGAGGCGTAGAAATTCTAGTTAACATTCTAGTGCCTGATCTTATCCGAGGCATAGAAATTCTTCTAGTTAACATTTTGGTGCCTGCTCTTATCCGAGGCGTAGAAATTCTTCTAGTTAACATTTTGGTGCCTGATCTTATCCGAGGCGTATAAATTCTTCTAGTTAACATTTTGGTGCCTGATCTTATCCGAGGCGTAGAAATTCTTCTAGTTAACATTTTGGTGCCTGCTCTTATCCGAGGCGTAGAAATTCTAGTTAACATTTTGGTGCCTGCTCTTATCTGAGGCGTAGAAATTCTAGTTAACATTCTGGTGCCTGATCTTATCCGAGGCGTATAAATTCTTCTAGTTAACATTTTGGTGCCTGCTCTTATCCGAGGCGTCGAAATTCTTCTAGTTAACATTTTGGTGCCTGCTCTTATCTGAGGCGTAGAAATTCTAGTTAACATTCTGGTGCCTGATCTTATCCGGGGCGTAGAAATTCTTCTAGTTAACATTTTGGTGCCTGCTCTTATCCGAGGCGTAGAAATTCTTCTAGTTAACATTTTGGTGCCTGCTCTTATCCGAGGAGTAGAAATTCTTCTAGTAAACGTTTTGGTGCCTGCTCTTGTCCGAGGCGTAGAAATACTTCTAGTTAACATTCTGGTGCCTGCTCTTATCCGAGGAGTAGAAATTCTTCTAATTAACATTCTGGTGCCTCCTCTTATCCGAGGAGTAGAAATTCTTCTAGTTAAAATTTTGGTGCCTGATCTTATCCGAGGCGTAGAAATTATTCTAGTTAACATTTTGGTGCCTGCTCTTATCCGAGGCGTAGAAATTTTTCTAGTTAACATTTTGGTGCCTGCTCTTATCTGAGGCGTAGAAATTCTAGTTAACATTCTGGTGCCTGATCTTATCCGAGGCGTAGAAATTCTTCTAGTTAACATTTTGGTGCCTGCTCTTATCCGAGGCGTAAAAATTCTTCTAGTTAACATTTTGGTGCCTGCTCTTACCTGAGGCGTAGAAATTCTAGTTAACATTCTGGTGCCTGATCTTATCCGAGGCGTATAAATTCTTCTAGTTAACATTTTGGTGCCTGCTCTTATCCGAGGCGAAGAAATTCTTCTAGTTAACATTTTGGTGCCTGCTCTTATCTGAGGCGTAGAAATTCTAGTTAACATTCTGGTGCCTGATCTTATCCGAGGCGTAGAAATTCTTCTAGTTAACATTTTGGTGCCTGCTCTTATCCGAGGCGTAGAAATTCTTCTAGTTAACATTTTGGTGCCTGCTCTTATCCGAGGCGTAGAAATTATTCTAGTTAACATTCTGGTGCCTGCTCTTATCCGAGGAGTAGAAATTCTTCTAATTAACATTCTGGTGCCTGCTCTTATCCGAGGAGTAGAAATTCTTCTAGTTAAAATTTTGGTGCCTGATCTTATCCGAGGCGTAGAAATTATTCTAGTTAACATTTTGGTGCCTGCTCTTATCCGAGGCGTAGAAATTCTTCTAGTTAACATTTTGGTGCCTGCTCTTATCTGAGGCGTAGAAATTCTAGTTAACATTCTGGTGCCTGCTCTTATCCGAGGCGTAGAAACACTTCTAGTTAACATTCTGGTGCCTGTTCTTATCCGAGGAGTAGAAATTCTTCTAATTAACATTCTGGTGCTTGCTCTTATCCGAGGAGTAGAAATTCTTCTAGTTAAAATTTTGGTGCCTGATCTTATCCGAGGCGTAGAAATTATTCTAGTTAACATTTTGGTGCCTGCTCTTATCCGAGGCGTAGAAATTCTTCTAGTTAACATTTTGGTGCCTGCTCTTATCTGAGGCGTAGAAATTCTAGTTAACATTCTGGTGCCTGATCTTATCCGAGGCGTAGAAATTCTTCTAGTTAACATTTTGGTGCCTGCTCTTATCCGAGGCGTAGAAATTCTTCTAGTTAACATTTTGGTGCCTGCTCTTATCCGAGGAGTTGAAATTCTTGTAGTAAACATTTTGGTGCCTGCTCTTGTCCGAGGCGTAGAAATACTTCTAGTTAACATTCTGGTGCCTGCTCTTATCCAAGGAGTAGAAATTCTTCTAATTAACATTCTGGTACCTGATCTTCTCCGAGGCATAGAAATTATTCTAGTTAACATTTTGGTGCCTGCTCTTATCTGAGGCGTAGAAATTCTTCTAGTTAACATTTTGGTGCCTGCTCTTATCTGAGGCGTAGAAATTCTAGTTAACATTCTGGTGCCTGATCTTATCCGAGGCGTATAAATTCTTCTAGTTAACATTTTGGTGCCTGCTCTTATCCGAGGCGTAGAAATTCTTCTAATTAACATTCTGGTGCCTGCTCTTATCCGAGGAGTAGAAATTCTTCTAGTTAAAATTTTGGTGCCTGATCTTATCTGAGGCGTAGAAATTATTCTAGTTAACATTCTAGTGCCTGATCTTATCCGAGGCGTAGAAATTCTTCTAGTTAACATTTTGGTGCCTGCTCTTATCCGAGGCGTAGAAATTCTTCTAGTTAACATTTTGGTGCCTGCTCTTATCTGAGGCGTAGAAATTCTAGTTAACATTCTGGTGCCTGATCTTATCCGAGGCGTAGAAATTCTTCTAGTTAACATTTTGGTGCCTGCTTTTATCCGAGGCGTAGAAATTCTTCTACTTAACATTTTGGTGCCTGCTCTTATCTGGGGCGTAGAAATTCTAGTTAACATTCTGGTGCCCGATCTTATCCGAGGCGTAGAAATTCTTCTAGTTAACATTTTGGTGCCTGCTCTTATCCGAGGAGTAGAAATTCTTCTAGTAAACATTTTGGTGCCTGCTCTTGTCCGAGGCGTAGAAACACTTCTAGTTAACATTCTGGTGCCTGCTCTTATCCAAGGAGTAGAAATTCTTCTAATTAACATTCTTGTACCTGATCTTCTCCGAGGCATAGAAATTATTCTAGTTAACATTTTGGTGCCTGCTCTTATCCGAGGCGTAGAAATTCTTCTAGTTAACGTTTTGGTGCCTGCTCTTATCTGAGGCGTAGAAATTCTAGTTAACATTCTGGTGCCTGATCTTATCCGAGGCGTAGAAATTCTTCTAGTTAACATTTTGGTGCCTGCTCTTATCCGAGGCGTAGAAATTCTTCTAGTTAACATTTTGGTGCCTGCTCTTATCCGAGGAGTAGAAATTCTTCTAGTAAACATTTTGGTGCCTGCTCTTGTCCGAGGCGTAGAAATACTTCTAGTTAACATTCTGGTGCCTGCTCTTATCCAAGGAGTAGAAATTCTTCTAATTAACATTCTGGTACCTGATCTTCTCCGAGGCATAGAAATTCTTCTAGTTAACATTTTGGTGCCTGCTCTTATCCGAGGCATAGAAATTCTTCTAGTTAACATTCTGGTGCCTGCTGTTATCCGAGACGTAGAAATTCTTCTAGTTAACATTTTGGTGCCTGCTCTTATCCGAGGCGTAGAAATTCTTCTAGTTAACATTCTGGTGCCTGCTGTTATCCGAGACGTAGAAATTCTTCTAGTTAACATTCTGGTGCCCGCTTTTATCTGAGGAGTAGAAATTCTTCTAGTTAACATATTTGTGCCCGTTTTTATCCGGGACGACACACTTGTTGTTACCTTGCAGGTGATGGCACACCATGTAGTGAATATATTACATAACTGCTACCATAAACATTAACCTAACACATGTGCCTTTCACAGGCATTGCAAAACACATGATGGACTTGCCTTACAAAGAACCAATGGTGTCCTAAAGATAACTTTTCTCACTCAAAATATCGTGAAACTTATTCAACGCCTCGCAGTTCACTCACTACTGAACAAAAGACATCGCGCCCGAACTATGTGAGGTATGACTACAGGATCCCTCCACGTGTCACTGTAGTACCCTTACATCTATCAGTGGAAGTGAGAACAGTGAGCCGGTCGGTACTGTAAGACGGTCGATACTGTAAGACTTTCCCCTACACTGTGCAATAAATTTTTACTTTTCTTCTCTTTCCTGCATGAAAGAGGTTCTTTCTTACAGATTTTGACCTCCAGAGATCGAACCTGTAATTAGTTTTGCTGTATCACTCAAGGTTTTTCTGAAATACTGAAATTCTGAAATATGACTCTCACCATGAAAATCGAACATAACCTTTCAAAGCAAAATGTTTTAATGAGTCTCTTGTGATTATCACCTTGAAATTTGTAATGTAGAAGTGCAAAGTTATAAATATCTGAATCTGATGTGAATCAAGTATTTCAGAGGTGTCGACATTCAGGCAGCATGAAACTACGCGGAGAAATACGGGAAAGTAAACATATATCATATTCGTTCATGCCCATTTAATTGCTCCCCTTCACATCAAAATGCATATCACGCATTAAAAGGGTGCAATAGCCCTAATGAGAATTTCTTTGGCAGGCAAGTTTTAATTTTGAAAAGCTTTGCATGTTTATCAATGAATGACCAACTCTTTTTCTCTAATCACACACTAAGCAAAACCAATGTGACAGGCTTGCATGAAATCTATAGTAAAAACAATTTAAAATGATGTAATAGTAATTGAATGAGATGTTAAGAGGAACCGGATAGACTCCTTACCCATTTACTATTATGTCCTCTTTCTCAGATGTTGCATGAAACATCACCTGCGTCTGAAACTAAGTAAATGTTTTCGACATCGATTGCCTTGGATGAATGTGCGAAAAGAGACCACTGTTCTGGCTTGTACAAATGTCATCACACCTCTAACATAATTTCAGCATGAGGAACAACCAGACCAAGAATAAAGCTGTGTAAGCCCTTTCTTGCCTTTCATGGAATTCTTTACGCTCTTCTGCAATGATTTCATTTCTACATCCTAGAAGACAGAAATTCTGCCTTCCATTTCCACAACTCCAAGTCCAAAATGAGATCACCCATATCAATTTATCTACATCTTGTACACTATCTGGTTCCAGTATCCATGGGCTTGAAATCAGTTTTATTTTCACAGCATGGTTTCTGCGTATGCGGAATTGAGCAGAATGTTGGAGAGGACGAATTACTGGGTAGGTCATGATGAACGATAGCCTTCTTCAACGTATGTGTGTCTGGAAAAATCTGTCAAGCAGAATTATACAGCAAACTCGCAAACTAAAGTGCAGAGTCATTGTTTTCTCTTCTCCTTTACTCTTCCCTCGTGCCTGTGAGCCCTGCAACTACAGAGTCACAGGGCATTCTTATTTTGGTCGAGCTATAGGCGTTAGAAACATGGTTCCTCGGAACATGCCAAAATCATAGGGATAACAAATGGCATTGCTATTCCATGTGCTAGTAACTGCACAAGACTAGCAACGTATTTGCGGAGCCCAGGTTTCATCTTGGGCCAATTTTACATCCAAAATGAAGATTGGCTTTACAATGGGAGTAACATTGCTGCTCTGTGCTATTAACGTAAACTGTCCACAAATCTAACAAAATACGCCACTGTTGTTTACACAGTGTCCAGACATTATGCACAAAAACAATAGGCTACCTGAATGTAGTCTATGTAAGTAACATACCATACATTTTCTGTGCACAAGTATTCTGGTGAACTTACTTCATACAACAATATTTTTCAACACAAAGTGTTCAAGACATAGTGGCATACAAAGCACTTTTGCCACATATGGAAAAATTGCGGGTGTTGCCAACACATAAAACAAAATGCTCCTATCCATTCCACCATTTCCTGACCAGTTCAAAAACAAAGAGACTAATTTCTCAGAAACTGTGGGTGATGTACGCAAGTGGGTCATATTTGTTTCTAGTAAGTGCTCACCTATCACAAAGACCACATGAAATTCAGGAAGCAAAACCTTTGTTGCACAATGTTATTAGTGTGATCATAAAATGTTGCGATGTTTGTACCAATTACACAAAATGCTCGAAGTTACATTTTTAGTGAATTTGAAAAGGTAATGAAAATTATGCTAATGCTGTATATTTCACTTAGCGACATCTACAAGCAAAAGATAGTAAATATCGTTCCGTATTTTATTCAATAATCATTAACGACATTTTAGAAAGAAAAGTACAAAGGTACGGTATAACTATTACACTTACCTACATACCGACAATGGTTATTTATATCATGATATAAATTTGACAGATTTTAAAATGTATAACAAATTTACCTTTTTGTTATTAGAAAGCGTCGTTACTACGGAAAAGATGATTATTGAACGATATCCGATTATTGGTTTATTATTGTAGAGCTATTAAACTTTTTCGCATAAAATATGTAGTTTAACAATAGGTGTAAGTAAAGAAAATATAATTGTTATTCAATCAATCTGTAGTGTACGAAGGTTTTCTTTCAAAATCTTAATTACGATAATATACTCTAAAATCGTATAATACAGAACATTGGCTATTGGATACTGATACAGTTAATCGTGTGATATAATAAAGTAGCCGAGTTTTTCCAACTTTTCAACAGAACCAAATAACATTTTGCCACTTGCTTTGGTGACGTGTCAGTACAATTACGTGATTACAATTTATTTCTGTCTTAAATGCTTTCCGTCTTAAATTCCCTCATTATGTTATACGCCCAACAACGTAGATTATAAAGGTAATAGTTAATTACAAAAGTATTTCGTGTTCAAATTACACTGGTCTACATATGATTTTTTTTTCTGCTGACTTCGATATTTTAACTTATTCTATATAATTTGAGGTCGCTGATTCCAAATATGTAGTCAGAAAATGTGTATCACGTCACAATTTTTCACAAATCACATTTCAAAATTTTCACAATATTATAATACTGGGCTAAACTCCAACAATTTTCCATATAGATATCTGCACATAATGAAATTATAGGACTATACATAGGTGGTGTAGCTGATAACAGGTGTTAAGTTGCATTGTTTCACAAGTCACATTTCAAAATTTTCAGAAAATTATATCCGGCTACATTCCAACAGCACTTGCAAAGAGAATGCGACGTAGTCAGATGTCCATGCAGAGTATCACGTCACGTTGTTTAACATACGTTTCTATTTTCTCAATAGGGAGTTCTTAATGGACAAAAAGTTTAGGCAATTCCGGCAAATTGATCAATTTGTTTCACGAGCACATACAGTCAACACCTGATGCCTCTACTTACGCTAAACTTAACATACACCACAGAATAGCACAACATGCATACCTACTTAGGCAAAAATTTTCGTTTCTTTGATTTTCTGGAGTAGGTGGCCTCAGGAACGTCACGCTGCAAGCAAGCAAGCAAGCAATAGTCGACCATCATGTTTTCATTCCATCTCCCCTAATATCTGTGCTCCATGGTTTTTATGTCTTGGTGGAAGCGTTCGCCCTGTTCTTCACTTACGGCACCAAGATTGGACGGAAATACATCTAAGTGGCTGTGCAGGAAGTGAAGCTTGACACTCATATTTACTCCTAACTTTTGAAACGTCACCAACAAATTTTCAACTAAAACCTCGTAGTTGTGCGCCCTGAAGTTTCCAAGAAAGTTTGTAATGACATCAGAAAAGGCACACCATGCATCTTTCTCTGTGCGGTTCATTGTTTGTAAGAACTCTTCATCTTTCATTAGCATCCTTATCTGAGGACCATCAAAAATACCTGCTTTTACTTTCTCATGCGTCAATGCAGGAAACTTTGAGCAAATGTATTTAAAGCAAGCCCCATTCTTAACCAGAGTTTTACATACGGCTTCATTAATCCCAACTTAATGTGCAGTGGAGGAAGTAACACTTTCTTAGGATCAACAAGCGGCTTGTTCTGGATGTTTTTCGCCCCGACTTCAAATCTTTTCCTGGCAGGCCACAGTCTTCGTACCCAATGTTCGTTCCTTGCTCGACTGTCCCATAAACACAAAAAGCATGGATATTTCGTGAAACCTGCTTGTTGACCTTGACTCCATTGTCTGAGATTTTCTACACAGGTCCTGCATACTTTATGAGCTGCCCAGGATTTATCTCGGTCACCCAATTTTATTCCAAAATATGCACTATATGCTTTCCTTACAAAGTCAGTAATATTTGTCCTTTGTTTTGGGGTTGTAAAAGAACAGCAAATGTAACAAAATATATCAGGGTTGTTCTTGCACTTTCGACGAACAGATGCCATGTCAACAAAAATACACAACAGCTGAACAGGTAATCGCTTCGTACCGCTTCCGTATACGATACTCAGTTCTATTTGTAATTGGATTGAATTTTAAATGAATAATCTCTTTAGTTAATATACTCTTGTGTTTCTACATTTAACAATGTTCGAATAACTGATTGAAATAATATTCATTATAATATTCCATGGGCTGCTATCTTGTGACCTCTTTACGGACTACGTTGTTTCATTGCTCTAAATATACATCCCTAATATTAGATAATTTTCTATTTTCCTCCGAAACCTGACGTGATAGAAAAAACGGATTTCGGTATTGGATTTACCACCCTCGAATTACTACAGAACAACCATCAGCCTCCAGTCAGCAAAATGAACGTAGACCAGTGTTATTATTGGTTAAACCAATTACAAACTAATGCAAATAGAATTAAATTAGAAGTTTAAACGTTAGTGTGTATGGGAATCATTTCTGTCTCAACAGCTGAACACATGAAGATCTCGTCATTAAGCGTACTAGTCGACTAATCATGAAATTGTTTTGAAGGAACTCTCACAAAGAACGCGAATGCCCACGCCGGGATTCGGACCCGGGTGAGATGTTGAACCTTATGAAGTATATTTTACAGTATACAATCATTCACAATTATCTTACCAAATCGCATCATTAGTTCTAAGAAAATCTGTTCAAATGTACACTAATATGGAGGGTGACCATAATATTTTAACCCAAAAACGGGACATTCCAAGGAGGTCAGTTTACACCCCCTCCCCCCGTAAAAAATCGGTTAGGCCTAATTATAAAGGTATTGCTACACTGGAGTTGAAGAGTGCCATAAATATTTATCAGAAGAAGAAATCTTCTTGAGAACAAAGGAAGCCTTTCCGGAAAGCTTCAAGAATTCAACAACTTCGTTTTTCATCAATCGTTCATAAAACTCCCCATCCCAATTATCTAACACACAAAGCGAAATCTGTCTTTTGAGTTTGTGTTAAGATGGGAAAATTGACATTCTTGTAGCAGGTTCGTATTGGAACTACATGTACGCTTCTTCAATATCTTTACTCATTGCTTTACAAATAACGGAACACACATAAAAACAATACAGCTGCCTGCTCGAACACTCTCGATTGCCATGACGCTAGTTTAGAAATTCCATCATCATTTTTTTTAGCGTAAAATGTTTCTTAAATTGAGATTTTGTTTTCAAGCTAACTCCTAGACTTTTATAAAACTGGACAAATAGTGTTATTTATTAATATCCAGGTCGAAATTCGAACCCGGGATCCCGGGCGTTGTAAAGCAAATCACAGAGACTACATCCAGAATCTTGAATACCGAAAATTTAAAAAATATACAGTACCCAAAATTCGAAGTGATAAAGAGTTAACAGAGATACGACAGACCCATTAGGGCACTTTTGCAAACCATGTACAATTCAGTGCCCCCAAGTGAGAAAACATGCCTCGGCGAAACAGGGGTTACTTTGCGAGTGTGCCTTCATCAATTTCATCATATCATCCCTCATCCTCAACGTCGCGATTAGCCCCAAAACAAAAGTTTTCCGAGGTATATAGGCCGAATAATCTAGAAGTTAGAATAATTTCATGTGCACATGCCCTGATGTTGATCAAATCAAAAAAGCAGAGTTCCACATTTTGCCTCATATTTCACCTTGTATGACAGCCAGGAAAATGAAACAAGTTTCATTTCGTTGCCAAAGGTCCATTCTATGAAAAGAAGGCTAATGTTTTGCGTCCTATTCGATCTATCTACTTCGTTCGAGCCATGGGCGTCAGCAGGGGGTCGACCCCCCTTGGAAATTTGCATCTACCTTTTTTTTTTTTCAATTCATGGCAATTCGTAAACGAAGCACATTATTTCACATCATTTTGCGTCATTGTTTAAACATGGTCTTGAGATATCGAATTTGGTACGAAACTTTCATCATTTGCAACACTGAAACTCTGTTAATTTGTAACTTTGACACGTTTTGAAGCTTCTTATACTACTGCGTTTGCTGCTGCTACTGCTACAAATGTTAGAAGCAACTATTATGTAATCTTGGTAATAACAAGTACTATATTATTTATATAAGAAACTTATTGGATGCTAAAATGAACTAAATTTAATCTGCTACTGCTGCTGCTGCTACTACTACTACTAGTAGTAGTAGTAGTAGTATAATAACAACAATTTAAAATATCGATAATGCAATAATTTTAAAAATGAACTCCTCTTTGACAAACTTCTGCATATGTCACTGGTCTGCATCACAATATTTTTGAGGGGAGGGGGTGTCCTCGACATCTTCGATTCGACCCCCCTAGGAAAATTTCTGGCGACGCCCATGCTTCGGGCAACTTCATTTTGGAAGCTAAAACATCAGGGCAAGCAACCCCTGCATAATTACATTTATATTTGCTGAAAAATAAAAAAAATAATATAGTATCCCATAGTAGTTACAGTAGCAGAAACAGAAGAATGTATGTTTACGTATATTTTTTATTTGCTTCAATCAAACTGTTCAAATATTGTACAGGGACATTTACTAGAAAAAGCCTTTCTATAAAAAAAAACATATATGAATGAGCATGGTGTTAAAAACCATGCAAGCAATTTTAGGCATGTTTTTTTTTAAAAAAAATCATGATTTTTATCCACGCTGTGTACAAGTATGCAAAAGTTTATCGATAATGCATATCGTTTGGTTCGATTTGATTTGAAAGCAAAAGTATACAAGCTCACTAACTTATGACGCGCGACTTTGATACTCGATTCCCGGATTTGCATATTAAAAACGTGGATACTTATGAGACATCATTTTTTAACTTTTTGTTAACAATTTTTAACTCCAATAGACAAACGAGCATATCGTTCGATATAAGCAATAGGCTGAAACATTTGTCAGTACAGTTAATACAAAGCTTTTCAGACTTTTAACACACACAGTGCAAAATTATAACCTTGGTCATTCACACGACTGTAGCCATATTTGTTTGTCTATGCAAATGTATCCAGTCACCTGTCACTTCCCTCAAACAAGTTAACCACATTAAAAAGTACATAAACTGTCTGGAATTTCACCTGCCCTACCTAAAAGCTTCAAAACCTCACCTTCCAGAAATGAGGATTCAACGAACGCATTGCGTGCGTCAAACTATTACTTAATGCAGTTTTAACTGTAACAGATTACGGAATGAGTTAAAGCAGCCATAAGGAAAAAGGAATTAAACCCATATTTCTCGTTTACGACTTTCCGTTTGGTTGTCGTAGTTACGTATTCAGGATATATAAAGCGAAACAGCTGCTAAAACCAGCGTCAGTAGTACAGTAGCAGAACTAAGCTTAGGAAATGCGTTCCTCCAAGGTTTTCCCGCTTCTGTGTGCTTTCGTCGCCATCTTGGCGACGAGTAACGGTACAGAGGACAAGATGTCTCCAGCGGAGGCTTCCGAGAGAAGAATGGCTGATTGCTTGGAGGAAGGGGACTTCGGTTGCATCAAAGCGAAGGTGTTGAATAACTTGCACAAGCTGATCCAGAAGAAGTCATTGAGGCTGATGGATGGGTTGGTGTTGGATTACACCGGCGACGAGAAAACCAAGGCGGAAGCAGCCAGGGCCATCAAGGAGGAAAACTGGTCTGGACTGTTGGGTGACATCATCCCTAAGATGGTTCAAAATCTTGGCTTCAATGTCAACGATGCACGTAAGCAATTTCTTTTAATTCAATCGCAAATGGGTACACTGTAAAAACAATGGTGTTAAACCGATAGAGACAGTGATCCCAGGAGGTCCACATTACATTTTGGCCATTGTTTAACCCAGGGGTCCTCAAACGTTTTCGTTTCACGGCTCCCTTAGTGTTACAAGACATTTCCGCGACGCCCAAGTCTGAATGTGGGCCTATTTAACACTTGCAACGCTCAGTTAGTGATGTTAGGTTGCTTGCCTGAAGTTTAAAAATAAACACATATTTGGACAATCATATCATTTCACTGAAAATATTGGAACATTTCGCGGCGCCTCTGTAAGCCAGGTACGGCGCACACTTTGGGTACCACTGATTTAACCTTTAAGGTATTAAAATAACACATAAAATGGTTGTGACCAACACTATTTTAATTCGTATAAAGGTTAAATATTGACGAAACATCACATTTTGACATTTGTTTAACCTCAGAGGTGTTAACACATAAAATGGTTGTAATCAACATGGGCGTAACTTGGGGCCTAATTTTGAGGGGGCAGAATCGAACTTCGAGCTCAACTTATGGTGTGGGGGGGGGGGCAGGCTCGAAGTTTTCCAAACTAAATAAATAATTAATGTGATGTAACTGTGATATTTGCAAAATCACAAATATTACTCCTAATTATTTTGTTCCACAGGTCCCAGGAGGATAACAAAGGTACTATTAACTTGAAAATTTTAATCAAACTGAAAATTTGGGGGGGCACGTTCCCCCTTGCCCCAGCTAAGTTACGCCTATGGTAATCAATACTATTTTAATAGATCTGAAGGTTAAATATTGACTAAAATGTGGCGCGGATCTACTGTTTATACTATTATACATACTATAATTTTAAATTTAAACTTTAAACTTCCATCAATAAGAAATTACAAATGTTTGCAGTAACTTTTACTAAAACTAACTTTAAGCATTAAACCCCCTCTTCATTTCTTGAAGTGAATTGGTAGTCCTTTTCGAAGAAGTACCCTTCCATCTTAAAACTGTGGTTGCCTCTATAGTTGCAGATCGATGGATATTGTGCTTACCGTGACATCTGATGGTAATGTCTAAACCAAATTTTGGTCAAAGTATTGATGGTTGAAATCAACCCTGTTTTAACAACGCTGAGATGCAATAGTGAAGTAAGAGTATGTGAGAATGTTGAGTACGACGAACGCTATTGTCCGATTTGCATGAAACGGATTGGACATTTTGTCGAGAGTTGTTTGGAGCAGTCCAACTGCTGTTATTGCAATAGAATTTAAAAAAATAATACTGATAGAGTCATGAACAAACCAAACAAAACAAAACAAAAAAAAAACTGGCAAGATGAAGACTGACTGCCTGAGAGCATGGTCACCCAAGTGAAGACTGACTTCTTGCGCCCACACTTACATTACAACATTAGCTGCTTGACTATGTTGAAGCTTATCTATCAAATATTTCAAGAACTGGCGCCATATACAGACGTGTTCTGAACCTCTAGGTTTTTGGCATGGATACACGGAAACTTATTTCTGTGATATTTTGTGAACAGTGTGAGAGATTTGAGTGTGCAAAATTTCGTCATATTTTTAATTTTGCGTGTAATCAGAAATTCAATTCACTAATCACACCAAATCTACAACCAGGGCAGCAATCTGGTTGCTGCATTCCCTCTTGCTTGTTATTTTTTGGTACTTGAGGGAATTCTTATATACAATTTATATAATTTTCCAGTTCTTCGAGAGGAATTAGTTGAATTTCCTCTCCACTGGAAATTTTTCAAATACCGCTCTGTCAAGTGTGTATCGACAATTCTCAAGCGACAGAAAATATCAATCTTACACATATTTGATTAGCTATAATATTTGCAGTATTAATAACAAAAAGGAACCCTTCAGATTCAGATGAAATAACATAAAACTATTTACTTATTGTCGTACGAAGTGTGTTCTTCCGTGCATATCCTGTAGTATATGTACTATTTTTAGCCTTTATCTTGTAATTGTCTGAAAAAGTATGAATCGAGTGTTTGATGGCGCTGCAAACAAAAATTATATATTTTCTATTTTTCTACTAAGTTTACCAACGCACAATAAGGATTTGAGTAAAAATTAGTGTGGTTTAATTCTTTGAAATGTAATGTAATGGATACTGTAATAGTATTTGTTATCTTAAGAATAAGTTTACAAAATCAGTATATATTACTCTATTAATATTCCATTACTCTATATCATTAGTAAATCTCATATGATTCTTTTACGATGGTAACAGGTGTTAATGATAAAACACATCTTAGTATAACTTATTAGTTAGTACACAGGTTGGCAGAGTTTGATAGTTATCATTGAAATATTACTGAAATGTATTGAAAACCCAATTGCGATTTAAGGATAAGTATAAAATATTAGTTAGTACGGAGGTTGGTAAAATTTTACAATTCTCATTGAATTGTCATGTTTAAATGCAGTATTTAGAATGGAATCAAATTATACGTTCCCTTGGGTTTTGCAATAAAGTTTATTTTTCTTTCTCTTCTTTTCCCAGGTGGTCACCAGAAGAGGTTAATTCTTCCGTTCCTTGCCGCGGCAGGATTCTACACGTTCTTGCTCACCCTCGGAGTTATTGCAGCCAAATTCTTGGGGTCCACATCTCTCCTTGTCGGAATAATTTCTTTAGTTCTGTCTGCCATTAACGGACTCGCAAAGGTGGTCGGCAATCAGAACAGATATTCACCACCTGTGACGTATACTCACTACGACGCCTACGGACATCATCCGGAGATTGAACATGGTCCATACTAACATGTGCTCGGTATGTTCTACCTTTATCTTAAAAACGAAACCCTTTGTACAAATGTTGCAATTACAATATTGGATATGGAAGTCAGGTTATACCAAGATATCTAAGTTTTAGGATTAATATTTTAAGACCTTGTGGTCAAAATAAGTGTCAAATAAGGCACGAATTCGAATGCCAACAATACTCTTATCAAATTTCTTTACTATTTTACATAAGTTAATTGTAAAGGCCTTCTTAGTTCGTGAAATGTATGCATTGGCTTTCCTGATGGCGTCGAGTTAATGTTCTTGTCTTGTAATTTTGGACTCATGGGTTCAATGGTCGGTCAAGATTGTATAGTTTCTGATTCCATCTTAAACGGTAGGTTCATTCTAGATTATCCTATTAGTGATAAAATGGATTTAAACATTCAAACAAACTTGGATAGGACAGAACACAAGCAGCACATAGGATTTATCCTGGCTGTGAATTCAGACGTTGAACCTTGTTAGTTTACAAGAGTGCAGTCTGGAGTATACTAAGAGAAAAAGAGGTTGGCATTTCAATGCTTAACGAAAAGGCTTAGACCCCCACTTATGGATTTTGTTTGTCAAAGACCCAATAGTGTATTTGTTACTAGGGCCCGAAATTTGATTTGTGTGTGTAGCCTATGAGGGAAAGTCTCCACATTAGCACTCAACCAATAATCTTCATTATTGAGGCCTCGAGCATCTCGAAGAAGAGCAGTTTCAGTGTTCATTGCAAGGGTGTCCATCACCAAGGGGGTGAGCGTGTGCTCTAGCCCCAGTGACAACCCCACCCCACCCAAGCATAAAAAAGAAAGAAATGTAGAGTGAGAATACTTTCGGAGCATCTCTGTCTGTTATACATTTGCAGCTTGGGAGCGAGTCGTCACTCTCGAAGCTTCCAATCAGCAAGCGAGCCGCTGACGTCATCTCAAGCCAACACCTATCATTGATTCTGATGCTCAAGCTTTAGGCTGTCAGTAGGCTCGCTAGCACCGTCAACCGGAGTTGCTCCCAAAATAATGGAGAAAGAGGGAGATGAAAAGAGAATGAGTGAAGAATGTGAAACAAAAAGGAACGAAAGCAGAAAATATGAGAGAAAAAGATGGAAATAAAACAATAGGTGAGAAAGAGATAGAGCGAAGGAAAAGAGAAAAGTGAACAGATTAGAAAGATAAAGAAAGACAATAAAGCTATAGGTAAAATAAAGTGAAGCAGAAAGAGAGATAAGGAAGGAAATTGAAACTACAGAGATAAATTGAAATGTAAATCCAACGTGCGAAGTAGCACAGCACATCTGAAAACACCTCATTCAGAGCACCCAAAGAAAATTTCTTGTCAATGCCGCTCATTTTGCATCGTGACGGGGAGTCGACAGGAGCTTCGAGATTACCATTGTCTCCTACGATGTACACTGATAAATATGTTGCTTACAATACCTGTTGGATAATTTCTAAGCCTGTTCCACGAAGGGAATTAAAGATGAACAGTCACACATTGTACCAGGAAAATATCTACAAAGGTCCAATGATTTTAATAAAACTGTGACTTTATTCACAGCACAACATGTATACAGTTGTCTTAAAGATTTTTATAGATGAGAAGAAAATTTGTCACCTTCATTAAGAAGAATGAATGATAAATTTGAACAAAATTCGATACCGCAAAGAAAAAATAGAAGATATTGATTCAGCCAGAGATAAGCTATCATATACTTAATCCCATGATGGGAAACTTTGTCTAGGAGTTGCAAAAGATGCAAACATGGTAATAAGTATCAATTTGAAAGTTCCCACGCCAAACTGTAAATAATTGAATCATTCTCTAATTAATTTACTTATCAATTATGAAACTGGCTTTATCAACTAAGTGTTAAATCTAGAAATAAACGCTGCTGCCACCTAATAATAAAGCTGAGAACTTCATGTAACCAAGAAACTACGAACAGTATGAATTAAATAGAAACTCTTTGTTGTTCAACCATGGAAGAGTTCAAGTGGACGAATCCAAACATGAGGGGGGAAGTAGGTACGAACAGGCACCAATCTATGCCGTGTGCTTCAGATCAGTCTTTTTTATGCGCCCAGTTGTTAATTTTCGCTCAATTTTTTTTGTGTTTGTGACTTGTGATCACTCTTTAAAGTTTAACACAGGCAATTTCCGCTTTATACTTGCAGCCGTTGCACCTATTTTGCCAGTAGACTCGTCCAGTTAGCGCATGCGCTCTTGCGTTGATGATCCCGACTAATGCAGACAGACTGTACTTTATGACTTTCTCTCATATTTTAAACGCTCTATCAATATTCAAATGAATGTTCAACTATTACTATAGACGTTAAACATATAAACATATCAACATAGTGGTTTTTTTTTTGCTATTTGACAAGCTGATACGATTAAATTCCTCTTCCGGGATAGTAATATTGTTTGAGAAGCAGTGACATGAGACACTCCGATTGGCTACCTTTAGTTAATTTTTCTTAATTTTTTCTCAATCACTACAGGCAAGTTACACTATAAATGTAGATTAAGCGTGCTCTATCTTCTCCTTTATATTTCGTTTTCTCATCTTCACCATTCCGGGTTAACTTTGCCGTACAAGCAACACAAGAAAACAAGAAAATGGAAATATATTGGATGTAACACTTTGCGCCAAAGTCCACAGACAGGAGATAAACAGATAAATTTATGTTTCAAACTAGATATTTCATCGTTTATCCTTTGCTTTCTTCACTTTCTAAAATCCATAGTGTGTGAAATATATATACACCCGGTCTAATGTGCAACCATAAAATATTACCTTATTCCTATTTATTCCTTGTGAAACGATAATCCTTTTAGCAACACAATGATATACATTTTAACTAATTTACCTCCTTGATAAATGATGCAAATGAATGATGAAGTGTATAATGGATTGATTATATAATCGAGCCTTAATCAGGATTCGAACCAAAGATCCCTGAAATTGTAAATTGTCACCAGGTTTTAAGAAAATTTACAATTACAATGCTACAAACTTACATTATTTTGTATTAAAGCAATAAACTAGGTTAAAGAATTACTATGTACATGTTAGCTATAATAATATTAAACAAAATAATTATTATGGTAATAATGACGGTACAATTAAATTGAAAATAGCCACTGATTCTGAATACGAAAATAAGAGTAACAGATGACAATCGAATTAATAGAACTTTCTTTAATGTAATGTGACTTATTTACGCAACATAGTGCTTCTGATTCCACTCTCAGAAATTGAACTAAAATATCTTATTTTACATTGTGGCATTTGCTGTATAATTTCAATCCTTGCTTATAAACTGTCCATATATTTTTAGAAAGTTGTGCTGAAATAATTCATTTGTATATATTTCCTTACTCTTTGTACCCAATGAGTCATTATGTCACGTGCCTTTACTTGCCCGAGAATGAATTCTGTAACTAGGTAATTATTGAATTGCAAAATAAGAGAGTTTACAGTTATTCATTATTACTTTAACTTCTTGTTAAGGAATCTTTCTAATTACTTTTCTTTATTTACAGGTTACAAATTGGGCGACATGATGTGAAGATATTCCCCTCCTTACTACAGTACAGGGTTAGAAGAATGGCTTGTTAATCATCTATCGTTTAACTTACGGTTTCGTCTCGTTCATTAACTTTAAATTTATCTATTTATTTTAAATAATTCGTACAAAAATAATAAGTTCATGCGCATATTAATTAAATAAATTTGAATGTTCTGTCAAGTCTGTGGGAATTAGTACGAATGTTGGCGTGAATGTGTTTGCTATCTAGAGTATGTATGTTATGTATCGCACACACTGATGTGATATTTGTATGATATGTAAATAAAATATAAAGTTTTCATGCAAAATACTCCTGGTATTTAATTTTGATCCCAATCCTAAGATCTGAGCAGACAACAAGCACAATTGTTAGTATCTTACAATAGAAAATGAAATAAGCAAAAGATTTACACTCAATTCGGAGTGTTAAGAATTTATTCTTGAATCACAGCTTCTTCAATAAATCCTGTGATTCAACCAGGTATTCAGCAAAAAATCCAAATTTCTTCGAAAGTGTATCTGTAAACATATCAAGTAGAAGTTTGCCTAAAGCAATTTGTTATTTTTAATTGCTCTCATTTGGCTTATTTAACGATGTTATTAAATTCGTTTATGTTAATAATTCACCTCCAGAATGGATACTGAAGATTCTGAAAGAACAAACAAGAAAGCAAAGTGTTAGACACATGTTATTTTTTTGGTATTCTGAACGCGAATTATGTTCTAACAGTATTTGATTTCAAAGATTAAATGTCATTCTTTTACACCTTAATATCTAACTACTGAAAAAGTATTTCATGGATAGTTCAAATTAAATATAAATTAATTAATATTAAAATCATTTTTTATTTTATAAATATAATTTTTGAAGAAGCTATCATGTTTAAAATAATTCCTAAACGTCTTGGAAGTTTATTTACTTCTATCCTCTCAGTAATTTTATATGTCTACATTTTCGATATGGTGAGCATTCCAAAGACTCTTTGCATACTCGGAAATGAATTAATCACAATCAAAGCATATACATTGTAAAACGAAAATGACTTGGTCAACCACTGAACTTGCTTAATTAATATACAAAAATGTATCTTATTTGTATTTCCTCTCCCCCCCCACCCCCCTCTCTCTCTTGATGAACCTTCGTCGTCTTCAAACCCTCTGAAACATCATTCATCTACCTAAGTCTTTTTCATTCTTATTTGATGTAACTTAGAGCTTAGCATTCTTACAGAGTAATTCTATCTCAATGTAATTTCATTATGTCAAATAAGGAATGTAAATAATGAACACACTATCTGAACAGCCTTGTAATCACGGGGTCCCGTGTTCGATACCAGCTGGTATCCCACTTTAAACTGTAGGTCCAGATCCGATTAGCCTTACTGTGCATAGAGAGGACTTAAAACACCACATCAATGAATCGATCAAAACTATCTGGACAAATTCTAATTAAAGTATTTCTCATTCGATTTGTGGTTATTAAAGAATGTTTCCATCATCACAAAGTATCATTGTGAGGAAAATAAAGCCAAAATTTTTATAACTTTGTTATTTCGATTGAAGACACATAAGATGATGGTATGACTCGAATGTATGACAGACTTGTAAATTACTACTGATCTAGTGCTCTTAAAAGAAGTAAAACAGTCCTAAAGGATTTTTCGACATAGTGTGAAATAGTAATAGTAAACGTACTCGATATCGCTTAATCACAAGACTGTCCTAAGTTCGATACTTGTCACCCGCAAAAAACAAACTAAAATTATAATGTGAAAACGAGAGACAATAAACTCTCTTGAAAAAGGGTCTAAGTGTCGTATCTAATACATATTTCAAACAAAGAACGATTGCCACTAACACCTAAAAAAATATTTAATCCAACCTTAACTTCAGCTCATAAAAAAATTACATTGTGCACTACACGGTTCCTCAATTACCCAAAATTTTTAAATTATTCACACAAATCGAATACTAAATATATAATACAAATTTAATATTACATAAAACTTTCTGTTAAGTATGTCATACGAATATATTGAATAATATAAATATTGTTAATGGTAGAAAGATTATTTTAAAATAAAAGTAAACAACCTCTTTCGTTATGTATACTATTTATGGTTCGTTTCTGTGCCATCTATCTTTATAAAGTTCAAGTCTAAGCACATCACTGTCAGGGATTTTAAGTATAAAAAATATCCGTTTCAATGTAACAGTTGTATCAAATATTGTTTTCTTTAACTACCAGGGATTTACTTGAAAATGTAGCGGACCGAGAGACATACATTTGAAACTATTCCAGCTGAAAATATAAAATTGGAAAGGTTCAAAGAATTCTGCGTTACCATTGAGTATCGACCTTATTTTATTTGTCAGCTGTTCAGCAATCGAACCAAAACTCGATACCTATCGATTGCTCACGAACTATTACCGATAAAAATAAATACATTAGTGAACTGAGAAACCTGTCTAATACTATCGTACAGCAATGTACATAATGTTGATTGGTAAGGTCCCTTGGATAATGGGAGCCTAACATTCAACTATAAAAAATGGGTATAATTTGGAACTTCGATATTTCAGAATCAACTAAAGATTCAGATATATAAATTGAGAAATACCAATGTTATTTTTCATGTGTTTCTGCGCCAACAATGGAAGATTTCGATACTTGATAATTCTGAAGCAAGTTCTAAAGTTGTATATTGAATTATTTCATAGATCAATTGATCTGTTCGTCAGTTTTCCAGTAGGAGACAAAAATTGCCATTATAAAGATATAGGAATATGATTACCTTGTATATTTAAAGGGCAATAAATTAATAATTTGATAAGACATGAGTGATATCATTTTTATTATTTAAAATTTTGTGTAATTATATCGAATTTAAATTCTAATTTATTACGATATGTTACATCTTATTTTATCTTAATAAATCGTAAAATACATTATTTAACTAAAACAATGGTTTCAAACTTTCTTAAACGCTTGTAGAAGTTTCCTTAACGGAATCAAACAGACCACATAAAATGTGTACTAAAAAAGAAACAAACACCTTGACTCAAACATCTCTTTGATGACCAGGGTCTGCCAAGCGCATTCTCGTTTGATGACGCAAAGGTCAGAGCATTTTGGTTTTGGAGGCCAGAGTCCGCTAATAGTAGTTCCAAATTGTACCCCAATTGTCTTTATGATGCTGGAATAGCAACACAATTTTGGTCGCATCCCATTTCGCCTAATTCTGATCCGCCTAATGGCTTATCAGTACATTTCAATGAGGTTAAACAGCTGTCCACCATTTTAAGCGAAAGGGGATATCCCTTTGCCGAATCCCATTTCGCCTAAACCTATTGGAAGGGAGATATTGCAAAAGAGGAAATTTTGACTGTCATCAACGTAAACACTACACAATTCCGAGCATGTGTCGATGCTAATTACGAACAGTCACATGAGCCAAATAGTCGGATGTTGCTCTTAAAAAAGAGCATTTTCACACAATCCAGCAGCTGAGGGAGTTTGTCGCATTTTCTACAAGACAAAAAAAGACCCAATTTCTTAGTGTATCTTTTAGTAGGCAGGGACGATCCTTAATACGTCTCCATTTCAAACTCTGACGTTTAGCAGAGCAGCTTCATTGACTCTTCATTTTCTGCTTGTTCTTGATCTATCTAACCTAACCTAACCTAGCCACGTGTGTAACATCAAGGAGAACCAAGAATAAATTAACATATCCAAACAGAGCACGTATCTCCCTGTTGAGAGACAATTCAATTTCCCTCATATGAAATATTCCCCTTTCAACCAGTTCAAGCGAAATGGAATTTGGAGATATCCCGTTTCGCCTAAAATGTCTGCCAGGTCATAAATCACATTATACTGTACTGATAACCAATTAGGCGAAATGGGACTACACGCTCGCACCAAAGCCTAGAGTGCTATACGAGAGCTCAAAATATGTACTGACTATTTTAAAATGTCAAACAAATAAGTAGTTTAATAAATGAAAATTCCATTTTTCACTGTTTCAATTTATAATTCCACGAGAACCGACAACCCGCATACAAGCATGTATTACAAAGTTTCGTACAAAGTAATGTAAGTTTTACAGTGATATACTGTAGGTTGAGTAAGTTAACATCTACACTTATCAAACATGCGTTTATAGAGTAAAATAGCAGGCTATGTTGTTTGAGAGAAATGATGTCATTTTAAATAATGCTAGCTAGCTCCTTTGACCAATCTTTCTAATCAGTTTTGTTTGTTTGCGCAGTGGCGACTCGTGGATTTCTTTGGTGTAGGAAGTTATGGTAAACAGACCGAGGAAAGTTATCGAAAATGCGTTCAATTACACAGTGACATGTATCGCTTGTACCTTGTACAGTGTCTCTCAAAAGTTTTAGGACAACGACATTTTAAACTAGGCAACCCAAATTACGTAAGGCGCTGGTGGGTTGCGTGTAGAGTTAGGCTCAATTTCAGGGTTGCCATATGCACAATAGACATGTATGAAATACGCGAAAGGAATAAAACCAAGTATTATTGTATAAAACTCTAAAGAAAATATCAGTATTATATTTGCCGCAAATAGGAAATACTTTCTGAAAGAAAGAAAAACGATTTTCTAGTATTTCATTGCTGATGAGTCTACACAAAGGAAGAGAGGAGAGGAAACGAAAAGGGACAACAAATGAGAGGAGAAAATAGAGAGCGAAAGGGGAAGAGGAAAAGTAAAGGAGGGAATAAAATATAGGACAGATGTAGATAGGAGAAGTAATGAGAAGAAAGAAGAAAGGGAAAATATGCGAGGAGAGATGAGGAAAATGGAGTAAAGAGGAGAAGAGAGGAGGGAAAGAGAGGAGAGGAGAGGAGACGAGAAGAGTGGAATTGAGAGTAGAGTAATAGAGAGAACATGAGAAGAACGAAACGAAGAGGAGAAGAGTGCAGTGGTGTCAGAAATCTAAGAGAGAAGAGGAGTTGAGAGGAGTGGAGAAGAATGGGATGGAGATAAGAGGCAGGAACAGGGGCGTTATGACATATAAGCAGAGGACAAGAAAGGGAGAGAGGAAAGAAGGAGAGGAGAAGGAGATAAGAGAAAGGAGACGAGAGGAGGGATGATGTATTTCTAGAAAAAATCGTCTCAGCGTCAAGAATTGATGCATTGATCAAAATATCGACATGAAACATTCAATAATATTTTAAAATGAATTGGAGAATGCATTAGATCGGTGCGAAATGCCTTTGGCTGAGTTCAGAGCGAGATAAAATCTGCCACGTAAGATATTTGATTCTACGTGCGATTTCACCACTAAAAGCATGAATGTAATTTTCATATTTATAAGAATTATCCAATTTTTATCCACTTCTCAGTTCGTTGAAATGTATGTTTTGTTATTTAACATTTATCCCCCACCCCCCATCGTTAATTCCAAACAGAATCATTCCGTTTCACACTGCTTGGAAAATGAACACAGTGGGATATGTCTAAAACTTACGAAAATGTTCTGCCACCTGAACATTTACTCTACTCTCAACTCCACTCTTCTCGTCTCCTCCTCTCCTCTCCTCTCCTCTCCTCTCTTTCTCTCCTCTCTTCTCCTCTTTGCTCTATTTTCCTCATCACTCCTTGCATATTTTCCCTTTCTTCTCATTACTTCTCCTATCCACATCTGTCCTATATTTTCTTCCCTCCTTTACTTTTCCTCTTTCCCTTTCGCTCTCTCTTTTCTCCTCTCATTTGTTGTCCCTTTTCGTTTCCTCTCCTCTCTTCCTTTGTGTAGACTCATCAGCAATGAAATACTAGAAAATCGTTTTTCTTTCTTTCAGAAAGTATTTCCTATTTGCGACAAATGTAATACTGATATATTCTTTAGAGTTTTATACCAGGTGGTTATAATTAAAGTGACGGTGTTCAGAGTGGTACAGCACGGGCAGTAATGAGAGTAGCAGTCTGAAACTTCGTAGATATGCTAATGAAGCAATGCGCTCGCGAATTATGCAAAAAAAAGTAGTTCCAATTCTCGCCACCAGGGTAAAAAATGGCGCTGTAAGCAGTCAAAACGTGGAATTTTCCGTAACTCTGACGTCAAAGTCGGTGACATTGCCTAACCATTGTGTGAGCTCCCTGGTTGTTGTTGGTGACGCTTGTTGCTTTTTCCTTTAGTAATGTTCATGTAATTCGAATACTGAAATTGTAGCGATATTTTATTACAAAGAGTATTGTTTTCTGCGATTTATAGTGTTTTTCCTGTAACTATACCAAGTTTTGACTGCTTACAGCGCCATTCTTACCCTGGTGGCGAGAATTGGAACTTTTTTTGTCATAATTCGCGAGCGCATTGCTTCATTAGCATATCTACGAAGTTTCAGACTGCTACTCTCATTACAGCCCTTGCTGTACCACTCTGAACACCTTCACTTTAATTATAACCACCTGGTACAATAATGCTTGGTATTATTCCTTTCGCGTATTTCATAAATATCTATTGTTCATATGGCAACCCTGAAATTGAGCCTAACTCTACACGCAACTCACCAGCGCCTTACGTAATTTGGGTTGGCTAGTTCAAAAGGTCGTTGTCCTAAAACTTTTGAGAAACACTGTACACTCACCTCACTTAGTACTCCTGCAGTTTGCTTCTTTATAAGCATATTTGCAGAAGATACAATTCAACCTACAATTGTATCAATATACGCTGTATAAAACACAACTTATTACTAACTTTATTGACTGTATTATAGCCATTTATAGTAATATTAGCTTCAGACCCTCGCTGCCTGTCGTGTGTGCATTGAGGACAGCTTTGCAAATAACAACCTCCTGATAAGAAAGGTGCTGTTCAACTCTTAAATTATGCTAAGTGCGACAAAATTATGCTCCAGAATGGACCAGGGCCTGTAAAAGCATGTCCCTTGGTCGGCATACTTCCTTTTGTTTGAAACATGTCCACTGGAGAAGTACAAACAAGGGAGAATTTAAATATATATTTCCTCAAAATATCTTCATTAGAATTCAATTTCTCTGTTTCCCTGGGACGCTCGTTTTTGAGATGATGCTGCATTTTACCATTGTGCCAAACACAGAGTGCTAGGTGCCAACGAAGTGCAAATTTTGCTAGGTTTAGAACTATTATGCTAGGGTTGGCATCACTGACTGAGGAAACCACTAGAGGTTCCTCGCGGAACGTATAAGTGGGCAACTCCCCTCCCACCCTTGCTCTGCCCCTCACCCTTCTGGCTGTAGGATTTCGAGAAAGCTTCCTCAACCTCTCAGCAGCAGGCAAAGACGGTCATCTTTGGGCAGCAGATCTGGAGCGAGCGAGTGACAGCAGATTGACTCTTGACAGTTGTAGCGAAACTACATTGCGCGATCGTAATTCTATAACGCACATTAAACTCTTAAAGGGTACAGAACTGGAAAGTATAATTAAACTGTAGGAAGTTCCTCACTTCCTACATGGAGGAATCGCCCCTGTGTTTGCGGGTTTAAAATGAGCGCCATAATATGAAGATATTGAAATGCAGATTTATGCAACCGGAATGTCTGGTAGATATAAGAATTTCAAATTCAAACCAATGTCTTTGATGCAATTATTGTGGGCACAATGGACTTGTTCGGCACTATCGAAGAGAACAAGTGTACAACGTATAAAGTCTTAAAACTAATTCTTCAACTTTCAGTGACATATCACCAGAAATCAATACAAATCAATCACCAGATATACGTCTTTATTAATGTGTAAGGGGTTCAGTAAATATGGGTATGTGTACAGCCATTGAAACAGAAATTGTTGAATAGGAGGATGTTTGCTCTAGCCTTGGGAATAACTGAAGGATCTTCATAAGATTTGAGATGGTGTGGGGGATGGTATCGGGATGAAAAATGTCCCCTTGCATCCCCCCACTACTTCGAGCCACAGAAGTTACCAGGTTCGAATCCCAGCCTGTGTTCTTTGCAATTATTCCTTTATCAATTTCATCTACTCAAGTACATCGTCGGGATTAGCCAAAAGTGGCAGGAGAAAGGAGTTTAAATAATAAAAATAACAACAAATAATATGTAAATATATTGTAATCGGTTCATTTTATACTTTCTACGAATCATGAAGGTAACAAGGTCTATACGCTACTTTATACGATACTGTGGACTTGGAATGTGGAATGCATGAAGTATGAAGCGTGGAATATTTATTAGGTTATTGTACATGGAGAATATTAAATAAAGTGTTCTACTTACTTAGTAACTCTCTTTCTACATACATTTAAAAATTAAAAATAAAAAACACCTTCAGTTAATCATCTTTATACTGTGAATTAATTATATTTACTATATTGCACATGGGAACAGATAGATAAACAACGGGTACAGTACAGTGTGTAATGAATGCCAGAGAATTGTAACAGCGATTAACAAGAAATATCCACATTTCTATTTTGGGTGAAATCTTGCTGGAAATGCACTAATGCGTACATAAAATATGCGGGGCTAAACCTACATTTATGTTTACGATTGCAGAGAGTGTCCCGACAGTCACCCACACGTGACAAAGGAGAAATGAGACGATTCTGGATATATAAGCTCTATGTTGCCCTAACGAGGCATCATTCTGTTCGAGGAGCAGTGTGCTGGATAAAAATGTGTCCTGCAAGGGTTTTCCTGCTATTTTCCGTGTCCGCTGTCCTTCTGGCGACCGGCATTGTCGCCACGGAAGAAGGACAGGTTCCTCTTCAAGCGTCAGAAAGGCGGATGGCCGATTGCTTGGGGGAGGGCGACTTTGAATGCATCAAGTCGAAGGTCCTGAGCAACTTGAACAAGTTGATCCAGAAGAGGTCCCTGTCTGTCGTTGATGGCGTTGCTGTAGACTACTCCGGGGACGAGGACACTAAGAATGAGGCTGAGAGGGCCATAAAGCATCAAGACTGGAGCGCTTTGCTGTCCAGCGTCTTCCCAAAGCTCTTCCAAAACTTGTCCTTGGATTTCAACGATCCACGTGAGTAGCTTACGTACGAACGTTACTAACAGACGATAGCAATGATCAGTATATTATCACGTGATTTGTGGACAAAACTCCAAGCTATCATGAGCTACACACATTGATTTCGGAACATCTCAAGCTGAACATGCAAATCTAGCTAGCGAGCCTAACGAGCGTAGAACGTGAGCAAGAGGGTTAGGGATAGGTGCTGGATTGAGATGACGTCAGCGACTCACTTGTTGATTGGATGATTCAGGAGTTATGACTCGCTTCCAAGCTGTAAATGCATAACAGACAGAAGATAATATTGAATATCTGATAATACATTAGAGGCTAGAGATTCCATTTTAAACGCTTTGTTGCATTTATTTATCTGAGTGCAGTCATTTTCATGTTCAAGGTTTCCGGCTGAAATTAAAATGTTCAGAATGAATAGAAATGATTTGACAAATCGATTTTTCAAAAATACAAACTTATTATTGTACAGTGTCCCTTAGAAATAACCGGAGTGTAATTTGTAATTTGCCATGTATCATGGCAATTTCCACACACACATAGTAGTCTAGATATTATATATATATATATATATATATATATATATATATATATATATATATATATATATATATACATATATACATATATATATATTATAGAATGTAAACTTTTGACTCCAGCTTTGGTTCCAGTTTCTATTACCAACAACGAAATAAATCTACTACACTAGATTTAAATTATAACTTTAATAAAGTATTGAAATTATTGTTGTAATTTCTTATACTGGTAAACCCTATATAACAAGTAGAGGCACTCAATATAATATGTTTTTTTTATGGAATTGTGAAAAAAATGTTGTACGATTTTATAGCAACATTCTGTTTGCTCAAATGCTTATTTCGAACCTGTTTTAAGACAAAAATGCGGACTAATTTCTCTATTGACTTTGGACATTTATTTACCTAGAAACAAATTTTATTGAGTTTATTTGAACGTGACATCTGTCAGCTGAAAATTACAACATGATACAGAAAATAGATTTTAATCTTAAATAATATATAATAAACATATTATGGACCTAGTTTACATAGATGAATACAATTGAACGTTCATAATATAAACAATTTGACTATTTTCTAATTTCCAGGTGGTCATAGCAAGAGGCTAATCCTTCCACTCGCTGCTGCGGCTGGATTCTACACCTTTTTACTCACTCTCGGAGTTATTGCTTCCAAATTCCTTGGTTCCACATCTCTCCTTGTCGGAATAATTTCTTTGGTTCTGTCTGCCATAAACGGACTTTCAAAAGTGGTCGGCAACCAGAACAGATATTCCCCACCTGTGACGTACACACACTACGATTCCTACGGACATCATCCAGAGATTGAGCATGGTCCATACTAGTAAATGATTCGTAAGTAATGAATCCATTTTATGTAACATTTTGGTCCAGTGAAACTTGTCAACATAAACTGCAATAAATTGCACATCAATATAGAACGCATGTTAACTTTACTTACAGTAAATATGTTCAACTTTTATAACTCAAAAGCAAATTAATTGAAAAATATTTTTAAATAGCTTTAAGTAGAATTTGAAATGTGTAATCGATTATTGTAGACATTCATATTTTTTGTTAAACGCAGATTTTCCTGTTTGCTGTTAATTCAGAAGTCATATTAAAGATATTTATAATAATATTCTCGAGTCGCACTTGGAATAATTCAAAGGAAATCATTTTACGACTGTTAAAACTAAGCAATTCTCTATTAATAAGATAAAACAACATTTTTTTAATGATTGTTGATACGCGTATATTACATTTATTTCTTTTTCTAATATTATTTTTGTTAGTTATATAAATAAGCTTATATTTCATGCATTTTGTTATGAAATTATCAAACATTTCCATTTTGCCGTTTTAGTTTAAACAATTAGCCTACAATTTACAATAATATTTTAGTAATTAATACGAGTCCTTATTCTTAACAACTGCTTATTCATTAAAGGATCATTACTATATATATATTGTTAATATTGTCGCTTCTACTTGTAACGTGGAATATATATGATTACTTACTGTAGGAAATATTTTAACAATTATGTTTACCAGTTATTTCTTTCATTTAAATATATTTTCCATTCTATTTCAGATTCATTCAACCATGGAAGATCAATGAACATTAATTTGTCTCCGCTAAAAAAACCTTCATCACCAAAGACAACGATACATTACACTACTCTATGATAAATTATTTTATTCTTAATTTATTGCTGTAGATAAAGACATAGGAAGGAAAGTTGTACCAGAGTTTTTTCATCCTGTGCAGTTGTATGAATGGTATTATGTGCCTGTTCTTGAGTGCGTGTGTGTGTATTCTATGAAATACTGTATGCTCTTTCTTAAGTTAAGTAAATAAAATACACTTTTCTAAATTTTTGGTCGTAACATTTATTACTCGATAAAGTCACCTAGAAATTCTGTAAAGAAGACTCTTGCTAATAGATAAAATATTAAATCCGCTAAGTGGTGGCGTAATAATATTATTTTGCCTTAAAAATGATTATGGGTTCATTAATACGTGAACTATCTTAAAGCATTAAATTAAAGACCATGGAATAATATTTATAATACAGGTACTCTATTTATTTTATCATTTACTTAATTATCAATACAGTACGTACATAAAAAGTATGAACGTACGAATTTACATAATTTAATTACCAAAATATGCACAAGAAAACTACTCTTAAGGATGTTTACGTTACATATCGCTTAATGCTTTTTCGAAATATATTACCACACAGACCTTAATCCACTTTTGCTGTGACCACTTTGCACCGTATATACTCTTTGAGTTATTTGGATTCGAACCGTGAGCAACTACATCTGGGGAGAATTTTAGTGTTCACGAAATTATAACGGCTACAATGTGAATGTTGATGGCAAAGAAACACATTTTGCATTATCTTCACTTATACGTTCTTGTAATTTATACTTCGTGTTTGACTCTAACCAAAGTAGAACGTAATAGGCAGGACAGTTACCAACCACAACACGCAACACATAGTTGCTCTTTTACGTCAGTAAGTGGGCAAGGTATAAATGAATGTAGGCGGGAGGAAGTGGAACACTTTTGAGGGGGGACAGGCAATTAAATAACCGTAAATACCATACAGAAAGTCATATTTAAGCTAAAAGAGTACCTATTTATGTAGTATTTATTTTTTGTTGAGGGTCGGCGCCTTACATGACCCCCCTCTAGCGCCATCACTGACTACTACAATCGATATGTACGTACAGTCAACGGCAATGATAATGGTAGGCAAATTGTCCACCGTTATTTTTATTACTTTTTATTCGACATCCTGTGTTGTTTTAAGGAATGAAATTATGTTGGTGCGAAACAGGCATTGCCCTATGCTTATTGACGTCTTTATTTCAATTGATGATCATCATATTGTGCAAGACAGACTGAATGAAAATTGTGATGGACAATTCGCATACTGTTTCTTTTGCCGTTGGGTGTACCGATGGTTGCCTCCCCGATGGTGTATTGGTAACGTCGTCACTATGCTATCAAAAAGTCGCGATGAAGGAACATAGTTGTTTCGGATGTCACTGTAGGGGTTGTCCCGATTAGCCTTTTTGTGCATAAAGTGGACTTAAAGGTGGTGACGGTTATTTACTAGAACTTTTACCTTGTACTCAAGCAGACATTCATCGGTAACTTTTGACAGAATACATGGGATTTGTCTACGACGAAAATGATAGCGTTTGCAAATAATTTCCAGAATATTGGTTCATCATTTGTACTGGCATTGGTAGAACACCGGCTGTTTTTCATTACTTCTTACTGCACTGCATAGTGGTGCAAATCGTGTGTACACCAAATGGAAAATGGCACAAAAAAATTACCATCTGGTACAGAAAATACCATCAATGCAATTCAGAAAAAAATAATATACAACCTCTGGTAGAACCCATACAGGAAGTGTATCAAATGTGGGCCCCCATTTTGTTTTTGGCGCATATCAATGAATCCATGAACCCAAAATAAACAGTACTAAAGTCTGAAATAGTACGTTATGTACTTATTTAGTATGTCTACTCTCGTAGCGAGGAAAAATATGGCTTCATTGTGAAAATCCTATTTTTTCGAGGAGATGCTATTTTGAAGATTGGAAGAAAACGTTCCTAAAGTGGGCACTCCTTCAATTTGGTACAATTAAAAGCAGCAGCAGCATAAATTATAATGATATAAGCTTAAATAAGATACATGAAAGGCTGTGGAATACAATAAAACCTTTTCTGAAATGTTAAACAGACAGCATTACAAGCTTTCTTCAAGATCATCTTTTTCTTTCGTGTAGAGCTATATGGTCCACGTACTTAGTTTCTCCCCTGTTCTCGTCATATCTATCCTCTTGGAACCTGTACCAGAATTCCATGATTAGAATTAGGGCGAAAACGCACAACAACAGTTTAGGAACAACGTGGGGCCCACTTTAAGAGCACTAGGGGTTATTTTTTCATGACTATTTATATTTGTGGTAATTCAGGACATACTAATTTTACCCCTTTATCCACTCCAGTTTAATGCAAGGATACCTCCGCAAATATCGACTGAAAAGTTTTCATCATGTCCAATTCTCCATTAAATGTTTGCGCCGATTCGTACTACCTTAGTTTTCTTTGTTACAAATAAGTATTCTTTGCACGTTACATGTAGGAGGAGAGTTGCTTCTCCATTTCACACTAGTCAGCTCCTCCTAGCTATTGTCGTGAACGAAAGTTTGTAGGGTAGTGGTTACCGTTGTAGATTGTCAACCTGACGGTCGTATGTTCAAACCCCTCCCGTGGCAGAAAATTTTCGTAAGTTTTAGACATATTTCATTGTGTTCATTGTCCATGCAGTGTGAAACGGAATGATTCTGTTTGGAATTAACCATGGGGGGAGGAGAAATGTTAAATAACAAAACCTCCATTTCAACGAACTGAGAAGTGGAGAAAAATTGGATCATTCTTATAAATATGAAAATTACATCCATGTTTTTAGTGGTATAATCGCAGGTAGAATCAAAGATCTTACGTCGCAGATTTTTATCTCGCTCTGAACTCAGCCAAATGGCATTTCGCACAGATCTAATACATTCTTCAATTCATTTTAAAATATTATTGAATGTTTCATGTCGATATTTTGATCAATGCATCAATTCTTGACGCTGAGACGATATTTTCTAGAAATACCTCATCTCTTCTCTCGTCTCCTATCTCTTCTCTCCTTCTCCTTCATCTCTCCCCTTCTTCTCCTTTGCTTATATGTCATATCGCCTTCCCTCCTGTTCTCGTCTCTTGTCTCCATCCCATTCTTCTCCACTCCTCTTATCTCCTCTCCTGTCTTAGATTTCCGACTTCACTGCACTCTTCTCCTCTTCTTCTCGTTCTTCTCATGTTCTCTCTTTTACTCTACTCTCAACTCCCCTCTTCTGTTCTCTTCCCCTTCTCTCAAACCTCCTATTCTCCTCTCCTCTCATCTCTTTCAAATTCTCCCTTCTCCTCTTTGCTCCATTTTCCTCATCTCTCCTCGCATATTTTCCCTTTCTCCTCATTACTTCTCCTATCCACATCTGTCCTATCTTTTCTTCACTCCTTTACTTTTCCTCTTCCCCTTTCGCTCTTTCTTTTCTCCTCTCATTTGTTGTCCCTTTTCGTTTCCTCTCTCCTCTTTTCCTTTGTGTAGACTCATCAGCGATGACATGCTAGAAAATCGATTTTCTTTCTTTCAGAAAGTATTTCTTATTTCTGACAAATGTAATACTGATATTTTTTTTAGAATTTTATACAATAATACTTGTTTTTTTATTCCTTTCGCGTATTTCACAAATATATATATTGTGCATATGGCAACCCTGAAATTGAGTCTAACTCTACACGCAACCCACCAGCGCCCTACGTAATTTGAGTTGCCTAGTTTAAAATGTCGTTGTCCTAAAACTTTTGAGAGACACTGTACACTTCATATATATCAACTAAATGTACATACTGATCCCAAAACGTCAAATTGGAAAGAGTTAACTGTATATACAAGTATTATGGAGAATTCCAATCATTAAATAATTCCATACGAGAGAAGACCAGTAAGGTTAAAATGCAATGCCTTCAAATGATTTTTGTGACGTCGAACGCAGCCCATGTAGCGATTGGAAGCACGCAGCTTGACAGAGGAATCGAGCATACGTAACCAAGGGCTCCAGCGGGATTTTTTCTCAGGGGGGCAGGGTCATAGAAACCTTTTTTATTGTTATTATTATTGCTATTATTATTGCTTTTATTGTTGCTATTATTTTTGTTGTTACTATTACTGCTACTTATGTTTTTCTTAATTACATACATTTGTAATTTCCATATTCTGTAGCTATATCTATATACATTTTGGATAACTGTATACTGACAAGAAGCTGGTTGTTATAGTTACAGTGCAAAATAGACTGTAAGTTAAACTTAACGCTACTACTTATAATAACAGTTTATTTATTTAAAGTACTGAGAACAGTTACAAAAACCTCATACAGCACTATGTCACAAAGAGTAATATAAAAGTATTAAATCATAATGGTTTTTACATAAAATCAAATGCTATACCTAAAAATAATATTTTAAGGGAAGTCATCGAAATCATTGATTAATATTTTTATAAATTCACCACCATTTTTCAATTTTACTGATAATAATGCATTTTTTCTTGTTTTATATTTTGGAACGTTATAAACTATTGCATTTCTAAAGATGTTTTGTATAAATACTTTGATTTTATCTTTCCTTCTTAAGCTCAAGGTTGTTAAAATAAAAATTTCCAACCACTCGATATAAGTTTAGTGACATGTAACTTTTCTTCATTTTCATAAAAAGTAACCTAATAAATAATTTCTGAATTGATTCAATTTTCTCGGTATGACTATTTGCTGCTATGTATGTATATATATATATATATATATATATATATGTGTGTGTGTGTGTGTGTGTGTGTGTGTGTGTGTGTGTGTGTGTGTATTTATATATAATAATAATAATAATAATAATAATAATAATAGTTGCTGTAAACAAAATTTGCTATTAAAAAATATCGCTACAATTTCACCATTCGAATTACATTAACTCTTTCCAGATATCTCACGGGAGGGCAAGTGCCCCCTTCTGCCCCCTCCCTGCGGGCGCCCTTGTACGTAGCGCATTTGGTATATTTCCATGCCCATCTTCTAATTCTAATTATGCTTTACTCGTAGGTCTTCGGGCCAACACGTTACTTTTGAAAGCAAAGTGACGGTATCTAACCAGTTACCATAGGAAACAAAGTAACATTAGCGCGTTAATTTTGGATGTGGTAATGCGTTTATTTTCGAACTTAAATAACAGTAACTTTAACGTGTTACTTCTGGAAGCAAAGTAAGTGTAACGCGTTACTTCTGGAAGCAAAGTAAGTGTAACGCGTTACTTTTGGAAGCAAAGTATGTGTAACGCGTTACTTCTGGAAGCAAAGTAAGTGTAACGCGTTACTTCTGGAAGCAAAGTAAGTGTAACGCGTTACTTTTGGAAGCACAGTATGTGTAACGCGTTACTTCTGGAAGCATAGTAAGTGTAACGCGTTACTTCTGGAAGCAAAGTAAGTTTAAGACGTTACTTTTGGAAGCAAAGTAAGTGTAACGCGTTACTTCTGGAATCAAAGTAAGTTTAATACGTTACTTTTGGAAGCAAAGTAAGTGTAACGCGTTACTTCTGGAAGCAAAGTAAGTGTAAAGCGTTACTTCTGGAAGCATAGTAAGTGTAACGCGTTACTTCTGGAAGCAAAGTGTAACGCGTTACTTCTGGAAGCAAAGTAAGTGTAACGCGTTACTTTTGGAAGTAAAGTAAGTGTAAAGCGTTACTTCTGGAAGCAAAGTAAGTGTAACGCGTTACTTCTGGAAGCAAGGTAAGTGTAAGACGTTACTTTTGGAAGCAAAGTAAGTGTAAAGCGTTACTTCTGGAAGCAATGTATGTGTAACTCGTTACTTCTGGAAGCAAAGTAAGTGTAACGCGTTACTTTTGGAAGTAAAGTAAGTGTAAAGCGTTACTTCTGGAAGCAATGTAAGTGTAACGCGTTACTTCTGGAAGTAAAGTAAGTGTAAGACGTTACTTTTGGAAGCAAAGTAAGTGTAACGCGTTACTTCTGGAAGCAAAGTAAGTGTAACGCGTTACTTCTGGAAGCATGGTAAGTGTAACGCGTTACTTCTGGAAGCAAAGTAAGTGTAAGACGTTACTTTTGGAAGCAAAGTAAGTGTAAGACGTTACTTTTAAAAGCAAAGTAAGTGTAAGACGTTACTTCTGGAAGCAAAGTAAGTGTAACGCGTTACTTCTGGAAGCATAGTAAGTGTAACGCGTTACTTCTGGAAGCAAAGTAAGTGTAACGCGTTACTTTTGGAAGCAAAGTAAGTGTAACGCGTTACTTCTGGAAGCATAGTAAGTGTAACGCGTTACTTCTGGAAGCAAACAAAATAAGTGTAACGCGTTACTTCTGGAAGCAAAGTAAGTGTAAGACGTTACTTTTGGAAGCAAAGTAAGTGTAACGCGTTACTTCTGGAAGCAAAGTAAGTGTAACGCGTTACTTTTGGAAGTAAAGTAATGGTAACCCGTCAGTTTTGCAAGAAAAGTGACGGTAACGAGTTATTTTGGGATGTAAATTAAAGGTGACCAATTACTTTTGGAAGCAATGTAAGGTTAACGAGTTATGTTTTAAAGCAATTTAAGGGTAACTGTAAAAAGATCTGGTAAGAAGGAAGAAAGACAAAAAAAAGTTACGAAGAAAGATTCAAAATTAGAAATAAGACAGATAAAATGATAAAGCAGACAGAACAATGAAAATAATATGAATGTAAATAAAAAAGAGAAAGGAATAGAGGGAAAATATGAGAAGTGTAAATACATTTAAATTGCTGAAGAAATGCAATAATGCGTTGTGCCCGGGGAAGGGGTGGGGGAGAAACCTTTGAGGCTCCCTGCGGGGGCGCCCATTGGGAACCTGCATGTAAATGGAAGTGAATTAAGTTCCATTAATGTGCTCAAACCTCTGCATTTTCTTAGATCCAAATTTAGACATGAGAAAATTCTACAGCAGCCTATTCTTCCCTAAAGTTGCGTTGTAGCTAGATTTGTATAATTGTATACGGTAAGAGACAACACTCAGTAGTAAATTGGAAAGAAATGGTCAATATCATTAGCGGCAATTATGAATACACAATGACAGAAAGAAGTCAGTCACGTGCATATTCTACTTTAGCGCCATAGATCTGATACTTGAGTGCGTTTTTATTCCACAATGAACATTTTTTACATCTTGTGGTATCCGAATTTCCTCATTTTCCTTGTTTTAACGACAGTATAACACCCCTATCTATCAGCATGCACTTACATTCAAGGCCATTGGCCTAGAATCCAGGAAATACTCGTGCCCATCGTGAATTCAATGAGCCAAATATTTTAATGACAACTTTGAATTATTCAGATGTCCTAAATAATGGCTATTAGCGTCCTTAATGCGTGTAATAGTTTAGAATAGAATCTCGCCGCATCAGTGGCCCAGAGCTTTCTCTCGGTCTCTAAACAAGAGGTTACGGGTTGGAGTCCTGTTCTGGACATAGGCGTTTCTTTCTGATAGTACCTTCATTGATTCTTCCAAGTATTTATCATCGCTATAAGCCTAACAAGTAGAAAATATAAGTAGAATAAGATATGCACAACATTGACTAGAAAATTCTATAATGACGTCAAACGTTGTATGTAGCTATATCCTCTGTATTACAATCCTTCATCTTATATTTAATGCTGTATTTCTTCCTTCACGAGGACCGTGAAGAACACATTTGTAAGTTCCGGACAATCTTAATGAAAAGTGTACCTAATATTGCTCACAAGATTGGCGAGATGTGAACAGCCCTATGGCCACAACATATCCCTTCGATGTTGCCAATTCTTGTAAGGACATCCACGTGGTCATGTGGTGACCAGACGCTTCTTCACACCTTGTGAAGATTGTGAAGTATATAAGGTCGAGTTTTGTTAAGGTTGTCCGGAACTATATAGCTATATCTACATCTCTTTATATCTTACTGAATTTCTTCCTTCGAGTTCTGTACATGTACCAGTTCAAAAGGGGGCACGGGCCACCTAAAATTATGTTATCCGCTATGTTTGTTCTCTCCCTATCTTTACGACCCTCATTACCGTATGTCGCAATATCGCCTATTTATAATTAACTAGCAGCAGTGACAGTAAACAGTTTCTTGCAACGGTCCAGCTCTATACCTAGTCTGGCCATAAATACTGTTACAAACTTTCGGCTTGGACTGTACATCCGGTAGTCAAGCTCGTGAACCATGCTTGTGCTGAAATTTACTCCTGACAATTGTGTGTTCAGCTGTGAAAGAGCAAGCGTGCATCTTCTTATGCTTAGCATGGAGTGGGGCGAATATGAAAACAGAGTAGCCGTAATTGCTCTGCATATGGTTGGGAAGTCATTCACTGAGATTTTCCAGCCCCTAAAAATCCCGAAGATCAGCAAAAGGTTTGTGTATCAGACAATCCAGAGATTCACTGATACTGGTAGCATGAAAGATCGCCCAAGAGTTGGTCGACTTCACACCGTATGAACAGCTGCCGCTGTTAAAGCAGTGGTGACTCGCATCCGCCAAAATCCCATCAGGAAGCAAGTGATAATGGCACAGGAGATGAACATTTCACGACAATCAATGTACAGGGTACTTATTGAAAACCTTGGAATTGGAGCTTACCGGTGGAGTACTGGAAATTTCCTGACGACACAAGTGAAGAAGCAGAGGGAACTGAAATCGAGACGGCTCCTGCAGCGGTACGTTGCCAATGAGCATTGCAGGATTCTCTTCACTAATATGAAATTGTTAACCACCAAAATAAAAGGGTGTATGCTTCAAGCTCTCGAGAAGTTTGTGAGAGAGTTCCCAAAAATCAGAGATGCCACCAGCCCTCCTCAGTCATGGTTTGGGGGGGGGGGGTGAGCTATGAGAGTTCCACCAGGCCTCATTTATTAGAAAAGTGAGTTTGAAAGAAATTCTTCATTAATTCTTGTGAGTGGTTAAAGTGAAGGGCTTGTATTCAATAGGCTAAGATTCCAAATCCAAAGTTCGTTGATTTTGACTAAAATTTTGCATTAGATTTCCACATAGTCTCAAATGAAAGCAATTATAGTACATGGAAGAAAGGCAGTGAACGTTTTTTCCCCATCTTTTAGCACTGTGAACTTCACTGTGGGAGAATTAAGAAGTTCAATAAATTAATTGGTGAATTTAAAGGAAAATGTGGAATAAATTCTCGTGAAAGAATAGTGTATAACAAACGTAATGTTTCAAAACACTATAAATATTTTAGGGCCTCCCCCATGGCGCAGTGGTAGCGTCATTGCCTTGTAATCAAGGGGTCCCGGGTTCGATACCCGGTGGAGGCAAAAGTGGTTCGGATCCCACTTTAAACTGTAGGGCCAGTCCCGATTAGCCTTACTGTGCATAAAGTGGACTTAAAACAGCAACTCGAACTATAAATATTTTACTTTTAAATTTAATAAAATAGGCTACTTGTTTCAACAGCAAAATTGACAGCTACGGTTCATAAAAGAAGTGAAAACGATTAAGGTAAATTAATTGTGTGAATATTAATACGAGATCGAACAGGAATCGTTAAGTAATGAACTAGAAAGTATCTTGTATAGTGGGCTTGATACCTGTGATTACATACTAAACTATTTTGAACTCGGGTCCAATCAATTATAAGAAATAATAAAGTATTAAAACAATTGTTATTAGCTTACTGATTAAATAACAATAACTTAAAATTTCAAACATATTATGTTAATAAGTTGGAGCATTTTTTACTGTAAACCTGTGATATGTTTCATGGCATATAGTTTTCCCACCATAAGCCTTAAACATCCCTTGCCGCCAGCGCATCTAATTTCTTATTTAAACACTTTACACACATTTTATATGTTGCAAAATGAAAATGGCTCCCCCCAGCATTTGGACACTTTTGTACCCCAGCCAGAAAATTTTCAAACACATTTGGTAACATTATATCGGTATCTCAGGCTTTGAATGATATAATTGCATGTAATTTATAAGTAGCATCAAGCAAATTGTCCAATCATCAGTATATTTATTCTCTTTATTTTACGCAATGAGAGCTTAAAAAGTTGATACAATTCGCCAAACAACCTGCTGATAATCCTTGCACCAGGATAAGTAAAAATCCATTCCATAAAAACAAGTAGGATGCAAGAAAAGTGTTAATGAATATTGTCATGGGCAATTTGCCGAGTAATACTTGTGAAATTCCGTCAAAAAACTTGGCAAGAAAAAAACAGATGGCGTTAGGTTGAGATAATTTATAATGCGTTCAACTAACATGTGCTAAGTCTACCAATGCACCAAATTTTATCTTTATAAATGTAATAGTTTCTGAGATCCTGATAATCGAAACAGAAAGTTACGACATACGCACAGTGGCGTCTTTTTCAGCTCGGGTGACTACCCAGAAACTGATAAAATAGTATGACTAATGAAATTAACAATAGGCTATACGACGTACAAAGAAACGAATCATCTCTGGAGAGTGTTGGCCATTATTCCAGACAACAGACGTTCAATTCAATTTTACCTGTGGCTGTTTTGCCACCTAACCCAATGAATACATATAATACATTTACTACATACTAGGCACATAGAAATAACAAGGACACACAGAAAGAATATAAACACAAAAGGTGAGAACAAAATTACACAAAAGGATACAATACACACATGAATAGACTCGATTGTACTTGGCCAGATTTAGGTAAGATTAATACAAATTAAGATAATAGATAGGTAATTAACATAAAGATAGGTTTTAATACACGAGAACGAAAGGAAATCGGCAAGAAAGGAAAGGAAAATATTGCATTGATCTTGCCCAGAATAGGGACAGATAGAAGGCTTGTATTGCTTCTTAAACCTTTGGGTTTAAGAAGGCTAGAGAGTTAGTTTTAATATACGAGTAAGGACAAAATACAGTCCAGGATTGGCGACATGTGGGGTAAAGTAAAGATGAAAAACAAGAATAGTTGTATTTATCAAGTTAGTTCAGAAGTGCATAAAATATAAATAATATAAATATATAATTATAACTTGAACATTATGGTACAAGTACCAATGATAATGTTTCAAATTTATATAGTTGATTAATTCAACATAGCAGTTAACATACTAAATATTTGTGTGAAATTCAATGACTGATTTCAGTAAGTTGAACACATCAAAAGAAGGGTAGTCGTGTTTAAGTAAAATATTTGATTTAATTACTTTACGCATCATGTAGTTTTCTCTAAATGTAAAGATTTTGAAACAACAAGGTCAGTAACGTGACACAATAAAAAAAGTAGCAGACGTAAACTCATATTCCATGTTTATGATACACTCTTCCGGCTTCAGTGATCAAAATTTGCATAGAAAAGAAAGCCAAGTGTGCAGAGTATAAAAAGCTTATGTGCTGCCACTTCATCATCATTCAAACGAAAGACAATTACACATTTACACATACGAAATGGCTCCCAAGCAAGTTTTGGTTTTGCTGTCTATCTATCTTCTTCCGCTGGTTGCTTGCTCCGGTGTGAGTGATGAAGCAGCGCCTTCAGTACAAGCAGCACCCACAGAAGAACTAGGAACAGAAGAAGTTGGATACGAAGAAAATAGAGCTGTTAAGGAACAAGACTGGGGCACTGTATTGGCAAACATTATCCCAATGGTTAGCAGTTGGACTTCAGATGTCACTGACGCACGTAAGTCATCCTTTCTTTAAGTTTTAAAGACAATTTAATTAGGAATTGATCATTTTGTTGCTATAAATTGCAGACCAGGATTTTATTTTTTCCGACTTAATATAATGAATATATTAACTTTGAACAATATTTAATAAGGCATTGTTTAAGTGTTCTTGATAGTGGAATCTAGTACGAAATGACTATAAAAAAAAATATGAGAATATTGCAATTAGATCCTGTGATATAAAGGATATAATTTAGGGAATGAAAATGTGAATGTTCTTATGTCCTCTTCAGACTGAATGGTGCGAAATAAAAGGGGTTACGGGTAAGAATCCTGGGTAAGACATGGATTCATGTGTTTGTCTGTTTCAAATAAAAAATCTAGAGAATTATGTCAAATTGATAAGAGAAAGAGAATGACTTTTTTAAAAAAAGAAACAGGTGCAGTGGCATCACTGGGGTCTTGTAATCAATGTGTCCCAGGTTCGATCCCGGAAGATTTATAGTGGTACGAACACCACCTTAAATTGTAGATTCAGTCACGATTAACCTATAAGAGCACAGAGCATACTTGAAACAAACCCATAAACATGTGCATTTTTAGAACATAAGTAGAGAGAAGTGTATGTTCTGGGTCATTTATTTTATAACATAGTATCACAGACTACCCCAAAGCCTTTGGTGGTAGCGTTATCTAAAAACATAAGAAAATAATATTTAGATCTCTAGATAACACCACATGTTTCCTGTTGTCCCTATCTTTTATTTTTACAAGAAGCCTAAACAATATTCGAGCAAATTACTTATTACACATTTTGGAAATTAAAAATATATCCAAATTACTGCACTACCGTCTTTGTGCATTTTTACGTTTAGTATTATGTATTCCACATCTCTAAGACTCAGAAAGCTTGACACAAGATGGCTTGGGGATACTGCAGTAAATTTGTTTTTACTTTTAATCAAAAGAAAATGCTCATTGCGACAAAAGTACAAGCATTGTCTCATTTCCACATGCTGGTTTTCAGGTGGCCACAAGCAGGCTCTGATCCTACCATTCGCAGCTGCTGCTGGCTTCTACGCCCTTCTGGTGACCTTGGGGGTTATTGGGGCTAAGTTCATTGGCTTCGCAGCCCTCTTGGTAGGAAAGATATCGCTGGTTTTGTCGGCCATCAACGGACTGGCCAAGATCTTCAGCCAGAAGCAACAAGCTCCCAGTTACGCCTATGTTGAAAGGTTTAGCCATCCTACACACAACTTCGTGGAGGAACCGATTCACCAGGTGCCACACTAAGGATTTACACAGAGGTAAGGTTGCTGGAAAATCCTTTCTTCAACAAATGGGATTTGTGTTAAAAATTAGTCTCTGGTAATTTTTTTCATGTTTTTCATGTTTCAATGATAACTGCGATTTTCAGCACCGAAACTGTGAAAATGCTGAAAAACCTGTTAAATGTCAATATATTCTGGTTAGAGTCCGATTCCCTTTCCTTTCATTAGTTCCATATCAATCATTTTCATCTCTTTGTGCTATCAAATGGTGTCTAATTGTACATCCTACGTATTGTAGTGTATAATAATTATGGTAAAAAGGATATTTTTTTCCAATCATGCAAAACCTATTCCCTTGTAAAAAGACACTGAGGTGGAAAAGCACATGGTCTTTCTAATCTTGTGTTTTTATAATTGAATATGTATTCTCAAACATACATACTTCGCCATGTGTTGACCTGCTACCTTCTCGGCTTACGACATCAGCACAGTATGAAATACCTAAGTTTAGATTCTTAATGATACACATATATACAAAGGAAACAACGTGAATAGCTTATAATGGAGATATACTAAATATCGTTATATTCTGAGATCATCAATGTTGTACATCAAGAATGCTTGACATGTTTATTTATTAGCATATACAGGTTGCAAATTGTTTTCTTTGACGAAAGGCAATACCAAAGTTAAAATCGGTTCCCAACCTTCTTTGATTTTTTAAACATATCATAAGTGTACTTGTCAACTGTCTTTCACATTTTCCTCTTTCTTATAATTGAGTGTTACATATTCGAATTGATTCAATCACCCATTGTAATTATCTAGCTTTCCATATTTGATTTAATCATTCTTTACACCTATCTACATTGTTAAAATTAGTTTTATCCTTTGTAACTGGTGCTGCCATCTGTTATTGTCTAAGTCAAACATTTTCCTTTTATCGCTCCTATGGACATGTAACAGACCTTAACTTCATGTAGTGATTATTTCTATAGTATGTAGACACGTGAGCAGAGTCACCAGTATTAAAATTCATGTCGGATTTTAATTTCTTGGTCGAAATTAATTCACACCCAGTTTTCAAAAGCTAATATCACAAGTTGAAACTTAACTTTACACAACATCTCAAATATTTATGATTTGCCTGATTCATTTACTTCTGTATTACATTATCAAATATCTTCATTAGAAAGTTTGTAAAAAAGCTGATATTTGTTTGCTAAGTTTATATGCCTTTACATTCAACAGTTACAAATTAAATGAACATTGCTTTTTTAAATTCGCCTGTATAAAATAAAACCATTAGTTGCTTGAACAAATGTTAATATCTCAACATTTTCAGAATTTATTTTTCAATATCTTCACAGTTTCAACCAGTTGTAGGCTACAAAAGTCAACAATACTTGGTCTTGTCAAGTTACTTATGACTTATGCAAAGTGATATTATAAAGTTTAGAGATTAATACATGTTTACTGTTTAGCATTTTTCATGTTGACAGTACATTTTATATTATTTGTATATATATTTCTATGTTCATGAGTTACCAACGTCAACCAACACTAGTTAGTCATTGAGTAAGAATTCCATGCAATAATTGCAAACAAGTTCGGCAAAATATTAATATTTCTTTTTCATTTCAGATGTTAATTAGTCAAGGAGATGGTTCATAGACTTCAGGAAGAATTGTACAAAATGTTTTATGAAAACACCTTTCCAGAATGTTAAGCAAATACTGAATAATTCTTGTGCTCTTACTGTAAATAGTTTCAAATGTTATTCCGCTTTCATGTAAATTATTTTCCATATGACTGGCTGCGTGTTATGAATGTGTGTATGTGTTCTTGTAAGCATCATGTTACTTATAAATAAATTATATTGTTGAAATAAGAAAATTATTTTTAGTTTTATTAAATTGCAAGACTAAAAAAATATGTGATTATTACCAGTATAATGCCTCGTAACTCCGTACAGGAGAGATATGGCTGCAAAGTAGTGGGTGATACATGTTGAAAAAAATCAGGAAAATCTGCCCGTTGTTCAATTTTCCTAAAATTAAATGCCTTTTCAGCCCTAAAAGCTATATAACCGCAGAAACAATTTTATATAAATGCCTAAAATTATTGTAGACTCAAAATTGATGGTTCTTCCTGCCATTTTGCGTACCTCATAAATAAGGCATTAGATTTTAAAATATGTTACCAATCTGTAGCTCAAATTACACCATAGCACTCATGTGAGTTTCCTTCTGTAAGCTCAAAAAATGTAGCCTATACAGAATTTTAAAAATGACAAAAATGTTTAAAGAAACACACAAATATTACACACATTAACTTTTATTGTTTTCTATACCTCAAAAATGGTCTGAGTCTAAGATTCTACCCTAGCGTCACACCAGTACTATATGTAGTATTGGGTGTTTGAAATGAGGACTAAAAGTGGTAAACGATGTAAGTGCCAAAAGCGAAAGTGTTGGGAAATAGCATCGTTTCGCACATCAGGCCGTAAGCACACTAGTGACCTCTTCACACGCCCTTTGAATTACTTAGAGCGCTACCAGCCACATTTCACGTTTACCACATTATAAAGCATGGCACATATCACAGTTTAACGTGGAAAACGGTGTTTGAATTATAGTGGCACTTACAGCGTTAACCAATTTTAATCTTCAAATGAAGATAAAACAATGATTTCATAAAACAATATATTATGTCTCGATCTCGAAAACTATGAAAAAAATGTAATGAACTCAAATTCAAATATGGTTTATTATGATGTTTTACGACCTATACTTTTACATTAAGTAAAATACTGTACATACTATATATTTATCCAAATAAGTTAATATAGTACCTTGAATGATGGAAACTCTTCTTATTCTATTAAATCAATATTTAGTATAGCTTGTACGAAGCAAATAGAAATGACTCACTTGCGTTTCCTTTATATTAAAATAATTGCTATTGTGAATTTTTAAAATATTATTGAGTATTTTAACAAAGTTCATTGTCCATATCCGAAAGTATAACTTCTCCACGTATGAGAACCAAATCCTACAATGTAGAATATCAGGTTCCATTTTGCTTCACAAGTGCAACCCATTATTTTTCATTTCCACATTGGAAACGAAAGATACTTCCTTCCTTTCTTTCTTCTTTCTCTGACCCTGTCAAACAAAACACTGTCGACTTTGGCCAACGTTCCTGTTTTTGTAGAATTTCAGTTTTTTTTTTTTTTTTTCACTTTTTCCCCGTGTAATACTATACACGACACTACCAAATCTTGGTTGTTACACTTTTACACTTTATGTTCTGTTTATATTTCAATTTGTCATTTGCGTGCGTATCCATATAAAATCCAAATAAGTGGTGTGGATAAATGAAATAAAAGAGATAGTAGAGATATAGGAAATGGAATTTTTAATCGTGTCAGATTTTTATATAGTTTATTTCCTTGGTGTGAAAATTGTTCGCATTTCAAGTATAAATGCTGTGCATCCGGATTTTCCCCACCACACACACACAATCCTGTTGAGTTCCAATATGTATTTTTTGCTAAATGTGCTGGTGAACGCACGTGTCCTGTCCTTAAATTATTGTTGAAAACTATGACCTGTCGTGGGAGTGTGTACGAATAGAACCATGGGTGTTTAGTTGTAAAGTCTGCTATCCATCTATATGTATTACCCATTGCCCGGATTTTAACGGACCTTCCGAATGGCGTAGTGGTATTGTCGTCGCCTTGACCGGGTTCGATCTTAGATGGAGATATATTGCACAGCATTTTGGATCGCACTTTAAACTGTAAGTTCAGCACCATTGGTCTATCAAAGCATAAAGTGAACTAAGAAAGAAACTTTGTTATTTGGTATCGCTTTTCCGACACATTTCGGCCAATCGCGACGATAAGGATGAGTGATGATTGGATGAAATTGACTAATTACCGGGATTCTAAGCCGGGAACTTCGGTGGCGGGATCTAAAATCGGCCATTTTTCATGCTCGACCAGCGAGCTGGCTCTTTAACTTATTGAAATATGATTGTACATACCACTTGTTTCTTCATACGAGCTAACCTTTAATTGGACAAAATCATTTATATTTCAGCATCTTTGACGTAGAAAACTACACTTCAAATTTAAATACAATGTCTGCCGGTGCTAGCCCATGGAGAAATAGATAAGCCGCATGCCCATTGTTTTAAGTTTGCACTAAGGTTTTGGAAAAACAATTGTTTCATGTATTTAGCCAATGAATTGATGCCCCATGGCAAATTCAAGGAACAATTTCCATCCTGCTTTCATTAACGAGAGTTACAAAATTTCAAGTAAAGTCATGTTCGACACATTCACGATCTCAGGGATATAAAAATAGGTGTAGTCATCAACACGCTCAGGCTACGCGTCCACTTCACCCTTCTGATCTTACCTCGATGTACTGCTCAGCTGTCAAGCACGATGCCATTTTTTTATGATTTATTTTTAATGTATGGACATACACACACGAATATATGCTATGTTTCTCTGTGTGTGTTACGTTTTAGTCTTTCGCCGGCTTATACTGCTTGGCTGCGAGAGGTTATATTTATAAGTGAGGAGGCGGAATAATTAATGTTCTTGCCCCTTACCAATATTTATTTAGGATTCACGTAACGAGGGGGGAGTTCACGCCAGAGCCGGATCAAAAGGTAATTAAACACTGATAATAGAAGAACCAATTGTCATCAGTCTGTTGATGTTTCCGCGGTGCTGGCCCGCGGAGGGCGTCTGCGTTGGCCACGGCCCAAACCTCCGTGCGGGTCCACTCTACGGTGCATACACTAAGGCTACTCGCTCGGCCACTAACTTCTGACTGCACCGGCGACCTCTCGTCACCGGTGAGTTGGCTGATGATTGCTGATTTAGAATTTAATACCAGCTTGTGACGTGTATGAGTGGGGGCATATTTTGTGTAAGGGTGCGTGTGTATACACACGGTGGGGCCATACACATGTTTATTGTAATGTAAATGTGTGTATTTGGACTTATTACTATATACTTGTGCTGGCCAGTGCTAGCTCTCCTCAATTCCAGCACATCGACATTAACGGAATCGACATAGAAATACATAATAATATAGAGATTTGTTTTTATAAACCGTTGATATACATCATTCTTATATATCTGCTACCACGCAAATACCTAAATGAGAAATATTCGAAGTAATTTACATTGGGGCAAACGGAGAGAGAGGGGCGAAGATCTAGAAAGGCATGGAAGAATGAGGGGAATAAAGAGAAACAACGTGGTAGAATAGGAATAAGGAAACAATTTGAGAAGGAAAAGTAAGAAAGCGAAATACAGAAACTATAAAGGAGAGACAAAAAGAAAGAGAGAAAGAAAGATTAGAGAATTTGAAGATGAGAAAAATAGGAAGAAGGGTAAGAAAGGCATAGAGAATCAAAGAAGGAAGAAGAGAGAAAGGTAAATAATAAATAAATAGAGAAACAAAACAAGAAGGAGAGAAAGGAAAAGATAAACAAAGTAAGAAAGAGATTGGAAAGCACAGGAAGTGATAAATATATGAAAGGAGATATTTATATTAGCAGGAATGATCACCGAAGCACATCTGAAAATGCTTCGTTCCTGCCGTCTCCTCCAAGCAAGTAACTGTGTCGACACTACTGTTTATTACCAAAGCTAGTACCATCTTTTACCTTTCAGGTATCAATTCCTATCAGACACATAAAGATAAACACAATTAGAAGAATTGACGTGAAATAAGTTGCACGAATTACTTCGACTATCAGCACAGTGCAATGATCTTGAAACAACAAGGTCAATAACGTGATCAAATGAAAAAATAGCATGTATAAACCCATTTCCCACGTTTACGATACTTTCGTCCGACCTCAGTGATCAGAATTTCCATTAAAAAAAGAAAGGCAAATGTGAAGAATATAAATTGCTAATGTAATGTAACTTCATCATCATTCAACAGCAAGACAACTGCACACAACATGACTCCCAAACAGGCTCTCATTTTGTCATCTATTTTTCTTCTCCCATTGGTTGCTAGCAACGGCATAAGAGAGGATGTGGTGCCTTCAATACAAGCTGCGGAATCAGATGTAGACTACACTCCACATGAAGAAAACAGAGCTGATAAGGATCAAGATTGGAGTAATATAGTCTCAAACATTCTCCCAATGGTTAGCAGTTCGAGGGCAGATGACACTGATTCACGTAAGTTTTAATTAATAGAGAAAACCTTACTTATTTGTTGTTAATTACAGGAATTCGTTCCTTAATAGTAATCATTTATATTATACATTATTTGACATCCAAACTGAATCATACGAAAAGTAAATGTGGAACTTACACTTACATTTTTGTTCAATTGTTTTGCCAAATTTATATTTGCGCAAATATGTTTAGTTCCAATAGTCTCTCTCAGGCTGTCGACCAGGAGAGTTATAGAAGGATTTCCAAGCTTTCGATAGCTATCGTCACTCTCAGCTCCAGGGTAGAAGAGACGTTAGATGTCGAAAACTCTGAAACCTTTCCAAAACTCACCTGGTCGATAGCACGAGAGAATGAACGAGTATTCATCATTTGACGCCACGAAAGCTTCAAAGCTTACTTCATATTTGGTTTGCTTTTCACAAATATTAAACCTTAGAATTAACAAATTTCTCTACAGTTCGTTTCTTCATTTGCATTCTTCTCTAGGTGGTCACAAGCAGGCTCTGATCCTGCCCTTCGCAGCCGCTGCAGGTTTCTACGCCCTTTTGGTCACCTTAGGGCTTATAGGGGCTAAGTTTGTAGGCTTCGCAGCCCTCATGGTAGGAAAGATATCTCTGGTTTTGTCAGCCATCAACGGACTAGCCAAGATTTTCAACAAGAAACAAGATATGCCTAGTTATCCATATGTTGAAAGGTTTAGTCATCCTACATACAACTTCGTACCCGGCCAGGTTCACCAAGTTCCCCACTAAGGATATAAGCCAGAGGTAAGACTACATTATGGCTATATGTGATTTGTTTTAACATAATTTTTATCATACTTTACAAGGCATTATATGTTCGTCTAAACATTTTAATTTTACTTTGCAAATGTAATATTCTTAAATGTCATTATTTACCTGAAACAACGCATCTATATGTTATAATTTGGATTTATTTTTTCCGTTTAAGCTTTTTAAGTAAGTAATTGACTTTTCAAAAATATTTTACTATAGCGTTTCAATATAATATCCTCAATTCATTTTGCTAGCTCTATCCTCTACTGACACTAGAAATTCGAGTTTGTATTAGACAGTTGAGAAGGAAATGTTACATTTCTCTCCACTAGTTTCTTTAAAACTTACAATTTATACCAAATCCATAATGAATATACGTACATGGGCACTATACTCTCAACGTCTCATTATCCGAGAAGGTTTCCTATGGTTCGTATTCACATTGTTACAACATATAGATGAAGTAGATATTTCCATAAAATGTTCATTTATCGAATAGCTAAACGTTTATAAAGTGTTTGATTCTCTGTTCTAAATTATATATCTTAACACAGGACAACAATTGCACGATAATACGTACTATAAGTTTTGAAATTTTGATTATATTTACATATTCTGAAATATATAGTTTTAATTCGCACGAATATTTCTGCCTTGTCAGAATCAAATAGTTAATTCACAGTTCTAAATTTTGTGTACATTTCTAGTGCTTGAATTAGTATTTTAGACATACATGTCTACATTTTCTTGAATTTAAATGAAATGCACATTCTTTAAGGGTAGCCATTTTAGAAGTAAGGTTAGAAAGTATTATAAACCATTCCTGTACAAAATATTATACTACTATATTTCTTGTTTTCAGATTATATAGGCGAAGTTTCAGATATAGAAGGAAGACTTGTAGATAAAATGTTTAATGGGAACATTATCCCATAACATTAAGCGTATACGGAATACTTCTTAAACTTCTGTTGTAGACTCATGTGTTGTAATGCATGTATTTAAATAATACTCCATAAGTGTAATGTTCCTAAGACTGTCAGCGTGTTGTGAATTGATGTATGTTAATTTAAAGCGAAAACGAGAGTGCGTGTGTGTGTTTTTGTGTGTGTGTATGCATGTTTTTTCAACATCATGTGCAAATAAAATATATTGTTGAATTTTCAAACATTTTTATTATTTACGTATTTATTAAATCCGTTTGTATGATTATTGCAAGTAACTCGTCCAATAATTTCGAATCAGGAAAATATGGCTGTGTGGGATGTAAATTTTTAAACATTCTGTAAGAAACAAATTTTTTTTCTCTTATTGCTAAAAAAGGTGAGGGAATTAGAAGAGGGTGAGGGAATCCCCCCTTAAACCCCTGCGGGGAATTTACTGAAGAGTGTCAAATTAATGGTAAAGTAAGGTAATATTAATTGGATATTTCCTTTAGGTGTGTAATTCGTGCTTCATAATTATTAGTATAATTTTTTTTGATTGTCAACATTCATGACAGTCATGAATGAAGATATATTTTAATCAATACAGTATTGGTAGTCATTAGCCAAAATATTGCAGACATATCAGTTCATCAAATATTGTATTTTAGCTTTTAGAATCGGCAATATATTGGGTAATAGTGGAACGTGGAACAAAATGGGATACCGGTGTATTTTTTTCCACCATCGGTTTCTTTCAACGTTATCGGTGAAGCTATCCGTTCGTTTGATAGTTACCAACGAGGCTTCATTTCGACAGTTCCACGAACCACGTCCAGTTCGTGCACTGCTGTACAATATTTGGGCTTCATATTATCCGTTTCAAATAGAAAGTTATTATTTGGAACTCTTTCCTACATGATTGATTTATTGAATTAGGTTATTTTACGTCGCTATTCTGCCACTTTCGGCTAATCGCGATGACGGGGATGAATGGTGATACGGCAAGATGGATGAAATGACAATCACAAACACATATGGACAAACAACGCAATTCCTACAGGAGAGTATCGTTCCTGCAGCTTCAGGGGCCAAAGCCTCGTTAGTCTGCAAAATACAGTCCAGGGTGTACTACATGGAAGTGAGGTTGACATTTTCCTGCCTTCCGAAAGGGGCACCGCTGTTTTATACACCATCTTTCGGCATGTTGAGTTCCCAAAACATTCGATGTTTTTAATGTCAAAGCACAAGTTTTGCGTTATTATTTATTTATTTCCCTTCAACAGAGACAAGTCTCCAATTAGAGAAGTTAATATCAAAATATTACATTTTCATTTACAACTTATATGTACACATACACATTCTCCCTCCTTCCTCCTTTACACACACACATATTCACACACATAGACAGATACATCTTGGTGACAGAACAGGTTTACTGCTTAAGTGTAACAACAGAAATTTTCAGATATTTACACATTTCATCTGAATTACATAAAACAAGTATCACAAACACTGGTACAATATATCATAAAACAAACTTCAATATATGACATATCCAATTCTCATAATAAATACATTATTAAGAGAGATACCCCTTTAACATATTCATACATTTGGTTCGTGTCATGCCGAAATCCAAGTCCACCAAATGATTTGAGATCATGTTATATTCAAGGGTAATTTTTTGTAGTGGGGAACGTTTATACATTTCTGTTCTTGGGATTTTGTATGAGTAAACGTCTATTACGTAAATGACAATGTCTCACATTAAACCATATTCTCTCTAGTATAGAACTACTATCAATGTGTCTATTTATTATTTTATACAGAAATATTTGTTGAGAAACTTCACGTCTATTTGACAGGCTTACAAAATCAAATTTATTTAACAAATCATTGTATGATATTTTAAGGATTATTGGCGATATTCCATACTTCTTATAATATAAAAATCTCAGAAATTTCTTCTGTATGCGTTCAATCATATTTTTCTGGGAGTTACAGGTTGGCGCCCATACGGAACAAGCATATTCTAATTTGCTTCCAACTAAACATTTGTAGAGCATACACAAAGAGCATATATCATTTAAACTTTTAGCATTTCTTATTTGAAATCCAACATTCCTATAGGCATTCTGGGTAATACAAGAGATATGCTCAGTAAAAGTCATATTATGGGTAATCATTACTCCTAGGTCTTTAATGGAATTCACTTTTTTACAAATTCACCGTTAATAACATACTTATCATTTCACACATTATTTATTATGACGTAACCTAAAAGTGTTTCTTTGGGCAAGAGGGAGTACTGTCCCATTTTGACTCTCATTGTCTTTGGACACTACACTACTCTGATTGTGCCATTGAGTTCAGTATTAACGTTCATTGTTAAGGCAGGCTACAACAGTTTGTGATCTTCTTCTTTGAATCCGTTTGTCCGCAATGGGTACATAACTGTTGCACATGTATAGACACTGAGGATGAAGACGATGTTCATGGAGCGATTTTATGTGAGATATAAGTGCACATGGACGATTTACGATTGTCTTAACTAGCACTAAACATTTCATGTCTTTATTTTAGCAACATTATCCTGTTATGTGCTAAGGCTTATGACAATGGTCCCCATACGAAATGTCTTCGAACCAATATTTTTAAAATTATCATTGTATTTGAAAATCCATGTTATGATTATCCCTAGGTTCAGTTGTAACGAAAACCATAGACTCCATTAAAGAAAATCCACACCTGCGAGGAATATTGTTAAGTCTGCCACCGAATATGCATTTCTGTACCGACACCTACTTGTAGGTGCGAATAAAACTGACCACATTTCATTTTGAGTGTGTGTGTGCGTGTGGTGTGTTAAACATGGATATACAATCATTTGTGAATATGTCACATTTTTTGGAATAGTTTTTACGATGAACACAATTAACAAACCAACACAAGACAATTGGCAATTATAATAAATTAAGAAAAGTCTTTGCTATGTGTTTTTCATTGAAATCACCATTAACACGTTTCATAAATTATCTAAGTTTTGTACATAAGCTATTGAAAAACATAAACTTCTTTTAATAATGTGTTAATAAAATGCATACCGATTCAAATTACTGTATTTGGCTAAATATTAATATATGCAATTTGATGTTTCTTTCAGTAAAACTAATAACTAAGTGATAACTAAGATTTGACAAAAGAGATTTCACCATGGTGCATTATTTTTATATTAGAATGCGCGTATTAAGCAAATGTCTTTCAAGAAAGAAGCCTGACAAATTATATAAACAGCTTTTTTGAGCAACAATTGTTGTTACCTTTTAAATACACATTATACGCAACTGAAAATTTAACAATAGTTAACAATTACGAACACCATGGTATTCATCTCAAATAATTATTAAAAATGTGTATAACTAGTGCATAGATTAAATGGAGATAACTAATACATTTGTAAAAGTACATACACGTATCATATGCTATCAAAGTTAAAGAATATAAATGGTTTGCATAGCAGGTGAGTAAAATTGTTCAAGCCACATGTATAATGTATAATGTATATTCTATGTGATTTGTCTGTAAAATGGTGTTTTATGACAAGGTATCCACATTATGTCTGAGAGTAGCACATAAAGAATGGGGATGAATCCTAGAACCCATATTTACTCTCTCTGGAAGATTTTTACATGAGTGTTTATTCTACATAGTTAAATTTGTAATGGTCGAATTGATCATTACTGGTTTTGGTAATATGTTAATTAATTGCTGGCCAGCTACAAGGTGTAGGTTTAAGTAATAATATGTTTCCATGAGTGTACCTTTTGTCATTATTGCATGTAAATGTATGTGCTTAATGAATTGTGATTTTTGCTGGATATTAGATTCCCCTGTTTTTTAGCCTCTCGGTTGGGGGAGCTAGCTGTTTTTCAAAGGACCGTTACAGTGGAATTTTCCAACGCTACGGGGTTCACGTTCACGACGTTTACCCCGACTATAAAAAAGGACAGTGGGCTTTAGGAAAAAACAGTTTTTTACTACCTTCACAACGACGAAGACCCTTCAAAAGTCTTGTCCACTTAGGGTGGCTAGACTGAATGATTGAGAAGTAAATGTAATACTTGGCAAGTGAACATCTTCGAGAGTCTTGTCCACTTATCGTGGCTAGACTGATGTCTGAAATTAATGTATCACTTGGCCAACGAACCCTCTTCGAAAGTTTAGTCCACTTATGGTGACTAAACTAATGATGGGAAATATATGTAGCATTTGGTAAAGCCAACCCCTGTTTGAAATCCCCAAATTTCCCAATTGTACGATATTGCCGCGAGTCGCATCATAATGCCTTGCGGCTGTTCAAGGATACTGCGTAAGGAAACGCAAGACTGTTGGAATATCAATTAAGTCGAGGGTAGGCCACAGAGATAGTTAGGCTAACTCTGTGTTAATGAAAGTACCAATGGTTAGGCCATAGGTACTGATTATGTAAATGCACACATGGAAGCGATTTGTAAATATGTATATAATAGCAACGTATAATAAACAAATATAATCTTACTAGAAATGTTAAGATTTGATGAATTAACTCTAAGAACTACGGTATTGTCCATTTTAATACCAGTTGTTTATTAACTTTCTGTACATGTGTAAACGAACCAGGGACTAAAAAATATAAAAATATGTGAAACCCCCCCTTTCGTAATTCCAGCGCAAATATAATCTGCTCGCTTGGCACCCAGGGTGAGGTGAAAGGAGAGATTTGAAGGATTAAGGCAGGGAGTAATCCAGAGGGCCTGATATAAACCAGGGAGTGGGTGGTCGACACTATCACAAATTTCTAAAACTAGATATCATTGAAGATATTAAAATCTAGAAATCGTGAATCGGCTAATAGTAATCGTCGTTAGGGGTGGCATCAATGTTAGGTCACGGTGGGTCAAAATGAGACCGGCTCACCTGCTGCTCACCCTGTCAAATTGTAATAGGCAACTTTCATGGCAAAAGTAAAATGAATAGGAAATCGTGAATATGATGGAAAAATGTTTAAATATTCGAATGCAAGACTTCTAGTTTCGGCCAGCGCTTTACTAACCACTGAATCATGGAGATCAGTATTATAATAGTAGCCTATAACAAATAATTAGCTTATGTTTTATTAGTGTATCATATGAGAAATGTAATCTAACCTAAACTTTAACACATTTTCAATGTATTAGTTGGATTTGTATACTTTCTTCTAACTTCAGTATTTAACGTATTGTTGGATAATACCAGGTGGTTATAATTAAAGTGACGGTGTTCAGAGTGGTACAGCACGGGCTGTAATGAGAGTAGCAGTCTGAAACTTCGTAGATATGATAATGAAGCAATGCGCTCGCGAATTATGCAACAAAAAAAAAAAATAGTTCCAATTCTCGCCACCAGGGTAAAAAATGGCGCTGTAAGCAGTCAAAACGTGGAATTTTCCGTAACTCTGACGTCAAAGTCGGTGACATTGCCTAACCATTGTGTGAGCTCCCTGGTTGTTGTTTGTGACGCTTGTTGCTTTTTCCTTTAGTAATGTTCATGTAATTCGAATAGTGAAATTGTAGCGATATTTTATTACAAAGAGTATTGTTTTCTGCGATTTATAGTGTTTTTCCTGTAACTATACCAAGTTTCGACTGCTTACAGCGCCATTTTTACCCTGGTGGCGAGAATTGGAACTTTTTTTTTTTTTTTTTTTTTTTTTTTTTTTTTTTTTTTTTTTTTTTTTTTCCATAATTCGCGACCGCATTGCTTCATTAGCATATCTACGAAGTTTCAGACTGCTACTCTCATTACAGCCCGTGCTGTACCATTCTGAACACCGTCACTTTAATTATAACCACCATGTACATCACTATTTGGAAGACGTAATAGCAATCTGAATATCAAAAAATCTAATTTTGTTTGAAAATGTGGCTCACCTAAATCCAATGCCGGACCCAGACCAGAGAGTTTGGCGCATTTATTTAAAGGGCACCAAACATATTGGTGATACTACATATGTAGCTACATTGTTCCTGTAAGTTTAAGGAAACAACCTGAGATGTGGGACGTTTGACCATGGTGTTGTTTGTGTTCTGTGTCAAGTCAATATGTGGTTGTAATGGACGATATTCAACTAAACGTCATCACGCAGTATACTCTGGGAAGGAATTGGACAAACAGTTTCGCTTGTGTTAAGGTAAGCGTATAAGAGGATTCTCGAGAAAATTTGCATTTCACCACTTTACACACTTTTTACGATTTCTGTAGGGCTACGGTAAAGGCAAAAAGTCCACATTCCTCATATTATTACTGTAATCATACCTTGAATCACTTCGGTAAAAACTATACGCACGATGCTATCCGGCATATTTTCAAAGCAGGATCTGATCTGTTTGCCAGAAACATGGTGTGTGTGAGGGGGGGGGGGGTGTTCGCTGATAATCATCGATTGTTCCTTCAAAGCAAGCCATCACCATGCCTTTGGTGATCACTTGTATTAATATTTACATTTTCTTATTTTCCGTTATTTTGCTACCATTTTAGCTAATCACGATGATGATAAATTAGGTAAAATTCATGACGTGATACTTGAAAAGAAACACACTGGTCAGGTAAGACCAGGACTTGAATACGAAATCTTTGCCGGTTCGGCAACTGACGCAGATGACTTTTCAAGACATAATCTTGCGCAGATTAATATTCGCTGTAGATTTAAGCCTACTTTCTACAAACATCAAACTTACTCCGACAGTGAATTTCAGTTTTGTAAACCCCTTTATGATTCTCCTGTGCACAGTCGAAACTGGAAATTTCAATATTCTATGCGCATAATTTGAATTTTACAGATTCGAGTATAACTAATTTTTTGACATATCATGTACGTATGATCTGAAGTTCTAATAGCATTGTAATAAGTAGCGAATGCAAAAATAATATATATATAAATTAATATAGGTAATAGGAAATACGAAAGTTGATCTTGATAACACAATAAAATTCCTAGGAGGGGTTGTAGTGGATGATAAATTAAGTTGCATAGTAGTGTAAAATATACTAATACTGGCGCGATAAATGATGAGGTGTTTTGACTGAATAGAAATACTTAAAACTAAGGCAAAATGTCTATAAAATTTTATTGCTACTGTGTAAAACCTACGATTTTTGTAAAAAAAAACTTCCGAGAAAAGATGACCCCCTCAAATTGATGTGGCTAAACCTGAATTTGCTAAAATTGCTGTTTATAAATTTGTTAAAAATATGGCTTTTCTCAATATTGTTTTAACTACACTTAAAACTAATCCAAGATGCTCACACACTGCCACACCTACATACACCCACACATTCCCACCTACACCTATACCTATACCTACATATATTTACCTACACATATTTACTTCCGGTCTACTTCCGGTCTACTTCCGGTCTACTTCCGGTCCACTTCCGGTTCACTTCCGGTCCACTTCCGGTCCACTTCCGGTTTACTTCCGGTTTACTTCTGGTTTACTTCTGGTTTACTTTTGGTTTACTTCTGGTTTATTATATCAGATTTCTTGGGTTTCAAATCAAAATTTTATACTTAATAAAATTATTTCACCTTCGTACATGTAAGCTATATTATTATTGTGATAATTGTATTAAGTATAAAATTTTGATTTGAAACCCAAGAAATCTGATATAATAAACCGAGGATAAAAATTAATAATATTAACATATTAAATATATACAATAATTATATAAAGTACACTGCTGAACCCAATTCATATTTTATATTAAATATAGAGTTTAATTTAAACCCCAAGAAATCTTATAACTAATAACAAAAATGCCAAATCAAAAATATTGTGATCAATGCAATATGAATATTTCTAGCTCTAATTGGGCTAGGCACCAAAAGAATTGTAATCCAGACAAATATAGAACTCGCACAAAAATTTGCCCAAAATGTCATAGAAAATATAGTCTGGAATATTTCTTATATAAACATAAAAATAATTGTTGTGCACAGTTTTCTACGTTATCACAACTATCTACATCTTCATCTGGTCTAAAAAGAAAACTTGAAACCCCTATTAATTATAAACCAGCAAAGCAGGCACGCTATGCACCTATTCATAGTAGTTTTAATGGCCAACTAAGTGATTACCGTTTTATATCAGACCCAAAATGTGATATTAAGAATTTTTTGAACAATATAAATCCTGATGTGCAGGATATTCTAAATAAACAAAATAACTCTTATAAATTATCTTTTAAATTATTTACACAATATAAGAAAGCAAATGGAACAAAATTTACACACCCCCACATAACAGAAACTGTAGTTATATATTCAAATAGAAATTTAGATAAAATAATAAACTGTTTGATAGAGCAATTAAATATTAAACACTCTGAATTTGCTGCAAAAGAATCAGGATGGAGTTTATGTGGAAGTCCACACAAGTTATATATTAATATTTCTAAATTTAACCCATTACAAGGTTCGACATATCTGCCATTACCTATCAATATTAAAAACAAAAAAGCCGTGGTTAATATAGAAAATAATGATGAGAAATGCTTTCTGTGGTGTATTTTAGCTGCTTTGTATCCAGTTTTAAATAATCCAGAAAGAATAAGTTATTATAAACAACATGAAAATGATTTTAATGATGCAATGGAGGGCTTAAAATATCCAATGTCTCTTCAGAATATTGATAAATTTGAAAAAAAAGCCAGAGATATTAATGGTAAACTATTATCTATTAATGTATTTATTTGTTCTACTGGTGTTGGGAATTGCTTGATAGAACCTCTCAGAATTAGTACAGTTGATGATGATTTTGCTGTTCCAATTGACTTGCTTTTAATTGAAGGAGATGGCACATACCATTATACTTTGATACATAATCTTGAAGCTTTAGTAAGAAAACAAATAGACAAATTTAATAGAATATTCAAGTTGTGCCGAAGATGTTTAACAGTATTTGATGGTCAAAAAATAATAAATGGTGTTCGTGAAAAAAATTCAGAAATTTCTAAAAACAAGTTAGTTGAACATTTAAAATATTGTGGGAAGCATAAACCTGTTCATATGCTTATGCCTCACCCAAGTGAAAATGCCAAATTCAAAAAATTTGAAACTTTGTTGGAACACCCAGCATACATAGTTTGTGATTTTGAGTCAAACCTGAAACCTCTTGCATTCTGCAACCCAGATCCTGATGAATCTTCAATTACATCATACCAATTACATGAACCTTCTAGTTTTTATTATGTTATTATACAGGATGGTGTGGTTAGTAAAGAATATTTATACATGGGACAAAATGCTATCAAAGAATTTGCACATAGAATTGAAAATGAGTGCCATGACATAGCATCTAATATCTTATTAAAATCAAAACTTATGATGCCTTTAACAGAAGAACAAATTCAAAATTTCAATAATACAGAAAATGCCCGATATATGATTTTAAATTTTCAAATACAAATATCAAGGTAAAACACCATTCCCATACAAGTGGTAAATTCTTAATGGCGCTGTGTAATAACTGTAATATTAAGATCCAGAGACCAAAATTTGTCCCGATATTTTGACATGGTGCATCTAATTATGATTTTCATCATCTGATCAGGTACGAGGGGTTTGACAAGCAGAATTTAAATATTTTAGCAGAAAATGATGAGAAATATATATCTATTAGCAAGATAATTAAAGTTAATGGTGTTCCTATTCACTTAAGATTTCTTGATTCATACAGAATTTTGTCGGCTAGCTTGGCTACTCTGGCCAGTCAATTATCTGATGATCAATTTAAAATTACTTGTGCCATGTTTCCAAATCAGGACTTGAAATTAATTAGGCGAAAAGGTGTATATCCATATGACTATGTTACTGATTTTTCTAAATTTGATGAGTGTTCTCTGCCACCACAAAAAGCATTCTATAGTAAACTCTGGGCATCCGAAATCACTGATGAAGATTATCACCATGCTCAGTTGATGTGGACAAATTTAAAATGCCAGACATTTGGTGATTATCATATGGCATATTTAAAACTTGATGTAACTCTTTTAGCCGATATACTTCAGGCATTTAGAAAATCTTCAATAGAAAATTATAAGCTAGATCCAATTTATTTCTATAGTGCTCCAGGGCTAGCATGGTCTGCAATGTTTTTAAACACTAAAATGGAGTTAAATTTAATCCAAGATCAAGATATGTACTTGTTTATGGAGCAATGTATAAGAGGAGGGATGGTGCAATGCTCTCAGAGATATGCCAGGGCTAATAACAAATATATTTCTAATTATGATCCAGAATTCCCATCAAATTATATACTTTATGTAGATGCTAATAATTTATATGGGCATGCTATGATGGATAAATTGCCATATGCAGGGCTTGAGTGGGTTGAAAATTTTAGTATTGGGGATCTTCAGGATTTTGATGACAGTAACTATGGCCTGTTCTTAGAAGTTGATCTGATAATTCCTGAAGATTTACACAATAAGTTTTCTGATTTGCCCCCAATTTCTGAGGATGAGTGTTCACCAAATTCTAAAGAAAAAAGTTAATGATGACTTTGGATCCAAAACAGAATTATATAATATATTACAAAAATCTCCAGTTCCTAATACATCATGGTGTTCAAGTAACTAAGGTTGGCAAAGTTTTGAAATTTAGGCACTCAAAATGGTTAAAACCATATATTGATACCAATACCGAGCTTCGAACATCTGCAGTGAGCCAATTTGATAAAACTTTGTTTAAATTAATGGTAAATTCAGTATATGGCAAAACAATAGAAAATGTTAGAAAGCATAGTAATGTTAAATTAGTTACCGACCCCAGCCGGAGCAAAAAATTAGTGGCAAATCCGAATTTTAATTATAGAAGAATTTATGATGACAATATGGCACTTTTTAATATGAAAAAAACAAAAATTAAGTTTGATAAACCTATTTATGTAGGGGCGGTGATATTAGAATTGGCAAAATTACATATGTTAAAACTTTATTATGATGTGTTGAAACCTTTTTATGGTAATAGTATAAAATTGATGTATATGGACACAGATAGTTTTATTCTTGATATTCAAACAGAAGATGTTTATAAAGATATATCACATCCTGAATTAATTAAATATTTTGATACCAGTGAACATTCAAAAATTCACCCCCACAACAAAAAGGTGCCTGGCAAGTTAAAAGATGAGACACTTGGCGATGTTATTGTAGGATTTGCTGGGTTAAGAGCTAAAATGTATAGTTTTAAAACATGTAGTGGTGCTGTTGCTAAAAAAGCAAAGGGTATTGGTAGAGATACTGTAGATAAAGAGCTTGAATTTGAAGATTACAAAAATTGTCTCAAGTCACAGAAGTTAATTAAAACATCAGAAAATAGAATTCAGAGTGTGGATCACTTGTTAACTAGCAATATTGTAAGAAAAGTAGCTCTAGACCCACATGATGATAAGAGATGTATTTTATCATGTGGTGTACATACTCTACCATGGGGACATTGTGACTTGAGAAGTGGTAATCAATGCCCAATTACAGAGCATGATTTGAAATAAATAAAACATGCCAATGAATTTATTTGGGTTTAAGAAAAGCTATTATGGACCTGCCGACACCAGCACCCTCTCCTGATATAATATCTAAACTAAGTGGTTTCTTAATTATTCATCTAAATAGCATACTTACAGATGTTGATGATAAAACAGGTAAAACATTATACATATTTAACAATAATTTAAATCATTACCAATTACCTATAGGTGGTCAATTACAATTTATTACAACTCCCGAGGGTGATGTTAAAATTTCAGTAGGGAGAAATATTTATAGAATTAAGCACTCAAACATGATTTCTGGTACTGTATATACCGTTTCTGCCGGTGATTGTTTATATATTGAGGTCCCGGGATATTATGACAAACTTATACCTTTTTTATAGAATTAAGAATTAGATATTTAATAATAAATAACTACTAAAACAAAAATGCCTAATGATATATTTGGCCATACAAGACATGAAGATCACAGTGATGAGCTTCTGATGCTTGACGTCAGAGTGAAAAAATTAAGAAGTGATTTACAAGTTTTACAAACCACACTCAATGCCAGTCTTCAACTAGAAATTACCAATTTACAATCACAATGCATGGACCCTCTTCTTAAAATTGATTCAGAACTTAAATTATTGCTTCAAAAATATACTGATTTGGCAACATTGGATAATTTTCAAAATTTAGAGGAAGCTGTAGCAACTCTTCAAGCCAAATTAAAAACTCAGAATACCAACTCTGAACAATTGAAACAACAACTAGAAGAGCAAATTGGTAGTGTCCAGGCACAGCTCCAAATAATTGTCAAAAGCATAAAATTACAAGAAGATTTTGATCTAGTAATTTCCACTCTAAAAGAACAAATTCAATCACTACAGATACCTAATCTCGACCCCTTGAACAATGCCATAGCCGAGGTTAAAGAAAAAATTGAGACACTTGAAAACTTTATGAACAACTTACCATCTTCTGATGCTCTGAGTGCTATAACTCGTAGTGTTGCCAACATCAAACTGCAACTTGAAACATATGAAGATTTTGGAAAAATTCAGAGTACCATAACTCACCTTGAGGGTACCATAGCAGCAGTACAAAGTGATCTGACAAATGTACAAGAAACACTAGAATCTCGCTTGCCTGGTATTGTAGACACTCTTGTCAATGTTCAGCAACAGATCACCAAACTTGAAAACCTCAACACCGAATCTGAGCTATCTCATTTTCATCACTTGATCAATGATATCCAAACAAAACTTGAAATTTTACAAGAATCGACACCTACTCAGGCAGACATAACCCTGCTCCAAGATGCTATGCGTAGTGTGGCTGACGCTAGTGAATTAAATAGTTTGAAATTAGCATTTGAATCTTTGCAGAATACTGTATCTAATTTGCCTACATCACAGGAACTTAAAAATATTAAAAGAGCAGTAAATCGCATACTGAAATCAGAAGATATCAAGAATATCCAGACAGAGATCAAACAACTTACTCATACAGTGACCACTCTACCAACTAATCAACATATTAATGAACTGCATGCTTTGTTTGAGGATATCAGAAGACAAGTCCATGATCTTACTGCTCAAAATTCAAAATTGGCAGTTGTTGAAAATTTACAGCAAATTGTAGCCAACATCAAGCAACAACTAGGGACCATGGAATCCAACCAAGCAAATACTCTGTCTGTTTTTGCTACCCAGTTACAAGAAATTATCCAACAATACAAAAAACTTGCTGTGGACATAAGAATAAAACCAGGCCACGATGGGATTGTTAGGACTATCAACGAGCATCTTGAATCTGTAATAAATAGATTGCTTACAGCAGAAAAAGAAATAACTGGCCTAATCGAGAATCCTAAGCATACAGTAATTCTTGAATTAAACAGTATCCCTAACAATGAATATAATTCACCATTTACACCAGGTGGTAAACTGTATAAGCTGTCCCCTGCACAATTTTATTACCAGTTTTTTGTTGGAGGTACACTTAGACCAATCAAGATCAAATATTGGCTACAACCACAAGCACACCACTACCCTACCTTATCAATAACAAATGCTGACAACAAACCAAAAGTCACCAATATAGAGTTAGAAGATTTTACAGATCCCAATACATTAGAAACATCTTATGCTGAAGATGATGGATCTTTGGAATTTAAAATACAAATAGGAGACAAATTATATTTAGAAAATCCTGTTGTATCGGCTGCTGAACACCCAATAGTTGCAATATTCTTATTTACATACCATGTCTAGACAAACTATTGTTAATGAACTACACAAACCAGCTAGACGTAACTATAAGCGACTGCCAGTGGTTACAAAAGGCATAGATGATTTATGGCAGTCTGACTTGGTGGAAATGGCACCTCATGGAGGACAGTTGAAAAATTTAGATAAGGTCAACAAAGGATACAAGTATATACTTACTGTCATAGATACATTTTCAAAATTTGCCTGGGCATTGCCGCTCAAATCTAAGACTGGAAAATGTGTTACAGAAGCTTTTAGGACAATTATTAATCAGAGTGGAAGATCACCACGCTATCTACAAACAGATAATGGCAAAGAATTCTATAATTTGGTGTTCCAACAATTTATTAAAAACCATTCAATAAAACATTACTCGAGTTACAGTGATCTCAAGGCCTCTATTATAGAAAGATTTAACAGAACTCTAAAAAATCATATTTATAAACAATTTACCCTTCAAGGTAATTATAAATGGCTTACTATCCTACCAGAACTTTTAGATAGATATAATAATTCAGTTCACACTACAATCAAAATGAAACCCTCTGAGGTAACTTCATCTGATGAGCAAAAATTGATCAGCACTGTTTACTATCCTAGATACCAACCAACAACAAAAAAACCTAAATACAAAGTTGGTGATCAAGTAAGAATTAGCAAATATAAGCACTTATTTAAAAGAGGTTTTACAAGAAACTGGAGTACTGAATTATTTACAGTGGTTCAAGTTAAACCTGGGGCTCGTAATACATATATAATAAAAGATCACCGAGGAGAAATTCTCAAAGGCAGGTTTTATGAAGAAGAACTTAACAAAACTAAGCAGAGAGACACATATCTTATAGAAAAAGTTATTCGCAAAAAAGGCAACAAAATACTGGTCAAATGGCTAGGACTCCCAGAACACAGCTGGATCGAGGCAGACAAAGTGATACTATGAACACCTGGGATGTTATAAAAAGACTACCAGATCCTGAACAGCAGAATAAGAGAAATGGCAAACTGCTGCCTGATAATATTAGATGTCTTATTGTTGGGCCATCGGCTTGTGGTAAAACTACACTAATGATTGATAATTTTTTATTGGCACGCAACTGGTTAGACTGGAAAAACAGGCACTTGTATGTCTTCTCTAAGAGTTTAGAACAATTAAAATATCAGCAACTGATGAAGATATATGATGGATTGGATATAGCCACTTTTGAACCAGATGTTAAACCACTTCATGAATGTCTCGATAACTCTGTTGTTGTATTTGATGATATTATACTGGAAAACCAAAACAAGGTTAGAAATTTTTTTACACAGGGCCGACACAAAAATATAGATTGCTTCTACCTGGCGCAGACTTTTTCTAAAATACCAAAACAATTGATAAGAGACAACAGCAATTTTATATGTGTGTTTCATCAAGACCATACCAAACTCAAACACATACATGATGAATATGTAGGTGGTGACTTGAGCTACAATAATTTTTCTAAGTTTTGCAGTAGGTGCTGGAACCAGGATAGTTATGGGTTTGTCACAATTGATATGACAAGAAAACCTAATAGTGGTAAATATAGAAATAAAATTAACAAATTTCTAGACATTGAAACATATATAAATAACCATGAAAAAACCAAATATTGATGATCTTAAATTAAGAGACTATCTTGTAAAAAGATTTAAGGTATGGAAAGTAGAGAACCGAGGTATCTATGAACAACACAAGCAAACAGAACAGCCGATTATTGATGCTATTAGTGAACTAGGTAAAAATATCAAAACTGTTACAGAGCAGAATCAAAATTTGATCACAGAGCTTGTACCTGTAGCTGCTAGGAACATATTAGATTATCCAATCACCCCACTTTCTAGTATTCATACACCTAGTCCTGTTGCTCCTCGAAGAATTGAAGCTACTGAAGATCCTATTGAATTGGGTCTTCTTGCTCAGAAATATTTAAGCACACCTAAAGACAACAAAGATGAGGTTTTTGGTTTATATGCCGACACAGAAGTTGATGGTAGCATCATACATAGAATTGGCAATTTTAGGGTGACATTTATGGGAGATGATCTGATAGTATATTCAGAATCTCATCTTGGAGAAAGAGGTGGTTTTGTTAAGTATCCTGGCACACCTGGATTGTGGGAACTGATGACTAGGAAGAGACCTGGCAACTATACAGATCAAGACTATGAGCACTACAAAGAAATATTAATAAAATCAGATGCTCTATACCAGAACAATGACCCCACACAAAAAAGAGTCAAGTCTAGCAGTGGAGCAAAATACAACAACTTAATCAAACCCATATGGTCACAGATCAAGACAGGTAGTGGAATCAAACAGTACAACACATTGCCTAAAGAATTTGTCTGGGTTGACGATGTCAGGAAACTTGTAGATAGATTACTAGTGATAGCTGGTGAAGAAAATGCCGGTAACCACAATTTTTACAATGAAAAGGTTGGAATTATGGACATGATAAGCACCAAATTGTCTAATTTTATAGTAAATGACACTAAGGGTATTGGATATCCTTAAAAATTATTAATACTCTACCACCTAAATTTTGGAATATCTCCGAGGGTCGAGGGCTAGTTAATGACATTATAAACAAGTTGCCATTTGAACTACACATACCAGGCTATTAATATTGTGGCCCCGGTACCAAACTAGACCATAGATTAAACAGAGGTGACCCTGGTGTTAATCCTCTAGATGCTGCTTGCAGAGACCATGACATAGCATACAACACCCATACCGACCTTGACAAGCGACATGTGGCAGACAAAAAATTAGAAGAAGTTGCTTTTGGTAGATTTGTAAGCAAAGATGCTTCTTTGGGTGAGAGAATAGCAGCAATTGGGACCACCATAGCTATGAACACAAAACAAAAATTGGGGTGGGGGTTGTAATAAATTAACTAAATTAGCTACAATTTAATTGTGATAGTTAATCCCAAAATATGTATGTAATAAACCTAGGATGAAGGCCAAGGGTGTTATGTATCAAATTCCTTATGCAGGTCTTAAATCTCTTAAAACTATTGATAGTCTTCTAACCAAAAAGCAGCGCAAGAAGAAAAGTTCTTGTCTTGCCAAAGGACATGGTATGAAATTATTACTTAGTACCCCACAATTAAAAAAATTACAACAATCTAGAAAAAAATCACATATAGGTGGATTCATATTTAGTATCCCAGCTATTTTAGCAGCATTGGGGGCCGTGGGGAGCTTGGCTGGGGGATCGGCTGCCATAGCAAAAACAGTAATAGATGCCAAGAAGAATAAGGCAGAATTAGATGAACAAAATCGACATAATCTGGCCATAGAAAAACAAGGCAAAAGTGTTAAGAAAGTTATGAATAAGTTAAAAAAAACAAGAGCCGCTTACCAACCAAGATATTGAAGCTTTAATCAAACCACTGGGCATCAAAAATTTTAGAGGAGTATACATGTCCGATTCTTTACCAGAACAACCACCCAAAAAAGAGTGTGGCATAGTTAATTTGGATAAATACAAAAATCAGGGCACTCACTGGATTTGTTATCTTAAATATTTAAACAATGAGGCATTTGTGTTTGATTAATTTGGAGGTGTTCCACCTGAGAATTTAGTAAAATATCTAAAATCAACTAATCTTTATTATAATAATACCCGTGTTCAAAATTTCAAAGATATTAATTGTGGACATCTATGTTTATTTGTTCTTAGATATCTGTCTCAAATTAATAAACCATCAATTGAAAATTTTCAAAAAGCCTTGTGGTATCTGAAACATCATGGGGGTATTCCATCTTACCAGCCAAAATTCAATATTGAAACTCAAACTACATGATTATATAGTATATCCCAAAACAATAGCTCTTAGAGCTTTCTATGGCATGTACTTGATCCCTAATATTACACACCACAACAATACAATCACGGTTGGTGACCAAAAAATTGTTATTACTCCAGGTCAGTATAATTTGTCTACTTTAAATGCTCAGTTACCTAGAGGTATATTGTTAACTCAAAATTCTGTTACTCACAGAGTAGAAATTGTGTCTGCTACAGAAACAGTAGATCTGGGAGAGCTATTAGGATTCGAGAACAACACAAAACTTGAACCAGCTATTAAACATACTGCTATTAATATACCTAAATTCTTAGCCATAGAAACTCTAAATATTCACTGTAATGTGGCCGAGGGTATGATCACCAAATCAAATGGTATAGGCACTCACAAACAAACTGGCATTATTGCAACATTCAAACCTAACTCTGAATTTATGGAACCGATCATCTACACTCCATCACCAACATTATATTTTCCTGTGTGCCATAATAGAATAGATTATATTGAGTTGATGGTCACTAATGAAAAAGAAGAATTAGTTGACTTTGCTGGAGCCACAACAACTGCTATCATAGAAATTAATATTTAAATAAAAATACATACAAAAAATAAAATAAATAAATAAATAAATAAATAAAATGGAAAATATTGAGAGTTATGAGCTACAATCATTCCCCCCAAACAGGAGGACCTTTGCAAATTTAAATCAAGCCAACACAGAGATTGAGGTTGACCTTGATGTAGGAGATGGGTTTATACACCCTCACAGAGCAGACCTATACATTAAATTTGATGTTGTCAAGCTCGATGGTAGTGATTATCTGGCTAACTCAAATATAAGACTGGTAGACAATTTTGTGCCACATCTGTTCTCTGAAATTGAGATCAGAAAACATGGCGTTGTTATAAACAGAGTGGATTATCCTGGTATTACATCTACTGCTTTGGCCACACTAAAATTATCTAAAACTGAGGCCTCATACTACAAAATAGATGGATTTGAAGCTGGTGATAAAATAATATTTAAGAGCCACACAGTATTGTTTCCTATGCGCCTGTTGCCAGGATTCTTCTCAGATTACAAAGAAATTATGTGGAAGGGTGGTTTAAGAATTACATTTAGAAGATCTGCCAATGATAATAATGCTTTGATGAGGTATAGTTCATTAAATTCTACTGGGGCAGCTCTGCCTAATACCTTACCTGATGAAGGCAAATGCCTTATTCAGACTATGGAGCTAAGAATCCCGGTTGTTGAATATGAAGCTAGTTATGCTCTTAAATACAAAGCAGATATCCTAAAAAATCCACAGGTGCCTTTACAATTTTATACATATCAATGTGTGCAGAAGCCTGCCACTGGTAGCTATTATGAATTTGATGCTACAAACTCATTCTCCAGTATACAATATGACATGCCAGATTTTGTGGTGGTACTGTTTCAGACCGGAAGACACAATAATCAAGAAAAAAATTCAAGTAAGTTTGATAGCTGCAACATCAAAAACATATATATTAAAAATGGCAGAAATGAGGTATTCCCTAGAGAAAGTTATAATTTAAACATGTCCAAGGATGATTTCCTCAAATTATATGAGGCATTTACAGCATACAAAAGGGTCACAATTGGGAATACTGACATGTAGCCTATTACTCACCAGATGAATTCAAAACACAGAGACCCATGTTTGTCATCAATACCTCAAAAAGAAAACAAGTTGTGGTTAATGACAGGACAAACATTAAAATAATCTGTGAATTCCATGATACACTTCCTGATGACACCATATGCAGTGTTATTCTTATAGGTGAAAAATCATATGTTTATGATGTAAGAAATGAGAGAGTGACAGAGCAATTCTAGAAGAGTTTTGCATATTATATTTTCTTAGTATTAGATAAACAAGTTGTACCTGGTCTTAAATTAAAATATTTAGAATGTTACCAGTCAACATATTGATTCTCTGAACTTAAACCGGAAGTGGACCGGAAGTAGACCGGAAGTAAATATGTGTAGGTAAATATATGTAGGTATAGGTATAGGTGTAGGTGGGTATGTGTGGGTGTATGTAGGTGTGGCAGTGTGTGAGCATCTTGGATTAGTTTTAAGTGTGGTCAAAACAATATCGAGAAAAGCCATATTTTTAACAAATTTATAAACAGCAATTTTAGCAAATTCAGGTTTAGCCACATCAATTTGAGGGGGTCATACTTTCTCGGAAGCTTTTTTTTACAAAAATCGTAGGTTTTACACAGTAGCAATGAAATTTTATAGACATTTTGCCTTAGTTTTAAGTATTTCTATTCAGTCAAAACACCTCATCATTTATCGCCCCAGTATTAGTATATGTTACACTACTTTGCATAAATCACATTGATCCTATTTATAATAAAATCAACAAAGGCAACTATCACAATATCAGATAACAGAAATGAACAAAAGTTTATATTATGACTTTATATACCCTTACTTCATTATAGTCTGGAGAGGAACCACACGCAAGCACACCAATAGACAATTTATTTTACAAAAAATTATGTATATGTAGAGTATCCCACAAAGATTGTCATGTAGAGGTAAAAATAATATAATGACCATATTTCCCTAAAAGTAGATAATGATCACGTATTCCCTATATGTATACAAAACAATTTGACAAACGTAAACTTGGGGAATAATCAGAGGATTGCATGAACGTAACGCATGTCACAAACACAAACTTTTCACTTAAAAATATGGAAATTTGCCATTACAAACATGTCACCAATACCCGCATAAATAAGACATTCTTTAACAAACTTCTATCTTACTTGAAAAGAATATTCCACAAGATCTACCAACTACTAGAGCTAATAAAAACACATTTAACTTCAACGACAATTTATGAAAACGCAAACAATAACTTAACTGAGTCGCATGAAATGCAACATCAACTTATGCTAAAAATGGTTGTAAATCTGTAGGTATAAACAAGCTATTAAGGATACGTACACATACGAAAACCAAGTGATACTATTTTGTAATTCACACCCAAAATAATTATGTATCTCCATGTAATGTATACAAAGTATTTTTCGATGTGTTGAATTTTGCTTACACTAAATATTATTTTATTTTTTAATTACTTCTGAATATGATACACGTTTAGAAAATTTACATTGTACATATTATATATTTGAGGAAGATGTCCACATTCACGCAAAACAAGAGTTTTGCAAACAAATTATTTAAGTCCGTCCATTTATATGCATACAAAGGTTTTTCCATGTGCTGACTTAAATATCCTAGCACTTCTTATAGTATTATACTAAATTATTTTATACACCATTAATGCATTTAAAAATATGCATTGAAAATCTGTGTACATCCCACTTAAATAATGACTATATGGGCTAATTATCATTAATATTAGTAGTAGTAGTAGTAAGTAATAATTTCCAATAAAGATTAGGTCTGTTCAAATTGTACCGAGGTCGATGCACTTCAACATCATTAAAATAAAACTTGCTTATTTTCCTCTACACCATTGTTAGTGTAAATAACAGATTACTATGAGTAAAAGTTATCCTCTTTACCAAAAACAGAAAACTAGACTCAAGGAATGATTACAAGAGATGAACTTTTTTAACGTAACACCTGTGAGTACGAAGTTACGACCTACACATATCGGATTTTTGAAGTAAAAGTCATTCATCTGAAGGAGAAATCGAACATATCAAACTTTTGAAGTAAAATTTATACATCTCAAGCAAAAATCGAACACAGAACTCTTGAAGTAAAACTTATGCATCTCGAGGGGGAATCGAACACAGAACTTTTAAAGTAAAACTTATGCGTATCTAAGAGGAATCGAACATATGAAAGTTCTGAAGTATGCATAGTAGTGACTGATAGAGCTTTCAACATAGAAAAATGAACTTGAGGAGTATTCTCGAATTTCTTCTTTAGTGGCATTGGCTATGTGTAGTGTCAGGAACACATCCCGTGTGTAATATTTGTCCGTCATGATTCTCTAAACAGGAAATTTATTATTTATATTTGTGTCCAATATAAGAATTAAAAGAATTCTCTACTGTAAAAATAGCATTATTTCTAAATTTATTTACAATATATAAAATTCATATTAAGTCATCACTTGAGGTTATCCTTTCCCTCTATAAACCTTCCGAAACATGGTAGACTACCATACTTAAACACGTTTACCATTTATACGTGGAATGTAATACAATACGAGTCTTCGAAGGTATGTAACAGCATAACTGCATTTAAAAAAATAAGCTCTAAAACTCATTTTTACGACAGTTTTGCATTGGTTATAATTGTTGATTATGTTCCTCTTTAGATTCAACTGCCACTTATAAAATACGTAGTTTATTTTAATGTGTTCATTACCCACTTGTCGTGCGCGCACGTACGTAGAGATAGAGAGAGGGGGGTGGAGAAATTAACTTTTGTTCCACCATCTTCGAATGTCTTCGTCGATTTCGTTCAAGACACTACGTGAATTCGACCACTAAGTACCGCAGCCATCAAGACCACGTCGACTGATTTGAATTTTTGTCCATTTTATGCACATAAGGGCTAATCGAGACTGGAACTACAGCTTCAAGTGGGATCCGAACCACTATGTGCCTCCGCCGGGTATTGAACCGGGGACACCTTGATTACAATGCGACGACGTTACCACTATGCCACTACTTATCTACACAAGTGTATACCCTTTTGATAATTCCCGTTCTATTACTTTTGTTTTTTAAAATACTGTGAAATGAATATGAAAATATGACCAGCACTTGGAGCCTCACCTCCCATCCCCCTCCTCAACCCTCTTAACTTGCCCATGCATTGTTGCATTCATTGGAAGCTGGCCAGTACATACGCACACACACACACACACTCACCCAATAACCCTTTCATTCCCGTCTTCTTTTTCTTTGTTGCCACCGTGTTAACGACCCTGGGTTGTGTCTTGGAAAAGTTATGGGTATTAAATTCTGCTGAATACACCCAATAACCCTTCATTGTTGTGGTCGTTCACGAACATTGTGAGTCTGAGTCAGTTTGAGTTCAGCGTTTTCGTAGCAAGGGCTATGTAAAATTATTTTACTCATACTCCGCGAAGAACAGTTGTGAGAGGATTCAATACAGCCCTTATTGATTAATTGATTAATTTGATTAATTTTACTTAGCTTTTCTACCACTTTTGGCTAATCGCGAAGATGAAGATGAATGATGATATTATGAAATGTATGAAGGGACCATGCCCGAACCGGGAATCGAACTCTGGCCCCTGGCGTCATAGCGCGCTGTGCAATAAAGCCATTATGTTCGATTGTTGTGCAATAGTGTGTGTTCCGTGATTGTTATTTAATAATGTCGCTCTCGAAACCTAGCACCAGTAGCACGTTCACAAGACAGAAATCTTATTTTTAAAGTGTATTCTTACTTCGAAGAAGTGCGTGCTGAAACAGTATTTTCTCAAAGTCAAGAACTTACGGCTAAAGCGTGTGGTGTTGGTGTGCATACGGTGTCGCGTATTATAAAACAGGGTAAAATATCTACCACAGAAATCGGTGAACCCCTATTCAAATCTCCTGGGAAACATGCCAGAAAACAGAAACGAGAGGGATGATGATGATGGCCATACAGTTCCTTTACAATAAATATCTTCAAACTTCTTTCAGGTACGAGTTCCTATTATATGCTGCAGTGATATATTATAATCCTGTGTAGAAATCTTCACTATATTATTTCACTGTACTCAAATATAATGTGAATGCAATGTACCTATATAAAAAAGTTATTGGACACAGCGAATTCTCTGTGTTTCCCTTCCGCAAGGTTTGGAAACAGCGCAACAGCACTGGCTGCGTATTGGCTGTACTCGTGATCCTTCTAAAAGCGTACGCCGTTATAGTGTATAAGTCTCTAATATCTTATTTAGGAGAAACAAGATTTCCTTGCTTGGTGTATCACATCGGCTGATCCAGCAGGAAATGGACAAAATCTCAGCTGCTCAGAAGGTCTACGCATTGATTCTCTCAAACTTGGAGGTTTCTTCATCGCACGTCACGTACTCTGAATTTCAATTCGTAAGTACAGAGAAGGGAAAAGGTAAGCAAGCAATAAAAGATCGACGTTTCAGGTTCAGCGTATAGCACCGGTAAGGATATATCAGCTAACTTTTCGATTCAATATACCATTACCTATGTTCAGTGGCGGCGATTGGTTCCAAAACCGTGAGGCAAGGTGCCAAAACTAAGGGGCGGGGGGTCAAAGAGAGTATATTCCCTTTGTAGATGAGGTTTAGCATACTGCGGGGACAAATGTAGCGAAAATTGTTGGGGCGCAATTTCCCCCTTGCCGCCCTAATAGCTGCCACTGCCTATATTTTCTCAATCCCAAAATTTACAATGAAGTTTTAGAAAATACCAAGCTACTAATATTTGTTTATTCCTGTATTGGATACTTATGGCGCATTTCTACATCTTGGGTTAATAAGGACGACGAGGATGAATGATGAATTGATGAAAATAATGACGGGACATCCACAATGACATATTCATACCTTACTTAACCAGAATACGAACCAAGAACCCTGACTTAGTTGTAGGTCGCGCTATTCACTGCGTAACAAAAACGCCAACAGTAAGAACGGAGTTGTGTTTGGATCAGAACACCTCCTTCTCTTGGAGCTGAGGAGAAATGTGTTCCATGTTCCTACGCATAATGAATGACATCCAAAGGTTTGAGTTTTGTTGTGAGTTCACTTTCATGAACAGACAAGATAATTGGGACTGGATAAACAATTTAAACTGGAGTCAAAAGCTGTTAAAAAAGAAGTAGCTGGGGAAAAGGGATGCGGCGACACAGTTATCGGGTATCAACCCTAGGATTCAATGATTACAAAGCGACGACGTTACCAGTCCGCCATCGGGGAAACCCTAGCAGCTAAAAGATATGCCTCCTCCCGAAAGCAAATGAGAGTGCTATATTTCCATTCAAAGCAGTCAATTTAGTGACTCCTGGGCCCATTGGACAGAACAATACCATTTATTTAAGTGCTTGTGCATGTTTTGAAATTTTTCTCTGCAGTGCTACTAAGCAAACGGTGGCGCCAGGTGACAAATTCTAACGGTGTCACTTTGCGAAACTCTTATTTGTATACCAACAAATCACAAATCGCATTCTGTAACTTCAGGTTATGTGTAATTGCTGAAAAGCAAAAGTAGTTCATATTTAAGTTATATTAAATTCACTTAGTTAACACTTATTTATCATCCATGTTTCTATAAATTTTATTGAGTTGAGAAAAGTATAGGACGACTCTGCGCAAGGATTGAAGTTGTTCGTTCGACTGCTTCGTACACCGTACGACCTGAAGAAAAAATAGAAGATCTTCAAGAAGTATAGTTTGCAATCACGATGTATGGTGAGGCAGATAACCGGAGAGCTACTTCTGATTTCTGGAAATCAGGAGGTCCGGGGTTAAATCCCCATGAGAGCTCATTCGACGCATTTCAATCTTTCAAATATTTGACTAGAAACGATTCAAACACTGTAACTCTATTCGGGGTAACATCCATTGACGGTAGAAGAAAAATATGTGAATGTTACATAATTCGCTCAATTCGCTCAATATGGCTACATTTTTCAGTCTGGGTGAGTGTTAGTTTAAATAAACATTTTGATAAACCACTATCCTTTATTCACTATGAATTCCAAGCACACTTACATGCATCTTTCAGTATAAGTTGTATTTATCCAAAAACGATTTCTTAATAAAAATTCGAAAATATATAGTAATTTTCTCTTCAGAAAAAGCAGATGGTCGTCATTAATAACTAACCTTACTTCATTCTTTTAAGATAATGCCTGTCTTTTGAAACAGAACACCACTTTTAACGATTCCAAAATTGCATATAGTTCCGATGAACTCGAAGTTTCCAGGAAAACAAATATATTTTCCATTTAGTGACGAAATTATTAGTACAATTCGGCGCAAATATGACATACTACATTTTGTGACTGTTTCGATTCTCGGAGGTATAAATTTTACCATCGCAGTTTTTCATGAAAGCTTCAAAGTTTTTTTTTCTTTTTGCTTAATTTTCAACTAGTTGTAACAAAGTTTTTAGGTGTCTATTTGAAGATTTTATCTTATTCTGATGATTGTTAGAATATTATTTTTTCAAATATAAAAAAAAATAAAGTTACATTTCATGAATGATATTCAAGAGTGCATGGCAGTGTTTTAAATGTAATGTTTTCATGATTATTTTTTTCATGGACGTTCAAACAAGGCATTTTCTTTCCAGTAGATCAAACGAGATACTTATTTTCCCCTACAATAGTCTTACCTCCTGGAAAAACACTCATTCACTTTGAAGTTGTCATGTTCCTGTGATACCCTTCTAATAATTAATATAAATTGCTGTGACTGAAATGAAACTATGTGTGCGAAATATGAAATTTCAAGTTGACATTTATTTTGCAGGAGAGGGCCGTGTCCCCTCTCCTGGTCGTACATGAATGATGTTAACTCCTGTTGATGAGAATGTAACGTGATACACCCCTCAAACATTACCAAGAGTATCTGGTGTATCATAAAGCTTCCAGAACAGTGTTGAATCCTTCTAGTCAAATACAGTCCGGGCCCAGACCGTATCTTTTCAAAAAGTGTATTAAACCTCGGCCGAGGGTTTTTTGATAACAATATAAAGTACTGTAGAAAAACTAAATTTTGTAATTTTAATAGCAATTGTACTAGTTCTTAACAAGATAGTCACAATTGTTTTCTATTTATGTGCAATTGTGATAATAAAATTTAATTACTGGTAAGAAAATATTTTGTAAAATAAACATTTCCCGCTCATTCTTGCAAATTACTCTTAAAATGTTTGAAAATTCATGATTAATTGAAGAATAAACTTTCTGCAAAGTTGCTGTCATCTGTTGTTTACAAATTAACTAGTATTCATCCTGTAGAAGTGAAAGTTTATTGAAATTTGAATAATTTAATGAAAAAATAAGTTGTAGTTAATAATCATGATGAAATACTCTTTAGAACTGGGTACGAATTCCTGGAGAGAGAGGGTGAATTTCCCCCGCCTTCACCAAATGTACCTGGTCATATAAAATGACCTGAAGATCATTTTAATGACGTTCTCAGATATAATAATTTAATAAAATGGGGATGCTGATTTATGTCCTTGCATGAACTGGTTGTTTAACCTCACCTCACTCTTGCTTTTCTTCTTGTTGTTGTTCAGGATAATTCAAATATTTCTAATTTCTTTCTCTCTCATTTTGCGAGGTAAACCTGGATGAACTTCCCTGAACAGATGTTGAAGTCAAACCATGGAAATGGGAGAACCTTATCATAAGAAGCTTCTGAAGGCGAAGAATTTCCAGGGCAATACCGAAGAAGAACTGGCGGACGAGGATTCCATTTCTACGTAGCTGAACCAAATTTTTACCTATGTATAGTGAACTTCGGGATTACATTGTAATACTTGTGATTGAATATGTGATCTTTATTTCAAGTTCTCGGAGAACAGCACAAAGGGTATTTTCTTGGTGCTGTGTTTTTTTTTTGTTTTTCTGTAGCTTTAAGCATGGGCATAATTGGTATAAAAGTATGAAGTCTAGAACAGTAACTTACAATGGGCATTTGTGCAACAGAAGTGCTACGGTGATGCTAGTAAAAAAAAAAAAAAAACATTCATGATGATGTCCAGTTGCGATTGATCTATCTGAGGATAAAGTTAATTTAAATCAAACTTTGAAAGATATTCTGACATTAAATCTATGATAAAGGAATATTTGGGCCTTCAAAAACATTAGGCATAATAATATATCCAAAAACCAGCCAGCTGGGAGGGAATAATCCCCATCGCCCTCCCCGGGGATCTGCGCCTGCTGTGAGTAACTTCTTTGAGAAAACCGTTGAACCTCTCAACGGATTGCTGTTTTTGCACTACAAAAATCTCTGGAATAACTGCGAAGATTAGGCATATCGTGAAATACTGAAATATATTTTCAGCTGGAAGATCTGTGCCTCACAGTCTAGCCCTTCCCATGTTTAAATGAAGCTGAGGTGAATGAGCAAGAAGTTGTAAAGAATATCATCGGAAATCACAAGGCAGATAACTACAAAGAACCTGTTAGTGAGCTTCTTGATAACTAAAGGTCGTGGGATGTAATATGTTTTAAAAAAATCCATTTGTTGGTCGAACATTTGGGGTTATCCCCCCTTCAACAACGGCAGTGTAAGTGACGAACCTTGAGAATGCTTCCATCAGGAAATATACATCATGGAAATAATAAAGTAAATGGAGCCCACGAATGTTAGAAGACAACTCCTGGACTCTCAAGAGAGATGCTCTTCAAGCTTAATAAGCTTAACACAGCCGTCAATCCATTAGAAGTACATTTTAGGCCAGTATACAGAAATGTGACACATATTAGTTTCAATAAAGCAAGGCTATTTCGTTTCAACAAAATATGTGTATTACAATAACTCTGAGCCCGATAGAGAAAAACAGTAAACAGATTTGAAATGAGCGGAAACAATCCTATAAGAATCATCTTTTCTTTTCCATTTAACAGAGAAAAAGTTAAAATTTGTTGTCAAGTGTAATCGAATAGATAGATAAAATTGGCGTTTCAGGTTTACTTCTTGCAACTAATAGAGATACGTTAAGAATACATTAATCTCATCCTAAAATGAAATTAGAAACATGTTTTACGTCACATGTCTGCACACCTCAATACTTGGTTCACTAGAGAATTTTTAGAAAAAAAATCGTGACAAACCTATTAGATTCCTTCTCCATTCGTTTGTTAAAATCAAATAAATAAAAACCACATCAAAGTGATTTGTACAAATTAGCTTTCTACTCTTTTATTACTAAATAATTATCGTGTGAAAACAATATTCAACAAACATAAAGACCATAATGTCCCAAGACACAAAAATATACAAAGTTTTTCTAAGCAAATTGTTTTACTCATGTGCATTCACATGAATTGTTTCCAGCAGTCGAAGCCTACATTCCATTTGTGCAGATTCGTGTCTCCTATTTGTTAAGAGAGTAGCATTAATTGTGTTAAGCACATTGTATAATAGCCGTCGGTTTATCACGTGAAAAAGAAAACAGCAACACCCAGTTTTCTGGTAATAATTATTGTTGCTGAGAGTTCCTGGAAAAACCTCTTGCAAATATTCACATGCATCCAACGCGGAGTTGGTGTCGGTGAAACAGTATCACCGCAAGTCAAAATCTAATTTGAAAAATGTGTAGAAACATACATTATCGATACCAGAGAATTGCATCTGGTGAAATTACATTTTCCTTCTCCGTTCATAGAGTAGTGAAATACGTGTGATTTCACATGTGCATGGATGCAGAAAACCTCGTCTCACTTACCTGCAAAATATTTATAGGTGCAGACTTTACAAAAAAAATGTATCGTGCGGGAAAATGCTTGTGTATGTAATATTGATGCATGTCAAGACAATGGTTCAGACAGATAGTGGTTATGACAGTAACAAGATACCTTTCCCTTGATTTCAAGCAGCAGTTTAGAGCCAAGAACTATATTGGAGGCAATAATCTTTGGATTAGGAAGTATACGCATGTTTGTTTATTTCATCAGATCTTTGAATAGTGTTACTAAACCAGACAAAAAGTCTATATCGATCATTCTTTTTTATTATTTGTTCTTACTTTATACGTATTCCAATATTGTTTATTTGTGGGTTTGAATACCGACACATTGAGTATTACCAGAAACTGCCATGCCCCACACAAAAATTACAAAACTCTGTACATATAAAAAAATAAACAACTTGAAAAAACAAACTACATACTTTACTCTTCGTGTTTAAAGCCTGCACCGTGCACTGAGCTGGATGCATGAAGGCCAGCGTTTGTTTCTCCTTTTACTTTATTACCATCATTCACTCCTTCCATCATATTGTCTCTCTTCTCTCTCTCTTCTTCTAGAAAGCAATTAACTTTTGTTTAAGAAATCTGACATCGAGGTTAATTAACAACTATGCACAGTAAATGTAATAATAATAAAAAAAATCCACCATTAACATGGGAATATAATAAATCTAGGTTAATATAGTGTAATCAAATAAGTCAGACCTCATCATCTTCCATCATGTTAATCATACAAGCCACATACACACAATTCTTACACGTGCTATACACGTGTAAGAAATCTTTACCAAATTTTCTGAACCCTATTTTCGAAGGGTACAAAAGAAACTCACAGTTATTTCTTGGTCTGCAATTATGAAATAATATGTATTATATGTAGTTCGCAGTTAGGGAATTAATTATTACTTCTACGACAACTGTCGTGTATTTAATCTTCTTCCGCAGATCCTAGATTTCTTATTTGGTGTTTTATTGGTTTTGAAACTTCAATACATATTACAATATTGAAACTTCATAATCCGCAATGCGCTAGAAATGAGCTAATTTGGTTCTAGTTTATACACAATCTCATATTATTGCACGCTATCCTGCGTGCAATAGTGTGCAAAGTTTATTCAGCAGACTGTATTTGACAGAAACACAAGGGAATCCATAAAGTATAATGCTGCACAAAGTGTCACATGGTGTTCTTTTTTCGGTGCTAAACTTTCCTGCGTCAAGACGTTTTACTTTCGAGGTACAGATGCGATCTAAATAGGTCATCGTGTATCAATATGATGAACTAGAAATGAATTTCCACTATGCTGTGTGCTTTCCCTAACTCTGTTGATATCTTGAAATCTCTGTCTAGATTTTATTTTCGATTCTTGAGAAATAAAACTAACTGCAAATGTAGTTCTGCAATAAAATCTTCTTAATTTGGTATGTGGTTGATGCGGGAAGAGTTACCAAATTTTGACTTCGTAAAATTGGAGCTTTTGAGTTCAAAGTGTCGTATTCAAATTCAAATTCTTTATTCTTTATTTGCGTGGGCGAGGTTCAGCCTGAAACTGATCTGCCACCTAATCCATCAGTTAGATAACTCGGAGAAATAGAGACATTGCACTTGAGTGAAATCGGAAAACAATATTGCCTGATTGCCGATTAAATGTCGTCAAAATTTTTGGAAAAAGAAATACTTGGTGCAGTACAGATATGATATAAGATTTTTTTTTTTTTAAAAAAAAAAACTAATTTTGTTTCTTCATCTTTACATGTGTAAGAAACATTTTGGAATCTTACCTTTTACGCCCATTAATCGAATGTACAAGTTCTAATGATTGGGTAGACTATAGCGTATGCTCTATACTCTCAACTTTTTTGCCATCTTTTGCTCCCGAACTATGGCATCTAAATGCTAATCCGAGTCCGTGTCGCTTGCGCCGAGGATTCTTATCGGTTCATTTCCACCGCGACATATGTCAAGACCTTCCTTGGTGGGTTTTTCCACAATCCGGAGTGTCATTACCGCCACGCGCACGTGCGTTTATGACGTTGCCCAGCTCCAGCTGTGTTTATCTTCGATTGAAAAGGAAGGTGATTGGTAAGTGAATGTAAGATGAAAGTATATATGAGGGATATACATTGGGAAATTAGTATTTATGTAAAACTGAGACTTGACAGAAACGACAAGATGGCTGAGAATATGGAAATGATAGAAACAACGCGTGGAATGCCTTCGAGCATTTGCATACATACAAGAATTCAAATAACGTTTGTATTGTTGTTGTGCAAGTGTATCGAAATATTGTGTTTATATATACGTAGCTATTACTTATATAACGTTTGCAAAAGATTGCACTGTATTTATAATGTTTTTTGACGACTTTATGTAGTGTATAATAATTAATTGTAATAGACTGGCACATTTATGTTGCTTCCAAACTGTATATTTACGTAGTACTTGTAGGATGCTTTCAATATTTTAACAATACTGTATTTACAATGTTTTTTGACGATTAACGATAAATGATTAATAGTTAATAGGCTGGTACTGATTTATGTATTTTCTGTTGTGGAATAAAATTGATACAAGTAATCCTGTGTAACGTCTTTTGAAATAAGTAAAGAAAAGTCATATTTGACACTCTGGATAGGTTTAACATTTCAGTGTAAACACAGCTGTGCATCGTCATAAACACAGGTTTGATTTTATGTTTTAAGTCTACTTTATGCACTATGCACCATGTGCCCATAAACACACGTGCACGCGGCGGTGATGACACTCTGAATTGTAGGAAAACCAGCCGAGGAAGGTCTTGACATATGTCACGGCGGAAATGAACCGATAAGAAGCCTTGGCGCAAACGACACGACACACCTGCTAAGCCTTGTCTACCAAGAAAAAATAAACTATCCTTGCCCCTCCAGTTTTGGTACCCAATCACGTTACTGAACATGAAGTTAATAAATTTATTTTACACAAACATTTTCATACGATTTCCAACATTTGAAGTAAAACTTATGCAAGATTTAAAGTTTGCATACATTTCTTACAGAATTTATTATATTCCTCTTTCCTAAAATAATTCACGGAAAATATTTTGGTTTCATAAGAATTTCATACAAAATTTTGTCAATTTTGTTAAATTGTTTCCATGCGTTTTGCACTCTGTCCTTGTAGTATTTACTTCAGTAAATTTGTCCTGATTATATACAACATTTTGAAACACATTTTCAAGAACCTTATTTTTCTTCATCTTCGCAATATCAATTTGATGTCTTTATATTACTTACGGAATTAATTCATTTCTGAAACTCGTTATTTTGTAGTTCAATTATCATCATGTTCAGATAGTCAATAATTAATTGTTTCAAAAATTCATTATTATTTTCAAGTAATTGCCAAGAACGAGAATGATTTATTTGGAAAATATCTCAAATAGTTTCATGGATCTGAATTGGACAAGTGAAAATTTGACATACAAAATAACATATCAATTATTGTTTTGTTTCTGGTTTGATTTTGTTTAGAGATGGCATTAAGATACAGGCAAATGTACACACCATCCTAATTATTCGTAGTATGTACGAACTGCTTTCATTATTCTAGAAATGAGTAACGCTAATTACTGTTTTAAAATGGCATTTCTTGAAATACTGAAGAAGTATTATAATAGCTGAAAGATGAAATCGTTTTAAATATCCCTGAAATCTTACATGGAATTTGTGAGATTATATAAGTACACTAAAGACAAAGAAGTCACATGAAGGACCTGATCAACTTTAGCTAAGTATGGCTACAAGAAATATGCCTTTAGTTTCCGAATAAACTTTAATTAGTGTATGTAATAAATTGGACGTGATTCGAGTTAACGGTAAATTTCAAAGAATAGAAATTCTATACAATGTACATTTTTATGGGTGATAGATAATCTGGACACTTTTACAAATGAAGCTAACATCAAATTCCGCAACACTTACTAAATTAATCCTGAACAGTAATCTAATTTATAAAATTAGAGTAGATAAGGTAAGAGTTTTCAGATTTCATTCAATGTTGTAATGAGAATTCATAATGCAATTATTAAATATTTAATTTAATTTATTTACAATAACACAGATAAAATGCTTATAGATAAAAACATACATGCTAGTACAATCTTCATCCATGCATAGCACGATTCAAAAGATGAATACAGCGATAAGAACGTAGGATTAGGAAGTATTATTTACATAAAGAATTACACATGTCTTCTACGCCATGACAGTAGAAGCTTAGCCATTATTCAAGATGTAGATAACCTCTTAGAAATATGATTTCGTAAAATATTTTGTACAAGTGTTCGACGTATCTTTGAACAATGCTCCAACCTGCAATGAAAAGTAAAAATAATTACAAGAGATGGCATTGAGGGGATTTATGACTTATGATATTGCTTCTAGTATCGCTACTGCATTGTTTTGAGAACATATTTTCTTAGTCAAGAGCGGAAGTGGGTGAAGTTTTCATATATAAAGATGAACTACAATTGTGTATAAGAAATCACCATCTCTCACTGCACACACTGCAGGGACGTCCATTAAGATAGATAAGCACTGAGACAAATATATTCTAAAGATATACAATTCTTGACGATGTTTTAAAAATAGTTAGTATTAGCATATCATTTGGATTTTGCTATCCTCACCAATGCTTCCTTTCTCTGATGATATTGCATGAACGACACAATATGCACTAAAAGAACGCATCCATCATTCATATAAATATGAAGTGTAACTCTTTCCCCCGTGACTGTACATGTTAAGAAGAAAAGCAATACAAATTTTATATACTATGACATTAGAGTATTTTACAATTGAATGAGCATGCAAATGTTGTTTGTTAATTTAAGATAGAGAAACTTCGGTATATTTTCAATGTGATCTTACAATCTACTGACAATGCATATTCAAATAGCTACCTGCAAAGTCAAAAACAGTATCATATTATAGGTGTATAATCTAGCTCAGCACAAATGTACGTTGGCAGAGAATATAAGTTAAGGCGTTAGCACTACAACGTGTAATGTTGAGAATTAACTTATTTGAAAGCAAAATAAGAAAACACTGTCTCAAATTGTGATCTTACCTTTGTCTTGTAAGTCTTAGTGCGGCACATGGTGAATTGGTTCCTCCACGAAGTTGTGTGCAGGATGGCTAAACCTTTCAACATAGGCGTAACTGGGAGCTTGTTGCTTCTGGCTGAAGATCTTGGCCAGTCCGTTGATGGCCGACAATACCAGCGATATCTTTCCTACCAAGAGGGCTGCGAAACCTATGAACTTAGCCCCTACAACGCCCAAGGTCACCAGAAGGGCGTAGAAGCCAGCAGCAGCTGCGAAGGGTAGGATCAGCGCCTGCTTGTGGCCACCTGAGAAAGAACATGTGTCATACAGGTAATTTATTGTTATGGAAAGGAATTAGTGTCTCGTCTATTTAACACGCTAAGTTAGCAGAAGTTACAAATTTGCAGGCACCGTACAGTACAAATGTACAGTTTGTCCTATGAGCATTGCAATAAAATGTGTGCATGAGCATGAAAGTATATTTATGAAGTTTTGCTTACAGTCTACTAATTCACGATTGTTGTTCTCAGTAATTAGTCGACTAATCTGACTCGTAAAACTTCACACTTAAATACTATTACGACAAGAAGTTCCCTAAAACACGAAATGTTCAGCAAGGTCCGAGTATTAATTTCCAACACCACTTAAGTTTTTCATCAAAGTACAACAATAGTCTCTTTAGAATTCCAGTGATAAAGACAGTTGATGTTGATTGATTGATTTCGTTTATTTTACTTCGCTTGTGTGCCGCTTTTGGCTATTCACAAAGACAGATAATGCTGAAAACGTATGGTCACGAAACGGTAAAGTAAACATTGGATAATATTCTGTGCTTCGAAACGTATTGGTAATATGAAAGGTGAAGAACTAACAATGATTTGAAATAAGTGCAAATGAACGATAGTTTTCAAAATATTTTGTGGTAAAGTAGTAGGCGATAGAAGAAATTAACAAGATAATGAAAATAGACGGAATGTGGGAATCAAACATATTATCTACAAAATAACGTAACAATGGAAACGATATGATTTCTCACGTTAATCAGTTTCACTAAGGAGTGACATTTGTCACCAACACAAGAGTAACGTTCTGCAAAGAGTTTACATTTAATATGAAATATATGTATTGGCATATAATTTGTAGATGTTGAACGTTACATTTTTGTTCCTGATTGTAATTGTATAGAGTTCACAGTTACAAAAAACATAAGAAGGCCTTACGTGCGTCACCAACGACTGAGTAAAAACTGTCGACCATCCTTGAAAAAATATTTTCCGATAAGTTGCTTGAATCTTGCTCCTTCACATTCCCATCCTCCTCAACGATTTTCTCATCTACTTGTCCATCAGCTTTTACAGCATCTTCGGCAGCAGAGCATATGACCACAGCCAGAAGTGGGATGCAAAGCAAGACGATGATTCTTCGAGAACACATTTTTCTATGTACCTGCTACAGGTTCGAATGATGCTGAAGTTGTCTGTGCATTAGCTTTTTATATCATGCTCGTTTGCCTTTCTTATTCATAAGATGTGTTCGTTGAAGTCGGAAGAAGGAATCGTAAAGTTAAATATAGGTTTATATCCACTTCCCTTTATTACACTTCAGACGTGTCTGTAGTTAATTACATTACAATGTAGGTGCTTGTTGACAATCAGAGTGAGGAAAATTAAAACAAATTTAATTAAGGAAACCCACGAAATGCCAGTCTGCTTGTCACCATGAAAATGAAATTTATTGCAGGAAAATAAGTGAATCAAGATAACTTCAAAAACGGCAAGAAATTTGATTTAAAAACATTCTAATGTATATATCTATGGAAGGAGGAAACTTGGCAGTAGTTTCCATCCCAGGGGTGTATTCAGGAAAAAGATTTATAATTATATAAAGCTGAATTGCAATTGATATGCTTTTTTCAAGGAAAAATGGAAATGTTTAACCAAATGTATGATTAAAACACATTCAAACTTCTACGTACAAACATAGATAGTATGTATTTTGTTAATTTCTTTCCTACTGACGGCCCCCGTGGCGGAGTGGTTAGCATATCGCGCTACGACGCCAGGGGTCCAGGGTTCGAATCCCGGCCTGGGCATGGATGTTTGCGAGTGTCCATTCATCCATATCATCACTCATCCCTAACTTCGCAAATTAGCCAAAAGTGCCACAAAAGCGAAGTAAAATATAGCAAATTCTTTCCTACTGAGAAATGAATGTGTAATTTAAACAATTAGCAAACATTTTATAAAGCTGACAGTTACGGAGCTTTAGAGGGAAAAAAGTTGTGGAGACAGGCGACAGAGGTACTGAGGGACAGAGTTAAGAGAGAGGAGAGAGAGAAAGAGAGAGAGATAGGGGAGGGGAAAAGAGCGACAAAGGGAGCGAGGGACTCAGAAAGAGAGATGGGAAAACAGATACAAATAGAGGAGGAGAGAGGCACCTAAAGAGAAAAAAAGGGAAGGAGATACACAAATAACGAGAGGGAAAGAAAAGAAAGGAGTTGGGAGAGAGCTACAGGTAGATACAGTAGAGGCACAGAGAGAGAGAGAGAGAGAGAGAGAGAGAAAGAAAAGATGAGATTGAAAGATTTAGAGAAAACAGAGACTTCCGCAAGTTGAATTCTTTATTTTTATCTCACTCCTCTACCTCTTGCGTTAATCGCAACGATTAGAATGAATGATGAATTTGATGGGACAACCACAATAATACATTCACATCTTGACTAGGGTTCTAATCTGGGACCTCCGGCATCATAGCGCGTGACACTGAACACCACTAAAAAGGTCCCATTAGTGAAAGTCAATTACAGACTGAGGAATGTGTGGGAAAAGGAAACCCTCTCCGTCTAAGGATTATTCTTTATCTTCTCAAACTTTTGTGTGAGAAGTTTCATTATCTTGCGATTAATGATTTAATACCTAGGTATATGAGGTCTACATAACTAGTATTCAAAGTTGAAATTCCTAGCTGGTGGGGAGGACGTTAGTTTCAACGTGGAGACAATAAAATAATATGCGAAGATGCTTTATACACATTTTCATAAGTAGGACCATAACATCCCCACCCCTCACTTAGAGCATTGGGTTCAACACCGATATAATTTTACACTACGTAAAGACAAAAAGCTTTTCTTGATAACGTGTTGCTCGTTGAGGGTTTGTTTCGACGCTACTATCCTTGAAACAAGGCATGGTTATTCTCAACAGTGCAACCACACGGCATAGGATCAATGCTGCAATTGACAGCTATATTTTCTGTCTGAAAACTATAAAACGTATGATTACAACGTGAACGTTAATTACTTCAAACATGATTGAAGAGAAAAAGAACGAAAAAATTAAGAAAAATGATTATGTTCCATACAGAAAGAAGCAACATGCACTACAGTGGGATCCGTGAATATTACCGGGCAAATTGTCCATGACTATTTTAATTGATTTTTCTCTTACATCCTATGTGTTTATAACCGATGAATTTTTATGTATGCTGGTGCAGAAGTTGACAACAGCTTGTTTTGGGTTTCATTTTAATTCTTGAAGTTCTTATTGGATCAAATAAAGTGCACGAACATGGTGATGGACAATTTGCAAGGCAATACTCATGGATCCCACTGTACAAGAGAAAGTAAACCAAAGTTGATTCGATAACTAGTTGATTTCTGTGATATGTTAATCATTTCTGTAAATGGTAAAATAGATAAAATTGAATTTTGGTGTAAAGTATAGATATCCAAACTGGAATAAGTGCTATATTTTCTCTGCTGAATATGTGTGAAAGTCGTTAAAGTAAACGCTGCTAAGTTCGTTTACTTTTTATTTTAGTATACTCGAATTGTTATAGTGTTTACGCTATCTTAAGTGTATTTTGTTTCAGTGAAATAACAGAATAATGTATTGGCTTTCTGCAATTAAACTCGTGTGTTTAATTTCTACAAAAGAAGAACATACATTGTAATACGAAGTGGTCAGAAAAGTATCAATTTGCAAAAGACTGTAGTGAAATTTTTCGACACAGTACAAAAACAAGAACAAATGTTGAACTTGTAATTATTGTAATTATCGTAATATTATCAACACGTTATAATTCAAACCGATTTATCTTCATGTAATATTACGTATGATATTTACATTAAGAGATAACTTTGAATTTACATCCTATAAAAGACTGATTTCAATTGTTATCATGCATATTTTATAACAATGCATAGAATGAAATGCGCGTTGCCGTCGTAGATAATGGCAATGTAACTGAGCACGTGTCGGTCGTGAAACTTGCTTTCTACAGCATGGGCACAGTTGGTAGTACTGAATATTGATAGTTAATAGTTTGAGAGATACTTTTTTATCGTAATACATACTTGTATGCAAAGACACGTGTACAACTGATAGTTACGGAAGGGGTGAGTAGACTGAGCAATATTTACAGAGAGAGAGAGAGAGAGAGAAAGGGAGGGAGAGAGGAAGAGAGAGATTTAGGCACACCCACAGAGAGAGAGAGAGGGGAGAAGAGAGATACGTATGTGAGGAGAGATATAGAGAGAGGGAGGGATAGGAAATGAAAGAGAAAGGAATAAGAAAGGGAAGAAAAGCGAAAAGGAGAGAAAAGAAAAAAGAGATGTGTAGAAACACCAACAGAGAAAGAAATACCTGCATAGATGAGAGAAAGAGAAGGCATTAAAGTGAACGATTGGTTTATTTATTATCATCCACTTGAACCATGTATACAATTAGTATGCACTTACATTATAAAATAGTACACAAGTAGATACAATTACAATTATAAAAGTAGTAGATCATCAACACAGGATAGTAAAGATAATAGTGATAGATAAAGGGGATATTAATTAATGCCGTAATCCAAATAGGCAAATATGTATGTTGAAATCCACTTTACACCCAGACAAGCTAACCAAGTCTGTTCCAACTGGAATCTTAGGATTAACAATAATTAGGAAGATTAAGGTTCAAATCTAAGTTACATTTAAATATTTTTATTTAGCGTAGCTTTTCTACCACTTTTGGCTAATCGTGACGATGAGGATGATATGATGAAATTGATGAAGGGGCATTCACAAAGAACACACATGCGTAGGCCTGGATTCGAACCCAGGACCTCCGGTATCATAGCCCGATGTACTAACCAGTCCGCGAATACACACAAATCGTCCTATCTACGTAGTAAGCCAAACAACAGGGGCAATGAGACTCGACGTATTTGGGATATTAAAAATAAATGTAAAGTCCCCTGTGTATGTAAAACCGGTACATTTAGGCCATTTTGGAGGTGATGTGATCAGCGCCACGCTCTGGTCGCCTTTATCCCCCAGACCCCAGTTACCCATTGATTTGAGGCTAGGTGAGCCCCAGAGCCGCTTTATGCGGGGACAAGGCAGGAGAAATTCCGACCTTAGATCGTCCACCCCGGGTCTCCTGCTTGACCACCGCGGATCTTTATGTGAAATCGGCGCCAACGATGCAAGAAGGGCATTAGTTTTCTTTTACTGGTTCAGAGCTTCTAATCTCGAACTTCGACAACTGTTGATAAGTTCGTGTCTCAACTCGAACGAAAGAACAACGCTTACATCTGAAGAAAAATATTTTGAACTCTTGAGTTAAATCACATATAAAAAACAAACTTTTAATGCAAGAAAAGTTCAGTTGTGAAGGGAATCCACACAAATATCAACTGTTACGATGAAAATAAAATACTTATGTACTATCCTGCGGCTGCTATTGTCTTTAAACTTTGTCATGGAATCAAAACTTAAATAAAGAACTTTCACTTCATGCAAAAGTAGAATAGAATTATTTCGCTGCTAAGTTCCGAGCGTCATTTGGGTGTTTAAGAGCAGTGTAGAACAGAGAAGAGAAGAGAAAAACAGCGAAAAAAAGAATAAAACATACATTGTTACACGCGCACCGCCGCTCTCACAGGGAGTGAGGGGTGTAAGGGGTGACACTTCCCGAAGCCACCAAAATGTCAACCTCCCTTCCCTGTAGTACATCCTGGACTGCACTTTGCAGAATAGCGAGGCTCTGGCGACTTGACTTCCAACCAGTATAATACTCCGTGGGGCTCGAGTTGTGTGCTTTCTTCATGTGTTTGTGATTGTCCCTTCATTATCTCATCTTCACGATTAGCCAAAAGTGTCAGAAAAGGGAAATAAAATAAACTAAAGCAGTCAATCAGTCAAATCAAAGGGAGTGATAAATGAAATCTTAAATAGAGAAAATGCCAAGAAAGGGAAACAAAAATAAGAATAGAAATCAAAGGGGGGAAGGAAAGACAAGTAGCAATATAATGACAATGTTAATGACATGAACAAATATGATAATTGTGCAGAACAATAGTCATATTGATATTTGTTTGTCCAGAGGTGCATGGGCCTGCGAATGGGGAGCAAGGGGATGAGTTGCTGTACCCGTATTTCCATACGTGCACACTATTATCAATATATACATAGTTATATAATTTTTCTTCTACATTTATTATTATTATTATCGAACATTCAGCACGTTTCCAAATCCCCGTCAGTTTCAGAGAAGCCAAGCAAAGGTCATTTGCCTTGCCCACAAAGGCGACGGCTATATTTACGCTTTCTCTCCCAGAAGACCCTTTGTCTCCCCAACATGAAATATTTCCATTCTTCCCTGCAACCAACCCCCTCCTCCACGTCAGCCAATAGAAAGTGGACATGGACAAAAACCCCTAACCCAACGGTGAATTTTGGCGGTTCAGTGTGCGTCTATAAGCTAGACAGACAGTGTTGCCAACTTGGCTCTTTTGGGGTCAATACTGGCCCTTTTGAGTACGTACTCAGCCCCAAAATTCAGCAAAAGCCCCAAGGGGCTTTTTAGCCCTACAGAGAGAAATCTTGCTACAAATCTAGCCCTTTCAGTAATGAAATGTTTTTTGGTATTTTCAGTAAAGTAAACTCATATTTTCAGCTTAATAAGAACCATTGCAACACGCAAGGAAGAATTCACATAACCGACCCTCCTCTGCACCTGCAAGCTCGTCCTGCGACCCCTCCTGGGGAGCAGGTAGCAAGTGCACATTCTCACATCCCCTTGTTTTGGCATGCTGTGCAGCCCGAGGCGAATTACGGATAGCGTCGATTCCAGGAAATGCCAATCTTTGTTCAGTTGCATTGCATCTGGTCGTTGAAAGTTCACAGAAATGTGGTGCGGAATCGACGAATCGTTCGTAACAGTGAGGCTCGACCAGAGACTAGTTCGTGCGTGCTTCGGTTTCAGAAATTTTGCACCAAAAAATACCCAAGAATTAAGAACCAGATTTTTTTTCAGTACGCAGCCGCACCTTTGTAAATCTAGCCCCTTGGATGTGAATTTTAGCTCCATTTTAGGTACGATTTAGCCCGTTTCTCTCTCGTACTGTTGGCAACACTGTAGACAGAGGACATCGGTGTTGAGAATGCAAGTGAAGTCTGTGTTGAGAATTCAAGTGACAAGTGTGTGTCTAGAACTTGTGCCGGAGGATCTGTGTTTCGAGAAGCTGCGATAAAAGTGTTGAGGATTTGCCTTAACAAGTCTTTGTCGAGAGGTTGCGCTGAGAGTTCGTGTAAAAATGGTTATACTGAACATCCAGTGTCCGTCAATGCTGAGAGCATAGCATTTAACCCTTGATTTACGATGAACGGGATAGTTTTCGTCACAAGATAAACTATTATACATGTAACTGGTCAGTGTACAGAAGACAGATGTGAACTGTGACGTGTGCTTCGGCGGCCTGATATATATGTAGGAATCGTCACCGGAGGGCAGTGTGATTGACACCACGGACAGTTGGGACAACCAGGCTCCCTAATGACAGACAATGGAGACATCAATACACAACGCCAGGATATCAGTGTAAGTGTGACCGGAATTGAAATTAAGGTGTGGACTTGCAATTATCATATCATGTAGAGATTCTCAACATAATACATATTCATATATCACAGTCCATCAATCAAATCACTATAATTTCATATGCAAACCCATCCTTTTTCCCAATCTCAATAGTATTTTTCTAATTGTTTATGTGCACCGTGCAGGTACAGCCGGGCATCGAACCCTGGACGGCTTGGCCCCCAACCGCCTATTGTTCGGCTTCAACCAAGCGGCCCAGGGGGGAAAGAGCTAGCCTGTACGGCCACACGAGTTGCTCCATTTAATATATCAACAAAACTAATTATCGTTAGTGCTGTTAAAATTATTGATACATGCTTACATTATTTGATCTTGCTTTATGTTGAGCAAAATTTAATTTTGCCGCTAAACTTTGTGTCAATAACAATGTGGAAGGTGCTTAAAACTATTGCACCAGCTGGACAAAGTGTAACATTTCAGGATAGGATATTTTCGTAAGTCTGCAGATGTTCAATATAATGGACCAACAGTAATTCTTATGCTATCCAATATTTGCAAATATATTATTAAATTTGCAAGCGTGGGTGTAGTTTAAGTTTCAGTTGAAGAAGATCCGTGGAATTTGTTTATAGTCGGTTTTCATTTATTTGTAGTAAATAGAGTTCCATTTCTGCATTATGCCTAAAATTACATATGTAGATATACAGGAATTGGATTTTCGTCGAGCCTAGGTCCACCCTAAATACGCCACTGTTTTGTACTCACCAATACAGTGTTTGTAAAGAGTGAGATGGAACATTCATCAAGGCCTTTGTCCCCACCAATCAGAGGGTGTGCTGAGGTCAGTGGCGGCGATTGGGTTCCAAAACTGGGGGCGGAGGGCAAAATTGGTGGCAAAGTGGCAAAAAGTGTGGGGGACTTGCCTCCACGCCCCCTCTAATCGCCGCCACTGGCTGAAAGGTTTGTCCCTCCATGTCAGTGACCATCATAAGAACAATTCCAATATGACATAAAATATTCTGTAACACAGAAATTAGTAAGCGGATTAAATAAGTTGTCAGAAAACCAGATATGAAGTTAAATATATGAATGCAAGAACGTTCCATTTGCCCAACTTTAATGCACGAATGCGGTCGCCAGACAGACAGTGGCATATATTAGAGTAATATACTCGCTTTAGCTCTGATAGTCGTTCACGCGACTGACGGAAATAGAAAGCAAGGCTTTGGACGTATAAAAGCATAACGACATACTCTTACGGCATCATTCACTTGCAGTTTACCAAGGCAAACACAATGGGATCCACAAAAATCTTGGCATTTCTGTTAGCGGTGTGGATCGGCGTAGTGTGCGGACAACAAAGAACGGAGGACGAAAGCGCGGGAAGGCAGATGGCGCAGTGTCTGCAGGAAGGAGATTTCGGATGCGTAACCACCAAAGTTCTCAATAATTTGTCCAAACTGATGAAGAAGAAATCCATTTCGCTGATGGAGGGTGTTCGGCTAGAATACTCCGGCGACGAGAGCACAAAGGATGCTGCATCCAGGGCCTTGAAGGAACATAACTGGGGTCCTTTCTTGTCGGACATCTTGCCAAAGCTTGTCCGGAATGTGGCCTTGAAGGTTGACGAATCACGTAAGAAACATTCTTCTTGTGCACTCACTCGTAGGCACCGGCTCTTTCTGAACTTGCATTTTTAGACCCCAAAAACTACAATATCGCTTTATACGTCATGTACAGGGTGACTCAAAATATGTGCCCAAAATTTTGATAATACTTTCGGTTATATTTTTTGTTGTCACACTATATTTGACAACTACAGTGGACGAAACTGTGGGTCCAGTGAATCTTATGATGGGTGGGAGTTGACTATTCGTTACCATTTTCCCATACATTTTGTGTTTTTTCTGTACTAATAAGCAATTCTGCAGATAAAAATACCCCCTTTGTTACCAAACTGTATCAACCATTTTATCTCAGAAGCATTTGTCAGTGACCTTCCACTACATAAAAAAAGGAACCTAAATTACATTTTGTCGAGTGAAATACCAATAGGATATTAATTTGATGGGAAATCTGTCATCTTGGTTGCGCTGTTAAGGAAATACAGAGACCACAAATATTACTGGAAAAAATATATAACGATGTACAGGGTTCCCAAATAAAAGTATACCGAGATCGAAGGCATGCATTCGGGTTGAGTATACTTTTATTTGGGACGCCCTGTAAATATATCACTGTTAAAATAGTATATAGTTAGTGAACTGTTTATATAGCACTGGAATGTTCTAATTAGTACCTGCATAGTACATCTCAGTTACACAGTAAACGCAGTTCCAACTATCTTTTGTTTTTAGAAATGCTTAAGCACAGGTTGAAAAATGAACTCTCGCTTGATACACCATTGATTAAAATATTTTATAAAATACTTTATATTAAGCTCTATATAATTAACCTCTCATTCTTTCCAAAAATATTAGGCCTAATTCAGTTACATTTTTCGAGAAATGATTTTTAATATATATATATATATATATATATATATATATATATACTTGTATATAATTTTCCATCAAGCTACAATCTAAAGCAAATTCAGAATCAAATTAAAATAACTTTTAGTATTGTTTATGCGCTAATATTTTTTCTCTACAGACAAAATATAAGTGATCTTATATCTAACTTTATTACAGCGCCATCTCTTCGAATTCAGAAAAATGTATAAAAAAGAACTAATTATTGTCTCTAATCATTGAGAAGTGAATCAATATTACATTCATATCCACATCAATGTCCGTATCGCCGCCACTATACGATGATACGATGTGTGTGTGTGTATGTACATGCACACACACACATATACACACATACTTTAAGAGTCATGGTAATTATCAAAGTTTGAAAGACTACAGTTCTATTATGCTTTATTATGTTCTAATTGCAGGTGGCCACAAGGAAAGGTTCATCCTGCCCATCCTGGCTGCTGGAGGCTTCTACGCTCTCCTCATCACCCTCGGGGTCATCGCCGCCAAGTTCCTGGCCTTCAAGGCCCTCCTGGTCGGAAAGATCTCCTTGGTTTTGGCAGCCATCACGGGACTGGCTAAAATATTCAACCAGAAGAACCAGGGCTACACGCAGTTTCAGAGTTATGGAAAAATTGACAATGGTTTCGTGAACCACCCTGCATACTAGATGGCAATCCACTTCTTCTAGGTATAGTATGAATCGTAATATGACAACTCTTTCCACACGAGGTGTCAGATATTTTCTGCTTAATACCAAATGTTTAACGCCTATTTCCTGATTATTATTATCATTTGGGATTACCAGCTGTTGCAATTTTTGCCATAACAATCTATTTCTCGATTTAGTTTAGATATAAAAATACCAAATAAACAAGCCGATCTCAAGTATGCTTGTTCCGTTAGTTTAACTTCGTACCTATTTCTTTCGCATCATTCAGCTACTAAAACAAGTAGATCATGTTTGTTATTGGCTCACACCGCCTATCCTTTGTTGTTTCTAGCCATCGTTACTGCTATGTTTAATCCTAGGCACTTGTGCGACGCACTTTCACTTTCTCTCGTGATTCGCACTGTGAACGTTGTAACATGGGCCTGTGTGTCTTTTACATGGAATTGTGTTTTCGAGCGTATGTGTACCGTGTGTTTTCGCTTTCGCCTTGTAATCAAGGGATCCCGTGTTCGATCCCCGGTGGACACACATTGCAAAGTTGTACGGACTCCACTTCAAACTGAACATAAGACGGACTTGGAACTTGTGAGGAGAACACACACATACACAGACATGTAAAACTAGTAATAAATAAATTCGAAAACCGTACTTCACCAGACTAACATTAGTTCAAGAAGTACCTCAACAGATGGCACTTAAAACATTCAAAAGCAGAAGTGTTCATGAAAAGGTCCAAAAGGGAATAAAAATTAGTTTTAATAATTCAGCAATATTATAGTGGAGGCCAATATATAGATTATAATTTATACTTGTTTTTGTAATTAATTATAATGTTTGGCTTTTATTAAAAATAAATGAAATTATACTCAATCTTCCAAATATCAATATGTATGATTTTGAAAAAATAAATTGGAATTGTTCCAATTATATGAATTGTGCGGTAGGTTGGGCTCAAGGATTCGCCATCGAATATTGCCCTAAGCATATGCATTTCTTTGTTACTACCACTTCATCGGTCTCATCTAATAATCGTCCATCCTCACCGTCGTTATTAGCCTAAAGAGGAACTAAAGGGGCGTAAAATAAGAATATTGCAAATATTTATACACAGAAATAATGTAACAAATAACTAGATGTATAGAAAAATAGTGCGCTAGATGGTGCGTCTATCATTTTTATTCTTTTCATTGTAATTGTGATATGGTAGTAATACTACTTAAAAAATATTATTGGTGTATTATTTTGAGATTATTGTATGAATCGTGTACATCCATGTAACACATATATTTTTAATTGTTTTTTGCAGATTAATTTACTACCTCAACGAACTCACAGCGTACTTCGTAGCTGCTTCACATGTTAACTTAATTTCTTCGATCCATCCAGAGTTAAGAACAAATTAATTTTTGGCTTTTTCTCGATTCTTGTTCCTATAGATCTTGGTATTCTGTGAATAAATTTTAATTTAAATATGCCTAGCATGGCTGTTTATGTAATGCTTGTTAAATATAAACAATATGTTGTATTATGTGTAATGTAATTTTGTTGTGTGAATACAATAAAGTTAGTTTTGTAACATATTTGTTTTTAAATATGTGTGTGTGTGTGCGCGCATATAAGGTAAAGTCAATGTTTGGAAAGTAACTCAGTTACACGTAACTCATGTAAATGTAACTAGTTACTTTTAAATGTAACTGTAACAGAGTTACTTTTTCAATAGAAGTAACGTTTCAACAGTTACTTTTACAGCCATGTCAAACTCGCGGCCCTACGTACGTGCATTTAATGCATGCAGGACTATCTATACATAGCCTATGCAGTTATCCCGCTTATTCATTTCTCATGAAAGAAGCCTCGACTTAACCGAACTTCACCAGATTGCTCTATTTTCCCCAAACAGGTACATTCTTGCATTCAATTAAGGGCTAGGCGTGGTGTGAAGCAGGCTGATTGGCAGGTTAGTCCTGATGTGCAAAAATATCTTCCTGGCTGAAACCGTAAATAACTTCCTTTTAGAAAGTAACTTTGCCCAAATTATTCACGATCCAGAACATTGGCTGAGGTGATGTGATCAGTACCACACTCAGGACTCCTTAAGCCCCTCAGGTTGCCTGCAGATATCCTTTATTAGAGGCTTGGTGAACCCCAGATCAGCTCCATGCAGGGAAAAATTCTCACCTGAAGTCACTCATTCCGGGAATCGAACCCGGCCCTCTTGGCATTCAGATGACCGCCAACATGTCTCTTATATACATACTAGTAACACAACCATAGTAACTATTACACTGGCTTTCTCCTTTTTCAGTTTCATTCCACTTATTACTTACTTCTGATCTTTCTTCCATTGCTACTTGGTTTACATCATGAACCACACAAGCATCCATGCCTTATCCGAAACTCGAACCCAGAACCGCCGTTGCGTCATAGCGTGCTTCATTGACCATTCCGGCACGGAGTTCAACACTATCGCATACACGCACATACGCACACATGAAATAAATTACAATGGTTAAATGCACGAGAATACTTAAATAGGTAAACATTTATACCAGAATATTTACATTTCTAACTAAGTTGTTCTCAATCTTCTTCACCTTGCGGCCGGGTATATTAGTTTTTTAAAAGTCCATGTCTCGATACCAACAATTTTACTCGTAAATGTCTTTCTAATTTCCATTTTTTTTAAAAAAAAAACTTTATACGTTAATCCTTGAAATTTAATACTAATAAATAAATGATGGCATTATCATAAAGAGTATCGATTCGATTATGTCTATACTCTATCCCCGGAATGTGTGGAGCAAGGCATAGCGGCAGAAAAGGGGGGAAATCGAGTGGGCAGAGCGAAGCAGTACACGCTGATGCGAAGGCTGGTAACTGCAGTTGCTTCCCCCTCCACGCAATCCTGTTCCCTCTTACGTGTTCATTGGTGGAGCCGGCTCGCGTCAGTACTTGCGCAGACTTGTTTTAGTTCCCTTGCTCCAGAGATATATCCGGGACAGAGTATATGTTTGTTGACAAATATAAAACTTGGTTTAAATTAGCTGACAACTACTGCATCTAATGGAAGATTTTAGTTTTCTATGCCCAAAATCATTAAATCAATATGGTAAGTATTGATTCATTTCAGAAAAATTCAAATTAATCATGAATGCTTCCACTTCAATGTATTTGTTCACGAAAGTTGCTGCGCAAACTAAATTTTCCGTGGTGCCCGTCCGTCAACCTACAAATTAGAAGGCGGGAAGCAAGGCGGGTAGCAACGCGCTTCCTGGTTAGACAGTTCGATCCATCACCACCACTGTCACGAAAGCGTTTTCTGTCATCGCAGTCAAAATCCTAACGAAAGGTGATGTGGGTCTACGCGTAAACAAGATAGTCTACATTCTACACGTAGACTATTTTATACACATAGATTAGGTAATCTATGTAAACAACATGGCGAAAGGTGATAACAAAGGGCGCCGTGGAATTAAAAGAAAATTATACTGCGTATCAGTTGCTGATGTGTGAAAAGAACTTTTCATAGTCTTTCTTCCAAATTCGAACAATTTCTCACCTAGGAAGAAACCTAACACAGGAAATATTCTAGTGTTTTATGGGGAAAAGACCACTCTTGCGTCACGACTTCCATCTGTTGTTGTTTTTTGCTATTTATCTTCTTCCATAGTTGATGATAGAAGAGAAGATAAATTTTCTTGTAAATAGGATTCTTTTCATTTCGTTAGGAACCAATATAGTTGAAAATGTCACTTTCGTTTCGAGAAACCCTTGAAAATTAATTTTAATGCGCTTTAGATTGTCTACGTAGTCTATGTAAACTACAACCTAATGTAATCTACGCGTAGATTACGTGTAGACAACGCATGTAGACGTAAACGTATAGTCTACGGCACATCACTGGTGGTAGCTAGCTTGGAAATTAAGAGTCGCTTCACCCTTCCGGCTCTGACTCGAGAACGTTATCTGAGTTCTAGAACCGTTTCCAAGCTTAGTATACATGAGAGTGACATGTGGTCGATAGCCCGAGAGAATCTATTCGTCAAAGAAAGAGATTGCCCGACAGAAATGAAACCAATAAGATGAATATAACGAGAAATGGAACTACAAGAAAAACTCCAGAAACCACTTCAAACAAAAACGATTCTTTTGTTGTTTAGTTTGCCTAAATGTGTTGACAAATAGTGTGTCTGAGGAGCAATAGGTCCAGTGTTTGATTTGTCTACACTGGCCACATGAGAAATACACCAAATAGGAAACGGATTTTACATTTGTCACGTAGACAAATGTTCAGTTTACATGATGTAAAATGAAGTAAGATCACTTATATGTTTTACTCTGGCATGTGTTAATTTAATTGTCCATAATGGAAAGAATCTTGCACATTGTTTTCACTCATCATAATGCACAACAAGCACTTACATTTTCAATGCAATTAAATTAAATACCGCAGGTTTCTTTTTTTGTATTACTGAAAAGATAATTTACTTCACGTTACATTGGCCTCTGAGGAGGGACCACTTTTAATATTTGCCACAAAAAATTAAATTGTTAATAATTCATTTCATATTAAAGTAAGTGAGTTGTAACTTCATAAGATCAATAGTAACATATTGAACTTTTGGTGTGCTGATTTGTACGCTGCAAACATTTGAGTGAATGAATGATAAAATTACAATTTTGGATGCTTCACATTATACAGAGTCAAGACCCTTACCATAACTAAAATCAATGAGTGTCTCTGAGTACTAAAATCTCCTCAGCGCATAGGGCAAAACAGCCATACAGAAGATTACACTGCCGACCTACGTGGCGTAGTGGTTAGCACAGCACGCTACGACGCCATGGTTCCCGGATTCGAGTCTAGGCCTGAGAATTTCTTTGTGAGTGTCCCTTCATCAATTTCGTCATATGATCACTCATCTTCATCTTCGCGATTATCCAAATGTGCCAGAAAAGCGAAGCAAAATAAACAAAATCAAATCTAAAGAAGATTATACTGACTTCAAATCCAGACGCGAGATCCGTCGTCGCTTTGTAATCAAGGGGTCCCGGTTCGAAACTCGGTGGAGGCACATAGTGGTTCGGATCCAACTTTAAACTGTAGGTCCAGTCCCAATTAGTCTTACTGTGCATAAAGTGGACTCATAACACCAAATCAACCACACAACCAACCAGACGCGAGAGCTTTGTTGCCTGCAGGAGTGCACTTTACAGGGGTATACAAGCGAAAGTGAGGTTGAGCTTTGGGTGACTTCAGTGAAGGTCACCCTTTTTAACCCCGTCAATAGTTCGAAAGCAGTCGAGAGCAATCATAAATGTAATGGGAATGATAGAAGAACGTAAGACACATAAATGATTACATGTAATATTTAATATGAATTATCGTCAAAATATACCGCTTTGGACTGTGTTTAAGTAAGTGTAATGTTATGTATTTGCTTGTACGTGTGTATATGTACATGTGTGTATTTGTAAGGGCAAGAATATGTATGTGCGAGTGCCTGTATCTATAGGTTAGATTTCCATTCTTATATGTATTTTTTCTTTGTATTTTTTTATTCCTCTGTAATTTTTCTATATTTTTTTCTTTCTTTCTTTTTTCAATATTCCACATTCAATTTTTTTTTCAAACATGGTCAAGTAGAATAAAAGGATTCACACTCTTAACATCGTCATGTAAAAGAAGACGAATTAAATAAATGCCAATAAAAAAGTACGGTCAAACTAGGAACCGGTGTGCAATCACAGCGCAGAACGGTAAGTTTGACAAAATCCTCTGTCCCTGTTGGCTGCTTCGAGGAAAAGGGTTTGAAACGTTGCTGCTTTTTGCCCAAAGAGGGGGCAGCGGTTGTCCTAATTGGCTCTGTTTGACCGCAAGATCCTTTGTAGGTAAGCCCGGCAACTGAGGGTCACTGCCATAAAGGCGGTCCCCGCGCCAGGAGATATCACGATTTCACTGTAAATCTAATCCCAGAAATGTTCTGGTGTCCAAATTAAGCGTGAAAGAAGGCCACAATGATTGAATGATTGATTTATTTTACTTCGCTTTTGTTCCACTTCTGGAAAATCGTAAAGATGAGAAATAATAGAGATGAAACTGAAGATTGATTGATTGATTGATTGAGTTAGCGTTTTAAGTCCACTTGATGCACATTAAGGCTAATCGGGACTGGACCCACAGTTTAAAATGCGATCCGAACCACTATCTGGCTCCACCGGGTATCGAACCCGGGACTCCTCGATTACAAGACGACGACGCTACCACTGCGCCATCGGCGAGGCACTATTAAACTGAAAAACGACTATCTCGAACACATATGAATATAACACAACACAAGCTCCAAGGAGGATATGGTACATGTGCTGTGAGTCCAGACGACAGAGCCTCATTACTCTGCAAAAAGCAGCCATTGGACGTGAGGTTGAGTTTTTAGTGCCCTCCGAGCAAGTCGCCCCTTACTCTCGAAAAAATGTCCGGTTAATGAAGTCCAGTTGAACTCCCCATATTAATCTCTGAATGGCTTTTAATGCCCTAATGTCTACATTAGGTCTAGTTCAAGTCCAGATCTTACCTTATTCACAATATATTTGAACGAAATAGAAATATCCAGATGTCGTTACTTTTATGTTCAAACATATTATTATATATCCAGAATGTTAATCGATCTAAATACGAACTCAATGGATATCTCTATGGATAGATATCCAAAAGGTATGAAGTAGTTGTCCACTTAATATTTCCGAATATCTGATGGATATCTAGAACTTCCACATGAATATCTAAGCCTAATAGATATTTTGTTTTAAATACTTTGTACAATTGTACTAAATATATGTTTTACATGTCCTACTAATTAACCAATTCCTCTTGTGTTGTATTCATAATTGTAATGGGACCACTTTCGGCTACATTTAATTTTAATTTTCTTTCTTATTCGAAAATCAACTTTGACTAAATTACGATATGATGTTGAACGTTAAAAGGTCTCAATGTAGTGCGAATTTCAGATTTTTTTTCTATATCCCTCCTCCAATTTGTGTTACAGAGCGTCAAGCTTTCGATTTTTTATTTTTTTTTTATTTTCGAGCGCTTACAGAAAAATATGTTTAAAAATTTTGCGGACTTACCTGTGACCTCACTCATAGCTATCATTAGAATGATTATTGAGGTGCTTTTTCACCTTCGTGATTATTTTGTGGCGATGTGGTTAGCTCGGCGAGCTACGACGCCAGGGGTCCCTGTTCAATTCCCGACATGAGAATGGGTGTTCTTGGTGAGCGTACTTTCATCGATTTCATCATGTCATCACCAGAGATGTCCAGTCTCAGTTTCAGCCTCGGCCTCCAGGAGCCTTGCGAGGCTGAGGCCGTGTGAGGCCGATGCCCAGTTGAAGTTCGGAGGCCGACCTTGAGCTTGGATGAAGAGGCTGTGTTGGAGCTCGGAGGCTGAGATGTAGTTCAGAGGCTGAGGCCGAGATGGAGTTCGGAGACTGAGGCCGACCTTGAGCTTGGAGGCTGCGGTCCTGTGAGGCAGGAGGCCGAGTTGTACGTCGGAGGCTGAGATGTAGTTCAGAGGGTGAGGGCGACCTTGAGCTTGGTGGCTGAGACCCTGTGAGGCCAGAGGCTGAGTTGGAGGTCGGAGGCTGAGATGTAGTTCAGAGAGTGAGGCCGAGATGGAGTTCGGAGGCTGAGGCCTACCTTGATCTTGGAGGCTGAGGTCTACCTTGATCTTGGAGGCTGAGGCCCTGCGAGGTCGGAGGCTGAGTTGGAGGTCGGAGGCTGAGTTGGAGGTCGGAGGCTGAGGCCGACCTTGAGCTTGGAGGTTGAGACCCTGTGAGCCCGGAGGCCGACCTTAAACTCGGAGGCCGGCCCTCGCGAGGCCGAAGACAAATGGCCATATCTGGTCATCACCCACCCTCGTCGTCGTCACGCTTAGCCAAAGTAGACAGAAAAGCGACGCTGAATAACATTTTTTGTTAATATAAATATTTTGTGCCCCAAAGATGAACAATTATAGGTAATAAAAGAAGGTAAAGGTAGTCTTGTGCATGTGCACACATCCCATGACGCCATATGGGGTGATCTGGAGGTAGAGCTCGTCATATTCTTGATCTCGGCCATAGTTGAGATGATGTGATCAGCATCACCTTTAATCTCAGGTGCTTAATGATAAAAGGCTGGGTGGGCTAAGAGCCACGCAGAAACAGAGAAATGACTGGAAAAGATGAACAATTTTGAAAAAAATATTCATCTGATTCATTTTAATATATCTTTGAAGTTACTAATCTGCGAGAAAAAGTGGTGATAAAAAATGTGACAAAGCTACAAAAAACCTTTGTCGAGATCACAGTTTGAGGGAATTGAACGCACACTCAACCGAATGCGAATCCGTAGCTTCAACCACTCATCCGGTGTCTAGATGCTAATGAATGCAGTTCCGTTGAATACCCAAAAGGTAAACATGTGAATAATTAGTGCATAATTTACATTTATATGTGTCTTATGAATTATTTCCCGTTATTTCCAAAGAACATCCAAGATTACGCTGTCCTTCAGACACTTGCCCTCGTGAACTAAATCCGTTAAATCAGGTTTATAAGCTTCTTAATTCACTTCTATGTTTAGAATCGAGGACAACAGCCTGAAATAAGCATGTACTATCGTCCAAGATTGTAGAAGGCATAACTACAACACGGAGTCCATATTTTATATTTAAACGACTTGAACCTTTTTTTGATGTAGATTGTCGCACATGGTTGGACATTAGAAAGGAATATCATTGAACTATAAAAAGACAAGTTGAATAAACGCTAGCATCATTCAATTCACAGCCACCAGCAAGTATGTTTCGCATGAAGGTCTTGGTAGCGTTCTCGGCGCTTGCAGTGGCAATTGCAAATGGCGGAAGTGTGGGAGACAAAATGGCGTCTTCCGGAAGGCAACTCACAGACTGCTTGGCCGATGGCGATTTGACTTGCATGCAGGATAGTTTCTTCAGCGGCCTTCGCACGCTGTTGCAGAAGAAGTCCTTGGATGTGGTGAAGGGTGTGAGGGTGGAGTACACTGGTGACGAGACTACAAAGAATGAAGTTGCTAAAGCTCTTGAGAAGAAAGACTGGAAGAGCTTGCTCTCCGATGTTTTCCCGAAGCTTGTGAACAAGGTTGCTCTGAGCCTTGCACTTGGACGTAAGTATTATGCCTTGCACTTTAAACTTCTGTGAAGTTCTTGATCTGTTGAGCACAGTTTCGTCTACTCTATCCCGGAAATCTATGGAGTAAGTGAACGATTGGATTGGATTGGATTGATTTGGTGTTTAAAGTCCACTTTATGCGCAGTAAGGCTAATCGGGACTGGGCCTACAGTTTAAAGTGGGATCCGAACCACTATGTGCACAGGTAACGAACCCAGGACCCCTTCTCTGCGGAAGTAGTGACTTGAGAGGGCTGGACCAATGAATGCATAAGAGGCAGTGGCGGCGATTGGTTCCAAAACTGAGGGGGAGCAAAGACAGTTTACTTTCCCTCGTAGATAAAGTTTATCATAGTGCGGGGGCAAAAGTGGGAAAACGTGGGGGCAACTGCCCCCCTAACCCGCTCTAATCGCCGACACTGATGCACTGAAGTAAGTGCATGAAGAGGAAAATGTGGCTGCAGCTAGCAGCTGTTACCGTACTGCTTAACCCCACCCACTCGCTTTCTCCCCTTCTCTCCCGTTATACGCAGCCTTTCTCCACAGACTCCCTGGACAGAATATAACATTAGGGTGGTATTTCCGGGGGGCATGAGGGGGTATTACTCCGTCTTTTTCAACATCCCGAAACATCACACTGAGATTATATTACTTGTACTGCATTGCTTACAAGTGGGCCACCCAGGAAGGTTATATGAGAAGGGACCTTATCAGTGGCGAAGCAAAGTTTTCTGTGCACGCTTTCCCCTCAAGTAAAATATCCACGTGAAAAAGAATGAAGGATACTATAACATCGAGATGCCAGAAAGGAATACAGACGCGCAATCGTTAGATACTCCCTCTCCCCAAGCCACAACGGACAAGACATTAACTTTTACCTCAATACGATACATCCTGCCTCCCCCTATAAGATTGCCTGAATACATTAGTCACTTCTAGTATTAGTAGTCGAATGTGAATGACTTTACATTGAATCTTTTTGTGACGTATTTGGGATAAAACCCCACCCAACTCTAATTCGAAAACAGGATTGTTTACTATTCTTTCAACAACTTCCCAAAATAAAAGTTTTTGAATAAATGTAACTTCTTCTTCCTCTTGCAAGTCTGGGTAATCAAAGCCCGTCCTGCGATTACAAACATTGATCATTCTATCGCCGATATGGTCTTCCTAAATTTCTTTTTCCTTTTAGCCTGTAATTTAATAATTTTCAAGGCAAAGGGCTATCTGGCATACTCAGAACATGTTGATTCCACTTTGATATTTTTTTTAATTTCTTACACCGTTGCTTCAACCTTCCATTTATTCCGGATTTCTCTACTTCTGATATTGTCTGCTAAGGTTACTCCACTTAAAACCGACAAAAATGTCATTTCTGATTTATTGTAGTTTTATCATGTTGACGAAGAGTCAACTTAAATGCTTTAAAAAACACGTGGATATAGATGCACACGTAAATTTTAGTAATCAGATGTAGATTGCAGTACAAGGTGAAGTACAGCCGGCTGTTACTATAGTGGAACCAGGAGCAAAACAACCTGCGCAGACCCGCGACTGCTGTGCACCGTACTCCCGCGAGTAAGGGTGGGGGAGAGTGGACCATGCTTCCTTATGGCCAGAGGTGGAGGGAAGAAGGGAAAGTTGCGCGGGGACTTTTCGTCCCAAGGTTTTTTCCTTGTGGTCGATCTATACAACGTGGTTTCAGTGGCTAAGCATGTGCACTTTAGTAAGCAAAAAATACAATATATCATGCACGGAATATTTGGCCGCATGAAATAAAGAATCCTGGCTGCTTCATTGGTAGTACAGTATTTCCAATATCCTCTTCTAGATATTTATCTGAGAGATTAATATCACTCTGATTTAGTTTCCAGAAGATACCTCCGAAACATACCATATAAGTTAGTATACAAGTCTATATCCAAATATGGGGAGACAAGGTGACAAGGTATTTGGGGTGGAAGTTAATATCTTGTCCTTTGTGGCTGTAAATTTTCAATTAACGTATAGTTGGTACTCACTGTTTCTGATTGTTATGTACAGTTTCATTTTAATTGTAATAATTATGAAATTTCATGCGAAACAAATAGCTTTAAATGGCAATTTCAAGTTAAGAGGGGTAAAAATTAAAACAATAGGATTATCCAGCTCCCGAAGGAAATAAGACGCTCCTAATTTCTAACCAAATTGTCCAAGTGTATATAACGACATGATTTTGTATTTTTATAGGAATTATACCGTTATAGAAGAGCTATGATAGACAGGTATTCAGAACAACTCAAATTCTGATCCTCAAACTACTTCCTATTCGATATGTGTAAAATAATAAAATGTTTAAAATTTGAAGAAATATCACTGAAAAAAATACTAGAAAAATAGATAATATCTATGTTGAACACCTTCAGAATATGAAGCTCCACCTATTGGGTACAAAAGTGAAAAATGTTCATTTTCAGTGCACCAAGTACAGAAGTATAATATACTTTAGTGATAGTGAAGTGTGAAGTAGAGTATTTAACGGAGGACTATGAGGACTATGTGGTAAATATCCACCCAGAGAAATACTAATAAGGATAGGGCACTTGGGAAATGAAGTTTGGGATGAGACTTCGTGTAGTGGCAGCGTACCCTATAGGCATTGATATTTCAAGGTAGTAGCACGCACTAGTCAGCTATTTCCGAGAAGAAGGGCTTCAAAGTTTCGAAAGTTTACAATCAGCACGATCACAAGATCATAAGATGGCAAGTTTTTAAAGATAAAAATTATGGAAGAAATTGGAAAGAAAGATCTATCGAAAGACAATCCGATCGAGTACAAAACTAAATGATTCGTAATATTATAAATTCCTCTGGCCATCTTTATCAGCAGTGCCTGGAAGAGAATGACCATTACTTCGAACACTTAGGTAAAGGTAAAGTTCTCCGGGTTCGTTCCGCCGTGCCATGAAGACACATATGGGAGAGGGTCCAAGGTAGGTTCACACGCATTCACAATCTCGGTGACTTACGGAGACGATGCGATCAGTACCGCGCTTCGACCGCCTTTACCTCCAGGTTTGATCACAGGTAACCTTTCTATTAGAGGCTCGGCAAACAACCAGACAGGCATTGTGTGGATCACCACCTACCGGTAATCGAACGCTGGTCTCCTGTGTGACAGTCAAATACCATACCGATCTACATTTTTTTTTAAAAAAAGGTTAACGAAACATGCTCCTTTCATTACCTGATGGTGGGCCTCCCAGATGACGGAGTGTCTTAGCCTTGTAATCAAGGGGTCCCGGCTTCGATACCCGGTGAAGGCACATAGTGGTTCGGATTCCACTTTAAACTGTAGGTCCAGTCCCGATTAGCCTTACTGTGCATAAAGTGGACTTAAAACACCAATTCATCAATATCATCATCATTTCCTGATGGTAAGAGACCAGTGGGAAGGTCAAGACGAAGATGGAGGGATAACGTTGAAATGGACCTAAAGGAGTTGTGAGTTGGTGTTTTAAGTTCCCTTTATGTACAGTAAGGCTAATCGCGACTGGACTTACAGTTTAAAGTGGGATCCGAACCACTATGTGCCTCCACCGAGAATCGAACCCAGGATCCCTTGATTAAAAGGCGACTACGCTACCACTCCGCCATCGGGGAGGCCATGGACCTAAATGAAATCGGTAAGATTGGAAAAGAGTGAATAGATCTCGCTCAGGATAGGGACAGATGCAAGACCTGTGTTGCTGCAGCCATAAACCTTCGCTAGAGAATTACTTAACACCTTTCATTACAATTTGCGAACACCGTATGCACAATGTGTGTTATTATAAACATATATTGATGAATGAACTTTTCTTGTTTAACTCGTAGTGAAGATCCGTTTCCTTGACTTCTATCTGGATTGCTGGTTCTTGTAATAGCGTATGGCTGTGGTTGTGTCCTTGATTACTTCTGCAAACTGTCGCCTGAAGTTCGGTCTGAGTTGGTGGTTCGGTACAGAACCGGTGTGTTGGTCCTGAAAAGGGCCGACTTGGGGTTTTGATCATGTAAAGGGCTCTTTTGCTGTAACAATTTGAATTGTTAACTTTGTCTGTAATGTTATGTCTTTGTCTCTCTAGATTAGTCATGCTTCGATGACATTGGCGTTGAAGTTTCTTGATGTTGTACTGTCACACCTTAATATATATATTTACACACACATAATTTGCGAGATTTCGAAGTAAGAGAACCTGAGAGGGCACCTTATTATGGGGTCCTCTTATTTTGCCATGTACGTAGTTTTCAAGCCATGTATTGTTTGAAATCCATGCAATATAATTTCATAATGAGCTGGGTTCACACATTTCTAGCAAATCTAACACACGTACATTTGTGCTGCCATCTGTAATGCTTGATGGGATCTAATTCACACACTGTTTATGATCATTTTCAACTCTTCGGGGAACTTTCAAGAGCTGACTCAAAATTATCCCAGGGCATTTTCTTTCATAATTTATACTGCATTTTGGATGATTTTTTTGTCGGAGACTCGAGGAACGTTTATCAGAGTGAAAAGGCGTGTATTCTAACGTAGTTCTCCGATACGACCATTCTGTCAACACACATATACAGGCTGTTTATGTATTAATATCTTTGTATTTCCTTGCAGGTGGTCACAAGGAGAGATTGATTCTTCCCTTGCTGGCTTTCGGAGGAATGTTCGCCTTCCTGATCACCCTTGGTGTGATCGCCGCCAAATTCCTCGCTTTCAAAGCCCTCTTGGTTGGCAAAATCTCACTGGTTCTGGCAGCCATCACTGGTCTTGCAAAGGTGTTCAACCAAAACAAAGGTGTGCCAGGGGGTTACGCCCGCATCGACAACTTCGGAGGTGCAGACCATCCGATGTACAACTACATCTCCAATGCCAAGAGAAGACGCTCGTGGGTTCCCGCTTGAAGCTGAAATAATTAGGTATGTTTTCAATGGAAATTTTAATGTGAAGTCTAAACTTATAAGGTTCCTTGGTGTAGTATAATATGGCGAAGAGGTCGTCTTAGATTAAGGACTAGGTAAGTTCTAGGTAGGGATGTTACCTTTAGGAGCTTTCGTCACTGTCATCTCATCTTCAGTACTGAAGTGGTGAAAGGTTTTTCGGGATAAGAATTACATTAATTCTGGAGAAGATTTTGAAGTTTCTAGAGTGAAGGTCACTCTCATCTTCAGTAATGAAGTGAAGATGACGACTAGGTGAGTTTTGAAGGGGAATATGAGCTTTAGGGACTTACGTCACTCTGATCTTCAGGAATATGTGAAGAAGGGGTTCCTTTGGGATGACAATTAGGTGAGTTCTAGGTAGTAATGTGATCTTTAGAGAGCTTACGTTACTCCAATCCTTAGGAATGAGGTCAAGAAGAGGGTATTTCGGAGACGATTTTAAACTTTCTGGAGTGTCACCCTCATCTTCAGGAACGAAATGAGGAAGATGCTCTTTCGGGAAGTCGACTACGTAAGTTTTGAAGAAAAATGAGATATTTCAGGAGCTAACTTCAACCTCATTTTCAGGAAAGAAGTGAAGAAGTCTGCTGATATAAGGACCAGGTGTGTTCAGGTGAAGATCGAAAGCTTTTGAGAGTTGACGTAACTATCGTCTTTGGGATAGAAAAGTTGTAGGGGAAGTCACTAGAACGATAAATAATATCAAGTTCATCAATAGAAACTAGACAAAATAAGTGACGCTAGATTTAGAATGTTTTAAGTAACTCTTCAGAATTTAGCTGCAGAGCTTCTTCGTCTTATTTGACCTGTTACTCAACAATTCCATTATTGTGTGCCTGATATATTGAATTATCTTGTAATCAAGAGTCACGTGTTTTGATTCATGCTGAAGGGCCGTTTTAATCCTTCAGACCACATCTACGAACTTAGCCCGCCTATTCATTAAAATTGTCCCACACCGTGGTCGTGGGTTCGAGTCTCCTTGAGGAAGCGTAACAACTTCTCTCCTGAGATTTCAGCCTGTGAATGGGAGTGTAAGTAGAATCACCCAGTTATGGAAACCTACATCAACGACTGAGGGGTTCGTCGTGCTGACCACATGTCACCCGGTAACTGGTTCTATGATCGCCCACCTCTGCTGAGCCATGTGCAAGTGAGGCAGGCAGTCTGTAGGTAGGGCCTTGCATCAAGGGTTATTTATTTATTTTTTCACGTTCAAATTATACAATGTTTGATTCGTATTAGGTTTAGGCAATATGTTAATGGGTGCGAATAGCGTCAGTGCTAAGGCACCCAATATTATAATTTCAATCAATGATTCGATTCGTGAGTAACAGTGCAGTGTGATATTGTAATCGTGGTAGAAGGAACAGGTATGTGCTTCCATGAATGGAAGGTTGCCTTCTCCTCTCTCAACGCAGCAGCTTAACAACTCCTGCTCTGCTGCTTGCCCTTGACGTGTAGTATGCAGCAGGGATGATCGCACAGTGGTAAGCGCAACACGGAAGCTAGTTGCCCAAGTCTGGTGTAGTTATATCCGCGACAAATGAAGCTGCTAGCTTGGAAAAAGAGAATGTATAAGATATCAACCATTAGCTTATCAGCTCTGCGCGTAGTTACGTTTGAACAATTAACAAAATATAAGATTACGCCCCCCACCCCCACCTGTTCTCTCGATATCGACGCTTATGCTATTAACCCTGTGTGCTAATAGTGATTCCAATCAAAGCTAGATCTGCGTGCACAACAATGAGACAAGTTCTTAACAATTAAGTCTTGGAAAAAACAATGAATTAGTTCATCTTTCCCCTTTCATAACTACTTATAAACTTATTTAATAATTTTAATTAACATTCCATAATATTCCTACAAAACTGAAAGAAGAAGGAAAAACTGATATACTGGTTACGAATCAAGTTTTCAAATTTATATAAATTTGAGCCGAAAACTGGTTCGTCTTACGATGATGCTGGATAGAATTCTAGAAGTACAGTATTTGACTGTGAAGTTAATGTAGTAATCATTATGTAATACCTATGATTATGAAATCCTATTCAATCCACAAATATTATCGTATAATTTGCATTTGAATTTTCATAATTGATTACAAATTTATCTACGTTTATGAAGGAAAACAGCTCCATTATACAAGTAGTAGTTTTCTTAATTCTTTTAGAATAACTAAATGTACATTTCTGCCTTTCAGATATACGTTATTACTGTACTTTATAAAGTTATAAACACAAATTTGACAGAATAACCACAAAATATGACGTAGACAAAAATTCTTACGTCTTTTTAATTAATCTCTATCATTTTGAGTAAGATATAAAAAAAACAAAAGTAAAAACATATTACGTAAGTATGTGTCTGCCATCTAGTGACTCAATTTCTATCACCTCTCTACATAGCCCGTTCTGTTTAAGTTGTAAATAGAAGTGCTGAACGTTAATTAGTATTTGTTAATAATTATATTTCTTTCGTTTTGCCTCAAAATATTATAAAACAGAGACTTGATCATTTTTCAATTACATTACGTACATTTGTTTTGTTACAGTTTCAAAGTATTAAATAGGTAATTTATCACTATACAAGCGAGATATAAATGTTATCATATTTATAATGAATATTATAATATTTTCAACTTTTTCTCTGTTCCAGGTTATGTGCCAAATCAATTTTAACGAGCAGTGAATAGAAGAATAGAATTTCTAGTGCTTTTCAGAGTACTACAAGTTCAGTACAATAGAATACGCTACTAGTGCTTTCACACATGTTTTTAATTTATTACTATACTGCCTTGTAAAATTACTTCTCTGTCGTAAACAGGCATGTACAATGTCAATCAAAACCATGCAATAGTAAGTGTCGGTATTGATTCTTTGTGTGGTTATGTGATGTTATGTTACGCTACAATGTATATTACGTATTGAAGTAAATAATAAAACCTATATATTTTCTAGAAGTGTGTATCTCATTTTTACCACACAGGGTGTTTCGAAATTTCTATTACGGACTCCTGGGCTTGTAGAGAACATTGAACAGAAACTACTGTCCGAAAACGCGCTAGGTAACAAGTACAACAAAAATCAAATCAAGTGATAAGAAAGAAAATAAATAGAAAGAACAATTCATGCGTATGCAGTGTGAAAGATTCATGACATCCTTGTACAAACAAATGTTTCAAGGTTGCCTGTATGGTAGACACTCTACTCGACCCTTCGTGAGGGGCCACATGAAGAGCCTTCTTTACAATAATCCTGTAGAGTCAGAATAAGAATTGCTTCCATGAATTCTGGCCGTGGTTGAAGGTGTGTACCAGAACATACGCTGGTGGTTGACAGAATGAATGGGAATAAGACGCCATATTGGATTTTTTGCACCGGTTAGTTTCAAACCAGATATCTCAACTAAAATACACCAAATTGCACCATTTTTAAAACTATTGTACCTTTATGTTGCAGTCCGATGTTGGAATATATTTTCGAGGAATATACCTAAATAAAAGTAAATATTGAAAAGGAATTTTTTTAAAGACAGTAATTGTTGCAATGGAGTTTGAACAAAAATGGCTGATATTAGGAAGCTAATATTCCATTTCTTTTAAAGGCTAATTCAACATGACATGACGTCTGCCTCTGAGCTGGTTATTATATGTATGAAATCTGTGTAATTCTGCCGGCCATGGGTATCACAAAAATCATGTTATACGATTCGATCTTCAATTTCGTGATTTTTTCCTCAATTATAAGCATAAAATGAATCAAATTAGAACAATTTATTAAAATTTTGTTTATTCTTACTATTTAAGTAGACAATAACCTGTCTCTTATAAATCTATTGATATAGCTGTAAATACCAAATTGACTTGCAGTGCAATTGAGCTTTACGTTTAGAAGTGATCTATATATGGCTACTATAAATGATTCAGTCGATTTCAAAACACTGTATTTTCCAAAGTATTGCATATACAGCTATGAATGATACATGAACATAATCTACAAATGTTCTATATGTGCCCCTCTGGCCACACGACACACATGCAAGCGGTATTCGAGTTCCACCCACACATTTTGTAGCAATCCAGTGTCCTTAAACTGCCGATACCATCGCAAAATGCTCTGTTTACATGGTGGATCTCTTTTGTACTCTCTTCTGAATGCACGCTGCACTGCAATAACAGATGAACATCTCGCATATTCCAACACACAGAAACTCTTTTCTCGGTTTGTCGCCATTTTGTACAGGCACTCGTGTTGCCAAATGGTGTGTCACGATGCAAACTTGGTGAGTTTACAGTTATTTTAATGTATCATTCATATCTGTATGTGCAATACTTTGGAAAATACAGTGTTTTGAAATCGAATGAATCATTTATAGTAGCCCTGTATTATTATAACACTAAAAGTGCTTCTTTTTTACCTTTTAACTAAAATAATTTTCATGATAGAAAGGGTATTTTATAATATACAGAATGTAGTCTTATAGTTTCTAATAACGTTTCTTGTATTGTTGAAAACATAGCAATAGAATTCAAGCCTACTATTGACACTCCCCCACATTTTGTTTCAGGATACGCCCTTGAGCAATAACTCTTTAATAAATTAGGAAATTGAAAAATATATATTAAAAATTAACGCTTCTAGACAATGGTGATGTAGAACAATAGTATAGCAGCAAATAACGTTTTCTATTAATCATAATATTTCAAATACTGGAAAAGATTTTCTTTACACATAGAATGTGAGATAAGGGTTCAAAGTGGCCTTAAGTGTCGACGAACCCAAAACTTTTAATTCAATCAATCAATCATACATACCCCAATTTTTTTTTATTTTTAATACACCCTTGAGCAAAATATATGGCCCATATTGTTAATAAATTAATAATTTTTTAAACGTTAAACACTTCTGAACACGAGCAGAACGAAGAATAGTATGCATTTCAAGCAGGGAAATAGGGAACTTACTTACTTACCAGAAATTTAAATTCAACTTTGGATATAATGTCTACAAGCACGTTTAAACGACAATATTGTAGAATAATGCAACCCGATAATAAGCATTTGCAAAGCCTCATCATTTATAAAGCTTACACTAAACAATAAAACGTTTCGTTGCAAAGGCAAGTAGTTTATCACGTGATAAAAACAATATCGTTAACACTAATAACAATTCGGTAAAACCGCCCTTACCCCAAAAATCCCAGAGTTGCCAGGACTTTGCACAGTTTTTCCAAAGAAAACTAAAACCGTCCAGCTAAACATCTTAATATACATGTATAATACACTGGCTACTTGAAAATAAAAAATTGCCATGGTTCTTCTGATGGACACATTCAAATAATTTAAATTAGTAATGAATGTGACGGATTCGTAACCAGGAAGACAGAGACTCAACACGTCCCTGTTGGCTGTTGTCACTGACATTTTATGTTGTTGAGTTGAAACTCTATGTGGTCCTTTTTTCCCTGACCATTCTTCCGTTTCGCGATTACTAACTAACTAACTCTCTAGCCTTCTTAAACCCGAAGGTTCATGGCTGGAGCAACACAGGTCTCCATCTGTCCCCATCTTGAGCAAGATCTGTATACTCTTTTCCATCCCTACCGATATCCTTTAGTTCCATCTCAACGTTATCACTCCATCTTCAGGTCTCTTACCATCAGGTTTCCCAACAACAATCCTGTAAATAAACTCTTCTATCCTCTTCCATTCGTGCCACATGACCTGCCCACCTAAGTCTTCTTCATTTAATAATTCTAATAATATCTAGACATGAATACAAATTATGTAACCTTCTCCACTCACCTGTCTCTTCACCCCTTTTAGGTCCAAATATTTTCCTAAGGATCTTATTTTCAAATACTCTCAATTTATGTTCTTCTTTCAATGTAAGGGACCAAGTTTCGCATCCATCCCTTTCGCGATTAACTTAACTTAATTTTTAACCTGGACTATTTGTAAATTTACAATATTGTACCTCCTATACTAACAACCTTTAAACATGTTAACCTATCTACGTTATATATCCCTATTATGTGAACATACGAGAATGTATTTTTCACATTATGGTACTTGCCTTTGCATTTTATATCTTACTAACTTGTAACATGTTGCACCGGAGTGTACGTACACTACTTACCAAAAGTAGTTGCGAATGTTGGTTACTTACGTTTATGTTAACATTTCAGTAATAAATTAACTAACATCACTACAGTATCACCAACAGAAATTGTGCCGGAGAACTGGAACAATCACGATATCAACAAAACTGTATGGGTGTATACACAGTACATACATGTAAATTTTTAAAAAAGAAAACATGTTAATGTTAAGTTAACTGATCAACAAATCTAACAAAAGTATCACCCACTGTCAAGTGTCATAGCTACCGGTGCTTTCAGTAATGTATTTAATCCTCTTTACGTATAACTATTCTACTATATTACTGTATTATACACTATTATTATTATATACTATTCAGTTCTGTATTATGTATATCATGTTTACAAATCGCAATATATATTTACAATAACACACGCATTAAATGTAAAACGTAAGACAAAATGTAAACCGAAATTGTACCGGAGCACCGGAACAATCAAGGAATGAAATATAATTGTAATGTATGCATGTAAAAACCTTTTTTTCTTTCTTTGAAAATAAATATACTACTTGCAAAGTAAAATCGGGGAACCAATATTCGGAGCATAACACGTCCTGGTTTGACTTAAGGCACCAGGACCTAAGCGCATAGCCTCGAATGTATGTGGGTGGCGATGGGCTGCATCGGGGGTGCTCCCCCCTTTTATATTAACTTAACTTTGGAACCATAAATATAATTTACTGCTTATCAATACAGCAAGGACATTCATTTCTTAATTGGTTGAGGAACGAAGTTCATTTCTTTCTCGCTCTCTTCACCCCCCCCACACACACAGAGAGAGACAGAGAGAGAGAGAGAGAGAGAGAGAGAGAGAGAGAGAAAGAGAGAGCCGTTAAGATAATGCCATAGAGAAGAAAATTAAAAATAGGAGCAGAGAGATAAAGAAAAAAATGTAGAGGAAGAAGTAGATCAAGTAAAAAAAGGAATGGTAGGAAACAGATAAACAAAGAAAAAGACGAAGAAACAGGGAAAGAAAGAGCGATAGGGCAGTACAGAGAAAGAATGAAAGGAAATGCGACAAACAGAGAAACAAAAGAAGAGAGATAGGAAAACACAGAGAGAAAGAAAAATAGGAAAAGAGAAACAAACGAACAAAGAGGGAAAGGGAGACAGAGAAATCGAGATGGAGAGAAAGATAGGGAAAGCGATAAACAGGGGAACAAAGGGAAAAGAGTATAAGAAAGAGAAACAGAGAGAGAAGGAGAGAATGCTAAGAAAAGTGATAAACAGAGAGACGAAATGGAAAAATAAACATATAACAAAATAATAAAATAAATGAAAGGATAATAATGATATGAAAGAAGAGAAAAATTTGGCGGAAGAGTAAAAGAGAACAAGGAAAGAAAAAGAATGAAGGAAAGTAGAAAGAAGGAGAAAACTTGAAACACTGAAAATGAAAACATAATTTTACCAATGGAAGATATTTTGTCTCGAGCACATTATGAAGATCACAGTTTTAAACCATATTAAACAATGGTTACGTTGTTATGCTACGTGCATTATCGTAAATAATGAAGAGTGTAAATTTAAGAAAAAAACTGATAGGGTCAAAGAAGAAGAAGAAGAAGATATCTGAAATGATTGCTTTATATCAACTTTTCTCAACTTTATTCGTAATTCAATTTCAAATTCACGGCATATGGTCAATATAGAAATTTTTGTGTAAAATTGGACAATATGGCACTTTCACTACAATTCGCAAACAGTGCTTAAGAAGAAATGCACTAAATATGTATGAGTCTGAATGAATTAAATCACTTGATACCATGACTACGGTGACACGAGAAATTATATGTTATCATTTGATTATTTTAGTATCAATAACGACACGCTTGAGAAAAGCGAAAATAAATTTCTCCCAACGTAAAAGACCTGAATGGATCTAACACCAGAATCATTGCATTTAACTCAACAATAAGAAAATGTAACAATGTCGACCATGAGGCCATTTCTCGTGTTATCGTGCATGGTGATTATTTCAGTTAGCGTTGAAGGTGTGATTGTTATTGATGAACCAAACGTTGTGGAGTCTTCAAGAAGTTTAACGGATTGTTTGAGTGATAGTGATATATCGAGCATCAAACAAACAGTTTTAAAGGATTTGTACGGTTTGATTCAGAAGAAATCGTTACAGATAATGGAAGGAATTTGGATACAGTATTCCGGGAATGAAGAATCCCAATCAGCAGTAAAGAGAGCTATTGAAAATGGAGATTGGCGAACACTGTTGTTCAATGATTTTCCTAATATGGTTGAAGACACTTCTCTTGCTTTTCAAAAAGGACGTAAGCTATTTTTAATTCTTATTAAAATGATCGTTATTTTTTTGAAATATTGGTTTAAATTTTAAATTTCATGTTTAATCGTAGAGAGTTCAAAGGAAACTTTTAAAATAAAGTAGTGTTCTATTTTTAAAAAGAAATGCACTAAATATGTATGAGTCTGAATGAATTAAATCACTTGATACCATGACTACGGTGACACGAGAAGTTAATGTTCTGTAGACGTTATTATTTCATTCTTTTAGTATCAGTAACGACACGCTTGAGAAATGCGTAAAGAAATTTCTCCCAATATAAAAGACCCGAATGAAGCTAACACCAGAATCATTGCGTGTAACTCAACAATAAGAAAATGTAACAATGTCGACCATGAGGCCATTTCTTCTGTTATCGTACATGGTGTTTATTTCAGTTAACGTTGAAGGTGTGATTGTTAATGATGAACCAAACGTTGTGGAGTCTTCAAGAAGTTTAATGGATTGTTTAAGTGATAGTAACATAACGTGCATCAAACAAACAGTTTTAAAGGATTTGTACAGTTTGATTCAGAAGAAATCGTTGCAGATAATGCAAGGAATTTGGATACAGTATTCTGGAAATGAAGAATCCCAATTAGCAGTAAAGAGAGCTATTGAGGATAGTGATTGGCGGACACTGTTGTTCAACGTTTTTCCTAATGTGGTTGAAGACACTTCTCTTGCCTTTCAAGAAGGACGTAAGCTATTTTTATTTCTTATTCAAATTATCGTTATTTCTTCAAACATTCGTTTAAATTTCATCTTTTGTATAAGATGAGAAGAGATGAAATAATATTAGTTTGTTTGTAAGTAGAGTTCAAAGTAAATTTTTAAAATAAAGTAGTATTCTATTTTGTTAATTGCAATTAAGCTATCTATCGCTTCTATTTAGGAACAATTTTTAACATGATTCAATTAGGTCATTGTATGTATTTTTTATTTACAGTTCTATGTGTACAGTGATATCTATCTTTGTTCTCATGAGGCATAAAAAGATCCCGTGACAACTTCTGCCATCTGTACGACGTGATTCGAAATTGACTGGCTGGTTTCTCGCAGCATTCGGTAGAAAAATAAGTGAATATTAAACACGAAAATCGTTTGAAGAATAATAAGCATCATTACTGCTCTCGAACTGATGTCTAGTTCAGTATGCAGTTTATCAACTAGTGTTGGTTTATCTTAATATTCAAGATCTCGAGAAAAAAACAACAAAAAAAACAAAAGTTTTTATATTTCAATAAGTATCGTCATTAGTTAAATATATACATACGATTCCTTTATGTTTCCCTTAGAACCGCCTCTCTATCTGTGATAGTATTCGTCCCAGTTAGGTGTGACGTTCACTTTGTCACCTTTTGCGAGGCTCCTATCTCGGAAACGAAGCCTCAGTCGTAAAAATGGAACTCACACTTTTTGCTTGTTTTCGTGAGAGGAATCACCTCCCAAGCGTTGTAAACAACCTTTAGAAACACCCTGTATATCTTTTGCATGTTTGGTTCACTTCACTAGAACCTACGAATACCATTGCTCCATTTCTGACGTAAGCTGTGGAAACTGATTTCAAAACCTTTTCAATGTGTCTTTGTGCACCACGCAGCACATTTAATTATCTTTAATCTTTCTCAGGAGCTGATGGGAAAAAGCTTATTTTGCCAATTCTTACCGTCGTTGGATTCTACACCGTGATGACTACTCTGCTACTCATTGCAGCCAAGTTACTCGCCTTCAAAGCTCTGACATCTGGAAGCATATCTCTGTTGTTGGTAGCTGCTGGAATACTCCCGAAATTATTCAAGCAACACAATGAAGTGAATGTGCAAAACTACGGAGGATATTACAAAACACATCACCTTGATCATCCATTCTCCATACACTGACCGAAGAGGATCAGAAGTGAGTAAGATTTGCAAAACTTCATACATATGCTTAGGCATAATTCGTAACACGAATATGTTTAAAATAGTTATTAATTTTTATCACTAATTACTGTGATTAAGAAAATTAAAATTTCTGGAATACTATCTTCTACAAGTGAGAATTGTATTTACTAGTATTGATTGTGCCTACTCAACTGCTTCCTTTTACTGATTATGAATCTTCTCAATCCACACCATTGTTCACAACTTACTTTTCTGTAGTGTTCTGGCTGGGTTCGAAACTTTGCTTTCGAACTGGTGGAAATGTTCAAAACAGCACGATTCTGTCATCTATGGTTAAGAAGTTGAACTGATCGCAAGTGTGTGTTCACAGACAAATCTAATGACATGATTGATTGATTGATTGATTGAAATGTTGTTTTAAGTCTACTTTATGCACAGAAAGGCTAATCGGGATCGGACCTACATTTTAAAGTGGAATCCGAACCACTATGTGCCTCCACCGGGTATCGAACTCTAATGACACGAGTATTCCATCTAGTAATGATTTCTGGAATAAAGTTGATGGCGTTCAGCATTTCGGTATAAGGTACGAAAATGTCTCCCTTAAATTGTTCATCAGCGGAAAAGCAACTGATGTTTACTTTACAAAGGTTATTCAACCGAAGAAATAAGATGCGTTAAATGTGATATTTTAAGCATGTTAAATAGTTCGCAATAACTGATTCATATAATAAACTACATTTTGCGCTAATTCTTGTTTTAAAGCAACTACATAGTTAACAGAAATTATTAAACGTTACAACGGATAACAAACACGTATTTTTTAAAGTTTAACTTAACAAGTCAGATTTTACGCCCTTGGCACGGAGCATGTGGTATGTTCGGACGTAATAAGCGATTGAAATATTTTGAATTGTAACTGAGAGTAGAAGATTACTGTCCTTATTCAAGATGATATAATGTGATGTTAGACGTTTGTGTATTTACCTTTTGGTTTTGTTCAAAACGATGTATGTAATTATAGAGTATTATATTACGTAATGTTTTGAAAATACATGCAAAATCTTGTTTGTAATGGTAGTGATGTTTTAAATTGTTTTGAGGTAACGCTATGGCGACATCTATGATTTGTAACTGCACTTATCACCCAAATTTATTATCTTAATGGTGCGGGAAGTTCACACTAAAATCACAAAGGAAACACAATATTACCGAAGGCGAATAACTAATTTTTATCTTCAAGAAGAATTGTAAGAACAAATTCAAAACCCTTGTAACAGGGGCGGATCCAGGATCCAGTTTTGGGGTGGGCACCAATTTCCAAAAGTGTACACATAAATACTAATGAAGAATACAGTACTACTTTAAATTAAAATTTACCATGGTGAAACAAGTCTTTTATACTTTAACATTTCTTTAAGTACCAATTCCAGTCATCTGTACATGCGGTCAAGTTATTAAGAACAAATATATTTAAAAATTACATTGTAAAAAAAAACAGTAGCTATATTAAAAATATTCTATTCCTCGCGAACACAGAAACGCACAAGTTACAGAAGTGTTTTCATATCATAAACAGTCTGTTTTACTTAATTTCTTAATTCTTTTCTGCTTTATCATTAGTTTAATGTAGCACCTGAGTTCTTTTCAGTAACATGCATGATACATGATAAAGCTGCTAGTAATTTAGACACCAGTTTAACTTTTCAATCGTCAAATAATTGGAACTTACTAAAGACATTTAACTCACCCTACAAATACTGTAGCTGTAGTTATCGTGTTTCCTTGCAAATATGTCAATAACCTCCTCTGGTTTCACTTGGTAATTGTCTTTATGGATGTTCAGGAGAGCCAAACCAATCAATCGTTCATTACCCATTGTAGATCTAAGGTAGGTCTTGATTTTTCGCAGATTGGAGAATAAACGCTCAGCTGTAGCCGTTGTGACTGGAATCACACACAACAGGTGAAGCAAACTTCTAATGTTGGGATACAAAAAAAAAATTTGTACGCCTCTGCTGGATTATCTGGGGTAGATTTTTCCAATAACCAGAATTGTCTCCATAACTTGAGTTCCTCTTCCAATGCTAAAATAGACTGCACGTCATCTTCATAAAATTCAGCTGCCTCAATTATATCTTTAGCTGGATCATTTGCTTCAACAATGAATTTCGGGATTACTTTCTGTAGAGTGCTTAAGACTTCAATCTGGATCGCACCATCTGCATATAGTGTTGGGTAGGATAATGCGCTTTAAACCTTATTTCACGCCCTTTGATTCTTTCATGACGGAACAAAGAACAGGGAGAAACTTTACAAAGGATTTATGAAAGAAACATAGTCGATGTTCGAGAGGCACCAACTTTCAACGGCATACGGGGGCACCAACTTTCAACGATGTTCGGGGACACCAACTTGAAATGGTGTATGGTGGCACCAACTTTCAACAATGCACATGGGCACCAACTTCAAATGATGTTCGGCACTCAGCAATTTTTAACGATATAGGGGTGCACCACTTTTCAAAAGTGTACACATAATTAACAAGATTTTTTATTAATTTTGTAAATTACATATTACGAGTATAATTTGCTCGAGAATTTTGGGGGTGAACGTGCCATTGTGCCACCCTCTGGATCCGCCACTGCCTTGTAAACAGACTATCAAAGTGTATCCAGAGAATGGCATTCTTATGTGTGATAAAGTTGAAACATTGGTAACCATGAAACAAATACAATAACAAGACGAAAGAACCAAAACTAAGTTCGTGTTCTTCTCTTACTACCTCATAAGAGAATCGATCCGTTACCAAGAGTTTTGCAGTGTTATTGACGGCTAACCTCAAACACAACACAGAGCTTGGAGACTACACATGATATTATGTTCAAAAACTAAACAATGCAAGCATGTAAATGTAATGGTGGTAGAAGTATCAGAATCATTCAGATAACATGAACCTTTAAGGAGAATGTTGCTGTTGTTTTTTTTAACAGATCTAGAGTCAGGTCTGTCCCACATATCAAGGTATTAGAACATACCATCAACAGCAGGATATGAAGCTCACGGCTCAATACACGTGCCGTTAATTTTACATAAATATCTTGTCATTTGATTACTATTATTATTATTTGCATTTGTGAATCTTCGGTGTTTATAATTTTGATCTACTAATTGAGTGATAAAAAGATTACTAGGTTCATAATTCGCTAATATTTCTCAATTTTGTTAACAGTAAGTGTAAATGCAGCCTAAGGTAATATTTCAACTGTTAATTTTCGACCGAATGTCGAATTCGAAATATAAATCTGTTTTTATATCTTAAGAAAATGCTTATGATTTATATTGTCACACATCTTGTTAACAACAATGAGAAGATCAAATTTGTTATTTTCTTTCTTTAATGCATTCAATGAGGTTGAAGTTACAATGATTTGCGTTTAGTCTTTACTAATACGAGGTGAATCTTTGCCCTTGTAAAATTTCATTTTGGTTTTGCTGCAACGTTATAGAAGTTAAGTTTTGATATTGGGATTGTGAGGATAGACATTTGTGGTTGATTAGTTTCTGGAAAGGTCGCAAGATGCGCTGCGCGAATTACGTCATTCTATGACAAGTGAGCATCGACAAGAGGGTATATAAGTAGATGAAAAGCTCAGCCTGCACGCATTTCATCAGCGTCGGCTCTACGATAAACATCTCTAATAACTCTTGGGAATAAAGATGCATATATTCGCCATTTAAATTCACACTTCGGAGTTTATCATGATATATGACAACAGGTTAGGATTGGCCGAAACCCTTTCAGGTTAATGACGCCTGCCTATTGGACATGCATTTGTCACTTTTGACCCATATGTTCTCATTCTTATGGATACGTTATAATTCAAATTCTTCGAATTTTATTTTGGCCTTCTTCAAAATTTATTCAACATCGATGTACGTATGAACATGGGCAAGGAAGCTAACATAGAGAATGTAATGCAATGTCTTTCGTTTTAATAGACAATGTCATCATTGGCGGGTATATTTATGCAAAGCTCAGCCTACTAACGTTTTTCAATCCCAAGTAACCACCAAATCAACACAGATATGTGCAATTTCCAACCTGTCCATCTCCGATTTTCATCGAATTTTGGGAGTTGAAACTATGCATGGAACTTAGTAACTATGAAAATTTGACTCTCGTGCGTCTTGTAATGGCTTAATTATTCAAGGTCAAAGTTCGCATAAATTGCCCTTTTTGAGCCCGCTTAGCTATGCTAAATGTACTGTAACTCCACCCCTATTTTACTTAGGAAGCTCAAATAAAGTTTATTGCTGGCTAAAGATACGTTGGAAAAACCTTCGCCGCTTCATTTCTCGTGAAATTCTAGCCTGATTTGATATATCACATCACCCCATTTTCTTTGAAAAAAATTTTGTGTTGAATTCAATATGGCGGTCAACAATATGCCGGACCTGCACTTGACACACACAACTAGGGATCTCCCTGTGCCTAACCTATTTCTTTCATGACCAGGATAACTCCTTTACATTTTGTAGGGGGTGTTAAGGGACATTTGACTCGTCATAGTTCATGTAATGAGGCTTTTATCAGTCACATAGTTACACATATTATTTTGTATCTTCTGATTCCATTTCAGTCCCAGAATGATTTTTTGATATGTTTTAGAGTATGGCATGAGGGACCAAATACATTTTTTCACGATTTTTGGTGATGACATATTTTGAGATATTCAAGGTCAAAGGTTAAGTTCACGTGACGAAATTTAATTTTTATCCAAAGGTAAGCCGTTATATATCACTGGAAAGCTTGTTAAATTCCCTGTACAATAAGATTTATTTGAGCTTCCTAGGTGAAATAGGGGCGAAGTTACAGCACATTTAGTAAAGCTAAGCGGGCTCAAAAAGGACAATTTATGCAAACTTTGGCCTTGAATAATTAAGCAATTACAAGACGCACGAGACTCAAAATTTTCATAGTTACTAAGTTCCATGCATAGTTTCAACTCCCCAAATTTCATGAAAATCGGAGTTGGTCAGGTTGTGGGCTGTGTTGATTTCATATGGAATGAATGACTCATAAATCTTGCCCGTGCTGAAATCTAGTCATGATGCATTTTGTCGCAATACTGTAGGAAGGGGCACGTACGTAAGTTCTTGTTTGTTACTGATAGGTAGGCCGTAAGCTTCGTCTTCCGAGACAAAAACGACAGGGTTCTCTTCCCTGGTACGGCTTCCTCCTGGTGACACACACACACACACACACATATCTAGCAAGTTCCCGCACATCCATTCGAGATTTCTCTTACGACATGCAGCAAATTAGGGTTCTGGTTCATGGAATATAATTATCATAAATGTGATAGATATTCTGTATTTCAATTAAGGAAATTTCTGTATTGTAAATTGTAACTGAATGTTATATACGTTCGTATGTTTGGAAAATAAATCATCTTCTGGATAAAAAGGAAGTAACCTCCTAGAGGATGCAGTTACTTATTGCTTAATATAAAAGGCTGTTGATTTATTTCATGCATCGACAACACCTCCCTGAAGGTCTCACTATACCGCGTTTGTTAGAACCTGTCCCGTTTCCCGCGTTAGCGATCGCTCGACAGTTTCGGTGCCAATGAGAAACAAGGAAAAAATCGTCTGCTGGGCAGCGAGGAGCGAATGGAAGCCAGAAGAAAGGCGCTTACGTAGACACTGTTGAGACGTTGCGTATTTTAATTGGCTGCCTGGCTTTGACTTTCCCCAGCACGGAGAAAAGCCAGCGACCAGCTAGCGCGGGAACCGGGACAGGTTGTAACAAACGCGGTATAGTGTATTCACCGCCCTTACCTGAGAGGGGTCAGAGTATCCCATTTAGCCATCTGAGTTTTAGCAGAGGCAGAATAAAACATTAATTTATTGGAAGACAAAGCTAGTCTGAGATTATTATATTTGACAGCTGAGTTTGTTAAAGAAAGGAATATAGTAAAGAAGTGAAATAATATATAGGGTAAAAGAAGGGATGTTCGCCATGCTGGGAATTTCGCCGTACTTGTGGTTTTTGTAATCGTAGATAGAAACTATAGATTGGAAACACTCACTGATGCCTGTAAAAAATCAAGTAACATGTGTCTTGTTTCCACTAAAAACTACAGTGTGGTGACCGAACTAGCAAGCAAAGCAGTACAGTTTTGAATGCGCAGTTGCGTCTACACAGAAGACAAAGAAAGGTGCCGAATTTCAATACTACGTTGGAAATTATCATTTTGTGGCAGATAAGAATTATTTTTCTTCCTTTTAATTATTGATATCGTAACCTCAAACCTTAAGAATGTCGTGAAAAGATTTGCTTTGGAAAGCGTGCATGTACAAGTAAACATAAGTTGTTTTCTCTCGACTATGCATTTGCTGGTAAATTCGCCAGAGTAACAGAAAATGTGTCGAATTTCCCATCTTACAGGCGATCTTTCACACACAACTTGTTCACAATGCATATGAACATTTAGGCCTATGTTTCTTAAACATGTTTGTATTGTATCTCTTTAAGCAGTTTTGTATTGTCGTTTGTAGGTCTTTTACAATTTTTTGTCTGAGTTATTGGCAACAACTTGGTATTTCATACACTTAAACTGACGATAAAATGAAAAAGTAAGTAATATGGCGAATTTCCCAGCACGTGGCGGAAATTTCGCCATTTTTTCTTATTTTAGTATTTTTAATATTACGTCATAAGTATAAGTAACACAGTATTTATGTTATATTCCTCATAATCCACAATGACTACTTTTTGTATCGTATAAATGTTGTCCTCCTCCCCCAATTCGTTTAGAAGGAAAAAAATGAAAAGCATTTTGGTGGCGAACTTCCCTTCCTTTACCCTATATATATATATCTGTGTGTGTAAAGAAGGGGAGGTTGACAGTAGCGTCGAGACGCCAGTCGCATTCACTCAGTAGCTGCCCTGCGACCGGAGCGGTTGCGTATCGCCTAGACGTCCGAGATTGGCTTAATAATTGATTGTCATTGTTGATTTGATATCGCCGGTTGTTGTTGCCAAGAAGTTAGACTAGTGGAATTGATTACTGCTCCTTTTCCATCCACTCGTTGGTCTCGTTGCAATTTGTACCTCGTTCGCCTATCCGTTGCAAGCAAATTATTATACAAATGCAACAGTCAGTCCCAATGTGTGAAATAATCGAACTGAAGATCGACATTTGCCATAAATGTGTACTATATCAGGCAATGTAGCCTAGTTGGATTGTAATCTGCATAGACAGTTATCTGTGAACAGTGACAGAGGATTAGAGAAACATATTTTTGCTAAAATAATATGGAATTATACAATAATTTAATTAGTATGTCTGTTTTAAAGAATGTATTGCAGAGATATTATGTCTAAATTTATGATGTCCATAATCTATCTAACTTTTATATATTTAAAAATGCATGTATCTGTGTGTGTTTGTTCCGGCATAACTCTCGAACGCCTGGAGAAATTTCAACCAAACTTGGTACACGTATTACTTGTAATTTTGAAAGAAATACTGTGGGGTAAGACGACCCTAATACCCCTAGGGATGGGGGTTGGAAGGGGACATAAAATAGCATTCTGTCGCGTGGCATTTTCGTGGCATATCCTGCAAGTTATGCTTCCCGCTACACAGCACGGCGAAGTTGGTTGCCTACACAGAAAGTGCGATATTGCTATCCTGAAGTAATTTCAACCAAACTTGATGCACATATCGCTTACAATCTGGAAAGAATACTGTGGGGGTAAGACACCCCTAGCACCCTAAGGGTGGGGGTGGGAAGGGGGTGACATGTAAAAATAATCGAAAACGATCGATATTAGTGTGGAATCAATAGTTTTCGGGGTCACTAAGATGAATAGTGACACTCCCAATGCCGTTCAACTCAAAGTTCATTTTACACTATAGTTAGAATTCATTATATTCCTGTCTAATAGAAGATTAGGATAAATAAATACCCGGGCAACGCCGGACAATCAGCTAGTTGAGTTAGAAAAAAGGTCTGATATTCTTTATGCAGAAAACGTAAAGTGTTCGTCAAATTCTACAAATTGCAAAAAAATTCGTTCCCCTAATTTAGTAAAGAGCCACTTTCGCCTCTGTTATAGGACAAGAGGTTTGCATCTGGTCCCTAGTGTAATGAAATTAAACTTAATTTAATTGTAGTGGTCTAAGTTTAAAAAATTCACAGTTGACCATGTAGTGAATTCATATCTGTTAAGATATTCTTCCATGTATAGCAGTAATATATAAGATTCTGATAACAAAACTAAAGTAGATCAATAAAAAAACAATAAGCATAAGTTCTTCGATTTATATCATGAGTAAAAAATATGGAGACTATTCATTCCATTAAGCAATAAGCACCATATAATGAGTACCTACATGTACAGTGTACATATTTTACCATTTTTTGTCAAGTTCATAATTACAAGGTTACTCCAAATAGACCATTGTGTGCTACATGTATGAGATAATAATTAACAAGAGCCTGCCTAATATATTTTGTATATTTTATTCTTTCAGAGAAGAAAGGAACTGATGGATTTCCAAATTATAATTACAGAAGAAGAAAATATCAAATTAAGAGCTACACGGAAACAGAATTAAAAATAATGCTTTCGTCATGTATCCCTAAAACCAGTTTTATGTATTAATTTATTATCAACATTTAAAAATTATCTTGAAATATGTATTTTGCTAATAAATATTAATTTGTTGTACAAGCAATCGTTTTCTTAATACAGTAAAATCTCGTTAATCCGGACTAATAGGGGGGGGGGATAAGTTAACCGGTTTAACGAAAGTCCGGATTAATTTAAATAACCTAAAAGAACAGTAGAAAGTGCATTAAAACTCCGTTTATAGCAACAAAACACGTTTATTATGGTGTATTTAAAGGGCATAGGCCTAAATACACTATACAGTACAGTACAAAGTTTGCGGGAAAGAGAATTTCATCAGTGGTTGACTGCCTTTTCTTTAGGAAGTTCTCTTGTTGACTTCTAGCCACACTTAAAAAACCTGGCATTCTGCTTTTTTTTTTTGGCCTGTCCGGATTAAGCGAAGTCCGGCTGATCGGGGTCCGAATTAACGAGGTTTTACTGTAGTACTAAGATATATCGGTCGTAAAGTTTGCATCTTTTGTAATTGGGCGCGGCTTCTCTGCCACTTTTGGCTAATTGCAAAGATGAGAATGAAATTGATGATGATGAGGGACACCCATGCCCATTCCGGGATTCGAACCCAGGACCCCTGGCATTGTAATGAGCTGTACTAACCGAAGGTCTGTCGTTAGCGTGAAGGCGTGAATGTGTATCATAATTATTCATCTTCATTGTCGCTCGCGCAAAATTATTTTCTTATTGTGTTTGTTCTAAGTTTATTCCAGAGTAATTAGAAACATGGCATTAGAGTAGAAAAATGAAAAGCCATATAATTACGAGAAAGGAATTGTATTAACCAAAATGCACTAAAGTCAGTGAGTACCCTAACGATATCAGTCCTTGGAAGGAAATACCTCTAGAATTTTAATTTAACATTCTTGGAATTTCGATGAATCAGCCACGGAGAAAGAGCACCATTGACCGGAACACTGGTAGTAAGATATAACAAGATTTGGAGAGTATGCTGGGTGATGTAAGAAGTAGATTTCCTAGTTTAACTTAGGTTGACTATGTTGCGTGCGGCGATACGTTGTGCTACTTCACCAGTACTCGCTCTATGTTGACCAAAATTGTGCACTTTTGGATTGCTGAAAAATATCCATTTCTTATTACAGGCTAAATTTATTTCCATTAGACGATAATCTATGGCGGATTCAGCATCTCATTATAGGCATCAAAACTCCTGCGGACCTGACCAATTGCCCTTTAATGAGACACAACTTCTACAACAGTTCCTATTGAGCTTACCAACTTCAACTTCCATTTGAGGTCAACATAATCTAGTTTGAATCCCTTACGAAAAAATATTTAATCATGTTGTAGATATATTTTGTTTCTACTGTATGTATAATGATTTTAATAAAGCGTTTGCGCCTATGAAGTAAATAGAAATGGAAAAGAAGCAAGCATTTTTAATATGCCATCAACACTTGAAAGCCAAATAAAACTATAATCTAAATGCTATTGAATTATTGCATGACAATGCAGAAATATATTTCTTACTGATCTTGTGCCATCTGTTGACAGAGTAAGAACTGTATTGGACATTCCCACGAGCGGCTAGCGACAGCCTTAGCAACTTGAAAATGCAAGCTAAGAGCACCAAACCTAACGCGCCTAACCTATCCACGTAGACATATAATAGCAAAAATAAGCATATAAATAGGTGAGACGGGTTAAGTATATGCATTCGTGGATAGGTTAGGCAGGTTAGGTTGAATTTTCAAGTTGCTAAGGCTGTCTCTAGCCGCTAGTGAAGTTCCCTTCCTACTTCCAAAATTCCAAACTTGCAATACAGAAGCAGAAAGAAGCACTCAATGAAATATTCAGCGTCTTCAAGTTATGCTCCTCGTCCCCAGATCACATGGATCAAAATAGTGTTAGAGGCAGAAATCTAAAAGGGGGTATCTGCCTGATTCCATTCGGAGGGATTGAATCTCTTCTATACTACAATAGTTATAGGTCTTTTCTACTGTTACGGCGGTCGATCCTCATGCTGGCAAGGGAAGTGGGGAGCAGGGAAGCGACCAATCCAGCGCGATAAGCCTGTAGAACGAGGTTCACGTAGTTCTTATTTCCGCCACGTCGTATCTATCGGCGCCACCGCTATTGTCTGGCTGACCTGCGGCGTATTCCCTTGCCAGCGCCCGCCAGCTTTCGATATTAATAATAATATTATACATGACATATTAAGTGACAAAATTGCACACAGTATCTTGAAAAGAATTACGACACCACAAGTAAAGGCCGCGCGCCCAAATTCTCCTGATTTTGATCATATTTCGAAATCTTTTCCGTTGCTGTTTCCTTGCTGTCCTAGACAACTCTGGAAGCAGTTAAAAAATATGTTGTTATCTGCTTCCCGAGTGAAGATTCCCGTTTTTGGCTGTTAGCTACATCTCCTGTGAGTGTTACCGCAGATGAAAGAAGATTCTCAACTACCCGACGTCTCAAAAATTGGATAATAACCCGCAAGATTGATGAACGGCTCACAGAACTGGATCTACTGTACATTCATTTTGATATAATTTGAAGTGTTGTCAAAATAAAACGGAGGTTTCCAATGGACATAAAGAAAACATTAGACTCCCTACTGTAGATGCAAGACTGCGTTTTGTAAAGGTAATATTATCTCTTTGTGAGTCATAATTTGCAAGATCTCAATTCTTGCTAATGTTAATTAAAAGGTTATTTCAACTTTGTAATTAACTGTAGTAATCAAATGGGCTTTAAAAATTTGAAAGATATCTCTTGTCTCAATCTCGTTACTCTCTATCGAATCGCCCTCCTCCAGAAACTCAGATCTAGGTCCGCCTCTGGTACAACACCGGCAGTCTTTCAGATAGTACAGAGGACATCAAGTCGAACATTTTAACCCGCCGTAACGTTTTGCTCCAAAATTAAATTCTTCCACGTTGGGATAATCCTTCAAAAGAAAAGTAAAAATGGCCAAGTTCCTGAGGTAACTGACAGTGAACCACTAGTAATCGTGTAAAGTTTGAATCGGAGCATTTAAATGTTCCTCCACGCGAAATCGAACCAGACAGCGACAGAAAAATGTAAACCGCGATTATTCTCTGTTCCACGAATCTGTGAAGCAAGGGCGCGCACAACCGTAGAGAAGGGGAGAAAGCGAGTAGGAGGTGCAAACGACTGGTAACAGCCTCACGTTTCCTTCTCACGCGTTCATTCTAGCACCCTTGAGTCACTACTTGCGCAGAAGACTCATTTTCGTTCGCTTGCTCCACAGATTCCTTAGGCAGAGTGTAGGTGCAACTTCTGGGGGGAGGGTACTGTTACGGATTCTCACACTTTCAAACACTAAATTATCGAGATTGATTGATTGATTTGGTGTTTAAGTCCACTCTATGTACAGAAAGACAAATCGGGACTGTACCTACAGCTTAAAGTGGAATCCGAACCACTATGTGCTTCCACCGGGTAAATTACCGAGAACGGCTTTCGAAGCATAATTATGGGGATAAGAGGTAGAGTTCGATAGGTTATATCAGCACTTTTATTTTCTGTAACATAAATATTTGTCTTTCATACAAAAAACTCTTATAAAATTAATTTTAAGAAATACAGACGTAACGTAGTTCTGCGTAATTCTGTTTTATACGTAAATTTCTGTAAGTCCCGGCAAAATATAATTTAAAAACGTGTTAATTAAACCTTATTAGTACGTAATGCATTTTATACGTAATTTGGTGTTATACAAATTTCATAAAATACAGTTGAGGTACGTAACCAAGCTACAACAATGTCAGGATAATGAGAGTTTTGAGTTTCTACTGGTCGGCTATAGAGAACGGAAAGAGGAAAAGTTAAACGCTTAACCAGAAAGTAAAGTTTATCCACATAAAACTAAATCTGAAATAGCTGCAGATTAAGGCATCACTTATATCATCACACTTTTCATAGTCATTAGTAAAAGAACTGCTATTTTAAACGACTTTTTTAAAAATTGGGTAGTAAAACTATAGTGTCTACTATAGTACTTCAGTATCAAAGTGTTCACTAATAAAGTGGCAAATGTAATGTATTTAAAAATCAAACTTTTAGATTCGTTAATTTACCACTTTATGACAGAAATAACCCGTATTATGTATATCTTGTTCCTCAAAATAGATACAATTACAGGATTTTAATAATGATATGACTAGTTATACAAATCTGATTTGTAAGTACATATTTCTTAGTTATACGTATTATTTTCTCTTCACCTTGACTTACGTATAACTCAGGATTAACTGTATTTGGATAAGATACCTTTGTAACACGAAAAAATATGTTCTCATAACTATATATGTTGACAGTTTCCCCAATTTGCAATCCACAAATCATATTTATGAATAAAACATTAAGTTAGTTGTGTGATCAGGAAATGTTGACGAAGGTTGTAAACCATCATATTTGCTCAAAATATGCTACATTTACAAAATTATCGGTAAATTGAAAACATGGTAGCATAAGGTTTCCATACATCCCGGGATTCGGTTAATAACTAGTAATATTATTAAATCTATACGTTGAAGCGGAATAATTTGAATTATGGAGGAAACAAAACAAAATGTCTTCACCATTGGTCTTCACTGCTACTTCGAATCCCATGGTTACTATTTTCTCTATTGGAACGGATATAGAGAAAACACATGATTAATTTAGTTTTATTTTACTTCGGTTTTCCGCCACTTTTGGCTAATCGCGAAGATGAGGATGAGTGATGATATAATGAAACTGATGAAGGAACACTCACAAAGAACACCCATGCTCAGACCGGGATTCGAACCCTGGAGCGTCGTAGTGCGTTGTGCACAATGCATATCAGAAATTTGATTTGACGTGCTCGCGAGTTCGTGTGTGTGAGGTTACACAAGGAGGGGAAAATTGTACAAAAATAGAAATAATAAGACGTACAACAGCAAAGAGACGCAGAGAAAGAAATATAAAGGATGTGGGGAGAGATAGCAAGGGGAGAGAGAATATTTGTTTGCGAAACTCACAAATTTATCAACATATGGCTCCTACGCACGCGGTCAAAATTTTCTGGCTTCACATGTCCATTTGGTGAGCAAAAGCACATCAGGCTTCCAGTCAGCGGTGTGCCGGATTTTCATTTGTGAAATATTAGCAACCATACGGTATCATATTTCCAATTAAGCATAGGCCTATAGATTAATTCAAATGGCCTGATTGTTATTCCCTGGGAAATAGTCAAGCCATACTTATGAAATTTCTGAGCTGTATTAAAATTTATCATATAAACATCCATAATCAAATTCTTCATTATGTGTTTTAGTTCAAAGTAGTTTCTCCCAAAACACAAATAATCTAGTTACACTAGAATCATACAAAGAAAAAGTACAAAACATGGTAAATGCCCACAGATAAATGTCGATACGACATTGGGACATTAATGCATACATGTAAGCCTCCACAATGCTGCCATCTATTGAGGGTTGCGGCAAGCTAATGATGAGATGTAGAAAGAGGGCATGGTATGGTGATTTATGTTAATATTAATGATTTCTTTTAAAAATAATAAATAGAAAACCTCTTCTATTGTAAACCGTCGATTTATCACCTATATTTAGAGCAATGTATTCAAACTTTACAAAGGTATTTTTCGTTTAGTGGAAGAGTTACATTCCTCCACTCGAGGTTTAGCATAATCCCTAATCAGGAGTGTTAAATATCCAGGAGTATTAGCGCTGAATATGCAATCTAAAGCTCCTAGGTAAAAGTGCGTACGGCATGAAAGCAAATACAAATGTGTTCTAATTATCCTTCAGCTCATAGTCGTTATCAAACGTAGCTTTCCAGGAACATGAAACACCAATATACTCTCGTTTTTATGCCACAGACGACATACTTTCTCCTCCACATAAAAATCAGAATGAAAGTATAAACATTCCTATGTCCACACGTATAAAAAGATCAGCGAGCAAAAAGACAGCATCAGTCGAATCGGATCGGCACACCTAACAATGGCGTCCATGAAGTCTCTGCTGGTTTTGTCAATTGTCGTCTTCATTTCAGGAAATGCTATTGGTGCTAGCATCAAAGAACCGTCCAGCGAGACTTCTGGAGGGCATTTGTGGGGTTGTTTGATGAATGGAGACTTGACTTGCGTGAAGGATAAGGTCTTGGACAACTTCCACAGTCTTGTTGAGAAGAAATCTCTGGAAATCTTCCACGGTGTCGACCTGGTGTACACTGGTGACGACAATGACAAAGAAGCAGCAGAGAAGGCCATCAAAGAGCAGAACTGGAGAAGTCTTCTCTTCGGAATCTTCCCAAGAGTAGTCGAGAACCTGTTCTTCGGTCTACAAGAAGGACGTAAGTTGATGTTTCACACTTGAACAGTTTCTTACAAACGTTCATGTAAAGAACGGCGGACTAATACAAACAGTTTTACTGCAGTTTTAAAATGGGAAACACATACACACAAAGCAAACCCAATTAAATATCACCTTCATTCCACTATTTAATGAAAATCTCCCTATAGTTCGAACTGAAACACATTTAGTAGTGTCTGCCTGGTGATGAAAGATAAGTTACAATTTTCTTCATTTAGATTGAATTATCACTGTCAACTTTAAATATTATAGATATTCCAAAACAATATTTAATGTTAGCTCTTTCAGAGCTAAACACTATGGTTTTATTCGTGTACAGGTTATTCAATAAGATTTCAAGTGTTTCATGTTTTGAGTACAATTATAGCTTTTTAATATTACTGCCATCTATTAAGAGTTGTGTGAAGCTGATGTTTGTGTGTATGTATGTAGTACACAAATGAAAATACTTGACCCTCGCTAGGAAATTTTGTGAATTGAGAAATCTAAGTGTGTATGTCGGTTCAGTGTGTGACAACCGGTGCTCCTTCCCCCTCATTGGTTCTTATCCTGCTTTTTGCTGAATTACTACATAAGTTCATATTATACAATGCATATTCCTTTCGTCGCAAGAACAATGGCGTTAGCCATACAATACATCTCTTATTCAAGAGATTTACTTAGTTGTGCCGAAAATGACAATGACATATTGCCACAAGTGGAGTTGTTCAATTCGATCGACTTCTTCTTGTTGCGATTTTTAGGGACTAATATTTTCACGAATTTGAGACCGTTCAGACTATGTCTGTCACCTCGAGATCTGAGGCAATGTGTAACCAAACTATCAACAGAGAAAATACACAAAAAGTATGGTACCTCGTGAAAGTATTAAATTAATAATATTCTCAGTTTGCAAAGGAAGTGCTTTGAAACATTTTTTCTTTGTTTTGCTCACAATAATATATTTTGTGAAAAGCACTTTTTCCGTTATTCTAGACGATTTTCGCCATTCTGTACGTGCATTTACATAATTATTAACATAAATTGGTGTTCCCCATTTAATGTTTTCATAATTAATCAACGCTTTTACTTGTTAATATTAATATGCAATGGTTTATATTTCTCTTAGGTGGACACAGCCAAAGATTCCTTCTCCCAGCTCTTGCTGCCGGTGGATTCTACGCTTTGCTGTTGACCCTAGGACTTGTTGCTGCCAAGTTCCTTGCGTTCAAATCTCTATTGGTGGGAAAAATATCTCTGGTTCTGGCAGCAGTGACTGGGCTGTCCAAACTAGCCAATAAGAGCAACAACAAGGTGTATGTTGTCGAGCAGTATGGCCACTACGACCATCACCCTTGAAAATGATTCTTAGTATCCTTTGGACCATCAGAGCAGACAGGTCAGTATCTTCAAAATTCTTTACACATTCTATTTCTTCTTATTAGGTATTATACAAACGACATATTTAATTTTGTAGGAATTATACAGTGACCTGGCGAAGACGGTAATACAATGTAGCCAGCTAAACCAAAAGCACAGTACATTTCTAACTGTTTGGCATGTAGGAGACGTAAATTCAGATGGATGTAAGGCAGATGGCAATATTGAGACATTTGGGATAGGTGCATTCACAAAGTATCATTTGGGCCGCCCAGATGGCGCACTAGTAACGTCTTCAGCTTCTAATGAAGGGGTTCGTGGTTCGATATCTGATCCGATTAACTTATTTGTACTTAAAGTGAACATAAACCAGAAGCTTAAAAACTCCGAGAGCAACATTATCTGATAGTTACGTGTTAAGATACTGTATTGTGTTGAGTTGTCTATCAGTGATGAGAGTACGGACTCCTATTTGTGGTAGGTTCAATTCCGGCAACCCCTCACCCTCTCTTTTGCATTTCCACATCCATTCCAAGTGACTGCTGTGATGGTAGAACAGACTTTTCCTTCCACTACCTTGTCCAATTCTTTCCACCATATTGTCACTGTGTATGTTTTTTTGTTTGCATAACTCTAGGTTAATAAAGGGCATTGAATGATGGACTCTTAATGTCCCTACAGAATATTCCGGGTTCAAGTAGTGATCTGGACGTGGGAGTTAATTTGTGCCTGTCTGTTCAGTCATGTGTTATTCTCATCGTCACAACTACAGTGACGCAAAATAGCAAGAACAAGAATGGTGAATTTATGAATGGATGAAGCAACCAGCGCACTGAAAATGTCAGGCTTTACTTAAGTTCTAACCTGGAACCTCTGCTCTTGCGGTGCACTACGCAATCCACTCCGCCCTGAAGCTGGAATCATCTTCTGACTTCCTCCAAATTACCAGAACGTAATCTCTGGAATCAACTTGCCTATGCTAATATGTTTAACATTTTTAACCAGTGTTATATCTCAGACGGTTTAATCTGGCACAATTCCCGCCAATGGATAGTCTGCTGAAAGACCTAGGAAGATATCACGTGACTGCTTCCGTCCACTGACAGCATCGCTGGTGACATCACGTGCATTGCTCTCTGCCAGTCAGAGCTCGCTGTTCGACTTGCGAGGGAAATTTGAACACTTCACCTAGTTGCCACATTCACAGTGGTAGGGAGGGGAAGGCAACCTAGATCAGGGAGCAGGCATTTCAGATGGCGAGAGGGAAAGAATTTGCTCATGGTCAATCAGCATATTTTCTTGAAGCATACGTCTGGCGACAACAAACCACTCAGTAACCGGAACTGTGCCAGAATATATAGGGTGCCGTATGAATGAAAGGACATATAGAGCAATCTATTTGACATGATCATAACATAAAATATTTTATATCTTAACATCCATACATCGTGAAAAGAACATATGGAGGTACATCCTCTATGTGTCATCATGGCATCAAATAATAAACAACGGATAGAACTTACTTTAAAGAACCTGCGCAGAACTGCGTGCCGTATGTACCTTACTCGCGCATGGAGGGGAGGGATAGAATGTAACAGTCTTCACCGCGGGCTCAGCTGATGCGCGAAGGCTCTTTTGTTTGTGGTCACTCTATACTTTCAAAAGCCAAGAAAGAAAATACTCGCGAGATGTCACTCCAATAATCACTTTTTCTTTCTATTTTGTTTGTGAAATCAAGAATGCTTTCACTTTAAAGAACGCATTTTTTGCTTCCGATATTTCAATGAAATCCTCCTTTCTGTTCTTTTGGTTATGTACTACAACGACTGCTTTTTACTGTCCAGTAATACACAAGCTCTCGTGATGATAAAACTATACTACAAAGATACAAAGTAGTATGCATGCCAAACGTTGAGATTAGCATGTAACGTTCAGATTGGCGGGAGATTAGCATGTAACGTTGAGCTTAGCATGTAACTAAACTCCACTTCTACTCTTTACAGATTACGAGAGAGGCCAGTTACCCTGGAAAAATGAAGAAAATTAATTCTGGCACCATATTGAGATGATATGAACAATCTACAATCATTCAATATTATATAGTGTAGTAGTCAAGACTGAATTTTGTATTAAAATTATTTATTTACATGCATTGTTAAAACTTTTGTTTCACAAATAAACATTGTTTTCCCAAATGAGGCTTTACTTTTGTTCACCTCTTCTCTTGGAATGGTCACCTCGTATGACCATTTTTCACTCTTCGAAGCATATGAGGAAAAATCATCTGATCTAAAACCCTTACCTTAAAGTTAAGGATGTAAAGAGTTCCTTGAGAATGGTTAAAAGTGCAATGTTGTAAAGAGATCTGCACAGGGCATACACAGCAGATTGAAAGGTAGTGAGCATCCTCAGAAAATTCCTCAGAAACAGTGTAATAAGCGTGCTCTTTGCAAAAGGCTAAAAACATTTGTTGAAACACTTTACTGATTTTCCTCGGAATCATAGAAAAGATGTAAATGACTTTATTCTTGATTAGCAATGACCATTCTTGAGAATGAAGAATTCTATTTAATGTTCGGCCTAGTCTTCTAGAGAAAGAATTGATTTATTTTTCTGCCACTTCTGGCTAATCGCGAAGGCGAGAATGAGTGATGAGTGACAGTTTCACCTAGAAGAACCAAAATAACCTTTATTAATTTCGATTTACACGATGACTTATCAGACTAGTTTAAGTTTCCGTCACAAAACACCCTCTCCCATACCAAGCCTACCGCCTGGTAATCAGAGGAACAGATTTCGAGCTGTCCGCGAGTTAAAACACGTTGCTGGAATCAGAAAGTAAAAACCGCATCCGACTTCGGCTATTTCCGTATCCACTCGGACGCCCGAAGATAGCCAGCATCTCCACCACGTAAAGTTCCTCAATGGAACTTGGATCGAACCTGGGTAGTGTAGCTCATTCATCACTCATCCTCAAATAATGGCGTACTCGCTATTCATGGAGAGCTTAATGGTATCGTGCGAGAGGCGATAAATAGACACATGATGGCAAAACACAACACTTGAGTTTTATACCCTTGAAGAAAGGATCAGCATAGTAAAGTGGAATGATATACCTATCTCTGCCTGGAGATGGAAGTTCGGCGGTGAGCGATTATGGTCGTGACCGTACAGTATTTTAAGAGTTTGACTTGCAACTCACTCCAACGTTTCCTCGCTCAATCCTCGTTCTGCCTCTCTCAACGTTCGCTCTAAAACTGCCTAATGACCTCTTGTCCAAGATATTTATTGTCATAAATTTTGCCAGTTACATGTATTATCTTCCTGAGTTTCACCTGTTTACATGTTTACGCCGTTGGCGACCCAGTAAAGCTTAGGTAATATCTGACACCGCATTCCTTATTGTCGAGTTCCTGTCTGGAAAATGATGGTCCGTGTCTGGGATTTTGTGCTGTTTTAATATAATGCATTTTCAATATTTGAGCATTAGAGGATGAAATTGATGAAGGGACATTCATGAAGAACACCCATGCCGAAGCCGGGTTTCGAACCCGGATGGGAGGGCCGGCGCAACAGGAACGTCATGCTTGTTCCCCTTTACCTCACCCCCACTTGCATTCTCCAAGTCACTGGCTGGCAGAAGGTGGACAAGAGCATCTCCATCTGGGGAGTCTGGAATTCCTGTTATAGTGCAGCGAATCCTTCGAAGGCTCCTGTCCTTATCTGCCAATGCTGAGGTCCGCTTCTGTTGGGTCCCCAGTCACGTGAGGAACAACGCAGCCGATCAGCTGGTCAGGTTTGTTAATAATGGATTTCGAATTCCGTCAAACCAGTGGCGGAGTGGTTACGTTGTCCCCCTTTTGACACTTGCCATGAAGAGAGATTCAAATCAGGAGCGTATATTCCAGGCTTACCTAGCCTACCTGCGAAGCCTGAAGCCTAGAAAGTAAAATACTGAAGAGAAATCTCTTAGAAACTGTGTGAATTAAGCTGATTTGAAAAAGAAGATAATGGCGATTCTGAAGTTGGCAACCTGAATTCTTAGGAGTTGGCAACCCGAATTCATAGGAGTTGGCAACCTGAATTCTTAGGTATTGGCAATCTGGATTCTTAGGAGTTGGCAACCTGAATTCTGTCACGTGCCAGTTTTAGACGACACAATGAATGTTGCAAGGAGGAATGGTTTCTCGGAATCGACAAGAGATGGCAGCACGCTATGTAAAGAGGAGTGAAGAAAATTATAAAAAACTTCAAGCGGAGAAGAGGGATGATATATATTATAGTAAATTGGGAAATATATAAAAGAAGAGTTCAAATACTATAATAGAAGTAAATAGAATAATGTATGTAGTAATTTAAAAGAATTAAGAATATGGCCGCATACGAAACGTTTAGGAAAGTCATTAAGCGAGCAAATGAATTCAGAAATGTATCTCAATTTCTTTTTGATTCTCTGACGAGGAGAACATCGTCAGCTTTTGCATTTGTCCGTTCCCCGGTGGCGCTGTGGTCAATTAGACGCCCCGAAGCACTTTACGGTTGCGCTTCTTTTTAGTCGCACTGAGCCATTGGCAGCGCTTGTTATTAGCGATCCTGGTTATTCCCCTTTGGTCGTCAAATAGGAGGTGGCGCTATTGTCAGTTTAGTCGACCCTACTCTTTCTACAAGTATAGCTTGTATTGTTTGACAAAGAAGCGGGGGGAAAGCGAGCACATAAATAAGATTACGCTTTAAAGGAAGATAATAAATTAAACGAAGAAAACAAGAAGAAGCCTTTTCGATTATCAAAGAAGAAGAAGCCTTTTGATAATAAAAGAAGAAGAAGCCGTTTCCATAATAAAAGAAGAAGCTTTTTTCCATATTTAAAGAAGAAGAAGCCTTTTAGAAGAAGAAGAAGCCTTTTAAAAGAAGAAGAAGCCGTTTTCCATATAAAAAGAAGAAGAAGCCTTTTAGAAGAAGAAGAAGAAGAAGCCTTTTAAAAGAAGAAGAAGCCGTTTCCATAATAAAAGAAAAAGAAGCCTTTTCGATTAAACATATATATATATATATATTTTCTCTGTATTTTGTCAAGTTCTCAGAATATAGATCCGCATTTTACTATATCCTCTTGGCTATAAAACGCTTTCTTATTTGGAATTCTCAAACAAAGAACCTATCCCCCTGAGATTAAGATATCTGTAGCCGTGGTAAATAACATGTAAGTACGTACCCACAAGGGGCGTAGCATTAGTGGCGACCAACGTTGCGGCTAGCAGAATTGTGACTAAGAAAGCGAAAAAGGAAGAAAGCCAAAATGGAGGAAGAAAATAAAATTGAAGGCGAGAACAGAGAAACTATAATGGAGGAAATGGAAGACAGAAAGGAAATATTAAACTGTTGTGGAAAAGAGGGAAATAAGGAAGAAACTATCCTATGCAGCTCATGCAAAGAAATGAAACATTGGCTATGTGAGAAGATAAGAAGGGAAAAGTACATAGGAATAAGTGAAAAAGGAGATTACGTATGCAAAAATTGCAAGGAAGAAAGGATAAATGAAAAGGAAGAGAAGAAAAGGGAAAAGGAAGAAGTGAAAATGAAGGAAAAACCAAAGAAGACAGAAGAGGTGAACATGATAGAAATGTTCCAGAAGTTATCGATGCAGATAGAAGAAAGTAATAAAAAGAATAGCAGAGAAGCAAAAGAAAATAGCAGAAGATTAGAAAAAGAATTAAAAACACAGATGGAAGAGAATAATAGAAGACTCGAAGAAAAGATAGATGAAAGTAGGAGAGAATTAAAAGAGAATAGTAGAAAGTTAGAAGAAAGTAATAAAAAGATGGAAGAAAGGCTCGAGGAAAACAGCAGGAAATTGGAAGCATCGAGGTCCGAAACCCATGAGATGTTCTTGAGATTGAATGAAACGTGTGAAGGAAATAGAAAGTCGTTGGAAAGAAAGATAGAAGAAACAACGTCTTTAATCGAAAGTATAAGTTTAGATACAAATAGAAGAATAGAAGAGGAGGTTTCGAATCTCAGAGAGGAAAATAAACAAAGAAACGAATATTTGGAGAGAAAGTTGGTCGAAAGTAAATCTCAAATAGAATTAGCCGTTTCAAGAATAGAAGAAAACGAAAGCAAGATAGAGGAAGCTAAGCTCCTGATAGAAGATAGAAGTTTGGAAATGAATAATAGAATTGAAAGGGAAGTTCTAAAACTCAGAGAAGAATACTCGCGTGGACTTCTAGAAGCTCAAGAAAAAACTCTGAGTATAGAAAAGGAGATTGTGGAAAATCGAGCCAAAATGAATGCAGCAGATAAGAGAGGAAAGGAAATGGATAGAAAAATAAACGGAACAGTATCCAGGATGGATAAGACAGAGAAGAGAATCGAAGAAGTGGAAAAAAGATTAGGGAATATATCAGTAAGATAAAGGAACGCTAGATCAAGTTTTCGATGCAGCGAGGAAGATACTTATATAAAAAAAGAGATAAAAGAAGAAAGCTCTAGCGATGAGTCTACAACAGAAGAAGAAAGGAAAAAAGATTATGGGAGAAAGGAGAAAGAGAAAGTAGAAGAGTAGTGAAGAAGGAAGCAACAATGAGAAATTTTTAGATACGCTAGAAGAAGAATACAAAGGCTGTGAAAGATATAAATCAAGGATACCTAGACCACAGGAATTACACCATATGCCTAAATTCAATGGAAATATATCCGAAAAATATCCAAGGAAATTCCTGAAGGAGCTAACCACGAATATACGTTTAATGAGAATTCCAGATCACATGACTCTTAGTCTCATTGACACGTGTTTCGAACAGTCAGCAGCCGGGTGGTACCAATTAAACCAACACAAATTCAAAGAATTTCGAGAATTCAGTAGAAAGTTTTTAGATTACTATTGTAGCAAAGACATCAAGGAAAGGCAATTGGAAGCCCTAAAACGAAAACACATCGACTGGTCAAAAATAGAAAGTCTGGAGGAACGTACATGGGAAACCTTGAGAAGTTTTAAGAATTTGAAAGAAGGATGCAGTGAAGAGGAATTAGTGAAACAAGTAATCCAAACGCTACCAGTAAGAATCCAAAGAGCTATAGCGGCAGTGAAAATAAAGAAAGTGGATGATTTAATAGAATACCTAAGGACAGAAGATATGTTGAAGAAAACTCAAAACTCTTGGGATAGAGAGAGGAATGACAGGAGTGATCGACCTTATTCAAGGAGACGTTATGATGACGAAGATAATAGTAACAGGCAAAAGTTCCGAAGACAAGAGCTCGAGGTTAGAAATCTGGATTTGAGAGGTCAGGACCAGGATAGAGGAAGAGGAACCAACTTGAGAAATAGGAACGATTACGTCAGGAATCAAGAGTTTGTTGGAGATGGAAGATGCCAGGGATATGATAGGACATATAGAGGCAGAAATAGATTCCAAAGATATGGCAGAAGGGGAAGTCCTAGATGGAGAGAGGAAAGAGAAGAAAGACAGCAGAATGGACGAGCATCCAATGATGAAACTGAGAGAAGAAATATATCTCAGGACGAAGAGAGAAACGAGGCAATGGAGCTAACAAGAAGCTATTGTACTGATGGAAGAAGGTTCCAAGAAAGATCGCACGGAGGAGAACATTTGGAGAACACCCAGAATATTCGAGCGTCAAACATGTAATGCTCTTGCAGCAATCCCCAGGTGTGAGAGCTAATGAAAAGGAACATGAAATGAGGGGAGAAACAATAGAGAAACCCAGCGATAGTTTAGAATTATGTTTAGTAGGAGAACCAGACTTTGGAAGACTAAAACCTGGGAGAACGTTTTATGTTTAAGCTAAAATAATAGAACTGGAAGTTAAATGTTTGGTATATCGTGGAAGTGTAGTGGAAGTCATGAGTTACGAATGCTGGAAGAAAATAAGAGAGAAGTACCCGCAAGCTAGATTAGATAGATGCGAGAAAGACAGGATTAGATTGGTCATGGCAGCCGGCAAGGATGAATACAAGATACAGGGATCAATAAAAATCATGATGAATATTCAAGGTGAAAATTTCTCAGTAAATTTCTTAGTGGTGAAAGGATTACGGTGTGAGATTATTTTAGGAGTGTCTTTCCTAGAAAAGTATGATGGGCATATTCATGTCAAAGAGAAAAGGCTAAATGTGGAATTGGAAGAGTTGTGTAGACTTGATATTCCTATGGAGACAATGTGTGACGAGTCGACAAAAGAAATGTGTGTTCGAAAACAAGGTCTTGTGGTTAATAAAAGGGACGTTATGAATAAAGAAAGTGAATACGACGAATACAAATATAGCGAAATAAAGGAAAAAGAAAATGAATATGTAGCGTCTGTTAAAGAAATACAAGATAAAGTGAGCGAATGCACAGAAATCTCTGAAAACGAGAGAAGAGAATTGAGATGTGTACTTGTCAAGCATAGGAACCTATTTAGCCAGCGACCTGGACTTACGGATGTGTATTCATATGAAATAGAGGTCGACACAAATCAGCCCATAGTATCTAGGCAATATTCTATACCATTCACCAAGAGGAAAGCTGTTGAAGAAGAACTACAGAAATGGCTAGACTGGGATATCATAGAAGATTCAAATAGTATTCACATAAGCCCCATGCACGTAGTGGACAAGCCAAACGGTGGCGTGAGACCTGTTTTGGACCTGAGAGAGCTAAATAAGCATGTATTACTACCACGAAATCAAGTAGAAAAAATCAATGAGCTGTTGCATTCATTTGCGGGAAGCAAGTACTTCACATCTTTTGATTTAACGCTAGGATACTTCCAGGTGGAGATTGAAGAAAGATCTAGAAAATACACAGCATTTAGGTATGGGTCCAGGTTATTCCAATTTAGGAGACTACCTTACGGACTAAATTCATCGGTGTCGGCGTTTACAACGGCACTAAACAGAATATTTGGTCTGGAAACAAGGTCATGGTTAGCAATATACGTAGATGATATGATATACATTCAAAGGACTGGATGGATCATATAAGCAAAATAGACTGGGTTTTATGTAAATTGAAAGAAGCAGGACTTACCGTTAAGTTAGAGAAATGTTCTTTTGCAAAGAAAGAAATCAAGTTCCTAGGGCATATAGTATCTGGAGGAAACGTAAGACTTTGCAGCGATAAAAATGAGGCTATAAAATGTTTTCCAAAGCCTACAACCAGGAAACAATTGCAAGGATTCTTAGGGATATGCAATTGGAGGAGCAAATTTATTAGGAATTTCGCTTCAAAGGCCAAGCCTTTATACGATCTTTTGAGAAAGGAGGTGAAATGGAAATGGGCACAAGAGGAGGAAAAGGCTTTTAATGTACTAAAAGAAGACCTGACATCTAGTCCAGCTATAGGCCAGCCAGATTTTGAAAGACTTTTCATCATAGGAACAGACGCATCGAATATAGGTCTAGGGGCCTATCTCTTCCAGAAAACCGAGGATGGAGAAGATGTTGTAATTCAATATGCGAGTCGTGCACTGAAAGCGTTTGAAAGGGCGTATACGATTAGCGAACTGGAATGTTTGGCTATCATATTCGGTATTGAAAAGTTTGCAGTTTACTTAAAAGGAAGAAAATTTGAAATTCCTTGCGACCATAAGAGCCTTATATGGTTAAACTCTGCAAGGCAATGGAATCCTCGCTTGACAAGATGGGCATTACTTCTCCAGGAATACAGTTTCGAAATAGTGGATATTAAAGGAAAGGACAATAAAATTGCAGATGCCCTAAGTAGATCCCCTCTACATATGCCGCAGGAACCAGAAGAAGTGTTGAAGTTATCCATAAATGCAATCATGGATGAAGAACTCGGGAACATATCCAGACAGGAATGGATAGAAAGCATGAAGAAAGATGAAGAATTAAGTGGCATCTTAAATGTCCTGAATGGAGATAGAAATGAAAATGGAAAGAAAATGAGACGTGCAAAGATACAAGGAAAATATGTACTTAAGGAAGGAATGATTTTTAGAGTAAGCATAGAGAAATCTAATCAAGTGCAACTCTTCGTACCTGGAGCACTAATTAAAAAAGTACTCGCAGAAGTGCATGAGAAGTCTGGACATTTCGGGATTGATAAAACATTGAGACTTGCCCGGAGATTTTTCTTCTGGAAGTGTATGAAGAGAGACGTGGTGGATCATGTAAGAAACTGTATGTTATGTATAAAAACTAAACCTTCAAAATTAAAAATGGAAAGAGAAGAGTTACACGTAACTGCAAAAAATCCTATAGATATGATATCTATTGATCTGATTGGACCTCTCCCAAGATCGCGAGGATTTACATATATTCTCACATGCGTCGACGTGTGCAGTAAGTTTGTAATATGTTATAACCTCAAGAAGGCTACAGCAAAGGAAATAGTAAAATATTTAGAAGAAGGATTTGTCAAACACTATGGAGTTCCATTAAAAATTCTAACGGATAATGGTACACAATTTGTATCGGAATACTTTAAGGATTACATGAAGTTTAAAGGAATTAAGATGATAAACGTTACTAGGTATCATCCAAGTTCGAACCCGATAGAGAGATATAACGGGGAAATAGTAAGAATTCTAAGAATGTTATGTCATGACAATCATACGAAGTGGTCTACAGCAGTTAACAGAGCCATACGATGGATAAATAACTCTATATCTGAGGAAACAAAGAAGAGTGCGGCTGAATTGTTTCTGGGATATATGGAAGAACCCGGAATCTTCAAGGAATTTGATTGGTCGAGGGAAGTAATATCCAAAGAAGAGACTAAAGAAGTATTACTAGACATATACGTTAAGAGAATGAAAAAAATGAACAGGAAAGCAGAGAATGGTATGAAAATAAAATTAAAAAAGGGAGACTTAGTATTTTGCAAAACACACCCAATGAGCAAGGCATCAGAGAAAGCAATCAAGAAATTGTTCTTCATATATGAAGGTCCATACGAAGTCATGAATTTGTTTCGGAACACAGCGGTAGTAAAGCATACAGAAACAAAGATAGAGAGAAGGGAGAACCCCAAGAATATATAAGGAGATACAACTTCACTCAGGAAGTAAAAAAGAGCTTAGTTAATGAATAATTGAAACAGTAAGAGAAGTCACATAGAACGAGGGAAAAATTTATAAATTTACAAATGAACTTTCCAATATATAAATTTTTCATCCTCAAGGAGGGGGATATTGTGTCACGTGCCAGTTTTAGACGACACAATGAATGTTGCAAGGAGGAATGGTTTCTCGGAATCGACAAGAGATGGCAGCACGCTATGTAAAGAGGAGTGAAGAAAATTATAAAAAACTTCAAGCGGAGAAGAGGGATGATATATATTATAGTAAATTGGGAAATATATAAAAGAAGAGTTCAAATACTATAATAGAAGTAAATAGAATAATGTATGTAGTAATTTAAAAGAATTAAGAATATGGCCGCATACGAAACGTTTAGGAAAGTCATTAAGCGAGCAAATGAATTCAGAAATGTATCTCAATTTCTTTTTGATTCTCTGACGAGGAGAACATCGTCAGCTTTTGCATTTGTCCGTTCCCCGGTGGCGCTGTGGTCAATTAGACGCCCCGAAGCACTTTACGGTTGCGCTTCTTTTTAGTCGCACTGAGCCATTGGCAGCGCTTGTTATTAGCGATCCTGGTTATTCCCCTTTGGTCGTCAAATAGGAGGTGGCGCTATTGTCAGTTTAGTCGACCCTACTCTTTCTACAAGTATAGCTTGTATTGTTTGACAAAGAAGCGGGGGGAAAGCGAGCACATAAATAAGATTACGCTTTAAAGGAAGATAATAAATTAAACGAAGAAAACAAGAAGAAGCCTTTTCGATTATCAAAGAAGAAGAAGCCTTTTGATAATAAAAGAAGAAGAAGCCGTTTCCATAATAAAAGAAGAAGCTTTTTTCCATATTTAAAGAAGAAGAAGCCTTTTAGAAGAAGAAGAAGCCTTTTAAAAGAAGAAGAAGCCGTTTTCCATATAAAAAGAAGAAGAAGCCTTTTAGAAGAAGAAGAAGAAGAAGCCTTTTAAAAGAAGAAGAAGCCGTTTCCATAATAAAAGAAAAAGAAGCCTTTTCGATTAAACATATATATATATATATATATTTTCTCTGTATTTTGTCAAGTTCTCAGATATAGATCCGCATTTTACTATATCCTCTTGGCTATAAAACGCTTTCTTATTTGGAATTCTCAAACAAAGAACCTATCCCCCTGAGATTAAGATATCTGTAGCCGTGGTAAATAACATGTAAGTACGTACCCACAAGGGGCGTAGCAATTCTTAGGAGTTGGCAACCTGAATTCCTAGGAGTTGGCAACCTGAATTCCTATGAGTTGGCAAATTTAATTCCTAGGAGTTGGCAACCTGAATTCCTAGGAGTTGGCAACCTGAATTCTTAGGAGTTGGCAACCTGAATTCTTAGGAGTTGGCAACCTGAATTCTTAGGATTTGGCAACCTGAATTCTTAGGATTTGGCAACCTGAATTCCTAGGAGTTGGCAACCTGAATTCTTAGGAGTTGGCAACCTGAATTCTTAGGAGTTCGCAACCTGAATTCCTAGGAGTTGGCAACCTGAATTCTTAGGAGTTCGCAACCTGAATTCCTAGGAGTTGGAAACCTGAATTCTTATCAGTTTGCAACCTGACTACCGTTGGGATCGCAATGTGGCTTTCTTGAAGACGTCAAGAATGAGTCTTCTCTTCTCCCTTCCTCCACAGCCTAGGACCAGGTGTCATAGTGAGATAACCCATGTCTTAAACTCAGCATACGCCACTGAGTCAAATGTTTTTAGTTTTTTCCAAGGAGCACGCCTCTTACACTATTTTTGTGGAAGTCTCTCATTACCAGAGCCCGGATTTTGATGACATGTCATCTTTTTTCCCTTATGTAGTATGCACTGCTCTAAGTACTAAAATCCTGAATACGAATCTGGTTATAAAAACATCAATTTCATTGTGCCTTTTTTTCCCTCACATAAGTATTTTTTTGGTCAATTTTTGTTCTTTACGTCTGTTTTTCGTTCTCACTCATTTTTAGCCGGGAACTGACATTTATCGCTTTGATGTTGGTAACAACGAAAACAAGACTTCTCTCGCCATGCGATTGTAGAAACAAAGCAACATGCCGCACCACATTACCCACAGCAATGATTCTGAATAAAGTAAGCTTTTTAGATTTTTATGCTGAAAATTCACACACACCTTGTAATTTCAGTCCTAACGTTACAGAGGTAAGAACTGTGACGTACCCTCATACTCTCATGTAAGAAACAAAATTTTTAAATCAGTTTTATGACATTTTACAAATCATTTTTTAGATATTTTTAGGTCATCAAAATCCTGGCCCTGCTCATTATCTTTTAATCTGTTCTGTATGCCCTGTGCAGTTCACTTGACAACCTTGCACTTTCAGAGTTTTTCAATGGGCTCTTTACATACATTTTTTAACTTTAAGGCAAGGCTTGAACATAAGAGTATCGTTTCCCAAATGTGGCTATACTGTTTCCACCTATTCTTTTGGAATCAGTGCAAATAAATATTATAAAAGGGACATTTCATACGCGGCGACAAGGTGTAGAACGGCAGTGATGCACCCTTCTTGGTTTCAAGTCAATATCTCCAATTCTCATCTCAATGGTGATTGCTTTTCCTCGATGATATAGATACGGCACCTCTTTTTGCAAACTCACCCCTAGTGTCCTTCTTTTCAAAGATCGCATCTTTGTTAAATACTAACATCAGAGTTGTCAGGTATTTGGATTCTTGTGGCTAAAATATTTATTTTACTGAAAGTACCTTCAATAGTTCTAACTCCCGTTTCTTTAAAATCTTCAAAAATTCAATAACTATTCTGAACTTAAATACGTGCAGATTGACTAGGGATCTCAATATCGATTCTTTGCTTTGTAATCCAGGGATTACCTTAATCATACACTTATATAGTTTATTTCTCCACGATTAACGACATTCATTTTATGGTTTCGTTAAGTACAACTCCTCCTTTGCATTCAGTGCTCTACGTCATACAATCACGTGTAATTATCAATTACGTTCAGTACAACCACTCCTTTGCACTCACGTGTAATTATCCATTACGTGGCATAATAAAAATGTATGTTCAAAATAATTACGATAAGTCTCCTAATCTTATGCTTACAAATGAGTTCTGTTTGTAATTGACACGATAAACTTAGCATTCATTAGTACCATTATTACTTATTATTATTGTTGTTATCCATGTCTCATCCTAGAAAAAAACAACATTTCAAAACTTGATATAAGTAATATAAGCACTAATAGCGCACTCTCTCTTACAACTTTTAAGATTGGCTTTGAGGAATTGTAAGACAATTTATCAGCTTTTAACTGACACTAAACATTTTAAAGATGCTAATATAATGGTGGATATCAGTGAGGTGGCGTGCTATTCTCGCAAATGCAAACAGTCCTAGTAACAACTCCATTATTGAAAAGTGCCTATTCAGTAACTTTACTAAATTATAATTTTCACAAAAGTCTACATTGAAGATACAATAGTATGTATCTTAATCCATATTTTCCGTAGCATGTACTACTTGCACAATCAGTTCTAAGGTAATTACTGATATACGAGTATTTTAAATTATTACAATTACTTTTACATTTTTTGAAAACTTTGCTCATCATTATCATAATCATACTCTTGGAAAATGTTTAAATTCAAGCAGAGAAGGATTATGCAAAACTAAAAATAATTCTTTACTCAGAATCTCAACATTTTTCTTAATCTTCTTCTAATATATCAAACATTTATGGATAATGTTAGGTTAGAATAAAGCTCTAATCTAGTTAACAAGACGAGGGGTATATTATTTGGCTGACGCAACGCTGTCAGCAGTAAGGAAGCGATATTTCACCTTCAGCTTGTGTCGCGATCTTTGAGCTAAAGCCTTATCTTCGCCATGATAAACAAGACGTAATAAATAAGTAAATAAAGAATTTCTACTGGAGCAAAATTATATGAGGCAGAATAAATAGTTAACAAAGAAAGCAAAACATGTTGTTTCATACTTTGAAGATCGTCTTCCGCAAAACTATTAAAGACAAGAAAAGTGCTTAATATTAATATAAAGGATCCGATTGAGATATATTGGATGCACTGCTTCCTAATATTTTGGTTTCGATTTTTCATATCTAAGTTTGTAGTGCTTTACTGGTAGAATTATTTCGTACTATGAGATTAAGGGGGAAGGGAACGCAACAAATTTTTTGGACAAAGAAGTCATTATAACACAAAATTAGAAATATATGATGTAGAAGATAATTGTTTGTGAATAAGTGTTTTCAATGTGAAAATGTTAAAAAAAAAATCCAAGTACACGTCAGTGCCACCTCGTGATTTGAAATACTTTCTATTACTAATATTGTCCTTTCTACTATTTGTACTTGAACATATATTTATCAATTATCTACTTATGTCTTTGTTTTCATATCTATCGGAATTTAGAACTGAGCACGCTCTTAAAGACAATAGTACCTTTTACCAGCAGGAATTCGGATGATTTGCTTGCAGTTAACTGGAGGAACCGCCTCACCCAGAAAGTTGTGAGAAAATGAGCGTTTCTATCACGACAATAAGACATTGAAATGTCAAGTACTTTTGAAACCATAAGTGTCTACTTCTTTTTTCAATGTTTTGAGTCCAGGTATTACGTTGAAGCTAAAAGTGCGTGTACAGAGAACATGGCATGTCGAAGATACCTACCTAAATTCAAAGAAATCAAATTCATGTAATTTGGGAGGGAAGCAATTGTTGACAAAACACACACACGCAGATATATACACCTATATATTTGTAGGCAAAGCGGAGGGTCAACTCGCCCGAGGCACGCGCTTTAGAGGGCTCCTCGCCAGTTAAAAACAATTATTTGCGCACGGTTTATTACGAGTTATAGGAAGCGGGTGGTTTCAATTAAGAAACTAGTCTGATTTTTTGACATACTTAAAAATATCAAAAATTACTGAAATTATATTCTTAACAAATACCAATCACGTTAAAATACTTCAATCAAAAATAGTTAATATATACTATTCACTTAATTATAAAATGAAATCAAGAAGTGAAAATATAATTTAATATGAAATAATATAAATTCAGTACTCACAAGGCAGGTTATCTAAGCGTCCCCCTCCGATTTCCATGAAACTTGCCAGGTGTATAGAGGAGCCCAAAGGAAGAAATACGTGTTTTTGAGTTTCAGCTAAAAAACTGTTTTAGGGGGCAAAACCTCGCCTCAAATGTCACGATGAGGACAAATTGAAGTGGGAATCTGACCCCGAAACCACGTAAATATGGCATAGGAAGAACACGCACATATAATCGGAACACACACAGCACAGACCTGTGTTTGCCAGTGATATGCACTTCATATCTCAAGTGTCCCACTTGTGTATCTGCCAGTACTATTAGCACAGAACTTCAACCACCATCGTCCTTCACGATAGCACTTGCGTTTGGTACCGACAATCCTACAGTTCTGTGCTGTGTGTGTTCCAAATATATGTGCGTGTTCTTTGCAAGTGTCGAAAAATATCGAGAACTGATTCAATCACAATGGTGTAAAGCATTTCCGCATCCTTTTCGGTAGTAATGCCTATGTTTCGCCTTTCCAAAAGATTTGCCAAAGTTACAACTGCGAATTTTTAGTGCCTTCTAAACCGTTGACAACGACTTGCTGTCTCGTGCATAGCAAGTACTTGACCTTTTCCGCTTTACACGTGGTTTCCATTAAAGTTGTACCGTTCATTTTGAATTATCCTATATATACACTATGTGGAAGAAAGTCATTGGACACCACATGTCAGCGGATACCATCAGTTTTCTTGCAATCAATAGGAGGTCGGTCCGCCTTTGGCAGTGATAACAGCAGCCACTCGTCGTGGTAAACTGGCCACAAGGTCGTGTAGTACACCGAGTGGGATATTCCGCCATTCCTCCTGCAGTACAGCCACCAACCCTGGAAGTGTAGAAAGGCGAGGCGATCGCGACCTCAATCGGTGCTCCAGTTCGTCCCATAGATGTTCGATACGGTTGAAGTCAGGGCTCTGAGGAGGCCAATCCAGTCGGGTGACATTATTTTCTGCATACAACTCCATGGTAGCCCTGGAAACATGACAAGTCGCATTATCGTCCTGGAACACACATCCTTCGTTTCCATAGAAACGCCACAACGTGGGGAGCATGAAGTTGTCGAGAATATCTCGGTAGGATGCAGACGTCATGTGGCCATACACCGGTACCAGTGGACCCACACGATGCCAGCTGAAACAACCCCAGAACATGATGCCCCACCACCATATTTCACTGTGGGCAATACACACTCGGGTAACAGACGTTCTCCGGGTAATCGCCATACCCAATCTCTCACATCTGATCGAAACAGTGTGAAGCATGATTCATCGCTCCATAGTACCTTCCGCCATTGCTCCACCGTCCAGTTTCTCCGCTTTTTACACCTGCGTAGTCTCTGCCGTTTATTGTTTTTTGTTATCAGGGGTTTGTGGGCAGCGGCTCGACCATAATAACCGAGCGCATGGGCCTCCTTGCGAAGCGTCTTGGTCTAAACGGTCAAATTGGTCGCACTTTGAAACTCTTTTGCAATCGAATGCATCGGACGGGTCCTGTTTTTACGAATCTTCCTCTTCAGCACTCTCACTCGTCCAATTTCGTGGGTCTTCCACTTCATGGTGCATTGCTGCAGTGTCGCTTTTCCTTCCACTTCTTCATGACAAAGGCTGCAGTTGTTTTAGGGACTCATGCCTCCTATGGAGCAGCCTACTATGATCCCTCTTTCAAACATGTTGAGCTCTTTCCTGTCCGTCATTTTATCATCGAATGATCTGAGAAGCCTCCTGCTGCCATATATATATACCCGTCTGTACTCTCTTTTTTTAAATGTCCCCTGGTCAATTTCATGTAATCACCAGTCATGCGCATCGTCGCACTTAGTCGAATGGGGTAGGAAAGTGACGTTATATAGCAAAAAGTACAAAAAATAATCATTGGAGGATCTAGCGCGAGGGGCACGTGCCCTCACAAAAGGAATAACTAAGCCTTATAAAAAGTATTGAATTGCATTATATTAGAACAAAGATCGTTCGAGCAATCCTTTAGTAAGAGAATAAATCAAAGTTAAGCACAAATACATTACAAATTTTTCTAGCTGGTGGATAACATCCCCCATTCCAGCTATGCTTACAGCATATTCTGTACATAAAATTGACTTAAAATCAATCAATCCATCATAGCAATCTTGCAAAGTATTTTGCATAAAAAATGCAGGACTTGATCCTGCAGTCACATAAATGTTTACCTACTTATTCGATCCCACCTTGTATCAACTGGATTGTTTACAGTAATTTAGGGAATTGCTTTCATTCTTCATGTATTGCACCAGATCAGAATAATTACTTAAATTTATTACCAGGGCTGTTAAATGATCATTACTTTTTCTGACAACATAACTTTTCTCTTAATTTTGACGATCTCTCTAACATGTATCCCATTCGCTTGCCCCATCATTAATGCCAGTCTTCAAAGACATGATAGGTCCTTTAGAACTGCCTACACAGCTTTCACTACTGCTTATGATGATGAAAAAATGAATCCCGTGAAGGTTTTTCTACAAATTGGGGGAGGGGTCGCATGGAGCTAGGTCTGGACTATAGGGTGGGTGGTACCCAATTAATTTTTGTTTTTCTGATAGTACTCTGAACGTTAAAAGAGCGATGACAATCAGGTCCGGTTCCACCTTCCTTTGAAATTGATTGTCTTCCCTCTTTTAACATATTAAACCACCTTCAAGCTGCGTCACAGGGAAGACAAGACTCTCCACAGGCCTCCTGTAGCATAGCATAGACCTTAGCTGACGATTTGTTGATAAAACATGCAACATTTCAACGCAGCGTATTGCTCGTCACGTGTTACCTCCATTATTGCCGTAGGTGAAACTAAACATGTCTCAACGTATACGGTTGTAACAGGCGCCTGACTCCGTGGCGGAGGAGTTAGCAGATCGAGCTACGAAGCCAGGGGTCGCGGGTTCGCATTCAGGCCTGGGCATGGATGTTTGTGAGTGTCGATTTTATCAATTTCATCATATCATTACTAGACCTTGGATTTTAGGTTTTAACCATTTTTTTCCTTTACAGGTATGTAAGAAATAATAAGTTATGTCAGCGTTTCGTTAAAAAACGAAACGACTGATGAAGTTTTATAGTCCCTAAAAATAACTATTTTGCTTGTTAGAACCTATTTTAGGTTTATGCGCCTAAATCTAGCCTTTTTAGGTTTTTATATATATTTAAAAGATTTTACAGGATTTTTATGTCACACAGAGGCATTTGGATTGTTTGATCACGAAAAATTCAATCACGAATTTGTTTAGAACATACTCTCTGTCGATTTCCCTTCCTCCAAGTCCATGGTAATTTTTCAAAGCTCTAAACAAAGCAAAATATCTGGTGCCACTGTTACCTGTACAGTCAAAAGCGCAATCTCCTGATCTTTATTGTCCTGATCATTTCGCGTCCCTTTGGTCGTTTGTGGCATTGAAGTTTGTTGACCAGGGGCACCGACTTGTCAAAATTACTGGGAGGGGGGCTCTGATCACTGAAATAAATTAATGAATGACTCACTCTCTCCCTTTTTTTAAGTTTTGGCCTCAGTGTTCGGAATCTCATAAAAGCCCATGAATTCCTTAAAATATCAAAATTTTTATTCACAGTTCGAATGCAGAATATTAATTGTCCACGGATGGATATGTCACAAGTTTCATCAACCATAATAGCAAAATATTCCAGACTTTTAATATCTGCTACCATGGAGCGCAAAACAGATCTCCCTAATATATGAATGATCTCGTTCTGAATGTCATGTGAGAGCCATTTCTAGCCCAAACGTCCACTCTCCTAATTCATGCACATAGTCTTTTGAAACTCTTTTAGTAAAAATTTTAACAATACTCATAATTACAGTAATAAGTCATGTGTTTTACTGTCTCTGGTCATAGCCCCCCCCCCCCCGCCCCAAGTTGATGGTTCAGCGGTCTCAGCCCCCCAAAGTTGATGTCTAGATTCTAGAACATTTCAAATGTGTATTTAAAGTTAAGTTCCTGTGGCACAATTCAGAGTAAACTTTACAAGAGATGCAAAATAATACATTAGGTCCTCTTAAGCAAAATTATTTTGGGGCTCGAGCCCCCCAAGCCCCATGGAGTCGGCGCCTATGCCATTGATTATGTTTTTGTTGAAAGATTATTTTCAGAATATAAGATGATCCTCACAGACAAAATTGCGGAGACTGTGGATGACTGGAAAAACGATTGTTGCCTAACTATACGTCGAAGAGTAGATTTTCATAGAAAATGTTCAAGGGTTAGTTCTGCCATCGTCGTAAGGTTAGGCAACACACATAACGTTATGCAAGACAGTGCGTATTTCAGGATATGTATGGCCCATTGTCATTGCCAGTGACTGTACCTTGATACACATTGTTTATTTTGGCCATATGTAATGTTTTATTTGTTTTCTGTTAATTTCACAGACATCTGTTTGATATGTTTGTTAGTTTCAATACTGTTGTTTGTGTTGATTTAAATTTGTAATTTTTGCTGTATATTTGTTACACGCAATATCGGAAGCGGAAGTCATTTCCGGTTTATAAACATTTGTAGAACTGTCCAATCTTTTATTGATTCCGTTGCCGGGACAACAGTGCGGGAAATGGAAAAAGTAAGTTGAGTTGCGTGAGATGATGTTAATTTTGTGAAGAACACTGTTATAAAGGAAAAGCCGCAGCTTAATTGAAATGTGATTGTGTTTGTGAATATTGTTGTTATTTTGCAGTGATTGCTTAAAGGTAAAATGTGTTATTAAATTTGTAAAATGGCATAAAGCAATTTCTTTTTCAAATCGTTACGTCCTGCGAATGCTCATTGTAGCATAATATTAAGGAGAGTCACATAACTCCGCCGCACAGGGAGATTGGGTAGCTACCGTGACGTAGTGATTCAGTGGCGAACACCAGAAAGGAACATCACAACCTAATCAGTATTTTTTAAATTTATTTTAAGTTCTTTTGAACCTACTTCAGGATATCTTGAGCCTAACTTAAGATTTTTAGTTACTAGTTTAGGATTTTTAGAGCCTATTTTAGGAACCTTAAAGCACACTTTTTAAAACTAAAAATCCGAGGTCTAATCATCACTCATCCCCATCTTTACAAATTAGCCAAAAGGCCACAAAAGGCGAAGTAAAGTAAAGCAAATCAATCAATCAAGTAACTAGTACCGCGTGTACATAAAAAAATTAAGGAACATAAAATTAAATTTTAGCGCGGGAAATTATGTGAATAAAATATAATGATCATTCTTTATTGAACAGCCCACGTATTAACTTACTCTCAGCTTCCTAATTATTGTAGTCAAAGATTTTGTTGTTTATTAAGTCCTCTTTATGCATAGAAAGGCTAATTTAGACTGGACCTACAGTTTAAGTGGGATCCGAATAACTTGTGCCTGCACCGGGTATCCAATCCGGTACCCCTTGATTACCAGGCAACGACGTTACCACTACGCCATCGGGGAGGCCTGTAGTCAAAGAAATGGGATATTAACACCAATATTACGTCTGTGAAGAAGTACCATGAAATATACGTATTATGTGGAATTGGTATAGAAATAATAGAAATTATGAAAAATATTTATTTAAGGTTTCATTAACAATACAGGGTTCAACACGATTATAAAAATACAATACTGTCTCTACGTCAACATTGGTATTGTGTTCTTCGTTTATAGATTGAGCAATAAATTAATCTGTCCACAGCGCTCTGCTTACGTCATTTTGTCATTTCCATTTGTAGATCAGTCATTTCTCCTATTATGAAAATTTATTTTTTTCCGACTTGAGAGGAGAATCGTCATAAACGGTCCATAAATAAATTACGCTGGAATCCTTTCTCACATGAAAGTTCTTCAATGAAAAGTAATTATCCATCAGTCACTAAGTAATCTAAAAAAAAAAGACAAATTATAGTAATAATAATTCCGATATTGGAAGTTGAAGATAATGGTTACTGATTGTGCAGGAACTATTTGAGAAGAAAGAACAAAACAAATATTCAGAGTGTTATATGCAACTTCTCAAATGGCATGATACGTGTTATACCCAAGCTGTACAGGAACTATTTGTAACATATTGCTCGTGTTTTACCAAATTTAATAGCTTAACTCGAGAACTACCTCCTCCCTTTTACGTCCAAAAGAAAGGTTTGTGCTTAAGTTTGTAGCTAGTACCATCTATTATCTCGTATTAAAACTAGAGATTATATTCTATCAAATTAGGTTCGGCAACTAAATTATATCCTAAAGCTCCTGCGAATTTTGTTTCTTAAATCCCAAAATGTAGTATGTAAAGAGATATCAAAATAGCACTCTTGCAAAAATAGGGAAAATGGATTCTTTGGTCTGTCAACGTAAAACGCTTCAAATGTACCTAGCTATTTCGTTATGCTACAATGCTGTATATGGGCATAAATTATAGTGATCACAAGATATATTATGATTTACTCGCTTTTAGCACCACATTCCTGCGAAAGAGCAAACAAAATATTTTACAAGTTTTATGGCCAATTTGTAGCCAAAAGATTCCCTAACATCCCTGTGAGTTTCGTCTTTAAAGTTAAAAATTACAATCCCCCACAGTTACTTCAAAATGTCATGTGAAAATTGGACGCAAGCTAATGCAGGTATTTTAAACAGCATATTCATTTACTGCAAATTGGGCCTAGATTCGAAAAAAACTAACCCTATCCCTATTGTGAGAACACCCTGTATAATGAAACGCGCCACATATGTTGTTAATCTTACCTCTTATGCTGCCAGTCAGCATTGTAATCTCTCGTAAGCTTCTCAGTATCTTGGATGCTCGATGAAGTTCCTGTCATACGCGCCGTAGCTCTCAATGCGTGTGTAACCTTGGTTCTTTTGTTCGAAAATCTTCGCAAGGCCAGTAATGGCGGCCAAAACCAGGGAGATTTTTCCCACCAAGAGAGCCTTGAATGCCAGGAACTTGGCGGCGATAACTCCAATAGTGATCAGCAGAGTGTAGAATCCTCCAGCGGCAGCGATTGGGAGAATGATCCTATCCTTGATGCCACCTGGATAAGAAAGCGCAAAGAATATAAAACATAATTCCTCAGTAGAAATTCACCATAATCGTAACTTCTATATTGATAGTTTATTTTTACTGAAAGATTGGTTGATGATGTGAACCCCGCATAAAAGTTTACACAATGGAATTATATTATGCCACATCATTGGTCAAATATTGCAATATATTTATCAACATGATAACATTTTTTTGTGTTATTGCTCCGTGCAAAATAAGAGGAAATACAAAATTATTACGGCAATGAAGACACAATTTTCCTGAAACGAGTGGTCAACAAGTCATAAATTCTGCGTCATCGATTTTGAAACATTGTGTAACATAAATTTAAAGAGGAATACGTAAGTATTTATGAAATATATCTCTACATTTACCAATGAATAATTAATTGGTGAAATGTAGGAGGGTACATAGAGAAATAACCCTGTTTTCTAGGCAGGACTAGGATCCCTAACTTTGCATTTCTAATTATACAAACAGTTGTTTTGCCAGATAATGTTTAGGATGTGTTAATTTTACTCTGTATTTATGATATCGGGGAAATAACGATGCTTAATTTTATTACTTTAACGAAGTCGTGTTTCAGCAATTAGATTTATACTTATGTTATTAATAACAATTCTTCACAAGATTAGTTTTAAGACCATTTTTGTGCTCGGGTTGACTTATCGAGACAGTGCAAGAACAAAGTTAAGTGTAACAGCATTCGAATCCGGGGTCCCTCGATTACGATGCAAACAGCTTTGATCGTTATCCTTTCTGGGAGACAATAATTGTAAGTATGTAGCCTAATAATAGTGTAAACGCATGAAATGTGTAATCGAAAGAATTTCAGTGTCGCATTACGAAATTTAAACTGCTCATTGTGGAGGATTTTAGGCAAAATAATTGAAAGATGTAATTAAGGCTGTTGCAATATTTGTGCTTGCACTCTTACATGTGCATATTAAGGCAACCAACAACATGCTTTTCTTTAGTGTTTTTCACCATGTATCAATGCTTGCAGCATTGACATAGCATGGATACGAAATGTACTACTATGTGAATCTATCTATTGAGGCATGAAGATTAAGTGGACAATACTTACGAGCTTCCTGCAGGCTGAAGGACACGCTCTGAAGCAACTTAGGGAAGACATCGGACAGCAAAGCGGTCCAATCTTGCTGCATGACTGCTCTTGCAGTGGCCACCCTGGTGTCGTCATCCCCAGTGAACTCCAAACGAACGCTCTTGGTCAACTCAACGTTCTTCTTCTGAACCAGGTTGTACACGTTCTTCAGGACCTTGTACTTGATGCACGTGAAATCACCATCTCCCAAACAGTCAGTCCACTTCCTTCCAGAAACCTGATCGTGATCCTCGTCTTTGACTATGGTGGCGCTGGAAACAGCGACGACGCAGGCAACAATGGAGGCAACAATGAACACCTTTGTCGAACCCATGTTTCTTGTTCTTGTGACCAAGAGCGAATGACGATACTACTCGCATTACATCCGGCTTTTTATATATATGCAAAAAAAACGTCCAACCTACTTTTTTCAGGATCTTAGTAAAAGTGGAGCGTGCCACAATGATAAAAATGGAAAATAATGTTTGCTTTCCATTAATGTTTACACAAGTACTGCATTCCACTGCCTTGAAAATGTTAATTGTGTATTCATATGCCCATATTTATGGCCGTACCAAGCTATTTGCCCATTTAAGCAAAGTATGTAATAATAATAATAATTGGAAGTCCAGAAAGCGATGCAGTTTATACCGGTCGTGAACAATTAATGTGATTCTCTAACATCAACACCTACAAGAATAAGAAGCTTCAAACCTACTTTATTTATCATAATGCTCAGTCAATAATGTGAAGCAAGTCGAATGTTTTATGGAGCGAGTCGTAGCGCACGTAGTTCGGGCCGAGGTACTCTACAACACACAGTGTTAGCCATACATCTCTATGTACTTTGTATACGAGGGCTGGAAGGAAAGTACTGGCAACATATTTATATATAGGGTGTCCCTGGAACCCTAGATTGTATTACATAGTGCATATTGCTCCTCGATACATATATTTGACATATTTATTTATTATAACATATGTATATATTTATTTGCATTACAATATACTTGCGAACTCTACATTACGTTACAGCATATCGTTTGCCTAGTGCGTTGTCCTTCTCGCACATACATACACACACACACACACACGTCACTAGCCGTTCCTCAGCATTGTAAACATGCCTCCCACATTATCTATAGCTCATAGGCGTAGCTACGGGGTGTGCCAGGTGTGCCTAGGCACACCCTAATGGGCTGCTTTATCAAAGAGAATTAAAGACAGATATTTCAATAAGAGAGAAAATAAGCGACAGTTTGTAAGAAGTTGAAAATGTCATTACTTGGTACAAACGTGTGCATTATCGCTGATGAAACGAGTGTCTATAGATTTTCGATTTTTTTATGTCATTGGAGAAAGAAGATATTTACGAGGGGTGATTGAAAAGTTCTCGGCCTACCCATGAGGGTTGCCAGGGGCTCAATCGTTCATGGCTATTTTTCAACACAGTCCCCTTTCAGCGCCACACACTTTTACCACCGGTGCTGTAGGCCCATGATACCTTCCTTGTAGAACGTTTCATCCTGCACTGCAAAAAAGTCCTCCACCGCAGCCATGATGTCATCATCTGATGGAAAATGGATTTCACTGAGGTGTTGCTTGAGTTTAGGGAACAGATGAAAGTCTGAGGGAGCCAGTTCTGGCGAATAGGTAGGGTGTCGAAGCAGTTCGAAGCCGCAGGACTCGATGGCGGACATTGCAATGGTGGACGTGTGCGCGGGTGCATTGTCTTGGTGGAAAAGGACGCGCTTCTTCAACATTCCACGACGTTTCACCTTGATGGCCTATCTCAAACGTTTCAGTTGACCTTTTTTTTAGATACTCAGCCAGGATGACACTCCTCGCATCCCAAAAAACAGAGACCATCACCTTGCGAGCTGATTTCACTGACTTGAACTTTTTGGGGGGTGGGGGAGGAGGGGTATTTCCACTGTTTTGAATGCACTTTGGACTCTGGCTGAAAGTGGTGGACCCATGCTTCGTCCATGGTTACAAAACGTTATAGAAATGTCTTAGGATCAGCCTGAAGGAGGGTCAAGTTTGCTGCAGACAAGAAGTGTCTCTGACGTTTGTTCTCAGCACTCAACATTTTCGGGACCCATCGACATGACACCTTGTGCATGTCCAGCACAACTGTTAGTATGTGTCCAACGCGTTCCTGGGACATCCCCACTTTCTCTGCGATGTAACGTTCTGACACTCGCCGGTCTGCCATAACAAGATCCTGTATTGCTGTGATGTTTTCTTCAGTACAGGCCGTTGGCAGCCTTACACTGCGAGGTGCATCTTGGACAGAGGTGCTCCCCCTCTTGAATTCCGCCACCCACTTTTTCACAGTAGAATACGATGGGGCATCCTCCCCCAATGTTTCCATAATGTCCTTGTGGATGTCCTGTCCACTCATGCCTTTTTTCAGGAGGTATTGTATAACCGCACGAATGCTCACTTTATCCATTTTTCAGAAAATGCTCACCATCTTCACTTCAAACATCAAAATATGAAAAACAAAAGAAGATAGTACTATGAAATTTGGTATGGGGCTTTGCAAAGGCATATATTATGATTAGCTAAAGTAACATTCAGCTACGATAAATGCATCATGGGTAGGCCAAGAACTTTTCAGTCACCCCTCGTACTGGATTCTACTCTGTACTACAGCGATTTTCTTCTATAACTGTCAAAAGCTGCACGTCAGAGAGAGGGAGCTTTCTCCAAGCTTACCCAAGTTAAAACTCAGAAGCAGGATAGTAGTTGTATTTGTCCTATTACCAGCTCAGGAAAGTATGAACCCCCCTCAAGCAGAATTGTCTATACTTAAAACAAGCTCAACATGCCTATATGAGTTTTTTGCTCAAGTGTGGAACTCTGTCTAATCCAAGATTTTTGTAAAAAAGCCCTCATGGACTCCATGAGAAAGTATGACCCCCCTCAGATTGATTTGCTTATACTTACAAAAGGCACTTCTCTGAGATTGTTGTCCATAAACTTGTCAAAAATATGCCCCTCTTGATATTTTTTTGACTACACATAAAAGTAGGCCAAGACACACACACACACATATTTACTTCAGGTTTAAGTTCAATTGGATACCAGGCTCAATTTGTATATCACCCACCTACATACACACCCACACCCACCCACACCCACCCACACACACATATTTACTTCCGGTCCACTTCCGGTCTACTTCCGGTCCACTTCCGGTCCACTTCCGGTTTACTTCCGGTTTACTTCCGGTCCACTTCCGGTCCACTTCCTGTCCACTTCCTGTCCACTTCCGGTCCACTTCGGGTTTGCCTACTTCCGGTCCACTTGTGGCCAAGTTGTGGCCTATTTCTGGTTTATTTATATTGCATCATGCTGTGCAACAAATTATTATCCAATATAGAGTTTTGATTTGAACCCCAAGAAATTTTATATAAATACCAAAGCCAAAAATATTAACACACATACACACATACACACACACATATACACACACAGCACAGTGCTGAACCCAACTGATATTTTTATTAAGTATAAAGTTTTGAATTGAAGCCCAGGAAATATATATAATAAACCAATAACAAAAATGCCAAATCAAAAATATTGTAATCAATGCAATAAAATATAGATACCTGAACATGCAAACATATTTTGAAAGAAGAAACATTGCAAGATATATAAAATCAGACCACCTGTTGGATTGTTTTAGGGAAAAATTTGAAAATCTATCAGAGTATGATTTTTTTAAAGTGCAAAATGAAACAGAGGCAAGATGGGTACTTAACAGTGATGTTGGGTTTGGCTATGTGAGCATAGAATTGGGTTCTGAATATGATGATTTTGAATCCAATACATACTGGCATAGAATTGATGCATACCTGTTGCATTGTTATTGGGGAAAATATGTTGCTTTTTTTACAAAAAGTACTTCAAGTTTAGAAAAATTTAGGTTTTACAAATTTTTTCATGATCATAAAATTTATACAAACAGCAGGTGGCCTGTTGATGACATATCATGGGACACAACAATTTCCATACTTGATGAGGCAGGAAAATTGGATGTAAATTCTGGTTTATATTTTAATGAGTTGATTATGTACCTGCTTAAAAAAAATATCAATTCTGGCTTATTCAATACAAGATGGACTTAAATAATTACACAAAATACAAAGCTCTGTTTCAATACAAATATTATATCTCACATTATCTTGCTCTGCTTCTGATTTTGGGTGAGTATTTTAATTTGCTCATCACACTTGACAGATAGGATAGGAAAATTGCACAGAGACGTGCTAACAACTAACAATTTCAAGTTCCTTGAGTGGGAATATGTTGTTTCTAAGATCAGCATTGATTCTGTAGTACAGCATTGCTGTGGAACATGTTAAGTCCTTGGATTCTGTCACACCTATTCTAATACAATTAATATCACAAGGCACGCACCGCATAAAATCATAATTCCAAGCGATGGCATGGAGTTCCACGATTTCATATCATACATACTGCACTTGGAGCTTCAGCAGTTCGGGACTGTGCAATATATTGTCTACAAATGTAGGAAAAATAATATTGTACGGGTTGCAAACAAAACTCCCAAAGCTTATGTGTTTCAGGTTTCTTAAATTTGAAACAGAATCCAAACTGTCTGGAAGTTCATAAAAGTGAAGCCATTCTACAAGCGGGTCTATCTCAGCTTCTGCATGATATATTTGAACAAGAGGTGATGTGTTTATAATATTTGTTGGGTTGTAATATGTTATTCCATAATTTGACCTATACTGGTGATACCTGGGAATGGATATAATTTTGCCTGAATGAAAATATATCAATGTTCTGTGTGAAGTCTTTCAATTCTCTAAATTGATCCAATCTTGTGCTTATAATTGTTGCCCTTACAAGTTTTGGATATTTTATTTACAATCTGTGCAAACATCTTAAACCTAATAGGACCTAGCTCCATTATATCATAGGTTAAAACATCCAATGCGAGCAGGGATTCAACATTGTTTTTAGCAATAAATATGCTCTCTTCTATATCCATCATGTCCATAATTGATAAGGAGACACAAATTTACAACTATTGTAATTGATTGAAGCAATGCGGTGAAACTTGATATTGTATTGATTATATATTTGTTCTGATCATGGCACATCCAGATTGAATGGCTGCATATATTAAGTATAAGCCAAGAAAAACAAGAAAATGCACTGTATTAAACACAGACACCATATGTTCCATAATCCTCTGCTGTAATGCCGAGACTCATGGCCTCATGGTTGATGTCATCATGTACAAATTTACACCTAGATCCTTCAAATTTTTACAGAAATCTGGAATATCTTCTGGTGAGCACAAGCTGTGATACACAGTGACATATTTTAAATTTGGAAATTTCTCTCTGAGGATTTTCCTATCCTCATCTGTGGGGATACTATCAAAATGGATCCATGTGACTGTTTCTGTGTTTGGGATCATGTCATAATATGGGGAGAGGAGAAAAGTGTGACCCACATTTGTTACATATTGCAGGAATTTCTCACCGTACAAATTTAATTTGTATGCATTTTGATATTGTTTCACAACGGGCCTCCCATATTTTATTGAGAGCTTTTTTTTTAATTCTGGCTTGAGTTGAGACCTGAGTTTCTCAATATCAATTTTGTCGTCAAAATAGAGATCAAATTTTTTATGAAAGGGGTATATCTGAATTTTCTTCTATTTTTTTCTAGATGCTCCAATCTCAACAAATTTTATGGACTGTGGTGGATCCTCCATTGCTTGAAAAGGCAAAACATACAAATTAAAAACTAAAAAATTGAACTACAGGCTCGTTGATATTATAGATGTTATATAAAATTGGATGTATTATCTTTTAATAGAGCATGAGTCTCAACTGATCCCTAAGGCTCACATGTATTTTCCTATTATTCCCCCCCAACAAACTGAACAAAGTGCAGGTTTTTAAATACCCTTTTGAATTGCCTGCTTTCTGAAAAATCTGTATCTTGTAAAAGCTACTTGACCTTTGCACTTTCAGTTTTGGATCCCCCAATAGTGTCCAGATATTTATATGAGTATGCATATACAAATTGCTTGTCTGGTGAGGAATAATTGCGTTTGTAATCAGATCTGTCCCAGTACAAGTGATCACCCCTAAACATTTTCTTAAACCTATCCATAACATCTTGTTTTGCAGACAGATTACATATGCACACCAGATTTATGTTTGATATAAATTCCAGATCCTCCAGGGTTGTGTGAGGCATCATTTGACAGATTTTATTTCCAATGAAATGGTCCTGTACTTCATATGGCACAAATTTAAACACTGTGGCCTGGACTGTGTGGGAAGAATCATGGAGTGGGGATTTTTTAATGTGAGATGCAGATGCGGCATGCAAATTTGTGACTCAGAGTTGTCCTAATTTCAGATGCAAACATATTTTGATAGAAGATGCCTATCCCGATTTATTAGATCCAAGTGATGATATCATGCCCAGATTCCACCAAATTACAGAGTTTGATTTGTTTTGTGTGAGAAATAAAACAGAGATTTAATGGGTTCTAGACTGTGGGAAGCAATTTAAATATTTGAGTCTGGGGGACATCACCCTATTTGAGGAATATCAATATATAAAGGGGGGAAGAATCAATGGATTTTTTATTTTCTTCGATGTGGATTATACAAGAAGGTGGTACTCAAATTATATGATTTCCGGATTCAAATTCAGTTTGCACCGATACGACATAACAGATAGAAACTATTTCAATGTATTAGAATTTCACCAGGAGGATGACAATCTTATGTACAGGGGTAGTGATTTCAACCCTGAAACCTTTTACAATTTTGATAAGAATCTTATATCTATGAACGAACTATCTATGTTTTTTATATGCAGAAAATTTCAAAAATGCAATGCCTCTTGCCTAGTGATTGTTCTGCAAAACGGCATATTTTATTCCCAGTGCAGTTGCGGGAAGCAGTTGTGTTAGACAGATCTCAAATCTATGCGTGAAGATTTAACAATTAGGAACAACATCTGATAACAATATAGAATCTATAAGATGCCAATTTAATTGTGACCCAATCAGTTGTTAATATGTATGAGTGCAGGTATGAATGTATTGATTCTGTTTTGGGGATATGCTATGTAAATTAATTTGGCATTTTGTTTTTATAGGGTGCCAAAATGCAAACATATTTTGACAGAAGAAACATTGCACGGTATATTAAATCTGACATTCTTGTTGATTCTATAAGGCATGAATTTTCAACTCTATCAGAGTATGATTTTTTTGCAGTTAGGAATGAGATAGAGTTTAGGTGGTTGCTTGACAGGGATCATAGTTTTGGGTATGTAAGCATAGGGCTGGGTGATTGCATACATTACCATGAATTACAGGTATATCACTATAGAATAGATGCATTCATGCTTCACTGCTATTACAGATCCTATGTAATATGCTTCAGCAAGGCACAGGTTCTGCCCACAAAACTCATATTGTGTTCAAGCAAAATCTCTACACACTGATGTGATAGGGGTGTAACACCATGGTCAAGACCTAGAATCTTATTCTTGCTGTGAATAGTGTTTTTGGAATTTTGAATGGAATCAACTATAAATGGTTGCCCTTCCTCATTAAATACAATAAAATATTTTTTATACTCGGACAATGGGCCCGTGTAGACATATGGTCCATAAAATGAATTATAATCAGGTGGGGGCGCCATATCTAAAAAAATTATCAATACATTACTTTGCATGCAATAGGTATTTCTATGTTAATAGCATATAATTCTACACACTAAGCATGTACATGAGTAACTTATTAAAACATGCAGCATAAGAAGAATTGTTGAATTTTACATTCATGAGGCATTTGCCCCCATCATATATATTCTCCTCCCCATCTGTTATAATGTCTGCACTATTAAATCTAAACCAACCCCCTATTATTTATATGAAGTTGGGGTATGTAGAAAAATACAAAAAATTTATTGTGCAATTCAGCAGATGCCTTGCTGAACCATATTACATAGGATCTGTAATAGCAGAGAAGCATGAATGCATCTATTCTATAGTGATATACCTGTGATTCATGGTAATGTAAGCATGGGGACTAGGTGATTGTTGAAACGTTTATATAGGAACAATGGGCATTGTGATTTGAAAAGTGGCAAGCATATGTTTAACATATGTTGAAACGTTTATATAGGAACAATTGGCATTGATTGCCACTTTTCAAATCACAATGCCCATTGTTCCTATATAAACGTTTCAACAATCACCTAGTCCCCATGCTTACATTACCATGAATCACAGGTATATCACTATAGAATAGATGCATTCATGCTTCTCTGCTATTACAGATCCTATGTAATATGGTTCAGCAAGACATCTGCTGAATTGCACAATAAATTTTTTGTATTTTTCTACATACCCCAACTTCATATAAATAATAGGGGGTTGGTTTAGATTTAATAGTGCAGACATTATAACAGATGGGGAGGAGAATATATATGATGGGGGCAAATGCCTCATGAATGTAAAATTCAACAATTCTTCTTATGCTGCATGTTTTAATAAGTTACTCATGTACATGCTTAGTGTGTAGAATTATATGCTATTAACATAGAAATACCTATTGCATGCAAAGTAATGTATTGATAATTTTTTTAGATATGGCGCCCCCACCTGATTATAATTCATTTTATGGACCATATGTCTACACGGGCCCATTGTCCGAGTATAAAAAATATTTTATTGTATTTAATGAGGAAGGGCAACCATTTATAGTTGATTCCATTCAAAATTCCAAAAACACTATTCACAGCAAGAATAAGATTCTAGGTCTTGACCATGGTGTTACACCCCTATCACATCAGTGTGTAGAGATTTTGCTTGAACACAATATGAGTTTTGTGGGCAGAACCTGTGCCTTGCTGAAGCATATTACATAGGATCTGTAATAGCAGTGAAGCATGAATGCATCTATTCTATAGTGATATACCTGTAATTCATGGTAATGTATGCAATCACCCAGCCCTATGCTTACATACCCAAAACTATGATCCCTGTCAAGCAACCACCTAAACTCTATCTCATTCCTAACTGCAAAAAAATCATACTCTGATAGAGTTGAAAATTCATGCCTTATAGAATCAACAAGAATGTCAGATTTAATATACCGTGCAATGTTTCTTCTGTCAAAATATGTTTGCATTTTGGCACCCTATAAAAACAAAATGCCAAATTAATTTACATAGCATATCCCCAAAACAGAATCAATACATTCATACCTGCACTCATACATATTAACAACTGATTGGGTCACAATTAAATTGGCATCTTATAGATTCTATATTGTTATCAGATGTTGTTCCTAATTGTTAAATCTTCACGCATAGATTTGAGATCTGTCTAACACAACTGCTTCCCGCAACTGCACTGGGAATAAAATATGCCGTTTTGCAGAACAATCACTAGGCAAGAGGCATTGCATTTTTGAAATTTTCTGCATATAAAACACATAGATAGTTCGTTCATAGATATAAGATTCTTATCAAAATTGTAAAAGGTTTCAGGGTTGAAATCACTACCCCTGTACATAAGATTGTCATCCTCCTGGTGAAATTCTAATACATTGAAATAGTTTCTATCTGTTATGTCGTATCGGTGCAAACTGAATTTGAATCCGGAAATCATATAATTTGAGTACCACCTTCTTGTATAATCCACATCGAAGAAAATAAAAAAATCCATTGATTCTTCCCCCCTTTATATATTGATATTCCTCAAATAGGGTGATGTCCCCCAGACTCAAATATTTAAATTGCTTCCCACAGTCTAGAACCCATTAAATCTCTGTTTTATTTCTCACACAAAACAAATCAAACTCTGTAATTTGGTGGAATCTGGGCATGATATCATCACTTGGATCTAATAAATCGGGATAGGCATCTTCTATCAAAATATGTTTGCATCTGAAATTAGGACAACTCTGAGTCACAAATTTGCATGCCGCATCTGCATCTCACATTAAAAAATCCCCACTCCATGATTCTTCCCACACAGTCCAGGCCACAGTGTTTAAATTTGTGCCATATGAAGTACAGGACCATTTCATTGGAAATAAAATCTGTCAAATGATGCCTCACACAACCCTGGAGGATCTGGAATTTATATCAAACATAAATCTGGTGTGCATATGTAATCTGTCTGCAAAACAAGATGTTATGGATAGGTTTAAGAAAATGTTTAGGGGTGATCACTTGTACTGGGACAGATCTGATTACAAACGCAATTATTCCTCACCAGACAAGCAATTTGTATATGCATACTCATATAAATATCTGGACACTATTGGGGGATCCAAAACTGAAAGTGCAAAGGTCAAGTAGCTTTTACAAGATACAGATTTTTCAGAAAGCAGGCAATTCAAAAGGGTATTTAAAAACCTGCACTTTGTTCAGTTTGTTGGGGGGGAATAATAGGAAAATACATGTGAGCCTTAGGGATCAGTTGAGACTCATGCTCTATTAGAAGATAATACATCCAATTTTATATAACATCTATAATATCAACGAGCCTGTAGTTCAATTTTTTAGTTTTTAATTTGTATGTTTTGCCTTTTCAAGCAATGGAGGATCCACCACAGTCCATAAAATTTGTTGAGATTGGAGCATCTAGAAAAAAATAGAAGAAAATTCAGATATACCCCTTTCATAAAAAATTTGATCTCTATTTTGACGACAAAATTGATATTGAGAAACTCAGGTCTCAACTCAAGCCAGAATTGAAAAAAAAGCTCTCAATAAAATATGGGAGGCCCGTTGTGAAACAATATCAAAATGCATACAAATTAAATTTGTACGGTGAGAAATTCCTGCAATATGTAACAAATGTGGGTCACACTTTTCTCCTCTCCCCATATTATGACATGATCCCAAACACAGAAACAGTCACATGGATCCATTTTGATAGTATCCCCACAGATGAGGATAGGAAAATCCTCAGAGAGAAATTTCCAAATTTAAAATATGTCACTGTGTATCACAGCTTGTGCTCACCAGAAGATATTCCAGATTTCTGTAAAAATTTGAAGGATCTAGGTGTAAATTTGTACATGATGACATCAACCATGAGGCCATGAGTCTCGGCATTACAGCAGAGGATTATGGAACATATGGTGTCTGTGTTTAATACAGTGCATTTTCTTGTTTTTCTTGGCTTATACTTAATATATGCAGCCATTCAATCTGGATGTGCCATGATCAGAACAAATATATAATCAATACAATATCAAGTTTCACCGCATTGCTTCAATCAATTACAATAGTTGTAAATTTGTGTCTCCTTATCAATTATGGACATGATGGATATAGAAGAGAGCATATTTATTGCTAAAAACAATGTTGAATCCCTGCTCGCATTGGATGTTTTAACCTATGATATAATGGAGCTAGGTCCTATTAGGTTTAAGATGTTTGCACAGATTGTAAATAAAATATCCAAAACTTGTAAGGGCAACAATTATAAGCACAAGATTGGATCAATTTAGAGAATTGAAAGACTTCACACAGAACATTGATATATTTTCATTCAGGCAAAATTATATCCATTCCCAGGTATCACCAGTATAGGTCAAATTATGGAATAACATATTACAACCCAACAAATATTATAAACACATCACCTCTTGTTCAAATATATCATGCAGAAGCTGAGATAGACCCGCTTGTAGAATGGCTTCACTTTTATGAACTTCCAGACAGTTTGGATTCTGTTTCAAATTTAAGAAACCTGAAACACATAAGCTTTGGGAGTTTTGTTTGCAACCCGTACAATATTATTTTTCCTACATTTGTAGACAATATATTGCACAGTCCCGAACTGCTGAAGCTCCAAGTGCAGTATGTATGATATGAAATCGTGGAACTCCATGCCATCGCTTGGAATTATGATTTTATGCGGTGCGTGCCTTGTGATATTAATTGTATTAGAATAGGTGTGACAGAATCCAAGGACTTAACATGTTCCACAGCAATGCTGTACTACAGAATCAATGCTGATCTTAGAAACAACATATTCCCACTCAAGGAACTTGAAATTGTTAGTTGTTAGCACGTCTCTGTGCAATTTTCCTATCCTATCTGTCAAGTGTGATGAGCAAATTAAAATACTCACCCAAAATCAGAAGCAGAGCAAGGTAATGTGAGATATAATATTTGTATTGAAACAGAGCTTTGTATTTTGTGTAATTATTTAAATTCATCTTGTATTGAATAAGCCAGAATTGATATTGTTTTTAAGCAGGTACATAATCAACTCATTAAAATATAAACCAGAATTTACATCCAATTTTCCTGCCTCATCAAGTATGGAAATTGTTGTGTCCCATGATATGTCATCAACAGGCCACCTGCTGTTTGTATAAATTTTATGATCATGAAAAAATTTGTAAAACCTAAATTTTTCTAAACTTGAAGTACTTTTTGTAAAAAAAGCAACATATTTTCCCCAATAACAATGCAACAGGTATGCATCAATTCTATGCCAGTATGTATTGGATTCAAAATCATCATATTCAGAACCTAATTCTATGCTCACATAGCCAAACCCAACATCACTGTTAAGTACCCATCTTGCCTCTGTTTCATTTTGCACTTTAAAAAAATCATACTCTGATAGATTTTCAAATTTTTCCCTAAAACAATCCAACAGGTGGTCTGATTTTATATATCTTGCAATGTTTCTTCTTTCAAAATATGTTTGCATGTTCAGGTATCTATATTTTATTGCATTGATTACAATATTTTTGATTTGGCATTTTTGTTATTGGTTTATTATATATATTTCCTGGGCTTCAATTCAAAACTTTATACTTAATAAAAATATCAGTTGGGTTCAGCACTGTGCTGTGTGTGTATATGTGTGTGTGTATGTGTGTATGTGTGTTAATATTTTTGGCTTTGGTATTTATATAAAATTTCTTGGGGTTCAAATCAAAACTCTATATTGGATAATAATTTGTTGCACAGCATGATGCAATATAAATAAACCAGAAATAGGCCACAACTTGGCCACAAGTGGACCGGAAGTAGGCAAACCGGAAGTGGACCGGAAGTGGACCGGAAGTGGACCGGAAGTGGACCGGAAGTGGACCGGAAGTAAACCGGAAGTGGACCGGAAGTGGACCGGAAGTAGACCGGAAGTGGACCGGAAGTAAATATGTGTGTGTGGGTGGGTGTGGGTGGGTGTGGGTGTGTATGTAGGTGGGTGATATACAAATTGAGCCTGGTATCCAATTGAACTTAAACCTGAAGTAAATATGTGTGTGTGTGTGTCTTGGCCTACTTTTATGTGTAGTCAAAAAAATATCAAGAGGGGCATATTTTTGACAAGTTTATGGACAACAATCTCAGAGAAGTGCCTTTTGTAAGTATAAACAAATCAATCTGAGGGGGGTCATACTTTCTCATGGAGTCCATGAGGGCTTTTTTACAAAAATCTTGGATTAGACAGAGTTCCACACTTGAGCAAAAAACTCATATAGGCATGTTGAGCTTGTTTTAAGTATAGACAATTCTGCTTGAGGGGGGTTCATACTTTCCTGAGCTGGTAATAGGACAAATACAACTACTCAGGATAGATTGGTTTTGATTGATTGATTGATTTAGTTTATTTTACTTCGCGTTTTGCGCCTCTTGGCTAATTTGCGAAGATGGGGATGAGTGATGAAATGATGAAATTGATGAATGGACATTCACAAACAACCAAGCCCGACCGGGATTCGAACCCGGGACCCTTGGCGTCTCAGCGCGATGTGCTAACCACTCGGCCACAGGGTCGAGCAGGCAGGATAGATTGGAAGCCCTGCTCTTGCTATTTGTAGAACAGGAAAAAGCTTAGTCTATTGATGAAAATGAAGTTATTGATAAGTTTAAAAACATTGTAACTTTTGACAGACGTCTCTTGTTATAGATGACGTGTATTTTGATGTATTTGTTTGTAACATTTATGAACGTTTTGTGTGTGTGTAATTTCTATGCAATTTGATTTTTTCTACTACATATATTCAGAAATTTTCAACACTGTCATTTAGTGACTTTATATTCCTTTACAAACATCAGTGCAGTTAAAGAGCCAAGTGATTGTGTTGCAAAATATGCTATTAAAAAGGTATAATACCTATTTTGTTTCTTTGTGCACACCCAAATATAAAGTTGTAGCTACGCCTATGCATTTATGCAATAGCGCAACAAGTGACGAATTCTAGCGAGCGTTAAATGTGACGTACAGCGCAGGGATGCCAACTACGAAAACGAAATCACTCCCAAGCAACCGAATAGCGGCCAATTTTCAAGACAGTCGCAACAGGATACGCGTAAATTGGGGTGCGGGGAATAGTCGGAAATACTGTATAACAAACTATTTATTATAGAATCAGCATACCTTCACATTGCTTCAATTCTCTGCTATATTTATCACACTCTTTCACATTGTCGGAAGACATTGGACATCAGTAACAATTCTACTAATATGTTCGCTGTCTGCATTTAAATGCTCTAATGCTCAAAAGATGGCACCTCTTATGTGCAAACACTTCCCTGTCACAAGTTCCTTTAATTTGGAGAACAGATCCAAGTCGCCGGGGTGCGTATGTGGCGAATATAAAGTATGTTCGAGTACTTTCTTCCTTTACCTTGTTAATAACTCTCGCACTCGTGTAGCGTTGTGGAACTAGATATTGTCGTGTAAGACAATGCGCAGTCTTCCCTGATGTAACCAAATGGTTACCTGTAAGGATGTAAGATTAACGTTGAAATATCATTTTCGAATATTTATATGTTGATAAGTTATCCATCGGTATACAATTTTGCACTTTCAAAAACATAATTTTAGCGATCTCCCATTTCCCACTCCTATGTATTGTTTTCGTAGGTTATTGGTCCGCCCTCTCACCTTGCATTAGCGACAGGGAGTATGTCGAACAACTATGCCTTCCTTTCTCCACATGCTAGAAGCGGCACAATTCACTTAGGTGACAGTGTTGGCACAACTTTCTTTCAAGCCATCGTATACTTAATTACTGAATTAATTATATGTACATTTTATTATCGCCATGCTCAAATAACACAACATGTACATAGAACATTGTCAAGGTAAATTATTCTTTCTACGTCACTTTGTTTATTAAAACTCAAAGCAAGTATCATATATTGTGTATATTAAACTTATAATTAACGAAGAATTGTTAATATTGCTTAAACTCGAAATATATAAAGAAAAGAGGAAGGAAATAACAAGGAAAGAAGAGTGCAAACAGTGAGATTTTTAGTGCATATTTTATAAGACGCGTTGCTTATAATGTTCGACACGGATTGTGAGCTAGATCGACTGGGCGATCCAATTACGAAAGGGGAAGCAGGTAGAAACATGCACGGAATTACACTGTGGGTTTCAGGCCAGTATTTCTTTGGTTTGTTTATCATTGTACATTTTTATTTACAACAGCAACGTCACTATGTTTGAATTTCTACGTTCTGTCAGCAAAAGAACACAATCCCACACTCCGTCACCCCTAATTTGCCAATGAACTCGTCCACTTAGCCCATGGGCAATTGCGTCGATTGTAGCGCAGATGTAGCTATCTCAATGCAGAACAACGACAAAAAAATCATATCTTAGTAACAAGTGAATAAATCACACAACATACTCTACCACCGAGGAGCCAACGTCTTATTGAAAAACAGAGTGATATGATATATTTCACAGGATACTATATTCTAGATGAATACAGCACTCAAGGGATAAACATTATTCCTATTATTTTCAAATTGTACATTTTGATGCTGAAGCAATCTGTTAACAGATGGAGTAACTAATACATTTTGAGTAACTACAATATAAAGGATCTATTGTAACATTATTTTTTTCTCAAACTTTCCATTCTTGTGCTTACCTTTTAAGAATAACAGCGTTCAATTTGGTTCTGATTTTTCGTTTGGTAACAGACTACTAATAACAGCATCAATCGAATATCTTACTGTTTGCTGCAAATACACAGAATATGAATTGACCAGCTCGAGTTTTATTATTATTTGTACCATCTGGTATTTTTTCTAGAGTATTGCAGTTCCTCCACAAAGTCCACTTGCTACCACTGACATGTATCTCCCAACGAAAGCAATGTGCCAGCGTAGTGGCTTACAGTGTCGCCTTGCTATCAAGAAGATAGTTGATTTTCAATCTTTGTGACCTGCGCTTAATGGTCGCAAACAGAAAAAAAATATATAAAAATTGTTACGTAAATGAATTGAACCTCGTTAAATTCTACATACAAAATGTAAATTTTACAACGCAGTGGCGGCAATTGAGTTCCAAAACTGGAAGGGGGGGGGGGACTCAAGGGTAGATTACTTTCACTTGGTACATAAGATTTAGGCCGAAACACGCCCGCTCTAATAAAGAAGATTAATAAAGACGATTTTATAGTACGGGGGAAAAGTGGCAAAAAAGTGGGGAGGAGCAACTACCCCCCCCCCCAATAAAGGCCGCCACTGGAACAACGTGAAATTTAGAGACAGACGTGGACGAGATCAGACACTTCTACACTTGTCGAGACGAGACCGAGAGCGAGACAGACCTTGGCAAAATCGAGGCGAAACTGAGACTCATTCAACCAAACCAAATTAACTTTGCATTGCGACTTCCCGAGATGTACGTGATTATTTAGACACACACTACATATCTTGCTTATAAGAAGGCAACACTGCAACATGTCATGTATTTATAAAGAATAACCGTTAGATGTAATTGTGGTTAAATATACATTCGGGATCTAGTGTTGTTAAGGGTTCGTAGCGTCGGAAAGAAGCGAAAAAAAATATTGTATGAAAAGTGTTTGCCTTAATGACCTCATACGCTGTTGTGAGGTGACATGTTTTATACTTTGTCTGTACTACTACACACATATACACTGTATGTGTATCCCAGACAGTACAAAATCTCATCGCGATACCATACTTATTAAAATTGGTCTTGCGAACAGTATACAATTAGAAACACATCAAGACATATTGAATTTATTTACTTCTACCATCTGGCCGGGAGTCCGGCTTCAATGAGGTTCTTCTAAGGAAGTTGTTCTCAACCTTCTTCAGTCCGGGACCCACTTCATGGGACACATAAGCTTGGGCGCCGGCAGAATTACTTGTAATTACTTTATAATCATTTTTTTTGTTAACATCGAGTACTTTAATAAGCCCTCTTTCACGCTTACATAAAAAAAATACACAGGGAAAAGTGAATATATAATTTAAAACACTTCTTTACTATATTCTAACTAAACACACATGCTGAAGTTGAAAACATTATTATTCTTTACACACCGAAATAATGTAACTAGTGTGCAATGGTAGAGCGTGAATAACAGAAATGTAGAGTTTAGACTACGTTCAACACTGGTTGAATTTAAATTGTTAGAACAATAGCCTACATCTTAGAAATTTAAATGTAATAGGTTTTTAAGACATATAAAATAAATCGTCGAGCCCGACCTCACGACCCACCAAACGCCTCCTCGGGACCCAGCAGTGGGTCGTGCCCCATAGGTTGAGAAACGATACTCAAAGGTGTAAATCTGCTAAGTCTGTCGCAGGGAGAGAAATTTCTGGTACGTAAAGCATATTCTCAGGATAAAGCAGTTATGTTAGCATGCAATGTTATTTGGGCTTCCCCGGTGACGTGGTTGTAGCATAGTCAATCTTGTAATCGATTGAGTCATGGGTTCGTTACCCGCTGGAGGCACAAAGTGGTCGGGATCGCACTAAGAATGGAGAGTGCAGTCCCGATTCTCAGGACTGGAATACAGACCCGAAATCTGTACCTGGGGGCAAATCTGGAGGGTAAAGGTGGCCGGAGCGTGGTGCTGATCACATCATCCCCAAAATGGCCTAGATAGAGAATGTGTAAGGCCCTACCGCCACATCCCCTAAATGTGCCTTCTTGGCACGGTACTATATGCACGGCATACTTTACCTTTTTGTTTCAGATGGGACCCCGAAAACATGGGAAAAAGATGCCATGATTGATACAGTGCGCAATAAGAAGCTGGGATACAAAGCAGGCAGGAAGCTGTGCAATGGTCACAGCGAAACTTCAAGAGATTATGTCAAAATGGGATAAGGTTGCAGTTGATATAAATGACGATATTTAATATGACAACTCAATTGACGACAAAAACAATGACGATGATTTCTGAATTTTGCTAAATTTTTTTTTTTTTTTTAATTTTCTATAAATATAAATGTTAAATTAATTCACTACATTTGTAAATAATATGAATATTAAAGCTGAAATAATGAAAATAAATTTTGAAAAATTATTACCTCTTTTATCGGATTTTTTTATGGGGACGAAGTTAGGAGCACATTTTTTTTATTTTACGTATCGAAATTATTTTTTTGTGACTAACAATTGATTATACAGGTGATTTGGCTTGGTTTCTAGGTAAAGGGATAGTTAACGAAGGTAAAGTCAAATTTTGGTAATATTATCCAGGTTAGAAAAAGTGACCAGTGGACGAAATTAGCATCACGTACCTTACGTAAAATTTAAAATGTGCATAATCTTCACATGTAACCATTATGAAGTTTCGTCGAAGTAGTTACAATAATTCAAAATGAATTTACATGAAGAGAAGGAATTGGTATTTAATCAATGAAATGACATCTACTAACGATATTGGAACTAGGTAGTTGAATATTTTATTTTACAAACAAGAGATGTATTATAGGAGCAATATGCATGAAGATCACCAATACAAGTGGTGTAATATGATGGCATTTTTGAGTGACAATTATTTATACAAGCAAGGTAAAAATACACGGTTTTACGAACGTAAAACTTTATTTGATCATAAATAATAACATGCGGGATGAGAGTTTCCTCACATAATAACAATAACTGCTTAATAAATTAATGATGTTCTTGATCTGCGTTATCTTGGTGAAAATGAAGTATTTATATTTCTGGGAGAATCGAAGACTTTTCAATTTTGACTGTCGAATATTCTTCACCTGCAGAAAAATTGAGACATATTGATTAGTACATATTACAACAATTGTTAATACTGAATTACAGGATTTGAATTATTAGAACTACTCATTACATAATTGCACTCCAATTTCTTCATAATTGTAAGATTACAGCCATTCCAATGGACGATGAACGAGAAAATTTTATAAATCAAGGTAGTTCTTGATTGTTCAACAATTAACTTACAATCAAGTGAGTTCTGGGGAAGATATCAACTTTCGAGACTTAAAATTGAGTTTTGTTTGCAGAGGCTAATAAACAGGGAACATAGCGAACTCCTGGCTTGGTGTGTGATGACTGCAGTGTTCGGTAGATGTCGGGAAAGTCGAGTTTGAGTCTTCTTGGCAGTTCGCGCTGTTGGCCTTGTAAAGCAAGTACATGATGTATTGTGTTATTTATGCATTGTCCTTCAATCCATGAAAATCAGATTAATATTAGTACTTGAAATTTGGGATAGCTTCAAGTAAATCATTAAGACATTTGCCGAGAAAATAGTAGTCATAGCTATTTTTCTGTAAATTAGTTACCTGATATGTCCATAATAATCCTCAAATTCTCCTTTGTTCCTTCAGTACCTCTGATGTTCAATGTAATTCCTGTCGTACGCTTGGTAGCCTGCATATCCTTGATTCTTTTGTTCGAAAATCTTTGCCAGGCCAGTAATTGCAGCCAGAACAAGAGACACTTTTCCTACAAGAAGAGCCTTGAATGCCAGGAACTTGGCGGCGATAACTCCAAGAGTGATCAGCAGAGTGTAGAATCCTCCAGCGGCAGCGATTGGGAGAATGATCCTATCCTTGATGCCACCTAGAAATAAAACAACAGTCTTATCATATAAAAGTGTTTGTTCTCATTCATTCACTAATCAACGTACAGCCCAAACCCCTGCACTTCGAGACCTGAAAGCTTAGGGGCGTCTTCCTCTCGTGACGTAAGCACACACTAAAAACGGATTTTTAGAAATTGAACCCTAAAAAGGCATCAAAGTTCATTTGTTTTATACGTTTACGCTTTACAGCCCGAACTCCTGAACCTAGAAAAATCAAAACACTTCTATTATAAAAAAAAGCCACGAGATGGCGTTGTGTGTACCATACATCTAGATGTGATTGTATTTTGCGAACAAGAAGTAAACGCGTAGTTAGTAAATGCGTAAATATAACTTATATTGCAGAAATTTATTCAAATCAACATCATCCACAATTATGTATCAGTTATTGAAGTTCCTGCTGTCATGTATCAGCACTTGCAATGGGTATGTCAAAAACAATAATTATAGATTTTTCAATTTCGGAATTCTGAACAAGCTTGTAGACTTGTTGTAGTATCTCGTAATTATGCTTATTAGTCTTAAAATAATTTTAAGGAATCTGTTTTATTCGTCTTGAGACATGAGAAATTCAGAATCCGTAAAAGGTCACTAGGAGGATGATAAAAAGAAGATAAATAATCATATTAAACGAAACCCTTAGCTCTATATAATTCCAAATATAGTGGAGTTCAAGTTACAGCAGTCCAAGGTTGGTACAATTTTCGTAGTGGCAATTTAATTAATAATATCATTAATAAACAATTTGGATGCAAATACTGGATTGATACACATTAATTATAAATATATTGGCCATGACAATATCACTTTACATTTAATCTTGTTAGATTAAGGCTTTCATTTTGAAAGCACCAATTTGTTTGACTTCTTATTCTAAGTCCACTTTATGCACAGATCAGAACCTAACCAACAGTTTAAATTTAGATCAGAAGCACCATGCGCCTCCACCGAAAATTCCAAATTGTGTGCGTGTTTTTCATGTAATTTTCAAAACATTTTTCAAGGGCCAATTTTGAGATGCTGATTATTTGATTATGCAATTAGTGTAAAATGGTTACTAAACTAATTAGAAGAGTTTGAACACAGTGAAACCTTCCCTTACATACGAGATATCAGATGTCATCAAGTATTATACTGGAAAATTACTGTTAAAAGATACATTTAAAATTGAAACTTGTTTTGATAGAGTATTGCGATTTTTCCACCACTGGACTAAGTTGAAGGGAAAATATAAACAAATAAAGTTAACTCACGTGCTTCCTGGACGTTAAAAGACAAACTCTGGATCAGTTTTGGGAAAATCTCAGAGAGAAGAGAATTCCAGTCTTGGTTCATGATGGCCCTCGAGGTGGCAACCCTTGTAGTCTCGTCCCCAGCATACTCCAACTTTACACCATCAGCCAGATTCAAGGATTTCTGCTGAATCAACTTCTGCAAGTTCTTGACAATCTTTTGCTTGATGCAAAAGAAGTCTCCATCTTGCAAACAAGAGGTCAACTGTCTTCCAACAGATTGTTCAGGTTCCTCAACAACATTCTCGCTGGCGAATGCGACAGCGAAGGCAATGAATAACACAGCGAACGTCCTGATGCAAATCATCTTGTATGCTCTGACGACAGAAGACAAATTGATGCCATGCTTTGCCTCGGTACATCTTTTATATTCCACTAACCTAACTTTCTACTTTTATTTTGCTCGTTAAAGTCGATAGTAAAAGCGAGTGCTCACGAAAATATTTGCTTTTTATTTGACCGTTATTACAGTTTCATTACTGTACAAAGTATTACCATCAAGTTAATAGTTTTTTTACAAACTTAAGTATTGATGCTGGATATTTTCACGTATTAATATTTCATAAAGCTTCTTTCTTACAATGAAATGCCCAAAAATGGAGTAATTATCGCAAAATGAAGCACGAAAGTACATTGAAAACTACGGACGAAGTTAATTTGAAATTCCATTACATCATAATGAGTCATTGGCTGAATCATAAGCTTAATTTCGGTCCAATGTCAGTAAAAACAGAGTGAACACCTAGAGTTAAAAATCTGAAGAAGAAAAAAACACTGCAATGTTTTATGAACCAGGTGAGATGGCAGGGTATCCCCGATGGAGTAGTGGTAAAGTTGTCGCCTTGTAATCAAGGGGTCCCGAGCTCTATTCCCGGTCTGTGTATACAAAAGTCACTCGTTACTGTAGTTACTCTGGAGAAACCCACATGTAATAAAACTAATACAGAATATTAAAGAATAATAATCTATTCTAGACTTTCTGAAATGTAAGGAATTTATTAGAAAAACTGAAAAATAATTTCTTGGTTTAAAAATAATGTTAACAGTAAACAAAATACTAACACCAAAAACCTCATAGGTGGCTGTAATAGTACTCATGCAAGAAGAGGAAATATATTTGATTGATTCTTTAGTGGTCGATTTTCGATAGAAGTTTCCGGGTTCAAATCCCGTCCTTCTCGTCGCGTTTAACCAAAGGTGGCAGAAAAGGGACGCTGAATAACAAATACAGATACAAATTGATTGCTTTATTTTATTTAACGTCGCTTCTCGTCTAATTTTGGCTTATCGTGACGATGAGATAGATAAAGGAACAGTCACAAACGCATATGAACGACAAAGAGCAGTCCTCACAGTATTATTCAAGCTATGGCCAGAGCCTCGTTAGCATTCAGAAATGCAGCCCAGTGTGACATTGTTTTGTTCGCAGATAAATATGTACTAGAAAACGATAAAGTTGTAGTTGTGGAACGCCTGTCTGTGCCGAAATGCCGAAAGAGGAATTCAGATCCCCATCAACGATGCGAACCCTACCATAATGATGTTGAACCTAACACAATTTGCCGGCCCCGTGGCGGAGTGGTTAGCACATCGCGCTACAACGCCAGGGGTCCCGGGTTCGAATCCTGGCCTGGGCATAGATGTTTGTGTCTATTCATCACCTTCATCATATCATCACTCATCCCCATCTTCGGAAATTAGCCAAAAGTGGCACAAAAAAGCGAAGTGAAATAAAGCAAATCAAATCAAAAACCTAACACAATTTGAGCTTCGTTGGCACCTAGCACCCTGTGTTTGCATAATGGGAAAATCTAGCATAATTTGAAAACTTGCTTCTTTGAGACGGGTAAATTCACTTCAAAAGACAATTTAAGTAATTAAATATAAAATTAAATCCTGAACGTATTTCTGGTCGACATGCTTTCCCAATCACAACCTCTTTTCTTCAAATTTTCTTTATTCTTCCCAGTTTACCTCGTGAGTAACATTACATTGCAAGAAATCGGTAGAAAGTTGTAGGGCACAAATAAAATAAATGTTCCGCTTTGTAATCGACAAATCATCTCAAAATTTCTCTAGTTCAATGTTGAACTCATCTCAGAAAGTAGGTGCGATGCATAACCTAAAATTACAATCATCCAAAAAATAATAATTATAATAAATTTTTATTACTAATTATAGATAATAGTAAGAATTCTGTATTATATAGATCCTAGCACAATTTATCAGCATTTACGGGGTAGATAATGGTGGTAGATAGGTGTTGAAGATGGGGATGTTGGGAGAAAATAAACAGGTAGGTAGGGATCTGAAGGGGATCGGTTCAGAGAAATATAGGGAGGGGGAGAGTTCTGGAGAGAGGAATGCAACATCTATGGGATTCTATATGCACAGACAAGTAACTTCTATCTTTCCTTGGTTGTTTATTTACTTATTTTATTTACCAGAGAATTCCAAGAGCATTACCCATTTTACACTGGAATGTTAAAACAATGGAAAATAACAATAGAAAGTAACAAAAAAGAATAACAACATAAACTAAAATACACACATGTGATAAAGTGACTTACATATAATTACACAATAGTCTTTTGCATTCAAAAACGTATTCGGTTTGCTAAAGTGTTGTATTGGCCGACTAGTCTGTGGAAGAGAGAATGCTGGACGAGGCATAGTCTTGTGAAAAGCTGAGTGCACCTTGTGGTGCGACAGGGCACTCGAAAGTGATTTCCTGGAGAAGGCGATCACTTCTAATGTTCCCATTGGTTATTTTATGGAGGAATATATGGACTGCAAGTTTGTGCCTATCGTGATGAGGATGGATATTTAATATTTTCAGAAGGATGGACTTTTGCAAGTGTTTTGTGGATGGAGTTCTTTAGCGAACAACAGCCAAGAAGAAATTTAGAACATATTTTTGTCTACACACGGCAACGGCGTAATATCGGATTCTATATCTCTTATTGCTTAAGGCATTACCTCAAAATTAATGTAAGGTTCTTACACGGGTGGTGCCAAATAATTTTGACCCGATGGGCAGGAACTATGATATAATAATCAAGGCCCATGGATCGACTGCCCTGGAAGGGCCTTGGCCTATCTCCCGACTGCCAGTCTCCCTCGCACAATCCTACCTAGAGGTGTGGATATCTTCAACCGGTAATGGGGTGACGTGGGGTCAGCACGTCGAACCCCGTCCTTATAGGAGTAGTTACGCTACTCACTCGTAGCTCCCCAATTTCCTCACGATGGTGGGTTGCAACCTGTCCTATACACAGGCCGAAAACCCAGAGACTGAACCCAGGTGGACTCGATACCATGCCGTCCCGCAGTCGGAATCCAAAGCACAGCGCCTTAGACCGCACGGCCACAGAGGAGGACGGCAGGAACTATATACTCCTCACAAAAAGTTAGGAATATTATTATGTCTGGCAATAGGCGATAGGCACGGTGGCATATGTCTGTGAAAAGACGAGAACGCCCGCCAGACAGATACCATGTGTTGTTGAATTCCAAGGCCGTGTCTATCACCAATTGTCTAATATAACAATATTCCAAACCTTTTGTGCCGATTATATTAATAAATTATGGTGGGCAAGATTTAATGAATATATAAGTAGGGGCATGGGGGGAAATTCCCCTTCACATTAGTTACTGGAACCTCCCTATTACATATTAAACGCCACCTCTTTGGGAAGGGGAGCTTATATATAATATCCCGATGATGCGAAATAGTTATTATTATACACGCATCTGTCCATCTTTTCATCTCTATGTCTTTATATTTATCTTTTGTAAACAAGGGGTCCAAGGTTCGATACCCGGTGGAGGTAAAAAAGCCCAACTGGTCAAAGAATAAACTTTAGGAAACCCAGACTTTTCGCCTCCAGTTGTGTGAATTTAAAGAAGGAGGGAGCGGTGTTGCTACACGCCTGTACAGTCGTACACGACACCTTTGCTGTCAACATACACCCTCCGCTTGCATTTTAGGGACATGCAGGGAATCGGAGACCCATTCGCTTGCTACGCGGAGCCAACCATTAGGCTTCGCCCTGCTTTGGCCTTGTTGAGGGTGCCACCTGTTTCGAAAACGACTCCAAACGAAAAATTTGCCAAAATTTCCCCTCACCACGGCAACTGGACCAATCCGATTGGTTCAGCGGTTCATGGGACCCTCCACGACATTCGACGTAAAAAAAGACAAAAATATAATTTTGAAGTCTCTTCTTTCGCCGAACAGGGTTATGTTGTTCGGATTCCAATTCAAATTGTAGGTTCAGTCCCAATTAGCCTATTTGTGTATAAAAGTGAACTTAAAAACACATTTCTATTTATCTTCTTCTATCATAGTTTCTCGAGCTACCTCTATCCCTCAAAAGTGTGCTATTGGAAATGATTCATGAGCATTTCTATTATCGACAATATTCACAGGACATTCTTATATTGGTAACATTTGTCTTGATTGGGTACACAAATGGTCAGAATATTTTTTGGGAAAATTCAGTCTTCACAGACATTTGAAAGTACAGAAGAATAAAAAGAAGAAAATGAGCGCTCGCAACTCAAGGAAAGATTGTTGTTTCAACTTGTTGAAACACGTTGACCGATTTTGATAAAATGCAATACATTATCAATCCTAAATGTACAGTAGCTTGTAACGTCTCACTATCCTCTTCAGCTCCTAAACTATACCCTATACACGTAATTAATTTTTTTAGTTAGCGATGGTACCGAGGGGTGACGAAACGAGACTTGACATTTTTTCAGTCTCGTTTAAGAAATTTTTCTTTTCTGGATTCGGCTGTATATGCGACCTATTTTCTGAGTTAATTTCATGTGCTGGGTTCGAAAATGTGTAAGTACAATTTAATTGTTCCTGCTAATGAACTCCCGCTAGAAGGAAATATAATTTCCAACATTGTGAGGGAGTGAATTAGTTGTTTCTTGAAGTCAGTCTTGAAGCTTTCTTAGAGAAGAATGATGAAAAGATTCTCTCGGGCTATCGACCAGTTGAGTTGTGGAAAAGATTCCAAGCTTCAGCTGAAGATGAGAATGACGCTAGCTCTCGAAAGCTTAGAATCTTTTCCACGACTCACCAGGTCGATAGCCCGAGAGAATCTTTCTTCTCATTCAAAGCATGATTGCAAATTTGTAAATTTAACAAAATATTGTATTTGCCGAAGGTTCACTGTGACACGTCCGTCTTTTTAAGAAAGTCGGCAGCGATAGTGTCAGCATAAAGCTGCATAAATTATAACACGTTACACAACAAAGTATTTAATCAATCCAGGTCAATTCTGTTACTTGTGGAGGAGAGTGACTGTGAAGTTGAATACTGTCAAAGCGACACCTGTTGCAAATAAAACGCAAGAATTTTTTTTCGGGTCCAGACTTAATGAAGATAAAACGTGGGTCTCAGACATGATGTCAATTGCTGTACCCATGTTTGCAGCGCGAACTGAAGGATCATACCAGTGACTTGTTTGCTGTCTCGAAGAGTAAAGTTTGAAAAATTGACAGATGATGAATTGAGAGAATGTGTTTTCATTGGCTCTCATATACATCAGTTAACGACAGATACCAAGTTTGACCACAAGCTCAGGGAAGTTGAGCACGAGGAATAGGTTTCGGGGAAAAAACATGATAGAAAACTTTCTGGTTAACAGGCAAAGTGAGAAAGAACTATGTGCAAGTGGTTGAGGAGATGCCAAGGGGTCAAGAGACGCCATGTCACTAAAAGCCATTTGTATTTTTTCCAGCCAACGTAGGAGTTGTGTCAGATGAGTGCTGAAAGTTTCTAGCAGTCAATTCAAGTCTTAGAACACAGGCTCTTTTTCCCCGAACACAGTCTGCATTAAGCAGCTAAAGAAAGTTTCTCAAAAGAGAGGAAAAAGTTGAAAAAAATAATTTCATCAGTGTTATCAAGTGTGTCTGAAGAATTCACACGGTAAAGTAAATTTGATTTAGATAATTGTTTAAATTTCGTACGAAAATCTCGAACCAGACCGAGTCTCCTGAACACCAAATCTTGATTTTTTCTCGATTTTACAGAAGTCTCACTCAGTCTCGTATCGACAAGTCCCGAAAGCCCTGCTCTCGTTCTCGTCTCGATTTCCAGAAACTTGTCTCGGTTTTGGAGCTAAGCTGCACAGAAAGAAAAACTACAAGGAGATTCATTTTATAAGCTCTAACAATGCTCCTGACCAGAGTTATCTTTACGAAGTTCATAGTCAGCAGCAAATTATGTCAGGTATATCCGGTAACACACCAAAAGGAAAACCTTTATTTCACACACTAAACATATATTTGCGTTAAAGTGAAGGAGAGAGAAAATGAAATATATTTTGGCCATTTGTTAATGTTCATTAATGTTTATAGATTGTTTTTCATAACAGAATTTATTAAACAACTATATTATACAGAGTTATACTCAACAACATTGGTCTCTTGCATTAACAATAAATTACTCAACAAACACTAAGTATATAACAAAGATTCAGAAGCAATTCCTTCAGTAGGTTGAAACCGTATCCGCTTGACTGGAATGCGTTGTTAATGATACAAATCCGTTATTTTAAACTGACGCAATCCATAATCTGAAAGAATACACAAGATTTATGATCGAAACAAATTTATAATTGCTTTCCTATTTATTTTCTAAATTATTACCATTTTATTAATTTTATACTAATTTAAATATAACATAAATAATTGAGCTTATTTCCAGGTAAGGATCATAGTTTAAAGTAACAAATAGAAAAACAAAAACAATATGAATCAAGCTATCACTACCGACATCTATTGTGTGTTTTGCAGTTGTGTTTCTGTCATTATATCGTTTTGTTGATTACAAAGTTGCTCGTCTGTTATTATAACTGAGCATTGCTCATAACTTTTGAAAGCACTCATCGCATGAAAATAAGAGTATCATACCTGGCTACTTCAGGATATAGTACTTCAGGGATGTATTTCCTTGCTTCAGAACTGGATGTTCCTTGGGTGATCAAGATGTCCATGGTCGTATGCGGCGTAACTTTCAATCCTGTAGGGGGGAGGGCTGTTCTTGTTCTGATTGAAAACCTTCGCCAGACCGGTAACCGCTGCGAGAACCAGAGATATCTTTCCTACAAGGAGGGATGAGAACCCAAGGAACTTGGCTCCGATGACTCCCAGGGTGAGTAAAAAGGTGAAGAATCCTCCAGCGGCGAGGAATGGCAAGATTAGCCTCTGTTTATGGCCACCTGAAAACGAACAACAACGACGTTCAAAGTACAAGCTTCTCAAATAATATTTCATTCTAATTATTAACTCTATCTGAGCACTAATATTAATGTAATACTCGTTGTTTTTGTTACGCTTAATATAATGAGTGGAATTATTTGACACTAGAGGACACTCCTTGCATCTTTAGCTTGATCTGCTTTGAATGTGCCTAACGTTCTAACTTGCCAATTCTTGTTTACACAAAATTACAATTTAATATACTCATAATCATCAATTCCTTCCTTATTCTTTTATTAACAACAACTATTAAAATTCTATTTCTCTATATTTAGTACTCAGAAAATCTAGTTACAAACACATATTTAGTCCCGACAATAAGCAAAATTTGCAGTAAAATAATGTTCAATTCTACATTAAGTAGTTCTTTCGATAGGTACAATCATAATAATCAAGATGCTAAAAAGTAAAAAAATATCACTGTAATGCGACATTTTTCAAACTGGGAAAAATAATTGTAGAATTTTATTTGTATATTAAATTTTCAAAGTATTAACTATATCATTCATGAACATCAAACAAGTGTGAATAAAAATAAGCTATCTTACGTCCTTCCTGAATCTTCCAGTAAAGATTTTGTGACAACGTAGGGAAAACTTCAAAAAGTAAGGTTCCCCAATCTTGCTCCACAACAGCCCTTGTTGTAGCCACCTTGGTGATGTCGTCACCCGTGTATTCTAGTTCTACACCTTCCAACAGGTACAGCGATCGTTGCTGAACCAGCTTGTAAAGGCTCTTGAGCACCTTATGCTTTAGACACGGAAGATCCATTGTTGCCAGGCAATCTGCAAATGCCCTTCCAGTAGCCTCGTCCCATTGTTGTTCAACCGTGTCGCTGTCTGCACGTGTTGTGGCGAGTAACGCCAATATGGATAGAAGCAGAAGAGACGTAAGGGAATGCATTTTCTGAGAGCTTGGTTGTAACTGATGCATCCAACGCATGCTCTTGTTTTATATAGGCAGTGGAAAGTTAGGTTGTAATTTCACATGCAGACAGAATATTAATATTTAAAAGGATTCAGTCGTAAAGATAACATGCACGGAGGAGCTTTCCCTTTCAAGTAACCTGATTTGTACATTTCATTACACTGTATTGTGTTAACAACATGTGTTTGGAAGCATTTTCACATGAATTCCAACATTTCATAGGTTATTTCATTTCTGCGGACACTTGTCTAACGTTGTTAAATAAAATGAGGGTGCAAATAGCCCGAAGTGTTGACGCACTCAACAATTTTAATTAATTCATTCGTAGTTATATGATTCGAGCATAATTTTCTTAAGCTTCACAATATTGTCACCGGAAGAAGCCACGTTTTTGGACCGTCACGCTCCAAGGGTACGGATCAGAACATTGTATCATCATTGTCTTATTGGTTATGGAACCGACCAATGACTTCTCTTACATCGCTATAGGCTTCATTACAATGAATATACACATATTTAATATAGCGTTGATTTTAAGGATAGCAATCGAAATGCAAACGTTACATCTGAGTGTTAAAGTTCACACCAAAATACCAAGTTTACACTGTCACGAATCGATCCTTGGTACAGTGGGATCCATGAGTATTACAGTGCAAATTGTCCATGACTATTATCATTAATTTTTGTCTTGCATCGTATGCGATTTTAAACGATGGATTTTTATGTATGTTGGCGCAGAAGTTGTCAACAGGTTGTCTTGAGTTTTCACTTAATTCTTGAAGCTCTTTTTGGGTCAAATAACGTGCACGAACATGGTGATGGACAATTTGCACGGTAATACTCATGGATCCCACTATACCACGTACGTGAGCAATTAGTACCTAGGTACTCTTAAGTCGTATCCACTGGCTTGGTTTAGACAATATTAAGTCTTCAATTTTGACAGTTTTTCAGACATCGACAGGTCACATTAGATCAATTGCTTCACACGAGCAGGCAACCCTATAGAATCAGCTAAACTTTAACATGTATTAGATAGCGCTGATAGTTCTCCAAATATCATAGCGTCTGAAACGGACTGCGTACAAAAATACTATGTCATTCAGCTTTGTTTATTAGTACCTTTAAAAGGACATACATTTACAGGCATCAGTACTTACAATATCAACCTAGCAAGTGTTGTATAGTATCATTCTTACGACGGTATTAAAATAATTATGCAATAAAAGCATGCTAACTTGAGTTCCGTTTAACTCTCAACTTGAAATTCTGAATGCCCTCCTTTTAAGATTAATGTTTATTATTGGTAATTTTTCATCAACTAATAATAATGCATGGTTGATCATATTTGGTTATAAATTGAGCCATATTTTCACATATATTTGACTTTTCATCACATAAAAATGGAAATTTAGGAGCAGACCAATGAAAAATTCGGAATGCATTTTATGTTTTCCCATATATGATACACGAAGGGTTACCGATCACAGTCGTATGTAATGCAAATGAACAAGATATAATACGATAACCATATTGTGTTTATCGTGCTCAAACAGCGCCATAGGAGAATTAAAATAATCGGTGGCGAGAATAGTTCAATTATTCCAGCACCAGAAACAGCAATAAAATTACGATATATTTTTTTGCATTTTAATGTATTCTGAACGCATTATATTATTTATAATGGAGTTTCGAAGGCTCTGGTGTTCAATCACCCTCCATATTCAAATGCAGATGTGACTTACAGTACGGGACAAATCGAACAATGCTTTGTTATTACTAGGGAACGGATTTTAAGGTGCAGCACCTTTCCCAAAATATAGCTGTTTTCATACCAATCGTTTGAGATATGTATTTTAGGACATGAAATCAAGTATAATGAACACACTTTGTTGCACTTTTTTGCACCTTCTCGTGATATTAGCACTTTGTCCCCTTCCCCCCAACCCTCCTTGATGCTTCAGCACCTTCTTCCTTCCTTTTCTTTCATGTTTTGTTAAAAAAAAATGGACAGAAAAGTACATGATTTCCACTCTTCTTGAGCAGCTCCATAAATTCATATAGTCTCATTATGTAGAGCAGAACGAGAACTACAAAATGATATTGCAGATCCAATAGTTCCCAAGATAATGTAGCAAAACCCGCAAGAGAAAATAAAAAGACTATTCTATTCTATTCTATTCTAAACATCAACAAAACCTATTTGGTTCTCTATGCGGTCCGCGCACATTATACAGGGTGACCTGTAATTAGATGTATTACCTGAAAGGGGTTCAAGTAGAGGCATTTGCAATAAATTTGACCATATGATATACCGTCCGAAAATTAGTAGTTTTCGAGATAATCAAATTTCTATTATTTTTTTAAAAGAATTACAATTTTACACATAAAAAGATGAATTGAGAAAAAAACTGCTCATTGTATGGCACCTATTTTAGCGTTTTCTTATAGATAACAAATAAGTGGTTCGTTGAAGAAAAAGTTTTTCCCCAAATAACAATTACATGTAAGTAACGGGTGAGTCTAAACGTACAAGTGGTGATAAAAAAATACACTCTTAGTTCACTAGGCAACGTAGCTATTAATAACAAAAATGGTATGGCAACGAAGCGTACAAATTACTTAAATTACTTCCTTGAGTCATCAGCTATCCAACAAGGTACAAATGTTGCTAACATTCACATTTGTGTACAAGGAATAACACTTGATTCATTTTCATGTGAATGGAATCAATGAACATTACAATTAAAGAGCATTACACGTCTTGCTCAAAGTGGGCACCTCCGTTACGAATGCAGGCACGCAGGTTTTTACGGACATTTGGTCTCGTAATGTGATGGTGTCCTTGATGTGTCGACCAGCTGTTAAGATCCTCTCCCTGATATCTTCTTGCGAGTTTACCGGTGTGTTGCAAGACGTCGCAAGGCGTTAAATCAGGGGATCGAGCCGGCCAGGGAATCGGGCCGCCTCGGCCAATCCATTTCTTTGGATAATTTTCATCCAGCCACTGTCGCACGCCCAGGCAGAAGTATGGATGGGCGTCATGAACAATCACTTGATCGAGCCATTTTTCCTGCCCCAAATCTTAAATGGCATAACTTATGAACAGTTTTTGAGGAACGGGATGGCAATGTTGTTGGAGGATGTGCCTTTAGCTACAAGACGTGACATTATTTACCAACATGATGGCTGGTCAGCTCGATCCCCCAATCGATTTGACGCCTTGCGACTTTTACATTTGGTGCCACGTTAAAGGCTTAGTTTACAAGATACCGGTAAACTCGCAAGAAGAGCTCAGGGAGCTCAAGGAGAGGATCTTATCAGCTGGTCAACACATCAAGGACACCATCACACCACGAGATCCGAGACCAAATGTCCGTAAAAACCTGCGTTCCTGCATTCGTAACAAAAGTGCCCACTTTGAGCAAGACGTGTAATGCTCTTTAATTGTAATGTTCATTGATTCCATTCACATGAAAATGAATCAAGTGTTATTCCTTGTACACAAATGTGAATGTTAGCAACATTTGTACCTTGTTGGATAGCTGATGACTCAAGGATGTAATTTAAGTAATTTGTACGCTTCGTGTTATACCACTTTTGTTATTAATAGCTACGTTGCCTTGGAAACTAAAAGTGTATTTTTTATCACCACTTGTACGTTTAGACTCACCCGTTACTTACATGTAATTGTTATTTGGGGAAAAACTTTTTCTTCAACGAACCACTTATTTGTTAGCTATCAGAAAACGCTGAAATAGCTGCCATACAATGAGCAGTTTTTTCTCAATTCATGTTTTTATGTGGAGAATTGTATTTTTTTAAAAAAATAATAGCAATTCGATTATCTCGAAAACTACTAATTTTCGGACAGCGTATCATATAGTCATATTTATTGAAAATTGCCTCTACTTGAACCCCTTTCAGGTAATACATCTAATTACAGGTCACCCTGTATGCAGAAGGCGCAGAAGAAGGAGAGCATTGAATAAAGGCAATATATCAGCACCTTTTTGAAAACATTTTCAGAACCTATTTTTCCCTGTCACGACCATAATGTTGCACCTTAAAATCCTTTCTCTAGTTATCACTTATTAATATTGTTCCCATAAAGCGTCTGTGTTTCCTACTTCAAGAAGAAGAATTAAAAGAAATGGCTCCAGCTCCTCCTAACCAGTTAATGGCTGTGAAAGGTTTTACGCCAAGATGTTGAATATTTCGTTTATCTGAAAAACGGTTGATGCTCAAAAGTTTGTTTGTATGGGTAAATTGGGCCTTCCCGATTGCATAATGGTCTTGTAAAATGTATTTTAATGTCAAGGGATAGATTAAATAGAATATTAACTCTCAGAATATGTCTCCATTGATGTTTTTAGAATATATGTCTTCATTGTGGTGGAGGTACATAGAGGTTCGGATCCCACTTTCAACTGTAGCCCCTCTGTGCATTAAGTGTATTAGAAACCTCTGGCTAACTGTTGATATTCAAGTGTTTATCCATTTTGGCAACTATTGATGTTCAATTGTTCATTCATCTGGGTAATTCTTGCTTTTCAATCCATAGTTCATCCGGGCAACTATTGATGTTCAATTGTTGATGTTCAATTGTTTGTTCATCTGGGAAATTCTTGCTAATCAATCCATAGTTCATCCGGGCAATTGTTGATGTTCAATTGTTCATTCATCTGGATAATTCTTGCTGTTCAATCCATAGTTGATCGAGCAACTGTTGATGTTCAATTGTTTGTTCATCTGGGAAATTCTTGCTGTTCAATCCATAGTTCATCCGGGCCATTGTTTGTTAATCCCGATTCTTCTGCCTGTCAATTAAGTCACATTAGCTAGTATTTATAGACGGTTAAGCTTTGCTATAGGTCATTCAATGCGATGTAGAGGATCTGGGGGTGAGCTCAGTCAATCTATAAGGAAAACCAAAGTCATCTATTGATCTTGTTTTTATTTACAAGAACTTTGAATATAATTGGTGACTGTTAGTGTATGTGTACACAATATCACTACTTGTATTTCATCTCGTACTCCTGCAAGGAGTCCTGGTTAATATATAGCATACACCTTTCCATCATGCCGTACTTTCCTTAAACAATGCGCAAACTCTGAACCTGAATGTGAATAAAGGAAAATGACACAAAAATTGAAGCAACGTCACGATCTAAGAGCACGGAGAAAATATCTGTAATTGCGATAAGTGAATGCTTCTTCGGGTAAACAAGTAAACAGCTCTAATAATATCTTTGTATTTCCATTAAGTTTTATTGCTTCGGGATGATCGTTTTACTGGTGGAACTGCTGCTTTTAATACTATGGCAGAAAGTATCTGTCCGATAGCATGGAATTGAAATGCAGGCATTAGGGAGTGAAAGTTTGAATGTATAATATAATCATTTGATATTATTCAAGCACGACGTTACATTTCTGAAGCTATAAGAGAAACGTGCATGAAGAAAGATTCTTCATATTGTAAGCATACGCACAGAACTCCAAATGTATCGAATCAAGATTGATGTTACAGAGTTAAACGTGTAATTTTGGTTTCGTGTCTTTTAATATTCTCAATTGATCTACTTTTAGTTTACCACACATGTGTCGCCCTGATCGTTTTGGGTAAACTCACCTTTTAAAACAAAGACTGAAACATCTATACAAAATAAATATTCTATGACTATAAATATTCCAGCATATTTAATTATTTTGTCTTTATCCTTAATTCAAAAAATTCAAGACGTATAGAGAATTATCACACGAAGATTTGTTAGTTACTAGATTTATTTGTAAGTATTGAAATTGTGATTTAATATACACGGGGAAAGATGTAAATAATGTTCTTGTCTAGGTATTTTATTGAATGATTTCGTTTAATTTACTTCGCATTTCTTTCATCGTGAAGATGAGAAAGAATGATGATATGATGAAATTGATGAAGGGACGCTCGCAAAGAACACTCATACCGAACTCGGGATTCGAACCCGAGTCTTACCGCGCTGTGCTAACCACTCCGTAAAGGAGGGCGGCTCTACATATTTTATCAACAAGCCTTTTGTGTAAGAAGGACCAACACTAAGTTCTGTGACACAATTTTCCCGCTTGCTAAAGGCTGATCCCTATGGCGCTAAAAAACCTAGGATAAAAATCTAGGTGTAGTTATTAGTTCTGAATCTATTTACTGAATTATTTCTACGAACTCTATATGAATTGGGTAATCAGCATATTAGTATTTGTGAGAGTGACACATAAAGATGAGGAAGTAATTCCTTATCTTTTATTTCATGTATAAAAGGAAAAGTAAAACACAAATGCTTCTCTTTCCTTTCTCGGGGGATGGAGCTGACTTTCGATGAAGGAATTCATATGTCAACCTCACTTCCACGTAGTACAACCCTGGGTAGTATTTTTGCAGGCTAACGTGGATCTGGCGCCTGTACTCAGAGACAGCTATCCTTTGTGTTGGGTGGTGTTATCTTTTATGCTCTCCATATTCCTAGCATCTTGTGATTACTCCCGTTTCGTCCTGTAACCCAAGCCTGACGCCGTATACTGCACGGCTACGGTGCGAGAACACACTAAAAATTAGCATATACTCCACTTTAAAATTCCATCAAAATAAACAAGATACTACAAAAAAGACTAGAAAATATTGTCATTCACAGTTTACTCAAAACTTGTCACTTCGAAAAAGCTACTTAGACTTGGCTCTGAAAAATAACGAATCCACAACTGCAAATACATTGCGTAAGTTAGAGCAACGCAAACACATTGTATAAAGTGTTTCATTGTTGCCAGTTGGGAGAGACAAATACAACGTACCATAGCGGTCACTGACTCCCTCACATTTGCTTTCCATGAAGTTAACCACACATAAGGACCCACGCATTCATGCTTGTTTTACCGCATCACACAGAACTCAAAATTTATTATATCACATTTGATGCACTTTTGGTGGCCAAAATTAAAGCACCCCCTCTTGAGAGCCCTCTGGAACCCATTCGAAGCATCAGATTGCGGTGATACTTGGTATAGAGGCTATGGAGATTGTGAGAAAGCGAATGCTGACGAAAAAAAAAGTAGTTAAAATTTTCACCACCAGGTGGAAATGTGGCGTTTAAATCTGGTACACCGTGAACAACATCCCGGGAAACGCTTCGCATTGATCTCACCGTCTTAAGCTTCCAAAGGGTCATTCACGTTGGCGGCGAGCATATTGAACACAGCTGTACTGACATAAACTAAAAATAAAGTTTTGCATGTTATTTGAGTGCCACATTTCTACCTGGTGGTGATTTTTTTTTTAATCTGCATTCGCTTCCCCATGGTCTTCGTAGCCTCTGTACCAAGTTTCACCGCAATCCGATGTTGCGAAGCTCCAGTTTAACCGAATGAGCATGACCTTCCGTTCAGTCCTGCTGGACGACGTAATACGAAATAGGCCTCCCAACACCAGACATGCTGCGAGCAACCGTCGACCATGCCGTGTTTCGAATGCAGCATGTTGCTGCCATATTGCACAGTTCTTGTAACCATAGTTCCTAATAAACATGCCAGAACCATTGTTCTCATGTGTTTGGTCTTTCCTGCCTTTTTCCTGTAACTATACCATGTTTTGACTGCTTACAGCGCCATTTCTTTACCCTGGTGGCGAGAATTGGAAGTATTTTTTTTTTTTTTTTTTGGATAATTCGCGAGCGCATTGCTTCATTAGCATATCTACGAAGTTTCAGACTGTTACTCTCATTACAGCCCGTGCTGTACCGTCACTTTAATTATAACCACCTGGAAATATTAGCAATGTGAAAATGACACGTTTTAAGTTCAAAAGGACAATTTTTTTAATGAGTACTTGACAAAAAAATTCTCAAAACAGTGGCAGTTCTAAACGTTTCCTTTCTAACCCTTATATATCCTTTTCACTTGCAAAAGAGGTGTATTCATGGATCTGTTGCATTCCATATGTAAGGAGGTATTGTTACCTTCAAAGCTTCCTTAGTCTGCCCGCATAATAAGCATCATTAAGTAATTTGCTCCTAAGAACTGTGTAAATAACCTCCCAATAAGGACATGGTTGTGTGCAACTATTCGATGTGTCATTATCTGTCAGACAAGAAGAAAAGTTGCGGTTCTACGAATGTACATGCACCCAAAGTATAATGCCGGCATTGGTTATAATAGCTTAAAGGAACCGCATGTATTGTGAAATCTTGCCTCTACGTGCAGCGTCTGTTGGTAAATTTGTAGGAATCCTTGGGAGAAGGTTCGTCCATACGAGGCCGCTAAGAGCGATGGGTGGACCCTAACGTACCGAAGGGCGCTGAGAATTCGTGGGAACAACAGGTGGAACACCCGTACTTTGAATCACTCCATATGGTGAGATGTTTTGCGGTAAAACCAATACCAGTAATCTCATGGGTGCTACCTTTTTCCTGGTCATAACCATTCTGGCGTTGTGGTTTCATGGTCACTAACATGGCCACTCTAATCAATATTCATAACTTAATATTTCTTTGAACAAGGGTAATTCTCCGGAAAGATATGGACATTAGACAAGCCCAGATATTTGTCGAGCCATTGAGTGAGAACGAAGGAGAGAGATAACTTTATATTTCCTAAAGTTGTATTCAGTAGTTTCCAAAGTGTACACCGCGGCGCCGCAAAATGTTCCAATATATTCACTGAAATAACATGATTCTTCCAAACATGTGCTCATTTAGTACTTTTTACACATAAAATGTTTCTGAATTTGAAATATGTGTTTACCTTTTAACTTAACCACACTAACTGAGCGTTGCAAGTGCTAGATAGGCCTACATTCTGACTTGGGCGCCGCGAAAGAATCTTGAAACACTAAGGGCGCCGTGAAACGAAAAGGTTTGGGAACCCCTGGTGCTAAGTACTTTAACTAACAGAACGTCATTCGATTGCAATATCTGTTTATTTGAATTCCAAATACCGAAATAGATTCGTGGAGCTGTGCATATCAATTAGGATATGTCAACTTTTACACAACTTCAGTAAAAGCTAATATACACATTATCGTACTAATGCTTTATATTTCCAGATATATCACTCTAAATACGCTTCTAATACGCGTACTAACAATGGCAATATACGCTTCCGGAAGTGATCAATAATCTGAAATGGAGCCCTCTATTGACGGATATTCACAATTCGTTCGTCAAAAGTTCACGCCCGTCTTGGTTTTTCCTTTATTCTTTGACACACATAATTATTAGTTAAAGGTCCAAGAATTTTAAATATAATCAATTCCGGTCCAGGAGAGAAAATCAGCAAGCGTAAATGGGTTCTGGACCTGGAAGAACCTTTTTATCTGTCAAGTATTTCAATTCGGTCCAGGAACCTTTTTACCAGATCAATTTAAATATGGTCCAGGGACCTTTTTTCAGAATCAGTTTAAATAGGGCCCAAGTTCCGTATTGAAATGAAACAATACGCAACTTGGATCGATTACGGACCTGACGATAAACAATTATCGACTTGTGAGCATGAAAGACTAATCCAGGTGGTGGCTGTCTCGAGAATCTAAGAAACAAGGTAGAAATGGGCGAAACACAAACGCTGCAGTCACGTTACCCCTCTCCATGTAGCCCCAATCTCTCGCGCGTGTTCCTTCACTTGGTTGTAGCTGGACTGCCGTTCCCTGTTGTAATATCTGCTGGGAACACAGCAGCCTCACGTTACCTCATCGACAGCTCCTATTGGCTGTGGTTCCTGGATCGGATGCCGGAGCAACCGATTTGTTTGAATTCAATGTAACGTTACACTAATATAGTCCATTGCGTTATGTACAGTATCTCTTCGACAAGGGAGTTTTTGAACCTGGCACACGACAGAAGAACAGCGTTTTCATTTATTCCTTGCGCTACGCTTATTACAACCGTAGTGTGACATTCCAATGTAAAACGTACTCGCAGACATTTTTAGAAGGCAACTTTTGATTGGTCAACCCTGGTCCAGGAATTGTAAATAAATTCAATCCCGGACTGGGAGAGAAAAACAGCAAACGTAAATGATTTCTAGACAGTGTATAACCTTTCCATATTTAAATCATTTCAATTCGGTCCAGGAACATTTTTTCCGGATCAATTTAAATACGGTCCAGGAACATATTTTCAAGGATGAATTTCAATTCGGTCCAGAAACCTTTGTTACGGAAGAATTTTTAATTCGGTCCAGGAAACTTTTTTCCCCGCATCAATTTAAATACGGTCCAGAAACCTTTTTCCAATGAAACAATACGCAACTTGGACCGAATTTAAATTGTGCGAAAAAAACGTTCCGGTCCTGCAGCGAAACCCAATAGAACCCATGGATTCCTGGACCTTTAAAAACACTGATTATTATTAATCACATAAATACTGATATTGGTACATTTCTCTTTTGGAAACTGACGAACTGCAATACAGGGTGAATAGGAAGTCACGAAAACAGTGGCAACGAATAGGTGGGGGAGGCAGTTGTGCCCTCAGTATTGTCTCTTAATCCTTGTCTACCAAGAAAAAGTAAGCTGTTCTTGCCTCACAGTTTTGGCACTCATTCGCCGCTACAGCATGAAAGCGTTTTTTAAAAAATTACATGCTGTTATAAGGAAGATTTTATGATGAATAGTAAAGTAAAAGTAAAGTGCTCCCCTGTGCTTTTGCACGACGCCATGAAGGCGTGTGGGGTGTGTGGAGTTAGGGCCCCACACTTTCTTGATCTGGGCCGAAGGTGGAAGTGATGTGATCAGCACCACGCCCTGGCCGCCTTTACCCCCCAGAGTTTCCTCCAGGTACCCAATTTATATGACGCTGAGTGGGCGCCGGAACCGCTTCAATAGGTGAAAAAAATCCCCGAGTGTCTCTCTAAACATGTTCAGTTTCCATAGTAAAATTGAATGATTTTTTTGTTACTTTGCTCGGTCTATAGACTTACCACCATAAGGCCATTTCAACCATTGTTGCAAAATTAATTGATTGTATTGTTTTATTTTACTTCGCATTTTTGTGCCACTTTTGGCTAATTTGCGAAGATGGGGATGAGTGATGTGATGAAACTGATAAATGGACACTCACAAACATCCATGCCCAGGCCGGGATTCGTACTCAGGACCACTGGCGTCGTAGCGTGATGTTCTAACCAGTCCGCCTCGGGTGCCGGCCCATTGTTGCAAAAATTCCAAGAGTTAGGTTCAACTACTCCAACATAATAACAATAAACTGAGTAGTTGATTACGCTGCTGGTTACATGTATTTGCATTTTTGTTATATTATAACTTTTTGGGTTATCGCGACGATGAGGATGAATGATGATAAGATAGAAATTGATGAAGGGACTCTAAGAAAGAACACCCATTCCCTGGCCGGGACTCGAAGCCTGGAACTTCTGTGTCGAGAACAACTGGTTACAGTTAATGGAAAGTAATTTTTACTTTACTTCAAGAAGGTAACAGAAAAGTCCTTGAACTGGAAGGTTTCGAAATGTGAATGCTTTTGTCTTTCATATATTCCGTGCTCCTCGCGAGGGTTACATCTTACACGGATGATCCCTAATGCACGCATTCATTGAAGATCTTCACCCGGTCAACATTCCAAGTAAAAGACGCACGCGACTCTTTATTAGTTAATGAACAGGAATGTCCGCACCTGGCAGAACCCAAACACCGAACGTGTAATTAATTTTTTACATAAGAAGGAGAAGGAGAAGGGGAGAGAGAGAGAGAGAGAGAGAGAGAGAGAGAGAGAGAGAGAGAGAGAGGTGTGAAAGAAACTGATGTGTCCTGAGGCTTGTCTTCGGGTTGAAGCCCAAGGTCGCTTCGTGGTAACATCTCTCGGTCTAGTTTCGAAGCCCAGTTGTTTAGCAAGTGAAAGAGCTGGAGAAGATGCTGCTTTGGAAGTCGTACTCCTTACTCAAACATAATAACAGTGTTGCCATATCATGAAGTTTAAAAAATCCCTTTTGCATGTTTAATTTTTCCCTCTTCCAAACCAATTTCCCCTCTGCGGTCAGACAGGCAATACCTTGACAGAAAAATATCCAATCTCGTTCCCTTACCATAACTTTTGAAGAAATTGTCAGAACTTTCACTTGTCTTGTCAGTCACCGACGTAACGAACGGTGGGGGGGGGGGGCGGGGGGGTAATGTCATCTTTCATTTCTATAGACGTTCTGAACCAAAGAGTTCAGTTAAATGCGTGAAAATATTGGAAGAAACATGTGGATTACCTAGGTACACATGTCATGCCCTTGTTCTTATATCCCTTGACATATTACCATTATTCTTTATTGGAAATAGCCTAGTTGTATTTCGCAATAAGGCGAAAATGGCAGAAAACGAAAGTAAAATAAATCAAATTTCCGGCTCGTGACACAAAAACCTTCATTCTTTATTTTGCTTCCAAGTGGAAATATATTCTCAATTGCATTATAGAAAATTGAAGAATGCTATTAGTAATTCAATTTGTACTTTTTAATTTCGGGTAAACTTTTAAATGCATTTTCTTCTTATTCGAAACATACGTAATTGTAAACCAGAAATGAAGTGAAATGTGTATAGCTATTTTTGGATTTCTCTGCTACTCCATTATCCTAAAAAAATGTTCTAGTTGGATGATAATCTACCACGTGACATTTTGTTGCAGAAATTATCATTTGCATACACCAAGTAAAATTTTCCTAGTTCCAAGTGAAATGACCCTGAAATATTAGCCGATAGAGTAACACATTTCCACATATCAAATTGACCTGACCTGAATCACGCGAAATCTCCATGAATCTAGTGAAATTTACATGTACCGAATGAAGAGTTGACTCAAAAAATGCATCTTTCTTGTGCAGACTGGTATTTTCCTGCAACGATTGTCGTTTCCCAACAAAGTGTGCAATTCCCTAGCACCTAGTGAAATTTATATGCACCCAATGGATTTTTCTGAACATGAAGTACATTTTGGTCGCACTGAGAAATTTCTGTGCACTAAGTGAATTTCTTTGAGAAAAACAAACCTAGGTATTTTCTAAGCATCGAGCGAAATTTCCCTGCAACGAGGTTATTTAAATGTAACGAGGGAAATTTTCTCCCAGCTGGCAACACTGTCCCAAGGTCCATTCCACATTCATTCTTAGAGATGCTCTTCTCCTCCCCCTCCTCACATCTGTCTCGTCTCCCGCCTGAAGGCAAAAGAGTGAAAGTGAAATCTCATCACAGGAGGAGCAAATTCTGTCCCACCGTCGCCCCCCCCCCCACCAATTCCCTCCCCCCATCTCTCCAAATGTGGCATATGGATCCACGCATGTGTACATATGACGTCGATGCTCGGGTTCACGTAACTTCTTTTTTTCTACCGTTCTTATTTGTTGCTCTTCTCTAGATTACTCCCCCCACCAATGTTTTCCGAAGTACCCACTCTTATTTCGATGAATAGGATGACACCGTCGCAATACCATCTGAAGGGAGAGAGTTTCGGGTATATAAACCACAACAATTTCTGCACTCCACAGCTTAGTTTCAGTGTTGTCCACCGACTGGAGATAGTCCAGTTGGGTTTCAGTGACTCCCACTCCATTGTTGCGATCTTCTTGAAGATAAGACACTGTGAGTATTGTGATTGTCGTTTAGGCATACCATTGTCAGTCAAGAATCACCGTGAATGTTCCTCAAAGAAATTTGAACCACACATAAATCAGAGGTAACGTTCTAACCTTGTAATGAAGATGTCCCGGGTTCGATCCCCGGTGGAGACACGCTGTATAGTAGCTCCGATCGCAAGTTTGACATAAAACGGACACCTATGTATAGTTCGATTTGAGATTATATCAATATTTTACTGGTTAGAAACATCTTTAAACTGTAGGTCCACTTCCGATTAGTCCATCTTGATTTGACATCAAATGGCCTCAAAAGATAAATTCGTCACAATTTAGCCAAAGAGTGATGCAAAGTAATATACAAATAGTTACCGTCGGATCTTGTAAACCGTGTTCATTACCTAAATTTACATGTGTTTTTACAAAATGCTTTTCCGTTAAGTTTTCCTCATTATTGAAATGTCACTACTAGTATTGTCGGTGCTTAAAGACAGATTATCTCGTAACAGTCACAGTGAAAAATGCTCATCACACTCAAGGCCTCCCCGGTGGCATAGTGGAAATCAGGGAATCCAGGGTTCAATACCCGATGGATGAGCATATTGCTTCGCATCTCAATTTAAACTGTAGGCCCAGTTCCGATTAGCCTATCTGTACAGAAAGTGGACAGAAAAAACTCAAACTCATTGCACTCATATCATGGTCATTCCTCAAAACAAGAACCTTCGTAGCCTACATTGGAATTTACAAAAGCATTAGGTACCTTGTATATTCGTGGTTTAGGATCCCTCTTAGCTGGGTTATTAACGGTAAGTTTCATAACTTTTTGTCTCGCCGGCTTAGAAAGTTCCTGTCTGGTGTCATTTTAATTTGACCATATCACCATCAGTGGTGCAGTGAACGTTTGTAGTTGTGTACCTGTGTGTAGCGATTAATCTCAATAAAACCATAATTTTGAGCACTTGATCAATGTCCTCGGATTGTCGGTAAATATCATGTGTCCTCGGATGGCAGGGTAGGCAATAAAGTGTGTTTGAATGTATATAAAGAAGTAATCTGCTGCATTTGACATTGATGTGAGTAGATGCTGCTTCTACAACAGTCAAATGAACTGACTCATACATTACAACAGGAATTCTTCAGATTCCGTTTGGTGAATTTGTACAAAGTATTAAAGTGTAAGATGATTGCTTGAGATAAGTTATGCCTAATATTTGATAAGATATATCAATGAAAGAGTAGTCACATTGTTAAAAGTTGCATCCACTCATATTTTTTCTGTGTTTTCCCAATGGCATGTTAACGTTGTCGCCATGTACAAAGTCCTGAGTTCGATACAGTGTAGATCAAGTCCCAATTGGGCTATCTGTGCATCAAATGGGGTTAAAAAGAAATTTCAAAAACACTCCCTTTTCTCCTTGTTTTGTTTTGATGGAGATGAAGGTAGGGACCGTTGCCATATGTTGTGTTGAACAGTAAGGCTAATCAGTACTGGACCTACAGTTTAAAGTGGAATCCGAACCACTATGTGCCTCCACTGGGTATCGAACTCGGGAGCCCTTGATTACAAATCTACACAAACACCTAATCAAAAATGGGTGGAAACAACTACAAAGTTCCATGTTCACAGGCAGACAACCTAACACCAGTGGCGCGTCCAGATGTAGTTGTTAGTGGGTCATAATGCTATCCTTTGAAGAAACTTCGCATAAGAGTGTCGGTTACAGAAAAAAAAGATGGCCAAATATTGAACAAAGTTCTCATGAAGACAGACATACATCCTCTTAGCCATATCACTACCTACAACACCCTCGATCTGTTTTGGATTCAATTTCATCAAAATGCATAATTTTAGGTTTTAAAATAACAAGGTAATATTTGAAGCAAAAATTATTTACTGAAAGTGTTGCTCGAAACAATGAATATTTTGTAAGTACAGTGTGTTTGTTCAAAAATATATCGTCAATCATGTAAATTAATATAAGTGGTATAATATTAGGCTGAACACCCTATATTTATGACGATTAATCTAACAGTACAAGTGGTTAATGATACTGCCTGAAAAGTATATTGGGATAAATAATAACAATTTTGTTGGGTTAAAATGGATAATTAGTTCATATGGAAGAAATTAAGTTATTAATATCAGCAAATAGATGGAAAAAGTGGTGCTGAAGCTATCCTCTCTGTAAATTTGTTTGTGTGTTACTCTGTTTTATGCATGCTCGGATTGTCTAATTTAGACTAGAACTACCTCGCCGGGAATCCAACCAATGATTACTCGATCAAAATCAACATCTTATTAAATTTAAGTTTCATCCGGAATTGAACCAAGCAACATTTATAACACGATTTTTTATGATTTTCAAATAATCGTTCAGCAATGTAAAATAGAGAGAAATACAAGATATAAGTAAAATTTAAGAAGTTTTACTGGGTGATTGTTATGAATGTCCTTTAAATCTTAATTGCCATAAAACCAAAATTATTAAATCATTATGTATTGTTGAGTATACCTTTCACCTAATCTAACTACAAGTTTGAAGACAGAACGTCATCTGTTATCCGACAATGAAAAATTTTGATCTTTTGCTTAAGATGATGATTCACTTCTTGATTAAACTAAGTACCGATTAATTCACTTTACTTTGTACCATTCCTGTAATTTCTTGACAAGCGTGAGATGTGATTAGCACCACGCTCTAGCTTCCTCTGTCTCCCCCTCCCCGAACCCATGTTATTCACTGTCCAGCATTATTACCACGATAATATATAAATACTGATATAAAGTATATAATTCTAATAAAAAGACAGCTGACGAGTAACTTTGAAGTAATATTTTATGCAGTTTAGGACTTCAAAGTATTAAGTGGGGGGAAGGGGAGTTGTTCAGGGTGAGTATTCCAATATTGATAAACTTTCAAGAACCAAGACAACTGCAAATGTCTCATGTAGAAAACTACATCTCTTTCCATACTCTATATGTCATTTACTGTCCTTCTCTATCTTCTTCTTCCTCCTTCTCGTTCCCTGTCTCTACACAATCTTAATCCTTTCTCTCACTATTACCTCCTTTCTCCACTTTATATATCCCAAAATATCAACTCTTTTCTCTCTCTGAAATTTCAATGCTTTTGTCTACATTTCGTTCTCTTTCTATAGTTGCACCTATATGTATTTCGTTTCTGTGTAGTAACATACCTCAGTATAAGGCAACATTTTGTGCCATTTCTAACCTAACGAATCAATACATGCACGCATTTCTTGCATATCTTCAAAACATTCTAATATTTCTATCGTATTAGCACCGTGTGCTATTTTAAGCATACTTATTCCTTGTAGATATAATTTTAAATGTAACTACAGAACTATTAATAGATGTCTCATCTTTCAGCATCTAGTTTCATTTTTTTGTAAAATCTTTTGCGTGGTATTAAGTCTTTAAGAAATTGACTTTTCTTTCATTCAATAAAATTCATATAAATTAATTAAAGTTATTAAGTTTTCACGCAAAATGTGATAGGCATATTCACACAAACAAGGGAACTTCTTGGATCATGAAAACTAAACGTCAAAATTATGTAGCTTTATTCATAATATTTTTATGGCATGATTTCATTAGAATTTCGATTAAAAGTGTAGAAGAATTCCTGCTTTAAAATGTTTTATCCATTTTCTAACACTGCTGGCACCCATGTATACATCTCTATACACACACACTGAAGTACATTCTGAATTTTAGCAGCAGGAATTCCCTCCTTAACAAGACATTCAATCACAGCACGTTGTCGAAACGAAACATCATTGTCAGCCATTTTTAAACAAGCGATCAAAGCTAATGACGTCACACTACCTCCTCGCGTTCAGTAAAGTCTATATTTTGCGATGATTTACTTCATTTGCGTGTATTGATGGATTCTGATTTATTTTTAAAAAATAAATCGTTGCTCATTACTTTCAGTATGCCCCTCGTATATTGCCGAGAAAGATTCAGGAAGCTGCATAAAAAAACGCTTCAATTGATGTATTAAAATACAACTCAACTCAGAAAAAGATATTCGTTAGCATCATATGATTCACGTTGGCTTACCTTCACAAATTATATTTTAAAAATGCATCCAACTGTAAGTCTCATTCTTGGACAGGACAAAACACACCTTAGTGCATCAATCGATGCATTTCTGGTGCATTAATGGAATAAACATCTTCCATTGCCATAAATTTTACATTTCTACCTCTTTATTTTCTGAGTAAGCGATAGACATCTATTAGTATATGACTGCTTTCTATATTACAAAAGGGCCTCCCCGATGGCGCAGTGGTAGCGTCGTCGCCTTGTATTCAAAGGGTCCCGGGTTCGATAGCAGGACGAGGCTCATAGTGGTTCGGATCGCACTTTAAACTGTATTTGCAGTCCTGATTAGCCTTACTGTGCATAGAGTGGACTTAAAACACCAAATCAATCAATCAATCAATCTATATTAGAAACAACAATCAGATTTGGTACAGATCAAATTTCATATTTGTAACTTGAATAGTTTCCGATTGATTGATTGAGTTGGTGTTTTAAATCCACTTTATGCACAGTAAGGCTAATCGGGACTAGACCTACAGTTTAAAGTGGAATCCCGAACCACTATGTGCCTCGTCCGGGTATCGAACCCGGGACCCCTTTATTACAAGCCGACACCGCTACCACTGCGCCATCGGGGAGGCTAACATATTTACCGATACGTTTGCCCGATCAGCAAGTCAGCGAACTACGTAAATAAATTATGCTTTTAGCCAAAATAATACATGGATATTTTTTTTTTTTTTGGCATTGTTTACGTACATGTGGAAATTTTGCTAAAAGTTATTTCGAACGCACAATTTGTTACAGGGATAACCAACCAATGTATAGTCACCACCAATAAAAATGGGACACCTAGATCCTGAAATGCTCGCTTCCCTGCAAGGTGTAATGTGTGTTGCCTAACTCTTAAGGCGATAAGAGGATTTTTAATAACAAATTTTCAATGGCAACTTCTACCACCACCGTAGAGTTATGCAACACACATAACGCCTTTCAGAGAAGTGAGTATGTCAGAATATAGGTGTCCCATTTATATTGGTGGTGACTGTACATGCAAGGATTCGAACCCAAAGCCTTCCGAGACGAGATTAAGAGAGTGCAATGTCAGTAACGCTCCTGTGGCGGTTTCAAATGTACACCACATAACACAATTAAGAAAAGAAATATGTAACGGTGCTTTCTCATTCATCCGACTGGCTTACGTCATCAGAAGTAGCACCTTTCAGTGATAAATATGGAGCACACTTCTCTTCTATTTACACTAGAACAATAGAAGCCCACGTTGATGAATTCCCGCGCTCACGTGGGCAGTTGACGTAGGTCATGTCCAGCCAATGAACAAAGGAGCAAGAGTGGATTGCATCACACGAGACGCCAGATGTAAAAACAAATTACTCCAGCCTTCAGAACGAGTAAACACTTACCGTTGTTTCTTTGTAAATTACCCCGCAGCTTTCGTTCAAAAGATTTCATTAATTTCAGCGCATGTGAATGCAAATTGCCATAGTTTTACTGTTACGCCGATGGCTTCATGCCAAACCAAAGGTCTCACTGATCGCACAAGACTCTAGCAACTGTCCTGTTCTGACGTCAGCACCGCATACTTTCGTTGTTACGTATAGTTCTCTTAGCATAAATACACTCCACATGTATTATTTATGCTAAGAGAACTAAACCTAACAAGCCTCACCTAACAACGAAGGTATTTGGTGTAACACTGAAAGCATTCCGCTCTGACGTTATAAACGAAGGTTGCTAGTGTCTTGTGCGATATGCGAGACTCACAAAAGTGGCGTATTGACTACTATAGCCTGACAAGTTAAGTCCCGATATGCGCAGATCGCTGCGGAGCACTTCCTATTACGTCATCCTCCCCACCACTCTTCTACTCACTGGTCTGGCGTTGAGAATACCAGTGGTGCGAACTCGGCAAAATTAAGCTAAAACAAATATGACATGCAGGCTCCTATTATATCAGTGGTTCATTTTATTTAATCAGGCCTTTGAAAATGCGTGCGGTGCGCCGATCGTAAACTGTAGTATTACGCACGTGCGTTAAGATTTATAACGAAGAGAAACTACAGGGCGAATGACTTCATTTTCTGAATGCGACATTGAGCATTGGCCTTTTTTTTTTTAACCGAGTGGGGTGGTAGTTCGTTTGTTTATCGTACAACAATCACTACAAGAAGGCAATCTGATAACACGCTTGCCTGTGTTATTTTCTAAGGCATTGAAACTTTGAAAGAGATGGACTTATGGACGAGCGTGTAGATGAACTGAGACTTGGTGAAGCCGATTCAGACACGGACACAGATTCATCGGTAGACACAGACTCGGATGAGTGGGAGAGTGAAACTGAAGAAGGAGAACTGGAAAACATTTAGAAGGTGAGCTCAGTTCTATCGTTTATATATTTTTCATTTTTCTATCGTTTTATTTCATACATTTCTTATGCTGGTAAGAAATATCCCTAATATAACTTAATTCATTTAAGGTTTAAAGGGATAATATCAAAATGTATCTAGAATTTAGCGTAATCAATAGGTATCGTAGGTTAGGGAAAACTAATTCATGCCTTTCACATTCAAATTTCGTTGAAAATTCTAAGACAATTCCGCTGCCTCCGGGTTGCAACACTGCGAACGAACGTCGCCACAGACAATGGAGAGGGGAAATGTAATGTGAGGTGCGCAAACAATGGATTGCAGCGTCTTGTTTTTAAACTTGTCAAGTTATAGTGAGAGATTTCCAGCTATTCCACTAGGCCTGTGCCTTCTTAAAACAAGGCCCGTGCAAAGGCGCTTTGCTTACACGCTACGTCATCATTAGTAGACCGTGCAACCCAGCATGAAATCAGCATCACACTCACATGATATCACCACAGCACAGGAATTACACTCCATACAAACACACTGGGATGTTAGGGGGTGAACTGTCAATGAACACATGCACCAGTCCCTCTTCCAGGCATCCCTGGACTGCATTCTTCCAGGAGGGTTTGGCGCCACAGCAGGTATAAGGCTTGAAAGGCTTCTGAAGTGTACTGTCCATGCCTGTTTGTGATTGTACTCTAATTCATTGGCGGATTTAACGGGAGGGGCACGGGGGCACGTGCCACTCCCAAAAGGGATGACCAAAAATAAAATATGACGATATCCTTACACCCCAACCCAAAGAAATGATCTAGCAGCACAATATAGAATTCTCAAACTTCCTTTGGTAATTTCATTTCCCAGACAGTCACAGAATAAGAAACAAGTTTTCACAAAATTGGTAATGGCCCAAATGTGAATTCCGAACTGTAGTTCTTTCAGTATCTGATCATTAGTAATACAAGTACTGCTACATCGCCTTGTAATCAAGGGTTCGATGTAGGTCCGGTTCCGATTGAGTTATTTGATCACAAAAGGGACCTCAAACAAACTTTGTCAAGTTTTTCTCTCTGAAATGAGAAATTAGAGAAAAGGGGATTTTTTTAGATAAAGAATAGAAAAAGAAAGAAAGAACGAGAAAGAATTCCATGACATGAATGAAATTTTAGGGCAACACCAGTGACCACTCTACCCACTAAGATATATCTGTGTGTGTGTGATGTGTGTTAGTTCATTGTTTACAGTAGTTCAGACTATTGTTTCGTTTACTGCTTAACATTGTGGAAATTTCCATTCCTATATGTGTTACAATAAACATAAAAACATAATAATATATCCCTGTTAGGAAAATGTGTGTAATCCCTTAAAACATGTTAAAAAATGCCGTTCAAAAAACACACTTGTAAACTTCTTCAAAATGATATAGGCAACACTAAGTTTAGTTACGTTTTCCGAGTTTTATCGTTTCTGTTGGTGACATATTGTTGTAAACTTTTAAATATAAGTATATATATAGAGTATTTCCACATTTAGTTATTAAAAACATTGTTATATATTTTCTTTTCTCTTTGCAGAAAGCCTTCAACAATGTGGGTCATTATCCTAGCTTTACTAGCAACAGCTGCTGGACAGGTAAGAGATAATGAGAGATCCTGTGCTAGAAGAATATTGATCGAAGTATTCAAATATCTAGTATATTTAATAACAACACTTCGAATTTTTCAGTGCCAGAACTAAAGGGGGGAGCAAAGGGCGACGAACGATAAGAAAAAGTTGGAAAATATTAAACATTGTGGCACCTTGTAAAGGTATCTGTACTCAATTAAATTCATATAATAGAAACGCAGCTGTGATAGAAGGCTCGCAAAGGAATAGATCTAAAAATTGCGTGCTCACTTCGCTCTCAATACAATTTCTGAAGGGTGACGTCATTTATTTTTCTTGTTGCTTAAAAACAGATATTGAATGTGGTACACTGATGACATACAAGGGTTGGATAAAAAGTAATGGCAACACTGCTGTCCCGTGAAAGGGGTGAGTCACAGCTCCACAAGCGTTTCGTGGCTGTTAAAGGAATGTCAGTGGGAACGATTGTATGTTATTCAGTCCAAAACAGCAGTGCTCTGAAGCAGAGGACGAGAGTGTAAGCGCCCTAACAATATGTTTAGGCAAGAAGAACAACGTCTCTCAGGCAGACGGTCAACGCAGCCTACTTCTGCACCTTTTTGTTGCAACACCACCTTCGTCTCGCATTAAGAAGGAAGCGACGGCACGGTGTACCATCATCCTGCTTGACAATGCAAGGTGTCACACTGCGAACACTGTGACGGCGCTCCTGCATAACTGGTAGTGGGAGGTACTGGAACATCCGCCGTATTCACCGGTATGAGACCGTGTGATTACGACAGTTTTGTCAAAATGAAGGAACCACTGGGCGGGAAGCACTACGATACGCGCGAAGCCATCATACGTGCTATAGGGCGGTCACTGCGGGACATCGATAGAGATGGACGCGCTGACGGTGTACGACGCCTTCCATACGTGTGACAGAAGGTCGTAGAGATGAGGGGCGATTACTTTGAAGGAATGTAACACGTGCTCCTCTGCCAATACAGTCAAGTACCAATTATACCAGTGTTGCCATTACTTTATATCCAATCCTTGTAGAATGGTGTGCAGGAATCAAAAATGGCCGAAATCGGAAAATGAATGTTGACTGATTGATGAAGTGCTATAACTGCAGTACAAGGCATAAGAAACGTATACTATAATCAAAATTATGCTGCGGAGTTGTTAGCACAGCGCGCTACGACGCCAGGGTCTCGGTTCGAATTCCAGCTGGGGTATGGGTGTTCTTTATCAGTGTGTCACTTCATCAATTTCAGCATATCATCACTCGTCCTCATCTCCGCGATTAGTCAAAAGTGGTCGAAAAGCAAAGTAAAATCAAATCAAATCAATGAAAGGCACAAGGGACATTTTTACGATATTGTTATGTTAGAGAAATTATTATACTAACGATTCTCTATATGCTGTAATAAATGTACTCAATATTCTGCATAGTCATGCATTGTACATTACCCAATAGAACACAGAAATAGGGCCAAATGTGCATTTTGGTTGAATGAAACATTTTCTGTTAAAAAAAAAATAATAATAATATTACTTTTCCTAATGATGCCTGAGAGGGAGTTGTTTGAGCGCCAACTTCAACAAGAAGTTTAAGTTAGGGAAATAATATTTGTTCCAAGCGCGGTGCGGGAGGAAACTGCGAATTCAGTGTACAGGAGGTCCCGAAACCGATTCACGTCCCCTGGTACTGAAATCCCTAGCTACTACTCTGTTCAAATCTACGTGGATTTCCCTCCTTCAATTTGGACGTTCAGATGGCGTTAGAAAGATATCCATTCAGAAAATTAAATGCTAATCCTGTATAAATAGAACGAATTACGATAAAACCACACGCACATATGGAAATAAGAAAAACTGGAAAAAAATGCTATTAGAAATTTAAATTTTAACAATGTTACATTTAAAGGTCCCGCATTTGAACTAGTAGTTACTTATTTCGATTATAGTGTAAATGGCATAAATTGTTTAATCTGCGTGTGCAATTTACATGAGAATAATCATTGAACTGGAGCTCTTCAAGTGAATTCTCAAGAGAGAGGGCATGGTACGCGTGCACTTGACATACAAAACTCTTTTTTTTTCTTTTACAAAACGTACGTTTGTCGCGCTCAAGAGGAGTGACGTCACCAGATGTTATCAGCTGAAAATCTTGTAAGTAAACATTAGATTAACAGATGGTGCTAATTGTTCTAGTGGAGTGGTGGAGTAAATGCTGAAGAAACACAGATGAAAGACAAAAAACGATGGATAATTAAATTGATGATTTGCTTTTGTTAGGAGTGTAAAATACAATATAATGTAAATAAACAAGAATTACATTACATCACATATTATTCTATTTCTCTCGTGACATTGTTTAAGAACATGTCTTTAAATTATTCCATGTGTACGCGCTGGCTAGACGACTACTCTTGTTTCTGTTCGACTGTGTATTGTTATTTTCCCAACATTAACAAAGTATTGACCGAATTGTCTCTGTTGTAGGTCCTTGACGGAGGATCATTGTTAATCACGTGACAATATACTCGGGGACAGGAAGTGAGGCATCTGTTGCCATAGCGACGCTCACAGCTAAATTTGTTCGGAGTTTTACGGCAATCAATGTTCTTGTTTTTCAGTCCGTCTTAGCAATATACGTGATAGGCTACAGCAAATTAAATTTTCATCCATGCTTGTTCTGCTGGCTTACATTTGCATATGACGTAGGCGTTAATAATCAAATGTATATTTACGAGTAATTAATTTGGAATGATATGTTGAAAACGTGTACGTATGACGAATCCCAGTGCTTCTTCAAGCCCATTGCTTGCGATAGCTTGCGATTGAGAACCGTAAGTACTTGTAGTCCCATTGTTTAAAAAATAATCGAATTGTAATCTAGCTGCAAGGAAGATGTATATTGTAACAAGTGGCATTTTGATTAAATAGTAAACGTGCGTGCTCTCTCAAAAGAAACAAATGTTTCATTATATTCCTTACGACTAAAAATCTTGCCACTAAAAAATCTTGTTTTTTCATTAGCCTTAATGAACACAGCAGAAAGAAAATGAAACTTAATTTCGATATTAATATCGGTGTCATTATTTGTACCTGGAAGAAAAATGAAATGCATTCTACATTCTACTTTAATAATATCTATTTCATTGTCTCTACAACAGTAGTACTGAAATCTTCTCGTGCATCTAAGAAATACATTTTTATTCCGTTCATGCATGGCGCACTCTGGTGTTGGTTGCAACACCTTTGGTTAGAAGCAACGATCTGTGGTTTACCTATCCACAATACTCAAAACTTTCGCTCACCTTCTTCATTGTAAAACGTCATTGGCGTACTGTTATGAGTGTGCTCTGAAAACTTGTCACTAAGTCTACCTGGCTGTTTCGTGGTTGAATGTGTCGTTTTGAAAGAGGCCATTAATGTCACAATATTGTACATATATACATACGTACATACTTTGAGCATTTTTCCTTGGGAAACATTCTGTCTTCAACAACGTGGGTGGCCATGGGCTGGCCACCCACGAAGAAAATGTTGCGAGTGTTCAAGAACCAGGCTATTCAAGTAGGTGTTAAAATTCGATGAGAGAATTCCCAATCCAATTTAAATATCACACTAAAAATATATCGACAAGTCGATTTTTCTTAAGGAAGAGAGGGACAATTTCTCTTAGGTCTTTCTCGCTGCGGCAGCTGCCGATCACTGTTACCAACTGTGCTCTTTTGGAGCCAGATCTGGCTCTTTCATATACTCGTTTGGCTGTGAACTGTGGCACCCGCCCCCTGCCCCACTATAATGCCACCACTGGCTCCGACCCACAAATATCAACTTTTGCCATGAGTGTACATTTTGCACTTGACGTGATATTGTTATATTGGCTGCGTCACCCACCCCCTCTTATCTCCCCAGCTACTTTCATATAGCGTCGTGTGGCCGAACTGAAGATGACAATATTGTTATCCGGGAATCCTTTATTTTCGATTTCATATGAGCGTCAGTCGATTATTGAGATGGGTGATGCCGCCAAATCTAGGCGGTGAAAATTTAGAATAAATTGCCATTACTATAAAGCTAACGGTAATAGCAGCGCCCCACCCCACCTGACACCTAAAATTACGCTAAAAGCACATTATGCAGTCTTCGTTAATCTAGCTCCTTGAAAGTCATTCTTAGCTCTATTAATGGTTAAATTTAGCTCTTTTATGCACATCAGGTTTGGCAACACTGCCAGGATGGCCGTAGGAGGCAAGGAGAAATGTATTAGGCTTACGGGAGCATTATCTTATTAGTTCTGTAGGGAATATCAAACATCCAATGACGTAGAAAAGTACATGGACGGAAAAAGGACACGTTGAACAATGTCTTAGTCGTAGGAAAAGTCGAAACTCCCATTTCATTAGCTGTAACTTGAAGTTGATTTCCCATAAGGAATACATGGGATTTTGTAAATACTTATTAATCATATTTTCAAACATCGTGTCTAGCTTACTAATCAACTTGAAAAACAGTTTCCACATGCAACCTGGAGAGAAATTCATACTTTCTTGCAAACTAAACCCCTTTTTTTAAATAGCCGTGTCCAATCCGATGATATTGAAATAAATGCGCAACTGGTGCGTAATTGTCCCTCTTCGCCTTAATACATTGATGTAAATAATAAATGTAATTGAAAATTATTATTTATAAAGTCAATTACTCCAATTCCATGCCTAAAACGCCGACATTTTTGCAGTATACATCGACTACTAACAAAAGAGCCTTCGGCCAGAAGCCTTCGCGTATCTTCCCCTCCAACCGTTCGGCTAGGGCCATTAGGTATCTACCCCTCCTCTTCACGCACGGGACACGATATTCTGCGCAGGTTCTATTGCCTGTAGTCACACTATACCAAAAAACTATCAAACTGGAATATACGTTAAACCTTTATCGATAGATGGCGTTATTCAAATGTTATTAAAGCATGAGATTTATACCACACAGAAAAAAATTGCATTTTTTGAACTATCAAAACACGTTTTGTAAAGTTTTCTGGTAATCGTAAACAAACAAAAAAGTGGTAGCCTAAAACTAAATTTGGTCCTTTTGACTACATTTTTGGTAACTCTAAACAAACATCCACGATTACTGAAAGAATTTGATTCTGGTAAACAATCATTTGTTTCTTGTTTAGTTAAACAAGGTTAGTGAAAACAAATTTTTAGTTATTCCAAAATTATTATTATTATTATTATTATTACGTAAAATAATGTTTTTTTCTCTGTGCAGATTGTATACACAGAACAGAGATGGCGCATAATTATAAACGGAATTTGTTGGAAGAAAAATGGTCCTTTCGCAAAAGTTACTTCATTACTACAATTACGTCACGTTAAATGTACTTTTAGCAAGAGAGATTCGTGTGTAAATTATAAATATCTACACCTTCGAAAACGTAAATTCAAAGATACCTCTCACTCTCACGTCCGGAAATTAGAAAATTTCACTACATAATGTCCTTTGAAAGGTTTTATAATGGTCCGCTGAAATTACAATCTACAGGTTCAGAAATTAAGAAAGGAAAGTGTATGCATTGTAGATTCAATTACCTTGTGTCGCTCGCTACCTCGTTTCATAGGAAACACCCTCGGAGCCTGGAACAAAAGTAAAGATAATTATTGAAGAGAATGATTAGTAATAATGGCAATAACAAACAAGGAAAGACTTACAAGGTACTAAAATTAAATAATAAAAATATAGTTGTTTAGAATTTGTAGTGTAATCGATGGTAACTTACTCGAAGGCAAGGATTATATATCATACGGCCTTGAAGGACAGTACAAAGAAGATTTATGATAATATGCATAACATATTAATCAGGAACTTTACTTTTCATCAACTGGATCTAACATCCATTTTGTTATTCAATAAATATTCAATTGTTTACGTATTTGATATTAATTTCTTGCCAAGGCAGTTGTTTTTATACAATTTTTGGCCATCTTATTTACACGTAAACTAGATAATTAATACGTAATACCTATCTTTATTCTTACTGTCATTTTACGTATCCATTGTAACAGTACAATATTAATTTATGTACTTTAATTAATATTATTTTAATTTAAATATTTATATTATTATTTCAGGGACATTTGGTTCAGACCCCTCACACCCCGAAATACGTGCCTGATTATAAACGAGATTGTAAATTACAATAAAATCCTGCTAATAGAAAGGTGCAACAAGTGAAATTTCAAAATAAAAATAATAAAGCTTTAACTTTCTTGCAACACCAAAACATTTACGAGCTGTATTCGTCTGTTCTAAGCATGGGAGATTTCTGATGTGCTACTGATTTTTTAATATTTTTTAATTGCCTTGGTCTATGGTGATGAAACCTAACAAAACAAACACAATTTTTTCCTCTTGAGTTCAAAATGACCATCATCATATTCGACCGAGAATCGAGAACTTTGGAAAGCGAAAGAGCGTCCAGTGCGGGTAAAATTGCCGCATCACGTTCATAATCACGCGAACTTACGGAAAGTGGGGGGAACGTAGAGTTGCAAAATATGTTACGCATTGGAGTCACGTTCCGAGAGCAGCAGTTAACTTACACGCGGAGAGCTTCTTATTTGAATTTACGGCTTTTGGTACGCATGGAAAGAAGCAATGTACCTCCATTTGACTTATCCAACGGTAGTTCACGTACAGACATTACCTTCTTTACTGGTGTTACAATTAAAAAGCTTTTTCGTAACGATTCTGCCATCAAATTCTTCTCATCCATCTGAGACGACCTCGTTCGAGTATTCAGAAGATACTTCTTTGAAAGGCAGAAGTCAAAGGACTGAACCTGTTACGAAATTGATGATTCTTGTAACTCTCTGTCTCGAACTTTGACGACTGTCCTTTTTTGCACATGCCTTCGAGCAATTTACTTTCTTGTCTTCAAGCGGCTCACACGTAGTCACGAACTGCTGTAGAAACCAAACTAAAGCTCAATTAAGACACCATTAATTATTCCCTTTCATAAGTTCTGAAGTTCAAAACACGGTTTCATCTTTCTTCCATAAGTTTGAGCCATGTTATTGCAAGTACCTACTATTTCTGATAGTAGCGCCATCTGTCGACCGTCAACTGTTTCACAACTCATACACCTTCATTTCCAAAATTAACTTAAAAAGAGGTTATGTTGAAGAATAAAAACAAACAACACTATAGCTGTGTTTCACCTACGTCACAAACTGCTGCATTGTGGGATCGATCAGCCATGATTGAGGCCAGTTCTTCTAAGCTTAAGGAATTCAAGCGGGCGGGAGGGAGATACAAACACGGACATTCGTGATTTAAAACAAACGTGCAGTTAGTGCAGATGCAACGAACGCTACATGGTGGATATTTCCTTGCAAACGACAAATAAAATTGTAAAATTGGCCGTCACATGAAACGCACCTAGGGATAAACCCATAAATACATAAATTAACTGGAATCCTTGTAAATTACGCGGTGTGGGTATATTTTACTGGTTCGGATCCCTCTTTAAAACTAACTGCCAGGTCTAATTTTGCATTTTCTTGTGTGACGTCTGGGCTCCTTTGATGATGTGTATAATTATCATGAACCCAGCCTGTGTGATACACTTTTGAAAATTTATTCTTTCCTACACACAGAAAACTAAATGCATCATATCGATTGATGTACCAGAATGCATCGATTGATGCACTAAAGTGTGTTTTATGGCTTCTTCAAAGAATCAGATTCACATTTGATGCATTTGGGTGCATTTTTGTATGACGTGAAAGAAACACCAAAGTGCGTCATTTGATTTAAGTGAGGATTTATTTCAGTCGAGATGCACTTCAGTGCATCAGTTGATGTTCCTTGATGCACCTTCCTGCACCTACTACATAAACTCTGTAGCTCACACCAAACGTTTAAGTGCATCATCAAAGAAGATGCATTCTGTTGCATCAAAACGCATCAAGGTGCATCAAAATCGCATCAACTGATGCATTGATGTGCATATCGACTGAAATAAATCCTCACATGAACCAAATGATGCACTTTGGTGTTTCTTTCACGACATACAACAATGCACCCAAATGCATCAAATGTGAATCTGATTCTTTGAAGAAGCCATAAAACACACTTTAGTGCTTCAATCGATATGATGCATTCTGTGAGTGTAGGTCGTGTGTATTAACAAAATAGTTTCTTCTTATGTAATATTTATTCTGAATCTTATAACACGATTGCAGTGCAAGTTTCAGAAAATAAATCTACAATATAAGTAAAACAGTGCTGTAGAATGTATTATTGTATAAGGTACTTACTTTCACAATTTGATTCTCACGCAGTACGTGACAAAAGTCCGAAACCAAGATCGCACGGTCTTTCCAGGGGGCCAGGAAAACTCATACACACATTTTTTCCTAAGGAGCTGAATATATGAACTCGTATACACGCTGCCTGCAAGTTGTGAATCAATCTAATACACTGCCTGCTCCTAACTTTTCGTATATAGCGATCCCCTTTCAAATGTCTTTTTCTGACCTGTAGTGTTTGATAGTTGAAATGTTACATGCATGTGCATGTATTAAACTTCATGTAAAAGTAGAATTCTAAGATTCAGATCTCACATTGATATATAATCCAATCTCATTTGACAATCAAATTAACAAGGCAAAATATATTCCCAACTCTATGTTCTTTATAACATCCTGTGGATACAACTTGTCTGTGTTGGTCGCTACCATCCACACATTTGCGCATGCGCCAACTGGACGAGTCCAGTGGCAAAATAGGGGTGACGGCTGAAGTGGAACGCATACAGGGAAGCATATATGAGAATCGTCTTTATTCCACCAGGAGAGGGTTTATTGTCATTGTTAAGAACCATCGTAAATAATAAACGAAGGAAAGCGAACGTGAGGTTTTTAACAATCGGAAAAATACAAGCGAAATTTGCACCTTGAATCCGCAATGCAGTTTCTACCTACCTTAACGTATCGTCTTTGGACTTGTCCACCCGAGAGTCTGTGAATCAACGTCAACATAACGGTACAGGAGGAAAGAAAGCGAGTGGTCGGAACAAATCAGTGCGTGCTGCTGCAAACGTCTAGTAGTTGGACTATATACATACCTTTGCGGAGCTTCTCCAGTGACGTTGTAGTAACGCCATGGCCTCATAATAAAGGGGTCCCGGGTTGAATACCTGGTGGAGGCAATAATGGTTCGGATCTCAATTAAAACTGTAGTTCCAGTCCCGATTAGCTAATCTGTGCATAAAGTGGACTTAAAACAACAACTCGGCCCGGCCGTTGTAGATTTCAAATATGATCTGCATTAGAGTATCATGATTTCTGTTTCGGGAAATGATTCATATCCAACAAGAAACAGTTCTAACAAATAATGTTTAAGAGCGAGAACATATTATCGCCCTGTATATACCCTGATAGATCTCGATGTCTTAGTAGCAATACATGGATAGCATGGTTGGAAATGCCCCCCCAACCCTTTTTCTTCCTCCATATGAAGCACCTAACTACGTGAGAAGAACAGCAACAAGACTACGGAAAACATAAATTAATCAAGTTTTTCTTTAAAAAAATAATAAAAAAAATTACTGTTCATAATTATTGGGGAGGATTCGTTTCATTGCTTACGTAACCAAGCTACCAATCAAGAAATGCGACCCGTTTAATACCACAGATTTGCGGTTTATCCGCAACACCAAGGCAATCAAATTCTAAATAGTCTGTTTAGGTTGTTGGGTTGCTGGACTTTCCTGCATAATTTGTCATGGTTTCACTGTTAAAGAGGTTACGAAGATATGCCCTTGCCGCTATTTATTGCTGTATTCCTAACCGTGTAACCCAGCCAATAATACAAATGTATGTGCTAATGTGTTTGCCATTACAACCAGCATACTTGAAGAATGCATTTCAAATGAACGTGTACTTCTATATGCTTACATATGAATATTTTATTCACAAACGATATTAACACGTTTCTACTTATTGTATTTACCTTGCACGCTTTCCCTTTGTTCTCTTATACGTTCAACAATGCCTGAATGAATGAATTGATCTATTTTACTTCGGGTTTCTGCCAAGTTTGGCTAATTGAGAAGATTAGGATGAATGAGCGATAAGATGAAATAAATGGACAATCATCACAATATACATGTACAGGACACAAGTCCCATATAGAATTATACTGCGCATGGGCCCAGACGCCAGAGCCTCGCTAGTCTGCAAAATGCAGTCCAGGATGCACTACGTAGAAGTGAGGACATTTGTGTGTCTTGGGATTGTGTCACCCAATTACAGTCCACGTTCAACATTGAATTTAACACACTGAAATACTTGCCTATGTACAATAATAAGAAAAATGCTGTTGTGGTGTGATTATTAAAACACACGTAAAATTGGAAAAAAAAAACAGAGGCTTGTTTTTCAATGAATCCCTACAACAGAAATTTTCTCGTGACTCCAAATATGAGAAATGAAATAACTAGTAGTTTACGATGTGAATATAGATGGCACCAAAATCGCTGATATAAATAATTCAAATTCTAGTTTGTCTCTAAACGTTTACTGGTGAAAGATACAGCTTTTTTTATTTCATTTCATTCTTTAAGCTATGCAAGACCAACAAAAAAGTAGAATTTCATAGAAAAGAAACGTATAATGTAATATTTCTGTTTTATGTATGTAGTACTTTTTCTGTATTTCTGTAGGCAGTTGGCCACGCTCCCCTTTTCGCAACTTTTGTCCCCGCACTATGGCCTCTTAATGCTAACCCTTGTCTGCTAAGAGAAAGTAAATTAACCTTGTCCCCCCCTAGATTTTGCACCCATTTGTAGTGATGGGTCATGGCAGTTCCTTTTCGGGAAGCAGTTCACCGGAGCTCGCTCACCGAAAGGAAGCGTTCACTGGAAGTCATTCAAAGGAAGTACGAGGCCACGGAGCATGCTCTCGCATGAGGCAGTTCCTTTTAGAAAGGCAGTTCACTGGAACTTGCTCGTTGAAGGAGTCGTTCACAGGAGGAGCTACCATACCAACACAGCTCGAAGTTGATTTCGTTGGGCGGAGAAGGGGATGGGGGAGACTGCTTCTGGAGTGGATGAAAAGAATTAGAGGGGAGGAATCCACCTTCGAGCACATATTAAACAGCTATAGGAAACAATGTATCGACTGACAGACCGAGGTTCGGGAGCTGCTTTCAGGGTGGGGGTGAATGAAAATACATTTTAATGGATAATTGAACTTTAGCGGACAAAAAGTCCTCATCGGAAATGAAAAGTTGGACAAGTTATATTCTCCTCTCTTCCCTTCCAAAAATGAATTCCTACCCCTTGTTGTCGCAGTGTATTACAGCGCCTGGTGATAGATGAGGAAAAATAATTGTAAATATTTTAAACATGAACGTCCACTGTATTTTTCCAGGGAAGGGCAAACAAGGTATTTTCCCAAGGTGTCAAACGAGGCATATTTTCTTCCAAAATAGTATAATCCCCTAAAAAAACCTGTTTGAAGTTAGCATGCACCTGTAACGCCCTTCTAATAATTAACAAATTGAGATTGAAATGAAATTATACGTATGTGTAAAATGTACAAATTTTAGGTTGAAATTTATTTTCTAGGGTGGCTGTCGCCCCTTCCCACCTTTTCAGACTTTCATGCAATTAAATGGATACATGGTCAAACAAACACTCGTAAGAGAATGGAAGAAAGGACGCTAAACCTTTGACTACGAATAATTGCATTCGTATTTTCCAAGCTCTCTCCGCCCCCCGGCCCCACTTTTACTTTGACAAAATGGAAGAGCACGGAAACGGAACGTTGTCGTAAGTTTGATATGATTATCTTCTATCTGTCAAGTTCCTTCTACAGTTCTTTGTAATTCGAGTTGCGAAAATATGCCACAAAAAGGGTTAAACGTGAAATACTTGCCCATCCCTCCCTCATTGTTGAGCTTCTGCAGCATTACTGTAAACAGAGTTGCACGCATAGCTACGCGGAAAACCGCCACTATCAACAATCAGCAACAAAAGACGGGACCTCGCGCTCTCTCTCTCTCTCTCTCGATGGTTCGTAGGAGTGAGTCATCGACTGGGAGCGTTGGCAACATACAAGCAAAGCTCACGACTTCTGAGGAACTACCATGGGTCATTGCAGTTCCTTTTCGGGAAGCACTTTACCGGAGCTCGCTCACTCAAGCAGCCATTCAAAGGAACGAACGAACGACCAACTCCTCCCGATGTTGGTTTCGTGCAGCTGAAGTGAAGGGGGTGGGGGAGGACTTACTGGAGTTAGCTTGAGTAAAAAGGATTAGGAGAGAGTGAACTGCGCTTACTACTAGACTTCCCACAAGAAAAGCAGAGAACATACACAGCAGTAACAATACACGCAAAGCTGGAACGAGGAACTACTCGTTCACTCCGAAGGAGCGAGCACTTCACACTTCCCAAGAGGGAGTAGTTCAGAAGGAACGGTTCGTTCACGAACGACCCATCACTACCCATTTGCCGCCACTGACGTTAAACAATGGGACCAGAAGCATCTAGGATTTCCCGTCGTAGGCTGTCGCAAGTGTGGATACAAAAATAAACATTAGGAAACAAATTACGAACTCTTTTCAACATGTAATCATATAAGCGTCTAATTAATGAGCTTATGCGTGGCGGAGTGGTCAGGGGTATGGGGTTCGAGCCCTGCATAAGACAGGGTGTTTATCTGTCCTGAGGGCCTCCCCGATGGTGTCGCCTTGTAATAAAGGGGCCCCGGGGTCGATACCCGGTGGAAGCACATAGGCTTGTTCGGATTCCACTTTAAACTGTAAGACCAGTCCCGATTAGCTTTACTGTCCATAAAGCGGACTTAAAACACCAACTCAATCGATCAACCAACTCAATTATCTGTCCTGAATGGAAAAGAAGAGATATGAAAAGATAGAAAGAGAATGATAGAGGAAACTACGACTTACTACGTTCTTGTGAATGTAGAAGAAAGTTGGTGGAGAAATGATAGAAACACGGGTTCGACTCCTGGCCACGCTTGGATGTTTCTGTTAATTCGAACAAGCGAGTTTCTCTCTGTACTTATATTCCGTATCCAGTCATGAGAGACGGCAAGACTGCAATAGGAATTGCAATGGCTTGCAACATTTAAAGAAGATGTGAGCGCTCATCCTAATAAACATCCCATTGTGAGTAGCGAGCCAAGTGTTTCTATTTGAAGTGCGTACTCTTAGTTGAACAGATGTATTATTGTTATGCAACAACGTAGCACTTGCGACATCCTTGCTCGGAAGATTACAATAACAGCCTCTGCACTGAGGCACTCAAGAAGTTTCAAAATAGCAATAAGGACTTCTTTAAGCGTCTCATGAAAATAATATGATACAGGTTTTCTGAGTGTGCTTGTTCAGTGTCGAGCCAAGGGTTGTTAATCAAAGGCTGTCACACAGTACAAGAAAATATTGTAAACTAAAATCGTTGTTAGCAGAATTCAGGTTACCATTCATCAGTGAAAAGAGCCTAATGTGTTGTTTTATGAAGTATCTCTATGTTCAGGGACGTAGATATGATATTCGCCTTCTCAAGAGACCTCAAGGAAAACTTAAAACAAACTTCGACAAAACTTTCTGACGATCCTTGCCTGTTTCTTAATAACAATAAAAAGTCCATATACAGTACATGGTAGAGACCCAATAACTACATACAGGGTGTTTCTGTGACCGTGTTACAAACTTGCAGGCATTATGGAAGGTAACAAACGCAACAAAATGAGTTAGGAAAGCCTGGTCCGGAAATGCCTGTCAAAAGTTACGCGCCAAAACCTTCGAAGGGCAGGCAAATACGCACAACGCGGATGAGAACCGTAAAAGAAATGGGAAAGAATCCACCGCGCATGCCCTGGAGAAGACGTAATTTCAAACTCGACGTGTGTAGTCTAGAAGCACGAGTGTCGCGGCTGCAATCAGTGCAATGGAGTAGACGCTAGAGGATCTGGCTGATATGGTGTTTGTGTATGGACGAGCAAATGGGAACTGTAGGGAAGCAGAAAGGTTGTATCGGACCACGTATCTACGGCACAGCCATCTAGCGCACAGCATGTTTCCCAGACTTTTCCAACGATTATAGGAAACTAGGCAAGCGCCACCTCAATTCCACGAGCAAGGAGGACAATGAACTGCAAGGACACCCGGCCTTGAAGAAGCAGTGCTGGATCGGGTGAAAGGACAACCGTTCATCAGTACACGGGATGTGGCACGTGAAATTAGTGTGGCCCATAGTACTCATTTGGAAAGTTCTAAGGGAGCAGCAGCTGCACCCTCACCATCCACAGCGCGTCCATGCCTTGGGTCCAGCTGATTTCGCACCCCGCGTCGTGTTTATTGAATGGTTACTGCAACGCTGTGTGGTCAATCCCCAGTTCCATGCCTGTGTGCTTTTCACTGATGAGGCCTGTTTCACGAGAGACGGGATGCTGAATAGTCGCAATAGCCATGTATAGGCCGATAAAAATCCCCGTGCCACAATCGTGAAGGGCCATCAAGACAGATTTGCTGTAAACATGTGGCGAACATGTAATAGGTCCGTATATTTTACCGCCAGGATTAACTGGACCAGTGTACACTGTATTTCTGAGAGACATCCTCCCCGAGCTATTGGAATATGTCCCACTTGTCGTTCGTCAACGCATGTGGTTTCAGCATGATGGGGCCCCAGCCCACTTCGTAGCTGGTACTCGTGATATTCTGACGCAGACCTTCCCAAACCGGTGGATAGGGAGAGGCGGACTTGTTGCTTGGCCTGCCCGTTCACCTGATCTGTCCCAATTATTTTTGTTTTTTTGTGGGGTCATGTCCAAAGTGTTGTGTACACCTGAGAGTAGTAATGTAGAGGATCTCTTGGCAAGAATCCTTGCAACCTGTGATCTGGTCCGAACGACTCTTGGGATATTAGAGCGATGCGACAGAGCTTATTGCGACGCTGTCATGCCTGTATCGAGGCAGGAGGGCGTCACTTTGAACAACTGCTGTAATGATGGCTGCAGTTGCTACGCATTAAAGCCAGTACAGTGATTCTTCTGTGTTTGTTTTCCACTTCTCCAGACATCTTTTATGGTTTCCCTCCGCGTTGTTCGTGGTTGTCTGCCCTTCGAAGGTTTTGGCTTGTAACTCTTGACTGGGGCATTTCCGGACCAGTGTTTCCTATCTCATTTTGTTGCGTTTGTTCCCTTTAATCATCCCTGGAAGTCTGTAGCACAGTCATAGAAACACCCTGCATATCTAATCAACCGCTAGGTTTTTGAATATAGTACTGTTGGATTCACAAGTATTGCTCGACAAATACCCCATGCTTAATCATGAGGAATAGCCCATGACTATTTTCATTAATCTTGCATCCTACGTGTGTTTAAGGACTGCATTTTGATTTTACTCTCGACTCGCAATGAAAAGTTTCCTGGTTCGATGCAAGGAGAAGACGCACTGTACATGCGGTTCAACTTTAATTAGTAGGCCCACCCGATTAGCCCATCTCAGCCAAGTGGATATTATTTGGTGGGGGATGTTTTGCATGACCCTTGGAGGAAATGCTTTGTGTAATATTTCCTAGCTGGGAGAGGGGGGGGGGCGCTGCAATTCTAGAACTCACCTGAACATAAAGTGATCTGAATACAAATTAGCAGTTAATGATATTCAAAGGAAAACTCAAATATTTATCGCTCTCTGTTTTCAATAACTTTTCACATCGGTTTCAAATTTCTGTTCAAATTCACTGTTGTTTATGACTGCACATTAACCATGACAAGCATGTTAATTTAAGATATTTGTACGGTCATGAGAATTTTTGTGTTATTTTTGAATTACCGAAACATACTGAAATTCCTACAATTTACATCCTTGGTGAAAGAGAATCCTACAAGGTCAATTACCTCTTGTTTTTATGTTTGCTGTCTACCTGCGAGAGTGTACGATTGGATGACTACTCTAAACCAAATCGTACAACCTGCCGAAAATATGTTAGCATGCATGTCTACTTTCGGCTTCACCACCGAAGTTCCCAGATTCGAGTTCCGGCCCGGAAATGTGTGGTCTTCGTCCGAGCGTCCCTTCATCAATTTAACCTAATCATCCTCATCGTCGAGACTAACCAAAAGTGGAATAAAAGCGACGGTAAATAACAGAAATACTAATTCAAGCACTAGTACAATTCAACAGATGTAGAGGAACAAGAGTGAATATAACCATTGGCAAGTTGCCTATTTACTGTGGGCTGAAAATAACAGTTCAAATATGCAAAATTGTGTAAATATGTATGACATACAGACAGTGTTCGAATTGAAGAAAATACAGAGTGAAGGACTTCAGAACTACTGGTCAGTGGCGGCGACTAGGGGGCATGGTGGGGCAGTCGCCCCCCCCCCTCCACGTTTTGCTCCCACATTATGGCTTCTTAATGCTAAGCCTTGTTTACAAAGAAAAAATAAACCGTCCTTGTTTCTCAGATGTTTCAGTTAGTGGTACACTCATAAAGGCTTTGTTTTGAGAAAACTAAAATTCTACATCTTTACGCTTTCTCCAGGGTGCTCTTTCATTGAAGTTAGTGATCTTATTCACACAGCCATTTCCTGCCGTGCAGTAATTACACTAGCGCTCCTTCTTTGCAGAAACAATTACCAAAACTGTCTGAGGAGATCCACTACATCATGGAAAAGCTGAAGTTCTTATAAATAACTAACTTGGTACCTTCTTTAGCATTCCTTGCCACTTTGTCTTTCTTTTCAAGTGATAACTGCACTGAGCTCACTACTCGGAAAGGAATGTACAGAAGGTTGTTTCATCCTTATGGTAGTGAAATTTTTCCCCATTTTAGTAGGCTGTAAAACCCCGTTTCCAGCAGCGAGCATGTTCTATGTGACAGCCCTGTTCATGCACAACAGCACGACAACGGAGCTTCTATTGTAGTAGGCATGTAAATTAACAGCCAACAGCCACATTATAGATTTTGTGTAAAATCGATTGTAAGTAACACTGAATCAATATTCAATATAATTACACTGAATTTCCCCCCTTTTTAATCGACAACAATCATACATATGAGGCACCAACCTCACATAAATGTTTGGAGATTGAATACAATATTTTCTTTACGTATACTGAAGATACTTCCTGATAAATTTTCGAGGACAGAAAGTGCCTTGCCGCCCTAAAGTCAGCGTTTATTTCAGTAGCTATATAATGATGCAATCATTAATAAACATTACATGAGGTGTTATAATGATATATATATATATATATATATATATATATATATATATATATATATATATATATATATATATATTTCCTTCCCAACAGTTTTCAGACCAGAATGGCTACGAACTCCAGCAGCCCACCAATCAGCTGCAGGTTGGAACAAATCCTTTCGGGGAGTCTATACTTGATCCCAACCTGGAGGATGAATTGACCGGAGACGAGATTCCGGGGGAAGCCGGAAGGGACTATCCTGTGTACGCAGAGGTTCCGGAGACACAGTTCAGATGCGAGGACCAACCTTTCATCGGGTACTACGCGGATGTGGAAGCACAATGTCAAGTAAGTATCAAGTACTATTTATCGTATATGTTTTATAAACTTAAAACGAAGCAGAAACAAGTTTATCACTTAATATTTGTTGCTATCAATCCATGAGGCCTACACGTCGCGTTCAACTCCTTTCAATCGCTGTAAAAAACAGTCACCGGTCAGTTCTCAAAGTCACAGTTCACGTAGATAGTTACTAAATCCAGGCATGGCCGATCACAAGGAAGGGGAGGGGATTAGGGGGCACCCCTCAGTTGCAAAATAAAGATTAACTTAATCTCATATATTTCACGCATATAATTGTATTTCAGTTAAAGCGATTTGTGTTAATTATTGTAAGAGCTTGACAAAGAATACGATAACTTTAGACTGAAGGAGTGTTTTTTGATGGGGCACGCCTATTAAGGGGTAAATATGCCTCGCCTGCTCCTGGAAAAATATCTTGAATTCACTTAAAATAACTGAAGTAGACTTCCGTGCTATAATTATTGATTTCAAAAATACAAATCTAAAAGAGAATTCGATATATACTGACGTGCTACGTCTTATGAGGGTCAGTTGCAGCTTGAAAAGTGCATTGTATCTAATTGCCGCTTTTAATTACAACTTTTAGACCCGATACAATTCTGCTTGCTCATATCTTTCAATATTTTATTCTCCCATTTGAATTATCTTTCGGATATTCCTGCCGAAATTCTAGATATCCAACAGATATCAATTAATATCTAGTAGACACCCATTCGATATCCCTTGGATTTCCATATTTCCGTCCACATGACATCGATATAATATCCAGGAAGAATGTTTCAGGGATATTTTAGGAATCATGTTTGGATATGTTTCGGACGTTAGTGTTTTGTGGTTCATGTGAACAGCACTCATCTGGACGTTTTTAATTGATTATGGATAAAAATTCTGGCCTAGAACTAAATCTGATCTATACATTTATTAGACATCCTTTGGACGTTATATGGATATTTTTCATACATACTTTGGGCAAGAGGAGAACATTTTTGGACAAGATTTAGGCATCCCAAGACACACACACACATGTTTTTATAACATATTCCCAGGTAGCACGAAAGCTTGTGGAAAGTTTGCACACATTGTCAAAGCCAGTTGGATACGGTAGGCTTGATATAAATATGATGCAGCTTGTTTCAAGCATGCAGCTTTCTGCGACAAGCCTGGTGCAAGTATGTCATGTCAAGCTTGCTGCAAATTTGACACGCGGTAACCAGCTGGCTTGATTCCATCCTGATGCAAGCTTGCAGCTAAATGCTTGCAGGAAGCTTATTGTGCTGGGCTGTTTCTCACTCTGTACGCAGGGCCTCCCCGATGGCGTAGTCGTACCGTCGTCGTCTTGTAATCAAGGGGTCCCTGGTTCGGTACCCGGCGGAGGTCTATAGTGGTTCGGATTCCACTTCAAACTGTAGGTTCAGTCCCAATTAACCTCTCTGTGCATAAAGTGGACTTAAAAACTCAACTCAACTCACTTTGTACACATCTGAAAATATTCTACATTGACACAGGGGAAAAGCTAATAATGTCCGTAGGTATGCAAGGTGGAATTGAGAGAAATGATTATGTTGTAGCAGTCAGATTCTTGATAAACAGAACATGTAATGATTTGTAGCTTATGACGTGTATACACTGTTACGTCCTGTCAATCTGACAGAGACGAAGAACGCCAACAAATAACAATATCAGCTCATTGTTGTTGTTGCATTGAATTTATTTTATTCAAAATTATTTTCTACTGCTTTATTTCTACCAGTTTATGGCAATCGTAACAATGAGGATGAATCATGATTATCTGAAATAACTGATCACGAGTCCAATGGAAGGAACATGTTACTAGAACCTGATCGTGAGTCGAACACACAAAGCGTTCGATCACAATATTTCATAAACTGTTTCAGGACGACTTCTGAAATATTAGAGCGGCTTGGGAGAAAAGTTTTATAAGCCACGTCCCGTTTAGGCAAAATATATCCACTTGTAAAACGATGATGAAAGTGCTCATTCACCAGCCGGTATTTGATAGTAATACATTTCGGTAACCCGTAAGCCACAACGAGGACAAACTTCCTCTGTGTTGTTCTGGCTTTCATATATTTGTGGGTGAGCAAGTTTTAATCAAAAGCCAGTAATTTATAATTCTGGAATGTTATGTATTTAGTAATACAGTATCTACAACACGAGTTACTGTCTTTAACCATACATTTATTTTGCAGGTATTTCACATTTGCCAAGAGAGAGGTAGGAAGGATTCCTTTCTTTGTCCAAACGGAACTGTCTTCAACCAGCAATACTTCGTCTGTGATTGGTGGTACAACTTCGACTGTGAAAGCGCCCCTTCATATTACTCTCTCAACGAGCTGATTGGCTCAGCGGGAGAGGCAGCAGCTTCCAATCAAGAGCTTGCTGTAGCCAACGGAAACGGACAAGGTTCCAACGGGTACACTTATAACGGAAATGGAGCGAATGGAAATGGTCTGAGCAGGCTCGGCAATGGCAATGGCGCCAATGGAAACGGTCATTCCAACGGCAATGGCGCTAATGGAAACGGTCATTCCAATGGCAATGGCGCCAATGGAAACGGTCATTCCAATGGCAATGGCGCTAATGGAAACGGTCATTCGAATGGCAATGGCGCCAATGGAAACGGTCATTCCAATGGTAATGGTGCCAATGGAAACGGTCATTCCAATGACAATGGACACAACGGAAACGGTGCCAATGGAAACGGACATTCCAATGGCAATGGCCAGAATGGTGCATCTCATCTTCCATTGGCTTCTATAAGCAGAGAATATCTACCATCCCGACAAAATGGAAATGGTTATTCCAACGGATACTCTAACGGAAACGGACAGACTGCAGCCGCATCTACAGGACCATACCCTGCTTCGACTGCTGGTACTACAGCTGTAATCTACAGAAACGGAAATGGTGCCTCAAATGCTATTGGGTACTCGGCTGCTGCTACAACAAATGGTAACGGTAATGGACACAGAAATGGCAATGGAAATGGACACTCTGCTGCTGCAACGAATGGTAACGGTAATGGACACAGAAATGGCAATGGAAATGGATACTCTACTGCTGCAACGAATGGTAACGGTAATGGACACAGAAATGGCAATGGAAATGGATACTCTGCTGCTGCAACGAATGGTAACGGTAATGGACACAGAAATGGCAATGGAAATGGACACTCTGCTGCTGCAACGATTGGTAACGGTAATGGACACAGAAATGGCAATGGAAATGGATACTCTGCTGCTGCAACGAATGGTAATGGATACAGAAACGGTAACGGTAATGGACACAGAAATGGCAATGGAAATGGATACTCTGCTGCTGCTACAACAAATGGAAATGGTAATGGATACAGAAATGGTAATGGAAATGGATACAGTAATGGCAACGGTATATCTCAGAGTGCCACGAACAAGCAATACCTCCCTCCTGCACAAAGTGCAACAACTAATGGCCAAGGTACGTATGCCAGTACCAACGGTTATACCAACGGTAATGGAAACGGTGCCAGTAGATATTCCAATGGTGGAAACGGTAATGGATATTCAGCAGCCTCAACTAGCCGAGAATATCTTCCTCCTGTAGCAAGTGCAACATCAACTAACGGTAGATATTCCAATGGCAATGGAAGAAATGGTGTCGCTAATGGAAATGGAGCAAACGGTCATTCCAATGGCAATGGAGGCAGGAGAAACGGTTATTCCAACGGCAATGGAAGCAACGGTGCATCAAATAGCAACGGAATTTCTGCTGCTGCAACCCACAGAGAATACCTTCCTCCAGCTGCAAGTGCCACTACGCAGAATGTATACTCCAATGGGAATGGATACACCAACGGCAATGGGAATGGCAATGGTCACAATTCATACTCCAATGGCAATGGCAATGGCAATGGGTACACCAACGGTAATGGAATCACTGTCGCTTCCACTTCCAGGGAATACCTTCCACCAAGGATAAGTCAGGCCACTAGCGGATCTCAAGTAAGCTATCCTAACGGAAATGGACGTAATGGATACTCAAATGGAAGAAATGGAAACGGACATAACGGAAATGGACACGTGAATGGCAACGGTAACGGAAATGGACACGTGAATGGCAACGGTAACGGAAATGGACACGTGAATGGCAACGGTAACGGAAATGGACACTTGAACGGCAACGGAGGTAACGGAAATGGACACGTGAATGGCAACGGAGGTAACGGAAATGGACACGTGAACGGCAACGGTAACGGAAATGGACACGTGAACGGCAACGGAAGAAATGGTAACGGGTATTCCAACGGACATAATTCCATCCCAGGCAGTACAGCAGCTGCAGCAACTAGTCGAGAATATTTACCTCCAACTTCTGATATATCAGGAGCCTATTCCGACAGCCAAAACGGGTATTCTGACGATGTGGCTAACGGAAATGGCAGCAGTGGGTACTACAACAACGAAATCACATCTGCAACCATAGACAGATCGTACTTACCACCCTCAGCTTGAAACATTGAGTTACATTCGATCAGAAAAGTCATCCCGCTATGAAAAAATATACATGCAATATCCTTTATTTCTATGGTAATTAAAGAAGTAAAGATTTATTGTACACCCAACGGCAAAACAGAGGTGAATTGTCCATCACCATTTTCATTCTATCAGTTTTCCACAATGTGATCATCATGAATCTAAATGAAAACGTCAGCAAGCAGAGAATAACATCTGCTTCACACCAACAGAATACAGTTCCTTAAAACAATACAGGATGTAGCATAAAAAAGAATGAAAATATAAATGGACAATTTGCTTACATTTAGCTTTGCCGTTGGATATACAATAAGAAGAAAATCGCCGTTGTTATGGAATCCCTAACACACAGCAAAAAATTATTATATAATTAATATTATTTTTTGGGCAAAAAAGCCAGCAATGGTAAAAATCAAGAAGTAATACATTTTACTGTCATGGACATGTCTGGGTTGGAACGATTCCATTGAAAGTTAATGTAATTTTTACAGCCCAGAGTTGCCAGTGATTGTACAAGTTTGATTGCATTATAGGATATCATTTGTTGGAATTTCAGGTGTTTATTTTTTTAAAATTCCTAACAATGGCAATTTACTTTGTCTGTACATGTCTTTTCATTTTATATTTATATAGCTGCTCCAGGAGAGGCAATTTTCGTAATATTAAAATTATAATTTATACCATAAAGTCATGGCTTGGGAAATCAATGAAGTTACCTGATACGTGAAATATGTTATTAGTAGTAAATATTATGCTGAGAGCAAACGTTTGTGCCATTATACATATTTCTATCTCATTTATGCTTTATGTTCTTTCAATATGTATTTCTGAATGTTTATCTTTGTACCGATATCAACTTTTTCATCAAACACACATCATTCATCATTGTAAAAGTAGGAAAAAGACATTTTTGTAATTGTATTTTGTAGTGACTAGTTTTTTACTAAGTCTTTTACATTATTTTGTGCAAATATATATAACTATGAAATAAATATTTCATTATAAAATTTTCATTTTTTATTCTGGCTTTAGTTGTATTAGTATACCTTAACTACACATATAAACCTTCTCTCTCACACAAAACAACAAATGTATGAGCTATTGTTGCAAATGACTGAAGCAGAATATGAATGTTCCTTGAAAGATATCGCTTTCCAGTTTACATTACGTTAACATACAGAATTAACAATTAGATCATATTATGAACCCATTCACAACTTACAAGAAAACATTTATACATATTTGCAACATTAGAATCAAAAATATAAAGTTAATTGTCTTTAATGTTCAAACATAATGTTTTGGAATAGGCCCTCTATTATCAATGAAATATTTATCACCTGTGATGAATAGAGTGCCAACACGAAATATTTTAACACGATACAGAAGTATGGCTAACCTCCCTGTCAATTTACATAAAAATATGCACGTTAACCATGTTGATAAATTATGAGTCATCAACAATTTTGCATACAATGCAGTTTGAACTCCAGTGCAAATTATCCGCAAATTGTATGTCGATGTTAATCCCCAGCTTTTGAATACACATTTCACGGTCATTGGGAGTAAACACATCTGTAAAACTTCCCAAGCTTTGTACGTTCATGTTGAGCTTCAGGAATTGCACAATATCCTTAGGATGATAATGAACGAATCCATTGCACACAAAGAAACACTTCAGATCAGGAGGTAGCCTTGTTTCGTTGAGTTTGCTTAGCAGTGACTTGTCGTAGCAAGCGTATATGTGAACCCGTTCAACATGTGGAGATAAAGTCAACATGTTCAGTATGGCGTCGCTCGATACGGTCTCTCCTAGCTGCAAGTCTCTGAGGTGTACCAGTGGGCGTATTGGTTTCAGAATGGTTTTGCTTTTCTCGTCCGTCTTCCAAGTGACGCTCATGAAGATGAGAGCCAGCTTTTGTAGGTTGGGACAACTGTTGGCTATAATTGATACGTCTACATGTACGAGGTCGGACGAAAAGTGCAGGAGCAGTTCCCTTAAACGGTAGCCGCTCTGCTGGGCGTACGTGTACAGGTCGTCGACAGTCTTGTCCAGCGGAGATCTCGACGATAGGAGGAGCCACCGCACGTTTGGCAGCCCCGAGAGGCATGACGGGAACATATATCTCAAGGCCACAGAGAATTTCCTCAGAAGCGGGCATGCCTTCTGTAAGAGATCCACCTGTTGGTCGCTTTCCAGGATCGACTCTGCGCAGGTTACCCTGTACAGACCTGTCGGCGCGTCTTCATTATCTCCGAACGCCGTCCACTGCTGCTCGAGAAGCTCCAACCCAGCGGTCATTTCGCTGCAACGGAAAGTCTGCAGATCGCGAACATGTCGCAGTACCAACGAAGCTCCAACACAAGACACACCTGTGGACATTAGATTTAGTTGCTTCAGTGTTCGGGTGAGCGGACTAGACACGAGCAGTCTTCGGCAAATGCACTTGAACTTCTCATCAGGAACGCAGGCATAACCCTTCTTAAAACAGTAAGTATCGCTGTCACCATGGAAGCAATACCGGTGCCCAAAGCTGTTGGGCTTCGACTTTCGGAACGCCTCCAGTGCAATGTGCATGTCCACGTTGAGGCACCAAGCGACACCGATGTCAGTCACCTTCCCCGATCGAGAAACATCCAAAGACTCCAGTTGGTGACAACTCTCCCCAACAGCAAACAACATATCGTTGCTGCAGACATAAGGCACAATCAAGTGTTTTAGGTTAGACAAGGATCCCATGGCTACTGTCCACGGGACTTCATTGATTGTGCAGCTGACGATATTATCATACCAGTACCATTCCCAAAATCCAAACTCCAGCCTCTCTATCCCCTTGCAGGTTGAGTGTATATACGTAAGGAGTTCATCCCTGTGTTCGCATGAATAAAGGTTAAAACAATGTACCTTCAACTGCTTCAGCTGTTCACTGCCAGAAACTTGCAGAATGTACAGACATACTGGGTAAACATGCTCCATCTCCTTACACAGTCCAACTGCAGCTGCTAGCGAACATACCTCGTCGATGATCTCGGAGGACACTGCGGTCGGAAGCCTCTTCAAAAGCCTACGCTCTCTGTCAATGGTCCTCAGCACATAACCGATATTTTTAGTTCTCTGTGATAATTGCCTTGCCTCAATAAAACTTGAAAACAGCTTGGAGACATACAGTGTCTGGACGATCCGCTTTAATGGCTGTGGTTTTCGAGTGGCAGGCATTCTGCGATTGTGATTGGCGGTAATCAGACTGAAAAGTAAATCAAATTATGTTAAGTTATAAGGGATGAATGTAGGTTCTGTACTTATTTTTTGAAATAATTAAATTGTTAGTTTAGAGTACCCCAATTTGAAACTTTATTAGCGCAGCTATGAAGCATAATGACTCAAGAAGCCATGGTATGAGTTGCAGAACACCATGAATAATTCAAAATCAAGTAGATCGTGTTTCATTGTATTACACAGAAAACCCATGTAATGAACAATAACTTTCCTTACATTCCACAAAGGACCAACTGTCTTCCTAATATGACACACAAATCTGCATTTGTACGAATGCTTGTTTTAGAACAAGAAAAGATCTCATACACTACACTGAGATGTATTTATTCCAATATTGTAAGTTATACTTCTCACATTTAATCCATGACACATGGTAAAATGACAACAGAAATATGTTTTTTACCTTATTTGGCCAATATACCTAACTATACACAAGATTTATATATAAGTCACTTTGTACATGTCAAAGTTTATGACACAAATTTATAATTTCATATCAGAGTACTTTCACACATAAATCAACATAAAATCAATGATTGGATTCTTATTTGAGATATATTCACCTATGTCCTTTACCACAAAAAAATATTTGTAGAAATATTACATGATGTCAGTTGTGAATCGATGTAAGTCCCTTCCTCATATTATTTGTTTAAAGAAAATATATTTCTTTAATATGTCTGTGATGTGCATTATTATGTCAATCACCAAACAGTGTATGTATAATTATCCTATTCACTCTTCAAATCTTGCGTATTTGTTTATATTAAACATCTATATTTCTTCTTCAATATTATGATTTTCATTATAGATTAATATTTGCTTATAAACATCCATTGCAAGCAAGATTAATCCGGATTTCAGTTACATAACACGTCCAGTAGAACAACAATAGCTGTTACTTCCAGATACAGCCAGAGTGTCACGAAAAAAGAAAACTGTTCATACTTTACCAAGTAACAGCAACAAATCAATTCATATGTCTGGTGATTAACTACAATCCATTTTTAATGTATTAATCTGAACTTTACTTCAGTATAAAAGCATATTCCATGCTTACTTCGTCAATAACAAGGAGTTCAGTCCTCGAAACTCCAAATAAAGTCAAGAGCAAAGAGAACAATCCCCCAGCAATAGTACCAGCTCTCTTACTTTTCTTGTATAAGCACCGACTCCAGTCTTGGCATTTTGGTACATTGGCAAAGTCTATTTTGAATGTAATTTTATACATATTTGCTTATAATGCTGAATGATAACAATGAAGAACAAATTTTACTACACTTTACAAACATGAGTTTCAATTTAGATAGCTTAGGACAAAAATACGCTCCAGAATTATTTATCATGACCACGATTTTCCAGATTTTTCCTAATAGTGAGTTTACAACACTTGCAGTCATCCTACACTGAGTTCGGGAATAGATATCAAGTACTGTAAGCACATACGTTTTTGCAAAACATTGTCTGAACTTAAAACATGCAGTTTTTAAATAAAAACGATTGAAATCACCAAAAAAGTATCCCCTACGTAATAATTACAGGTAATATTAGATTGAATAATAATAATCCTAGAGTATAAATTTTAATTTTATCACGTTAGCCATTCAATACTGACAGTATATTAATTGATCATAAACCTTTATCATTTTATATCTCATGAACCATTGCACCAATTTTGGTGAAATTTTAAATTTACGTTTCGAAATATGGCCGACAAAAGGAGATATAAGACTTCGCGTGAAAATAAAAAAAATATTTGCGATATTATATGAATATGTCACATAATTGTGACAAACTAAAGCGTTGTACTAGCCTAGTCTAAAATTTGCAAAAATCGCAGTGTCTTTGTATTTGTTTATTTTATTAATTTTTAGAGTAAAGCAAGTCACCTCCTAGTTGGGTCCCTATGGACCCACACCCCACACAAAGTTTGGTATCCGAGCGCCATTTTACGGTTGTGCCCCACAAGCAGTTTCTTTTTTCTTCACAGCGGAGTTACTCCTTTCGAAACTTCAATGTTTAGTTATCACAAGACGATTTTCACGGAACGTACCCAGTCTGTGTTCCACTTACAGCCGCCACCCCTATTTTTTGTCACTGGACTCGTCCATTCAGCGCATTCGCAATTACGTCGTTGCTACCGACGCAGACTTTACAGTAGAATCACAATAATTCGAAGCTAACAAGACTGAGACTACAACATACTCTGGATATTCAGGATAACCTCGGAAAACGTCGAAAGAAAAGCAATATAACAACAAAAATACAGTAAGTGAAAAAGGGATATACGATACGAGGTGGGGGAAACGTTAGAAGAACACGCGCGTGTTACCATCACGAGCTTACATATTTCTCTACTCACTCGATTCAGGAGGCTGGCTCGAGGTTGCTCCTGTTATACAACTAACCAAACACCCCTCAGTAACTTTCTTGCCTCGTATTATACAGAACATCGTATTATCGAGAGAATACTGTATTTTGATTTGTGTAGTGGCATAGCAGAGAGTATGAAGAAAAAGTTACCTGGAGCAGGTCACATCATCAGCTGGTTCGCACAAAAAAATGATATTGTTTCCATGACGAGATGAATAAAGCAATTGTTGAAACCATGAACACTAACAAGCTAAATAAATCTAGACATTTTGCTCAATTTTTTAATTTGTAGGCACAAGCAATAATGCCGCCATAGTCGAGGTTAACAATACATGTTACAATTTAAAGCAAAATTACATTTCCGATTAATTAATAAAATGTTACAGCGAGGTATGCAAGATTTCAATTTGGGGGAGATTTACCCCCTGGCGTAATATATGCTCTCTAAAGAAAGGTCTTTGAGCTGTAGACCAGACTATCGGTATAATTTGAAATACTTCTATTAGGCCTACCATATATGCATTTACATTGGCCGAGGTTGAGAATGAATGGAACCATAACTCCACCCTGTAAGTGCATTCATGTAATGATGCCTTGAATCTATCATTTTACTTATCAGATAAAAACACTCTAAATAATATATAGAGGAACGTCCCCAAGTGCCTTGCATTTTCTGTTTTATCACTAACTATAAAAAGGAGTTATTACAAAATACAGGGTAGCCATAAACACGTGACGGTTTTTATTTTTTTACTGTTAGGACACCCACCACGCGTCGCTGTAATACTACACGCCACTACGGTCACTGTCCTCTGAAGTTCAGTTGAGATGAAGCGCTGGTCTGTACAATACCGCATTTCGGCGGTAGAGGAGTTTATAAAGACGGAGTCCATCACGGTTACACAACGCAACTTTCGACGCAAGTTTGGTCGACGTCATGTACTAGTCGCAATACTCTGTTGCTATGGGTATCAAAATGGCGTCAAGACGGAACTGTGAAGGACAGCAAACCTGCAGGACGTCCTCGTTCCGTACGTACACTTGGAAAACGCGAGTAGTGTACGGGACGCGATCGTGCGTAGTCCTCAACGGTCAGCTCGGCGGCAAGCTATCGGACTTGGGTTGGCGAATACCAGCGTTCGCCGAATCCTGCACAAAGATATTGACTACCATCCTTGCAAGATCCAAGTTGTCCATGAGCTTATTGAACAGAACAAGACGAAGCAACTTCAATTTTGCAACGAGTTCTTGGAGCTTTTGCATGTTGAACATGACATTCAGTGTGTTAATCTGCATGGTTGACACTTAAAATATATTATTTTCAAGAAATAGTGATACACACTAATTCTCCATGAAAAGAAGAATGTATCTGTGTGAAAAATAGATTTTTACACTTTCCCCTGAAGTGCTATTTTATTTTCAAAACCGTCAAGTGTTTATGGCTCACCCTGTATATACGTGGTGACTACAGGTTGCCTGAGAAGTAACTCCCTACCTTCAAACATGTATCTCCCCTAAAATACTCAAAGTAGCATCTCATATTATTTTTCCGCGTGTAGTTTATTGTTTGCCAATAGTTCTCTTTAAGTTACAACTCAGTGTAAGGCTCAGGTGTTTTCCACACATTTTCTTAAACCGACAAAGTCTTTGGGAATATTTGCATGAACTGCAATTTATACTCCCAAGGTTGTTTTTGGCATTTTGCCAACGTTGTTAGACATTTGCTTCATTAACACTTTCCAGAACGCAGGACTGGCAATTGGGGGATACACAGAATGTCCTGCACGAAGTCCAGACTTGACCCATGCAATTTCTTTCCTAGTGGTGGGCCAATAAAGAAGTGCATCCGAGCAAACCTAAGACACTTCATGAACTTGAAAATCATACTCGATGCTCCTGCCGAGTTTTTATGGAGGACCGTAAGAAATGTAGTACCAGTCCGTTTAAGAAAATCTGTGCAAAATACTGCAGCGCAAGAGTTTGGGGGAACTGATGCCAAACAATGAAAATAGTAGGACGTTACTTCGCACTCACTCTCTATATACAGGTAATAATAACGACACCGTAATGCCAAGACAGTAGCATCAAAACCAAAATTCAAATTCCAACATTTTATTCCATATTACTGCAACAGGCATAGACCTTGAAAATTACATCGAAATAAAAAATATAAATTTGGAAACATTGCACTAACGGAGACAAGCTAGGAGGAGGATATCTCTCAGTCATGATAACCCACTTCTGCGAAACATTCCCGGCTGAACCAGTGGTTGAATCTTGCCAGCTGAAGATCTAGATTCTTCCCAAGTCCAAAGGATTCAATCCATTGCCTCTCATTACTAACATTAATGACGCCGTCTATGTTTCCAATGGTGCGTAAGTACTCATTATGCGCTACAAAGTTCCTGGCCTCGTCTGCATTATTCAGGATGACCCCCAGATACAGGTAGAAACACTCGATGCGCTTAGGGAGGTTGTGAGAGACGAGATCTGACAAGAAATTTGGTCCGGCGTCCACGCAGGAGTAGAGGTGGAATCTGGATAAGTTTGGCGCCAATCCCAGAAGGTTTACGACAGCCCTTTCCGTGGCTTGCTGGCCCAGTCTTACGCAACGTAGTTTCCTGAGAGGTTTCTGAGATGTCCGCCTCCTGTCCTGATCCCAGAGGATGTGCGAAAATTCCATGATCATTGATCTCAGATTGGGACAGTACTTGACGATGAGGGCCAGGTTGAGTTGGAAGTTCTGGTCGTGAGAGTGGAGGACTAGATCTGCGAAGTTCTTCCCGCAATCCTTCAGAAACGCCTTGTCGCTGGCTACCCAGAGTGATTCCACAGGGATGAAGGTGAAGTAGAGGAACGTTACTGGGGGAACCGTGCGGAAGGCTCCTGGGGTGATTCTCGGGAATTCCCCCTTCATCTTCTTCAGTCGTGGACAAGTTGAGGCGAACAGCTTGAGTGCTTCGTCCGACAAGTGTCTGCAGTATATGGACGATAAGTTCAGCCGAGGATGAGGAAGGTCGCTGTTGCTTTTCCTGCGATAACTCCACTCGGATCTCAGAAGCTCCAAAGGTTTTTCGATCCCGTCACTCGTATCCAAGAACTCAAGGAATTTTATAGACCTGAAAATGCACAGCATGCCTTCATTTGTGATAGCGGTGCATTTTATGTTCAACACTCGTAAGGTGTTACACACCGGATTCCTCTGGCCTTCATAACACCTGCTGCTGTCCACTGGTAGTAACTGAATACTAGACGGATGCAGGATAGCAATCTCTGAGAGACTCTGTTCGATTCTCTGCTTCTTACCCGGCCCTTCATCGTCCGAGTCCAAAATGACCTTGTAAGAGTAGATGAACGGTCTTTGGACAAGATCCGTCAAGCCATCATCAGTAACCTTGTCCGATTCCGAGATGTCAAGCATCTGAAGCTGGTCGCAGCACAACCCTATTATCTTCAAGATCTCATTGCTGGCTATGTACTTGAGTCCCAGCTTCCGCAGTCGCGACAGACGGAGAGCCAATGATCGGAAGAGAGACGGGTCAGGTGGTATGACGCTCCCTCCACTGGAAGACCACTTACTGCCGACCAGCTCCAGCAACATAACTCCTGAGCCATGCTTGCTAAGTACTTTCAACAACTCGTCCTGGTGCGTGGCGCTGTAATAGTTAAACAACCTCAGACGTAGGAAACGCACGTCGTTCGTCAAGAGGACCTCCAGAACGTACAGCGATGTAGGGTATGTCCGGTCGTAGAACCTGTCCGTGTCCGTAGCGTTCAGCAACCGCTGGAAGATCCGTTCTATCAGCTCGCAGCGGACGGATGCTGGAAGTTGAATAAGATGCTTCCGGTGAGCTTTAGTCTGGTTTGGAAGGTTCGTCACTGACGAATATATTTTGGCTTGCCTCTGTAGAGAGCGGCAGACTGAATAGATGTCCTTCTCGACTTGACTCAATGCCAATAACAGAAGAGAAGGTGGCTCCTTATTGGGCGACATGGCTAACTGTACCAGTATTTCTATGAATGATAAATTCACATGTACTTGTAGCTCTAATAACCGGTTCACAATGAGTTTCCTCAAACTGCAAGACCATCTAATTATATCCACGTAAACAGTTCAAGTTGTTAGACCTTACATGAGTATCTAATTCAAAGTAATACCTAAACACTCTATAACGCTTATCATACTAAAATTTTGCTTTTTCGGGCTTCAAGATAAATTAAATTATTTCAAAGAAAATTACTTTCGTAGTCAATAAATAAGTATATATCAGACAACTGGTGTAACTACAAAAAAATATGTGTTATGTGTTGTTTCCATTGGTAGTCAATATCCACAATATAGCAAAACAGTTTGCTAATGATTAGAATAATGATCATTGTAAGTGAAAATATTTCTCTCATTGGGCATTTTTGGCCATAAAAAGTGTGTGAGGAGGAGGAAAACGTGTAAGAAATAATATTTTTAAGAGTGATCTCAATTTAATATGTATGTTTTTATATATGTATCTGTAGAAGGTCCGAACTAAACAGACTGGGTTACGTCTGTTCCATGTCCCTTCTACGTCTCGCTACTGCTGCGAAATCAATAGAGAAGTACCAAAAATTTAAAAATTACTTTAAAAATATAATATACCGTGGCGCCATTATCAATAATTGTGGCGTGGAAATGTAATCGATAGAACATCAATATTGACCTTATTGCAATTTTACTCATGGATCTCAGTTCCTCAGTAATAAATGTGGTTACGTATAGATGGACATTCTTTTTAGTCAAACTTGAATATTGTAGAACTGTACATAAACGTGTAATTTTACCCTGATAGTTTATTATTCAAAGTGCACGTAATGTTCAACTGTCTATAATATATTAAAATATTCTATTCATATATTCTCTTTCATAAGTATCACTTTTTTAAAATGTCAATTTTAAGTTTCTATCTTACAATCTTAGGAAGTGAATCCTATATGTGTTTGTAACCAGATCGATCATGTTACGTATGAATACCATTTTTTATGTTCGTTTTGTAGGAAAACACATTTTTTAATTTGTCATAATATCAAAGCAAGTCTATGAAACAAATTGAATGCTTTTACAATGTAGGGGAGACCGGGGCACATTGTCACAATTTTCACATTTTATTTTTTTGTGGCTCTCACGTAAGGCCGAATATTATATTTTTTTACATGCAAATACTTAGTTATCTTGTGCACAACATATGTTCCTTTGTACAATGTAACTCATCCTGAACTGGACTTATTAACTCTTCTTCATGATAAATACAGTTGTGACAATGTACCCCATATACGGGGTAAGTTGTCACAATATCTGGGGCAAGTTGTCACATGCTATTCTAGTGGCAGTTTCATTAAATAGGTATATATTAACGTATGGTGAAAAAAATTTGCACAAAAAGAAGACGCTGTGGTCAAGGGCAAAACACACACACATGTATTTCGTGTGCCTTCTGGTGGTATCTGAACATCAATGAACAAACACATTCATACCGAGTCTGCTGGCCTTGCGACAATTTTGGGGCACTTTCTGCATAGATGGAGCAAATGTTGATGGATCAACATCGCGCAAGCATCTGCGGATCCGTTGGATGAGGGTTGCAACGGTTCGTGATTGATAATTATTGGCATACACCATCCGCTTTAAATTTGCCCAGAAATCTTCAATGGGCCGCAGTTGGGGAACATTAGGGGGATTCTGTTCTTTGGATATGTAAGGGATACCTAAGTGCTCCATGGCCGCAAGACTTTGTGCAGCGAAATGGCAGCTGGCTAAATCTGGCCAAAAAACAACATTGTCCCCACGATGGTATTCATTGATAAACTGCTTCACTTTAGGCAAACAGAACTTTACATACCGGTCGGTGCTGAGTGCAAGGCCAGCCTTGAAAAACTGAGGTTTCTACAGTCCTTTCTCACTCATGGCAAGCCATAGCAACACCTTCTGTGGGAATTTGGTTTTGGCAGCAAAACGCACTGGATCGGGCAAGGCAGCAGTTCCAGGATCATAGTAGGTTTTCGGCTGCCACTCATTGCCATCTAGGGTGAAATAAGTCTCATCGTCCATGATACAAATCACGTCATTTGTTGCAGTGAACGTTTTTGTCACAAGGGTTCGTAAACACTGTTTCTGGACAACAACTTGTTGCTCCGTCACTTTTGGCATAGTTTTTCGTTTATATCTCCGTATCCCCATCTTCTGTAATGCTTTCTTCACTGTGTTTTTATCACACTGAAACCTCCTACCAAGCTCACGGTAGGATTTTGCCACCTTACCTGCAGTAACACGTCGCAGTTGTTGCAACACTCTGGGTTCATTTAACTTCGACTTCCGTCCACTGCCCGGCTTTCTTTCTACATTGATTCCCTTCTCCAATTATGGCACAATATTATAAACCATACGACGGGAAAATCCTACACGTTGAAAATGTTTCACAAGCTAGGACTTTCGAACATCACGATTCTCTGTCCAATATTGCACGATCATTTTCCGACGGTCGTCTTCTTTCAGCTCCATACTGACTTGTTTTAACACCAACCTTCTCTTGCTCTTCACACTACATAACTGGTAGACGTACAATCCAACACAGCTCAAATGGTGTGTCAGTGTTCAAAAATGGCCGTTCTGCAGGGTTGCAAACTTTGTGCAAATTTTTTTCACCATACGTTATTAATGCAACTCATAGAAAAAGACTGGAAATGTTACTAGCACTAAATATTTAGCATGTAAAAGAGACTTAAAAGCTAATTAAATTAAAAGGTAAATTATGCTAGTTAAGCAGGAAATAAAGTAGGTGGACCTGTATATTTTCTTCATCCCAAAAGATACATACGAGATTGTTACATCAATCTTTATAGGTAAACCAGAACTTTCATGAAAACAACACTAGCTTACAGAGTAGCTAATGAATCAAAACTAAAAACTTAAAGATTACAGAAAACTGTTTCAGTAAGAAAATTTGCAAGAGATAGGGCCTACACTTCCAACACACGAAATTTGCCAATGGCATTCAACTTTCTTGTGATTTTAGAGTTAATAAATTGCAAGAGAATTCCTATTATAGATCTATGTATAGCTACAAAGGGAGTAAATATTATTACAAAGTTTAGTTTAGTCTTATCAGTTGGCACCTCAGATTGTTTTCAAAATGTTTATCCTTTTGCTTCTATTAAGTTACCAGTCCTAGACGTCATCGTCAGAATCACAGTTAATACACACATAAAACAAGTTCTTCGTCCCGCACTTTTCGTGGGCCCATCCCTTACATCGAATGCACTGAATCCACTGCTCACTGCCTGTACTTCTCCTGTATGGATCCCCACAAACTAAACACAGCGTGTCGTCCTCTGAGGAAGAATTGTAATCATCTTTGGACCTTCGTCGACATTGTTTCTTAGATGGAGTTTTTTTTTTTTTTTTTTTTTTTTTTTTTTTTTTTTTTTTCAAGATTCAGTATTTTCTTTTCAGGAGTTTTGCCTTTGGTCTTGTTTCTTCTGGAATTCGCAATTCGGTTTCTCTCTGGAGTATCGGTGAGAATGCATGACTTGCAATTTCTTCTGCTGTTGTTGGTTTTCCTTGGCAATGCCTTCGGGAATGGTCTGATATGCTCGAGAGTGAGTTCGGTCGCTGCTTCAGACGACGTTGATGCTACCATTTGGGTAGGTGGGGGCCGATGTTCTTCCTGTTGATGCTCTTACTTCAGGCGGTGGTGATCTCTCCGTTTCAGCATCCGCTTGTGATGTGCCTAAACTAAAATTTGATGTACTTCCTTCCTGCTCTTGCGACTGTGAACTCGTGCAGCATCGGTCAGTAACATAACCTGGCATGAAATCTTCTTCAGTGAATATTTCCGAATTTAATGGAAATATGGCGGTAACACGAAAACGAGCCGTAATATTTCGGGGAGTGGCAGCCATTGGAAAAGCTGTGGCAACAATGTCGGCAATGTTGTGGATTGTGATCGTTTTTCCAGAATTAGTTTTCAACCAATTCTCGCATGCAGAGTTGATGAATTTCTTGAGAGGTCCAAACACTGACCTATCTAGTGGTTTTAATTTGTGCGAACAGTGGGGTGGGAATGAGAGAACCACAACACCGTTTTCTCTGGCGTATTTCAAACCTGCAATTGACAGGTGAGACCCGTGGTTGTCTACAAGCAGTAGCACTAGAGACTCCTTACAGCATTTAACGTTGGCAACAAAATGCTTCAAAAACTCAACAAAATTTTCTTCCTTCATCCATCCGGAGGGGTTTGCACACCCAGCGCTGCCCGGTGGTCCTTCCCTGATAAAATGTTCTTTGTAGTGAACCCTGGGAAAAACGAAAAATGGTGGCACCGTGTTTCCCGTTGCGGACACAGCAACTGCTAGAGTCACTAAACTTCCCCTTTCAGCTGACGTAATGGATCCTATCTGGTTTGGTTAGGATGTTGCACTGTTGAGATTCCCGTTTCATCCATATTATAGATATCTGAGGGACGAAACTTGTGGCGTTCCATTATAAGCTTTAAATTTTTGAAGAATGCTTCGACGTTTGTTTTGTTGAAGCTGGTTGCTCGCGCAAGGCTGGTTGCTTGGGGAGTTCTTATAGCAAGGTCATCATGTCTTTTCAGAAATCCCGAAAACCAGTCTGGGCCAGCAGTGCCCTTCACGTTCCACGACTCCGGACACTTCTTTCCGAGGGCTTTTGCATAGTTGTAAGCCAAATCGCGAACCTCTTTCGTCGTGAGTCCAAAGTATATGTCCGAAGCTTGTTTTAGGTATGATACTAGTAAGTCTTCCTCATGTTCCGCAAATACTCTGTTACATGTTGAGTAACCCAATGTGAATGAGCATTGCCCGGATTGTAGTTCACTATCTGTAACACGTGCACAAAATCTCGCCATTGTTCTGTAGTGGACATGGAATTCTTTGGCAGCTTTACGTATTGATACGGGGTTGTCGTTTCTTTTCAAGGCTCTTGCTGCAGCCAGTAGGTCTCCCATGGGCGGGGCATTCCTCTCAGTCTTTCTCTTGTATGTTCTCACCATCTGCGAAGCAAGAGAACCACTTATTGAAAGAGGAATACACACTTGTATCATGACTAACACACAGTGGGGCACATTGTCACAGTGACAACATGCCCCGTCTTATTTGTGACAACTTGCCCCACGCGTCGTAGTTCCTCTTTTTTAAAAATATCTGTACCAAGCAATAAGATTAAGCGCATTCAGAGTACCACATTATGAAGCTCTATTTCTAACCTACATAACACACACGAAAATACTTACCGCTCACGCTTTCACGAACACACAGTAGGAAAATTCCAGGACTCAAAAAATTTACACTGAAGCACTGAAAACAGACAAAGCTCAACTGACTCAGCCACGTGTTTCCCGCACACCTCTAAATGAGTACAGTTGGGAGTGACATCTAGTGGGTAAAAGAGAAAGCAGCACCAGCTCGCTGACTTTTAGGCTTTTCTCAGAATTTCTACTGTGACAACGTGCCCCTTGTGACAATGTGCCCCGGTCTCCCCTATTGTGAATTCACAGCAAAAAAAATATTAAACACGAAAGCTGCTTGTTTTGAGTTGTTTAAGGCAGATGCACTATCGGTGTGGTGTTCAAGTGAAGCATCTGCTCAGTCTCTCCCTAATAAATAACGTATTCTGAAACACGTTCAACTTTCCTCTTTCTTTATGTTATTCTTTGAATGGCCATGACGTCTGATGTCACAGCCTATGGTAATGTTGATATCCTTATGCTTTGAAAAGCTACTAAAGAAAAATTAAATTGCGTTGTGGGTGCCGATCAGCGTGGTTGAATATGAGAGGAGAGTTGGACAGAAATCTTGAATATCACTTCCAATTCAAATCATTCAAGATACGTATTGTACTGCGTTTTTCTTTTCGAGGTTCATTTCCTCAGTTCATTTAACACTAAATAATAAAATGACTTATAAACAGCGGGGGAAAAAATAGCTTAATCCAATATCTGGTACGTTTTTGGTAGTCAGAATCTAAGAATCTTGATAAAATGCAAGATCAGTTTCCTACGTTGTTTGATATTTATTCAGGTAATTATTACATTTGGCTGTGCAAGCAAAATTAAAACTTGCCTGCAACACACATGTTCCTTAATCGTAACCAATTGATAGTTGTGAAGTTTTGAAAAAGTAGGAAAAAAAAAACATTTTATTCATAAAATCAGATGTGAGTTTGTACATAGATCCGGCTATTCTATAAAATGACACAAAGTTGTCATATAACTTCTTTCACATTATATCCTTATCGTACAACGATAGTATGTCCACTGTCCAATCCGATAAGATATTTTTCTTTGAGAGCTTGCGGGGGAGGTAGATGGTAACTCAAAATGAAGCAGAATAAAAAAAAAGTCGATAAAGTTCACAAGAAATGTGAGTTATGGATGTTTCCACTTTAATCGTCAGCTTTGTGAGCAGAGTGCAATCATCTTTATATTTTTCAATTTTGAAATCGCACCAAAGATGTTGTGTCATGTGGTTTGGTTCTTCTTTTAATGAACTTTATTAAATGTAACAGTGATTACGCTGTCGCTGTAAGATTATCCCGTATCAGGGGTTGTAGTGTCATACCTTATATTTAAACCTTTTTACCCATGTTGGATATTTTAACTTTCCTGTGTATACAATATTGCCATTTGATTAACAAAAGCTCTCAGAAATTGTATGACATTTTCGGCTAAAATATAATTTTCAAAATTTAGGGGAGAGTGGAGACAAGAAATAAATTTTTCAAAAAACAGATGGGTGCTTGTAATAGAAAATCTTTCATTCAATTATTACTTGCTTTCTTACAGTAACAATTTCAGTTTAGATGTTTAGATCCGAGAAAATACTAATGTAATTTAATTTCAGCAATTAAAATTTGTTCGTTTGTTTGAATTGTTGTTTTAAGTCCACTTTATACACAGATGGGCTAATCGGCACTGGACCTACAGTTTAAAGTGGAATCTGAACTACTGTGCAATTTGCCTCCACCAGCCTTCGAACCCGGAACCAGCAACTAAAGTGTAAAATATAATTAATATTACAACAATAGATAGTACTTAGATTTCTTACCTTTATTTAGCTTAACAAAACCTAACACATGCACTATATATTTTGCCCTTCTAAAAAAAGCAAACAAAAATATGCACTTATTTGTCCGCAAAGCATGTACAACTTTAAAATTTGTGAGAATGACATAAGCTCATAAGAACGTTACCCACACCCTGAATAAACAATGTGTTATGCCCATTCATTGTTTTAATTTTTAATTGTTGTATTCTTCACAAAAAATCTTCTATATACATCTTAATTGAGAGGTGCACAAATCAGGTCAAATTGTATTGTGATATCGGATATTTTTATGACGATTTCAATCATTTGCATAAAAAGTAATATATCTATCATCCAGATCATTCGACTATCGGATGTATGCGTCCCTTCGATAAAATTCGATATTGTTTTATTGCAAGCTTGTTTAAACTCATAAAAATAATTATTCATTAAATACACCATTAATACCACTGTAGATGGTACAATGTAACTTTTGAAAACTATAAATTGTAAATAGAAATTATAAATATATCCCCTTTGTTGTAATACATTTGCGAAGAAACGAAGTGTTAGCAAAATGAAAAATTATTACTTCAGCATATCAACTTCAGCAAATGTAGCCTATCTTCCTCAATATTTTGTTCCTGTCAGACTTGGGGTATGTTTATATAATAGCATATGCAAACTCCTTGGCCTATTTCATTCGAATGCAACACTGTAGCCTTTCCTACAGGTAACCTGCTATTATAAAATATTATGTTCAAATGCTCCTAAAGAACGCATTATGATACACAATTTACAAAACTGAGTCTAGTCAAAGTTCTAAAAATGCAAACACGTTGGAAGTATGTTAACTGTGTATATACAAATATAACGCAGGGTTCCATCGTGAACCACTAAAATAATTTGGCGCACTAGAGCCAGGGTTGGCATTTTACCCGGTTTTTTTTTCGAGAAAAACAACAACCCGGGTGTGTTTTTTCGGGTATTTTAAAGATAAAACAAAATAAAAACCGGGCAAAACTGGGTTTTATTGGATTTTTCAGGTTATGCTAAAAAATATATATTTTAAAAATGAAATACATTTTTCCTTAGTAAGTAGTGTAAATTAGTGGTTTCAAAATAATACTTAGTAGGTATCGTCTTTTAGCCTCTTTTTTATCAATTGAATATCAGTTTTTGACATATTTTGACAATTTTTTGTCGATGTTTTAGCGTTTAGCGATGTTTTAGTAAAATTTCCCTTTTTTCCCACTCATACTTGGTAGGTATGCATTTGTATCCTCTTTTTTTATCAATTGAATATCAGTTTTTGACATATTTTGACAATTTTTTGTCGATGTTTTAGCGTTTAGCGATGTTTTAGTAAAATTTCCCTTTTTTCCCACCTCACACTTGTAGGTATATCACGATCTTACGTGATATAACTTAACCTATTTATTTTTTTTATTACGTGCTAAACTACACGAGAGCCTCTACGTGCTTTGACCTACTTTAGAGTAGACCCAAATAGACAGTTCAGCGCCATTAATTGAGGTTCAGTGTTGCCAACCCACCCCAAGAAAATTTCACCATGGTGATATTTTACAGGCGAAGCTAACCTACAATTAGGAGTTGGCAACACTGACTAGTTGCTTCACAAACCTCTTGTTTTTTTAAACATATGATATTTCACAGGCGAGGCTAACCTACAAGTTACAAGTTGACGGCGTAGCCTTCTATAAGATGACAAGTATGCAGTAAGATGAAGAATACGACGCCAACTGGCAATAGCGGTGTTAATGCTTCCTCCTCTCTACCCCCCCCCCAACCCTCTTCTTACCGGGCCTCCTCCCTTATGGCGGGAACCCAACGTGTTCTGGTGCGGTCCTTTTTTTTATTATTTTACGACGTTTTACGGACTAAACTAACCTGCAATGAGAGAAAAGTGGACAGAAGAAAAGCTCTGGCATCACTTTTTAAGCTATTATTTTTACCTCCTGCTATTATGCTAACCTCGCCCTTTGACCTATATTTTTGAAATGACTTTCCTATAAGTCTGCTGTCTCCTCTCACTGTAAAGGTCCCCTCAGTGTAATCTATTACGACCTTGTACTATCAGCGTAATCTACCACGATGTGTTTTTTTTTAAAACTCATGTGTGATCTTCTACAATGTGTGGCCCCCCACTGCTACGACCTAAACGGGACCTCTCTCTCTCCTACGATGTTTTGAGCGCCCCAACTGCTACGATGTTTTTCTCCTCATGATGCAAAAAAAAAAATGGTATTGTAGCGGTATTTGAAATCGACTGTGCTGTGTGAAGGGCATGTTCATTGAACAATAGGAGGAGAGCGGGGGAGAGTACAAGCAAGCGGCGCCCCCTCAATTTTTTTTTCAAGAAATTCGATTTGTCAAGTTAGTTTTTTTTTGATTAAAAAATTGTTGTAATTGTAGGGGTTGTAGAAAAAACTATTATTGCTTGTTGGCGATATTTAAAACTGCTCCGTGACCCTCTCGTTCTTCACGTCGTACGCGAAGGACTTCTCTGCGACCAGGATGACGCTACATAGAGTATCGGCAGGCAGCGCGTCGTGGAACTCGCACACGATCTTAATGTTGGTTCGATCGTTGACCACCACCTGCTTCCGCTTCGTCGTGTTGATGACGAACATCGGCCTGCGTGCTTTGAATTCGCTGGGCGTGTAGTACATGTCCACGTTTCCCTCGGTCACGCGCTTGTAAGAGGTGTAAGCTTCGTAAAGTTTTAGGTAATCGTCTTTGGTCATGTCGAGGTTGTAATTCTCGCGCGGGAACACTTCGTTCCTGCCATTCTTGAGATAAACGTTCTTGATCTTGCAGTCGTCGAATTTGCTGGAATCTTTTTCCTGATTCTTATCGCGTCCGGTCTGAAAGAGCACTACGACGAAATCTGGCATGTCGAACTGTATGTTGTTGAACTGCGTCGTCACGTCGAATTCCATGTGACTTCCGGACGCTATCTTCTGCACGCACTGGTAACCGTGAAAATGAATCGGCACCTGCGGACTTTTCAAGATCTCCGCTTTGTACTTGAGGGCGTAGTTGGTTTCGTATTCCACCACCGGCATTCTCAACTTCATGCTCCGGATGACGCACTTGGCTGCTTCGGGTAAAGTGTTGGGCAGCGGCGTGATACCGTCCGCGTTCAAGTTGCTGTATCGCATCAGTGCGTCGTTGTCGTTGGCCGCTCTTCGAAATGTGATCCTCAGTCCTCCCTTCCACATGATCTCCTTGTAGTCCGAGAAGAATCCCGGAAGCAGACGCATGGGAAAGAGCACCGTGTGACTTCTCGTCGATATTTTCGTCCCCGCTTCGAATCCTCCCGCCTGATAGTATGCCGCGTCCGTTTTGGATAATTTCAATGTTCCCACTGCCGTCGACGTGATGCCTGGATAATCTATTCTGTCGATGACGGTGTTGTGTTTCCTCACCTCCACCTGCGAGAACAGGTGAGGCACGAAGTTGTCCACGAGTATCAAATTTGCTGCTGCGGGGAACGCTTCTCCGCTTTCTTTCTTCACCACGTCGAATTGAAGGTAGAGGTCCGCTCTGTGAGGATGAACGAACCCGTCGCCTACGTCCACGTCGTATTCGATCTCCCGGTTCGCTTCGTTCAGATTGGCGAACGTGCGACGGTTGGGAGGGAAAGATTGCAATTCGTAACTTTCGATTTGCTCCATTTTTTTCCACTATGTGTGTTATTTATTATACGTTGGTCTCCACGACGGCCGTCGTCGTTGCACCTGCGAAATCCACAACGTCGCCTTTCTCGTTCGTCACCACCAACTCTATGTTGTCTATGCGGTTGCGACATACTGGAAAATAGATCGGCGAAGAGGGTGTGTAGATGATCGGTTCCATGAATTCGGAACTGGGTTTGAACGTGGCGATGATTCCCGTTTGCTTGTGACTTCCCAGCAATCCGTCCGAAGATTTCGTGATCATGCCTTCCGTTACGTTGCAGTGTACGTTCAGAGTCTCTATGGCTAGAAATTTAGGAATATTGGTTGCTACGTGCTTGATGCCAGCTTCGAGTTTTGGGTGATTGTTCTCGAAACCTAAAAGTTCTCCTATGGTGCCCAGGTCCACGGTCTCCGTCGCGGACACGATTTCAACTCTGTGCGTGACCGAATTTTGAGAAAGGTACGTGCCTTTGGGTAATTGAACTTGCAAAGTAGAAAGATTGTATTGACCTGGCGTGACGACGATATGTTCGCTTCCGACGCTAATTTTGTTGTTGTGATGCGTGACGTTAGGTATGAGGTACATGCTGTAGAATGCACGCAAAGCTACGGATTTAGGATAGACGATGTCGTCGTGCAGCGTGAGTTTCAAGATCGAAGATTCGCTCGTGAGATGGAACACGCCCATCGTGATGCTTTAGGTTCCACAATGCTTTCTGGAAATCTTCGAACGTAGGGTTATTTATTTTAGAGAGAAACGTGAGCATGGAGAGACAGAGATGACCGCAGTTCACGTCTCCGAAATTTTGAATGCGTTCGTCGTTGTAGTATATAGGATTGTTCGTTTTCAGATAATGAATTAAATTTGTAGGTGGAACACCTCCGAAAGAATCGAAAACGAATGCTTTATCATTCTTGTGGTAACATATCCAATGCGTGCCTGGATTTTCTTGACTGTCCAAGTTGACTACTCCGCATTCTCTTCTTTTAACGGTTGAAGGTAACGAGTCGGACATGAAAACTCCTCTGAAGTGTTTGATTTGTAATGGTTTGATCAGAGATTCAATGTCTCGGTTGGTGAGTGCTGTTTCTTTTTTTAAACTTTTTCATTACGCCCACCCCCTTCCCCCCTTTCTTCTCCATGACCAGGTTGTGACGTTTCTGTTCTTCCAATTCCGCCTTGTTCTTCTTCGAGTCGATGACGGTTTTCGCGATGGCGGCGCTACCCCCAGCCAAACTTCCCACGGCCCCCAATGCTGCCAGGATGGCCGGGATGCTGAATATGAAACCTCCGATCTTTTGCTGTTTCCGCGAACGCTGCAATCTTTTCAATTGTGGTGTGCTGAGAAGTAATTTCATTCCGTGTCCTTTCGTCAAGCAAGAAAGTTTCTTCTCGCGTTGTTTCTTGGTGAGTAACACATCGAGGGCACCCAGCGTTTTCAGATTCGAATATGGTATCTGCTACACGACACCCTTGGGCTTCATGTTGATGCTCTATGTGTTATTTTTTCACGGTATGTTATTTATATATATAAATGTTCTGAGATTTTTTTTTGTTTCCCTCTCTCGTGTAATTTTTTTTTCAAGGTATGTTATATATATATATATATGTTCCGAGATTTTTTTTTTGTTTCGTGTAATTTTTTTTTCAAGGATATACTCCGCGCAGCCCCGTTACACAAATTCTATTACGTGCTTCGTTTTCATACCAAGAAGTTCCTTTGTCCCCTTGTACACGATTCGAGTTTTGTTCTCGATTAAAATAGATAGCTTCTCGTCGGATAACATGTTAGCGTATCGATCTGGTAAAAATAGACTGTATTGTCCGTCGAGCAACAGACGCACCTTGGGACCATACTGGGTAGAAACGATTGAACCGGAAGTATCGTGTAAGGTTTGTCGACTTCCAATTACTGAATTTTTACATACTCGACTGACAAATTTAGCATTTGTTTTAATGCTTGGATTTCACTCATTTTTTTCAGTCATATCGAAGAGAAATTTCAGGGTGTGTGTGTTAGAGAATTTTAATTTTTCACAATGTGTGTTATTTATATACCGAAGAATTTTTTTGATCTCGTAGATTTTTTTCACGATGTGTGTTATTTATATATCAAGTTTTTTTTACTTGTACATTTTTTTTGGCACGTACATTTTTTTGTCTTGTATATTTTTTTGACACGTATATTTTTTCTCGTATATTTTTTTTGACGTACATTTTTGGGACACGTACATTTTTTTGTTGCATATTTTTTGACAACTTTTTTGTCATTTTTTTTGGACACGTACTTTTTTTTTACGTATATTTTTTTACACCTACATTTTTTCTTAATTTTTTTTTGACAGGTACATTTTTTTGACACGTACTTTTTTGTTGCACATTTTTGACAACTTTTTTTTTTGACGAGAACTTTTTTGACGATAAAAATTTTTTACGATAAGGCAACTTTTTTTCTGACGGTGATAATTTTTCCACGTCAACTTTTTTTTGGCGTGACAATTTTTCTTTTGACGATAAAAAATTTTTACGATAAGGCAACTTTTTTTTCTGACGGTGATAATTTTTCCACGTCAACTTTTTTTTGACGAGACAATTTTTTTTGACGATAAAAAATGTTTACGATAAGGCAACTTTTTTCTGACGGTGATAATTTTTCCACGTCAACTTTTTTTGGCGTGACAATTTTTTTTGACGATAAAAAAAATTATACGATAAGGCAACTTTTTTTTCTGACGATGATAATTTTTCCACGTCAACTTTTTTTTGACGAGACATTTTTTTTGACGATAAAAAATTTTTACCATAAGGCAACTTTTTTTCTGACGATGTCCACGTCAACTTTTTTTTGACGAGACAAAATTTTTTTGACGATAAAAATTTTTTCCATGGCAATTGTTTTTGACATGTACATTTTTTTACTTATATTTTTTTTGTCTCATATTTTTTTTGACACGTACATTTTTTTGACACGTATATTATTATTTTTTTCACAGTATGTGTAAGAGTAAGAAAGCTCGTGCTTCGGAAAACGCGATGATGTGCGTTATAATATCTTCCGTCTTCTGTTTAGACTTGCACCAATCATCCGTGTATCGTCTTCTTCCCTGCCTCGCCTCGTGAAGTTCGTCCAACATATCGTTTAATTTTTCCCCTGCGGCCGAAAGAAGAGTGTCGAGATCACCGCACCTCTGGCCGCTGATCTCCCGAAGATGGTCCTTGACAACCATTTCACAAGGGATACGAAATTCCGGTGTTGTGTTTGCTATGATTACTAGTTTCCTTATATCCTCACAATCTCCGTTTACTGCGTGTTTGAATATTTTACATAGTAGCTCGGGCGGCAAATCAGTTATACGAGACATGTTGTTATTATTTTTTTTTTACTGTATGTTATTTATATACCCCACCCAAATTTTTGTTTCGTGTTCATTGCGATGTTGGTGTCCAGTGCGGCGACTCGTTCACCCAGCGAAGTGTCTCTGCTGACGAATCTTTCGAAAGCGGCATGTTCCAATTTCTTGTCTGCTTCGTGACGTGCATCCAGATCGGTGCGAGTGTTGTTGTAGGCGATGTCGTGATCTTTGCATGCAGCGTACAACGGATTCACACCCTTGTCTCCTCTCTCCAATCTTTTCTCAAGTTTGGTATCTGGTCCGCAGTACTGGTAGCCAGGTAAATGCATCTCGAAAGGTAACTTGTTGATGATGTCGTTCACGAGTCCCTTTCCTTCGGCCACGTTCCAGAATCTCGGAGGCAGCGTGTTGATAATTTTGATCAGGTAACCTATGCCCTTGTCGTCGTTCACGATGAAGTTGGAAAGTTTGGTGCTGATCATGTTCACGATGCCAACCTTCTCGTTGTAGAAATTACGATTGCCTGCATTCTCTTCGCCGGCTATCACCAACAATCGGTCCACGAGCTTCCTCACGTCGTCCACCCAAACGAATTCTTTGGGTAACGTGTTGTAGAGTTTGACGCCGCTTCCACTTTTCACCTCGTTCCAAATCGGTTTGATGAGATTCCTGTACTTCTCGCCGCTGCTCGATTTCACCCTATTCTGCGAGGCATCGTTGTTCTGGTACATGGCATCCGTCATGATTAGAATTTCCCTGTAACTCTGGTAATCTTCGTCGGTGTAATCTTTCGGCTGCTTTTTGGCAACGAGTTCCCACAGTCCCACCGTACCCGGATACCTGGTCCAACTATTCTTATCGCCTAAATTAACTTTAATGTCGTTGCCTTCGAAGGTGACTTTCGATTTCCCAATCTTCCACACGACACCCTTGTTGGTTTCCATGCTCGGATACAATCTGAACACTTCATCCTTGTCGAATTTCCCCGTGCTCAGGTAGTCTCGTGCCAAAGGTCCCAACTCGATTTTATCCGAAGACGTGCTACCTATGGCTCGACGTCGTGGTACGTCCTTCAGTTCGAACGGTGTCGAAGGAATGCTCGAAATGGGCGTGGGTACAGCGTAACTTTAGCTGCAAGTGGTACGAGTTCGTTGATCAAATTTTTATTTTGTTCCGTGACACCTTTAATTTCTTTACCTAGATCGCTGATGGCATCAATCACAGGTTGATCTTGACGTTTCTTCTCTTCGTAGAATCCGCGATTCTCGGATTTCCAACCTTTGAAGCGTTTCGCGAGGTAATCGCGAAGCTTAAGATTTTCGTCTTCGATTTTTCGTTTCGTCATAACGTTATTTATACACGTCGTTTCTCACAACGTTGCAACGTTTAGAAAGTCGTTGATTTTGTTTCTGTATTTTCCGTCGTTGGGTTTCCTCGTCATGTCGATCGTCGCGAAACCGAAATCGTCACTGTTCCAGCAAGAAGAGCAGCGTTCCGAAAATTGATTGTAGTTCATGTCTCCGCCTACGTAGTCATCGTACGCGTGCTTGAGGTTGGTGTGATCTTGACGAAACAAACATATGAAATTAGCGTTGTCGCGTAGTAACTGTTTTGGAATTTTGGAAAACGTTTGAGCTAGGTAAAAGCAATCCATTCCTTTGTGACGACCTTGCGTGAAAAAGTTGCGAATTTCATTTTGATTTTCCAGGATAACATCGTCGAACACAACGACTGAATTTTCACGACAATCGTCGAGTGGTTTTATTTCCGAAGCGAACGTTGCAATGTCCAGACCATCGTACAGTTTCATCAGTTGCTGGTATTTGGATTGCTCCAAACTTTTCGAGAACACGTACAGGTACCTGTTCTTCCAATCTAACCAATTCGGTGCGAGGAGAAAATTGTCCACGAGCAGTGTCGTTTTCCCACACCCTGAAGGACCTACGATTAGACAGCGGATGCTGTCGGGAAGCAACTCGCCGTTCTTTTTTTTCGTTTGACTTTCCGAATCCGGTAGACGCTTCACCACGTTCCACGTACTCACAAGATCACTTCGTTCGCGTCGATCCAACTCTTTTCCGGAAGTCCCAGCCATTTCACCAAAAGTTTGTCACCTTTCCTACGCAAAACGTTTTCGATAAGGTACGTGTCGGGGTGTTTTGTTTTAGAGAGTTCCTCTTCGTAAAATCTTCCTTTCAAAATCTCGCCGCTACTATCTTTTATTATATACGTGTGTCGGTTTCCGGGTAAAACTCGAACCACCGCAAAAAGTTCCGTGCTCCAATTTTTTGTGAATCCCTTTTCGAAGGTGCGTTTGAATTTGCTGATTCTCACCTGGTCTCCAATTTTGAATTTTGATTTCTTGGTAGTCGGAGTGTACTTTGGACAGTAAACGGTAGAAATTAAACGCTGCTCGTCAGATTTCGTAACGTCAGCTGGCTTCATGCCTACCGTTCTGTGTACCGTATCATTATAGGTGTCGACGAGTTCCGGCAGGATGTCGACCCATTTGTAATTTCCCCGAAGCGTGAATCGTTTCCACATGTGAGTTTTCAAGGTTCGATTAAATCTTTCCACGATGCTGGCTTTGATGTGACTGAAGGTCGAATAATGTCGAATGTCATGTTTTTGAATAAACTTTTGGAATACGGCATTATAGAATTCCTTCCCGTTGTCCGTGTGCAGAAACCGAGGTCGTCTGCAGCTTTCGCGAAAAATTAATTCGAATGCTTCCGTGACGCATGTTCCCGTTTTCGCCTTCAAAGGTAGAGCCCATTCGAATTTCGAAAATGTGTCTATGACGGTGAGGAGGTACTTGTTGCCCTTGTTCAATTTATGTACATTTTTCAAATTGCCGCTGCTCATCTCCACGAGGTCACTTTGCCAGAGGTCATCGATGCCCTTGGTTACCACCGCTAAACGTTCGTAGTTGCGGCGTGCAGGTTTATGCAATTCTTCGACGATGGCTTGCCTAGACATTTTGAAGATTACGTTTGAAGAGAAGCACGAGCGTGATGGGATTCAAAGAGGGTGGCACCTCGCTCGTGTTTTGAACGATCAGCTTATCGCCGGCACTCACGTCGAAAACGGTAAGATCTTCGTCTTCGTGTATTTCATATATGTTGCGCGTTTCGTTCCAACGTGCCAGAGGAATTTTTCCTGCTTTCTGGACACCACGATTCGATATCAAGGTTATGGTGGGGACGCTAGCTTTTCTGTCGTGAGACCAGTACGAAAATTCGTTTATCTGAATCGTGCCATCGAGGAGAAACTTGTAGTACGGATGATAAGGATGTAACATGTACAGTTTGTTACCTTCGACGAACGTGGAGATTCTCTGTTGATTGGGTACGCTGTTGATTTCGATGGCATCCAGAGAATGCAATTTGGCGATTTTAGTATCGACGCTGAGCAAATTACTGTGAAGCTGACCCAGTGTGTTTTCTAAAGGTACGAGTTGTTCTGCAACGTGATCCGTTATGGTAGAAAATGACGGTTTGATTTTCACTTCCACGTTCAACTGCTTGTAGTTTTCGTTGAGTTCTTGCATCTTGGCACCGAAAGAGGCCAGCGTCGATTCCTGCGTGGATTCCAGCACTCCAACTTGATCTCTGATGTTGACGACAATGTTCTGAAGGTTCTCAACTTGATTCAATTTCGAACTTTTCTCGGTGAGATCGTTCACGATGCTTCGCATCTCTGTAAACTGCGTGTGAAGATCCGTGACGCTCTGCGAAGTGGGCAGCGTCGACACCAGCGAAGTAATTTCATCTCGAATCTGTTCCACGTTTGCCGTATCCGTTTCTAGTCGTTTCAGCATTCGAGATATGTTCCTTTTCAAAGCGTGTAATTCTTTGGAGGTGGGGAGATTGGCCACTGTACTCTCGAGATCGCTCAATGAAATTTTGATGTCGCTCGAATCGGATAATGCCGTCGCCGCCGTTTTCAATTTTTCCAAATCTTCCTTCGAAGGCTCGCTCGTCCGTAACGATTCCAAGTCACCCTGTATGTTGTCGAGTACGTGATGAAAATGAGCAAGGTTCGATTCGACGTTCAAATTTTCTAAATATTCGATCTTCTGCTGAACCGTGCTTAACGTGTCTTGAATGATCGTCAACGCGCTCGCTTGAAAGTGAATATTTTTAATTTCTTCGTTGATCAACTCCAGAGACGCCTGAAGCGTAGCGATGGTGGTTTGAATGTGTTCGAAATTTTGATAAGCCTCCAATTGATTTTTTATGTTCGCAACGCTCTTACCGATGACCTGCAGTTCGTCTGACGATGGTAGGTTCGTCATGGTATCTTCCAAAGTCTGTAACTTGGATTTAATTTCTTCCAACGTGCTGGTGAATTCTTCTTGTAATTTGGAAACTACGACATGCAAGCGTTCTACATCGATATCGTTCACGACGGTTTGAAGTACAGAGAAATTCTTTTCGATTGCGGAAGTTCGTTCTTCCATTTCGAGTTTCAATTTTTCCAAATCTTCTTCTTTCGATTGAAATTGCTGTAATTTGGCCAAATCATTTTGAAGCGAATCAACGCTCAACTGTATATTTTGAACGTTGTCGTAAGAAGGTACGTCAATATAATTTTTTATGAGCGTTTTCAGTTCGGAATCGATTTTCAGAATAGGATCGAGACATTGCGTTTGGAGCGTAGCGATTTCCGACTCTAAACTTTTGTTTAAGGTCTCCTGCAAAGCGATCAAATCGCTCCTCAACTTTTTAACTCGAACGTCCAGTATGAGAATTTCTTCTGCGTGGTCTACACGCTTGGTGTGGCCAAAAATGTCGTTAGGCATTTTGTTAACGGTTATTTATAATAGGATAGACGATTCGTAATTCTACGAAGAAAGGAATGAGTTTGTCGTAATCTCCGAGGAGTTGAACGTAAAGATAATCTCCTGCGGAAGCATCGTATGTAATGTTAGAAAGCATCTTGTCGTGCTTGATTCGAAAAATGTTCTTGCCGGTAGATATTTTGATTTCGCCTACGTTTTCCGGATTCACGGTGATTTGAAGTTTCCCACCGATCGGAATTTCGTAAAAATGTAAATTGTTGTTGAAGATGTAAAAAGTTTTGCCGACGTCTTCATCCAATTTCGTCCAAATGCTGTTGAGGTGAATAATCAACAGACCGTTGAGTTTAGGTAACACGGAAGGTAAGACTTCATGATCTGGTATGGACGGTGCAGTTTCCATGATGATCTGTTTTTTGAAACCGAACAAGTTCATAGGCATGCTGGTTATTTAAGGATACGGTCAAAGTTTTATTTTGTAATGACAGTCAAAGTGTTTTTTTTACTGAGTAACAAAATGTTTTTTTTTGAGGTAGTGAAAATTGTTATGTGTGGTGGTGAGTGCTAATTATTTGCACTGTGCGCAATTCTTATTTATTTCTAAACGACGATGTCCCAAAGGCAATGTGTGAATACCACACTCCAGGACGCACCTCTTATCGTCATCGGGATCCAGCGCAATTTTTCTAACTTTGTTTGTGGTGATGATATGGTCGACGCTCTGGATTCTTTGTTCTATACTTAGTATCGTCGATTGTGAGTAAAGGCAATCGATGTAATCGTGGAAGGTGAGTTTGTTCTCCACCGTATTTTTGCCCACACCTTTTGCTTTCTTCGTGACGCTACTCTCTGTTCTCATGGCATACATCTTCGAACGCAAACCCGCGAACTCGACAATAATATCACCGTTACATTCATCTTTCAGTTTACCTAGGACTTTTTTGTTACGAGATGGAATCCCAAATCTGTTGGGTTGAGGATACGCAGAAGTATCGAAATACTCAAGCATGGAAGGATTTTTTATGTCTTCATAGAGGTTAGGTGTTTGTATGCTGTAAATGAAGCTGTCGGTGTCCGTGTACAAAAGTGATATCTTATCATTGTAGAAGAGTTTCATCACGTCATAATGAAATTCGAACATGTAAAGTTTCGACAAGTCGAGAACCGTTGCGCCAACGTAAACTGGTTTTCTGAATTTCATCAATTTTATATCTAGATTGAAAAGTGCCAAATTCTCGTTGTAAATTTTTCTCGACTTGAATCTAGGATCGGCTATCCACTTCCGACATTTATTCTTATCGGAAATTAATTTCACGTCTACGTGCTTTCTAACATTCTCCATGGTCTTTCCGTACACCGCATTGTTCATTAATTTAAAGAAGTCTAAATCGGAAGTGGCAGCTGTTCTATGTTGTGTGTTAGTTTCTATGTAAGGTCTGAACCACGTGGAATGTTTAAACTTTAGTATTCTTCTAACATTTACTATCTGAACACCCTTCCCAATCAAAAACCGGAGATTCTTGTAGTGGACGACGTATCTCTGTTTAGGGTCCAATGTTAACAAAAGCTTGTCTTGAACCGAGTCGGGTGGACATTTGATTTCGGGAGTCGGAGGCAAATCCGAAAACGTGTCGTGCAGGTGGTCGGAGAATTGGAGATCTACCTCTGCGAAGAAACCACACTCGCTATCGTCGAAATGAATAATGTCTATCGAAGTGGGATCTAACCATTCGAATCCCCCGTAAGGAAGTTTCTGAACCATGGCATGTCCGTAGAGATTATTAACGTCGGCGTAGAAGATGTAATTCGATGCTCGATTTGAATCGTAATCTTCTTTTATGTGCACGTTATTAGCTTTTGCATGTCTCTGTACGCATTGCACCATTCCACCTCGTATCCCTCTTTCGATAAATAGCAACATGTCAACGTCCGATATCAGTTCCAGCTTGACCTTTGTCTGGAATAACATTGCCGACCACGCTAATCCCGGTAGGCTGTAGAAAAACGCTGGATCTAATTTATAAATATTCGTTGCCGTTTTCCTGAACGCTTGAAAAACATCCGCGAGTATCGTCACGTCTAATTTTAAGTATGCGTCGTGGTAGTCTCCGAGTGTCCTACATTCTAATTTCTCCCACATGAGTTGCGCGTGTTGGTATTCTTCGTCCGTGATTCCTTTCTCTCTGAGTCTGCTCTAAAATTCTCTTGGAAGTGGAAGAGCGTCGTCGTTAAATTTAGAACCATCACTAACATATTCGTATGGATAAATCCCTTTACGTCTAACGAGTTCTATGTCTACGCTGGGAAAACTAGCTTTTGTAATTTTGAATTGTTCGTCTAAAAGTTTGCTGGCAAGAGCGTCCAGGCTGGCAGAGAGAAATCTGTACGAATCCAGAAACCTCATCTCGATGGTATTTTTAGTCTCAGGAATCATAACTTTCTTACTTATTGAGATGTATTGTTCTTCGTTTTGAGCAAGAATGTCTATTTTTTGAGCGTCGTATCCGAGTTTCCTAATTAAGCGATGAAAGTCGTAATTAGAACCATTGTGAAAAAATATGGGGACGAATTTCGGTTTTTGGATTTTGAGGTTGCATGCATTACAGATTCCGCTTATGAAGCGACCGTCCGTGTGCGAATGGAGAAACACTTTACGATTGTCGTCCGTGAAGTGGTTATCGCACACAGGACACTTGACAGTGTCGTAGTAATTTTGAAGTTCGATTGCAGATAACGGAAGCATCGGTTTTGATGTTTGCAGCATGCATCCAATTTTCCCAACCTCCTCGATCATCTTTTCGAAGAAGCGTTCGATTGCATCGGGTCCTCGGTATACGTACGGTTCATCTATTTTATCCTGTCGCACGACAACGTAACCGAAACTGTTTGGTTCGTGTAGCTGGTAAGGTGTGGTGGAAGAAACTTCGGGATCCGGATCGCAGTACGAGAGTGGTTTGAGGAACGCCTCGAAATCAGCAACGATGATGGCCGGATGTTCCAACAACGCCTTGTGCATCCTAAATTCTTCCACTTCGTTCTTTTCGGGCATCAACATTCGAACCGGTCTGTTGTTGCCGCAATATATTTTATGTTCGGCAAGTTTACCGATAGCAATCTGACGTCCGGTGTATTTTCGATAATCGACTTGTTTTTGATAGTCGAACGTGGTTAGGCATCTCGGGCAAACTTCCATGTGGTTTGCATACTTGGTAGTTTGACTTCTAACCAAACGTGATAGAGAACGAATGAAACAGTAATGGTGAACACTGTCGTTTGAAATTAGAAGAAGATTAATCACACGAGCATCGTCATCGTTGACATCGCTTATCCTGACGGGATGCACGAGATATTTATCTGACGTGAAGGAATACACATTAATAGCGATGCGTTTTCCTGCACGATTTTCAAACTTTGTTATATCCGACAATGTCACCGGGTATTCGATGCCAGACATTACACTTTAAAACTCGGACTCGTATTGTTTGTAATGTCCAACCCACTGTGGATTATTTTTGCAATAAACAGGATGCAGTGCAGCCAATATACACCAAAGGAAACACTTGTTATCGCTGTTCTGTATATTTAACACAGCCTTCTTGTGTTGAATGTTCGGTGGAAGAGGAACGTAGCTGGAAGCGCGAAGAGGCGAGAATCGGTTCACGTAAACAGTTAACGTATGAGGACTTCCACACAGAGACCATCCCGACCCTTTAGCCTCGAAATCGTCGTGTTTCTTAACCAGTTCATTTGAAAGATCAGAATAAAATCCGTCCAAATTACCGACGTCCGCCAAATGAAGAGCCTGGTTTTTTGTTCGATGATAAAATACTCTTGTTGTACCATCGACTTTTTCGTATTCGGAAAATAGATCAACGTATACTTTTATGGAATTATTTTCCAATTTATTTTTTAGAATATTTATCACGGATGTTTTCGTTTCACGCAAGAAACTAAGAATGTCGCAGCCTGGTTCCGAAGTAAAAAAGAAATCCTGAATATGACGGTTAAATGCAGATCTAATTGGTTTGCGTTCATCGGATAATTTTACTTGTTTGGAAGTGGAAGCTTCGGTTCCTGGGTCATCGATTTTTCTTTTCAATGTTCCTTGTTCGGTCGATGGTTTGCAAATTTTCAGGTGTTTACTTAAATTTGCAATACTGATCATCTTTCCGCATCGAGCACAAGGCTTAGAAGGTAACGAACGATTAATTCTCGAACCTGTTTCGCTACATCTTGCCCTGTGTACCGATAAATTGTTCCTTGAGATTAGCTTCCCACAAGTAACACTTTCAGTTTTATTACTTTTTAAGATTGAAAAACTGGTGGTGGATGCCATTATGCTTTCTCCAAAATCACAGAAATCAAAAAAAGTCTAGTATATAGCGATACAATTTTATTTATATAGAATTTCTTGGGGGGTGATTGCAAAACTAAAAAATTCAATCTATACTGTGAATAGAATTTCAGGTATGTTATTTTATATAGAATTTCTTGAGTGCGAATACAAAAAAAAACAAAATTCAATCGATTGTGAATATAATTTCCAGGTATGTTATTTTATATAGAATTTTCTCGGGGTTCATACGTCCCCTCTACCCGAGTGTCATGGTCGCAACGGGGCTCTCGCCACTCCAAGTTCACGTTGAAGGGCCTGAATTCCACACCGGAACGTCCGTTCCAAGCACGGAAGTGGATGTTTATCGCGGCAGTACGAATCCCACCGGCTGCACGGAAGCGGATCTCCACGTGTATTTCTCGCCCGATACGCTCAACGCCATGTGCATCCGCAAGATCATGGCCTTGCGTAAAAAAATCAAGGAAGTCAAGAATTGCAAGAAGACCTTGCCACCGGGCAAATTGCTCGAAATGGACGCGAAACAGAATACTGCGAAATTGATGATGAACAGCATGTACGGTCAGATGTACGAGCTGAAAGACATTCCCGAAGAAATTCGCGCTCACGTGAACCAACCTTACGTTCGAAGGCCGTACGGAAAAACGTGGGGCGCTCGTTCGTTTCGAAGAACCCACCGCTTGCGCGTCCCCATCGTTACTTTTCTGTCGAGAACCATCCTACTGAAATCGCGCGACGTGGTTGAAAATTTTCCCTCGAACCCCAGCGACCGCGCATAATGTACATGGACACGGATTCGCTTTTCATCCTCATGGATAAACGCGATCAAGCTAGCTTGATCGATCATCTGCACGAGCGGTTGGTTCCCCAACTTGCGGGTGAAGGTTGAATTCGTACTGAAAAACTTTTTCGCGCTGACCAAGAAAAAGTACGTCGTGCAGCTGGCCGATAGCGACGAGGTACAATTTAAAGGGCTGAGGACAGCCATAGACGTGCGAGAGAGAAATTTTCTGCTCACGATCCTGAAGAAAGCATGGGGCGAATACTTCGACACGGGATATCGCACGACGGACTCGGTCGAACAGATCGTCACGAGCATCGTGTGGCCCACGGCGAAGGCCTACCTGGAGTTCGTGGAAAGGCACGCGACTCAATTCGATTTGGGGAGGAAGCTCGATCTGTCCGCCCCAGCTGGCTAGTTTCAAAAGCGACTGCATCAACGCTCTGGCTTGGCGTCACGTTTTCGAGAAGGTTTTCGGAAAGGATCCGGCCATGTACTTGCGAACGATTTTTCCGAACACCGTCTGCGACAGCCACATTCTGAACGAATTCACGTGGACGACCCAGCATCGTTTCCACACGCATTACTTTCTCGGCTGGGGTCTGATCTATCGATTCTGCTGCATCATCCCAACCTTCTTCATCATACACTGCAACATCAATTACTTGGTGCTGCATTATACGGTTCTGGAAAACAAGTTGAACGTCTTGAAAGATTTGTACCACACATTGTAGAAGATCACACATGAGTTTTTTTTTTAAAAAAACCACATCGTGGTAGATTACGCTGATAGTACAAGGTCGTAGTAGATTACACTGAGGGGACCTTTACAGTGAGAGGAGACAGCAGACTTATAGGAAAGTCATTTCAAAAATATAGGTCAAAGGGCGAGGTTAGCATAAGAGCAGGAGGTAAAAATAATAGCTTAAAAAGTGATGCCAGAGCTTTTCTTCTGTCCACTTTTCTCTCATTGCAGGTTAGTTTAGTCCGTAAAACGTCGTAAAATAATAAAAAAAAAAGGACCGCGCCAGAACACGTTGGGTTCCCGCCATAAGGGAGGAGGCCCGGTAAGAAGAGGGTTGGGGGGGGGTAGAGAGGAGGAAGCATTAACACCGCTATTGCCAGTTGGCGTCGTATTCTTCATCTTACTGCATACTTGTCATCTTATAGAAGGCTACGCCGTCAACTTGTAACTTGTAGGTTAGCCTCGCCTGTGAAATATCATATGTTTAAAAAAACAAGAGGTTTGTGAAGCAACTAGTCAGTGTTGCCAACTCCTAATTGTAGGTTAGCTTCGCCTGTAAAATATCACCATGGTGAAATTTTCTTGGGGTGGGTTGGCAACACTGAACCTCAATTAATGGCGCTGAACTGTCTATTTGGGTCTACTCTAAAGTAGGTCAAAGCACGTAGAGGCTCTCGTGTAGTTTAGCACGTAATAAAAAAAATAAATAGGTTAAGTTATATCACGTAAGATCGTGATATACCTACAAGTGTGAGGTGGGAAAAAAGGGAAATTTTACTAAAACATCGCTAAACGCTAAAACATCGACAAAAAATTGTCAAAATATGTCAAAAACTGATATTCAATTGATAAAAAAAGAGGATACAAATGCATACCTACCAAGTATGAGTGGGAAAAAAGGGAAATTTTACTAAAACATCGCTAAACGCTAAAACATCGACAAAAAATTGTCAAAATATGTCAAAAACTGATATTCAATTGATAAAAAAAGAGGCTAAAAGACGATAACTACTAAGTATTATTTTGAAACCACTAATTTACACTACTTTAGTAGTAATGTATCGAAACATTCAATTTGTGTTCCTTTATACCCTGTCCCAGTATCACTGGAGCGGGCGAGCAAGTAGTGACACTAGACGACCCAACCAATGTACACGTGAGAGTGAAATGGATTGCGTGAAGCGGTGAGAGGCCACTGCAGTTACCAGCCTTCGCAGTAGGGTGTACTGCTTCGCTCTGCCCACTTCATTTCCTCCCCTTTTCTGATGTCATGCGCGGCCTTCCTCAAGAGATAACTGTGACAGGGAATAGTTGACTGAATCAAATGCTATTTAACATTTCTGTTAACATATCCTGTTCTAAAATATTTGTCCAAAAGTTTGATTCTACTCTGGAGGGTGTAATAGTTAATGCTGTTGCTTTGTGATTAGTTTGCTTTTCCTGAGGAGGCACATACTTTGGTGTATCAAACAATCAGACTACAGGATGGGCAGGGGGGGGGGTTACAAAATATGTTATTAAGTGCTTTTCTTTTCTGGCAGTCAACAACAATATGATACGTTCTTGTAATTAGACGCGTTGTATTATTTTACTATTAATATTAACTTAATAATACTCAGCGGTGAACGATGAGACTCAGTAAAGTACACAGACTCCTCTCAGGTACAGGGATAGTGTTAGGCAAAGACAATATTCACAGCACAGAGAAATAAAACCACATTACTGCAGTATGTATAAACTGAAAGGGTTTATTCTTTATTTATTGCAATTATAATGCAACTGTACTTGAGACGAAGGCGAGGATTTCGCTTTGTCGATGAATTGACTCAGCTAAAACGCATAAACTCAATGCGTGGCTATCGGCAAGCCTATGATCACATAGACCTAGCTTGCACCCCGAACTACCACACCAAGAGATATGCAATGATAACTGAGCCAATATTTGCTCTTTAGCATTTTATTTCCAAATTAATCCTTAGGCTAGCTTTATTATTTAACGTAGAATGGTTGCAGTATTGTGCATATCATCAATGCATGGCTATCGGCGTACCTATGATCACATAGGCCTAGCTTGCGCCCCGAACTACCATACCAAGATATATGCACAACACCCAACACCAAGGAGTTCTTTTTAAGTTTAAAAGCTTCGTCGATCCGTGGCGAAAAAGTGTGTTGTTTCTTACGCGATATCCTCGCTTTTATACTATTTTCGAGAACACAGATTCAAGTACAGATGAATCACTCACTATCTACAAAAGGATACTATCAACAAAACTGACATCTACACATGTTTAGAAATACAAATTCACATAGTGCACTCTCGCAAACATGAAGATACATTAAACTACTCATAATAGAGCATAAAATACAATAAACATTAAACAAAAGTTATACATTAAAACAAGTTGAATTATTACATATAATAACACAACATTTAAGTGTCCTTTCATAAAAGTATAATATATCAGTAACATATTTTAAAGTTGTGACGTCACATAACAATATGGATCATATCAAGTACTCCATACTGGCAACTTATTATAGGTGAGGACTAATAACAATTTATTCTAACAACAGAAATGCCTACATGCCAGAGGTCCTGGGTTCGAATCCCGGCCTGGGCATGGGTATTCTTTGTATGTTCCATCATCACTCATTCTCATCATCCTGATTGGTCAACTTTGGCAGAAAAGAGAAGTAAAATAAACCATACCAATCAATGAAACAAACAAGAGAAATGCATATGCGCATCATCGTTTATGAACATAATACAATTTTGAATATTTATTTTGATGAACACATTAACAAGCAACACAGTAACATAACAAATCAACTTAAATAATGCCAGAACAATTCTTTACAGAAAAATAAAAAGTAACTGTATTTTTTTTACAGTGAGATTTCTAATTTTATAAATCAGTGTGTTACTTTGTTCCCCTTGCAACAATACTCAAATTTAAGCATGTTAAAGAATATGTTTTTCAAGATGCAGCACAGGTTTAGTAAATACCGTCAGTGAATATGCCTTTCTCAACTTCAGTTTATGAAACAAATTATTTTGTGAGTGTTGTGTCTATGTTGGGATGAATTATGTTACAACTACAAACACAAATTTTAAATAATTTATTTCATATGTCATCATAGGCGTGCGCAGAACTTCTTTATTGGGTGGGAGGGCAAAAGCCTTGATGAAAGTTAAGTCGGGAAAGAAAAACCTAATTTTATCTCACTGTTTTAGTTTAATTGCATTGATGGGTATATGTGTGTGCGTGTGTGTGTATAATGTATCATATTATTTAAATACATCTGTCCCATAACAAACCAACAGCAAAAATGATTATTGTCTGTGAAATGTGCACGCTCCTTTTCCTCCAAACCAAACTGTTTATAGCAGCAACTGTTTGAAGTACTTAGCTGTTCTTACTTCTCTCTGGTAATTTAAAATGCATTATAGAAAATAAATTGCGAGCGAAGCGAACAAGAAATTTTATTTGATCCAAATTTTTGGCAAATTGAAAACAGTATTGATTTAATAGGGAGCAAAAAAAAAAATCACGGAACGCCATGGCATTCTCTTTAAAAAAAATTCTCATTCAGATTGTTCGGCGGCCAGAGACAACTACCGCGGCTCTGAACTTGACAAGACTGCAAGAAAAGCAGACATTGCAAGCGAAGCGAGCAAGAAAGTTTTACGAAATTTATTTTTATTAATATAAAAGTTGAAGTCGAGGGGGCAATTGCCCCTCTGTGCCCCTCTGCAGTTGCTCCTCGCCGTCTGGAAGAAATAATGCAAGAAAGACGTGAAAACTAATTCCATCTTGAGTATCCATTTGTTCTGCTACTATTATATTCTGCTAGTCTTTCTTCCTTCTACTTTAATGTTTGCCCCCCCCCAGAATTGATTTCCGTCGAAAATTAGGAAGAAGCAAAGCCCCCTGCCCCCTTGTGATTGCGCCACTGCATCCCCTTCCCCCGTAGTTGCTTTGAACTTTCATCGGCTTGAACAGCCATAAAATTCCTCTACACTAAATTTCTAGGTGAAAGTATAATAATATAGGGACATGTAACGTCTGGAAAAAGGTGGCAAGGATGGCCACACTGCCCCTTCGAAAACGAATGGCAAACTAAAAGTTTATATTACATACGTATAATTTGATTTTGGTCATAGTAATTTACATTAATTATTATGTTTTGGGGACGCAGGAAAGCAATAATTTCAATTTGAAGTGGTGTTTTTTGAGGGGGCAACACTCTTACCGGGGTAATATGCCCCATGGAAAAATGCCTGGCTTGTCCCTTCGTGGAATAAAATCTGCGAACGTCCGTGATTAGGGGGACAATTGCCTCCTTGCCCCTCCCCCCCTGCGCACGTCTATGTATGCCATAGACCATTAAATAATCCAAAAATACTATGTGACGCCAAGATACAGTTTGTTCACAGTTTATCACAGTTGTCTTTTCCAATTATTTTTCTGGATGTTTCAAGGATAAATACCTCTTCCGTGTATTAACCATGCCAAATTATAATTTTGCCATATTTAATTGTCTGGTTGATTTCGTCCAAATGGAATACCTTATACATCCTCCAAAATATCTGGCTGCTCTGAAAACGGCAATTCCCATAGTCAAAACATTGGTGACCACCAATTTGGTCCCCAACGCTCCCAAAACATCCACTATATTTTAAAACATTTATCGTCAAACTATAGCTTACGTGATGCACTAAAATTCTTAAAAGAGTCTCTTTTCTTAATCTCCAGAAATGTAGTTTAGACATTTGAAAGTGTCATCAGAATTTGGAATCTAACTCACCATAAGAAAAATCTTTTTTTTATGTACAATCTTCAAATGCTTTGAACAAGTGCAAATGCAAAACAGAATCACTCCCGAGGTGTATCTAGTTGAGTAGAGTAATCAGATTCCTTCAAAGTAATACTTGGTAGGAGGCCTATTATTTTCATTAATTTAAGCACAATGGAAAACCTATTTTGATGATGTTTTTGTCGATTTTATACTATTGCAAATCTGTGATTTTTCATCCCGTACTTCGTACGAATGTCATATTTTTTTTCTAGTTAAAGTACGTAATGCCTACACCCACGCACACCTACACCCATTCACACCTTCACCCACCCACACCAGTGGCGATTTCTCTGGGTGTGTAAGTCGTGTGTCAACGGCCAAAGGAAAATGAAATAAAGAAGAAAGTATCTGTACTTTTATAAATTACGAATTTGAGCGTTTTTCTTCAATTGTCAGTCTCGAGCGCCCGGTAGTTTTCGAACGCGGCGCAGCGCGCAGTGGTTGTCAGGCAGGCAGATCGGTCCCGCACTGCCAGGGCGTTGGAGAGTAAATACAACGTCTTACCACTGCTAAAACATAGGATGACCGCGCATACGCACCCTGCCACCCACCAGCATGGTTAGCTTCTCAAGGCGTTGTATTTGTTCCCAACGATTTGCCTTTCATTCGCCCCGCGTTCCGCGTTGTTTTGCTCGTGATTGTTGTGCATTATTTTTTAAACGTGTGGTGTTAAGTGATGCTGTTATTTTAAGATGGAGAATAGTGAAAGTGTTGTGCAAAAGTATTTAAATAATTCATTTTCTTCGCTTTCGTATTCAGAGAAGAAACAAGTGATTGACAATGGTCGACCATGTCCGAATCTCACGATGTGTTAAAGGAAAAAGTGGTGCTGGAAAAGGTTTTGAGAGACATTTTCGAAAATAACTCTATGAAATTTCAGACTGGCTTTTGGGGGTGTGATGTGGTGAATAAATTTTACTGTTGGACATGCTTATTATTCTAGACTAAAAAAGGTGTTGGGAATTATCAAGGGTATGCGGATTTGAATCATCTCAATACTGCAGTCAGAAAACACAGCGAGTCTGAATTGCATCTTTATAGTTTCTTTCAATTTAGTAGTTTTGTTGCAACCCCTACTAGAATTGACGTTCTTTTGGATACTCAACGAAAAGCTGAGCTATACAATGAAAAAGTAAAAAAGAAGAGGGAAATATTAAAGAGGTTGATTAACGCCGTCTGCTATTTAGCAAAGCAAGATCTGCCATTCCGAGGCCATGAGGAAAATGCAGCATCTCTAAATAAGGGCAATTACATGGAATTCCTTATTGCAAGTCCCGAGTTCGATCCCTCATTAAAAGAACATTTATTAAATTCTACAGTGTTTCGCGGTACTTCGGCACGCATTCAAAATGATTTAATAAATTCAGTTTCGGATGTTCTGAGATGAAATCTATAATGAAATTCAAAACACAGACTTTGTGGCTATCATGGTCGATGAAACATCAGACATTAGCAAAAAATCTCAGGTGTCAACAGTGTTACGTTTTTTTTCGGCCTCACAGAAAAAAGTCATTGAAAGATTTCTTGGATTTCATGACATGAGCGCCGATAAAACTGCAGGAGATCTTTCTAGTCTTTTGGCTGAAATAATGGATAAATATAAGTGTGGGGATAAATTAATTGCCCAGACATGCGATGGATATTCTGTAATGAGTGGTCATTTGAATGGCCTTCAAAGTAAAGTTTTGGAAAATTATCCGAAAGCTTTTTTTTACGCATTGTTATGTTCATGTTATGAACTTGGTACTGCAACAATCGTTAGAATGTAACAAAGAGCTTAAGGTGTTCTTTTGTGGTCTTAAATCAATGTCTACGTTTTTCTCTCATTCTCCAAAGAGGTTAAACGAACTTTCTGCTTTGATGTCCAGAAAGCTCCTGTCATTAGCTCCTACCAGATGGAATTTTACCTCTAGGCTAGTGTGGACAGTCAAGGAGAACAGAGAAACACTGCTTATGTTTTTTGAACATGTTAGTGAAAGTGGAGACTTCGATCATTTGACTGCAATGACTCCAATAGGATTTTCTAGCTTCCTGAAGGATTTCGAAAATATATTTTTAAAAAAGGCTTTATCCAACTTGCTTGCCTTTTCAGACGTATTATTCAGTATATTGCAGTCTAAAAATGTTGATATTTTGTATTGCAGTACTAAAATTGAATTTCAACGACAGCTGAAAAAGGAAAGTGAGAATTTCGAAACACTATGGAATTCTTTCTATAACTGGTGCAGTAGAAAAGGAAGAGATTGTTAAAATGAAAAGGAGGCGACTGAACAACGAATCACAGAAAGACCACTGCCGGAGGCTTTACTTTGAAATCATTGATAATATCAGCAACCAGATAACAATTAGATTCTCATTATTTGAAAAAATTCAATATTTTGATTTACTAAATCCCACTTGAATAAAAGAGAAAACTTTCCTCACCATCTCGTACATAAATTGCAGGAAATTTATGGCAGTCTGTTTAATTTAGCCAAACTACAGAATTAACTTTATGTTTGGTATGCTTCCACTGAAGGATCAGAGAAAACACCAATTGAGATTGTAAATTATCTACTGGACACGAATCTAGTGGGTGGGTTTACGGAAATATATAAATTAGCAGTGTTTAACGCAACAATTCCTTCCACGACGTCATCTGTCGAGAGATCGTTCTCATCACTGAAGAGGATCCACGCATTCTGCCGATCTACTCAAACTCAGAACCGGATGACGAATTTAAGTCTTATCTCCATCCAGAAAGAATTATTTTCTAAGCTGCGAGAAGGGGATAAATCCAAATTTTATGAGGCAGTGATCAGCGCATTTCTCTCTAAAGAAAGAAGAATAGAGCTGGAATTCAAGTAACTATAAGTAATGAGCAGTTGATTTTTCAAAATTTACTTTTTGGAAGGATAAATGAAGGGTAAGGGGAAAAACCGGAAATGTGCATTTTAGCGATTTTTCAATGAACGGGTCATTCTTATGTCCACGGTTCTTCTTAGGGGTGATAGGTAGGAGTTCCACCAACCCCTCTGGTTGCAAACTGGTGCTTTAAAAAATGGCGAAGTATTGAACATATTAATTTTCTCCTTACCCTTCAAATATATTAATACTTTAAATGAAGTATTTACTTCATTTAAAATAATTTATGTAATTTAATGTTTTTCTAAATATTTATAAAATTACACCAAAAAGGTACGGTGAAAATTTGTAATATTGGTTCACAGAAATGAGAGGGGGAGGGGTTAAAATTCCTTCTTTGCCAACGCCTGAAGTTCAGGGTCAGGAGACGCCACTGACCCACACCTATTTACTTACGGTCCACTTCCGGTCTACTTCCGGTCTACTTTCCGGTCCACTTCCGGTCTACTTGACAGACACCTGTGAGTTTTTTCCAGTTTTTTTTAAGTATACAAGTACAGTAATTTTGCGGATTCAAACTCATACTTGGTACGAGGCCTATTGTTTTTAGTAATTTAACTACAATGGAAAAAACCTATTTTGATTATGTTTTTGTTGATTTTATACTATTGTAAATCTGTGTTTTTTCACCTCATACTTGGTACGAGTGTCATAATTTCTTTCGAGTTAAAGTACGTAACACCCCCACGCACACCCACTTACACCCACGCACACCCACGCACACGCACGCATACCCACCTACACCCACGCACACCCACGCACACCCACACCCACCCACGCACACCCACATACACCCACATACACCCACGCACACCCACACCGACCCACGCACACCCACGCACACCCACGCCCACCCATGCACACCCACGCACACCCACGCACACCCACGCCCACCCATGCACACCCACGCACACCCACGCCCACCCACGTTATGCAACAAGTTATTACGCAATGTTTACGCAACATGTTATTATGCAGACCTGTATCTAGCGTGTTGTTGGTTATGACGTAATGGGTGTCTTCTGATTGACTTACTGTTTCGGATGTTTTCATCCGCGCTTAGGTTACTTAAAGGGTTTTCGTATTATAGATCAGTTAGTATCGTGAGGGTGTTTTGAAGAGTACGGATGTGTTGTTGCAGTGTTAAAACTTAAGTATTTAATTTATTTTAAGCTACATATTATTTAAAAAAGTGTATCAAGTGATTTTTTCATAGTAATTTCGATCAGATTGAGTTTTGATGTGATCAGATGTTACTTGTTGTCTCCGGAAATTCTGTATAAATAACATAGCTGAAAATTTTATCGTAATAGCTACAATTATTTTATTTTGAAGGTGGTTCAAGTCGTTTTTCACACATATTGAATTTGTATGAATTTATATTTGTATTGAGTTTTGTATTTTTTCCCGAGAAAATTTATATATAAATACCAGAGCTAAAAAAATATTATAATTATAACTATTGTCTTTTAAGTTACATTCTATCAATTATCGTAAGTTTAAAAGTGTTTTCTTTTCTAGTAAATAGAATTTATTTAATTTTGACTTGATTGTGCGTTTTGTATTTTTCCCCGAGAAAATTGATATATAAATACCGAGAAACTTCTATTTAAATAACACCTCGTGAAAATGACAACTTGTATAACCGACTTACCACTTGAACTGCTGCACAAGATTTTTGCGTACACATTCGACGGAGGTGAGGATGTCGCGAGGCTAGTCGACTTAAGCAAAATAGCGCCTGAATTTCGTCCACCGTGCAAGATGATTTTTATGGACAATCTTCGCAAAATAAGCGGTATGAAAAACTTGCAGAATCCCGATTATCATTTTCGGGCTGCGGGCAGAAAGTTGGCCGATAGGATGGACGAGCTTCATGAGGCGAGGGAAGGAAGGAGACGATATACATACGATTGGTATGAGTCAAACGCTGAAACAGACGGCATTATCACACAACTCATCGCATTGGTTGAGGCGCGAACTTTCTTCCTAACCTCGCATGACATATAAATAAAATACCATCACTATGAAACCCAAAGGTGTCGTCTATCAGGTACCATAGGCGGACCTCAAATCTCTCGGAGATTCGAATCCTGTTAGGTTAAACAGCATAAAAATTTCACAGCAAGAATTCTCATCGATTTTTTTTAACAGACTTAATAATGAGTTATAACCTGTGTTGTGATACCCCTATAAACTGTGATATATGAAATATGCAGTCCCTGGAATGAGATGGACGAGGCTAATGAACCTCGACCTATACAGTTGTACAATCTGGCAATGAATGGATGTTTCTTTTTATTAAGCATAGCAGTGTGTTTTCGCTTATGTTAATATCAGACAACAATGTTAGAAACTGTGTGCATGGCCCCAAGAATACAATTTAAAATCACTAATGTAATATGAACTTTTTTCACTTGTGTGTATTTGAATATGAAAGTGAGGTACTTTGAATAATTGAGGAGAATAATCACAAAGAGGCTTGCAACGGTATTGGGAGGTGCACGAGTTCAAACTTCAGACGATTTCTGTTAATCTGCTAAGGCCCAGGGTGTACGGATATCAGTACAAAAATTTGTAAAAAAGAAGAGGCAATTTTGGCTAATGGCAAAGATGAGGATGAATAATGATAATTATGATGAAATTGATGTGTGGCACTTAGAAAACAAAACTTCAAAGTGTATTGTACCAACAGCTACAATTGTCCTCTCTCTCCCCACACAAGGTAGTTAACAGAGGTGTATTTTTGTTGGTTTACGACTCTGAGGGCTTAAGTTACTATGTTTGCCTATAGCTGTACATATTTAAAAAAAGAAATGACCTGAGCAATAAAATATAACAATACTGATTCTGGCTTTTTGTCGGATGACGTAGTGGTATTGTTGTTGCAATCACACTTCTAATGGTGTATAAACTTAAATGTTTTGCATAACATGAAATACTGTTAATGGAAATGTGTTGTTTTTAATATTCTATATAGAAAGCAGATAACAAGAAAAAGAAGAAAATAAATGTTGCAGACAGATACGAAGCTTCAACCCAAACACATATATGATGAGACAGGATGTCAACGATGCGTTTATAACTAACATGTGATTATTCAAAATTCAAATAGTGCAGTGGGAAACAACTAATTAACTAACTCTCTAGACTTCTTAAACCCGAAGAGAGCAAATACAAGCACAGGCGTAAATAATTAAATAAGTTACAAGGGGCTGAGACATGGTTCGAATTTATTGATCTAGGTATGGATGCAGACAGGTACTAAGTTTTGTGTGTGGACACAATTGATAATGGAAAAATCCTCTTCAACACAATAACATAGTGGTAATGTTGGTCTTGCCTTGTTCCCATCGATAACATAGTGGTTACACGAAAGAAAGAAAGAAAAAAATTAAAACACCGTCCTCTATTAAGAAATACTTCTCGAAATTATTCAACCAATTTTTTTCTCTTCCTATCTTCGTAACTAAAAAAATGTTTTGTCAAATGTTTGGATGACTATGGATGTAATAATAAAACGTTGTTGCATTGTAATCAAATGAATTTGTTGAATATGTAGAATATGGTAGGATATATCTTAAAATTTTAGAAGCTCTTTGTTATGGTATTTTTTCTCTTCTTTTCTCTCTCTCTCTACTCTTTCTTAAATTCTCATGCTCATAGTAAAAATTAATCCAAGAGAAAAATATATATTTGTGTTGACATGGGAAACATGCAATAAATATGAATGATTAATAGTTAAGGTCAAAAGCTGAATAAACAGTGAGGGTGATACACGCAAACTTCTAGGCATGTGATTTGCACAGAATTAAATACAAAATTGAGAGATGGAAGGCTTTTGTTGCTAAACCTTCGGGTTTAAGAAGGCAAGAGAATTAGTTGGTTAATACGGAGCTAATTAGAAACAGCCATCCTCGAGGCTTCATGATGCAAGCCTCGCCTTCTACAAGTTTATTTTCGACATGATTCTTGCTCTTGTTATGCTTTTTACAGATAACATCAAAAGCTATGACATGCGATTCTTTTCGCTCTTCTACTTACAACACAGACACTCATGTTTCTTTTTACATCGCAACGATGAGGATAGTTAGTATTATATGGGTTTTGTTGAGTCTCAGACCTCCAGGAAAAAAAAACCTCCTGTAGGATTTTTTGTGTAGTAGTGAGACATGCTAGCACCGTAAATTGAACAGCACATAATTTAGATTTTATTGAAAAGCAAGCAGAAGCCGTTGGAAGAAGTTTGAAGACTGAAATGACTATGAAAGGACACTTATGATAATGTTAATATTTTAGTATAATGTCTTGAGAATTGCTTCTCGATAATGTTTGGTATATAATTTAATCCATTGTAAGATAAAATACATAATTATTAGAATTTAAGGACGGAAAATATGAACAGCGTTTGTTGAAACGTTTATATAAGAATGATGGAACGTTCTGTCATCCACATCTTCACGATTAGTCAAACGTAGCATTCATTTTTCTCGGGGAAAAATACAAAACGCACAATCAAGTCAAAATTAAATAAATTCTATTTACTAGAAAAAAAACACTTTTAAACTTACGATAATTGATAGAATGTAACTTAAAAGACAATAGTTATAATTATAATATTTTTTTAGCTCTGGTATTTATATATAAATTTTCTCGGGAAAAAATACAAAACTCAATACAGATATAAATTCATACAAATTCAATATGTGTGAAAAACGACTTGAACCACCTTCAAAATAAAATAATTGTAGCTATTACGATAAAATTTTCAGCTATGTTATTTATACAGAATTTCCGGAGACAACAAGTAACATCTGATCACATCAAAACTCAATCTGATCGAAATTACTATGAAAAAATCACTTGATACACTTTTTTAAATAATATGTAGCTTAAAATAAATTAAATACTTAAGTTTTAACACTGCAACAACACATCCGTACTCTTCAAAACACTCTCACGATACTAACTGATCTATAATACGAAAACCCTTTAAGTAACCTAAGCGCGGATGAAAACATCCGAAACAGTAAGTCAATCAGAAGACACCCATTACGTCATAACCAACAACACGCTAGATACAGGTCTGCATAATAACATGTTGCGTAAACATTGCGTAATAACTTGTTGCATAACGTGGGTGGGCGTGGGTGTGCGTGGGTGTGCATGGGTGGGCGTGGGTATGCGTGGGTATGTGTGGGTAGGCATAGGTGTAGGTGTGCGTGGGTGTGCGTGGGTCGGTGTGGGTGTGCGTGGGTGTATGTGGGTGTAGGTGGGTATGCGTGGGTGTGCGTGGGTGTAAGTGGGTGTGCGTGGGGGTGTTACGTACTTTAACTCGAAAGAAATTATGACACTCGTACCAAGTATGAGGTGAAAAAAACACAGATTTGCAATAGTATAAAATCAACAAAAACATAATCAAAATAGGTTCTTTCCATTGTAGTTAAATTAATGAAAACAATAGGCCTCGTACCAAGTATGAGTTTGAATCCGCAAAATTACTGTACTTGTATACTTAAAAAAAACTGGAAAAAACTCACAGGTGTCTGTCAAGTAGACCGGAAGTGTACCGGAAGTAAATAGGTGTAGGTAGGTTTGGGTGTGGGTGAGTGTAGGTGGGTATGGGTGTGGGTGGGTGTAGGTGTGGGTGGGTGTGCCTGGGTGTAGGCATTGCGTACTTTAACTCGAAAGAAATTATGACATTCGTACGAAGTACGAGATGAAAAATCACAGATTTGCAATAGTATAAAATCGACAAAAACATCATCAAAATAGGTTTACCATTGTGCTTAAATTAATAAACATAATAGGCCTCGTACCAAGTATTACTTTGAAGGAATCTGATTACTCTACTTAGTTGTGATTAATTTCAGCTAAAAGCCTCTAAATTAGCTGGAGTTATCATGGTTTCGAAATTAGTGATTTACCCCACCCTTCGTAAAAAAAATAATATATATAACAGAGTTTTTATTAGAAACTTAAAGCTCAAGTGATGCCGTAACATTGCTGAGACTTTTGTTTCTTAATCTATGAAAATATAACCTAGTCAAATATGAGCATAATTTAAAGTTCTCGCAAGATATGTTAGACCGGTTTATCTGTCATTGACCATCTTTAAAAACGATGACCAATTTTTCTCAAATGTAATGTGAGACAAATCCTTCAAGTAATCTTGCAACTATAAAAATTGCAACTCGAAAGCTTTGTGATTTTACCACCACTCCTCTCCTAAGCCATGAAAAAGTTTTACTGCAAAATCGCAGACCAATGAAATCTCTGAAATGACTCAGTTTAATTCCTTATACTCTGAAAATGTATTCTAGACAGTTTTGAAAAAGAAAAAAACATTGTAGAGCATAGCATATAGACTACAACATCCACCATTTTGAAACAAATTATCCAATTTTGCTCACAAGTTTTCAAGCTGCAGAAATAGTTTTGCCTAAATGATTCTAAATTTACAGCAGATATCATGGTCACTAAATAGATGACTTATACTTCTCTGTTCATCCACCCTAACTCATGCTTCTCCTAAATCATGCACCATATATTGATAATTTTATTGCCAAAATTATGGTGCAAGTACATGATACTCTTGTAAGTTTCGAGCACAAAGCTGACATTGTAGTAATTATGGAGATGTACTACAGGTAATGGACAAAATAATATGAACACCTTGGTTTGCAAAGGCCTATATACGCCGTCGTGGAAAAGGAACAACACTCAGCAGAGATTTGAACCATCTAGTGGCGATGAAAGCAAACATATCAGTCTATCAGAAGCTGGTGTGAGAGTTGCATGCGAGCAGTCAGCTATCCGTCAAATGCAGGTATGTCCGATCTTTCAGACTTCAAAAGAGGCATGATCATAGGAGCCCGCCTGGCTGGAGCATCTGTGACAAAAACAGCTACACTTGTTGGTGTAGCACGGAGCACAGTGTCAACTGTTCTGACAGCCTACAGACAACATGGAAAGACAACGTCTGCAAAGGAGAATAGTAGGCGAAAAACAAAGTTATCCAACAGGGATCGACGTGTGTTGAAGCGAATAGTGACTCGAAAGCACAAGAAAACACTGTCCCAGATAACCGCAGAGATGAACAATCACCTCCAGGACCCTGTATCAACGAAAACCATTCAAAGGGAGCTGCATTCTGTGAACATTCATGGCAGAGTTGCCATCCCCAAACCGTTGGTGACTCCACGTAATGCAGTGACACGAAGAAGGTGGTGCCAAGAGCACAAGAATTGGACACAGCAGCAATGGGAACATGTGATATGGTCAGACGAATCGTCTTTCACATTATTTGAGACCACAGGACGTGTTTATGTGTGGAGAACTCCTGCTGAAGCATTTGATATTGACTGCTTAGTGCCTACCGTGAAACATGGTGGGGGGTCTGTGATGGTTTGGGGGGCTATATCTTGGAATGGTGTTGTCGTCCTGCGTGGGAGAATCAACGCATAGAAGTACTGCACCATCCTGGGTGACCACCTCCATCCCATGGTTCAGACTTTGTTTCCCGATGCATGCCCCATCTTCCAAGATGATAACGCCCCTATTCACACTGCTAGGTGCGTTGATGCATGGTTTGATGAGCACAGTGATGAGGTAGAACATCTCATCTGCTGTCCACAGTCCCCCGATCTTAACATCATTGAGCCTTTGTGGGGTATTTTAGAGGCCAAAGTGCGTAATCGGTTTACACCTCCAATGACACTTTCGGAACTTGAGACTGTTTTGTGCGAGGAGTGGATACGTATTCCAGTTCACACTGTACAGGACCTTTATTTGTCTATCCCACGTATTATACAAGCTGTCATTCAGGCAAGGGGGAGGGGGCAACCCCCTACTAATACAAGTTTTCTGCAATTGCATTGGTGTTCATATTATTTTGTCCATTACCTGTACTTACATGGGTATAGAGCTCCTAACTAGACACTTTACTGCATAGGCAAGCAATCCATTAGGATGAGAAATGAGAAAAATCATTTAAGGAGTATTTCGATGTAATTATGCCACAATTAACGGCATTGCAATAACATGTACTCAATTCTCCCTTGTAATGCTTAAACATGCAAAGATTTATTGCATCAATTAATCATCACAGTTGAAACTATGATGTGCCACTATGGTTTCCCACACATAAGGAAGTGACTGATAACAAAAATGCTCCCACAATTCAAAATTATAAGCTTTGTTCAAGTATGCTGCATCCATCAATGCAAACGTTTTATCTAAAAATTTCTGACACTTTTTTTTGGTTTTTTGGATATATAATCTTTTTATTTGTATCAAAAGTTCATTTCTAGCATGATTTGGGGAAAATTGCCTGAAAAAACCCACTGGCTTTTAATACATTCATTGTTTCTAGCCTTTTCTTTTCAAGGTTTCCAATAAAATTGACAAGTGTGGAATTTCACAAGTATTTAAAGTAATAATGTACAACATTTTCTGAAAAAAAGGCACTATTTGACTGGGTTTTTTGGTGTTTTTTCGAGGTGGGTTTTTCTGAAAAAAACAACTCGTGGGGAAAACTGGGCTGCACCCAACCGGGCCAACCCTGACTAGAGCACATAAATACAAACCACTTTGCTCGATAACATTTTTGCTACTTAAAGCCTTGTTTCGGCTCTCTTAGCAGTTTAAAAACATATTTTGCCATGTTTATTTGTAGCCATGCACTACAGATTCCTTGATGTCGATTACATTTGTTCTTTTCTGGCACATAACATGACGTTAGTACTCTACAGAGTTCTAGCCCAGAGGAGCAGATAGCAGAGAAGTCAACAGGAGAAAACGTTGAGATTAACCCCTGAGCTCAAGTCATATACTGTTGAACCTATTCAAAAGCAATTAGGTAACTTTTTTGAAAGCACCTTTCTGACTTTTTTAAAAAACTTATCTTCTTGTCCTTTAGCCAGATAAAATCCTGATTCAAAGTTACATTTCCTAGACACTTTTCAGAAGCGTGAGGAGACCCTGCGAGATGGCAACCGTCGTACACATATAACGACCGCCCTGGCAAATACTAGCATATTTGAATTTATCAACCTCAAAAAGCATACACATTCGATACCAAGATAAGCGTTCTGCATTAATTTTAAATAGTATATAAATAACGAGGCTGAAATTTTGGAAATTGGCTTGTAGAGGTAGAGAATAACAATAGAAATATCTATGCTAGATTACTCACAACACACATATATATGCAAGGAGACTCGATGCATATATATACATTTCTACATTGTGAATCCAGGAATATGACGAAATAGTTCAAGATTATGGTAGCTGGGATAATTGTCAAATGTTCACTTTACTCCGAAGTATCATCTCATATAAACATTGTCGACAATTAAATACGGTAGCATAGAGATAAATCAACTTTCGCCTTGATATAACAAATCCACTTCCTCACTTCCTCGTGTACTAGTATGAATGAAGTTATAAGTAGAATATCTTACCTAGGTATCGAATTTTTCTGCATATTATTGAGGTAGGTTGGAACAATTCTAATTATTGGTTTTCTGATTTCATTCGTAATTTTATAGGGATTAATTAATTATTTTTATTGAACGTAAAGATAAAATTTATTAACATTAAGTGTTTTAAATTTAGCGAACAGTCCTTGATAAATCGTCAAAATATAAGCTTGTCTTTTTTCCTATAATTTCTTAAGTTTATAATCAGTAAGAGCTACACTATAGAAAACATAACATGTGAGGAAGCCACAATAGGTTTGTTCCAGCGTCGTTTCAGCTCAATAGATAAATAACCATGAGTAGAAATTAAATAATATCCTCACAGAATAAAGCTTTTACACCAATCTCAACTACTTAATACTCTGCGGTCCTATATAAATATTTTTATTTAAACATTAGATGATTACAAGAATTGTAAAAAAAATATTCCAAAAATTTCTTCCTCTAAAATACTGCTGCTTGTTCTGATCACCATAAATGTACACAAGAAAGTATCAATACATCGGGGACACCAACTCCTAAAATAATTATTAACACTGAAACCCATCCTGTAGCCGACCAGACCCAATATTTTCTTCTTGAAGTATGAATGTGTAAAAGAATGAAGTATGTCTATTAGGAAACACTACAATTACGATAGTTTCTACAAGCTTTAATAAGAAATGGAGACTTGAGACTGCACTATTTGTCTAAATGTGAATATGGTTATTTTCCACTCTACATTTGCTATTTGGTGCAAAATGAATTAAGTGATTTTCTTGCACTTGCACTCACTGCTCTACAGTTTCAGAATGAGTTGATCTCTTAGTATTCATTTGAAATCATAAAATGAAGCAATGATAGAGAAGAATTCGCTTCCTAGTATTGTCAATTTTCGTTCTCCTTTGAGTTTAAGTTTCTCGATGTACTTACGCTTCTCTTCCTCATTGTTGAAGCAATCCATGCTTCCGATAGAGCACATGTGAGTCTGCTGCTTCAAGAATGACGCTATGGTACCCACGTCTATAAAAACGTCAGAGTTTTTGGTGTACAAAGTTTCAATGCTTTTGGAAACAGCTGCCTGTGATATGGCCTCAATGTCACCGGAAAAGCCAATGCAGGAACCGAAGATAAGGTGGGACATTCTCGGAGTCGCCTTGAGCATGTTCTCAATAGCTTCCCAAGTTACTTTCTCCAAGAGCGTAACGTACTGAAGGCTATCGTGTCTTAGTTTCAGTGGCTTTGCACCCTCGCACCACTTGACTAGCGTTGACTGAACAAGAAGAAGTTGCAGATTGGGACACTGCCGCACCAGACATCCGACGAAAACGGTTCCAGGATGAACCAGCACAACCTCAGTCAAAGTGTCTCCTCTGACATCGACGTAGGAGTATAGTTCAGTCATCCAATCAGGGGTGGCGGAGGAGGAATGGACAACAATGCTCGTCAGATTAGTGAAGCCGGTAAGGTGACAAACTGACCTCCTCCATGTGAACACTGCTGTTTCCTTCCCACCGGAACAGCAGTGGGGTGAGTCAGTCCAAGGGCTGCAACCTTTGTGGGAGTACTCGAGTCTGAAGTAAGGTTCCGGTTGGCCCATAACTTGCTCCTCGCATACACTCAGCTGCCTGCAGAGTCCTACCCAGTGAACCATGATGCCGCCAATGTGTTTCTTCAAGAAAACGGCGCTGCAGTTCGTCGCTCCAGTACCGCTTATATTAATACCTTTAAGGGTGAGGCATAGAGGATTTAAGCTCAATCCACAAGGCGATTTAGAGGTACATTCATCCCCTTCCTGATTCTCATGGCGATTCGAGCTGATCACAAGGTAAGCAATTCCTGTGTTGGTGACACCATTGGACCAGCTGACATCAAGATGCTTCAGGGTAAAACAGTGTGCTCCTATCACCTGAAGCACATAGTCGTCAGCAACGCGACTGATCTCCAACTCTTGCAGCCTCGTGGAACATCCTAAAATGGTCAACATGTTGCTGGCGTCCAATCGCGTAACAGGACTGAGCGTGCACAGGAACATGGACGATAAAGACAGTGTTTCCAAATCCATGCCATGCTTCGACAAAACGTCTACCAGGGCAGACTGGTGCTCTCTGCTGAAGTGCCGGAAGCAAGGCACCGTGAAAGTATCCATCTTGGAATCGAACAGGACCTCCGCGAAGTATAGAGACATGGGGTAGTAGTTCTCCTCCAGTCTGCCGCATTGGCTACGATACGCACGTGACAGTGACTCCTCCAAAATGTCTTTCAGCAAGCGTACAGGAAGTTGCTGGATGAATCTGCGATACGTTTGAGCCAATTCCTTTATGTCTTCTGTGCTTTTGGCATTCTTCGTTGCCTCGCTACGAACCGAGATGAATGGTGTCGACAAGAAGTCCACGATGGTTGAAACGGTCAAAGAGAACAGAGGAGTTGGGTTGTGTTTCAGTGGTGCCAAGCCATCCGTCTCTTCATCTTCCTCCATTTCTCTATAGGTATGTGTTGCTTGTCGTTGGATAACCGATTCTAAAATCAATAAAAAGCCATATTACTAAATGGAATCAGGGTATCCGAATTTATCAAACTGTAAATCACAGAATAATGCACATTTTTCTGTTCATACACGATTTTCATCGTGTCTATTATCAAGAGATCAAATTATTGAATAAATGAATTAAATTTTTTGGGCACTATGACGTGTAAAAGATTGTTATTACCTTGAAGAGCATTATGAAAAATGCTGAAAAATCATCTGTATCTGCGACAAAAAAGTTTAAAAATTATACACGAGATATTCACATAAAGCTTATTTTACTTAAAAATATTGAATTCAGTCAAGAACTGAGACACTTGATATAACTAAATACGAAGATCAAAATATTGTTCATTCCTTGGCTGCCTTAAATATATCGGTAATTTATTAGAGTAACAATAGCTATTAACGTCAACATATTCACCTTGATTGTGTTAAGACTGATGTCAGTTTGCTAAACTCCTGACATGTGAAATGCAGTATATAATAATTTTGATCATGTTTCCAAGCAACGGAACAAGATGTAATTTTTTTGTTCATCAACCATTGTTTATGTTGTTAAATGATTAATAAGTGTTGTTTAAGTGGTTCACTTTCGATCTCAGTGGTTTGAGTCCCGACATGGGCATGGGAGTTCTTTATGAGTGTCCTTTCAGCAATTTCATCTAATTATCACATCCCGATTAGCCAAAATAGGAAGAAAAGCGACGTAAAATAACAAAAAAGCAAATAAGCACATGCGTTAGTCACTACACCGTCGGGGAATTTCTTCTTGTCTAATTGGATATCAGGGTGCACACTTCTTCCAAAATTTTAAAACAGAGAGGTGAAACTTCTGCCAAAGAATCACATGCTGTACTACAATATAGACAACAATGTTATTAATTATTTCACTATTTTCAGAAACATTGCTGAGGAAATGTTTATTGTTGCTGTCATGATTCTAAAATGTCTGCATATTTAACTCTGACAAGATAATGTTTCCCAACCAGCAACCTAACTCCCTTAAGATTCTATCCCTTGAACAAGTTGCGTCGTACATGCTTCGGTGCTTTCACAGAAATTGTAAAAGGTCTGTTGGATCCAACAGTGTGCACCGTACGAAAGCAATCGTGAAGGATTGCCGCAACTACTTGTCTTGGCTTCCAGCATCCGTCCGAATGGATCTGATGGTCTACATGATCCAGAAGACAAAAGAACGAGGAAGAAATCAGGAGCCACAGTGCATCTTCATCATCCGCGTTCTGCTAACGACAGGGATGAAGATGCTCAAGGTGCATCCTGACAACTGTTTCGTCACCAGGCAGCAGAATCGTTTGTTCAAGGTCTTGGGAAGGGTTGGAGGGAGTTTGGTGAGTTTAGACTTGTCCTGTGATGCTCTGAGATGCCACACTCACAAACCCTTATTGAAAAGCTCGCTTGTCCAATGGGCATTCAGTGCCATGTCGCGTTTGCAGGAAATTCACCTAAGGCACACATGTACCGATGAGGTACTGAAAGTCGTTGGTACAACGTGCAAGGGCATGAAGATAATTGATGTGTCTGGCTCGGAAAATGTGACTGATTATGGAATATTGTCCCTTCTTGGTACCTATGTGGAAGGAGAAGACATCTTGAAATACAGTAAAGTTTTGGAAGGCAATCCTTTACGTGGTACGCTCTCCTACTTAAACATCAACAAGACCAAGGTTACCACATATGGGGTTGCCATAGTACTTAAGAATGCTTCTAATTTGCTACATCTGAATCACGCAATGGTTGGCGGAGCGCTGCTGTCAATTTCAGAGAAAGCTGTTCGATTAGGTAGAAACATAACTCCACTGAATCTTACATCAACAGTTGGCTATTTTGAGAGCGTTTACCAGGTTCAACTGTTGACAAGAATGTGCCCTCGGGTTAAGAGAGTTTCAATGACACTCTCTCATCAAACCTCAACAGTTCTCAAACTGTTGCCGTCACTGGAAGCACTCCACATACAATGCATGTCACCTAATATCTCTTTCACTTCCCATTTATACTCTTTCGTCAAATCTAAGGGTTTATCTATACTCGAGCTATCTGGTAGCCAGCGTGGTACTACAGAAATCAATCTAGCTACAGTTCTGCAGCACTGTCCGAACTTAAATGCTCTTGCACTACTTTTTAACAGCATTGTATGGCAACAAGACACAGCCTTATGCCCGCATTGACAACTTCAAATGGCGAAGCTAGGAAAAACCATATCAACAGAAGCTGCTTACAGAATTTTCACACTGACTCCAGCCTTGAGAAAGCTCCACGTTGACCGCTGCACTGACAAGGACAGTCAACTACTTCCCACGTTGGCAAAAGCAAGACTGTCCCCACATTTGGAATGTTTCTATGTTAACTACGGACAAGTACTGAACAGAAAGGATGACATTGCGAATTTTCTTAGTCTCAATGACAACATTCGTCGGATAGGATTCATCTCTGACGTGATCTCATCAAGTGAAAAGCGAAATTTGTTACAGCAACTTGGCCTCGAGATTGTCTTAGGTAGAGAAATACTGAGACGAAGCCATTATAATGATTTGGACTGCGTACCTGTGACCTTTCCAGAAGCAGATATCAAATTTTAATATTAAAGATTTTGACATTATTAGGCCAACTGAATAAATTACGTACCTGAAATATATTTTATAGTGTTTCGAGATCCAGTGTCAATTTGTTAAATCCTAAAGGTACAGCAGTTATTGGAATCACCAAAGTAATAACCAGCCTCCGCTTTTGCCCCCAGTCTTCTCCTGAACAACGCAATATATTCTAAAGTTAAGTTGGAGCCGGCTACCGTGGGCGAGTGGTTAGCACATGGCGCTGCAACGCTAGGGGTGCCGGGTTCGAATACGGACTTGGGTATGGATGTTGGTGAGTGTCCATTCATCAATTTCATTATATCATCCCCAAATTCGCAAATTAGCCAAAAGTGGCAAAAAAAAGCGAATTAAAATAAAGCAAATCAATCAATCAAGTTGGAGAGCGGCATACTGCGCAACACTCCATATGAACAAAATATGCAACCTACACAGAACTCACACAGTGTAAACTGATTTTATTGGATTAACAAAACACGTGTAGTAAAGTATTGCAGCAATAATAATAAAAAAATGTAACCTTCAACAAATTTAATAATTTTAACTAAATTGTTTAGTAACTCTAAACAAATATGCACGGCAACTAGATGATCTTATTTCTAGTGATCAGTCATTTGTTGTCGCATATTTAAGAAACACAGTTATTCCAAACACTAGCGTACGCATGGAGAGACTGAGGGGGCTACATCGAATCCATAAATTTTTAGAAAATGAAAATTTACAAATTAATGCAATACAGAACTCGGGGTAAAACAAGAGTAGTAAATTTAAAAATAATAAACCTAAATACGACTCCCGATTACTATTTCTGTCTTGAACAACTTTCAAAACGAAGATTAAAAAATGCCAATTATAAAATATTTTTGTGCGTCCCGGTTATAGGTAGAACGTGGCTATGTAATATCAATCTTTACAATTCCATCCTCCTACGAGAAATATTCAAAAATATTCTGCGTACGCTAGTGATTCTAAACTAACTTTTCTCTGAGCAGGACAGGTTGAAACGCACACAGGCCTCCATATTCCTCTTCTACTCGAAATCGATGCATAAAATGCTGTTTCAGGGTCCACATTCAACCACGTGGGGTGTTCAATTGAATTAAAATGTTATTGTGTACGGAAGGTTAAGACAAGGCTGCCAGTTAAGTTTGGGAATGCCAAGCCCAATCGCCAATAGACCCAAATATTCCTGGTATGAAGATAAATTTTCATCACTGCTGGTGATAATTTTATCCCCAATTCCTCACAAATCGTAGTCACCTTAAAGGTAACATCAGCTAAACTTTAAACTTCTGCTTGTTCATAAAACCGGTATCTTCGCCCTTCGAAATATAAACATTACGAATCCTCTAGACCAGGGGCGATTCCTCCATGTAGGAAGTGAGGAACTTCCTACAGTTCATTTATACTTGTTTTGAGTTATGTACTTTTTCGGAATTTAATGAGCGTTAAAAAATTATCACTATGTTCGCTACTGTCAAAAGTCAGCTGTTATCACTCTATCCTGCTGCCGGCCAAAGACGAAGGACCGATGCCGAGGCGAGGCGAGGAACCTTACTCCTAGTCCTACATCCAGATGGACGAGGAATGTGGAAAATTGGAAGCAGCGTGGCACAGCGAGGAAGCGGCCGCAGGTTCCTCAATCCACATGAGGACAAACAGGGAGAACACCACGGACGTTGAACCAATCAGCTTTGTCCCTTGCCCTCCTGGCGCGAAATTTTTGTACTATACTGCGTTGCCAAAGGCATTACTGACCACGAAAGTTTGGGGTTGTTTCTAAAGCAGGTGGCGCTGCCAGGTCTCCGGTTAGCAAGTGAATGGGTCTCCAATTCTCTGCGTCCCCTGAAGTGCGGACGAAGGGTGATGTTGACAGAGGAGAGGTGTCGTACAGGACTGAGAAAAATTCGAGCATACGGCAACACGGATTTGTCCATTTCACACTCCACCATCTGGAACAATGATGTTCCCAGCATGAAATTTTCCCAGGAAAGGGGAATTTTGGAGCCGAAAATTAAGAAAAAAGGGAAAAAAGGGAGAAACACCCCAAAAGTGCGAGAAACAGGGAGATCAGGCATCATGCATTAATGCACTTAACAATTGCTTGTTACAGACTCGCTTTTTTCTCTTCTAGTGGAGTAAAGCGCCTGCTGAATATGAATCAATCTGAGCTCATCTGATTAATTGTGATAAGAAGTGTAAGAACTTACAAGTTGTAAGTTAAATTAATATTGAAATCTCAAGATATAGCACTTTTAGAAATTTAATGTCTAATAAAATAGAAAAAATTAAATACATAGTACAAGATGTATCTACCCAATTATCATCCTAATCTTTTTTGGTGACACGCGCCCATAAAAGTATCCACAGAGGCCTAATTTGAAGCTAAATTTACCCCCACACCCCTTAAAAAAGTTGGTATACCATCCTAAACGAAGTTTATGGATAAACCCTTAATAGGTTTTTTTTTGTAAATATTGTTTGCGAAAGAGGGAATTTTAAGATCGAAAAGGGAAATTTCTGGAATACGACAAGGAAATTTACTTCTGGTCCAGGAACATAACTGATCTGGAGACGAAAAGTCGTAACGGCCTTCTGGTAGTGCAGCGTGTGTTTTCTCGTACTGAGATGTCAATCTCATATTTGTGGAAGTTTTGTAGTGTGTCCAGTGTTTTTACTTGAGAAGTGCAATGGCTAGTACAAGTGGATACGTGTGACTGTAATTGAACGTATTTTTCAAAAACCTTTCGGGAGCTTCTGTTTCAGTGAAAAAAAAAATAACATTGTAGCATGTGGGCATCCAACTCCCGCCCTCCCAAATTTGCTTCAGCAAAGTAAAGCCATGAAGACTGCAGTGAGGTGAGTTGTCATTAATTAATATTCATTATTTTTCATTATTACTTTGATTTAAGTGTATTTTTGTTTAAATGACATATATTATTCTTTATTAATTTGCTCTTGTAACTTGTCCCTAACTTGTAAACTTTAATGAAGCTGAATTTTTTGTTGGGGGCGGGCAAGTGCCCCCCTTGTCCCCGTCTAGTTACTCCTATAGGCGTCACAAAATTACTAAGATGTCCTATTAGTGCCGGACATTCACCCAATGGTTCTCTACTTTTTAGGACTTCAATGCGTGTTATAAAATTATGAGCGCAATGTATTGGGTGGCCAGAATTAAAGTTACCCAACTCAGAGCCCTCTGTAGCCTGCTTGAGGCATCGTAGAACTCTGAAATTTGGTGAATCCACTATGCAGAACATGCGGAAGAGCATGGCGATAAAAAATATTTCAATACTCCGCCACCAGGTTGAAATGTGGCGCTGTACTTCCATGATGGGTTGTAATAATGACGCAAACTGCTCCAATTGGTTATGGATTTGCCTTTACGTTGCAATCTTGCAAGAAACGAGAGACTATTTTCTCGCAACTTCCAGTAACTAACAAATGTCTTTCTAATTAATAACTCAGCTAAATCGCTTAACGTGATTATTTGTACAACCCATCATGGAAGTACAGCGCCACATTTCAACCTAGTGGCGGAAAAATGGACTATTTTTCTTTTTATCGCCATCTTCTTCCCCATGGTCTTCATAGTGGATTCACCAAATTTCAGAGTTCTCCGATGCCTCAAACAGGCTACAGAGGGCTCTGAGTTGGGTAACTTTAATTCTGGCCACCCGGTACTTACAATTGCCTAGATTAGCTTCTGTAAAGAGTTGACTGCTCTCGCTCGCTCCATTAGCAGTCCAAAGACCATGGGCACGGTGTTTTCTGCCGCTCGTTGAGGAACCTCGGTGGTCATCCTACAGACAGATGGGCTGGGGGGTGGAAGGGGCAGTGGAAAGGATACGAAGATCGGCGAGGATCGAGGAACCAGCAAGACTTTCCTCAATCAGCGATGCCAACCCCAACAAAATGTTACTAAACCAAGCACAATTTGATCTTTGTTGGCACTTAGCACCGTTTCTAGCATAATTTGCAAAGGCCAATCCCTGGGAGGGGAAAATCGAATTCAAACGAATATTTTTTCAGGAAGTAAAAACAAAATTATGTCCAAATCTTATTTCTACTTCACCAGCGGACATGTTTGAAACGAAAGGGAGTATGCCGATCCAGCGGAAAGCTTTTATACAAACATGTTACAATCCATCCTCTATCTTTTCTTCATCCTGCCCGATTTAGTTCGTCAGGAGATTTTATGGTAGGCAATCGGCAGAAAGTTGTGGGTAAACAATTTTCTCAAACTTTTTTATGTTCGATGTTGAACCCATGTCGTTTGTTGCACCATTTTAAACAATTTGGGGGGAGATTTACACTATTACATATCTGTTAAAAATAAGTAACGCAAGTTCAAAATTCTAGAAAAGCAGATGCAGAATTACAATTATCCGAAAAAAATAATTAATAATAAATCCTACCACAATTTAGAAGCATTTAGCATAATTTCGAAGTTTAAGCAACACTTTTTATTATCGTCAATCCAGACGACAGGGAGGGGAAAGAAAATATAAATTCTTACAAAATCTGAAATATCGTCAATGTTATTTTCGTTGATTTTTATAGGTTCACATTTAAATATTCCGTAGTTCAAAGTGAGGAGCAAGCGCCCCTTGCCACACCTTGAGCATGAGCCTGCAGCTAACATTCTAAATGCAAAGGATAGTACAAGCGATAACGTGTGAATGTAATATAACCCAGTTTTCAAACCTTCCTCAGTTTACCATAACTTCTTCCTACACTACGAAAAAGCCACGATTCGCCACTGCTCTATACCACAACTGATTACAAGACCTCGGATTTTACGTTTTTAACCTATTGTTTCCTTTGTAGGTAAATAAGAAATAACAAGTTACATCAACGTTTAGTTAAAAAATGCAACAACTGGTGAAGTTTTATAGTGTCTAAAATAACCTATTTTGCTTGTTAGAACCTATTGTAGGTTTATGCACCTAAATCAAGCCTTTTCTTAGGTTTTTATATATTTTTAAAGGTTTTTCAGGATTTTTATATTTGCTCGGTTTGGTACAAGAAAAATCATTGACTAACGTATTTGGAACATACTTTCAGTCGATTTGCCTCCCTCCTAAATCCATAATGTCTTCTCAAAGCTCTAAACAAAGCAAACTGTCTGGCGCCATTGTTACCTGCACAGTTGAAAGTGCAAACTTGTGGTTTACATTTCCCGTTAATTTTAAAAAGTAACTAAATAAATTTTGGCGGTCATAGATTAATTAGAACTCGCAGAAAATGTGGTATGCATAACAACGGGCCAGTGAATTTTCACTCATGGAAATCTAAGAATGATATTAACTCCATTAACACATAATAAACGTCTTGTAACAAAAAGTTCAAAAGTAAAACATTATTCTAATAAATAACATCACGCAAACATTTGCTCGCAAAGAAAGACATTTACTAAGATTTGGTTTCCATTTCTATGTTAGCAAGCCATAATTTGCTCAAAGTAATTGAAAAGTATATATTGAATTCGTTATTTGTTACCCCAAAGAGTAACAAGTTAATTCCAATTACTTTTATTGAAACAGAAACTTTGTTTCTTACTTGTTCTTAAGGTTAGCTAAGTTAACCTTAGCTAAGTTAACAGTATACAATAAACGTGAAGAATACAATCATGTAACTAATCCTCCACAAACCATTGGCATGGTATGTGTCTACATCTTGTCTATAATATATATAAAGAAAATAAATAATAAGGACTCACGAATCGTTTAACAACATTATTAAATTCCATTAACAGAATAATTAACTGCTCATTCCTAACTAGACTTTGTAGGATTACAGTATTGAAAAGTTAAAATGACCTGTCCTGCCATCTAGTTGTGATTTATCAAAACTTTATATGTAGGGCGCATGACACTAAACACAACGCCTCCCGGTGACGCTTGAGCGAACTACTTGCAAAGGTCCTTTCTCTCAACGAAATAGATTGCTGCAACTTTCGGATGCATGAAACCAGGTGAATGCACAATTTAAATTAACCAAACGTTATTCCTCTCACCTGTTTAGTGTTTACGAATAATGTTGTGGTAAAAATTGCTAAAGCTGTGGATGTGTGTTTGTGGTCTAGTTTGTGAGTCTCGAGGTAAGGAGTGATCCGTTCACAAATATTTCTGTGAATAGTCACCACCCTGGACAACTACCAGTTCTGAGATATCTATCACATATTTTCATGGTCTCTATAGCACTTCAATAAAGATGAAGTTGAATTAACACCTACGCTAAAAAGAGGAAAAAATTAATTCACTCGTCCTTCAGTAAAGACGAACTTGAATTATAATTATTTTAATTAAAACACTCACGTGAAAAAGGACAAAAGTTCAATTCACTCGCCCATCCATAAAGACGAAATTGAATTTGAATCGAACATCCTGTCGCGATTAGTCGAAAAATCAAACAAGTGAGACGTTAACTAACACAAAAAAAAAATGAAATACAAATACGAATTGAACACCCACGACAAAACGGACGAAAGTTTAATTCACTTGCCCATCCATAAAGACGAAAGTCTCATGCATATTATATAAAAAAAATAACCCATGGCTCGACAGCCCTCGAAAGGGCCTGGGCCTATCTCCCGACTGTCAGTCTCCCTCCCACAATCCTACCTAGAGGTGTGGAGTTCTTCAACCGGTAATGGGGGGTGACGTGTGGTTAGCACGTCGAACACCCAGTTGTTGTAAGATATTTCCGAGACCGGGTTACGTTACTCACTCGTAACTTCCCAGCGCTGTTAGTGGGATACAGGCCGAAAATTCACGGAGACTGAACTCGGGATCGAACCCATACCGTCCCGCAGCCGCCGTACAAAGCAAGGTGCCTTAGACAGAGAGGAGGACTCTCGTGCATATTAGTCAGCACATCATTATTTTTATAACCCCAAAATTATAATTACATTTATTGGTACAAGAGTTACACCTAGGCTTATATGGTTGTTTTTATATCCGTTGTGAGGAATATAGTCACATTACATATTAAATGCTAATATAACCTAATAGATAGAATAATCAAAATATAGGTTAGTATGTCAGAACGAAACAATAACACACGAAGGAAGAAATGATAATTTAAAATATTTAGAAATTGATTAAGTAGTTTCGATCGCCTTTACAGAAATCATATTCGAATGGGGTATGACTTAAGATGACCCCTCTTCTGTTTTCTTCATATTTGACATACTTACTAATTGAGGTCTGCTAATGACGAATCTGAAGTTAAAATTTGTCGGAGACGTCTAGAAATTGGAAAATAATTGCGAACCATTGACGCTAGCCCCAAGAACCATTGGCGCTAGCCCCAAGAACCATTGGCGTGTGGTTAGGTTAGTTTCGGTTAGGTTAGGCAAACATAGTTAAAAAATTTGTGTCGTGGTAGTATCAGGAATAATTTCCTTGTGAAACAAAAAAAATCCGCGAAAATAGACGGTTTCCATTCCGAAAACTAACGCCTTATTTTCGCTTATTGTGCAATTTCTAGACGTTTCCGACAACTTTTAATTTCATATTCGTGATTAGGAGGCCTCAATTAGTGAGTATGCCAAATATGAAGAAAACCGGAGAAGGGTCCGGTCATCTTCAGTCGTTCCTCGAATGGAACTAAAACAACAGCAGACTAGTTGTACAGTGGCCAGTGATTGGGGATACCAAAAATCAAAGCATATAACTATGTCATAATATGAATATTATACCTCACGTTTTACGATATTAGTATTAATGATATTAGTATTATTATTACTCAGAGGATATTTGGATTGACACCACCTATGTTTCCCTATGAATGGCTCCTCTCACAATAAAAACGATAATGTATAGTATATTATATTATATACTTAACAATGCTTTTCGATAAATAAACCAGGTATTATGGAACAACCAACAATGGCAGTTTTTATACAGTGTAACCAACGTAACGCATATATTTTTCTTAAGAACCAAAACAATTCATCTTCCCTTTCACTTTGTAGAAATCAAAATTTTTACACATTTTTGCTTCAGTTCGTTGGAGAATTTGTCGTATTCATTATTGTAAATCATCTATGTCTCTGTAAGTGTGAATATGTAATGTGGTTGTAATTTAGAATAATTGTCCTGACTTATGGGTTATAATTTAGAATTACGATTAATCAACAACTAAAATATGTTAATTTGTATGTAATTGAAAGCGGTTCATTTACTTTTGAGTGCATCTTAGCGAATAAAAGGCTCATTCATATGACATTGTCAAAACGACTCGCTGCTAACACATTCCTTGGTGCTACATTGAATAAAAATGAAAGCTGCTTTTTCAAAAGCTAATAAAAATACGTGTAAAATGCTCTATTCTCTTTCCCTATTGCGGGAAGTTTGCTGGTGAAGAGTTTAGAGTCTTGCCTCCAAAGGTTGTTACTTGCTGATGTGGTGGTATCTCATCATGCTGAAGTTTTTGATTCATTAGTGTGGTTTATTTGGGATAATTCAGAAGATGAGAATGAGTGATGACATGATGAAGTTGATGAAGGGAAGATCACGAAGAGCACTCATGTGCACTCTGGAGTTTTAGCGCACTGTGCTAACCACTCCGCCTTGGCTGTCAGTATGATGCTTAAGTGATGGCTTCATCTTGTTGCTATCGCAAGAAGAGCGATACAAATCCTTGATAATTTTCCTAGTACAAATTTTACGATTTTTATGAAAAGTGCTAGAAAAATCTACAGCGTCTTCCTCAGTCTCATCAAATTACCACTCACCATCCTCGCGATTAACCAAAAGTTGCAGAGAAGTGAAGTGAAAAAGACCAAAGCAATCTCTTCTTCGCCATATGTTGTGGTCAAGTACAGTACAGGGTGGCAACCTTCTCTGAATGCAAGCACGCATTCAAGGCTCGCACCCAGTCTGCGATGGACGCTTAGATGCTTCAGACACATATCGTGGCAGTGGAGACGTTCATCCGAACAGGTTTAATTCACGATACGCAACGGCAGACGCACTCAAAAGGATCAGGACATCAGTTAATACGCTTCCTCCGACAAGGAGACTTCTAGCTCTGCACAATATCATTGGCTCTCCAATATCTGACCAATCTAATAATCCTGTTCTACTCTGCCTCAAATTGGAGTGTCTCCTGAATCTGTTCGGATGAACTCCTCCACTGTCACGATTCTCGTCTGAACTGGCCAACGTTCCATGACAGACTAATTACGAGCCTTGCAGCTGCCTAAGCTTCTGAGACTTCTGCACATGCGCGGACAAGGGTGCCAACTGATTGGTACATGTAATATACGTCACAGTATAAGGTTATTATCGCATCTCATCAGATCCTTGCACTTATTACGCAAACCATTTTCCGTATTTTCAGAATGCCATGGCGATGCTAGTTTGTACTTATTAAATTGAATGGTTGATTGCAAAAGGCTTTATTGCCATGCCCCGCTACAAACAACCGTTAAATCTTCGAAGACTTTGCTTGAAAAGCATGACTTACGATTTGATCAACTTGTGCCATGCACTTCAAGTTGTCTTGTGCAGAAGTTCGTTCTACAGTCGTTTCCTGGCACTTACTGACCTGCGCCAGTATCTTTGTCAGCTCCCTGGATCGGTTCGATCGGATCTGATGGTGGAACTCCTCGCCCAGTGCGACTCGCCTCTGTTCTCCAGTGTGTACGAAGAAGTGTACCCTACCATGCTGTACGCTGTCAAGTTATTGTTCTCCAGGGACATGTCGAGTTTGAGCTTGTCGATTAGGATGCTTGGTGACGCTGGCAAGCGTAGCCATCTCGACACCCTTTTGCAGCTTCTGTCCCGGGAAGGTCATGGGTTGAAATTCTTGGAGATGCAGTGCGATAATCAATATCGACCGGCATTGTACAGCTTGCAGAGATGCTTGTTATTACACAGGGCCCTTTGTAGCTGTGAGAAGTTGGTGCATCTCAAGCTGAAGTATCTGTCTAATGATGTCGTCATGTTGGCGATCGGCATGTCATGTCCGAGGCTTGTATCTCTCGACGTTTCCGGTTCCGGTGACGTCACTGATCAGGGAATTCTTTATTTACTCAGGGGGATAAGTCAAGACGACATCTCGCCGAGGCAATCATATCGTGGAGATGAATGGCAAGCCTTACTTAAGAAAACCTCGTCAATCAATCCTCTGTGCAGCACTCTGAGGGAAATCAATGTGAAAAGTACGTTAACCACCACCAGAGGCGTTCTTCATATGCTGAAACTGGTCCCGCATCTGAAAGCGCTTTTCGTCAATGAGGGTACTGTTGAAGCTTTGCAGACCTACAGAGAGAGTACCTCATACTCCACGCGTCCAGTACTCCCTCTCATATCATTGGACGCTCACGCAGTAACCAGTGAACATATCGACCTCATGAGTTCATTATGCCCTCAGGTGAAGATATTGAGAATATCTTTCACGCAAGATCTTCTCACGCATCTGAAGAGTCTCCACGGGCTTACGTCCTTGCACATATGTGACATCTTAACAAGCATGGCGTGGTTCAAGAGCTTCTATGAGTATCTTGAAGCCAACGGCACGGCTCTGAAAGAACTGAGATTGTGCTGCTCCGTTCGTCGTTCGATACACAGGATAAATTTGAATCTGGCGCCGGTTGCTAAGCACTGCGCAAATCTCGAACTGCTAATCGCCAACTGCGCATGCGTTACTTGGAAGGACGAGTACGGTTCGCTGTCCGTTCCTCCGTTCCAGAACTTACTCCACGTGCATCTGGGCAATGACGTAAGTGAAAGGGACGTCGCAAAGTTGTTGATCACTTCTAAGCGCTTGAAATCTGCCCATGTTGCAACATGCATCGGGACATCTCGCCTTTTACCAAAGCTACTTTACGTCTCTCCGGATCTAGAATGCCTCTTCCTCTTCAAAGGCGAGAACCTGGGGACCGCTCAAGACGTGGGGCGATTCTTGAAGAAGAACAAGCAGATAAAGCAGATAGGAAATCTGAACTTTATGCTACGCGTTCATCAGCTCGTTAGAACTCGGCGCTTTCTTGGGTTGCAAACTAACCATGATTTGACCATTCTCACAGAAGATCACTGCCTGGCTGGCAACTGCATTCCAAATATGTGCTGGGATTGGGTATAGTTTTAGCTTCATTTCCAATTTTCCCATACTTTTTCCACTAATAAATCCCATTTGAAAAGAATAACGTGTGTACGTCTTTCAAATTTCTCAGTGAAGCGTTACTTTTTCAGTACTTGCATCAATAACGCGTGACTTTTTCAGTACTTTCAATAATAACACGTCACTTTCTCAGTACTGCATTAAGGGCATGCGATACAATTTCCACGGGAGTCTTCCCAAGCCCTTCCGTCCATGGCAGCGCGCCAACTTAGCTCTCTTGGAGCCAGATCTGGCTCTTTCGTGCACTCTAGCCGGACCCTGTGGCCGAGTGGTTAGTACATCGCGCTGCGACGCCAAGGGTCCCGGGTTCGAATCCCGCTCGGGCTTAGTTGTTTGCGAATGTCCATTCATCAATTTCATCACTCATCCCCATCTTAGCAAATTAGCCAAGAGGCACAAAACGCGAAGTAAAATAAACTAAATCAATCAATCTTTCATGCACTCGTTCGGCTATGAACTGGGACGCCCACCCCCCGTGCCCCACTATGATGCCATCTCTGGTTCGACCCACATAAACCACCTTTCGTCATAATTATGCACTTTGCACGTGACGTGATATTGTTATATTGGCTGCGTGGCCCCACTCTCTCTTATCTCCCCAGGTACTTCTTTATAGCGCAATGTTAGACGTGAAATTGACATAATATTGTCGTCAGGGAATTCTTTACTTTCGATTTCATACCACCATCGGTGGTTATTGAGATGGGCGATGCCGCCGGATCTAGATGTTGAAAACCAAGAATAAATTGTCATCAATTTAGAGTTAACGATAATAGCAGTGCCCCACCTTTTTGACAACTAACATTACCCTAGAAGGCACTTTATCCAGCCATCGTAAATCTAGCTCCATGAGAGTCAGTTTTAACTCCATTTAAGGTGAAATTTAGTTCTTTTATGCCCATCAGGTTTGGCAACACTGCCAGGAGGCAAGGGAAAAAGCACTGATCATATGGGAGTATGATTTGATTCATTCTCTTGTGAATATAAAACTTCCGATGGAATAGAAAATGATGTCAACGGGAAGAGGGCAGTTTGAAGATGAATTTCACCAGCGGAAAAGTCGAAACTTCCATTTGATTAGCCGTAACTTGATGTTGAAGTTGATTCCCCATAAGGAATACATGGGATTCCGAAAATTATTATTCATCATATTTTTCAAACATCGTGTCCAGCTTAATAATCAACGTAACAAAATGTTTGCACTTGCAACATGGAGAGAGATTCATACTCTTGGATACACCCAGGGTTTGTTTTAGTAGCAGTGTCCATTCGGGCGATACTGAAATAAATGCACAATTGGTGCGTAATTGCATCTCCTCGCCTTAATAACGTGTTACTTACTAACTACTTCCATTAATAACATGTTAATTATTCAGTAATGACATTAATAACGCGTCACTTATTCAATAGATGCATTAATAACGCATCACGTATTCAGAACTTGCATCAGTAACAAGTTACTTTTCAGTACTCTCATAAATAACGCATTACTTTTTCATTACTTGCATGAATAACGTGTTATTTTTTCAGTACTTTCATACATATAGCGTTTCTTTTTAGTACTTGCAGTAATGACACATTACTTTCTCCGTAATAACAATGAATAGTGTTACCACAGTCAACATATTGAATTTAAAGTCGCTCTCCTATGGAATAGGTTTTAGATGCTTGGTATGTAGTTTCCGATACTTGACGATAGTTTTCAATAAATCAATCGTTTTACAGTTAAATTCTGTAGTTATTTGACACTGAAATAATATCCAACGCGTATACCTTGGAACTAACACCTTACATAACACTACGATCCCAAGAAAAAAATCAAAATTTCTATCCATATGCAGCTATGGGACACATATCCACGGTTGCCAGTTCATTATTTTTTTTTGTATTTGGAAGCGTAGTTGAGACAATGAAGCATCTGCATCTGCATGATTCGTTATGCAGTCTTTAATGTAGTAATTGCAACGATTGCGGTGAGATGATGAAATAGATAGTGAGACGATTCTAACCCAGAACCTTTTTTATACTCTCCCGATACGGTAACCATCTCGCTGGCTCCACTTTCCACATGACTTCGCAGACTGACAACTGAACATTCTCTTATGAATAATTTATTCACACTTTGTGCTTATTCACTCCTCCATTCCTGTATGGATGTGAGGAAATTCATTTCACAAAAATTATGCATTCTAATACTATAAACGTGATTATTTTCACTTTAACATAATGTGGAAATCACAATGCCATTATGTTGACGTAGTGTCAAAACCATAACCATGAAATTGCAACTAACAGAGAACTTTTAATTTAACAAAACTGATTAAACAAATAATGTGTGTGATATAAAGCTCTCCTTTCGCGTGCGGCAGATATAAACAAAATAGTTAGCAGCAAATAAACTTTCCACATTATCATTACTTGCTATTGAGTAGGTTTATTAACAGTCATGAAGAATTGTATATAGAATATTACTTCCTGCAGGTCTGTAGTTTTAAGGGAGAGTGGAGATTTTAGTAAAGAGCGCCTAACTTGAGAACGGATTTTAAGTAATCACACATGTCTTGCTTTGTGAGGAGCCAAGCAAAAATGACAAATGTTGACGAAGTACACTATTAGACACGATATAAATGAATTTCATGTTACATGTTTTGAGATATTTTACATATTTTTCTGTTTAGAGTAGTACTGTTATGTCTTAATCTTCATGACATAAACAGAAATACACATGTCAAGAGTTGAACTTCATAAATAAGTATATTTGAACTTATAACAAGGTGGATTTACATTCTAACACATAAAAGATAAAAAAGACCAAAGGTATTTTATCCCTCATAAGATATACAGGGTCATCCGTTTGGGATGTCAGAAAAGTACAGGATGTCTTACGAACGGCGCAACTGGGAATTAAGAGTGGCGTTACTTTGTAACCGAAACCTGTACATACATAAGTCATACACCAAATGTTAGCCCTGTCCAAGTAGATATTTTTAAACATTAAAACAACAAACGGGGTGCAGTGTTGTTCATGCAGTGTTGGCAAATGTAAGTGAAAGTGTAAATTTATTTTTCCACGAAGCATGGAAAATTGCATGTCAAACATTCGTACGGAAATTTGGATGTCAATTTCCACCTTGGGTAGGTGGACTATTTCGCCATCTATAGTTCAGAGAAGAAAACCGATCGTTTTCGCGTATAGCCAATCCTGAAATGCCTCGTAAAGGCGTACCGGTCCAAATGGGTGTTTTAAAAAAATATGAGGTACAGTGGCAACACTGTTGATGTTTGAAGGCAACAAAAGGTGTGTTTAGTGATGGTCTATGACATGGAAATACTGGAAACAGGAAAAAAATAAAATGAAAATTATGGTGAAAAAAGTGTTACTTACCTACTCCTGGCAACCATGCAATGCGCGTAACAGGCAGTGTAGCTTTACAAAAGATGTTGAAAATGACAACCATTTTCCCTGAGGCATTCATCAACACGTTTTATCATGTTGGAAGCAACTTTATGCAAGGTTGATTGGTTTATATTGTTAATGGCTGTGCAAATGTTTATTTTTAGATCATCAAGTGTTCTTGGGTTATTAATGTAAACTGTTTGTTTCAAATAACCCCACAGAAAAAAATCTGGAGAAGTCAGATCCGGGGAGCGACTGGGCCATAAGTTTTTGCTTATAATGTGATCGCCAAAAAACGCTGCCAACATGTCTAAAGTTTCATTAGACGTGTGACATGTTGCGGAGTCTTGTTGAAACCAACAATCACGTTCATCACGTTCCAACAGAGAAATAAACTGTGTGATAAGGTCACGATAAACTATTCCGTCAACTGTTGTGTTGGAAAAGAATGGACCGATTATTTTTCTCCGCGAAATCGCGCACAACACACCGATCTTTTGTGGATGAAGTGATTGTTCATGTAACAAATGGGGATTGTTACTTGACCAGTGTCGAGAATTTTGACTGTTGACATATCCATTTAAGTGGAACCAGGCTTCATCCGTGAAAAAAACCTTATCCAAAATATTCACACCATTGTCCCTAATAAAATTTCTAAACCACTGGCAGTATCTTACACGTGCACCTTTGTCTGCTTCCTTCAGTTCTTGCACAGCCTGTACCTTATATGCACGTAGGTGCAATTGTTTTAACGCTCAGTGAGTTGTTGTTTTTGATACACCTGACTGTGCAGCAAGTTTACGAACAGATTTCCTGGGAGATTGTGATATTCTCTGCTCCACATCCTGCAGCACACCTTGTGTCAAAACTGGTGTTTGTCTGTGGTAGGGTTTGTCATTAACTGATCCTGTTTCCCGAAATCTGGAAACAAGTCGATATATCGTCGAATTTTCTGGAACACTGTTATTCGGATATTTCTCGCGAAACACAGTTTTTACACTAGCGTACGATTTTGAACAAAAATAATGTTCCACAATGAACACCCTCTCTTCCAAAGAGTACTTCATTTCACAGAACAATTCTAATCTTCCCCTACGAACAATGCGAAATGCACGGCTCAAACAGTTCTGAGTACACAACTAACTGATTCTTTTGTTCTCGTTCGGTGGGCGCTCTTATCGCATTGCATGGTTGCCATGAGTAGGTAAGTAACACTTTTTTAACAATAATTTTCATTTTATTTTTTTCCTGTTTCCAGTATTTCCATGCCATAGACCATCACTAAACACACCTTTTGTTGCCTTCAAACATCAACAGTGTTGCCACTGTACCTCATAATTTTTTTAAAACACCCATTTGCACCGGTGCCTTTACGAGGCATTTCAGGATTGGCTATACGCGAAAACGATCGGTTTTCTTCTCTGAACTATAGATGGCGAAATAGTCCACCTACCCAAGGTGGAAATTAACGTCCAAATTTCCGTACGAATGTTTGACATGCAATTTTCCATGCTTTGTGGAAAAATAAATTTACACTTTCACTTACATTTGCCAACACTGCATGAACAACACTGCACCCCGTTTGTTGTTTTAATGTTTAAAAATATCTACTTGGACAGGGCTAACATTTGGTGTATGACTTATGTATGTACAGGTTTCGGTTACAAAGTAACGCCACTCTTAATTCCCAGTTGCGCCGTTCGTGGGACACCCTGTATAACGCTGTAGCTTTTATGTTAATGTATATGTATCGATGCAATTTGCGGTAATGTACATGGCAAAGATGGGAGTTTGCAACAATGACTTCCGCGAGACAACGCAGCAGTAGTTCATAGTGCAATCAGCAGATGGCATGTATAGAGGCGGTACGCGCGCGCTGTGTTCAGTGTTGATACAGAGTGGATTGAAGATGGTCGTTACACCACAACAACGCGCTCAGTGTGTCGTGTGGTATGCACAAAGACCACAGAATCTTGCTGACCTACGGAGGATGATTACAGCTGCCTTTCAGCAAATCACTCCAGAAATGCTGCGTGCCACGTGGCGCGCTATGGATTCTCGGTATGATTTGTGCCGCATGCGCGATGGTGGACATGTTGAGTGCTAATGTGCTGTGACATAAACTCCCGACTCTCCTACACATGTCTGTACCGTTTACAATCAATAAATGTTCATAGTTTCTAGTTAATAGCATTTTACTTTTCTGACATCCCAAACGGATGACCCTGTATATCATAAAATGTATTATTATGCATGGTGAACTGGCAGCTATGGCCTATTGTAATAGTCTGTGCATTGCTATATTGGACTCTGTTTATGTGTTAGAATGTAAATCCAACTTGTTATAAGTTCAAATATATTTATTTATGAAGTTCAACTCTTGACATGTGTATTTCCGATTATGTCATGAAGATTAAGACATAACAAATACATACTTTTACATAGCTTTTATTGAGCAAGCCTGTCCTTCATAATAATAATTTAGATGCAGGGTAACAATCCCTATAATTCTTGAATTACAAGTGTGAACCACCGAATTTCCTCACACGTATTGAATGTTCTGTTATGTAATGTGTTGGGAAGAAGACATGTTGACACGGAAGGCTGATGTTTCTCGATTCTTGGGAAACGAGTGTGCGATTCTTTAAATCACGAGAATCGCCCGTAATTACATCCTCACGGAAGGAAACGCGGCGGAGGTCAGCCTTGGCCTGCAAATGAAAGACTAGATACGTGAGAACCCTTAATGCCGCAGACGGTCTGGAATCATCACAGGAACTTGGTGGACGTCACACACTAAATCGAAAGCTGTGTCGTAAAAGAAGGGTTGTTAATCGACAAGAAACCCATAAATTCTAATGCGTTCTATTGCGTTCCGCAAGATGACCGGAACTTTTTTCCTCGCACAATTTAAATTCGGTCCAAGTTGCGAATTGTTTCATTTCAATACGTAACTTGGACCCGGAAAAAAAGGTTCCTGGACCGAAATTAAATACTTTACAGATAAAAAGGTTCTCTACTGTCCAGAACCCACTTACACTTGCTGATTTTCTCTCCTGGACCGGAATTAAATCTATTTAAAATTCCCGGACCTTTAACAACGCTGTCTAAAACACTCGCTGGATATTCTTCATGCATTGACTGAATGATTTGGTTTAATTTATTTCTCTTTTCTGCTAATCGCGAAGAGGAGGATGAGTGATGATATGATGAAATTGATGAAGGGACTCTCACAAGGAACACCCATGTCCAGACTGGGATTCGAACCCGGGACCTCTGGCGTACTAGAGCGCTGTGCTAGCCACTCGCCATGGAGATCGGTGCTGGACATTCTGTTTCTCTGTACAGTCACCGCCAAAAAAATGGGACACCTAGATCTGAGATACTCAATTCACTGCAACGTGTTATGTGTGTTGTCTAACTCCACGGCGATAAGTGGATTTTCAATGGCAACTTCTGAACCGCCGTATTGGTAGGCAACACACATAACACGTTGCAGTGAAGTGAGTATCTCAGATCTAGGTGTCCCATTTTTATTGGCGGTGACTGTGCCTTAGGTATTCCTTGACAAACCGCTTTTCTCTATTCCTTGAATGTTTTTATTCGTACTACTTTATCCTTTCTTATTCCCGTGGTCTACACCGATGGCGTGGTGGTAACGCCGTCGCCTTGTAATCAAGGGCTTTCCTGACCAAGAGGGTTGTGAAAGGTCCAAGGAATTTTAAATAAATTCAATTCCGGTCCAGGAGAGAAAATGAGCAAGAGTGAATGGGTTCTGGACCGTAAAGAATCTTTTTATCTGTAAGGTATTTAAATTCGGTCCAGGAACCTTATTTCTGAATGACTTTAAATACGGTCCAGGAACCGTATTCCTGAATGGATTTAAATACGGTCCAGGAAGCTTTTTCTGAATAAATTTAAATTCGGTCCAGGAACCTTTTTCTGAATGAATTTAAATACGGTCCAGGAACCTTTTTCTGAATGATTTTAAATTCGGTCCAGGAACATTTTTCTGAATGGATTTAAATACGGTCCAGGAACATTTTTCTGAATAAATTTAAATTCGGTCCAGAAACCTTTTTCTGAATGATTTTAAATTCGGTCCAGGAACATTTTTCTGAATGAATTTAAATACGGTCCAGGAACATTTTTCTGAATACATTTAAATTCGGTCCAGGAACCTTTTTCTGAATGAATTTAAATTCGGTCCAGGAACCTTTTTCTGAATTAATTTAAATACGGTCCAGGAACCTTTTTCTGAATGAATTTAAATTCGGTCCAGGAACATTTTTCTGAATAAATTTAAATACGGTCCAGGAACCTTTTTCTGAATGAATTTAAATTCGGTCCAGGAACCTTTTTCTGAATTAATTTAAATACGGTCCAGGAACATTTTTCTGAATGAATTTAAATTCGGTCCAGGAACCTTTTTCTAAATGAATTTAAATTCGGTCCAGGAACATTTTTCTGAATGAATTTAAATTCGGTCCAGGAACCTTATTTCTGAATGAATTTAAATACGGTCCAGGAACCTTTTTCTAAATGAATTTAAATTCGGTCCAGGAACATTTTCCTGAATGAATTTAAATACGGTCCAGGAACCTTTTTCTAAATGAATTTAAATTCGGTCCAGGAACATTTCTCTGAATAAATTTAAATTCGGTCCAGGAACCTTTTTCTAAATGAATTTAAATTCGGTCCAGGAACATTTCTCTGAATAAATTTAAATTCGGTCCAGGAACCTTTTTCTGAATGAATTTAAATTCGGTCCAGGAACATTTTTCTGAATAAATTTAAATACGGTCCAGGAACCTTTTTCTGAATGAATTTAAATTCGGTCCAGGAACCTTTTTCTGAATTAATTTAGATACGGTCCAGGAACATTTTTCTGAATGAATTTAAATTCGGTCCAGGAACCTTTTTCTAAATGAATTTAAATTCGGTCCAGGAACCTTTTTCTGAATGAATTTAAATTCGGTCCAGGAACATTTTTCTGAATGAATTTAAATTCGGTCCAGGAACCTTATTTCTGAATGAATTTAAATACGGTCCAGGAACCTTTTTCTAAATGAATTTAAATTCGGTCCAGGAACATTTTCCTGAATGAATTTAAATACGGTCCAGGAACCTTTTTCTAAATGAATTTAAATTCGGTCCAGGAACATTTCTCTGAATAAATTTAAATTCGGTCCAGGAACCTCTTTCTAAATGAATTTAAATTCAGTCCAGGAACATTTTTCTGAATAAATTTAAATTCGGTCCAGGAACATTTTTTCCGCATCAATTTAAATTCGGTCCAGGAACATTTCTCTGAATAAATTTAAATTCGGTCCAGGAACCTTTTTCTGAATGAATTTAAATTCGGTCCAGGAACATTTCTCTGAATAAATTTAAATTCGGTCCAGGAACCTTTTTCTAAATGAATTTAAATTCGGTCCAGGAACATTTTTCTGAATGAATTTCAATTCAGTCCAGGAACATTTTTTCCCGATCAATTTAAATTCGGTCCAGGAACATTTTTCCAACGAAACAATACGCAACTTTGGACCGAATTTAATTTGTGCGAGAAAAAACGTTCCGGTCCTGCAGCGGAACCCAATAGAACCCATTAGAATGTATGGGTTCCTGGACGTTTCACAACCCTGCTGAACAATACCCGATGGAGGCACATAGTGGCTCGGATCTCACTAATGCTCAATTTTACGTGTTTCTTGCTAATTTCAACACTGTCAACGAGAATATAGCGAAAAAAAAAATATATCGGAAAAAAACACCGCATTCGTCACACACTTGACTTTGGCATGACAAAGTGGGAAATGGATTTGAAAGTTTGTCGGTTTTATGCTTACTTCAATTTCCATCACTCATTGCTTCAATATGGAAATCGAACATGACATGGGAATAATAGCTTTTACACGTGAAAATTTGCCATAAGCATGCTGTTTCTGAAGACGCCTTAAGCACCAGATTAGCGAAAGTATGTCAAATAACACCTAAACTTTATCTATAAGCGAGGCGCGTGTGTTGAAGCAACTGGGGAGACATTTCTACGAGTTCACCAGCTTTGCAGCTTTTATGATGAATAAGTCACGAGGATGTCTTTCTGTATTTACGATTGGTTCGGCTTCTCTTTTACATAAATGCATGCAGGAAGAAAGTGGAAAGGTTTAATAAACTTTCCCCATTATAAAAAGCTCAAGGTTGTTGAGATCAGGTATCACTCTGATTTGAATTGAGGTAGCAGCAGTATGCATTGTTTGAGAGTAGCTGTGGTTCTGTCTCTTGTAGCAGCATCCTTCGCAGCTTCTACCATCTCCAGGTTGCAGGAAGGGCTTTCTAAAGGGCATGTTCAAGTGACGAAACCGGATGGTCCAAGAGGGGAACGGAGTGGACACTTACAGGAAGTGACGCACAAGATCCCAGCGGAGACCGAAGAAGCACGTAAGCTATTTTATTTGAATTAACATCTTTTTGGGTGCGTCAACACTTGCACCCGCCACATTATAAGGGGTCCAGCCTATTGCCGTAACTGAAATCACTGCCTGTCTGTAAGGAGCCGAAGTTGTAAGGAGGCATATACCACAAAACAACACAGCCATACAGAGGATTACACTAGCGATAGGTTCAGACGCCAGAGCCACGTATGCCCTCAAGAAGCAATTACCAGGGTGTACTACGCGGAAGTAACTTTGAATTTTGAATGCCTGACCATAAGATCGCCCCCTTACATGCCAAAAGCACGTTGAACTTCATACGACGGAACTTACTTTGCACCTCTTTATATCAGTTACTTAATATAAATTCTCGTGTTCTCCTGGAGACTTGGGGCGAATTAGAGATTAGGGCAAAGGCACTCATCCAAACCGCGCGGGTTCTCGTACTATATTTTGGTTAATCGCAGCGATGGGGATATATGATATTGACCCAGTGTTGGCCCATCACCGTGAGGACAGCTGAGGAGTTACTTGAAAAGAAAAGTAGCGGACTCTGGTTTTCAAAGCCAGAAAACAGAAGTGATTGCACTGACTACTGAAAAATTGCTTGACAGACCTTTGCTCTTAAATGGTGGTGAGATAGTTATTATTATAATAGGATTAGAAATAAAGCATACAATATGTCTTTATAAGCAAATCCGCAGCAGCACGCTTGTTTACACACAAAACCTATCATTACTACATGTGACACCAGTCCGCGGGTTGAGAAAATGAGATTTTCAAGGCAATCTTCAATTGATTCCAGCAATTTTTGTTACAATCCACACTTTCACATCAAGTTCAGCATGCAAACAGACATGAATTTATTTTAGAAACAGCTAAAATTTTAGTTACAAGTACATTATCAACGAACATCAAGACGGAAGGAACTGGACATATTAATTCCCTCAACATACAATAATTACACACTGGAAAATTTAAAAACTTGAGTTTGCTAATCTAATTTAGATAACCGAAGTCTAGAAGAAAATATCGATTAAAGTGTTTTAAAATTCAATCGACACATGAAAAGTGCACTTACCTACTATTTTTCCTTATTTTGTTCTGGTACCCGTGGATAGGCTGAAAAGAGAGAAAGTTTACAGGGTGGCTCAATAAGTCACTTAACACCCTCAGTACAAGGCCACTGCGGCATGGAATGTGAAAATGGCGATGACCAATCATTGCCTGGCCAAGGGGGAACCACATTGACGCCACCCACACGGTCGGCGGCCATCTTGATGTCCGCCATCTTGAATTCAACTTCAGAATTTTAAATGGGAAGGGGGTCGTGCGACATATCAAGATGGTCTAGAATTTCACGAGAAATGCAATGGTGAAGGTTTTTTCGACGTATCTTTAACCAGGAAAAAGTTATGACTGAATTCTTGTACCAATTTGCTCCTTTTCGAGGTGTTAGAAAAATGCCTTAAAATTTGTTTAGCGCATCGGTAATGCATTATAAATGGTTGTCGCGAACAATTACAGTGTGACGCTTCCATTAAATGAAAAGTCCTTCACAGTGACAAGGCTAATGTTTATGTTCATAAACAGAATATTCGATACTTTTTATCTGATAACCCATTTTCGACAGATCAAAGCTGAATGGTTAGTGTTGGTAAGTTAATGGTGTGGCGTGCTGTGTGGAACACGATTGGTTAGTCAATTTTCCATCAACGGAACCTTAAATGCTTAGGGCTACTTGGATTTGTTAAATAAACAGTTTTTTTCATCCTTGCTTATGGAAGAAGGTACTTTTTACAGAGTTTTTTCAATAGGGAAGAACACCAGAACACTTATGGGAACGTTATGAACCTGTTTTTGTCCAAAGTTAGTTATTAGATGACAAGGGTAACATATTCTGTTTATGAACTTCCTTATGAACATAAACATTAGCCTTGTCACTGTGAAGGACTTTTAATTCAATGGAAGCGTCACACTGTAAATTGTTCGCGATAACCATTTATAATGCGCAGCTCTTCATGGATGTATCCGATTAAAATCGTGTGCAATGGCATGCGAACTTCTCTCCCTAGACGTCACTTCGATCTCCATGCGTTGCCGATGTGCTAAACAAATTTTAAGGCATTTTTCTAACACCTCGAAAAGGAGCAAATTGATACAAGAATTCAGTCATAACGTTTTGCCCTTGGCCAGGCAATGATTGGTCATCGCCATTTTCACATTCCATGCCGCAGTGGCCTTGTACTGAGGGTGTTAAGTGACTTATTGAGCCACCCTGTATATTATTACATTTTATAAGGAAAAGTAATTGTAATTCTAATTCCAATATCCGTCAGGAGCAAACAACTATTTTATAGCACGTGAATTAGAATGTAACGTAACAGGGCCGAAAACATTTGTTATTATTTTTGTGGAAGATATGGCTCTTAAAGTTGAACAAAAGAGAAAAGAGAGAGAGAGAGAGAGAAAGAAGAGGGGAGGAATGGAAGAAAATTGTTAGAGAAAACGAGGCAAAGGATATGTAAAAGACAGAAAGACACACACACCATACACACAGAGAGAGAATGCAATAGAACCGGGATAGGACAAGACACCTTTTTACCATCTTTCCACATACAGCTCGAATGCCATTTTGCTCTCTTGCAGATACAAAATATCCAAAACGCCCTACCAATCAGGCACCTCAAAATATTATCCAATTCTGAAAAAAAACCTGTGATGGTGGTACGTTAGACGTTGAGTTACGAGTAAAGTGTACAATGAGAAAAATATTTGAGAACCATTGGTCTAGAGACTTCTTTATTTCCCTCCATTTAATTTTGCTTCATTGTACGGATTTTGTTCGTAGCGTGTTACAGTGGGATAAATATTGTTTCAAATGTTAATTTTTAAATCTAGTTTTTGTGTAAATTAATTTATTGTACTTCATTTTGAACATTTTTATCATAGTATTACAACTTCAGAAGAGTCTGTATCAGTATACGAATTTTATTTAGTTAACTTTTGGTTGATTGGTTGTTTTCATCAATTTTGTATTTACAGTAGCAAGATCGCAAAAGGTAACATATGATATTCAGGAAATAAATCTTCCAGAACATTTTAATCTAAAGGGTTTGAAGCCTGTTATTATTTTAAGTTGGCAAGCCTGTACTACGTCGAAGCGAGGTTGACATTCGGGTTCCTGCAGAAAGGGCTAACTCTTACACCCCTTCACGATGCTGTGTCGACACCAAAATTCTTGGGGCCCTGACCGTCAATCGAACCTAGGACCACTCATCGTTTGTCTACGAGGGAACCCTCCCTCAATTCCCATACGTTCCTGCTCCATGTTATTATTTTTTCCGCATGAATACCTGTACCTAAATGATAATATTATTTCTTCTCCTCTCTCTAGGAGGTCACGGTAAGGGCACCCGGATAGTCCCTTTCCTGTTCGGAGGCTACTTCGTCTCCCTCATTACAATGGGCCTGATACTCGTGAAGGTCCTCGCCCTTAAAGCCCTTTTCATCGCCAAGATTTCCCTAGTCATTGCAGTGCTGCTAGGAATACAGAAGCTTCTCCATAACAAGTTCAAACAGGGCTACCAGATGGTTGAGAATTATGAATATATCGACAAGAACTATATTGACCGCATGGTCACCAATGCCATCACCAAGAATAGAAGATCCTGGACAGAGGAATCAACAGAAAAGCAGGAAAAGGAAGAGGTGAGTTTCAACCTCTTGACAAATCATTTGACGATGTGGTTGATGGATTGATTGATTTAGTTTATTTTCATTCGCTTTTCTGCCAATGTTGGGGACAGTCACAAACATATGAACGACACAAATCCCACAAAGAATTACACAGCTACGGCCATAGAGGTCCCAGGTTTGAATCCCGGTTTGGGTAAGGGTATTCTTTGTGAGTGCCCCTTCATCAGTTTGTCTTCGCGATTAGACAAAAGTGGCAGAAATGCGAAGTAAAATAAACCAAATCAAATCAACCCACAGAGGAATATACTGGCTGTGAGTCCAAATGGCAGAGCCTCGCTATTGACGGTATGGGGCCATAACTATCCAGTGGGGGTTGGGGAACCGAATCAATCCTTTGTTTTAAACTCCCACCCTTAAATCCAGGGCTTTATGCAGTACTTTGCATGTGGGGGGGGGGGTGTAGTTCCTTATTTGTGGATGTAAGTGTAAATTTAGCCAAAAATGACCATAAATTGTGCATTTGTGATCAGTGTTGAGGAATTTTTACGGGTTCTGTTAGGGTTTTCATTGGGTATGTGTGTGTGATGAGCCACTGCCTAAATCTCTTCTAAATAGCATAGCTCGGAGTGAGAGGGATGCGGGGGTATGGTGTTCCCCACATTAAATTTTCCCACAACATCACTCCAATTATCTCATTGCTACCATGTTAAAACTAAAAAGCATCCCCCTGTTAGCCCTGAAGGCTCGACCAAGCATCCCCCAGCTAGCAATTTCCATTTCAAGCTCTGCTAAAAAATAACAATGGTTAAAAAAACTGGCGAGATGATTCATCTCTTTTAGGTTCAAATATCAAGATTAAATTTACAAAAAATGCCATTATTTTAAGTTCCTATTATAGTGTAAGAGATCATGTTTCACACTTCATATTTTACATTCTTTTGATATTTAGACAACAGATAAAAGTTTACGAATAACTGAATCAAGTGTATTTTAAATTTCCTCTTAAGTGTCGTTGTTATTTGTGAACATTACTTGAAATTATTTGAATGAACGAGCTAATTCAAATAGGTTATTATTATAATAACGGTTTGATTACCACATACCATCAGGATTTGGACTGTAAAGCATGTGTGGCATTCCAATTCTATTTCCTTTGCTGCTTCTTAAGGTATTTCAGTTTTATTCTTAACTGCGCTCACACTACTGCGTAGTAAGTCAATATCATCTGCAAATGTTTTCAGTCGAGGTATTTGATTTACTTTGTTCTTCAGTATCTTTCACTTTCCTAAGTACATATTCATGTATTTTAAAACTTTGAGAAAAAAAATAGCAATTTTAAGAATTAATTTTGAACACAAACAATATTCTTGTTAAGTATATTTGAATATGATTATGAATAATATTTAGACAAAATGAATATACGAATATATATATATATATATATATATATATATATATATATATATATATATATATATATATATATACACCAAATAATGATTTATTTAGAACCGCAACTTACATTGATTATACAATTAAATTGCAACTATTGTTCCTTTCAGACTTCATCATAACGATGCCAACCAGTCACTTATAAATTCCCAAGGAGATGCCTACAACGTTTATTATGAATATATATGAATAATTTATTATTTATTCATTTTTTGTACATAGATATTTTGTTCCTAACATTAACACAAAGAAGTTTTGTACTTGTTTTAACCAATGTACATTTCAAATCAAAGTTACCTATTTTGTATTTATTATGTTATGTATAAAAATAAAATTTAATTGTATTGTATGCAGTTTTTTTCTAACTTCCAGTTCATTAAGGTCATGAACACCATTCAATTATCTTCAACACATTATTTGACACGCTCTTTTATTAAGCCAAAAACGAACATGAAAATTCACTCACTAGATGCAACTCAGGGTAAGATAAATCCTTCTTCGTTCATTTCTAAATAAAATAAATAAAATCAGTCAAAGTTTCAATGAATTTTACAAAAGTACAATTCAATTTACATTGAAGGCTGCAAAATGGCCATATAGTGGGACGCACCAAACAATTTTAATTCAATCAATCAATCAATTACATATCAATTCTTTAAACACACTATACTTATTTGCATAATACGAAATTATTTTGTGCTAAAAGAACTTCGCATAAATCAAAATCTAAGGTTTTTACAACATTATCATATTCCCTACTTCATCCTTTCAGCAAAACAAATATTCATATAATTGTGCTCCTCGGGGCAAGAAAACGACAACCCACAGGTATGTACTTTTTGAGAAAAAGGCGATTGAATATTTGGAAACTTCATTAATTTCACAGATATGTTTTAAATGTCTTGAAACTACTATTTAGATATAAAAGAGACTTTGAATTATTCACATAATACATAATCTGTGTATTGAGGTAACAAAATATTTTCACAATAAAATACTTTCGCCTCCATTGTATTGCCACCCAACTGTTGTTTACCATTGTTTCTTGCAACTTTTTATAGAATAATTATGCATTATAAGATGAAATTCAGTACACACAAATGAAAAATGTATTTTTTTTTTTAAAAAAAAGTGCTGAATATAACACAAATGCTTTATCTTATAATTTAAAGAATTACTGTAAATCAGTCTCACAGAAGAACGAAGATATGAATTTTGAAAGTCAAAATTACCAAGTTTTCAGAACTCCTCAAATAGCTTTTCTCCTTGATTAGCAGGCAGTTCTTTGAAACAATGCTTAGGGCATATACAATCTTCACCAGAAGCAGCTGGTTTCACCATTTTCTTTGCAGTTGATATGTATTCATACCCACTGTTTCGCAAATTCTTCTGTTGGTACAGCACCCACTGGTTTCATTTCCTAGATGATTTCTCTTGAAAAGTAAACTTGAGATCTGATGTAACTTTATCATCCGAGGTCTGTGAGCAGTCTCTAATGGCAACACCGAAACATTTTTCAGAATATTTGGGTGCAAGATAATGGTACTCAACAGATTTTTTTTATCCGGTGCAACATAATGGTACGCAACACAATGAATGAAAACTATCGAAACAAATACTTATGCTTTCATAACTATCTGAGGAATATCCACTGCTTGATGGGTTGTGTGATGAATCACTATCTTCAAAATCACTTATATCTCCGACAAGATCACTTTCCAATTTCTCCGATGAACGTGCACGCTTCCCCAGCACGGCGGCCATCTTGCCTTGAGGGTTAAGATTATATTGCTACGAATATGTGGCGCTAGTACAATTTCGCTCACGCCAGAAAACAAACATAGAAGAATCACACGCGAACTCTGACAAAACAGGAGGGAAGATAAGCACATGTAGGCTCGTGAAACAACTAACTCAATTTCGGTCATACTGTGGGTTACCATTATCTTGCACCGAAGAGCACAATTACTATAGAAACCTTAGTTCCAAGATGTATAAACTCAGTCAAGGCAATATTCTCTGATGTCATCAGAACTGGGCTAAATCATTTAAAGCAAAATATCATATGCTAAGTTACAAAGATTCCAAAGTAACAACATGAAACATCTATTTGTCCAAGGGGAAAGGACGTATCATATGTACCAGTCTACAATAATACTATTACAAGAATTTTCCTAAGTTTTTAGGAAAAGTGTACAGGCACACACAATGTATGTGTTTACGCTTTTAGGAGTAGAGCGAAGCAGAACGATGAATTACATTTTTTGGCTGCGTTGACACGTATGATCATATTGCACCATTCAATATACACGAGGAAATTGACCTTATATAAAACCCTTACTTTAAAGCAAGGTGGATTGACATAAATCAGGTTCTATAAATCACGATTTAAATCAGTTATTAAATCAGATTTATGTTTAAAAATTCACTGATTTAATCACTTTAAAGAAATAATTTACAGAATAATGTGCACAAGGATTTTGTAAATATCAGAATCACTTTTGGCGAAAATACATTAATCTCGAAATCATTTAATGGTGTTTATTAGGCTCTAAGAAAGGAAAAGAAATGAAACAAATGTAATAGCCTATGAAAACTGTAAACACAATTAAATTTTTCTTGAACTAATATTCAATAATTTTTATTGGCAAAAATGGCAAAAAAATTGTGCACAATAATATACAAAATACTAATCATGTTAAACCGTAAATAACTTATTTTTCATTACTGTAAAAAACATGGCAGCTGCTTTTGCAAAACTATTAATAAACAAAATCACCAAAATTCAGCTAAAACACCTAAAAAATACTTTAAATTACAATTACATAGTAAATCCATACTGTTTTATTGTCAGTGGAAGAAAAGTTACTAAAATTATTATGGTTTCATTAACACACTAAACAAACAATTTCATGGTATGTTCATAGCAATACTATCAGAAACAGAAAAATGTATATTTACAATTATTTTATTTATTCAAACTATTCAAATATTCTACAGGGCCGTTTACCAGAAAAAGCCTTTCTGGAAAAAAAAAAAAACATATATCTATATGTATGGTGCCAAAAACCAAACAAGCAGTTTTAAGCATGGTTTTTTTTTTTTAAAAAAAAAAATCGATTTATATAAAAAAAATCCGATTTAAATTTAAAAAATCGACAAAAATATTTTTTTTTAATAAAAATCATTATTTTCATCCACCCTGCTTTAAAGTTTAAAAATGTGTGTAAAGAACCCCTTGAAAAGGTTAAAAATGCACGGTTCTAAAGAGACCAATATCAGTTGGCAACCCTGTCGGAACGCATGTGCGCGTGCGCAGAAGTATTCCAAGCTTCGACAGCTGCAAGTCTGGCAACCAGTCTGCCATGGAACGTTCAACTGTTTAGACACCAATCATGGCAGAGTAGACGTTCATCCGAAGGAGTTCCATTCAGCAGACGAAGCAGGCACTGCGACGACGGTCCAATGAGGGTCGCCACCATCTCGTCCCAGAGCGCCACAACATAATACGATGAGTCAGACAATTGGAAGCCAATAGCAGCGTGCAGAAACAGAAGTCTGCTCCATGTCGGCGGAGGCGTATTCTCTGGCGGCCTGGTGCATCTTAATACATTAAATCGCACCCTGTCTATACTTCTTAAATGCAAATGCAAAGTTCATAATCTCTTACGTAAGCAAAATACATAGGTCGTTCAAGGTTGACCGGGATTTTCGTACGTAAAAAATCGATGAATAACCGGATCAGGATGAAACGTGCGGGTGACATAATGTATTCCTTCGCGAGTAACTAGCGCCCGGCATAACGTATTTCGCGTATGCGCAGCAGTTGCAGCGTACATGGCGGCAAGCAGTGTGTCTGTGGCTGTGGAGCAGCGGTGTGTAATCGAATTTCTCGTGAAGGAGAAAGTGAAACCAGCTGAGATTTTCAGACGATTGCAAGCACAGTATGGTGAACAAACGATGTCGCGGACAAGAGTGTACGAATGGTGTGAGCAGTTGCGCGAAGGACGGGAGCTGGTGGCAAATGAAGCGCATGGACACATTCGCCCGACTGCAGTCACACCAGTGAATATCGCACGTATTGAGCAAATGATTCTTGTGAACCGGCGAGTAACAGTGCGGGATATTGCTGCCGAGGTGAATATCAGTGTCGGGAGTGTTGAGACAATCATTCACGACCAATTACGCTTCCGCAAAATCTGTGCAAGTTGGGTTCCCCACCAGCTGACATTCGATCAGAACTGGACACTCAGGACGGTCTGGGAACAGCTTCTGAATCGGTTTCGAGCAGAAGGTGATGAATTGTTGCAATCCATCATCACGTGTGATGAAACATGGTTGCACAATTCAACCCCAGAGACCAAAAGACGCAGCATGGAGTGGCGGCATAAAGGTTCCCCGCAACCCAAGAAAAGCAAAACGCAGCCTCCGCTGGAAAGATCATGGCAAGTGTCTTCTGGGACATGAAGGGCGTTATCCATGTGGATTTTCTGGACAAAGGGAGCACGATTAATGCCCAGTATTACTCCACATTGTTGAGTGGTGCTGTACGAAAGTCCATTCGCAAGAAAAGACCTGGGATGTTGTCTGGAAATGTTATTCTTCTCCATGACAATGCCCGCCCTCACACGGCCAATGTGACAACAACAACTCTGGCCGACATGCGCTGGGAAGTTCTGCCCCATCCCCCCTACAGTCCGGATTTAGCCCCCAGTGATTATCATTTGTTTGCACCACTTAAAGACCATCTGGGAGGGAAGAAATTCACGACAGACGAAGCACTGCGGAGCGATGTCCTCCAGTAGCTACGACAACAACCAAGTTCTTTCTACGCCAAAGGAATTCGGGAGCTGGCATAACGATGGCAACGGTGCCTCGGCGCGCACGGAGAATACTTTGAAAAACTGACTTAGTTTGGTGATTCTTCTGCTACCTATTTCCTCTGCAGAAATAAAAGTCCCGGTCAACCTTGAACGACCCTTGTACATAAATTAAAAAAATATATATGAAACTATTACTTTCCGGCTAATGAATTAATATTATTTGCTGATCTAGCATTTCGTTGCCTAATTAACCCCTCCTCACCCGCCCAGTATTATATATATATATATATAGTTAAATGGTTTATATCTAAATGCTTTAAATCTCTATGGGATTCCATCCACTCCCACACCGCCTCACGCAAGAAGAGGGCGCTATTCGCTAACCAACATCCGCGATATGCACGAAGAAGACTGATAGTGAAAGATCAAACCTGTAAAAGGAAAGATGCCAAAGAAAGTAATATGGAAAATGAAAATGAACTTTTCAATTGTACGAACAGAAGAACGAAGAAGATAGAACAGTTAGGCACAGAAGGAAGTTAATTATGAAGAAAACTCTCAGGAAAAAGACGAAGACAATATGAAAGAAGATCGAATAGTATCAGTAAAATTAATTCTTTGTAAGCTTAGACGATTAAAATCGTCGTGTATTTAGAAGAGTGTAAAAGAAATGGGTTGTAATCCCAGAAGTTAAAAAAGAATCGGTTGTATTCCGAGAATTGGGTTGTAATCCCAGAAAATAAATATATATCTAGATACATGTTGATATGAAATTCAGGCTGATGTGAAGAATTATTGTAGCTGATGGAAACACTTAGATAGTCAACTTAGAGAAGAGAGAGAGTTCTTTGAAACGGAAAAATCTGAGCCAACTGATAATCTGTAGAGAGATTGGTGAAAGAAGAAAAGGGTGAAACGAGAATTACTATTTTGGCAGGACATCGTCAGGTAAAGACTATCTTGGAGAAATTAGACGAGTAGACTTGCAGGAGATGAACTATTGAAAAATTATATTTTGTATCTAAAAATAACTTAACAGGTCACGAATATTTCCGGAACGTGGTGATAAGATATCTAGAAACGAAAATAGAAAGAAGAAAGAAATGGAGAGATGAGGAAAAATGCTCCATGCCAGGAGATATAATTGGACAGAGATAATGAAAAGGAATGTAAGAAGTAGAAATGAGAGCCAATGAGAAGAGTCGAATGAGATGTAGAGAAAGTTGAAAAATTATCTACTATATCCAAAAGATTTCTTCCAATAGAGAAATTTTTCATCCTCAAGGAGGGGGATATTGTGTCACGTACCAGTTCCGCCGACACAATGAAGAACACAGGGAAGAAATGTTTCCCAAAAGCGACGATACATGGCAGCACGCCATATAAAGAAGAGCAGAGTTCATTGTAGAAACTAGGAGCGGAGAAGAGTGATTATATATATTATAGTAAATGCAAAATACATAAAGGAAGAGTATAAAAATTATAGAAGGAGTGGATAAAATGTTGTAAATAGTCAATTAAGATAAATAAGAATATGCTCGTATATGAAACAATTATGAAAGTAAATAAGTGAGCAAATGAATTCATAAATGTATCTCCTTTTTGATCCTAGTGATCAAAATTTGATTTAATACCTCTGACGAGGAGAACATCGTCAGCTTTTGTGTTTGTCCGTCCCTCGGTGGCGCTGTGTCAAATTAGACGCCCCGAAGCACTTACGGTTGCGCTCCTTATTAGACGCACTGGGCTATAGGCAGCGCTTGTTGTTAGCAATCCTGGGCTATTTCCCTTTTGGTCGTTACATAGGATATGGCCCTACTGTCAGTTTAGTCGTCCCTAATCTTTCTACAAGTATAGCTTGTGTCGTTTGTATAATGCCAAAGAAGCGGGGAAAACGAGCGCATACATGTAATAAATGAGATTACGCTTTAAAGGCAAGGACAATAAATTAGAAGAAAGAAAAGAAGAATAAGCCTTTCCCAAAAATAGAAAGAAGAAGAAGCCTTTTCCCTAATCAAAGGTAGAAAAGAAGAAGAAGCCTTTTACCAAAATAGAAAAAGAGGAAGCCTTTTCACTAATCAACGATAGAAAAGAAGAAGAAGCCTTTTCCCAAATCAAAGATAGGAAGGAAGAAGAAGCCTTTTACTAAAATAGAAGGAACAAAAGAAGAAGAAGCCTTTTCCCCAAAATTGTGAGAAGAAAAGAAGAAGATTTCCTTTCAATTATGAATATATTTATAAGAAGAATATAACCGACGTAAATTTGGAAACATATATATATTTCAATGTATATACAAGCTTCGCTATATATTTTCTCTGTATTGTGTACAGTTTTCATAATATAGATCCGCATTTAACTATATCCTCTTGGCTATAAAACACTTTCTTATTTGGAATTCTCGAATAAAGAACCTATCCCCTGAGATTAAGATATTTCTATAGCCGTGGTAAATAACATTTAAGTACGTACCCCCAGGGTCGTAGCATAGTGGCGCCCATAACGTGGAGCTTTACCTTAACTTACCCACGAAAGAGATGTAGCAGAATACAATGTTAGAAGTAACGAATTTGATGAGAATAACTTTGGACGGGTAAGCCTTCTCTCTTTTGTGTAAATTGAATAGAATGAATCTATCAAAAATGGGCAAAGGAGTTAGAAGTAAGGAATTGGATGAGAATAGCTTTGGACTCGCATAGAACCCGCGAAATCCAATGTTCCCTCTAAAACTATAGAAAAATGCAGAAATAATATTTTTCGTTTCTTTCTTTAAATTTTCGCAGCATTCTCTCTTTTGTGGAAATAGGGGAAAGTTTCGAGTCATGAGCTTATGAAAATCTACAACATGCAATATGAGGAAAATTGCATTTTCAAGTGTAGAATCGCAAGTCATATAAACAGTACATTTAAATTCATCGCGACAGGATATAAACAGTGCAGTGAAATGCAAAGGTTGCAATACGCATACTTTTAATAGAAAGCTATAAAAAATTTAAAGAGATAATGAGAGCTCCAGAAAATATCGTTATTGCACCATGTCCATTTACATTACATGAGTTCTTTAGTGCAACACTTGAATTTAAGAACTAATAACTAACTATGTCGTTGGAAGTATTTTACTGGAGTGACATATTATTGCGGAGAGTCTTGCAGTCGATCTTAGTAATAAAATTCAGTATTACCAATTGAAGAGGTTCCACATTTTCTTACTAAAGAGTTACATAAACTTCAGAACGTTGGAAAATACTTGACAAATTGATTCATCATAAGATGTGCATAATACTAAAATAAATGTACATTATAAGTGATATATCATAGAGGTCTCCTTGCATTATTTATAATATGGAAATTTCATGTCCATTGGTTCGTCCACCATATCAAGTAGATATTTTGTTTCTGTGTTTGTTTGATAGAGAGATGGAACTGTAACAGTGGTAGGGGCGGGATAATATTTATTATGTAATTACCATTTTTTACCTTTCGTTTTAAAAGTTGTTCAAAGACAAAAATGATAATCGTAGATCATTTTAACTGGAGTTTGGATTTACCACTTTAGTTTCTCCCTAGTTTATTACTGCTCTCATTTGAAAATTTTGGTTTTCTTATTATTTTGTGAGGGGATGAAGCCCCATCAGCTCCTCGTCTGTGTACGCCAGTGACTTTGTGTGTTGAAAACTCGCAGCTCCACTGGAATGCCATTGTAACGGGGCCGTTACAACCTGGCAACGATGCCAATAAAACACAAGGCGTGAAGTGAAGCGTGTCACACTCGAATGCCATTGTGGAAATAAAAAAATAGGTCAGCAATATGAAGCCTGACATCCGATGACTATCGCATATACCGGGTGAATTACCTAAAATTACCACCGGAAATATTTCGTGAACAACAGTAAATATTGAAAAAATGCTTTCGCAGATACGTATGAGAGGGACTCATGAAATTAATGGTCACAATACATTCAACTACGTAAGGAAGCATGATTTTCAACAGAGACTTAGTTTTTTTTTAATGGAAATCCCATTTTATTTTCAGCTCATTTGAAAGTACGGAAAAATTCATTGTTACATTGTAATACGTCAAGTAGTTCTCAAGTAATTTTAACGTGAAATTGAGCGTGAAGGCGCATCTACACCATGCCTCTCGGCAGAGCCGAGAGTAAATGCCGTCGTGCATACAGCTCGCACGCTTGTGCTGCATTTTGCCTACACTCGCCATAGATAAGTATAATCTCGGCCTTTTCAGAGTTTGAAAATACTATTTTCTCAGCAACAGTTCTGTCGTACGTACACTATCACAAACGTCTCGTTAATCAGTGTACTTTGTTACGCCCTTGCTTTATTTCATAAATTTGGTAAATCAATTTGAAAGAAAGAAAGAATGAAAAATGTATAAGGTGCAAAGTTTAATAGTTGAAAACTTCAAGATTTGTCATGACTATGGCTCGGAAGTTGAAGACCTATAATTTGCCAAAAAAGTACCTAATATAAAGAGACCTAAAAATATCAAAAAAGGACCTAGAAACAGAAAAAAGGACGTATAAATGTGATCCAAATTAATTAATAATTTCAGTCTTAATTACATATTTAATGAATATGTGCGGCACCTCCTTATCTGACTTGAGATCTTTACAGGCGTGTGCTGTCTGGTCGTATACACCGTGCTGAAAGCTTCAAAACAAGAGAAAGTTTCCACTTACAGAGCGACCTTCCAGACAAGGACCTTGTACCGTACCTGCTTCAGTCGTCCAAGAATGTTTTTCTCTCGTTTCAGGGATGGGTTCAAATATATTTATTTATTTCTGTTTTTATTTTTTCTTTACTACAGAAAGGACGTTTAAGAGGTGATGAACTGATGATGATTCGAATTGAGAATGAGCAGTAAAAACGTAGTCGAAAGAAGGTGAAGTCGCAAAAAAAGCCGTTAAGACCTGAAAAAATAGGCTAAAAAAGGACCAATAAGCCAAAAAAAACGCAAAAGCCAAAAAGTACAAATAAAACCCACCTTTTTCTGGCCTACAATGACCCAAAATTAACATATATTATGTTGGGCCTCGTCTTCTGACAATAGGAAAAAAAAATATTTTTCCTCAACTTTCGAGCCCTACTTATGACCCAAACGAGAAGAGTTTATTGTTCCGATGTGCTAAAAAATTATGACGTAAATGAACATTTATGTGTAACTGATGGCGGAATGTTTAAAATTTATACTTTTTAATTAACAAATATTTATTTGTTAACTCAGAAACCTGCAGAACCTTTTAGATGATTTGTCAAAGCTTCCTTATGTACACATTTTATTGTAACCCGCAGTTGTTCGAACGTAATCACTTTCCTAAGCACAATGCACAGTATGCAGAAGAGTAACATGTTTGTTACGATACACGAATGGCGTCAAAGGGGGATATGTATGTTACGACACACGAATCAACTTGTGAGAATGTTTGTTTCAAGCGTCAACTTTACGTTACAATAACTTGAGAACTACTTGACGTATTACAATGGAACAAACGCCATTCTTAATGAATTTTTCCGTACTTTCAAAGGAGCTGAAAATAAAATGGGGTTTCCATAAAAAAACTAAGTATCTGTTGAAAATCGTACTTCCTTACGTAGTTGAACGTATTGTGTCCATTAATTTCATGAGCCCCTCTCATACCTATATATTTGCGTAAGCAGTTTTTCAATATTTATTGTTGTTCGCGAAACATTTCCGGTGGTAATTTTAGGTGACTCACCATGTATAGTAGCTACATGTGCATGTACACAATAGAAATCATTCATTTGCAAAGTAAAAGTATCTCACCTAATTCACTCAAACAAACGTCTAAGTGCACCTTTTTGTCCAATTTGTGGGCAAATGAACTTATCAGGACTGGACTTTCAAAGTGGACTTCGAACCACTGTTCAATGTACGTACCTCCACCAGGAAACGTACCCAATATCCTTTTGTAAAAGAAATTTCCTGGGCGAAGCTCTCACAAGCATAGATATATTTGACCTATAATTATCTTGTTTCGTGTCCATCAGTTAACCACATTGCCCTGTAACCAACAAGTACTGGATTCGATTCCCTGCGTGAACTCATATGAGTGTCTAATAAATCTAATCCCAATTAATATATTTGTGTGAAACTTTGTTTTCTGATTTTACTAATGAAAAAGTATTGTTCCAACATTTTTGTTCATTGTAATATAATGCTGTCAATACTTCTGATAATATTTATTTCTCTCTTTTGCGAAAGGCGCGTACCCCCGTGCCAGTGGCGTCGCTAGGCCCTTTTGGTGGAGTTCAGCCCCCCCAATCCCTCGATAAGCTCCCCAATTTTTACAGTATTTCTAGAAAACATATTTGAACAATTGTTAATGCAGGAACATACCTCTAGATACATATTCTGGGAAATAAGTATTATTGTTGAAGTGTTATTGCTCACAGGTAGGCAGTGCAGAGCACAAAGAGGCCATGATGAAAGTGAAGAAAGTTTCAATCAAGGAAATGTGCGTGAAATTCTGAAGACATTAGGGAAGTTTGATACTGATTTTAGTGTAACATTTAAAAACGTTATGCCAAAGAATGTCACGTATCTTTCTCCAGACTCCCAGAACGTTCTGCTGGAATGTAGTGCAGCTTTGCTGAGAAAAACAATATTAACGGAGGTAAATGAAAGTGGCTATTTTGCAGTTATTGCAGACGATACAAGGGACATAGGTAAGGTTGAACAAATGAGCGTGTGTCTTCGCTATTTTATTTATAAGAAACGTAATGAGAGGTTTTTGTGTTTTTTGAGTGTTAAAGATTTAAGTGCAATTGGACTAAAGGCACGACTTTGTGAAGAGCTGTCTGAATATGATATAGAAAATGCAATATGTGTTGGTCAGGGGTATGATGGTGCCGCTGTTATGAGTGGCCAAAATAGTGGTGTTCAACGGCTATTTAGGGAAGAACATCCCTTTGCACTATATGTTCATTGCTATGCACACAGGTTAAATTTGGTTCTAGTTAACATTTGTACAGATATTCCTGAAGTTGGAAATTTTTTTGATATCCTAAGTGCACGTATACCTACTTTTCTACCATCATCACTGAAAGACCACGTTGTAAATGAAACCCTGGGACACAAAACTGATACCGATAAACCTGCATTCTGCGGACATTTTTACACTATCATTGATCGAATGATAAATGAGCTGAAAAGTCGTTTCAAAGATAAAGCAACTTCCAGTGTTCTGGTTGGAATTCAGCATATGTCACCTTCTTTACTTACAACAAATTTTGACTTGTTTTTGAACCCTAAATTCTTGACTTGGGTTTTGTGACTATTTTCAATTATAAGTGCCGATCCCTGAAATCATGGTTGCAAAAAATTACCTAAATAACTTGACATACACCATAACATCCATAGTACATTTAATGAACGCCATTCCAAAAGAAATGTTTCCGAACTTATGCAGAATGTTGCAAATTGCAGTGACAATTCCTGTGACATCAGCATCGTGTGAGAGGAGTTTTAGCTGTTGGAAGAGAATCAAGACATTTTTCCGTAATAGTATGGGCCAAGACAGACTTTCCTCACTTGCAATACTGGCCATAGAAAAGGAAGAGTGTCATGAATTGTGTGTGGATTGTGTTATTGATAATTTTGCAAGAAATTCGAACCGCAGAGTACAGGTGATACATAAGGACAGTTCACCAGCATTAGAAAAACAGGACAAGAATATCCATCTGTTTTCATAAAAATTAATGCACTAAGTCTATGTTAGTTTTAATTCCTTATGCTTGTTATATATTATATTGTCCTATTAATCACTTTGCTATTTTCAAACTTTAAAAATATGTACAATAGTATTAAGTCATGTATCTGGTTGCAGCCCCCCAACACAGATGGCCTAGCGACGCCACTGCCCGTGCCCCACCAAATCCGCCAATTCTTCTCTAAGCCCCTTCACTGCTCCATATTACTGTCTCAAGAACCTTTACTATCTCAAGTGCTTGATTCACATCGCTCCCCAGAGTGGACAAAAATTATGATTTTTTTTAAAAAAATATACTTTCCTGATTTTTAAAATTTAAATCGGATAATTTTATTTTATTCGATCTTTTTTTTAATTTTTTAAGAAACACTCTTAAAATTCCTTGTATGGTTTTTGGCACTATACATATAGATATATGTTGTCTTTTTTATCGAAAGGCTTTTCTAGTAAACAGGCCTGTAAAATATTTGAAGAGTTTGATTAAAGCAAATTAAAATTATATATACATTTTTCTGTTTCTGATATTGTATATAGGGTCAATCCATATGAAGTCATACAACCTGGTTGCTTGACCATTTTTAAAAAAGTTTATTTTTTGAGTGGTATGAGCCTCATATATTGACAGTTCAAAAGCACTCTTATTTTATTTTTACTATCACCGATTTGAAGATGGCGGGCATTTTTTTATCATGGCGCGCGTCATTTTCTCCATTCGTAAGCATCAGAGGCAACTTTTTTTTCTCAGCTCTGGTAAGTCCTACGACAATGAGACAAAATCTGTGATGTTAAGCACATTATAGGCTACAATTATATTTCTGTGTAATTTTCTAAATATTATTCCTTCATAATAAATTTTAAGGTTAAAATTGTGTATTTTAATCGCTCAAAATGACATTTTCGGACCTTTTTTTGGGGGAGAAGGCAGTTTGTTTGACACTTGAATTTTTTTGTGCAAGTACCTGTGTACCAATAGAGTACGTCAAAATTATTTGAAGCTTGAGACTTTAATATTTGTTTTTCTACAGGGTCATAAACATGTACTTTTTGTTAAAAAATTCCAAGTTCAGGGTTAAATATCTCTGGTGGGCAGTTGTTTAAAAATCTAAAATTTGTACACAATACAGTACTCCATGATAAGTAACTTCAGTAAATATTTTGAGTTTGAGATTCAATTGGTTTAAGAGATACAAAACTCGTGAAAAATTCAACATTTTGCATTAAATATGGCATGTCTAATTTCATTTCTTATTAACATTTTGTGTTGAAATTCTGTTCAGCTAAAGAAATCTCAGCTATTTGAGAGAATGGAATGAAAGGCCGCGAACTGCAACTGATGGAGGTCATCGGAATCGTGTTCAGCTAGGGTTATCTTTACGAGCATGAACAGCCCACGATCGCACAGTACTGATCTCTACACATTCATCCCCATAAAGTGCCCTCAGTCTGAGATGAATGTCAATTTGTAGAACATTTTCTGCGTTTAGAAACTCGATCACTGCACGCTACTTCAGGTGCTCCACCGACATTGCATGGTTACATGCTGACATTTTCCTCGCAATAGTTCAGCACCCCCTGGCGATAGAAGTTTGAAACCTTCAATGGAAAAACGGAAAAGTCTTGTAAGTGCAATGTATGGTTGCTCATAATCCAAAATGCGTTTACAAGGTAACAAAGAAAATAAAAACATAGGAAGCGTTACTTTTCAGCACACCCTCGTATATATACTTTATTGCAGAGCCATTTCAGGATTGTAATGTTGTTCATTGACTTTCGAAATTACAGTTTGCAGAATTTCAACACAAAATGTTAATAAGAAATGAAATTAGACATGCCATATTTAATGCAAAATGTTGAATTTTTCACGAGTTTTGTATCTCTTAAACCAATTAAATCTCAAACTCAAAAGTTTTACTGAAGTTACTTATCATGGAGTATTGTATTGTGTACAAATTTCAGATTTTTAAACAGCTGCCCACCAGAGATATTTAACCCTGAACTTGGAATTTTTTAACAAAAAGTACATGTTTATGACCCTGTAGAAAAACAAATATTAAAGTCTCAAGCTTCAAATAATTTTGACGTACTTTATTGGTACACAGGTACTTGCACAAAAAAAATCAAGTGTCAAACAAACTGCCTTCTCCCCCAAAAAAAGGTCCGAAAATGTCATTTTGAGCGATTAAAATACACAATTTTAACCTTAAAATTTATTATGAAGGAATAATATTTAGAAAATTACACAGAAATATAATTGTAGCCTATAATGTGCTTAACATCACAGATTTTGTCTCATTGTCGTAGGACTTACCAGAGCTGAGAAAAAAAAGTTGCCTCTGATGCTTACGAATGGAGAAAATGACGCGCGCCATGATAAAAAAATGCCCGCCATCTTCAAATCGGTGATAGTAAAAATAAAATAAGAGTGCTTCTGAACTGTCAATATATGAGGCTCACACCACTCAAAAAATAAACTTTTTTAAAAATTATCAAGCAACCAGGTTGTATGACTTCATATGGATTGACCCTATATGAACCTACCATGGTAATGTTTGTTGAGTGTGTCATTGAAACTATAATTTCAGTAACTTTTCTTTCAGTGAAAATAAAATACTCTGGATGTACTCTATAACTAACTGTAACTTATAATATTATAGTCTTTGTAGGTGAATTTTGGCAATTTGTAATGATAGTTTGTAAAATATCAGCTGGAATGTTTATTTGCACTATTTACGTTTTAACATGATTAGTAGTGTATTTTTCAACATAAAAGGTTTGCTATTTTTACCCATACAAATTATTGAATTTTAAGTCAAGAAATGTGTTAGTGTGTTTACAGTTTACATATCACATTTCCTTTCGTAAGATTCTCGGCCCATTAACACCTATATTTTGTTTCTTTTCCTTTCTTAGAGCCTTAATACACCATTAAATGATTACGATATTAATGTATTTTCACCAGAAGTGATTTGATATCTTTATGTACATTTTTCTATAAATTATTTCTTTGAAGTGATTAATATCAGTGATTTTTTTTAAAAAAAAATCACTTGATTTAAATCTTGATTTAATCGCGAATTAAATCAAACTGATTTAAAGCAATCCACTTGTCGCTCCCCTCTCACAACTGTCTTTGCAGAAGTAACAGATGCCGTGATATCCCATCATGACATTCATCTAAATGTGAAAACGTTTTAAGTTGTGCAATTAAAAAGGCACAAAAGAATATCCTGGAAGGATATAAATTTCCAATACTTTCGATACATTTAGAACATGTGATGCTTGCTATGTAACTTAATGTTTCTTTGCATGGTGCATTAATTTTGAAATGTGCATAATGCATAAAAAAGAAAATGCAAAATGTGATAAGTGCATGCAATAATTGTTTTCCTTCATCCTTGTGACCCATTTCGATGCACTGAATTAATCATGACATCGGTCTTAAGTTTCTTTACTGTCGAGCTGTCGAAGAGAAACACGGTGTTGAATTGAAATACGAATTTACATGCAAAATATATATATATATATATATCACGATTTCAAGTACATAAACTTAAAAAAAAATTTCTTGCCTCGAACGTAAGTCCATCAAATGTCAAAGAAAATAACATTTAAGCGAAAGAAGTCACTGGGAAACATACTATCAAGCACAACGTAAGAACAGTCAATGCAATGCAGTAAATATGGACAATACAGACTGTGGTGCAGAAACTATTAAACCGATAAAATTCGACGTTACATAAACAGTCCTGACCGTACATGTGCAGCATTTTTGTTCGTTGCCGCAGTACAGCCAGAACTTAGAATGTGCGGTAAATGCACGGTTTAAAGGACACTTTAGATATGAAGAATTATAAAAACGTATGGAGACTGTCCTTGTCCTTTCCCACAAGTCTTCTTACCGTCCAGTGGTACACGTATCACCCGATAGGAAACGTTTCGTGGCTGAGAGTGGGAGACGAATTTCTTGTCGATGTCTGATGAAGAAATATGCAGATAGTGCTTGTAAAGCTTCCGTCTGACTATCAGTCTATGGCAGACCCCTCATTTCTAAATGTTGTCTTTTCATTAACTTCTCACAACTGCGTTTAAATAGAATATCACCAACAGCTGTAATATACGTGTAAGGTCTTACAAATTTTCAAGATAACAAACGATTACAAAAATATTTGTTTTGGTTCCAGACCTTTTCGTGGTGCTCAAGCACTAAATACCCCACTGATCCATATTACCACCTCAAGAATCTTCACTGTTCCATACGATTGTCTAAACCTTTCCTTCACCCTCCTTCTCAAAGTCCAATATATAACCTTATCATCTTACAATCTAGGATGCATAGATTCAATTATTCGAGGGATCACCAGCAGTTCATACACTTTTCCATACACTACATCAAGTTGTGGAGACGTTTCTAAACAAATAGAGTTGCATTCGAAATCGTTCAATTTTCTGATTGCAGATTAATAAATGTGGAAGTGCTAATAAACCATTTTTTGTTAGAATATGTTACTGTAATATCAATACTGTCAGATGAACTATTTTGGTTGGAATAATTGTATCGAAATGTAACAGTCTCATTGGATATAATGTGTAAATCATACAAACACTATCCAGGTATAAGTTGAAGTGTTATACTGATCTCAAATAGATTCTAGTCTACTATAACAAAAAATATATGTTTTTAACGAAGCAGGCTAGAACTGACATCCTAAAAAAATCACCAATATATAGAATGTGCAAACGTTATAACAGTCTAGTAGCTAGGAACTAAAACATCGACATATTTTCTATGAACCTAAAGGAATTCCGATTAGATATCCTCAATACATTTCATGATTTAAGTCAGTAGGCGTAATAAGTTAGAAAATGGTTTATATATATAATAATCAATTTATATCCTTGTACTCGTTTTTTTATATTTTCATTTTTTATATTATTGTGTTGTGTATCTTTATTGAATGTATTTTATTGTATAATTGTATGAGTTAAGTTTATTATTATTATTAACGCTGTGATTGAGCATCTGCCTGTTGTGTTCTCAATAAATACCTAACGTGGGCCAATTAAAATCCAAACATAGAATGAAATGATCAAAGCTAATAGAATCTTATTTGAGAAACAGACAAGATTTTCAGAGAAGTTAACATTCATTTCCAGAAACATTAACAAATTGTTGTAGACGAATAGCGAAATAAGCTACCATTCAGAGACAGGATAACTGCAAAAGTATTCGAGAAATGACTTTCTATTCAACGAACTAGAATAAATGGAGAACCTTATTACTATGTGAGGATTACACGCCATTATTTACCTATATTAACCTTATACTAATTGAAATCGTAAGAAAAGTTCACAAAAAACATAACTATCTCAGTCAACTGATTTTACAAAAGGAGATTTTTAGTAACTAAAAATAGAAACAGATGCTAAAGTGTGATCCGTAATAATCAAGATAATTTTAAACTAAATAATTGCGTAGCCATACTTAATTTTACACAAGTGCTTCATGAATATTCTCACTTATCTACCGAGAAGGAGACTAATTTTATCCTCTGTGCACATTGGCGTCTGGCTGACAATCAGTAGGGCTTCGTAATGGTATAGTGTTAACGCTGTCGCCTTTTAATCAAGGGGCCCTATGTTCGATACCCGCTGCAGGATGATAGAAGTTCGATCCCTCTTCTTCTTTTTTAACTGTCTCTGTTAACATTATCTTATCGACTTTGGACATAGTTTACTGTTTTGTATTTGTTTTAATGCTTTTCTTCTAAGATTGATAGTTAGTCTCTCAAATTAATCAGAATCATATAATATCACTTTATATTTCGGGCCTACATTTTCGAGCATATGAATACAGAATCCATATTAATGAAGGGGATAAATCTGTTAGAATGGAATTTTTAAACGTTGTATACCTTTGTAGAGTGTGATTTGTTGATTTGAAAAAAATGGACATTCTAGAAATAAATGTTGAGCATCAGGATTATTATTGTCACATTTACAATCTTCTTGAGTCTTAATATTTATTTTTGCTAAATGAGCTGTTGTACGCACATGAGGTTCGAATCCCACATTAAACTGTAGGTCCAATACCGATTATCTTACTGGGCATTAAGTGTCTGACCAATCAGCAATCTTCACTAACCATTCACTGTTGCATCTTACAAATTTTCCATTTCGCCAAATCCCATTGGCGAATTTTAAATAATGCCCTCAGAGGTGTTTATATGATCGACCAAACAGTTAGTAGACGTGATGATTTGGAACCACAGTTCAGTGGGTCCAAACTAATAACGGGGCCTCCCCGACGGCGCAGTGGTAATCAAGGGGTCCCGGGTTCGATACCCGGTGGAGGCACAAGTGGTTCGGATCCCACTTTAAACTGTAGGTCCAGTCCCGATTAGCCTTACTGTGCATAAAGTGGACTTAAAACACTAAATCAATCAATCAATCAATCAATCAAACCAAACTAATAACGCTTAAATAACAAGAAAGTGGTCGTGATTTAAAAGGATAAGTGTTAAAAGCCGAAGTTTCTTTTACTTTTCTAATGCTCAGCTCTTTAGAGCGATAATATACAAGTCATGACAACCGCAATAAAGTAGAACCTAATAAATTCTCTCTCATTTGGATAATGCTTTCTGCAGTTTATTGCGAAAGTAAAAATAGATAATGGCAGTTTGCAGTTCAGGTGGGATTTCTTTATGAAGCGTTAATGAGCAATTTGCTCTTAAGCATCAAGTTACCGAAAACAATTTCAAGTTTCTTTCTGTGTGAGAGTGGCTTGAGCTCACAACAACGAGAGTCTCTTTCACATGTGTGACTTAACAGGTGTAAAATCCAGGTCAGTAAAAAAATGTATACTAATATAATCAATTTAAGTATTTTCTCATTCCTTCTCTCTTTTCTCATAACTTTTATCTCTTCTGTTTCTTCTTCTTATGTTTTGCTTATTTTCTCATTTCTTTTATATTTATCTATATCTCTCCTTTTCTCTCTCCCTTGCCCTCTCCTTTCTTTACCTCTTTCGACGTCTTAATGTTTCTCTCCTTCCCTCTCTTTCTTCTTTATATTTCTCTCTGACTACGTTTTCCCCTCTTTCTCCATTTTCTCTCATTTTGCCTTTATATCTATTTCAATCTGCATTTCCTTCCCTCTCTTCTTCCCTTCATCTCTCTCTGTCTGCCTTTCTTCACCCAACCATCTCTCTCGCTGCATTTCTTCACCCAACCTTCATCTCTTTTTTTCCTTTCTTTCTGTCTCTTTACCCTTATATATATATATATATATATATATATATATATATATATATATATATATATATGTCTTCCTCTACATTCATTTCTTTCTGCCTTTCATTCTTTCTCTTTCTCTAACTTCATCTCTCTCTCTCTCTCTCTCTCTGCCGTTTATCTCCTTTTCTCTCTCTCTGCCTACTTCTCTTTCCACGTCTTCCTCTACTTTCAGGTCTTTCTGCTTTTTTATCTCTCTCTGTCTACCTTTATTTTACCCTCTTCCTTTAACTTAATTTCTTTCCGCCTTTATTTCTATGTCTACCCTTCTTTCTCTCTCTTTTTCTAATATCATCTCTTTCTGCCTTTTGGTATCTCTCTGTGTGTTTTCCCTCTGTTCATCTATCTTTATCTCTTCCTTCCATTTTCTTTCTCATTTGCCTTTTCAACTTCCACCCATTTCCTCTCTGTTCCTCTACCTTGATCTATTTCTGCCATTTTTCTCTCTCTCCGTTTCTTCCTCTCTCTACCTTTCTTTCTCTTCCTCTATCTTCATTTCTTTCTGCCTTTTCATCTCTCTCCCCCTTTCTCCCTATGCCTACCTTTCTTTCCATCATTTTCCATCTTCTATCAATGTCTGCAATGCATATCTCCCTTCATTTCTATCTCCGACAACATCTTTTCTTCTCACTTTTTTTCCATTTATTTTTCCCTCTTAGTCTCTCTTCGTCTTTCCGTCTCTAGCATTTGTATGTTATTTCTTCTTGATTAATTCTCCTTTAACTTCTGAATTTGTCGTTACGTCTTCCATTTCTTTCTTTCTTTCGTCCGTTCTTTCAAGACCATCTCGAGGTTCAGGCCGCAGCTCAGTCAGCACGTCATCATCTGTAGGCGATCGTCTTAATGGTCGTGAAAACCCATTGTCGTATTTTTATTGTAGAGAATTAAGGTATATTTATTTCTTTTATGATGTTAAATTTTGACATTTACCCTTCCGACGAAAATAGTAGAATATTGAAAATTTACACTAAAATTTTCATTCAGGAAGTCGCTATGGCCATAACAAAAATTCCTACCATAGTACAAAGAAAGAGTTGAAAACCGTTAGAAACTTCCTGGTGGAAAAAATTAAACATTGTGTTACTTTGAAAAATATTATCCGGAATATTTGTCAGCTAAAGTTAAACTCGTTACAGCTTCTGTATGTACTTTTGTATGTAAAAATCAATGAATTAAATCAAAATCCCGCATGTTAGGTCGACCATAAACTTGCCAAGATACCTAATCAATTAAATTTTCTTTAACTTTACCCAAAATTAATCAACCAGATAATGCAGATATTCTGTGTAGCTATACAATCTCAATACAAAAACTTAATTTCTATAACCTCTCAGCAAATGTGAAAGAAATTGGTGCAAGGGCAATGTTACATTTATGTGAATAAAGAACAAAGACTAAACCTAAATCACTTGTTACATTGTAATTTCGACCCTTTTGACTTTATTGAACGAAATATAATAAACAAATTGAATCTTTTCATTGTCGTTAGTAGGATGTGTGACAGAGTTTCAACGTTTTTATTGAAAATAAAAGATTAATATTTCGATCTTAGCGTTCATTTGGAAAATAAACATTCGGAATATTTCCTTACACTGTGTTTCCACTCTGTTAATAAAATCGTGAAGAATGTTAGTGAATTATGAAACATTAACACTGATTTAATAATCAAATTTACGAACATCGAAGCTTCAAAAATACAAAAAATAGAATAACAGTTCACATGAAACAATTTTTTAAAATGTGTTACACTTGTAGTTCATATTAACATAGCTAGGTATAAAATGCTCTGTGTGAAACATTTGTGTTTGAAACATAAGTAATATATTCTTGGATAATTTTACACGAATATTTCATCAAAGTTCTTGTTACACATCGTGCCCTTGTATTTGAATTCATAACATATTCGTATCTTCCATTAGCCTTCGATTAGCCTAAAGATGCATAAAAGCGGAGTGAAATAAGAATGTAAATGTACACATGTATCAATTTGGCCCAGTTGTATAGCAGCTTTCTTTCATTAAGCATACTTTGAAACTGAAAATTTGTGTAAATTATATGAATATTTTATCGAATGCTTGCATAACAGTTACACTAACAACTGCTTTGGTAGACATGAACGTAATATTTTAAACGTTGACTAAATCTAGAAACAAATTATTTTGCAATCATAAGCAACAACGCATCTTAACGTTGTAATTCAGATTTAGATATTATTTTAATTATTTGATATTTCTAAAAAACTTGTTGACAAGAGATTAAAATTGACCAAATCTAAGAGTATACTCGCATTAGATGACTATTCCGGACACATGAAATCTTTGCATCATGAACTATTTCTGTTATTTATTTATGAGTATGAAACCTTTGTTACTTAACTTGCATTTTTGAGTAGGAATCACATGGAATTGCCCTACACATTTCTCATTTTCAGCAACATCTTGAAGAAATGTGAACGTTACTCTTACCTTTTTCATCATAATTGCCCCTGCAATTGAGCACACAGCACTTATACACCATACCTTTTGTACATTTAAGCATATTTACACGTCATGTAAACTAGAATACAGTTCATAAATTTTCATTACAAGTCCAACACTGATTCCGACGCAGCAAATCAAACATGGCAGCTATCTCGCCTCCAGTTGCTGACGTTTAGTCACGTGACCAGAGCAAGCCATCAGGCTTTCAGATAGAGAAGGTAATGGTTCTTTCGGGGTGTAAGAGGTGACCCTTCTTCAAGACACCCAAATGCCAACCTGTCTTTCACTCTACCCTCTCGACTGCATTTTTCAGACTAGCGAAGCTCTGGTGTCTGGATCCACGACCAGTATAATCCTTTACGGGACTTGTGTTATGTGCTGTTCTTATGTGCTTGTGATTATTCCTTAATCGATCTAATCTTTTCACCAATCATCTTCATGGTCACGATTAGCCAAAAGTGACAGAAAATCTAAGTTAAATAAACCAAATCAAGCAATCAATCGTTGGCTTAGGGCTTCAACGACCGCGCAAGAGGAGTTTTCTCTTTTTGGTAGAGCATTAACTACAAAAAACAAATAGATCTGTCTCAGTTTGCCATTATCAATTCATACTTACCACTCTCACACAGTTTAATGAGTATTTCCAAGGACACGTATAGAGCGTGAGGTACTTAAGAGCTATACGCTGAAATGTTAATGAGTTATTTTTATTTTTATTTTATAATTGAATAACAAGTAGGAAAGTTACTACCTCCTGTATCCAATTGCCTTTCGCTGAGTGTTTCGATGCAATTAATATATGCACACAACTTTCTCCATAAAAAGACCCGACCCTCATCTTTCAAGCTTATTTGCCACTCACCCACTGATGTAGTTGGGAGATGGTTTCAAGAAACGTTCTTCTTTTATTATTGCTACTTATGGTTATTTTACACTGTGACTCTGCCTCCAGAAGAAAAGTGATCAAGATCAAGACGAAAGGAGAAACTGGACTGAAACAAAGTGGTGGGAGTGGTGGCAGTGGTGGTAGTGGCCATTTGGGCAGCAGCAGTGGCTCTTCAGGTTGCTTGAGTTCTTCAGGAGAAAGTTCCAGTAGTGGTTCCAGTGGTGGTGGTGAAGGTGGTAGTGGGGGTGGGGGTGGTAGTGAGGGTGGGGGTGGTAGTGAGGGTGGGGGTGGGGGTGAGGGTGGGGGTGGTAGTGAGGGTGGGGGTGAGAGTGGCACCACCTCTTACGTGGGTGGTCATGGAAGTGGTCCAATAATTCGCCCAAAGGGAGGTTCGAAGGGTGGTTCACGACCTTTACGAAAATCTAGGAAGGTGAAGAACATCAAGAAATGGATTACGACTGCACTGAAAGAGTTCTTCGACAAACAATCAAGTTCTCAATCACGTGAGTACACTTTGTTATTTGTAGTTCGCAGTGTTCGGAAAGCTACTCTTTAAAACGGTTAGTTGGTTCAAAAAGTAACTGCGTCCCAGTTCCAGTTACTTTTATACAGATGGTAGAAATTTTATTGCAAACATATAGGACACAATCTGTGATCATTTATTGTAATACAATGAACACATGCACAATCACTGGCAATACAAATGAGACATCTATATCCTGAAATACTCTATTCACTGCAATGAGTTTATGTGAGTATCAGTGGCGTCTCGTGGCCTCAAATTTGGCCGGGGCTTATTTTTTAAAGAATTTAAAATATAATGACAATTCACATGAATTACAAAAAAAAGGTATTTTTTTTCTTCCAGACTACAAAACTGGACTTACTTTTTTGAAAGAATTTGAAATGTAATGACAAATCACATGAATTACAAAAAAACGGGTATTTATCTTCTTCTAAACTACAAAACTGGACTTATTTTTTTAAAAGAATTTAAAATATAACGACAATTCACATGATTACAAAAGAAACAGGTATTGTTGTGAAACATACCTTCTACGAACGTTGACTCCCGTTCTTCTGCTCAGCAAATTTTGTTATTACTTTTTCGTTGAAGCCCTCTATGTTTGAAATGTATTCTATCTCTATTGTAAGCAAGTGCCAAGGCATTTGGTCTGTCTTGTCCTATTGCATTTCTTAAGCAGGTTTTAATACGCTTCAATGTGCTGAAACGTCGTTCAGATACAGCTGTTGCCACTGGAGTTATTAAAACTATGTTTGTCATTTTTACTGTTTCTGAAAAGGTACCCTCTAAATAATTTTAAATAAAAAATGAATGCAATCTACTGATAGAGTTTATGTTTTTCAACTCTTCACTACAATAAAGAACACGAAGTTTCCTCTTTAGTTTTCCCTCTTCTATGAAGAGATAATAAATCTGGGAAGATGCCTCTGTTTAAAGATTGTTCTCTTTCATTATGTCCTCGTAAAGCAAGTTCATGTCGACCACAGAATTTTAAGCAATCGATAATTCTATTTAATATATGCCTATTTTTCCGGACAAATTCATTGTGTCTTGTAATTGACAGCCTATGTCCTTCATCAATTTGTGTTCGAACATCAACCCTGCCAAACTCACTCAAACATAGCGAATGAAAGCCACCAAAACACTACAGAACAACACGTAAGATCGAACGCGACGCAACGGAGCTAGCCCCGAATTAGAACTCAAATCCATTGCGCCTTCCTTTGCGACGTGCCCCGGAAAACGATAATTGACATCAATGCCGCTAGGAGCGCTGTCGTATCCATTGCAACAGACGATGAATTTACGTGGGTAAAAAAAACGCCTTTTAAAAGACTGTGTGATAGTTATGCGTTATGGTGATTGATAATTACGTGAATACGTCCGTTTTTCTTTAGGGGTTAAGCCCCGGAAGCCCCAAGGGACGAGACGCCACTGGTGTGTATGACTGTGGTAGAAGATGCCATTTCCGGTTGCTGTAGCCTAACATGATTTTATTTATGGTTTTGTTACACATTAGTTGGTATAAGTCTCCATATATTTACAGTATTACAAGAAATTAAAAAAATGATTGAACAATGACTCAGCTCTGCTCCAATAGTTATTCATGTTATATTACTCCCTCTATACATGGATATCCCTTTAACACTTTATCTTAGTAATTAAAATCTTCTTTCTAGCCAGACTACAGCATTCCCAGTGAATGCAGTCATCCACCCAAAATACTGAAGTCTTTTCTCGCAATTAGAAATAAGGCGAGGATATTATATATTTAGCACGAACAGAAGCCTAGCTTCCTTGTTTTAGACAATTCCAAAAAAATCGTTTCACCTTAACATCCAGAGAAGATACATAGTTGAAAAAAGAGTCTTCTACGGACTTCTACAAAAGTGGAACATTCCAGCTGCCATTACGGTAGTGCAAATGTGTTGACCGATCTGGATGTTGTGTGGAAACGTAACAGTAAATCCAAATTATGTATTACCATAGGTAGAATAAAAAATAGTTGCTTCTGACTTTGAGTAATATAACGTGGCTCATTATTTTCAGTACATAACTTGTAAAAACGGCTTAGATTAGTTGAGAACCACCGGATCTAATGAAAGCTTATATTCCTGCCAGGTGAAAATCGTTAAATTAATTTGATAAGTACTGATTTTCATTTGCAAGTTATACTTTGAACATAAAGTTCAAATCACAAACCCTGAGACCTTCTGTAAACAAAACCACCTGCATGCAGAAAGCATTGCAAACTCATAGAAGTAAAATAATCCATACGAGAATCCAGCGTTGTTACAGGATTCATTACGTAAGGTAAAACAATGGCCAATTTGTAGTATGGGATACGCTGCCGCAAATAACATCTCACTTTAAACCCACTGCTCTTTCTTTTTTTACTTATTGCTTCACCTTTATGGTTAACTCTTTGCACCAGTAATCATTTCCCATAAATTTGGCTTCTTTCTTGCATGTGAATTTAATATCTTTTAATTGCATTTTTTTAGACAAAATGATATAACATGGTAATGTATATTTCTAAGGATGATATAGATAGGAGTGTATTTGAAATTTGTTTGTAGATTTTATGTAAATTGTATCTTATGTAAATAAAATATATAATGGGCATAAACAGCCATATACATTGCTGTAAGTCCAATAAATATATTGATGATGATCAAAACAAGACAAAAGGTTCTTAAATTTATTGCGGTTGGAAACTTTGACAAGCATCCTAATAACGATTTTTGTTCCGCCAAATATAGTGCACTTCGTAAAATAACTTGGTGACATGGCAAGGCAAGATAAGTGTGAACATTTTGTAGTAATATGCATTGTAACTTTCAATGAGCTTAGAGATTTGTGTACGAAATGATATTTTATAACATTGGCTATTTTCTAAAACTAATCATGTGAACAGCAAGGAAGTAGTGCAACTTAGTAATATTGCCTGACTTATCCTTAGAAAAATAACATGCCGAGTTCTATGCGTGCGGGAAAGTCTCCGTGTTCTCCGAGCTTGTTTTCAAAACACCAGCAAGGACAGCCTTTGAAAAGGGGTGAGAAACAGATTCTACTCTATATTCATGTAACGTTCTGTCAGTGGTATCCTGAGAAACCAGTAAATGAAGTGGTTAAGTTGGTATCCCAGTGCAGTGGTGTGTCAGTGTCTGCAGTTTTAAGGGTTATGAAAGAGAGAATGACCGGGTGGGTAACAATGTATGCGGCTGCATATTCGTCTGATGTTTTGAGAGCGGGTTCTCAAATTCAGAGGCTCTTATATAAAATGAATAGGTGCGGCGAACTATGAGTGTAACAGCAGATGATTGCGGTCATGAATCAGCTGACGCGGAGTGATACATCGAATCGGTGATACCGTTTGTTTACAGAAGGTCTCAGGGTTGGTGGTTTACACTTTAGAAGAGTTTCAATTAATCAGAACGTCTCGGGTGCCAGTGTAATTGATTTCAGGGTCCGGTACCGAAGAGCGGCCCGTTGGTTGTGAAACATTGACACAGAAGAAGAACGGAATGTTTATAGCATTTGTGGATTTGAATAAAGCATTTGACAGAGTGACTTGCTTCAGTATCTACTTGGATTAAACCCAACCTGGGGTAGATTGAAAGCTGTGAAGCTCTTGAATATACAAAACAATATACATGTAGACGAAACATGAAGAGAGTAGAAGAAACGAGAGAGGGAAGTAAAATTTGGGAGACAAGTAAGACAAGGATTCTGCCTATCACAAGCGTTACTCAACAACTACTTAAAAGAATTGGTTCAGAACTGTTTCCAGATTAAAATAGGCGTATTAATAGGAGGTAGAATAATAAAATGTATCAGATATGCGGACGACGTACCCTTGTTACTGGAAGATAAGATGGTTAGCGGTATATTAGAGGAGTTAAAGATCATCTGTGAGCAGTACAAGATGAAGAAAAATGTGAACAAAACAAAGAAAAATGAACGTCTGAACTTGGAGTGAAACAATTGAAAAAATGCGTAGCTTCAGGTATTAAGCAGTTACATGAGCTGCAGTCAGAAGACAAAGTGAGGATAGCAATGCCGAAAGAAGCCTTTTATATATAGAGAAGTGTTTATGAGCAAAGAAATAAAAAAGGGAATAGTGAGGTGTATTTGTGTGAAGAGTAACATTACTTGTAGAAACTTTGACAAATATTAGAAGCGAGGAGAGACTGCTAGAAGCATCAGAAACGTGATTATGACGATGATTAAGCGTGTGAAATGGACTGACAAAGTAAGATGTTAGACTGTGTTGGAGAGAGGTGAAGGAAGCAATCCAAAACAAGAACATAAAGTGGGTGGCAAATGTTATGCCTACTACAAGAGGGACTAGAAGAAATGGTTCATGGGGAGAAGCTCCGGGGAAGAAGATGATATCATTTGACATTAAAGCGTATAAGATGATTGATAGGAAATGCTGAAGGTTGAAGTGAAAATGCTACCCTTAGCAGCGACTGAATTAATTATTATTACTATTATTCACATGCTTATGTTGAAGATTATGCTTCTGTGAACCTGTATATTAGAATCTTACATGGGACCACTTTCGCTCGATTGTGCTACGCTCGAAATATCATTTTACGTAAACACATGTATGTAAATATACGCCTTGATAGTTTCAGCTCACAATCATCTATTTCATTTTCATTCATCACTGTGTATTGGTAAGATAGACTAAACTACATGTTAACGCGGAGATGATGACTTTCTATACATAAGTTTCAATTTCAATGTTTTTTTCACTTCACGATCCATATTTGAGGGCACACAGCCACAGACAGACTTCGGTTATACGTGTACTGCTGGGCTTCGGGCATATACCGCTCGTTTTTCCTGTTCGAGCCGTATTAGCTCGAGTGAAGAAGCTCTCGATTCCGTACGCTATCTAGCGTCGTCTGTGCGAACTATTTGGCGCTTGTACGAAATCCTCTCCGTGCAGCACTCAATTGTTTACAATATGTAAATAAATGCATGCGTATGGTGGTTGACGTGTATTGCTTATGTGTTCCAACCAAGCTCTTTATCATGTAAACAACACTGAACCCAGTGTGTGCTGTTCCAAAGGTGAGCAGAATTTGAGGGCAGAAACCCCGAAGATACCTATACACCACAACCACATTCTCTTTCTATTGTCCTAATTTTTGCCGGATTTCTACATATCATTCTTACAACATCTTTCCATGTATCTACAAGTGCTGGTTCTGGCAAAACCAATGAACATAGACCTATGTTATTCTACGTACGTAGATATCGACAGTGTTGGGTAATTAAAAATGCTGTGGGAAAACCATTGTACACATTGCCGAATTTAATAGCGGAGCAGAGGACAAAGTTGCCCCCAAAAAACTATTACTAAGCATTGTGAAAAGTGATGATAACATTATAACCCAACTAACAATAAATTTTCGAGCAACATAAAACAGAAACTTTCAATATCCTTTTCAAACTGTCGAAGAATAAGAAAAAAAAGTGTACCACACATAGGCTAATCGGAACTGGATCTATTTGAAATTAACATGTGCCGTCACTAAAAATCTAATACATAACATATTGATTAGAGGTCGATGACGTTAATACTACGATAATCACTATTTTACACATCTACAGAAACAGTCTACAAGGATCGTTGTGTGACGTTCTGAACTGAACAAAGGGGTCCTATGCAAATCGAGTTTCATAGAATTTTCCTGAAGTTTCGAGTACTTTAGATCTTTACACAATTAAATCTAAGGAGAATTCGTGTCTGTTTTTGCCTTTTCAACATTACAGCACACACACATATGCTCTTTAACATATTTAATGCGTTTTGCTCTAAAGAAAGAATTCACAAGTTTTGTGTTACATTACATAGAAAGCCTAGTCTATTGTTATACAAATTTTTATTTAAACGATAGACAAAGCCATGTAGGAGATAAAAATTTCGAGGATTCGTAGAATCAAGATGAATAAAATGTCATCATGTCTTCATGTTCTCTAAACGAAAGAATCTCCTGAAGTTTGCGAATTGAAGCCCAAGCTGGAAACCACCTGGAAATATCACCTTTCGTTCGTGGTTCACCAGCATTGGCGTATCTAAAGGGTGGGCACGTTGCTTCCCGCCTCTAAATTTGGGGGTTGACTGACGGGCAGCAGTCAATTTGCGCAGTAATTTTCATTAACAAGTACATTGAAGTGGAAATAGTTTGACTTACCAAATTAATTTAATGATATTGGTCTGAGGAAATTAAAAGATTCCATTAGATCCAGTAGTTGTCAACTAATTTAAACCAAATTTCATATTTGTCAACAAGCCTACATATAATCGAACAAATAATCTCTATGTTTAAGCCATTATTTATTTATTAATATTAAATTTCAAGAATACATATAAATTAACGTGTAAAATTTAAAAATACTATATCAAGCAAATTAGGAGTAAAATTGTTTGGATTAGAGCATCAACTTTTAAAAAAACGAATTTACCGGGCCATGGGCTCATGAAGTTGAGAACCACGGCTTTCAACCCTGTGAGAGTTTCTCGGGAATAGAGGGTGGTTTGAAAAGTTCTCGGAATGGAATAGAAAGAAACGACTTCCAACAGTGATTTTTTTTATTTTTCAATGTAGTCTCCCTGTACACTAATGCACTTGGTCCAGCGATGTTCCAATGCCTTGATCCCATCTCGAGAATTAGATTCCTCCATGCCTGTGAAATATGTGTCAACTTCGGCTATTAGTTCTTCCTTTGAAGAGAATCTCCGTCCACCGAGGAAACGTTTGAGTTTGGGGAAAAGATGGAAGTCTGAGGGAGCCAAATCAGGCGAATAAGGCGGATGTGGGAACAATTCGTAACCAAGTTCATGAATTTTTGCCACGGCAACGACACTTGTGTGAGGAGGGCGCGCATTGTCCTGATGCAAGATGATTTTCTTTCTTGCCAAACCTGGCTCTTTTCCCGTATCTTATGCTTTAGTTGGCCGAGGAGATTAGCGTAGTATTGTCCCGTAATTGTTTGACCAGTGGGAAGATAATCGATCAACAGAATCCCTTTCGCATCCCAAAACACTGACGCCAATACCTTTCCGGCCAGCCGTATTGCCTTTGCTTTCTTTGGTGGTGGTGAATCAACATGTTTCCACTGCTTTGACTGTTGTTTTGTCTCTGGGGTATAGTAGTGGACCCACGTTTCATCTGTCGTCACAAACCGGCGCAAAAAATCTGTTTGGTTTCTCTTAAAACGAGTCAAACATTGTTCGGAAATGTACACTCTGATGCGTTTATGGTCCTGTGTTAAAAGTCGCGGCACCCATCTTGCAGATAATTTTCTCATATCCAATTCAACTGTTAAAATGTGATACGCCCGTTCGGATGACATTCCTATAGCTTCAGCAATTTCATGCACTTTCAGTCGGCGATCCTCCATGACCAATTTATGCACTTTTTCAATAATTTCTGGGGTAGTAGCACATTTTGGGCGACCACTACGTGGATCATCTTCTAAGCTGTCCCGACCAAATTTAAAGTCGTTTGTCCACTTTGCAACAGTTGAATATGAAGGAGCAGAGTCCCCCAGTGTGTTTAGAAAATCGGCATGAATTTCCTTTGCTTTCATACCTTTCTTTACGAAGTACTTAATCACCGCTCGAATCTCGATTTTTTCCATCTTCATCTTCATCTTCACATCTTCACGGGAACAACTACAAAGTGACGTCCGCACCACAGATCTCTACCCAGAACACTGACGCGCCACGTGTTTATTAATGAAGGATGGCCTATTGCTATGCGGGAACCTCGTTGTCCTAGCACTGACATCTGGTGGTGATTCCGAGAACTTTTCAAACCACCTACACAGCGACATCCTGCATAAAACCCCTCTACCCCGCTAGCGCAAAAACACACATTTATTTATTTATTTATTAAACACTACAGACAAATGCTCAGTTACAGTGCTTTGAGTTCTAAGTTAAGTTCACATACATGTTGACAAAACAAAAGTAATTAAGAATTGAAAGAGAAAAGAAAGACAATGAGAAAAGAAACTATAAAAAGAGACCGAATAATCGTTACATAAGAGCAATATATATTATAAGGGTGGTATATCATAAACTATACAACATACTTTGTTACAATGCTATTATACAGGATTCACATAATATGTTTGCTTTTAGGTCTAAATAGATCAATGTCAGGGTCATTATTACAGACTATATTGTACAACACACACATCCTCCTCATGGGATCCGTTTCGGCCATCCTGGTTCTACCACATGGAATTTGGAAGAGGTCATATCTGGGTCTTAATTTTGAGTATGGAACATAAAAGTTTATTTTTGCGAGAGGTGCGGAGGAGTTTGTTTTTCCATTGACAAGTTTGGAAAGGAAGGTTAACTGGTGCATCTGTCTTCTTTTGTCAAGAGACGGAACACTCAGCATGTTGCGTAAGATGTCACCCGAAGTGAATTTTGGATAAATGCAATCTAATTTATTACTAAATACCTTAAGAATTTATTTTGGAGTTTTTCTATTATCTCTATTTCCTTTTAAATAACGTGTCCCAAACGACTGAGGCATTTTCAAGTTTTGATCTGACAAACGTATAGTAAAGTAGCAAAAAGGTGTGTTTTTTCTTAGACTGGCTACACATTCTCATCACAAATACTATGTTCCTACATACCTTACGTACCACGAATATTTGACAAGTTGTATAACTGTTCCTGATTTAGTTAGGACAGGATTAGGTTATGAGTAAGAAATTTGCTTTAATTATGAAAATTGTATTTACTCGAAAAATAATATACTGTCTTTATTTTGTCCAGGTCCCAACGTGGTTGTAAGCGAATCCTACTCACAGGGTTTTACCTTCTGCCCTTCTCTTTATCTCAGTGGGTCGCTAGTGCCTCAGAAATGGAGCGGTGGAAGTAGTAGCGGTAGCAGTGGCAGCAGTAGCAGCAGTAGCAGCAATAGCACCAGTGGAAATTTCGGTAAATAATACTATATCCAATACAATATTTGTTTTATTTACCAAATATTTTTGTTATACGTCGTTTTTCCGCCTATCAGGATGAGTGATGATTAGTGTTGGGCGATATATCGTCCAGACGATATATCGCGATATTGAAAAAAATATCGTTCAGGCGGTATCAACTAGACGATGTATATATATATATATATATATATATGTATATATATGTTGGCGATATACACCGTGGAGACGATATATCGCCGATATCTCGATACGGAAGAAATATCGTATCGTATCTTCTGTGACAATATTTCCTTTACGATATATCGCAATATCCGATATCGTCCACCCCTAGTGATGATTAGACGGAGACACTGAAAGAGAACACCCATACGCACACCAGGACTCGAACGCGGGAAATATGTTGGAGTTATCGAAAGTCAAACGCTTACTTCACCTTACCACCGAGACGACTCATATTGATTATTACAAAAGTTTAGTATTTGTAAATTTTTACTTTTTTAAAAAAAGAAAACAGATCTACTAAATGTTAGTGGATGTTGGGTACTTCTATCCCTGACTTCGCTATATGAAGGAGAAAAAGTGAAGGTAGATTGTTTTCCTTCTATTCACGGTGAAAGTAAGAGACAGAGAGAGAGAGAGAGAGAGAGAGAGAGATTACAAATTAGTTCTATGTTTAGGAAATAATATATTTATAAATTAAATGTTGCGTAATAGCAATTACGTATTATTACAATATAGAACATGTCTAAATGTAAGTTAACAAAAATAAATAATAAGGAGACATTCTCTCATCACTGCTGCAAGTCGGAAAAGTCGGGACAGGGATTAAAAGTAACCCACGATCCTGACTAAATCGGTGAATCAGACGTCTGGTAGCCTTACGGCAATGATTATAAAACATACAGGGTGTTTCTGGGCTGATGATACAAACTTTCAGGGATGATGGAGAAGGGCACATGCATCAATTTGGGATAAGGAACCCTGGTCCGGAAACGACTTAGTCGAAAGTTAGGCCTATAGGCGAAAATCGGTGTATGAAGATGTAATACTTTTATTACCTGCACAAGTTTCACAAGCTGTTCCGTGGCCAGCTCGGTCACTTGAACTGACCCAATTTGATTTCTTCTTGTGGGGTCATGTGAAAAGTCTTGTGTACGAGACACCTGTCGAGACCGAAGAGGATCTCCTGGCAAGAATTCTCGCTGTCTGTGACATTGTTCGAACGACCCCGGGGTTGTTCCAAAAGATACGCCAGAACTTTGTGCGACGATGTCATGCCTGCAGCGAAGCCGGGGGACACCACTTTGAACAACTGTTGTGGATGTAGCAGCTTGTGAAACTTGTGCAGGTAATGAAAGTATTACATCTTCATACACCGATTTTCATTATAACTTTCGACTAAGTCATTTCCGGACCAGGGTTCCTTATCTCAAATTAATACATGTGCCATTCTACATCATCCCTAAAAGTTTGTATCATCAGCCCGGAAACACCCTGTATAACTACCCAATATTGCAGACTGGAGACTTCTACACAAGAAACATTCATTTATGCATTAACAAAATTGAATTTTTTACAAATTTGAAAAGTCGACGATGTTACTTTCGTAGTTTTTATAGGTTCACATTTAAATATTTCAAGGTTCGAAGGGGGGGCATGGCCTCTCCCCTGGGCACGGGACTGCTACCAGCCACACCTAAACAAGAAATAATAGATAAATAAGTTTCCTTTAGCCCAAATATGCATCTATCTACGTTATTTAGGTGTATACTTAACGCGCCTGCCTCTCCAGAAATTCTTCTTCTTCTTCACCCCTTCTTCGTTAGTATCACTCCAATTGTCATCTGTTTCAGATCACAATTACATTTATCTAAAGATAGTCACTAGTCTATAGTTTTGGACATCGAGGATTAAACTCAATTTTTATCTTCCTCCCAGTGTTGTTTAAACGTGAAATGTCCAGCGAGGTACCCATGTTGTCGATTCCTGTAAGAAAAGTGTTCTACAGAGCTGATAAGTGACGTATTTCCTTTGATTATGCACTGAACTTTCTAACTGTAGTGACTTATGGCACGTGTGGCAACACTGAAAACATACATTATGCTATCCTACCCGCACGTCTTCTCTTTGGAATGGTCGAGATTCCCAAATCTTTACTACGATAAAAATCTCTATTCATGTTCATAAGAGTATGAAGAAAACTACACTTTTGTTTCGATCTCCAAGCCACCATATTTTCTACTAGTACCAAACTGACGCAAGGTATCACAAGAATTAAGAAGGTTGAAATATTTCTGATGGTTGCCGATTAGTGCTGATATCAGGCAAGAGAGAGCATAATTTTAAAACTCTACCTGGGTCACTCATATATGGTTCTAACAAAGCCACAGAAACGAAAAAAATATATCACGAAAAGACGAAATAACTGCAATAACACGATGGTAAGATGCACATATATGTAGGTCATCTGGCTATTCAAAGGAGTAGAGGAAACTTCCATTATTTCCATCTCTGTCGGTTACTTTACATCGTTTTTCTACTCTTGCCTTACACAACTGATAGCGTACATGCTGATAAAGATAAAACGTCTTTGATGAGGTCATGATTCAGGTTTTAGCTCACTAAAATTTGAAATCCTTTCAAGAGTTATCATATCTGTAGAAGTTAGAAAGATAACATGCTCCATAGCACTGAGATGAACAATTCGAAATATTCCCGGGAACCCAACTGCTTAAAAGAAGTGAGAGTGGTTTTAAATCCCCAAAAAGCGGAATGTTACACCAGAAGTTACTTGGTCGAAATCAGCGAGAGTGGCGCTAGCTCCCAAAAGACTGTAATGTTCACAGAACACAACTGGTTGAAACCAGTGGGAGACGTTAGCTAAATTGTTCATTACTATTTCATTTTCCTTTTCGATCATTTGTGTTTTTCAATTAATGGAATTTGTGCAGGTGAGAAAAGTGTGTGCGCCCAATGTCACATTTTAGGTGATCTTTACAATAAAATATACGCTTTAAATCTTCTTTTTTTGCAGGGATTTGGCAGAAACCGAAGCATAAACAACTATATTTCGGAGGCATTCTCATGTTTGTATACTCGTTAGTTATGATGATACTGAAGATTATCTCAATGAATATGATGATGTTTACAAATATGTCCATGATAGTGGCTGCAATTGCTGGCGTTACCAAGATGTACAACCAAAAAGAAAGTACAATGGGAGCCGCGACTATGGACAATAAAATGTATTTGAACTTGAGTCGCTTGAAATACCGTATGGCATACAACCCATTGTTAAATAAAAGGAAAAGATGGTTTACAAGGACGACAACTCAGAAGCCGAAAACTGTGGTAAGTACAAGCATGCAGATAAATATTTTATTTCTAAATATACAGGGCGTATCATAGGTAATAGCGCAAACTGACACAGTAGAAAGTACTCGATAATAGAAGCAAAAAAGTCTCAGTAAACATGCGTCTGCAAACGAGCCGTTTTCGAGATAATTGAGAATGTGTGTTTACAAGCCGCCACTGACGTCATTGTTTGTAAACGTCGTCCTAGTTGGTAAAATATACTCTTTGTTGCTGTAAGATTCCATTTTCACTACGCAGTACAGCACAACTGACGTGACTACCACAGTACGATTAGACTGTGTACCGATTATATCCACCCTGTTTGATTACAACGCCACCTCTCGTAAACGTTCTGTTTTGTAAACAAAGAGCAAATCTCGGAACGCGCAAGAAGCAAAGCACTCGGTGTTTACAAAATGCAATAAGTGACGGCTTCTAACCACACATTCGCACACAATATTAGCAGTTATATTTGATACAGTCGATATTTACAACTGCAATAAGATATTTGATCAAGTTAGTACGGGTTTAGCGTCATAGAAGCAAATCAAATTACTGCAGTAGATTTGCAAGACTGAAAATATCCTAATGTGAGTTGAACAAAACACAGCTTTAAATAGCATAATCCTCACGAACTCGAAAACGTTTTACTAAAACTCTCTTCCCCACCCGGAAATGGTAATTATACGCGTACAGGATTACTAAATGTTCTTTTTTTTTTTAACCCACTACGGCGCTCCGAACTGTTAACACTACGAAACGTCGTGTGGAACATTACTAACATCTTTCACAATACTGGACCTCACGTTCTTTGTGTTACCAGACAGAACTTCAACCGCTGAAAGCTCACTTTCACGCTTGAAACGTGAAGGAAGGCACTTTTCAAATGCATGATAAACCACACGATGCACGTGTACCCAATGTATATTAACTCCACACAACTTTCTCTTAGTAATATTTCTCGTTACAGTCTTGCATATTTCCTTAAAACCTGTCGCTTTTATCACACCTAATACATATTAATTTAGTGTTGACATTTCACACGGAACTCTGAATTGTAAAACCGCAAAACGTTGGCTAACAGTGTTTCCAAATTCTTGTATTTATGTCTAACTGTCCCTTACATGATGAATAGAAGACTTGATATTGTAAGAGATATGTATCGTAGTCATCTCGTGGTAAAGTCAACAATTAGAAATGTTTGACGTGCTCTTTATCTTGATATTATTTGACTGTTTTATTATTCATCACTGAAATGAGCTTATTAATTTATAAACACTCAGTTCAATATTACAGAACAATTCGTTGGGACTCCATGACTACTACATGCATGCACATGATATATTTTTACACAAACTTCGAATGTCCTAAATATAAATTGTTGTCATACATTTTTCTACATAATTCATATCAGTACAAGTTACATCACAGACCGATCCCACTATAAACGTTTCATCAACCTTTCCTCCCCTCAGAAGTAAGGTATGTATACAATAGCTAGATTTAACTATATTATTTGTCTCGTGAATAGGGAATCGAAAAGTTAAACATTACAAAATCTTAGCTGAAAGATATATAAATTGTTGGCAGTCAATAGATGCCATTTGAAGTAATTATGTTCTGGTGATATAGATAAATGAACAATATTATTAATATAATAATTTGTGATGGCTTATTGGCGTGTTTACATTTTGTACCAATATCGCAATGAAAGCTTTTTTACAGCCTAAAGGGACCCTCTCATTTGTCAATTGTCACTTTAGTCTAAAAGCTCCCATAAATAATGGAACCTTTTCAGTTTCACGCAATTTGCTGTAACGTGAAGCCAGAAATTAGCCCCTGTATAATCATTCTGTATATCGTGTAAGAAAATTTACATTGGTGCTTCTTGTTATGTAAACAATGTAGTTTTATTCATTTCAGCTTACTTATCTCCTAAATTCTCAAACACTCTCCAATGGAAACAACGGAACAACCACTCGTTTGCCGTTTTCAACAAGGGTATGTACATTTTAAAATTATATAACCCATATATTTAAACTATATATAGACTCTCCATAGTTGGGACTTTCTTGCGGAGCGTCTATACACTATGTTGCCATTCGTCACCGGACACCCCATACCAGTACGTTAATCCGGTCTCAGCACCACATCAGTATCGTGCAGGGCCACTTTTTTCCGCAATGACGTCCGCAACCCTTCGAGGAAGACTTTCCACCAATTTGCGTTACGTGTCGACGGGAATTTTGCCCCATTCCTCCTGCAAAGCGGCAAACAGCTCAGTGGTGGTTTTTGGGTGGCATGGCCTGGCTCTCAAGCTGTGCTCCAACTCGTCCCAAAGGTGTTCAATGGGGTTGATATCTGGACTTTGGGCTGGCCAATCAAGTTTTTGCACACCCATGTCCTCGAACCACGTGTTGATAATGCCTGCCGTATGACATGGAGCATTGTCGTGCTGAAACAGGTATGGGCCAATACCGAATTGTTCCCACAATGTCGGTAGCACAGAATTGTCCAGAACTTTTTGGTATGCATCGGCATTCATATTTCCCAGAACTAAAACAAGTGTACCAAGACCATACCACGAAAAGCAGGACCACACCATGATGCTACCTCAGCCGAATTTCACTGTGGGTACGATACAGTCCTGTAAACAGCGTTCACCAGGCATATGCCACACCCACACACGTCCATTGGACCGCCACATCTGGTAGCGCGATTCATCACTCCATAGGACAGATTTCCATTGTTCGAGAGTCCAATGGCGGCGTTCCTTGCACCACTGAAACCGACGGGTCGCATTGCTGGCTGTGATATGGGGCTTGTGAACTGCTGAGCGACCATGAAAACAAAGTGCGACGATCTCCCGGTGGACAGTACGATCACTTGCAGCACTACTGGAAGCTGATTGAAACTCCTGTGCCACCATCTGTAACGACGCCTTCCGGTTTGACTTCACCGCACGTTTCAAGCATCGACAGTCACGATCTGTTAATATTTTCGGTTTACTGGGTCTGGGTCGGCATGTTATGACCCCCTCTCGCTTTCACTTCACGATAACATGGCTCACTGTCGACCGGGGTATCTGAAATTTGTTGGAAATCTCACGGGTCGAATGCCCAAACCTGTGGGCTCCAATGATCATCCCTTTTTCTGCCTCACTCAGTTCGAGTTGTCTGTCCATATTGACTGCCGTAGCTGGTATGAGTGTATTCTCAACCGGCAATGCCTTTTATAGGTTGTATGACATGTACAGATGATCCCAAGCACTTTTTGAGGGGTGTCCGGTGACGAATGGCAACATAGTGTATATAGACGGTATTTTGATATTAACGGTTCTTGTATTGCGGCAGCAGGGGTGGCGATTGGTTTCCAAAACCGGGGGGGAGGGGGGCAAAGACCGTATATTTCCCTTTATAGATAAGGTTTAGCATAGTGCGGGGATAAAAGTGGCGAAAAGTTGGGGGGCAACTGCTCCTCCTCGCCCCCCCCCCCTTCCTAATCGCCGCCACTGGTGGCAAGTCATTTTTAGGGAAAACACTTTTTCGAGCTATTATTAGTCTATGCGAACTATTGGCAATCAAAAAATCCATAGTTGATGCTTTCTCAGTTCCTGAAAAACATCTTTTTTGTAAAATGGAATTAGAGCCGCGCTGGTCTAGTTGGTTGGGTGTCTGACTGCAATGTGGGATACACAGGTTCGATTGCTGGGTGGGTGTTTTGAGCTCTGAATTTTACCGTCCTAGTCCGTGCATAAAGCGTCCCGGGGGCTCACCTATCCTCAAATCAATGTGTATGTGGGGCCAACACTGGAGGATAAAGTCAGCCGGAGAATGGTGCTGATCACATCACCTCCAAAATGGCCGAGATCGAGAATATGTGGTGGGGGTGTGGTTCCCTACCCCCAAAATCCCCTAAATGTGCCGTTCATGGCAAATTTGCTGTATGCAGGAGGTACCTTACCTTTGACCTTACCTAACGTGGAATGTTTATTTGCGGCAGAGTCTTTATATAGATTGTTTTCCTTGGCTTCATTTCGCGGCCAATCTTTTTACAGTTAGTTTTTGCATTATTTACGATGACACTAATTTGCGGTTGCATCTACTATGTAGTATAGATGATTCTTTTTGGTTGTACTTCCCTTCGACGTCGCCGCAGGGAAGGGGTTAAAATACCTAGGTATCATAACTGCCTAGCGTAACCATATCGACTTGCTTACTGAGACGTTTTAGATGGGTAATCCTGGCGGGAATTTACATTTACTTATATTAATTTATTATCATTGTATTATTGTGCATGAAAGTTCCTGAAGATACTATTGTTTGTGTATGATGGTAGACAAAGTCATGAACGTAATCGGTATTGTAGCTACTGTTAATTATGTATTTACATAAAAATAACTAATTTAATGAAAAAGTAATTGTCAGTTTATGGTTAAATTAGATACCTTTTAAAAAAATCAAATCACACTAACTTATTTACTAAAGTTGCATGTTCTGCATTTTAGTTTGAAATTTCTGTTCTGGACTCATTAGAAATTAGTAAATAAAATAACCAAAGTAGACCCCTACATTTCATTAGTAAATAAAGGAGCCAGACTACTACTTTATTAGTACTTTTATTAGTAAATAAAAGACAAAACTACTGTTTTACTTACTTATTTTCTTTCACTTAAGTAAAGTAGTTTATTCATTTACTATTTTGTAACGAGTCATGTACAGTAGTTTCAAAATAAAATGCAGAAACCCCGTTGTTAAAGAGAAATACAAGTATAATCACACTATACACAAAACCAATGAGCTTACACAACGCTCTTACAAATAAAGTCGTGGAGAAGCTCGCATAGATTTTTAAATATATGCACAAACTAATAACACAGGCTAAATTTCGAAGCAACGGAATATGTGGTCTTCAGTCGGTAGACGACATTGGCTGATTTGAGCAATCTGTAGTAGGATACTGTAACAAGCTAGTGGTTAAGCCAACAATTCAAAATGTTTGACCTATGTTTCATCTTAATGTTAGTTGGTTCTTTTATAATTCTTCACTAGAAATTAGCTTATTAATTTCTAATCATTCTGTACGCGCACAACATTACAGAACAATTCGTAGGGGTTTTCCACTATTGTGTGCATACACTTGATTTATTTCTTGCATAAACTAAGAATACCTTAAAAATACATTTACTTATTTCAGTCTCATTACTTTCTAGGTAATTTATCAATTTAAATCACAGACGGATCCTACTGCAAACATTTCTTCCGTCACTTCGCCTTTCGCAAATAAGGTATGTATTTCTTAGTAACTACAATAGCTGGAAATTACTACAAGGTTTGTCTACTAAGGTGATAACCAAACAGAATAAACAATCAGTATACGAAACTTTACAAATTTTTAGCTGAACTATGTAGAGGTTGTTGGTAGTCAATAGGTGCCAGTAATAATATGTATGATATGGGATACATTAACAATATTATTAATGTAAATTTTTGTATTAAATTATTAGTTTTTGACAGTTTCTTAAGCTAATTTAACATAAATTTAAGAGTATAATGTAAAATTATGTAATTTGGTTACCCTTAACATGATGTGATAGGCACTAAATATCAAAATATATTCGCGTTCAAATTTGCCTGCTCTAACCAGCTCTCTTACAGAGATGCATGTTAGCTTGTTTATAATACAGTGCGTTTCTTAACTTCGGTGGCCGTGGAGCGGCGGCCAGCTCGGCGAGAAGTAAGAGCGCATCTGACTGTGGCACTGGACGCGTCAGTGCTCCATTATCCAGATAGCTGGTGTCCAGTTTGCACGTATTTGTGAAGTGTTAAGGTGTTAACAAGTATTTTAGCTTGTTTTGTTTTAGTTTATTACTGGTACTTATCTGCAGTCTAATAATGCCTTGTACAATTTAAAATAACATTTTTTTACGTACGACTCGTACGTCGTTACCAAATCTTGTAGAGAAGTTAGAAAAAGCGTTTTGCAGCAGAATTTCCAGATGTTCCCGTTCCACACAGAGAGAGTATTCGGGTACTTCTGAACAAATTTAGGGAAACAGTCTGTTCTTGGTAAAAAGTAAAGGGTAAAATGGCATGTGATTACTAAGGAGAAAATAGACGACGTTGGAGAACGATTGGAACATACACCTCACAAATCCCTGCGGCGCCTCGCACAAGAAACTGACATTTGCATGTCGTCTGCATGGCGAGCTACCAAACTTTTAAACCTGAAGCCATACATTAGAAGAATCGAAAGAAAATATCAGTAGAGTAATTGAGGAAATTTCGGAAGAGAAACCGATACGTGTTAGTGAAAAATTCCTTAAAAAATGCCGTAAATGTGTGGAAGCAGGAGGACTTCATTTCCAACACCTCTAGTAACAAGGTACGTGCTTATCTTGATTGCGACTGTCCATGTAATTGTACCAGCTTATTTAATGACAAAACTTGCGGTTCTAGATACGCGGATGTTGCATATCGTTGACCGTCGCGCTAGCCAACGCTCTGCAGACACCTAGGCTAAGAAAGGCAATGTACATATTTGGCATATGTAACTTCTAAACAGCGAAATACAAATAGAACTTGTTGGTACCAATTTTGCCAGTTTCAAATACAAAATCCATCAATTTCCCGCTAGATAATTGGAGGGGCAAAAAATTATTTATTCGTACAATTCATTGAGCACTTCCGCCGATTTTTAAACATAATATCACTTAATGGGCATACATAAAACTGAAATGCATGTGGAATTCAAAAAGTATTGAACCAAAAACCCTTAACAAAACATACAAACCGACCTGATGAATAATAATGTCGCTGTAATATACCTCTGCGATATAAAAAAATTACAATATATTCATATTAAACACAATCTTCATAAGAATTATTCAGACCGAAGGAACAAGTGATATTCGACAGACGACAAGCGACATGTGACGCTTGGGAACATACCTTCAGAAACAAATGCAAACTTTAATACCGAATTGATAAGAAAAGTTGCACATGTCGCTTGTCACTTTATCAGCAGCATGCGTGTATAGTACCGTCTCGGTCCGCGAGCATGGACAGAGAATGCATTTTTCAATCTGGATTTCCTCTTGTCGTACGCTACTTGCCAGTTTTGCCTGCTAATTTTTAAAACCATTACAAAAGTTTCCACTTTCTCACATCAAACCATGTAGTATAATTACGTAAATATTGCAAAAAAACTTTACATTGGTGCATTTCCTCTCACATAAAAATGTACCCTTCATTTCAGCTTAATTATCTGCTTAATTCCCAAACATACCTAATAGGAAGGAACATAACAACCACTCCTTCGCCGATTCAAACAAGCGTACGTAAGTCTTAGAGGCATTTCACTTTAACGTCATTACTGCCTATTATGTCAATACGGTCATGCTTGCGGTGGAGTTGTCATTTAAGCGGGAAATCTTGACGGGAATTTATTTTTAAATTAATTATTATCCTGGTGTCATTCCTGCCGCCACTGTTGATTGTACCGTACATGGTAGTAGAGGAAGTGATGAAACTGATCTAATAAGTTCAGTACAAGCAGAACTGTCGTTAGTCATCAAGCAAACAAATAGCCAACTGCGTAAAATAAACAACAAACTTATACAATATGTGTTGTAAGTGAAGTCTTGTAGAAGCTCATAAAAAAATTTGATACATGTATAAATTGTTTAAACAGACACTTGAAAAAAAAACTTAAAATATACCCATTTTGTGATTTTTACAGTATCCAGTCAGAAGACAATATTGATATTGACGGTAGAGAATTTTGTATGTAATAAATATAAATTATATGAGTAATTCATTTTATTCTCATTCAATTCTAGGTTGTTTATCAACTCAAACCACAGACTGATCCTACTGCAAACATTTCTTCCGACAAATTCCCTTTCACAAGTAAGGTATGTATTTCTTAGTAACTGCAATAGCTAGAAATTACTCTACTGGAAGTCTTGTCTACTAAAGTGTTAATCAGGCAGAATAAACAATCAATAACAAAACTTTACAAAATTTTAGCTGAATCTGTAATAATTGCTGGTAGTCAATAAATGCCAAATCATTTGAAATAAATTAACAATATTATTAATATAATTTTTTGTAATAAATTATTAGTTACTGACAAAATTTCTTCAGTTAATGTACGTAAAATTTAAGAGTATTACGCCAGGTCATGTAATTTGACATTATTACTCTCACCATAATGTAATGGCAGTACATAAGAAAATGAATTAGTATTCAAATTGCCTGCTCTAAACAGCTCTCTTACAGACACACATACATGTTACCTTATTTATAATATTTGACATCCGTAATTTCTAAATGGAATACAAATGGATTTTGATGGTACCAATTACGTCACTTTGAAATACACCCATTCCCGCATGGTAATTGACGAAGGAAAAGGTGTTTGCTCATTCAACTGGTCTGTATATTTGACTATTCCGCATCTTCTTAATCATTGCACTGCTGCATGGACATACATAAATCTGACAGGAACGAGGGAATCCTAAGAGCATTAAACAGAACGTTCGTAACTTAACAGAAATGTCAAATTACTATCAGCAATGAAATTACGTCAGGAATAGTAAAACAGCTATGAGAACTAAAAAAAAACATACTAAAAAATCCTTTATGTATACGGATCCCTCTCAGCGGAGAAACAAGTGACATGTGAAAACAACAAGCGACATGTGACACTTTGAAACGAACATTCAGAAAAAAATGATATCTTTGTCATTTGCTTGCCACTGGGTCAGGGTTGATTCATTAATAGTGTGGATCCTGTCGTCTCCATCTGATTCTCCAGCATGTGCAATGAATGCACTTTTTTTTTCACCTGGAGAGGCCTGCGTCGTTTGACAATTTGGTCTGAAAATTCCTATGGACATAGTAAATTATTAAACTTTCTTGCATCTTGCTGTGACGTCAGGTCGGTAACTAACCATATATGATACTATAATTATGTAAATAATGTAATAAGGTTCCCAATGACGCATTCCCTTTATAAAAATGTGCTTTTCTTTCATTTCAGCTTAAATATCTGCTTAATTCTCAAACATACTCAATTGGAAGGAACATAACAACCACTCCTTCGCCGATTTCAACAAGGGTACGTAAGTCTCAGAGGCATTTAACTTTAATCCCGTTACTGCCTATCATGTCCATATGGTCATGCTTGCTGTGGAGTTGTCATTTAAGCGGGAAATCTTGACGGGAATTTATTTTTAAATGAATTATTATCCTGGTGTCATTCCTGCCACCACTGTTGATTGTACCGTACATGGTAGTAGAGGAAGTGATGGAACTGATCTAATAAGTTCAGTACAAGCAGAACCGTCGTTAGTCACCAAGCAAAGGAATAGCCAACTACGTAAAATAAACAACAAACTTATAGAATTGTGTTGTAAATGAAGTGTTGTAGAAACGCATACACCATTTTGTATACATGCATAAACTGTTTAAATAGACATTTGAAAAAACAAACTTAAAATGTGTCCATTTTGTGATATTTACAGTATGCAGTCAGTAGACAACGTTGATTTTGACGGTAGAAATTTTGCATGTAATAAATATAAATTATATGAATAATTAATTTTTGTTAATCATGCAGGATAAACAATCAATAACAAAACTTTACAAAATTTTAGCTGAATCTGTAATAATTGCTGGCAGTCAAATAATGCCAAATCAATTGAAATAAATTAACAATATTATTAATAGAACGTTTTGTAATAACATATCAGTTATTGACAAAATTTCTTCAGTTAATGTACCTAAAATTTAATAGTATTACGCTAGATCATGTAATTTGACATTATTACTCTCACCATAAAGTAATCGGCACTACATAAGAAAATGAAGTAGTATTCAAATTACCTCTTCTAAACAGATCTTTTACAGAGATACATACATGTTATCTTATTTATGATATTTGGCATACGTAGTTTCTAAATGGAATACAAATGGTTTGTGATGGTACCAATTACGTCACTTTCAAATACATCCATTCCCAATTGGTTCTTGAGGAACGGAGAGGTGTTTGTTCATTCAACTGGTCTGTATATTTGAACATTCGGCATCATCTTAATCAATGTATTGCTGCATGGACATACATAAATCTGAAAGGAACGAGTGAATTCTGAGAGCATTAAACATAACACTTTTAACATAACAAAAATGTTAAATACTATCAGCAATATAATTACGTCATGAATAGTAACACATCTCTGCTAGATCAGAAAAAAAAACACTTCATACGAAACACAACATTTATACTGATCGATCACAACGAAACAACAAGTGACATGTGAAAACAACAAGCGACATGTGACATTTAGAAACGAACATTCAGAAAGAAAGCTGAATTTCATACCAAAGTATTACACACAGCGACACATGTCGTTTGTCGTTTGTTTGCCACTGGGTCAGAGTTGATTCATTAATAGTGTGGATCCTGTCGTCTCCATCTGATTCTCGCGCATGTGCAATGAATCAACTTATTTTTAACCTGGAGAAGACTGCGTCGTTTGACAATTTGGTCTGAAAATTCCTAAGGAGATAGCAAACTATTAACTTTCTTGCATCTTGCTGTGACGTCGGGTCGGTAACTAACCATATATGATACTATAATTATGTAAATAATGTAATAAGGTTCCCAATGACGCATTCCGTCTATAAAAATGTGCTTTTCTTTCATTTCAGCTTAAATATCTGCTTAATTCTCAAACATACTCAATTGGAAAGAACATGACAACCACTCCTTCGCCGATTCCAACAAGGGTACGTAAGTCTAAGAGGCATTTAACTTTAATCTCATTACTGCCTATCATGTCCATATGGTCATGCTTGCGGTGGAGTTGTCATTTAAGCGGGAAATCTTGACGGGAATTTATTTTTAAATGAATTATTATCCTGGTGTCATTCCTGCCGCCACTGTTGATTGTACCGTACATGGTAGTAGAGGAAGTGATGGAACTGATCTAATAAGTTCAGTACAAGCAGAACCGTCGTTAGTCACCAAGCACAGAAATAGCCAACTACGTAAAATAGACAACAAACTTATACAATTGTGTTGTAAATGAAGTGTTGTAGAAACTCATACACCATTTTGTATATATGCATAAACTGTTTAAATAGACATTTGAAAAAAGAAACTTAAAATGTGTCCATTTTGTGATATTTACAGTATGTAGTCAGTAGACAACGTTGATTTTGACGGTAGAGAATTTTGTATGTAATAAATATAAACTATATGAATAATTCATTTTAGTCTCATTCAATTCTAGGTTGTATATCAAGTCAAACCACAGACTGATCCTACTGCAAACATTTCTTCCATCAATTCCCCTTTCACAAGTAAGGTATGTATTTCTTAGTAACTGCAATAGCTAGAAATTACTCTACTATAAGTTTTGTCTACTAACGTTTTGATCAATCAGAATAAACAATCAATAACAAAACTTTACAAAATTTTAGCTGGATCTGTAATAATTGCTGGCAGTCAATAAATGCCAAATCATTTGAAATAAATTAACAATATTATTAATAGATCGTTTTGTAATAACTTATCAGTTATTGACAAAATTTCTTCAGTTAATGTACCTAAAATTTAATAGTATTACGCTAGATCATGTAATTTGACATTAGTTCTCTCACCATAATATAATCGGCACTACATAAGAAAATGAATTAGTATTCAAATTGCCTGCTCTAAACAGATCTCTTACAGAGATGCATACATGTTAGCTTATTCATGAAATGTGGCATACGTAATTTCTTAATCGAATACAAATGGATTTTGATGGTACCAATTACGTCACTTTGAAATACATCCATTCCCGCATGGTAATTGACGAAGGAAAAGGAGTTTGCTCATTCAACTGGTCTGTATATTTGACTATTCCGCATCTTCTTAATCATTGCACTGCTGCATGGACATACATAAATCTGACAGGAACGAGGGAATTCTAAGAGCATTAAACATAACGTTCGTAACTTAACAAAAATATTAAATTACTATCAGGAATGAAATTACGTCAGGAATAGTAAAACAGCTATGAGAGCTAAAAAAACAACATACTAAAAATGCCTTTATGTATACGGATCCCTCTCAGCGAAGCAAAAAGTGACATGTGAAAACAACAAGCGACATGCGACACTTTGAGACGAACATTCAGAAAAAAATGCTAACCTTCATACCAAAGTAATATACACAGTGGCACATGTAGCTTGTCATTTGCTTGCCACTGGGTCAGGGTTGATTCATTAATATTGTGGATCCTGTCGTCTCCATCTGATTCTCGAGCATGTGCAATGAATGCCTTTTTTTTTAACCTGGAGAGACCTGCGTCGTTTGACAATTTGGTCTGAAATTAAACTTTCTTGCAACTTGCTGTGACGTCAGGGCAGTAACTAACCACATATGATACTATAATTATGTAAATAATGTAATAAGGTTCTCAATGACGCATTCCGTCTATGACAATGCGCTTTTCTTTCATTTCAGCTTAAATATCTGCTTAAATCTCAAACATACTCAATTGGAAGGAACATGACAACCACTCCTTCGCCGATTCCAACAAGGGTACGTAAGTCTCAGAGGCATTTAACTTTAATCTCATTACTGCCTATCATGTCCATATGGTCATGCTTGCGGTGGAGTTGTCATTTAGGCGGGAAATCTTGACGGGAATTTATTTTTAAATGAATTATTATCCTGGTGTCATTCCTGCCACCACTGTTGATTGTACCGTACATGTTAGTAGAGGAAGTGATGGAACTGACCTAATAAGTTCAGTACAAGCAGAACCGTCATTAGTCACCAAGCAAAGATATAGCCAACTACGTAAAATAAACAACAAACTTATACAATTGTGTTGTAAATGAAGTGTTGTAGAAACGCATACACCATTTTGTATACATGCATAAACTGTTTAAATAGACATATGAAAAAACAAACTTAAAATGTGTCCATTTTGTGATTTTTACAGTATGCAGTCAGTGGACAACGTTGATTTTGACGGTAGAGAATTTTGCATGAATAAATATAAATTATATGAATAATTCATTTTAGTTAATCAGGCAGGATAAACAATCAATAACAAAACTTTACAAAATTTTAGCTGAATCTGTAATATTTGCTGCCAGTCAAAATATGCCAAATCAATTGAAATAAATTAACAATATTATTAATAGAACGTTTTGTAATAACGTATCAGTTATTGACAATATTCCTTCAGTTAATGTACCTAAAATTTAATAGTATTACGCTAGATCATGTAATTTGACATTATTACTCTCACCATAATGTAATCGGCACTACATAAGAAAATGAATTAGTATTCAAATTACCTGTTCTAAACAGATCTTTTACAGAGATACATACATGTTATCTTATTTATGATATTTGGCATACGTAGTTTCTAAATGGAATACAAATGGATTGTGATGGTACCAATTACGTCACTTTCAAATACATCCATTCCCACTTGGTTCTTGAGGAACGGAGAGGTGTTTGTTCATTCAACTGGTCTGTATATTTGACCATTCCGCATCATCTTAATCAATGTATTGCTGCATGGACATACATAAATCTGACAGGAACGAGTGAATTCTGAGAGCATTAAACATAACACTCCTAACATAACAAAAATGTTAAATACTATCAGCAATGTAATTACGTCATGAATAGTTACACAGCTCTGCGAGATGAGAGAAAAAACATTTCATACGAAACACAACATTTATACTGATCGATCACAACGAAACAACAAGTGACATGTGAAAACAACAAGCGACATGTCACACTTGGAAATGTACATTCAGAAAAAAAGCTGACTTTCATACCAAAGTATTACACACAGCGACACATGTCGTTTGTCGTTTGTTTGCCACTGAGTCAGAGTTGATTCATTAATAGTGTGGATCCTGTCGTCTCCATTTGATCCTCGCGAATGGGCAATGAATGCACTTTTCTTAACCTGGAGAGGCCTGCGTCGTTTGACAATTTGGTCTGAAAATTCCTATGGACATAGCAAACTATTAAATTTCCTTGCATTTTGCTGTGATGTCGGGGCGGTAACTAACCATATATGATACTATAATTATGTAAATAATGTAATAAGGTGGTTCCTAATGACGCATTCCCTTTATAAAAATGTGCTTTTCTTTCATTTCAGCTTAAATATCTGCTTAATTCTCAAACATACTCAATTGGAAGGAACATAACAACCACTCCTTCGCCGATTCCAACAAGGGTACGTAAGTCTCAGAGGCATTTAACTTTAATCCCGTTACTGCCTATCATGTCCATATGGTCATGCTTGCGGTGGAGTTGTCATTTAAGCGGGAAATCTTGACGGGAATTTATTTTTAAATGAATTATTATCCTGGTGTCATTCCTGCCGCCACTGTTGATTGTACCGTACATGGTAGTAGAGGAAGTGATGGAACTGATCTAATAAGTTCAGTACAAGCAGAACCGTCGTTAGTCACCAAGCAAAGAAATAGCCAACTACGTAAAATAGACAACAAACTTATACAATTGTGTTGTAAATGAAGTGTTGTAGAAACTCATACACCATTTTGTATACATACATAAACTGTGTAAATAGACATTTGAAAAAACAAACTTAAAATGTGTGATTTTGTGATAGTTACAGTATGCAGTCAGTAGACAACGTTGATTTTGACGGTAGAGAATTTTCTATGTAATAAATATAAATTATAGGAATAATTCATTTTAATCTCATTCAATTCTAGGTTGTTTATCAAGTCAAACCACAGACTGATCCTACTGCAAACATTTCTTCCGTCAATTCCCCTTTCACAAGTAAGGTATGTATTTCTTAGAAACTGCAATAGCTAGAAATTACTCTACTATAAGTTTTGTCTACTAACGTGTTAATCAATCAGAATAAACAATCAATAACAAAACTTTACAAAATTTTAGCTGGATCTGAAATAATTGCTGGCAGTCAATAAATGCCAAATCATTTGAAATAAATTAACAATATTATTAATAGACCGTTTTGTAATAACTTATCAGTTATTGACAAAATTTCTTCAGTTAATGTACCTAAAATTTAATAGTATTACGCTAGATCATGTAATTTGACATTATTACTCTCACCATAATGTAATCGGCACTACATTAGAAAATGAATTAGTATTCAAATTGCCTGCTCTAAACAGATCTCTTACAGAGATGCATACATGTTAGCTTATTCATGAAATGTGGCATACGTGATTTCTAAATGGAATACAAATGGATTTTGATGGTACCAATTACGTCACATCCATTCCCGCATGGAAATTGACGAAGGAAAAGGTGTTTGCTCATTCAACTGGTCTGTATATTTGACTATTCCGCATCTTCTTAATCATTGCACTGCTGCATGGACATACATAAATCTGACAGGAACGAGGGAATTCTAAGAACATTAAACATAACGTTCGTAACTTAACAAAAATGTTAAATTACTATCAGGAATGAAATTACGTCAGGAATAGTAAAACAGCTATGAGAGCTAAAAAAACAACATACTAAAAATGCCTTTATGTATACGGATCCCTCTCAGCGAAGCAACAAGTGACATGTGAAAACAACAAGCGACATGCGACACTTTGAGACGAACATTCAGAAAAAAGTGCTAACTTTCATACCAAAGTAATATACACAGTGGCACATGTAGCTTGTCATTTGCTTGCCACTGGGTCAGGGTTGATTCATTAATATTGTGGATCCTGTCGTCTCCATCTGATTCTCGAGCATGTGCAATGAATGCCTTTTTTTTTAACCTGGAGAGACCTGCGTCGTTGGACAATTTGGTCTGAAATTAAACTTTATTGCATCTTGCTGTGACGTCAGGGCATTAACTAACCCTATATGATACTATGATTATGTAAATAATGTAATAAGGTTCCCAATGACGCATTCCGTGTATAAAAATGTGCTTTTCTTTCATTTCAGCTTAAATATCTGCTCAATTCTCAAACATACTCAATTGGAAGGAACATAACAACCACTCCTTCGCCGATTTCAACAAGGGTATGTAAGTCTCAGAGGCATTTAACTTTAATCCCATTACTGCCTATCATGTCCATATGGTCATGCTTGCGGTGGAGTTGTCATTTAACCGGGAAACCTTGACGGGAATTTATTTTTAAATGAATTATTATCCTGGTGTCATTCCTGCCGCCACTGTTGATTGTACCGTGCATGGTAGTAAAGGAAGTGATGGAACTGATCTAATAAGTTCAGTACAAGCAGAACCGTCGTTAGTCACCAAGCAAGGAAATAGCCAACTACGTAAAATAAACAACAAACTTATACAATTGTGTTGTAAACAAAGTGTTGTAGAAACGCATACACCATTTTGTATACATGCATAAACTCTTTAATTAGACATTTGAAAAAGCAAACTTAAAATGTGTCCAGTTTGTGATATTTACAGTACGGAGTTAGTAGACAACGTTGATTTTGACGGTAGAGAATTTTGTATGTAATAAATATAAATTATATGAATAATTCATTTTAGTTAATCAGGCAGAATAAACAATCAATAGCAAAACTTTACAAAATTTTAGCTGAATCTGTAATAATTGCTGGAAGTCAATAAATGCCAAATCATTTGAAATAAATTAACAATATTATTAATAGAACGTTTTGTAATAACTTATCAGTTATTGACAAAATTTCTTCAGTTAATGTACCTAAAATTTAATAGTATTACGCTAGATCATGTAATTTGACATTATTACTCTCACCATAATGTAATCGGCACTACATAAGAAAGTGAATTAGTATTCAAATTGCCTGCTCAAAACAGCTCTTTTACAGAGATTCATACATGTTAGCTTCTTTATGATATTTGGCATACGTAGTTTCTAAATGGAATACAAATGGATTGTGATGGTATCAATTACGTAACTTTCAAATACATCCATTCCCGCTTGGATCTTGAGGAACGGAGAGGTGTTTGTTCATTCAACTGGTCTGTATATTTGACTATTCCGCATCATCTTAATCAATGTACTGCTGCATGGACATACATGAATCTGACAGGAACGAGTGAATTCTGAGAGCATTAAACATAACACTCCTAAAATAACAAAAATGTTAAATACTATCAGCAATGTAATTACGTCATCAATATTAACACAGCTCTGCGATATCAGAAAAAAAAACATTTCATTCGAAACACAACATTTATACTGAAATATCACAACGAAACAACAAGTGACATGTGAAAACAACAAGCGACATGTGACACTTGGAAACGAACATTCAGAAAAAAAAACTAACTTTCATTCCAAAGTATTACACACAGCGACACATGTCGTTTGTCGTTTTTTTGCCACTGGGTCAGAGTTGATTCATTAATAGTGTGGATACTGTCTTCTCCATTTGATTCTCGCGCATGTGCAATGAACGCATTTTTTTTAACGTAGAGAATGCTGCGTCGTTTGACAATTTGGTCTGAAAATTCCTAAGGACATAGCAAAGTAATAAATTTCTTGCATCTTGCTGTGACGTCAGGGCGGTAACTAACCATATATGATACTATAATTATGTAAATAATGTAATAAGGTTCTCAATGATGCATTTCCTCTTTAAAAATGTACTTCTGTTTCATTTCAGCTTAAATATCTGCTTAATTCTCAAACATACTCAATTGGAAGGAACATAACAACCACTCCTTCGCCGATTCCAACAAGGGTACGTAAGTCTCAGAGACATTTAACTTTAATCCCATTACTGCCTATCATGTCCATATGGTCATGCTTGCGGTGGATTTGTCATTTAAGCGGGAAATCTTGACGAGAATTTATTTTTAAATTGATTATTATCCTGGTGTCATTCCTGGCGCCATTGTTGATTGTAACGTACGTGGTAGTAGAGGAAGTGATGGAACTGATCTAATGATTTCAGTACAGGCAGAACTGTTGTTAGTCACCAAGCAAAGAAATAGCCAACTTCGTAAAATAAACAACAAACTTATACAAATGTGTTGTAACTCAAGTCTTGTAGAAGCTCATACCAGATAGATTTTTCATATATGCACAAACTGTTTAAACGCAGATTTGAAAAAAACAACTAAAAACTTTATTATTATGTGAATAATTCATTTTAGTCTCATTCAACTCTAGGTTGTTTATCAACTCAAACCACAGACTGATCCTACTGCAAACATTTCTTCCGTCACTTCCCCTTTCACAAGTAAGGTATGTATTTCTTAGTAACTGCAATAGCTAGAAATTACTCTTCTGTAAGGCTTGTTTACTAACGTAGTAATCAGGCAAAAAAAATTGAAAACCAAAACTTTACAAAATTTTAGCTGAATCTGTAGTGATTGCTGGCAGTCAATAGATGCCAAATGATTTGAAATAAATTAACAATATTATTAATATAATTTTTGAAATAACTTATCATTTATTGACAAAATTTCTTCAGTTAGTTTTTCTAAAATTTAAGGGTATTACGTTAGATCATGTAATTTGACATTATTACTGTCACCCTAATGTAATCGGCACTACATAAAAAATGAATTAGTATTCAAATTGCCTGCTCTTAACAGCTCTCTTACAGAGATGCATACATGTTAGCTTATTCATGAAATGTGGCATACGTAATTTCTAAATGGATTACAAATGGATTTTGATTTTACCAATTACGTCACTTTCAAATACATCTATTACCGCTTGGTAGTTGAGGAACGACGATGTGTTTGTTCATTCAACTGGTCTGTATATTTGACCATTCCGCATCTTCTTAATCACTGTATTTTTCCATGGACATACATAAATCTGACAGGAGCGAGATAATTCTAAGAGCATGAAACATAACACTCCTAACTGAACAAAAATGTTAAATTATTATCAGCAATGCAATTACGTCAGGAATAGTAAAACAGCTCTGAGTGCCATTAAAAAAAAATCATACTAAAAGAAGGCGTTTATGTACACGGATCCCTCTCAGCGGAGCAACAAGTGACATGTGAATACATTAAGCGACATAACAGTTGGAAACAAACATTCAGAAAAAAAAGCTAACTTTCATACCAAGGTATTACAAACAGTGACACATGTCGTTTGTCGTTTGTTTGCCACTGAGTCAGAGTTGATTCATTAATAGTGTGGATCCTGTCGTCTCCATTTGATTCTCGCGCATGTGCAATGAATGCATATTTTTTAACCTAGAGAAGCCTGCATCGTTTGACAATTTGATCTGAAAATTCCTAAAGATATAGCAAACTATTAAATTTCTTGCATCTTGCTGTGACGTCAGGTCGGTAACTAACCATATATGATACTATAATTATGTTAATAAAGTAATAAGGTTCTCAATGATGCATTTTCTCTTTAAAAATGTACCTTTCTTTCATTTCAGTTTAAATATCTGCTTAATTCTCAAACATACTCAATTGGAAGGAACATAACAACCACTCCTTTGCCGATTCCAACAAGGGTACGTACTCTATGTGATCAAAAATATCCGGACACTCACTGGAATTAGGGCGTGAAGTTCGAAGCATCCTCCATAGGATGCACTGGTAATCAATACCGTGTGGGGCCATCCTTGGCCTTGATGACATCCTCCACTCTCGCAGACATACTGGCAATCAGGTGGCAAAAGGTATCTTGGGGAATGGCGGCCCATTCTTCACGGAGTGCCGAGATGAGAAGAGCAGTGGATGTTGGTCGGCATGGTCTGGCAAGAAGTCGGCGTTCCAAAACATCCCAGAGATGTTCAATGGGATTCAAATCGGGGCTTTGCGCAGGCCAGGCCATAAGTGAGACGATGTTCTCTTGAAACCACTGTCCCACACGACCCTCAGTGTGGACGGGCGCATTGTCGTGTTGAAACACGCAATCATCATCCGCTAACTGTTCTTCGGTGGTAGGCAGCATGAACGTTTGTAAAATGTCAACGTAATGATGTGCCGTGACAGTACCATGCAAAGCAACGAGGGGACCAAGCCCCTTCCAGGAAAAGCATGCCCACACTGTCATCCCACCTCCACCGAATTTCACTGTCGGCACAACACAGGATGCTAAATGTTGTTCATGAGGCATTCGCCACAACCACACACGACCATCGGATCCCCACATGGTATAACGCGATTCATCACTCCACATCACGGATTTCCACTGTTCTAACGACTAGTTGCGCCTCTCCTTACACCGTGCTGGCCGGCGCTTCGCGGTTCGTTAGGTGATGTGGGGCTTATGGGCAGCCGCTCGTCCATGGTAACAGAGTCGTCGTACCTCACGTCGAACACTCATGCTGCTAGGATTACATCCTGATCTGGTTTGGAATTCCTGTGTGATGGTGGCGATCGCTGATTGCCGGTTCTCTCATACTACCCTATTCAACACTCGGCGGTCTCTGTCTGCCAACATGGACGCTCGGCCAGAATGTTTTGCGGTTGTACACGTCCCATTACGATTTCACTTTACTATCACATCGGCGACAGTGGACTTCGAGATGTTTAGGAGGGTGGATATCTCGCGCACTGACTTGTTACTCCTGTGGCACCCAATCACTTCACCACGTTCGAAGTCTGTAAGTTCCTTCGACCGACCCATTCTGCTGTCTCGTGCATTATGCTGCCTGTAGTGGTCCCTTGCTTGCCTCACCTCGCTGTAGATGGCACCACAGAGTGGCCTACTATGCGCAACACACATTTTGACTGGTGTCCGGATATTTTTGATCACATAGAGTATGTCTCAGAGGCATTTAACTTTAATCTCATTACTGCCTATCATGTCCATATGGTCATGCTTGCGGTGGAGTTGTCATTTAAGCGGGAAATCTTGACGGGAATTTATTTTTAAATGAATTATTATCCTGGTGTAATTCCCGCCGCCACTTTTGTATGTACCGTACATGGCAGTAAAGGAAGTGAAGGAACTGATAATGAGTTCAGTACAGGCAGATCCTTCGTTAGTCACCTAGCAAATAGTGTTGTCAACGGGACGAGACGGGACAGGCTTTTAAAAATTCGAGACGAGACGAGATTGACCATGTGTCATAAGAGAAACGAATATTTTCGAGACGAGACAGCATTTCCACGAGACTCCACGAGACGAGACAGGCCAAAGTCTCGTCTGGTGGGCAACACTACAAGCAAAGAAAAAAGATAATTACGTAAATTAAAAAAAAAAAACTTATAAAATTGTGTTGTAATTCAAATCTTGTAGAAGCTCATACCAGATAGATTTTTCATACATGCACAAACTGTTTAAATACAGATTTGAAAAAAAACAACTAAAAACTTTATTATTATATGAATAATTCATTTTAGTCTCATTCAATTCTAGGTTGTTTATCAAGTCAAACCACAGATTGATCCTACTGCAAACATTTCTTCCGTCACTTCCCCTTTCACAAGTAAGGTATGTATATCTTAGTAACTGCAATAGCTAGACATTACTCTTCTGTAAGGCTTGTTTACTAACGTATTAATCAGGTAAAAATATTAATAACAAAAACTTTACAAAATTTTAGCTGAATCTGTAGTGATTGCTGGCAGTCAATTGATGCCAAATGATTTGAAATAAATTAACAATATTATTAATATAATTTTTTAAATAACTTATCATTTATTGACAAAATGTCTTCAGTTAATTTACCTAAAATTTAAGAGTTTAACGCTAGATCATGTAATTTGACATTATTACTCTCACCATAATGTAATCGGCACTACATAAGAAACTGGATTAGTATTCAAATTGCCTGCTCTAAACAGATCTCTTACAGAGATGCATACATGTTAGCTTATTCATGAAATGTGGCATACGTAATTTCTAAATGGAATACAAATGGATTTTGATGGTACCAATTACGTTACTTTCAAATACATCCATTCCCGCTTTGTAGTTGAGGAATGAACATGTGTTTGTTCATTCAACTGGTCTGTATATTTGACCATTCCGCATCTTCTTATTTTTTAAAATTTATTTATTATTATTAAAGTAGGGTTACATTTAAGCTTACATTTTTTTTACATTGATTCCGAACTACAAAAACAGCTTTTTGCCCTACATGAATTAATATACAGTTATGCTACTTGTTTATAAGTATACATAAAATGGAATATTATAAATTTATATAATTGAAAAATATAAGAAATAGACTAAAATAGACATTTTTTGCAGCTACGTTTTATGAAGGAGGAAATGAGGTACAATAGGGACAGTGTCAGTATTCATAGATTAATGTCCTAATCTGTTGTTTAAAATTGGCCAAATTTCTCTCTTTTCTGCAATTTACAGGTAGTTGATTCCACGCTTTACTTGCCAGTGATGACAGGGATTTTGATCCGTATCTTGCCTTGTTACATTTTGGTACTCTGATACTGTTGGTGTTGTTGGATCGCAGATTGGGATAATGCATATTACTAGATATCATTACTTTGTCCTTTAATAAGTGGTGGTGCTTGTTAATTGCCTGGTGAATTTTTAGTAGAAATGCATATTTTCGTCTGGATTCCAGCGTGGGTAATTGGAGTTCTTCTCTGCTTGCACGTGAGGTCGTGTGCGCTGTATTTCTTATGCTACGAATAGCCCAAATTTGCATTTTCTCTAGTTTCGTGGTGTTATTTCTATTAATCCCATAAAGTACAGAGGAACAGTATTCAAGTAACGGCCTAATAAATGCTTTGTAGAACGCTAATTTGTGGGCAAGGTGTACATATTTGCAGACAAATTGAAACTGCTTGATTCTAGGTGCTGCGCGTGAACACATTCTTTTTACATGTTGTGAAAAGGATAAACTTTTATCTAGGTGCATACCGAGATATTTTAGAGATTCACATGGTTTTATATTGAAATTTCCTATTTTTACAATATGTATGTTGTCAATTAGCGTATTGTTATTATTTTCACTGGATAGTATTAATACTTGCGTCTTAGACTCGTTCACTTTCAACATGTTAGATTGATACCACTCAAGAACTTCTGGCATATTTTCCTCAATATTTGCAATTACTTTTTCTAATTTGCTTGACGCGCAGTACAGGAGACAGTCATCTGCGTACAAATATAATTCAAACCCAAATTCCCTGTCTGCGATGTCATTCACAAAGATGTTAAACAGTTTAGGACCTAGAATAGATCCCTGTGGTACACCGAAAGATACATTTAAACTGTTTGAAATCGAGTTGCCTACTTTTGTGTCGATACTCCTATTCCATAAATAACTTTCGATCCAGTTGCATGCAAGGGCAGAGAAATTAAATTGCTGATGTAATTTCTGTATTAATAAATTTGGTTGAACACTGTCGAATGCTTTACTGATGTCTAGAGAAATAATGCCAACGTATTGCTTTCCTTTACGATCTAATATATTTCTCCAATTATGTATCGGGCCTCCCCGATGGCGCAGTGGTAGCGTCGTCGCCTTGTAATCAAGGGGTCCCGGGTTCGATACCCGGTGGAGGCACAAGTGCTTCGGATCCCACTTTAAACTGTAGGTCCAGTCCCGATTAGCCTTACTGTGCATAAAGTGGACTTAAAACACTAAATCAATCAATCAATCCAATTATGTATCAGTTCATGCACGAGTAATTCTGTCGAGCGATTTTTTCTAAAAGCAAACTGTCTATCTGTTAGTAGATTGTTAGAATGTAAGTATTGTTCTAATTGCTTGTCTATTACCTTTTCAAGAATCCTGCTTAATGAGGAAGTAATTGATATGGGGCGATAATTATTAACTTGCGTCGGGGACCCCCCTTTAAATATAGGTGTGACCCTTGCGTGTTTCCAAGTGTTAGGAAATATTCCGCTTTTTAAGGATGAATTAATTATATCTGTGAGAGGTTCGACAATCCATGGGGCGAGTAGATATATTATGCGATTACTTATTTCATTGAAATCTGGACCTTTTCTGAGGTTAAGTTTTTGAAGAATTTTCATAACGTCATCACTTGAGACGGGCTTAAAACTGAAGCTGGTTTCTTGATATTTAGCGTCTTTTTCATCTTGTTTGTTACTTTCATTTTTCTTCGCCCTTAAATTGTTAGTGAATGTGTTGGATATTGACAAGCCGACGTTAGCAAAGTGGTCATTGAGGACGTTCGACACCCTCGCATCTTCCGTAATTGTTTCATTGTTATGTTCAATAGATGCGATGGATTGGCTTTTGCTATCATTTCCAGTTAAGAACCTGAAAATCTTGAATTTGTTATTGCCTGAATATTTATCGGAATAGATCTGCGTAAGGATATAATTTCTTCTTGCATCTTTAACTGTTTTTGTTACGTAGTTCCTTATAGTCTTATATTGTTCCCACGTGTAATTATTATTATTTGGACTACGTGCGCGCTTAAACATCCGGTTCTTGAGTGATATCAATCTAAGAAGACCGCCAGTGATCCAGGGACGCTTGTTGCCCCTATCACGAAACGTTTTTATTGGCGCATAGATATCCAGAGCTTCGGTTATTAAGGACTGCAAATATGTCACCTTATCGTTTATATCCGACATCATTGTTGTTTTGTGAAAGGATAGATAAAAACAATGTTCAACGAACTGTTGTTCAGGGAAATTTTTAAAAGAACGCTTAGTTACGAGTATTCTTGGAGATCTTTGTGGCCTTAGGTTAATTGAGGTATATATCAAAAAATGATCGCTTAAATCATGCATTACTACGGCGGATTTATCATGCAATTCTTTCTTGTTGGTAAAAATGTGATCTATAAGACTCTCACTCGTGTCGGTGACGTGTGTCGGCAGGCGAACGAGCTGCTTGTACCCCGCTGATTCCATCGTATCGAAAAATGCATTGTCCGCTGCAGTTGGTTTCATGACGTCATGATTTGTATCCCCAACGAGAACCGAAGCGTGGCAAGCCGGAAATGACTGCAAAATATTTTCTAGTTTTTCATTAAAAGTGACGGGGGCCTTGGGATGTCTATATACGCATCCTAGAATTAAAGGTTTGTCATTCTGTTTGAGTTTTAAAGACACCCACAATCCTTCAATGTCTACATCTGACACAGAATATATAAGTTCCGATATTACAGCTGTTTTTACGTAAACAATAATACCTCCCCCTTGCTTAGGATAGTCTCGATCAAGTCTGTACATTTTGAACCCTTCAATTTCAACATGTCTGTCTGGAATGGAATCATCGAGCCAAGTCTCTGTGATTGCAACGCAACTAACTAACTAACTCCCTAGCCTTCTTAAACCCGAAGGTTCATGGCTGCAGCAACACAGGCCTTCCATCTTTCCCTATCTTGAGCAAGATCTATATACTCTTTTCCATCCCTACCGATTTCCCTTAGGTCCATCTCAACGTTGTCCCTCCATCTTCGTCTTGGCCTTCCTACTGGTCTCTTACCATCAGGTTTCCCAACAAGAATCCTGTAAACTCCTCTATCTTCTCCCATTCGTGCCACATGGCCTGCCCACCTAAGTCTTCTTGATTTAATTATTCTAATAATATCTGGACATGAATACAAATTATGTAGTTCTAAATTATGTAACCTTCTCCACTCACCTGTCTCCTCATCCATTTTAGGTCCAAAGATTTTCCTAAGGATCTTATTTTCAAATACTCTCAATTTATGTTCCTCTTTCAATGTAAGGGACCAAGTTTCACACCCATATAATACTACAGGCAAAATTACTGTTTTGTATATTTTAACTTTTAGTTTCTTAGATATTAAACGAGAAGACAAAAGTTTATGAAGAGAGAAGTAACATGCATTTCCTGAATTAAGCCTACTTTTTATTTCCTCTTTAATATAATTTTCATTTGTTAATATTACTCCTAAGTATTTGAATTTGGAAACTGGTTCAAACGAGTTGTTATCAATAATTAGATTTTGATTATTACCTAACACTTGGTTTCGGCCTGTAAGCATATATTTAGTTTTCTCTTTGTTAACTTCCAAACCTATCTCTTTAGCAGTTTTAAAAAATATTTTAGCATTATTCTTAATTGTATTTACATCATCCCCCAGTAAGTCTACATCATCTGCATATGCTAACAACTGAGTCACACTATTTAATTTTAGTCCATCGTTAGTTTCTTTTACCTTCCTAACAGCATATTCTAAGGCAAAATTAAAGAGCAATGGAGATAATGCATCTCCTTGTTTTAACCCATCATGAATTGTAAATTTGTCAGACATATTAGTACCCACACGAATTTTACTTTCTGTTTCACTGGTGCATATTTTTATCATACTAACAAGCTTCTTAGGTATTCCAAACTCTACTAATATATTATATAATTTATCTCTTTTGACAGAATCATATGCTTTTTTGAAATCAATGAATAGCTGATGGACATTTTGATTATATTCCCACTTTTTTTCAAGTGTCTGTCTGATGTGAAAAATTTGATCTGTAGTTGATCTGTTACGTTTAAATCCACATTGATAATCACCTATAATTTCATTAGCATATGGGGTTAGTCTTTTGTTAAAATAATGTTAGATAATATTTTATATGTTGTTGAGAGTAGAGAAATTCCACGGTAATTATTGCAGTTCATTTTATCACCTTTTTTAAACACAGGAACAATTATGGATTCTTTCCACTGTTGAGGGATTTCTTCTTTATTCCATATTAAACAAATTAATTGCAACGCATGTGAAGTTTATTATATGTGAAGCTGCGATTTCATCTATTTTGTTCTTTATGCGGTTAATATTGATGTGGCCCACCGTGATATTATCTGTGTTTGCTGGGAAAGCAAGGTCTTCTCTACGTGCGGATACAAGTTTGCAAGGAATCTCCGGTTTGCCACGCTCAGCCTGTGAACGTCACGGGGGGTGGCGGCTCATTGCCAGGCGGGGAGGGAGAAAAACTATTTACAGCCCCAGCATTATGGTCTCGACCTTGGCCTCGGGGGGAAGGGAGAGAGTGGCCATTCTTGCAAATATCAGGGAACATCTTTCAGGGGTGTCCAACGAACTATCTGGCACTGACACTGCACGTTGACCTCTTGCCTTCCTACATTTGAAACAACGAAACTCATTATTAATAAAATGACTGAAAAAAAAATATATGTGAGACAAAATTAAATTATTTAAAGAAGAAATGTAAAACTAAAAAATATAAGATTCAGAAGCACATGATTGAAGTGAGTGAATGATTACGGTGGTTAATATGTGCAATGAGTGCCAACCGAGGGCAGAGTTTGTCATTTTCCATAATGGTTTAGGTCATCAAGGCTGTCTATTTTAACTGTGGCGTTGTTTTGAAGTGCCAGGATGTTGCCATCGGAAGTCCACACGCGTTGAAAAGTTCCACTATTTCTTACCTGGTGAAACAGCTGCAGGTTTTGCCGGGTGAGGTTTTCGTGATGGAAACGTGGGGGACGGAATCCTTCAGGATATTCTTCTTCTGAAGCACCAACCGACGAGTCCTGTAGGACACGAAACGCACGATCAGCGCCCTGCTCCTGCTTTGCATTGTACCATGGACATACATAAATCTGACAGGAGCGCGAGAATTCTAAGAACATGAAACATATCACTCCTAACTTAACAAAAATGTTAAATTGTTATCAGCAATGTAATTACGTCAGGAATAGTAAAACAGCCCTGAGAGCCAAAAAAAAAATCATACTAAAAAATGGCCTTTATGTACACGGATCCCTCTCAGTGGAGCAACAAGTGACATGTGAAAACAACAAGCGACATGTAACAAATGAAAACGTACATTCAGAGAAAAGTGTTAACTTTCATACCAAAGTAATACACACAGCTGCAGATGTCGTTTGTCGTTTGCTTGCCACTGGGCCAGGGATGATTCGTCAATAGTGTGTATCGTGTCCTCTCCATCTGCAATGATGTATTTCATCTTTAAAAATGTACTTTTCTTTCATTTCCGCTTAAATATCTGCTTAATGCTCAAACATACTCAATTGAAAGGAACATAACAACCACTCCTTCGCCGAATCAAACAAGGGTACGTAAGTCTCAGAGGAATTTAACTTTAATCACATTAGTGCCTATCATGTCCATATGGTCATGCTTGCGGTGGAGTTGTCATTTAAGCAGGAATTTATTTTTAAATGAATTATTATCCTGGTGTCATTCCTGCCACCACTGTTGATTGTACCGTACATGTTAGTAGAGGAAGTGGTGGAACTGATCTAATAAGTTCAGTACAAGCAGAACCGTCGTTAGTCACCAAGCAAAGAAATAGCCAACTACGTAAAATAGACAACAAACTTATACAATTGTGTTGTAAATGAAGTGTTGTAGAAACTCATACACCATTTTGTATACATGCATAAACTGTGTAAATAGACATTTGAAAAAACAAACTTAAAATGTGTCATTTTGTGATAGTTACAGTATGCAGTCAGTAGACAACGTTGATTTTGACGGTAGAGAATTTTGTATGTAATAAATATAAATTATATGAATAATTCATTTTAGTCTCATTCAATTCTAGGTTGTTTATCAAGTCAAACCACAGACTGATCCTACTGCAAACATTTCTTCCGTCAATTCCACTTTCCCAAGTAAGGTAAGTATTTCCTAGTAACTGCAATAGCTAGAACTTACTCTTCTGTAAGGTTTGTCTACTAACGTGTTAATCAGGCAGATGAAACAATTAATAACAAAACTTTACAATATTTTAGCTGAATCTGTAATGATTGCTGGCAGGTAATAGATGCGAAATGATTTGGAATAATTAATAATATTATTGATATAACGTTTTGTAATAACTAGGGCTCGGAAGTTGAGGAAAAATCCTTTTTATCTAGTGTCCAAGGACGAGGCCCAACATAATATATGCTCATTTTGGGTCTTTTTAGGCCAGAAAGAGGTGGGTTTTATTTGTCCTTTTTTGCCTTTTTTCTCGTTTTTTGGCGTAATGTTCCTTTTTTAGCCTTTTTTAGGTCTTTTACGGATTTTGTTTTGCAACGTCACCTTCTTTCGACTAGTTTTTTTACTGACAATTCTCAATTCGAATCATCATCAGTTCATCACCTCTTAAACATCCTTTCGGTAGTAAAAAAAAATAAAAGAAAGAAAGAAATATATTTGAACCATCCCTGAAACGAGAGAAAAACATTTTTGGACGACTAAAGCAGGTACGGTACAGTGTCTCTCAAAAGTTTTAGGACAACGACATTTTAAACTAGGCAACCCAATTTACACAAGGCGTTGGTGGGTTGCATGTAGAGTTAGGCTCAATTTCAGGGTTGCCACATGCACAATAAATGTTTATAAAATACGCGAAAGGAATAATATTGGAGAATGTATTAGATCGGTTCGAAATGCCTTTTGGCTTAGTTCAGAGCAAGGTAAAATCTTCCATGTAAGATCTTTGATTTTACCTGCGATAATACCACTAAAAACATGAATGTAATTTGAATATTTATAAGAATTATCCAAGTTTGTCCACTTCTCGGTTCGATGAAATGGAGATTTCGTAATTTAATATTTCCCCTCCCCCCATCGTTAATTCCAAACTGAATCATTCCGTTTCACACGGCGTGGACAATGAACACAATGGGATAGGTCTAAAACTTACGAAAATTTTCTGCCACCGGAAGGGTTTGAACCTACGACCATCAGATTGACAGTCCTGAACGGTAAACACTACCCTACAAGCTTTCGCTCCTGAAAGTAAGTAGAAGGAACTGACCAATGTGAAATGTAGATGCAACTCTCCTCCTACATATAATGTGCAAAAAATACTTGTTTGTAACAAAGAAAACGAAGGTAGTACGACTCGGCGAAAACATTTAATGGAGAATTGCACATGATGAAAACTTTTCATTCGATATTTGCGGAGGTATCCTTGCATTGGACTCGAGTGGGAAAAGGGGTAAAATTAGTATGTCCTGAATTGCCACAAATATAAATAGTTATTTCATTAATATTTGTCAATGTCTTTGAAGCAGTACACAATTATCGTTAGAGTATCATAATTCACGATCTTATACATGAAAATATCCCTTTGAATGTGTGTCAATTCATTTTGTTTTTATAAATTCCATATGCAGAGCAAGGTAGCCACTATACACTGCTATTACAAATAATATTACCATGCTCTCCACACGTAGTATGGAGGATCGAACCTGGGACCGCTAGCAGCCCAATCGGGAACTCTAACCACTACATCACGCCCTTACGTTCGATTGAAACAACAATTTTTAAGTATTCTGTCCCCTCAATTTTGTAAATGTTGTTGGGTACATGTAGTTGAACTTTTACTTTAATTTTGAATTGCTTTGTTGTAGTATAGCAGATATCTTCAAGAAATAATTTTCGAAGTGATAGAGAAAAACGAGAATATTGGTAGTTGCGAAAATGCGAGTTATTTCTTCTAACTTATTATTGTGATTAGACATTATTAATGGAAAATATCTAGAGGCTTGAACATTGCAGGACGATATTATTTTTATGTGATACTGCAACAGACAAAATGCTTGTTTACTGACGCAAGTGTCGTGTTCAGAACAGTCTTATGAAATGTAGTTGCTGTTGCGTAAGGTAACACGAAATAATTATACCGTTTGCGAACTACCAAATCTGCGCAACGTTTGACGTAAAGAGGCGGAAAATTTTATTCATAAAATCACTTCACATTTGACAGTATTAGTCAAGAGAGACTCGTGGGACACTGTGTTAAGGTGCTGGAGTAAATCCTTCTTATTTTTCTTCCTCGAAGAACAACACTTTTTAAAGTAGAGCAACAGTCGTTCTGCTCTTTCTTATTTCTTTTAAATTCTTCCACATTCCTTTAATTGGGTTAAAAATAAATAATAATATTGCTTGCATTTCTGTCATTGACGTAGACCAGGCCCATACGCAGGATTTCTTTGAGGGAGGGGCCAGACCCAAATTTATATATATATATATATATATATATATATATAAGGGAGAGGGGCTGATAGAGAGAGAGACAGATATTACAAAATAGTTCAAATAGTGCGAGCGCGATTGAAAAGTCATGATAATTCTATTTTTAGAAAATAATATATTTATAAATTAAATGTTGCGGACTAGGAATTATTATTACTACAATAAAGAACATGTCTAATTGTGAGTTAAGAAAAAGCAATAATAAAGAGACATTCTCGCATCATGATTGCAGTTCGAAAAAGTCAGGACAGGGATTGAAAGTAACGCAGTCCTGACTAAATCGCTGAATCGGACGTCTGGTAGCCTTGCATCAATGATTATAAAACTAAAACTACCCAATATTGAAGTCTGAAGACTTTTGCGCAAGAAACAGATTCATTTATGTAAGAAAAAAATTGAAATTTTTACACATTTCTAAAATCGACGATGTTATTTTCGTAGTTATTGATAGGTTCACATTTAAATAATTTTTCAGGATTCGAGGGGGGCATGCCCCCCCCCCCCCTGGGTACTGGACTGACGTAGACAGTGGGAGAGAAATTTTGGAGATTCTTTCTATTAAATTTATTATTTACATCCACCTTATGCTCAGATAGGTTTATTGACAATCGTGAACTTTTCGTTTAATAGATAATATTTGGTTTTAAACGACAGGAGAATATTGGTCAAATTTCGTTTCGTGCTCTTTTGAGAGAATATATACTTCTACAATAGCAATCGCGTTCGGAAACGGTGAAAAAAATGACTTGGTTTTCAAAGGCAGACAAGCTTGGTAGCGTAGCTTGCTCGCGTTCAAAGTGACTCACTCACGCTATTCAAGGCCGCTTGTTATCGCAAAACACTGTGCGTCGATGCACAGTGTCTGCACCCAGCAAGTTACAAGTGACCAGAGTCGAATTTGAAAGAGAATCTGAAGAATGATAGATTTTATCAGAGGCGGCTAGGTGGACACTATCTCAACATGCAATAGTTTAAGTCATAATTTCTGACAAACAAGAAATCTTATTGGATAAGTATTGGGATAGTAATACATGTAAGTAATAACAATGTAAACTCGAAGACAATCTGTATTCCATTTGTTTATATTGGCAAATTGGTCAACTGGAGTTTATTATAAGGAACTATTTCGTAGATGTTCATGTAACCGCTATAAAATTACAAATAAAGTATATTCACAAGCTTAGATATACTAACAACGAAGAAAAAAATTCAGAGTTAAATTTCAAATGCATGTGTATAGAATAATTCTAGAAGTACAGAGCTATATCAGAGTATTGAACATCTTTTTGCAGGATAATGTTTACAATATTCACGCGACAGAATAATTAAGAACTGTTGCTCCAAGGGAAACAAAGGGCGTAGTGTATTGGTTAGAGTTCTGGAAAGCATTGATTACGGTCCCAGGTTCGATCCTCCATACTAGGTGTTCTTTTTTAAATTCTCCTTTTATTATAAACAAGAGCATGGTAACATTATTAAAAAAATGAATTGACACACATTCAAAGGGATATTTTCATGTATAAGATCGTGAATTATGATACTCTAACGATAATTGTGTACTGCTTCAAAGACATTGACAAATATTAATGAAATAAATATTTATATTTTTGGCAATTCAGGACATACTAATTTTACCCCTTTTCCCACTCGAGTCCAATGCAAGGATACCTCCGCAAATATCGAATGAAAAGTTTTCATCATGTGCAATTCTCCATTAAATGTTTTCGCCGAGTCGTACTACCTTCGTTTTCTTTGTTACAAACAAGTATTTTTTGCACATTATATGTAGGAGGAGAGTTGCATCTACATTTCACATTGGTCAGTTCCTTCTACTTACTTTCAGGAGCGAAAGCTTGTAGGGTAGTGTTTACCGTTCAGGACTGTCAATCTGATGGTCGTAGGTTCAAATCCTTCCGGTGGCAGAAAATTTTCGTAAGTTTTAGACCTATCCCATTGTGTTCATTGTCCACGCCGTGTGAAACGGAATGATTCAGTTTGGAATTAACGATGGGGGAGGGGAAATATTAAATTACGAAATCTCCATTTCATCGAACCGAGAAGTGGACAAACTTGGATAATTCTTATAAATATTCAAATTACATTCATGTTTTTAGTGGTATTATCGCAGGTAAAATCAAAGATCTTACATGGAAGATTTTACCTTGCTCTGAACTAAGCCAAAAGGCATTTCGAACCGATCTAATACATTCTCCAATACATTTCAAAATGTTATTGAATGTATCATGTCGATAATTTGACCAATGCATCAATTCTTGACGCTGAGACGATATTTTCTGCAACTACCTCTTCTCTTCAGTCCCTTCTGTTCTTCTCTTCTCCTTCTCCTCTCCCCTCCTTCTGCTCGCTCTGTTTTTTTCTCATATCGACTTCCCTACTTTTCTCGCATCTTATCTCCGTCCCACTCATCTCCACTCCTCGTATCTCCTCTCCTGTCTTAGATTTCCGACTCCACTGCACTCTTCTCCTCTTCCTTTCGTTCTTCTCTTTTTCTCTCCTTTACTTTACTCTCCACTCCCCTCTTCTCGTCTCCTCTTCTCCTCTTCTCTCTTCTTTGCTCCATTTTCCTCATCTCTCCTAGAACGTTTTTCCATTCTCCTCACTACATCTCCTCTCCTCGTCTATCCTCTCTTTCTTCTCTCCTCTACTTTTCCTCTTCTCCTTTCGCTTTCTCTTTCTCCTCTCCTTTGTCACCTTTCGTTTTCTCTCACCTCTTTTCCTTTCTGTAGACTCATCAGAGATGAAATACTAGAAAACCTTTTTTTTCTTTCAGAAAGAATTTTGTCACTTGCAATATAATAGTGATATTTTTAATAATTTTATACAATATTACTTGTTTTTATTCCTTTCGCGTATTTTATAAACATTTATTGTGCATGTGGCAACCCTGAAATTGAGCCTAACTCTACATGCAACCCACCAACGCCTTGTGTAAATTGGGTTGCCTAGTTTAAAATGTCGTTGTCCTAAAACTTTTGAGAGACACTGTACAAGGTCCCAAAACCGTACTTGTCTGGAAGGTTGCGCTGTAAGTGGTAACTTTATCTTGGTTTGAAGCTTTCAGCACGGTGTATACGACCGACAGCATGGCGCCTGAAAAGAACTCAAGTGAGATAACGAGGTTCCGCGAATATTCATTAAATATGTAATTAGAACTAAAGTTATTAATTAATTTGGATCACATTTAAAAGTCCTCTTTTCCGCTTTTAGGTCTTTTTATAGGTATTTTTCTTTTGGCAATTAATAGATCATCAACTTCCGAGCCCTAGTAATAACTTATTCGTTATTGAAGACATTTCTAGAGTTAATGTAATTAAAATTTAAGAGTATGACGCTAGATCATGTAATTTGACCATATTACTCTCACATAATGTAATCGGCACTACATAAGAAAATGAATTCGTATTCAAATTTGCCTCCTCAACCAGATCTCTTACAGAGATACATGATAGCTTATTTATGATATTTGGCAAACCTAATTTCTTAATGGAATGCAAATGGATCTTGATGATACCTATTACGTTAGTTTCAATTGCACCCATTCCCGCCTGGTAGTTTAGGAACGAACAGGAGGTTGTTCATTCAACTGGTCCTATGTTTTACCATGACGCAACTACTTAATCATTATATTGCTGCATGGACATACATAAATCGGACAGCATTAAACATAACACTCCTAACCTAACAAAAATGTTAAATTACTATCAGCAATGCAATTTTGTCATAAATAGTAACGCAGTTCTGCGAGCTAAAAAAAACAAAAGAAACAACAAAATTGGATACTGAACAAACTCTTTACGTACACGGATCCCTCACACAGAAGCAACAAGTGACATGTGAAAACAACAAGCGACATGTGGCACTTGGAAGCGTACATTTAGGAAAAAATGCAAACTTTCATACCGAAGTAACACACAAAGCTGCACACATCGTTTCTCCCTTGCTTGACTCTGAGCCAGGGTTGATTCCTTAATAGCGTGGATCGTGTCGTCTCCATCTGGTTCTAGCTCTTGGGCAGTGAAAGCGTTTATATAACCTGGAGAGGCCTCCGTCGTTTGTCAATTTAGTCTGAAAATTCCTATGTACATAGCATACTTTTACTCTTCCTTGCATCATGCTGTGACGTCAGGCCTGTAACTAACCATATATGATATTATAAATATGTAAATAATATAATAAGGTTCTCACTGATGCATTCCCTCTTCAAAAATGTAATTCTCTTTCATTTCAGCTTAATTATCTGCTTAATTCTCAAATATACTCCATTGGAAGGAACATAACAACCACTCCCTCGCCGATTCCAACAAAGGTACGTAAGTCTAAGGCATTTAACCTTAATCTCATGACTGTCTATCATGTCCATATGGTCATGCTTGCGGTGGAGTTGTCATTTAAGCAGGAAATCTTAACGGGAGTTCATTTTTAAATTTCTTATTATCATGGTGTCATTCCTGCCGCCACTTTTGTTTGTACCGTACATGGTAGTAGACGAAGTGATGGAACTGATCTAATGTGTTCAGTAGAGGCAGAACCATCGTTAGTCACCAAGCAAAGAAATAGCAAACTACGTAAAATAAACAACAAACTTATACAATTGTGTTGTAAATGAAGTGTTGTAGAAACTCAAGCATCATTTTGTATACATGCATAAACTGTTTATATAAACAATTGAAAAAACAAACATAAATGTGTCCATTTTGTGATATTTACAGTATGTAGTCAGTAGACAACGTTGATTTTGACGGTAGAATTTTTTTTTATGTAATAAATGTAAATTATATGAATAATTCATTTTAGTATCATTCAATTCTAGGTTGTTTATCAAGTCAAACCACAGACTGATCCTACTGCAAACATTTCTTCCGTCAATTCCCCATTCACAAGTAAGGTATGTATTTCTTAGTAACTGCAATAGCTAGAAATTACTGTACTGTAAGGTGTGTCTATTAACGTGTTAATCAAGCAGAATAAACAATCAATAACTAAACTTTACAAAATTTTAGCTCAATCTCTAATAATTGCTGGCAGTCAATAAATGCCAAATCATTTGAAATAAATTAACAATATTATTAATATAACGTTTTGTAATAACTTATCAGTTATTGACAAAATTTCTTCAGTTAATGTACCTAAAATTTAATAGTATTACGCTAGATCATGTAATTTGACATTATTACTCTCACCATAATGTAATCGGCACTACATAAGAAAATGAATTAGTATTCAAATTGCCTGCTCTAAACAGAACTCTTACAGACACACATACATGTTACCTTATTTATAATATTTGACATCCGAAATTTCTAAATGGAATACAAATGGATTTTGATGGTACCAATTACGTCACTTTCAAACACATCCATTCCCGCTTGGTCCTTGAGGAAAGAAAAGGTGTTTGTTCATTCAACTGGTCTGTATATTGGACCATTCCGCATCTTCTTAATCAATGTATTGCTGCATGGACATACATAAATCTGACAGGAACGAGTGAATTCTGAGAGGATTAAACATAACACTCCTAACCTAACCAAAATGTTAAATACTATCAGCAATGTAATTACGTCATGAATAGTAACACAACTCTGCGAGATCAGGAAAAAAAAACATTTCAACGAAACACAACATTTATACTGATTTCTCATAACGAAACAACAAGTTACATGTGAAAACAACAAGCGACATGTGACACTTGGAAAGTTACATTCGAAAAAAGTTAACTTTCATACCAAAGTATTACACACAGCGGCACACGTCGTTTGTCGTTTGTTTGCCACTGGATCAGACTTGATTCATTAATAGTGTGGATCCTGTCGTCTCCATTTCATTCTCGCGCATGGGCAATGAATGCATTTTTTTTAACCTGGAGAAGCCTGCGTCGTTTGACAATTTGTTCTGAAAATTCCTAAGGACATAGCAAACTATTGAATTTTCTTGCATCTTGCTGTGACGTCAGGCCGGTACATAATTATGATACTATAATTATGTAAATAATGTAATAAGGTTCTCAATGATGCATTTCCTCTTTAAAAATGTACTTTTCTTTCATTTCAGCTTAAATATCTGCTTAATTCTCAAACATACTCAATTGGAAGGAACATAACAACCACTCCTTCGCCGATTCCAACAAGGGTACGTAAGTCTCAGAGGCATTTAACTTTAATCCCATTAATGCCTATCATGTCCATATGGTCATGCTTGCGGTGGAGTTGTCATTTAAGCGCGAAATCTTACGGGAATTTATTTTTAAATTTCTTATTATCCTGGTGTCATTCCTGCCGCCACTTTTGTTTGTACCGTATATGGCAGTATAGGAAGTGATGGAACTGATCTATTGAGTTCAGTACAGGCAGAACCGTCGTTAGTCACCAAGCAAAGAAAAAGGCCAACTACGTAAAATAAACAACAAACTTTAAAAATTGTGTTGTAAATCAAGTCTTGTAGAAGCTCATACCAGATAGATTTTTCATATATGCACAAACTTTTTAAATACAAATTTGAAAAAAAACAAGTAAAAACGTTATTTTTATATGAATAATTCATTTTAGTCTCATTCAATTGTAGGTTGTTTATCAACTCAAACCACAGACTGATCCTACTGCAAACATTTCTTCCGTCACTTCCCCTTTCACAAGTAAGGTATGTATTTCTTAGTAACTGCAATAGCTAGAGATTCATACCGAAATAATACACAAAGCTGCACACGTCGTTTGTCCCTTGCTTGACTCTGAGCCAGGGTTGATTCCTTAATAGCGTGGATCGTGTCGTCTCCATCTGGTTCTAACGCACGGGCAATGAAAGCGTTTATATAACCTGGAGAGGCCTGCGTCGTTTGTCAATTTGTTCTGAAAATTCCTATGCACATAGCATACTTTTACACTTTGTTGCATCTTGCTGTGACGTCAGGCCAGTAACTAACCATATGTGATATTATAAATATGTAAATAATATAATAAGGTTCTCACTGATGCATTCCCTTTTCAAAAATGTAATTCTCTTTCATTTCAGCTTAATTATCTGCTTAATTCTCAAATATACTCCATTGGAAGGAACATAACTACCACTCCCTCGCCGATTCCAACAAAGGTACGTAAGTCTAAGGCATTTAACCTTAATCTCATTACTGCCTATCATGTAAATATGGTCATGCTTGCGGTGGAGTTGTCATTTAAGCAGGAAATCTTAACGGGAGTTCATTTTTAAATTTCTTATTATTATGGTGTCATTCCTGCCGCCACTTTTGTTTGTACCGTACATGGTAGTAGACGAAGTGATGGAACTGATCTAATGTGTTCAGTAGAGGCAGAACCATCGTTAGTCACCAAGCAAAGAAATAGCAAACTACGTAAAATAAACAACAAACTTATACAATTGTGTTGTAAATGAAGTGTTGTAGAAACTCAAGCATCATTTTGTATACATGCATAAACTGTTTATATAAACAATTGAAAAAACAAACATAAATGTGTCCATTTTGTGATATTTACAGTATGTAGTCAGTAGACAACGTTGATTTTGACGGTAGAAATTTTTTTTATGTAATAAATGTAAATTATATGAATAATTCATTTTAGTCTCATTCAATTCTAGGTTGTTTATCAAGTCAAACCACAGACTGATCCTACTGCAAACATTTCTTCCGTCAATTCCCCATTCACAAGTAAGGTATGTATTTCTTAGTAACTGCAATAGCTAGAAATTACTGTACTGTAAGGTGTGTCTATTAACGTGTTAATCAAGCAGAATAAACAATCAATAACTAAACTTTACAAAATTTTAGCTCAATCTCTAATAATTGCTGGCAGTCAATAAATGCCAAATCATTTGAAATAAATTAACAATATTATTAATATAACGTTTTGTAATAACTTATCAGTTATTGACAAAATTTCTTCAGTTAATGTACCTAAAATTTAATAGTATTACGCTAGATCATGTAATTTGACATTATTACTCTCACCATAATGTAATCGGCACTACATAAGAAAATTAATTAGTATTCAAATTGCCTGCTCTAAACAGTTCTCTTACAGACACACATACATGTTACCTTATTTATAATATTTGACATCCGAAATTTCTAAATGGAATACAAATGGATTTTGATGGTACCAATTACGTCACTTTCAAACACATCCATTCCTGCTTGGTCCTTGAGGAAAGAAAAGGTGTTTGTTCATTCAACTGGTCTGTATATTGGACCATTCCGCATCTTCTTAATCAATGTATTGCTGCATGGACATACTTAAATCTGACAGGAACGAGTGAATTCTGAGAGGATTAAACATAACACTCCTAACCTAACCAAAATGTTAAATACTATCAGCAATGTAATTACGTCATGAATAGTAACACAACTCTGCGAGATCAGAAAAAAAAACATTTCAACGAAACACAACATTTATACTGATTTCTCATAACGAAACAACAAGTTACATGTGAAAACAACAAGCGACATGTGACACTTGGAAAGTTACATTCGAAAAAAGTTAACTTTCATACCAAAGTATTACACACAGCGGCACACGTCGTTTGTCGTTTGTTTGCCACTGGATCAGACTTGATTCATTAATAGTGTGGATCCTGTCGTCTCCATTTCATTCTCGCGCATGGGCAATGAATGCATTTTTTTTAACCTGGAGAAGCCTGCGTCGTTTGACAATTTGTTCTGAAAATTCCTAAGGACATAGCAAACTATTGAATTTTCTTGCATCTTGCTGTGACGTCAGGCCGGTACATAATTATGATACTATAATTATGTAAATAATGTAATAAGGTTCTCAATGATGCATTTCCTCTTTAAAAATGTACTTTTCTTTCATTTCAGCTTAAATATCTGCTTAATTCTCAAACATACTCAATTGGAAGGAACATAACAACCACTCCTTCGCCGATTCCAACAAGGGTACGTAAGTCTCAGAGGCATTTAACTTTAATCCCATTAATGCCTATCATGTCCATATGGTCATGCTTGCGGTGGAGTTGTCATTTAAGCGCGAAATCTTACGGGAATTTATTTTTAAATTTCTTATTATCCTGGTGTCATTCCTGCCGCCACTTTTGTTTGTACCGTATATGGCAGTATAGGAAGTGATGGAACTGATCTATTGAGTTCAATACAGGCAGAACCGTCGTTAGTCACCAAGCAAAGAAAAAGGCCAACTACGTAAAATAAACAACAAACTTTAAAAATTGTGTTGTAAATCAAGTCTTGTAGAAGCTCATACCAGATAGATTTTTCATACATGCACAAACTTTTTAAATACAAATTTGAAAAAAAACCAAGTAAAAACGTTATTATTATATGAATAATTCATTTTAGTCTCATTCAATTGTAGGTTGTTTATCAACTCAAACCACAGACTGATCCTACTGCAAACATTTCTTCCGTCACTTCCCCTTTCACAAGTAAGGTATGTATTTCTTAGTAACTGCAATAGCTAGAGATTCATATCGAAATAACACACAAAGCTACACACGTCGTTTGTCCCTTGCTTGACTCTGAGCCAGGGTTGATTCCTTAATAGCGTGGATCGTGTCGTCTCCATCTGGTTCTAACGCACGGGCAATGAAAACGTTTATATAACCTGTAGAGGCCTGCGTCGTTTGCCAATTTGGTCTGAAAATTCCTATGCACATAGCATACTTTTACACTTTGTTGCATCTTGCTGTGACGTCAGGCCAGTAACTAACCATATATGATATTATAAATATGTAAATAATATAATAAGGTTCTCACTGTTGCATTCCCTTTTCAAATATGTAATTCTCTTTCATTTCACCTTAATTATCTGCTTAATTCTCAAATATACTCCATTGGAAGGAACATAACTACCACTCCCTCGCCGATTCCAACAAAGGTACGTAAGTCTAAGGCATTTAACCTTAATCTCATTACTGCCTATCATGTCCATATGGTCATGCTTGCGGTGGAGTTGTCATTTAAGCAGAAAATCTTGACGGGAGTTCATTTTTAAATTTCTTATTATTATAGTGTCATTCCTGCCGCCACTTTTGTTTGTTTACCGTACATGGTAGTAGAGGAAGTGATGGCACTGATCTAATGAGTTCAGTAGAGGCATAACCATCGTAAGTCACCAAGCAAAGAAAAAAGCCAACTACGTAAAATAAACAACAAACTTATACAATTGTGTTGTAAATGAAGTGTTGTAGAAACTCCTACACCATTTTGTATACATGCATAAACTATTTATATTGACAATTGAAAAAACAAACTTAAAATGTGTCCATTTTGTGAAATTTACATATGCAGTCAGTAGACAACGTTGATTTTGACGGTAGAGAATTTTGTATGTAAGAAATATAAATTATATGAATAATTCATTTTAGTCTCATTCAAATCTAGGTTGTTTATCAACTCAAACCACAGACTGATCCTACTGCAAACATTTCTTCCGTCAATTCCCCTTTCACGAGTAAGGTATGTATTTCTTAGTAACTGCAATAGCTAGAAATTACTCTACTGTAAGGTTTGTCTACTAACGTGTAAATCAGGCAGAATAAACAATCAATAACAAAAATTTTACAATATTTTAACTGAATCTGTAGTAATTGCTTTCAGTCAATAGATGCCAAAGGATTTGGTATAAATTAACAATATTATTAATATAACTTTTTGTAATAACTTATTAGTTATTGACAAAATTTATTCAGTTAATGAAACTAAAATTTAAGAGTATAACGCTAGATCATGTAATTTGATATTATTGCTCTCACCATAATGTAATCGGCACTACATAGGAAAATTTAATCGTATTCAAATTTGCCTGCTCTAACCTGCTCTCTTACTGAGATACATGTTAACATATTTATGATATTTGACATACATAATTTCTAAATGCAATACAAATGGATCTTGATGGTAAAAATTTCGTGAGTTTCAAATTCATCCATTCCTGCTTGGTAGTTGAGGAACGAAGAAGTGTTCGTTCATTCAACTAGTCGTATGTTTGACCACTGCGCCGCTTCTTAATCATTATATTGCTGTATGGATATACATATATCTGACTGGCATGAGGATTTTTTACAGCTTTATACCTAACACTCTTAACCTAACAAAAATGTTAAATACTATCTCTGCGAGATAAAGTAAAACATTTCATAAGAAACACAACATTTATACTCATCCCTCACACAGAAACAACAAGTGATATGTTAAAACGACAAGCGACATGTGACACTTGGAAACGAACCTTCATAAAATAAATGCAAATATTCATATCGAAGTTACACACAAAGATGCACACGTCGTTTGTAGCTTTCTTGCCACTGGTCCAAGGCTGATTTATTAATAGCATGGATTGTGTCGTCTCCATCTCGTTCTAGCGCATCCGCAATGAATACATTTATATAACCTGGAGAGTCCTGCGTCGTTTGTCATTTTGGTCTGAAAATTCCTATGTACGTTCATAGCAAACCTTTACAGTGTGTTGCATCTTGCTGTGACGTCAAGCCGGTAACTAACCATGATACTATAATTATGTAAATTATGTAATAAGGTTCTCACTGATGCATTTCCTCTTTTCTTTCCTTTAAGCTTAATAATCTGCTTAATTCTCCAACATACCCCATTGGAAGGAACATAACAACCACTCCTTTGCCGATTCCAACAAAGGTATGTAAGTCTTAGAGGCAATTAATTTATTCTCATAACTGCCTAGCGTGTTTATTTTGGCGGGAATTTAATTAAATTTCTGCCAGTCAATGGCTATTTTAGCCACCTTTAGTGCCGCATTCTGAAAGTTTGACCTGGTTCATCGCAACTATTCTTATTTATTCAATATATGTTAACACACTCCGTCTAGATAAATTAGATGTATTCGATAAAATCTCATTTCTCGTGACATTATAGCATGATTTGATGTGTCACATAGCCTTTCGATTTAAAGTTTTTGATTTGAATTCAATATGGAGGCCTACAATATAGCGAACCTCAGCTTGACACACACAACTATGGTTTCCACTGGGCCTAACATGTTTCTCTCATGACAAATTGTACCCAGCATAACTCCTTTAGATTTTATAGGAGTGTTAGGAAGGGTTTAGAACCACTTTCTATAATGAGAAATTACCTATATTTTAAAGCTAAATGTATAAAAAACACAGAAAAGATTGCTTAATGTAGGTAAATGCAGTAATATGCAGAATACGCTACTGGCCCGCGTTATACCAAATTTACGCTGAATCAGAAACTTTTATTCACTATTAAAACTTTAGATGTTTTCTAGTAGGTCTATATCGTAAGTTCTATCTTTTAGTTTGGAACTCCTGTACTGGGCTCACTAGCAAATAGTGAATAAAAGATCCAACCTACTACTTTATTAGTAAAATAGTAAGGAAAGGGGAAAAGTATTTTATTTGTAGGCTATAGCTATAGTATATAAAAGAATCAATCTACTAATTTACACACGTCTTCACTTAACCTAAGTAATTAAAATATTAGTTTAGTTATTATATTTACTATTTGTAATGAGTCCTACACATGAATTTTAAAATAAAAGGCAGAACCCTCGTTCGTAACGAACAGAAAAAAAAGGTATAAAAAACTACGTATATAACCAACAAAGTTATACAAATATAATTGTGTTACAAACGAAGTCGTGGAGAAGCTTGTACATCTTATCGTGAAAATGAATAAACTATATAAAGAAATTATTGTAGGTCACATTTCAAAACAACTCGAAATGTGCCCTTTTTGGAAGTTTTACTGTATTCAGTCGGTAGACAACTTGACTGAACATTTACATTAACGACAAATAACTTCGAATGCCCTAAATATAAATTGTACACATAATTCATTTCAGTTTCATTAATTTCTAGGTTGGTTATCAAGATAAATCACCGACGGATCCTACTGTAAACATTTCTTCAGTCACTTCTCCTTTTTCAAGTAAGGTATGTATTTGTTAGTAACTGCAGTAGCTAGAAATTACTCTACTGTAAGGTTTGTTTACTAACATGATAACAAGACAGAATAAGCAATTCACTTCACAGAACTTTTTGATGAAAGCTATGGAGACGGTTTGTAATCAATATATGGCAGTGCTAATATGAAGTATTATTTATTATGATACTGGATATTTTGACATTATTATTAGTACATTTTTTGCAATAATGTATTAGTTAGTGACATATTTTGTTTAGCTAATTTAACTCAAGTTTAAAAGAACTAGATAAAATTATGTAATTTTATATTATTAATCTTACCCTGATATATTTAACACTAAATATTAAAATGTATTCCTGTTCAAATTAACATGGTATAACTAGCTCTTTTACGGAGAGATTTGTTATTTTGTTCATAGCATTTAGCATTTGTGACTTTTGAACAACTTCGCTTCTCATATTTTTTTTCTGAAAGCTTCTACAAACTTTGCAAACTTTTCTGCTTTCTTGCGTCTTACTCTGACGTCAAACAAATAACAAAGAAAATATGATAACTAAGTACATAGTGTAAAAATGTTTACATTGGTTAATATCCTTTCAATTGGGGGTTAGGCGTAGAGCTGACAACTCTGCACTGTAAAAAGACATGTCAAGAAACAGCAATATAAGGCCATGGATGTTCCCAAGGTAAAATATTCCGGAGGTAAAATAGTCCCCCGTTCGGATCTCCGGGTGGGGACTACTTTGGGAGGTCCCTGGACTAAGGATAAGATCTACATTAGGAATAAGGATATTAAATTAGGCACCTGGAATGTTCTGAGCCTTTACCGGCCTGGGGCATTTCAGTGTACAGTTAATGAGATAGTTAAGTATAAATTAGATGTAGTAGCTGTCCAGGAAGTTAGGTGGCCAGGAGAAGGGAATTGTAAAACCAAAAATTATACTTTTTTCTATGGTGGTACTGAAAATCATAATTTTGGAACAGGCTTTTTCATAAATAATAGAATTATCTCGGCTCTTAAAACAGTATAATTTATTAATGATAGGATATCATATGCAGTTTTACAGGGTAGGTGGTGTAAAATTATTTTAATAAACATACATGCACCAACGGAAGATAAAGATGATAATACTAAAGATGATTTTTATACAGAGTTAGAACAGGTCTTTGATAAATTTTCTCAGTATGATATGAAAATTCTGTTAGGTGACTGTAATGCACAGATTGGCAAAGAAGAGACATTTAAACCCACGATTGGTAAAGAAAGTTTTCATGAATTAAGTAATGATAATGGTATAAGATTGATTACTTTTGCAACCTCAAAGAATTTAATTGTGAAAAGTACCACTTTTAAACATAAAGATATCCATAAATATACCTGGTCTTCTCCAGATGGTAAAACTCATAATCAGATAGATCATATTCTCATTGATAAGAGAAGGCATACTAGTATAATTGACGTTCGTACACATAGAGGTGCTGACTGTGCCAGTGACCATTATTTAGTAATTGCTAAATTAAGAGAAAGACTCTCAGTGATAAATCATAAGCAACAAAATCTAAAAGTTCTAAAATTTGATACAGGAAAGTTTACTGATGAAATAATTAAGAAAGATTTCCAAATTAAACTGTCAAATAGATTTGATGTTTTGCAGGATTTAAATGATGATGAAAATATAAATGAAACAGACGTAAATAAGAATTGGGAGCACATACGTAATGCAATAGAATCAGCAGCTAAAGAAAGTATAGGATACCATAAACCGAGAAAAAGTAAGCCATGGTTTGATAATGAATGTCATAATCTAATAGAAATAAGAAATCAGGCTAGACTTAGGTGGTTAAATAACTCTGATGATACAAATCTAAACAATTATAATAGAATAAAGTGAGAAGTTAACCGCACGTTTAGAAGTAAAAAAAGAGATTACTTGAAAAGCAAAATTAACGAAATTGAAACAAACAGCAAAAACAAAAATATCAGAGATTTATATAAAGGTGTAAATGAATTTAGAAAGGGGTGGCAACCTAAAGTAAACTTGATAAAAGATAAAGACGGTGATTTTCTAGCTGACCCAAGCGATATTCTAAATAGATGGAAGAACTACTTTAATGACCTTTTAAATGTCCATGTAGGAGATAAATCAGAAGTAAATGAAGTCCACACAGCAGAACCTTTAGTTCCAGAACCTAACTTGACTGAAGTTAAAGATTCTATTAAAAGGCTAAAGAATAACAAAGCACCTGGCATTGATTTAATACCAGCTGAGTTAATTAAATATGGTGGAAATTCATTAATATGTCAAATTCATAAATTAATTTGTTTAATATGGAATAAAGAAGAAATCCCTCAACAGTGGAAAGAATCCATAATTGTTCCTGTGTTTAAAAAAGGTGATAAAATGAACTGCAATAATTACCGTGGAATTTCTCTACTCTCAACAACATATAAAATATTATCTAACATTCTTTTAACAAGACTAAGCCCATATGCTAATGAAATTATAGGTGATTATCAATGTGGATTTAAACGTAACAGATCAACTACAGATCAAATTTTTCACATCAGACAGACACTTGAAAAAAAGTGGGAATATAATCAAAATGTCCATCAGCTATTCATTGATTTCAAGAAAGCATATGATTCGGTAAAAAGAGATAAATTATATAATATATTAGTAGAGTTTGGAATACCTAAGAAGCTTGTTAGTATGATAAAAATATGCACCAGTGAAACAGAAAGTAAAATTCGTGTGGGTAATAATATGTCTGACAAATTTACAATTCATGATGGGTTAAAACAAGGAGATGCATTATCTCCATTGCTCTTTAATTTTGCCTTAGAATATGCTGTTAGGAAGGTAAAAGAAACTAAAGAAGGACTAAATTTAAATGGTGTGACTCAGTTGTTAGCATATGCAGATGATGTAGACTTACTGGGGGATGATGTGAATACAATAAAGAATAATGCTAAAATATTTTTCAAAACTGCTAAAGAGATAGGTTTGGAAGTTAACAAAGAGAAAACTAAATATATGCTTACAGGCCGAAACCAAGTGTTAGGTAATAATCAAAATCTAATTATTGATAACAACTCGTTTGAAACAGTTTCCAAATTCAAATACTTAGGAGTAATATTAACAAATGAAAATTATATTAAAGAGGAAATAAAAAGTAGGCTTAATTCAGGAAATGCATGTTACTTCTCTCTTCATAAACTTTTGTCTTCTCGTTTAATATCTAAGAAACTAAAAGTTAAAATATACAAAACAGTAATTTTGCCTGTAGTATTATATGGATGTGAAACTTGGTCCCTTACATTGAAAGAGGAACATAAATTGAGAGTATTTGAAAATAAGATCCTTAGGAAAATCTTTGGACCTAAAAGGGATGAGGAGACAGGTGAGTGGAGAAGGTTACATAATTTAGAACTACATAATTTATATTCATGTCCAGATATTATTAGAATAATTAAATCAAGAAGACTTAGGTGGGCAGGCCATGTGGCACGAATGGGAGAGGAAAGAGGAGTTTACAGGATTCTTGTTGGGAAACCTCATAGTAAGAGACCTGTAGGAAGGCCAAGACGAAGATGGAGGGACAACGTTGAGATGGACCTAAGGGAAATCGGTAGGGATGGAAAAGAGTATACAGAACTTGCTCAAGATAGGGAAAGATGGAAGGCCTGTGTTGCTGCAGCCATGAACCTTCGGGTTTAAGAAGGCTAGAGAGTTAGTTAGTTAGTTAGTTAATATCCTTTCAATATAAACTATGTACTTTCATTCATTTCAGCTTACTTATCTGATTAATTCTCAAACATACCCAATTGGAAGGAACGTAACAACCACTCGTTTGCCGATTCCAAAATCGGTACGTAAATCTTAGAAACTTCTATATCTAAAAAAGTCTAGCTTCCTCATATGGACGTGCATGGTGTGGTGACGTTATTTAGGCGGGAAATTTTGGTGCGAATTTAATTTTAATATTTCTATGATGGTGGTGTCATACATGAAGTCATGCCGAAGTTAATTTGTGTGTGGTCATAGAAAAAATCATGAAAGTCATCTATGTTTTAGTTACAATTATATGTATGCATGTATACTAATTAAATTTCAAATAATTTTGACAGTTTGACAGTTTATGGTACAATTAATCCTTGTCATACCCAAACTCACATTAACTCAGCAACTTTTATTCACTATAACAATTTAGATAAAGGAACCAATTTACTTTATTTGTGATTTGATTTGACTTGCTTTATTTTACTTCGCTTTTTGTGCCACTTTTGGCTAAGTTGCGAAGATGGGGATGAGTGATGATATGATGAAATTGATGAATGTACACTTACAAATATTCATGCTCAGGCCAGGATTCGAACCCGGAACCCCTGGCGTCGTAGCGCGATGTGCTAACCACTCCGCCACAGGAACCGGCACATTATTTGTGCATAGCAAATTAAAGAACAAAAGTGTTAATTTACTTACTTACTTTTACAGAATCCAGTCGCTAGAGAGCATTTACTGTTGTGCGAAATACACTATGTGCTATAATGCAATGTAGTCATATATTGGTTAAGTCAACAATTAACAAACACTGTTTGAAATGTTATCTTGATGTAATTTGATTGTTTTATTATGCATTACTGAAATGAGCTTATTACAGTAAACCCTCGTTAATCCGGTTTAATGAAAGTCCGGATTAACTGAAATAACCTAAAAGAACAGTAGAAAGAGCATTAAAACTCCGTTTATAGCAACAAAATACGTCTATTATGGTGTATTGAAATGGCATAGGTCCAAATACACTATACAGTACAGTACAAAGTCTGCGGGAAACAGAATTTCATCAGTGCTGAACTGCCTTTTAATTGGAAAGTTATCTTCTTGATACTTTGCATTCTGCTTTCTTATTATTTTGGCCTGTTGCTTGTCCGGATTTAGCTAAGTCCGGCTTATCGGGATCCGGATTAATGAGGTTTTACTGTAATTTCTAACCAGTCTGTACAATTTTATGGAACAATTCGTAAGGGACTCTAAACTACCACATGCATGCACGTGATCTGTTTCTTGCACGAACCATCGAATCTCCTAAGTTGGCTATTAATTGTTTTGACATATTTTTCTACATAATTCATTTCAGTATCATTAATTTCTAGGTTCTATATCAAGTTAAATCACCGACGAATCTTACTGCAAACATATCATCTGTCACTTCTCCTTTTCCAAGTAAGGTATGTATTTCTTAACTGCAATAGCTAGCAATTACTCTACTATAAGATTTGTCTAACTAGCATGATAATCAGACAAAATAATCAATCAATAGAAATAACTTTAGAGAATTTTAGATGAAGGAAATAAGGGATTCTTGTCATTCAATAGCAGACTGTGATAATATAAAGTATTATTTATGTATGGTATGGGATATTTTAACAATATTATTATTAAAATGTTTTGTAAATTAGTTGTTTGGCATGCTTTCTTCAGCTCATTTGACTTAAATTTAAGACCTCTACGCTAAATTATGTAATTTGATAGTATTACTCTTTCCATGATCTAAAGAACAATAAATATTAAAATGTATTTGTATTGAAATTTGCATGCCATAACTAGCGCTCTTGCCAAGAGATTGGCTACTTGTTTGACTTCTGAACAATTTCGTTCTTCACCTTGGTCTCAAAGCTCCTAGAAGATAAAAACTTTTCCTAAACTTTCGCACCTTGCTCTGACTTCACCCTAGTAATAAGCAAAATATGATAACTATGTAAATAGTGTAAAAATGTTTACATTGGTTAATATCCTTTCGATATAAACAATGTACTTTCATTCATTTCAGCTTACTTATCTGGTTAATTCTCAAATACACCCCATTGGAAGGAACATAACAACAACTCGTTTGCCAATTCCAATACCGGTACGTATGTCTAAATTTCTTTACATCTAAAATATAATAACTGCCTAGCGTGGTAACAGGTTTCAGTTATTATACATGCGAGACTCAGTCCTTACACTCTATCCCCTTATAGCTACATTGACACTAACTCAGCAAATTTTATGCACTAATAAAATTAGATGGTTTTGAATGTGTTGCAAGTTCTACCTTTGATTTTGGAACTCTTGTAGGCTTACTGGACACACTAAAAAATAGTAAATAAAATATCCAAATTACTACATCAGTAAAAAGTAAATAAAGGAGCCAAACTAATACTTAATTAGTAAATAGTAAATAGAAGAAACAGACTACTACTTATTTACTTTAACCTAAGTAATTAAATTGGTAGATTGGTTGCTTTATTTACTATTTTCTAACGAGATCAGTACAATATGGAAAGCAAAATGGAATGCAAAGCTCTTGCTATTTACAATAAATAAAGTAGATCCAATCTACGTAAAATAACCAACGAACGTATACAATTGTGTTATAAATGGAAGTCTTGGAAACTGCTTACACAAATGAATGCAAGTCAATTTTCTTTCTAAAAAATGCCTTATTTGTGATTTGTACAGTGTCCAATCAGAAGACAGCATTCACAGTTTTGCGATAGATATTATGTACGAACAACATAGTATGGCCATCTAGTAGTGAAGTCAATAATTAAAAATGTTTGAAATGCTCTTTATCTTCATGTTATTTGCTTGTTTTATTATTCATCACTGAAACGAGCTTATTAATTTCTAAGCACTCTGACGTGTTATATTATATACAATATGCATGCACATGATCTATTTTGTGCATGAACTTCGAATGTTGCAAATATATATTATTTTGACATATTTTTCTATAAAATTCATTTCAGAATCATTAATTTCTTTTTTACATATAAATTTAAATTACAGACGGATCCTACTGCAAACAGTTCTTCCGTCACTTCTCCTTTCGCAAGCATGGTATGTATTTCTTAGTAACTGCAATAGCTAGAAATTACTCTACTGTAAGGTTTGCCTACTAACGTGATAATCAGGCAGAATAAGCAATGAATAACAAGAACTTCGCAAAATTTTAGCTAAAAATAGTGATTGCTGGCAGTCAATAGATTCGAAATGATTTGGAATAAATTAACAATATTACTAACATAACTTTTTGTAATAACGTATTAGTTTTAATTTCTTCAGTTAATGCAACTAAAATTAAAGAGTATAATGCTAGATCATGTAATTTGTTATTACTCTCACCATAATGTAATCGGCACTATATATTAAAATGTATACGTGTAAAATTTGCCTGATCTAACCAGCTCTCTTACAGATATACATGTTACCTTTTTATGATTTTTGTGTATTTTAAGGGTGTATAAAATTAAGAAAATGAGGAGGGAATAGAGATATTTTCTTCTGAAAACAATTGAAGATGTTGATAAGTTAGTATAACTTGGAATGACTTTACAAAAGTATTTCACAATTTATTATCAAAATGTGAGGTGCGTGTACACAAAATCTCAGGAATATTATCTAAATATATCCAAGTGTAGATATGACATAATTACCATTACATAAACATGGTTACACAGCGGTGTACATAGTACTGAATTGTTTACAGAGAACTATAAGGTCTTTAGACATAATTTTACAAAGTAATTGCAGAGGTGGGAAGTATTAATTACCATTATTTTAAACAAAATATGAAAGCTGACAATTTTATATTAAGCAACAATCTAGATATGATCTGTGTTAGAGTGACCTTAAATAATAAGATATACTATATAATTATTGTGTATTTCATACCTTCCTCAGCAGTAGATGAGTATATGTATTTCTATAACTTATTCGAAAACCATGAAGAATTACAAGGTAACAATATTATTTTTATTGGTGATTTAAATTTATCATATATTGTAGATTCAAATTACAATCTGCAGACAGGAGGACCTTCATACGGAGCTTTAGATAATATTTTGATTCTCTATGACCTGCATTGTATTAATAACATATAAAATGAAAACAATTGAACACTTGATCAATTACAGTCAATACAGACGAAATACCTCTTGTAAAAGAAGATATACATAATCCGGCATCAATTGCAAGTGTGAATTAAACAAAAACAAAAACGTGAAGAACTAATCCAGTTGTAATGTTAAATTTTAAAAAAAGCAAATTTCCGCCGAATGGATGAATTGTTTCGAGACTCAAATTGGGAACCTAGCAGCATAAATAATGTAAATGACGCTGCAAAATATTTCAATGTTAAAGTTAACTCGGTTTGTAATTCTACAGTACCAACAAAGAGAATCCACTCAAACAGTAAAAATCCTCTCTAGTTTACCTGAGAAATTAAGGATATGTTAAGACTTAAAGAGTGTTACAGGAAACGAATGGAATGTGATAATGATAACGATAGAAGAATAAAGGGTAGAAATATAATATGAAACCAAGGTATGATGTACAGTAATTCAATATTACAAACTACGTAATCAAGAAATAGTAAATAGCTTTAATTCTTACTTTAAATCTGTTTATACTGATTATAAAAGTGCATATGAAATAACTGAGGAAGTTGAACTACAAGTATCTAATCCACTTTCAAATAATAGAATAATACAATATTGGGATGCGATAAAAGAAAATTAAAACCAAAAAAGACCAGTGGGCCAGATGGAATTCCTCCGCATATAATCAAAGCTTGTGCGGAGGTTTTCAAAACACCTTTATGTCTGATATATAAATTAATAATAAAGACGCAGAATGTTCCTAAGATAAGGAAATTATCAAGAGTCTGTCCTATTTTAAAAACAAATGAAAATACAAAAATAGAAAATTATAGGCCAATAGCTATAATATCTACACCAGCAAAAGTTTTGGAACAAATCTTGTATTCAAGAATATTTAAAGATGTTAAAATTTACATGCACAATATTCAACATGGTTTCTAACCATCTAAGTCTACCACAACAAATGTAGTAAATTTTGTGCAAAATGTTTTTGATGCAGTTTATTGTCTATCAATGGTGCATACAATTTATATCGACTTTGCAAAAGCGTTTGACAAAATGAACCACAACATTCTTTTGCGTAAATTATCAAGTTTTGTTTTAACGACTAATTTCTTAAATTTAATGAAATTATATCTACAAGGAAGGAAGCAATATGTATCATACAAACAATCTACATCTGCCGAGTATATAGTGATTACAGGTGTTTCTCAAGGATAAAATCTTCGACCTCTGTTATTCAACTTGTTTGCGAGTGATTTACCGTCTCAAGTTAAGAACTCTAACTGTATTATATATGCAGACGATATAAATCTATACAAACAAATTGACAACCGAGAGGATTCGTTATAACTTCAAACAGAACTAGATTCATTATATGAATGGAGTTTTGTGAACGACCTCAGTTTTAATATAAACAAATGTTGTTTCATGCAGTTGACTAGTAAGAGGTTTACTTCTCAATACACCTATTCTGTTAATGGTCAAGTAGTTCCACAAGTAGTAGTTAAAGACCTTGGTGTTCATTTAGATTCTGACCTCACTTTTAAACAACATGTTATGACAAACTTTGTCATAAGCGACATTCTGCTGTGAATTAATTTGCCATTTACTCAAGTGAGTATTTGTAAGATATTTGATTCAGGACTGCCAACCTCAAATTGCTTATTTAGCGTAACAAGTTACCTAATTTATTGTTTGCACGTGAGATGGCAGCACTAGGCGGCAATACATTTGAAGTTCTTTTGTAATACCACTGGTACTCAATAGATGTCCTCGGTTAACACTTTGTAAAGAAATAGTCTTCTTTCTTATTTTTTTTTTATTCGTTTAGTTATATAAATACTCTTGTAAATTATAATTTAATTAAGTAATGACATTATGCAAATTGTACTATTAATACGAAATCATCTGGGATTTATGCATTCATCTTGGGAAGAATGAATGTGCATATGATCTGAGGTGTAGAGTACGGCAGGATCGGATTGTTTGGAAAACCCGGAATGGAGGACAGAACGAAAAGGATTCTGGTGGAAAGAGGAGAAAAAATGGACGAGTAAATTGGACATTATGATGGAAATCGAGGGATATCCGCTCAATCATAAACGTACGAGTTGATCTAAATAGAAAGATTGGAGCACGAAAGATGTTGTTTTGCCGATTTGATGATAATATGAAGCCGATGGACGCTTTTACGAAGGATAAGTGAATTTTCTTTTCGGCTTACAGGAATTGATGGTTGATATGCACAGTGACTATGTAATTACGTAAAATTCTTTATATTTAAGTGACTACCAGATGCTGATGTAAGGATAATTGAGAAAACCACCAATCATCGCATTCTGTATTATGCTAGCATTCGTGTGCAACGGGTTATGGCCATAACATATTCGCGTTAACGCAATACCGCAAAACGTGGTCGGTAACAAAGGATTCTAAGAATAGCTATGTGAAAAAATATCGTTGACTAGTCATAATAAACATTTATGAACAACATAGGTAATCTATTCATATTGTCTGTAAAAGAGTATTGATTTCTCATTCATTGGCTTGTATGTAGCGCAAAGGCGTAATTAGGTCAAGGTCACGTGACGCATGATATCATATGATTTAGCTCTTATCAAAGTAGATGTTGAAATCTCAGTAAAATTCGTTGTTTATGTGACCAACGTCTCATTTAAAAACAAAAGTCTAATGATAAGTTCATTTTGAATTCCGGCTGATGTTTATTATTTTTATTACGCATCCATATCTGTAAGAGATGCATAGAGTCGGGAAAGATTGAATAAAAGGTACACCGCCATCCTTTGAGTGATATTAAAGTGTTGTCTGTCACAGATCGGTGTACTTCTAGAAAGTTTTGAGCAGGGTCAATTTAATTGTTTCATACCGACACGAGTAAAAATGTAGTAGTTGTTATTAACATATGGCCTTTGTTCAGCGTTAATTAATAATTGTGAACCTTAATATACGAATTCTTTATCATGTTAATTGGTGAATAAAGTTCCTATTGTTAACTCGCGGTGTTGCAATTTAACCCAAAGGGTACCTCAGTGTGTAGAACATATTAGCATTTTGTGTACTAATACCAGTTTCTTTCCAGAAGGGGAGAAGCCCACCTCCCACTTTTCATCCTGAGATATGTCAGTAATAATTGAATTATGAGGATATCTAGGGGCATACATTACTGTTAAGTTGTTAACCAGTACTACCTTGAAATGGTGTTCTCAATCATCGGAATGATAGTTCCATGGTAATTTCAAGGGAATCTAGTATGGTGGCATAGGCCTTAAGTAAAGTTCTAGTTTCATCTCTCGCGGGAATTGTCAGTGGTTTTGATCCCAGGTGGCATACCAGTTTAGTATAACCTGTCACTTTGAGAAATGAAATTTCGAAGCACGAGATTCGTACGAATAATCAGGGGATTATTTGAGTTTGGTCTAATTCAGCATATAGGGTGTGCGTAAAAAGGGGGTACATTTTAGTTAAATGAGAAAGTCGGATAGTGTTATGAAATTTGTTAACTAACAACTTGAAGACTTAATCAGGTGTGGCTTAACTTAACGTACAGGGTGTACCTAAAGGAAAGGTATAGTTTGTTAATAAATAAATGAAAGACTTTGTGATTTATTGTGGAAGTTAGGCTCCACTTTACCTATAGCGAGCGTTTATTCGACAACGAAAGGTGGTTTCCGTGGGAAGTTTATTAAATTTATTTGGAATCACATTATATGAATATAAGTTTCACTTGTGGCCCTCCAGTCATGGCTTCTAGCGCTACTGGTGAGACGTACAAGAACAGATTGAATGGTTTAAGAATTTAGTTGGGATTTTCGGGCAAGGTTGAAATATTAGTTGGTGGTTCTTATCGCGTGGTGGAATGTAGGGAAGACCCCTCCACTGGCGAATACGTCTCTTATAAGATTATGAGACTCAGTGGCTGAGTGGCTACAGTTGTAACTTAAAAAAAAATATTGAAATTTGATTTTTTTTATATAATTTTCTTTGACTAGTAAAATGGGTACTGAGAAGGAACCAGTAACTCTTGAAGCCCTCTTTGCTCTAGTTATGCAGAGCAAGAAAGAGACTCAAGAGAACTTTGAAAAATCAAACGAATCGCTCAGGTCTGAGTTACAAGCGAGTCATGAAAAGACTACAGAGCTACTCAGATCTGACCTGGCACAAATGCAAAGAGATACCGCGGATCACATTTCAAAGCTGAAATCTGAAACTGAAGAACTTCGGCGTTGCGTATCCCATTATCGCGTGGAGTGTATGACCAGGGCAGAGGCGGTAGAGAAAAAATATGATGCATTATCTAGCAGACTAGATGATGAGGTACAGGGTGTTCATGAAGTTTTGGATCGAATGAAAATAGGGCAGATGGAACAGTTTGAGATCTTTAAGGGTCAGATAGATGAGAAGTTCAGAGATAGAGTACAGGATAGTAAAGGGGAAATAGTACCGGTGGCGCTGCAAACGCGGGAAGAGGTTGATAAGCTAGTAGATCGCGTGAAGTCTGAGAGGGTCGAACCTTCTTCATCTCAATTGTTTGTTCAGGAAGCTGCAACCCAGTGTGGGGTGAAAAGTAATCTGGGTGGTGACATGGTGTCGACAGAAATACTTTCTACCCTCAAATCATTAGATATGTCGATGGGAAAATTCAATCACATGATCACTTGTTTAGAAGATAGACGTTCTTTGGGGACGAATCATGATACAGTTGAAAATGAAAGGTATCTTTTGAAAGGGGGTTTGATCTCCCGAAAACGTGCGGTTGATAAGGCAACTTCGACGGAGGATTCGGATGCTGAGGTTAACCATGTTATGTTCAAACTTGGCTCTCACCAAGCGAGGGGGGAAACAAGTAGAGATTCTTCGAGTAGTAACGTGGAAATAGGGGAAGGGGCTTCTTCTAGTAGTAAAAGGAGATCTATGAAATCCCGCCACAGAAAATCTTTGAAGCATAAGGATAAGGTAGACCTACGAGAGGGTTGTGATCAGGATAATTCAGGTGTTCGAGAGGTTCGTCGTTCGTCACCCAGGAATGTAGTTCAGGTTAAACCGCAAGACTTACTGAAGTTTCCTAAATTCAATGGTATTATCACAGATGTCACTCCAACCGAGTTCTTAGAAAAGGTCGAGGAACTTTTGAGTTTGTACAATTTAGACGAAAATGAGTATCTCAATTATGTCCCAAAATTATTGCTAGATAGTGCTAAAGTATGGTACAATGGAAGAAAGGCTGACCTTCTTTCATACAAGCACTTTAAGGAGGAGTTTATTGGCCATTATGAAAGTTCGAGATGGCGTAGCTCTTGCCTAGCTAAGATCTTGAATTCCCCTTATGTTCGTTCTTCAGAGGAGAGTGTCTTGCAATTCTTCTCTAAGAACTCTAAATTACTTAGATCAATTCAACCTAATGCAGAGGAGACACAAATCATTGCTCAGCTCAGTACATTATTACCGTACAAATTGAGAGAACACTTTGTAATGGCTGACCTTTCTTCATTCTCAGATGCGATCCATGCAATCGAGAATTTCGAATCCTTAAAAGAGGTAAATTTGAAAAGGGAGCCGAATCCTTTCTCCAAGCCAAAGAGCAACAAGGTAGGGGTAAATAAGGTGTCTATAAATTCTCAGGATGCTGATGCTTTTCTTAAGTGTGAATCTCAAATTCAGAAAAGGTCACCGTTGGCGGTCAGGAAAGATGGGCGGACTAGTCCAAAGTCAAAAATGTTTCGATCTAGTACTACCTTCATTCCTGAGAACTCGTGGCAGGGAAACGAAGCAGATCTCACATCGTAGGGGGTGATGTGGGTGATCATAAAAGTAATCCTCCTGTAAATACCAGCTCGTCCGTAAATAGGGGTGCGAGGGGTTCTGGGATTGACTTGTCTGGACCCATGTTGGAAGACAAACAGTTCATTGGTGACAGCATGTTTGTCAGATTAGCACAAAAGTTTGGTGATCATCAAGTCAGTATTGATGAGGACGGTAACCGACGAATCGGTTTGTCAGTGAGTGGTCAAACTTCTGAACAATTAAAGGCACGTATAAGGTCCGCTCCTAGATTGGCAGATTCTGTTGTGGTCATGATAGGCACAAATGATATTTTAAAATTTAGGCCTGGTGATGAAATTAAAAGAAATTTGAAGGAGATTGTTGATCTTTTAAAGGAAAGAGTTAAGGATATTACACTTCTTTGTCTTCCACCCATTCCAAAAGTTATGAAATCTAAAGATAGTATTGTCTGGCGTAAATGGCACGAAATTAACGAGTTCATTCGCTCTCTTAAGGAGGGTGATATTGTCAAGGTACATGACCTGAGTCCGTTGTTTCTGATAGATAATGCTAATATTCGTGAGGAGCTGTTTGAAAGTTTCTTAGGCAATCCTTCTCATAGGAGAATAGATAAAGTGCACTGGAACCGATATGGCATGTTACTAGCGCTGGAGTATCTGAGACAAGTAGGGGTCTTACAGAATTTAGGTAGGAATCAACCTAATCGTGAAGCTCAACGCGTAGTGGAGTCAGGTGTCCAGTATGAGGGTGTGCAATCCCGGGAGTCAGTTGTTAGTAGAGGTTCGGAAAACGTCAGGGGAACTTTCGTCCATGCGCAGGAGGTGGGAGTACAGTAACCATTCCTGCCATTCGATTTGTAAATATGTACAATAGTGATTCTGATTCAGATTTTTATGATCAGATTAGTTCTAAAATACCGATTAATGTAGATTTTCATAATAAAGGTTCTGCCCTGATAAAAGTAAAAATTCTTGATAGGGAATTTACCGCACTCTGTGATAGTGGGGCTGAACTGAGCTTGCTGTCCTATGATGCGTGGAGAGAATTGTCTTCCATTATTTCTAGGCCAAGATTGGAGCCTGCTTCACACATCAGGTTGTTTGATTATACTGGAACTAAATCAAAAGCAGTAGATGGAATCACTAAGTTAATGATTAGTTTAGGTGGGCATGACGTATTTGTTCAATTAGTGGTGGTAAGGAGTTTAAGTGTACCTTTGTTGTTGGGTTTAGATGTTATCTACAAAATTCACGGTGAGCTAAATTTTGATTTAAATGCCTTTTTTTATAATACACCCAATGGTAAGGTTTTCCTGAGGTTTACTCCACTAGAACAGGTCGATCCAAGTCCTCAAGATTTAAGTATAAGAGAAGTTTGTTGTTCACAAGACTCCTCGAGCAAATGTTTTTCTGAATTCGGCGACCAAATTAAACGATCCTTAGTTCTAGACGAATCTCATTCTTCGCAATTAATTGCAATGTTACAAGAGTTTCAAGACATGTTTACCGAAGTACCGGGTTTATGCAAGGAATATGTGCATAGGATGGAGCTAGACACGAACGAACCCATTGTACGAAAAAACTATCCCATTCCATATGCGTATCGTGCAAAGGTAAAGGAACAGCTGAATCAGATGCTTGAATGGAACGTAATAGAACTTTCTGATTCAGAATACCATTCACCTTTGCTGGTTGTTCCAAAACCCGATGGTGCTATCAGGTTATGTGTTGATCTGAAAAACATCAATCAGCATGTCAAACTCAAGCAACTTGCACCGCTGAAGATTAACGAGTTACTGACATCATTCCAGGGGTGCAAATACTTCACATCCCTTGATTTGGCAAATGCCTATTGGCAGGTTCCTCTCGATCCAGACAGTAGAAAATTTACGGCCTTTTCGTTTGATGGGATATTATACCAGTTCAAGAGAGTGGTATTTGGGTCAGTTAATGGGACTTCAGTGTTTGTCGATGTGATGAACCGTGTTCTTGGATCCTTTAGCGACTTCACTGTTGTATATGTCGATGACATAATCATTAAATCCCAAGATTTCGAGTCCCATCTTGAACATGTAAGGTTAGTGCTGTCCAGATTGAAACGTGCAGGATTTACATTGAAAGTGGAAAAGTGCAAATTTGTGGTGCAAGAGTTAAAGTTTCTTGGCCATGTCATATCCACTCAAGGCTATCATAAAGATCCAGCCTATGTGGTAAGCATAGAACAATTACCAAAGCCGGAGAACCTAAAACAATTACAGAGGGTTCTGGGTTGCTTCAATTGGTTGAGCAAGTATATTCGTAACTATTCAATGTTGGCACACCCCCTTTATGAACTTCTCAAACAGAAAAGTAAGTGGAAATGGAGTGTTGAAGCAGATGTTGCTTTTAAAGAATTAAAAGAGGTAGTCAAAAGGGAGGTTACTTTGTTTTATCCGGACTTTGAGAAAAAATTTTACATTCAGACCGATGCATCTTTGGTGGGGATAGGGGGTTTCTGCTATCAGATGGTAGATGAACATATCAGACCCCTGGGGTTTGTAAGCAGTTTGCTGAAATCGTACGAAAAATCTTATACTTCGACTGAGATAGAAGTTTTGGCCATACTCTTTACGATATCAAAATTCTCCTCCTTTCTCAAAGGAAGGCAGTTTATAGTAATCACTGACCACAAGGCACTTACCTGGCTCGAGACCGCTCATACCTGGAACGCCAGACTCACCCGATGGTTTATACAGATACAAGAATATTCTTTTGTGGTGCAGTACTGTAAGGGATCAGAAAACGTTGTGGCTGATACTCTTAGTCATAGTTTTCCTGGTGTGACCCTCTCAGAGTTTAACGTTAATTGTTCAGGTGCTCAGTCCTTAGGTAGCTTAAACTTAACCAAGGAGGAATTGGTTTCGGCGCAAAGGGAAGATCCCTACCTGAAAGAAATTATCTGTCACGTATTGGGAGAGGTACAGTCCAGTGTGTCTCGCTCAAGGTCTTGGGGCCAAACTTATGTTGTAGAGAACGAAATTTTATATATATCAAGGATTTTCATGATCCGAGTAAATTGAGGATTTGTGTACCAATAAATTTGATCGGTAGGATCTTAATACATTGTCATTATAACTCGGGACATTTCGGCGTAGCTAAAACTCTCGCTCTGATTTTCAAAAGTTTTCATTGGAAGAACATGAAGAATGACATCAAAGATTTTGTCAGGGACTGTGATGTTTGCGAAAGAACGAAACCCAATAAGCATCCGTCAAAATTTGTTTCAAGGTCTCATATAATTGATAGACCAGGTGGAACTTTGTTTTTGGACTTACAAGGACCGTTCGCGTCGGGGCCTAAAAGGAAAGATTCTTGTTCACGGTTTTGGATGCCGAATCCAGATACTTAGTTGCTTATCCAGTTGTAAATAGTAATGCTCAAACTGTCCTCGCGAAATTGATAAAAATTTATTTTGTTCATCTTAGCATACCTATGCAGGTGTTTACAGATAACGGACCACAATTTAGGTCAAAGTTGTTTCAGGAGGCGATGGAGAAGCGGGGAGTAAAGGTTGCATATACTCCAACATATCATCCTTCCTCAAATATGGTAGAACGTTACCATAGTGAACTAAATAGGCTTATGAGGGTCTTATGTTTCGATAATCATGCGAAATGGCCTGAGAGAATTGAGCAAGCTCTCTTCCTTTTGAATAATTCAGTATCGTCGCAAACAGGTTTCACTCCTGCTGAACTGAGACTGAATGTGAGTAGAAAACTTGTAGACTTTCATTCTATACTTAACGATGTTGGGAATGGCACTTGGGATTCAAAATTGCTGATGGCAAGTTGATCGAGTTCTTCTAAAAGACGAAATAAGCTGAATCAAATCAATGAGAGAAGATTCAACAGACCAGCTATTAAAATGGGGAATTTAGTCTTTGTTAAAAACCATCAACTTGGCAACTTGAGTGACAAGGTTATAAAAAAGTATTGTGAACTTTACTTAGGAGCGTACTTATGTATAAAAAATACCAGTGATTCTACGTTAAATTTGGTAGATTGCTTAACTGGAGAAATATTGGAAAATCATTCCATTGAAAATTGTAAAGTGTAGAGTTGCACTGAGGAGAAATTAAAATATTGGTTGCAGAAGGTTATGGCTATGGGATTGGATATTATTACAGATATTAAGCCTAATCTTTTAGACTTGTGCAAAACTGATCATTCTAATAAAAATGTAGTTCAGTTGTAAGGGTTAGTGGCGAAGGAAGGTTCGTGATTGCGACGGCCATGTGAGTTTATGCCAGCGGCGGACAGTCTTGTCAACTGGGCATAATCTTACGACAGGTCAACATATGACTGAAGGGGTTATTCAGGAGTCAGTATCTATATTGAGGTACTTCAGGAAAGGGTGACAAGTGCGAGCTTGGGCTTCTTACTCTTTGGTAGAAGGCATGCAACTTTATCTCGTAGCAAGATCAGATTCGTGTAAATAATGTATATTATAATTCATAATTACCTATTATGTAAATCTTGTGCAGTATGTCTAATGTCTATGTGTGTACTTTGAAGTGAGATGTTTGTAAGGTGTTGAATTTCAAGAAGAGATGTTAGTGTAATGGGTTCAGCCCTTGTTGGGCGCCATTTATGACAAACTTTGTCATAAGCGACATTCTGCTGTGAATTAATTTGCCATTTACTCAAGTGAGTATTTGTAAGATATTTGATTCAGGACTGCCAACCTCAAATTGCTTATTTAGCGTAACAAGTTACCTAATTTATTGTTTGCACGTGAGATGGCAGCACTAGGCGGCAATACATTTGAAGTTCTTTTGTAATACCACTGGTACTCAATAGATGTCCTCGGTTGACACTTTGTAAAGAAATAGTCTTCTATCTTATTTTTTTTATTCGTTTAGTTATATAAATACTCTTGTAAATTATAATTTAATTAAGTAATGACATTATGCAAATTGTACTATTAATACGAAATCATCTGGGATTTATGCATTCATCTTGGGAAGAATGAATGTGCATATGATCTGAGGTGTAGAGTACGGCAGGATCGGATTGTTTGGAAAACCCGGAATGGAGGACAGAACGAAAAGGATTCTGGTGGAAAGAGGAGAAAAAATGGACGAGTAAATTGGACATTATGATGGAAATCGAGGGATATCCGCTCAATCATAAACGTACGAGTTGATCTAAATAGAAAGATTGGAGCACGAAAGATGTTGTTTTGCCGATTTGATGATAATATGAAGCCGATGGACGCTTTTACGAAGGATAAGTGAATTTTCTTTTCGGCTTACAGGAATTGATGGTTGATATGCACAGTGACTATGTAATTACGTAAAATTCTTTATATTTAAGTGACTACCAGATGCTGATGTAAGGATAATTGAGAAAACCACCAATCATCGCATTCTGTATTATGCTAGCATTCGTGTGCAACGGGTTATGGCCATAACATATTCGCGTTAACGCAATACCGCAAAACGTGGTCGGTAACAAAGGATTCTAAGAATAGCTATGTGAAAAAATATCGTTGACTAGTCATAATAAACATTTATGAACAACATAGGTAATCTATTCATATTGTCTGTAAAAGAGTATTGATTTCTCATTCATTGGCTTGTATGTAGCGCAAAGGCGTAATTAGGTCAAGGTCACGTGACGCATGATATCATATGATTTAGCTCTTATCAAAGTAGATGTTGAAATCTCAGTAAAATTCGTTGTTTATGTGACCAACGTCTCATTTAAAAACAAAAGTCTAATGATAAGTTCATTTTGAATTCCGGCTGATGTTTATTATTTTTATTACGCATCCATATCTGTAAGAGATGCATAGAGTCGGGAAAGATTGAATAAAAGGTACACCGCCATCCTTTGAGTGATATTAAAGTGTTGTCTGTCACAGATCGGTGTACTTCTAGAAAGTTTTGAGCAGGGTCAATTTAATTGTTTCATACCGACACGAGTAAAAATGTAGTAGTTGTTATTAACATATGGCCTTTGTTCAGCGTTAATTAATAATTGTGAACCTTAATATATGAATTCTTTATCATGTTAATTGGTGAATAAAGTTCCTATTGTTAACTCGCGGTGTTGCAATTTAACCCAAAGGGTACCTCAGTGTGTAGAACATATTAGCATTTTGTGTACTAATACCAGTTTCTTTCCAGAAGGGGGGAAGCCCACCTCCCACTTTTCATCCTGAGATATGTCAGTAATAATTGAATTATGAGGATATCTAGGGGCATACATTACTGTTAAGTTGTTAACCAGTACTACCTTGAAATGGTGTTCTCAATCATCGGAATGATAGTTCCATGGTAATTTCAAGGGAATCTAGTATGGTGGCATAGGCCTTAAGTAAAGTTCTAGTTTCATCTCTCGCGGGAATTGTCAGTGGTTTTGATCCCAGGTGGCATACCAGTTTAGTATAACCTGTCACTTTGAGAAATGAAATTTCGAAGCACGAGATTCGTATGAATAATCAGGGGATTATTTGAGTTTGGTCTAATTCAGCATATAGGGTGTGCCTAAAAAGGGGGTACATTTTAGTTAAATGAGAAAGTCGGATAGTGTTATGAAATTTGTTAACTAACAACTTGAAGACTTAGGGCCGGTTGCACCATCTCCGCTTAACGTCTTATCCCCCACTTAACACCATTTTGCGGTTGTTCATTGTCCGCCTAACGTTACCTAGCACTTAAAGTCCCGTGTAACGTAAGTGGCGGTCGGGGTTCCACCTAACGCGTTAAGTGCCAGGTAAACATGGAAAAGCAGTACACTGTGCAGCCAACAGATACGTGCAGCACCTAGTATAATCTGTGTTTACACTTTTATAGTTGATAAAATGGCAAAGTCTCGATCAGCTGTTGCAAATTGCGAAAGTTTGCTGCATGTTTTGCATTACCAAATAACAGCAAAAAAAGGCGGATTTGTTAATTATCCCAGGAACGGCAATAAATAACGCAACGTTTGTAAATATATGTGTAGAAATGAATATTAGGTGTTTGTTCCGAAAATGTTGTATATTGATATTAGCATTAGCAGTTTCACTGTAATTTCGTATGTAGGATTTGAGTGCATGCGGGTACAGAAAATAAAACCAGGTTAAAGTAATGCGTTTGATGCTTGCAAAATTGTATTAAAATGCCGTTCCAAATAAATGAATGTGTGTTTGCTGTAACCATTTTTTTCAACCAAACGCAATACACGAAATGTACACCATGCATGAGTTGCTTTTTCGCAATCCTAGTAATTTGTAATATTTAAGATTAAAACACGTGTAATATTATTAGAGTCACTTCCGTCGCCCTTGGTGTGAATGTAACATTGCAAATAAACAAGTAATGTGTTGTTTCCGAATAACAACTGGCAAAGAATGCACGTATAATATTTAGCAGTAGCTACTCTTACCGTCCAGTTCATACATATGTACGTACAAGGAACAATTTCCGAATGGTGATGTGTTTTTACAAACACACACATTTACAATAATAACCTTGCAAGAAACTACATACCTAGTAGTACATAAGACGTAATACCAATCTTTTAAGAAACGTATACATTGTATATGTGTGATTTTGTATTTTAACTTCCAAAATTGGCAAAAAAAAGTTTACTGTTAACAAGCATCCTTACGATGTTGACATGCATGTACAAGGAACAATTTCCTACTGGTTTTGTACCTAACCTAACCAACCCTACCCTAATATTCATGGGAGAGCATAAGACGTAAATGCCAAAGTTTTTTTTCGGTATTTACTACTTAGAGAAAACGTTTTATGCAAAGTATCATATTTTTAATTACATTGTGCGAGATTTTGTACTTTAACTTTAAAACTGGCAAAGAATAATAATAATAGAGACAGGTACAGCAGTATCTTTACGGCGTTGGTACGTATATACAAGGAACAATTTCCGAATGGTGTTACGTTTCGTAGATACAAAGAAAATGCACCATTGTAATAAACCTTGCACGAATCTACATGCCTGAAGATGCTTAAAACGTGCACTCAAGTTTTTTCGTTTTTTTTTAACATTCATATGCAATACACATGAACTTGTATTTGATTTTTCAAAATAACTGGCCTAAAAAGACGAGCGGCTAGGGGCAGCATTAGCACCTTGAGAAATACATGCTATCAACACCAAACCTGGCCTGCCTAACCTATCCACGTAGGCATATAATAGCATAAATAAGCATGTAAATAGGTTTGGCAAATTATAATTTGTTTATTTAAGCTATTATATACATACGTGGATAGGTTAGGCAGGCCATGTTTGGTGTTGTTAGCATGTATTACCCAAGGTGCTAATACTGTCCCTATAAGCTCGTCTAAAAAGGACCACAGCTTGTACGTATGTACAAGGTATATTTTCCTGGTGAATATTACTGTTTTTTGTAAAGAAATATAAACGTTCTTGCATTGCACTAGCATATAACGTTGCATGAAACTACCTATCTGAAAGTATATACAGCCTGGAGTTTCTTCTTTTTTCTTAATAAGAATAAAACATGCGTACATACAGTACTACGGTACTTTACATTACTATTTGATTCTTCCTTTTGTGCTAAGATGATAGTAATTCCCAAAATGTACCTTGTACATGGAACCGTTGATTAACTATTTTTTTTTGTGCTATTCGAATTTGTTTTGAATACAAAAATTTAATTTTCATCTGCATCGTTATTACTCAACCAACTTTCAATATTAATCTTGCACAAAAGCCGCATTATAAATAAAGAAGAAACCTATAAGATGGTCAACGTTGATAATACTATACTCGCTATTCGCTAAAGAAGGGGTTACGGATTGACAAATTATTAACAGAAATTAATGATAAATTAGTAAGAGCAGAATAGAAGATTGCTCTTCTCATTCCGTATATTTACACAAACTCAGATATGTCAGCCTTGCACTAAAAATTCAATAAATGTAAGTTGCATTTGTTACGACTTCGTAAAATTTTGGTCACAGTTTAATAGTGTGTAATATTTTTAAAAAAGTGACCTATGTCTTACTGAAAGATAAGACGAGGAATATTCTTTTTTGCATTATGTTAATTGGAGTACGTGAAAAATAAATTGAAAATTTTGTAAGCTTCCCACTACTTCGAAAGATTACGGGTTATATTGTATCATATAACATACATTTGATATTATATGAGAGTACGACACATGCATTACCTACTTCTATCAGCTGTTTCATTTTATTGCAATAAATATTTAGTTTTTTTAAAACATATTTCAGTTGAAAAACCAGCATTTGGAATTGACAAGCAGACATTAGTACGTAATAAACAAACAAAACACAATCGAAAACACAACTTTCTCCAGTTTCTGTTGCCAGGTCGTACGGCAAGCAGGAGAAAGTTCCACCTTACAAGGCAGAGGATAAAAATGCTTGGTGCAACCCACCGCCGCCTAAATCTCCCGCCTGTCGTTATCCAGCACTTTGTAAAGTGGCAGATTGAGTGGCGATGGTGCAACCGGCCCTTAATCAGGTGTGGCTTAACTTAACGTACAGGGTGTACCTAAAGGAAAGGTATAGTTTGTTAATAAATAAATGAAAGACTTTGTGATTTATTGTGGAAGTTAGGCTCCACTTTACCTATAGCGAGCGTTTATTCGACATCGAAAGGTGGTTTCCGTGGGAAGTTTATTAAATTTATTTGGAATCACATTATATGAATATAAGTTTCACTTGTGGCCCTCCAGTCATGGCTTCTAGCGCTACTGGTGAGACGTACGAGAACAGATTGAATGGTTTAAGAATTTAGTTGGGATTTTCGGGCAAGGTTGAAATATTAGTTGGTGGTTCTTATCGCGTGGTGGAATGTAGGGAAGACCCCTCCACTGGCGAATACGTCTCTTATAATGTCTCACATGTGATTAACAACGCGTATAAAACGCTAGGTTTTGTTATTAGAAGTACGAAGAACTTTAGAGATATTGACTGTATTAAAACCATATATAAAAGTATAGTGAGAAGTAAACTTGAGTATGCATCTATTATATGGTACCATCTTTATAAATCTTATGAAAATAGTCTGCAAAGAATTCAAAAAAAGTTTCTAAGATATTCATATTTTTAAAAAATATAATAGACCACCACAAATGATGACACCCTAGAAAGACCTACTTCAGGAATTCAATTTCCAAACTCTTACTAATAGGCAAAAATTATTAGATCAATTTTTCCTGTACAAAACAGTTAACGGCATATTAGATAATAGTTTATTTCTTGGACAACTTCAGTTTAATATAAGGAAGCATAATTTACGTTGTACAAATATTTTCATCACCAAATTTCCAAAAACTAAAAAATTTAATAGCTGTACCTACTATAATTATATAAATAATGTAATAACGCTCTCACTGATGCATTCCCTCTTTAAAAATGTACTTTTCTTTTATTTCAGCTTAATTATCTGCTTAATTCTCAAACATACCCCATTAGAAGGAACATAACAACCAATCCTTTGCCGATTCCAACAACGGTATGTAAGTCTTTAAAGGCAATTAATTTAATCTCATAACTGTCTAGCGTGTTTATTTTGGCGGGGATTTAATTAAATTTCTGCCAGTCAATGGCTAAATTAGCCCCCTTCAGTGGCGCATACTGAAAATTTGACCTAGTTCACCGCAACAATTCTTATTTATTCAATATATGTTATACACCCCGTCTAGATTAATTAGATGTAATCGAAATAATCTCATTTCTCGTGAAATTATAGCATGATTTGATGTGTCACATACCCTTTCGATTTAATTTTTTTAATTTTAATTCAATATGGAGGCCTACAATATGGTGGACCTCAGCTTGAAACACACATGATTCCCACGGGCCTAACATGTCTGTTTCTCTCATGACCAATTGCACCCAGCATAACTCCTTTAGATTTTATAGGGGGTGTTAGGAGGGGTTTAGACTCACCCTGCATAATGAGAAATTACCTATATTTTACAGCTAAATGTATAAAAAACACAAAAATTTGTTTAATGGCGGTAAACGTAGTAATATGCAGAATACGCCACTGGCCCCGTTATACAAAATTTACACTGAATCAGAACTTTTATTCACTATTAAAACTTTAGATGTTTTCTAGTAGTAGACCTATATCGCAAATTCTACCTTTTAGTTTGGAACTCCTGTACTGGGCTCACTAGCAAATAGTGAATAAAAGATCCAACCTACTACTTTATTAGTAAAACGGTAAGGAAAGGGACAAAAGTATTTTATTTATATAGCTATAGTAAATAAAGGAATCAAACTACTAATTTACATACGTCTTTACTTAACTTAGTTTAGATATTATATTTACTATTTGTAATGAATCCTACACAGGAATTTTAAAATAAAAGGCAGTACCCTTGTTCGTCACGAGCAAAAATAAAAGTATAACAAAACTACATAATATAACCAACAAACTTATACAAATACAATTGTGTTACAAATGAATGTGGATTAGCTTGTACATCTTATCGTGTATATGAATAAACTGTTAAAAGAAATGAATGTAAGTGTAATTTCAAAACTACTCAAAATGTGCCCTTTTTGGAAGTTTTACAGTATCCAGTCGGTAGACAACTTGACTGTACATTTACATTAACGACACACTTCGAATGCCCTAAATATAGATTGTACACATAATTCATTTCAGTTTCATTAATTTCTAGGTTGGTTATCAAGTTAAATCACCGACGGATCCTACTGTAAACATTTCTTCCGTAACTTCTCCTTTCGCAAGTAAGGTATGTATTGCTAGAAATTAATGTAATGTTTGTCCACTAACGTGAGAATCAGACAGAATAGGCAATTATTAGCAAGAACGTCAACAATTTTTTTATGAAATATACAGAGATTGTTGGCAATAAATACATGCCAGTGTTAATATGAAGTATTAGGCTATTTATTATGATATTGGATGTATTAACAATATTATAATACATTTTTTGTAAGAACTTATTAGTTTAGTGACAAATTTTGTTAAAGCTAATTTAACTTAAGTTTAAGAGTACTGTACTAAATTATGTAATTTTATATTATTATTCTTACCATGATATATTCGTGTTCAAAATCGCATGCTCTAACTAGCTCTCTTACGGGGAGATTTGTTGCTTTGTTTTTTCCATTTGTGACTTGTGAACAATTTCGCTTTTCAATTTTCCAATTTCTCGGATCTCGCTCTGACTTCAAACAAGTAACAGACAAAATGTGATAACTAAGTAAATAGTGTAGGAAGGTTTTCATTTACATTGTTAATTTCCTTTCAATATGAACAATGCACTTTTATAATTTCAGCTTCCTTATCTGGTTAATTCTCAAATACACCCCATTGGAAGGAACATAACAACCACTCGTTTGCCGATTTCAAGACCGGTACGTATGTTTTAACTTTTAAATCTAAAGGCGGGTCCCTACTATGCCAGTTGGCAAGGCCGCGCGCAAAAGCCGAGCGAGTGGGTGGGTACGTGTCATCGGCTTGTGTCGTCAGGCCAGTTGCCAGGCCGATTCCAACCCGACTTGTAGTGGTTTTCCTCAAAAGGAATCGTGCAGACGCTCGAAGTGGGGGACGCACCGAGTGCGCCGAGCGTATCTGGTAGGTTAAGGGAGGATTAGGTATTGTTTCTTTAACTTTTGATCATGGAGTGGAGTGGACGGACTTGCAAGTTATAGCATTATAGAAATATAAACAGCATATAACTTATTTTAAATTTTTAAAATACAGGACATCGTTTCTTACAAATGTTTAAAACGTTTAAAACAGTGTTTTAAGGTACTTTAGACTTGTTTAAAACACACTTTGAGAACTTATTTAAGTCTTTAAAACACACGACATTGTTTTCTACAATCGTTTAACGCGTTTATAACACAGTGTTGTAACGTGTCTTCAGACTTGTTTAAAACATATTTTGATATTTGATACTCTAGTTATTTGAGTGTTTTGTAACTGGCTTTTCATTCAATTCGTGTCATTTTGTTTATTTTGCACAGAAGTCTGTTCAGTGGATGAAAATATATACACATGCATTCAGTTAACAAAGAAACATATCATAATGAGTACCCGTGTGGCACTTTTTAAAAACACCTGGCTATGTTTTATTTTATATTTCTTCGTTTTATTTATTTTTTTCCTTTTTTTTACAAGTGTTTAAAGCATTTATAAAGTTCGCACTTGACACACTGAACATAGTTGTTAAAGTCAATATTTTGTTTCATTCACGATGAAATGTACCTCGGAAAACAGAGTAGCTAGCACGTGAATAGTGTGGATTAATTGAGAATTGAATTGAGTTGCTGTTTTAAGTCCACTTTATGTACAGTAAGGCTAATAGGGACTGGACCTACAGTTTAAGGTGGGATCCGAACCACTTGTGTCTCCATCGGGTATCGAACCCGGAACCCGTTAATTACAAGAAAAAAACCCAAATACTTAAAATAAACAGTAAACGTTACATTCGTGTTATAAATAAAGTCGCGGAGAAGGTCGTAAAACTTCTTCTATACGTGCACATACTGTTTAAACAAATGAATACAAATACAATTTTAAAACATTTCAAAATATGACCAACTTCCAATTTTTACATGATCCAATCGCTATAGAGCATTGACTGTTTTTTGGAATCCATTATGTATAATGCACTATAGCCATATATTGTTTAAGGCAACAATTAACAATGTTTGACATGCTCTCTTGATGTTATTTCATTGTTTTAATATTCATTACTGAAATGAGCTTAGTAAATTCTAACCAGTCTGTACAATTTTATGGAAAAATTCGTTAGGGATTCTCCAATACCACATGCAGCCATCCATGTGGTCTATTTCTTTCACGAACTTCGAATGTCCTTAGATGGCTATTAATTACTTTGATACATTTTTTCTGCATAATTAATTTCAGTATCATTAATTTCTAGGTTCTATATAAAGTTAAATCACCGACGAATCTTACTGCAAACACATCATCTCTCACTTCTCCTTTTCCAAGTAAGGTATGTATTTCCTAGTAACTGCAATAGCTAGATATTACTGCACAGTACTTAATGTTTGTATACTAAGGATAATTAGACAGAATAATCAATCAAAAATAACTTGACAAAATTTAAGATGAAAGAGATAGAGGTTATTGGCAATCAAAGCTGACTGTGATAATATAGGCTAACGTATTATTTATATATGATATGGGTAGGGAGACAAATTTATGGTAAATAAAAATTGAGGAGAGCGGTAAATAAAATGTTAGATCAGCGGTATATACCAGCGGTGGAAAAAAAAGTGGCACACACTTTTTCATCATGAGAGGAAACAAGATACAAAAGAGCTATAAATTGATAAACTACTTCATTTTTATATACTGTACACATACACAAGTACTTAGCTGTCCAACCAAAAAGAAAACATCAACACAAAATCACTTCATTTCTAAATTGCATATTCGGGGGAAGAAAGGAATGCAGCTTGACAGGGAGCGAAGTTTTCGAACTGAGATTATGTGCATGGGAAATCCCAATTTGCAGCGTCTTCCTGATGTGATCGAAGATAAAACGTTCTTCAGCTGCAAGTGGTAGGAAACTTTAGGCAAACGTGTCGTTACAAATCGACAGTTTGCGCGCACAACTTCGATTGCCGGTTTTTGCGTGTTTTCTACTTAATTTGATGATATTTCACGGTTATTTCGCGAAAAAGCGTTCATTTCGTGGAAAAGCACACATTTCGCATTTCTTCGCGAATAAAACTCATGCATATTTCATCATTGGGGGCGTAGTTACGTGCAGAATGTTCAAAATTGCATCTTTTTTTTCGCATTTCGCGATTTCGCGCATCGCGAAAATTCAATGTCCCTAGATATGGGATATTTTAACAATGTTGTTAGTACAATGTTTTGAAATAACTTATTAGTTTTTTACATACTTTCTTCAACTCATTTGACTTAAATTTCAAAGTGCTACGCTACATTATGTAATTTGATAATATACCTCTTACCATGATACAATGAACAATAAATATCAAAATGTATTCGTATTTAACCTTCATGCGGGCGCGTAGGCGGTATTTTACCGCCCACGGCACAAAAACAGGAATATCTACAGCCTACGAGTGTCCCGAAGCGCGGGAGGTATTTGTATTCTCTATTTACTCTATATTACGCAATATGGCACTGAAGTCACTTGTCGGATCGGCATATCGCGCGTGCCAGTCATCATCAAAAGGTGGAAGGGTGAAGTAGTCGGTAATCTACCGCCGTGCGCCCGGTAGTGGGACAATTTCTCCGACCTTTCGAAAAAAATGTAAGTATTCAATTTCGCTTTTTTTTCTTGTTTTATTGCATGTACGAGTATAAGCAATAATAAACTATAGTTTTACAGTGCTTTGCACCATACTAGGGCCCAACAGGATCACAATTATTATGTGCTATCACCAAGAGTTTTTTACCAAAATTACATTCGTTCTATCGTCAATTTCATGTTTTTCTCTCATAATTTTCATCTTCTTTATTATTCATTTATTATATGACTCTCTCCCAAGCATTACCAATTATTCATTATAACAAAATAATGACAGTATAATAGTTAGGACCTACCTACCCAATAATTATTGTAGGTAGTACCTTTCATACCAAATATACTTACAGTAGGTAAAATTATGTTTTTTTCCCATATTAGAAAAAGTGTGTTTATTTTTTCCACTTTTTCAGGGCACGCTTCACAAACCCTGAAGATGTTCGAAGAATCCTCCTCGAACTGGACGAGGAAGATCAAGCTAATGGAGTTCAGGAGGACGAAGTGGACTTCCCTGATGATGTTGATTACGAACCCCAATTTGTTGAATATGGTAACCACAACAGTGACACCGAGGAAGAGTTAGAAGAGGCAATGGAAGACGACAACCAGAGTCTTGAGGAGGGAGAAGAAGACGACGAAAGTCCAGGTTTAAGATTTTACATCGGAAAGAATGGTGATACGATTTGGGCAAACAAACCTCTCACACAAACCACTAAAACTAAGTCTGCAAACATTATAAAAACTCTTCCGGGTCCCAAAGGAGAAGCTAGAAAATGTCAAACAAGGCTCGAATGTTTTCTGACACTAATTTCTCCACAAATGATCGATGACATTGTCAAATACACTAATATACACATTGCTCAACGAAAGACTGAAAGGCAAAATCTGTCTAGCACCAGCTTTCGGGACAGGGATTACAGGCCCACCTCAAGAGCAGAAATAAAAGCAGTTTTTGGAGCTCTGTTCTTGATGGCAGTCAAACGTGGAAACCGCGCAGATATTTCCGAGTTTTTCACAAAAAATGGGACTGGTTTGATTATTTTGCGGGCTAATTTTAGTGAACGCAGGTTTCGAATGTTGCTAAGATATCTTCGTTTTGACGACATACATTCTCGTCAAGTGCGATCTGCTACCGATAAATTAGCTCCTATACGTGACTTTCAGACAGCCTTTGTAGCAAATTGTCAAAGAGCCTACAATGTTGGTGAAAGTGTAACCATCGACGAAATGCTGGTGGCTTTTCGTGGTCGATGTAGTTTTATACAGTACATGCCGAATAAGCCCTCAAAGTATGGATTGAAAATATATTGTGTATGTGATTCTCAGACATATTATACTTATAATATGATGATTTATTGTGGAACCCAGAGACCTGGCCCCTACAGCTCAACCTCCAACAAGCCATTTGATATAGTGACCAATTTGTGTGATCCATTGAAAAAAAGTAGTCGTAACGTTACAACAGATAACTGGTTTAGTAGTTACCCCTTGGCTGAACATCTGTTATCGGTTGGCTTGACTTTCCTTGGGACTTTGAGAAGCAATAAAGCTGAACTTCCGCCAGAATTTGTGAAACAAAATCCCAACCTCGTCCCTGGCCATCATTTATTTGGGTGTAACGACGTCGCAACTTTGATCTCGTATGCTACCAAAAAGAAGTTAGTTTTGGTTTTGTCAACATTGCACGATGGACACGAAATAGATGAGGAAACAGGCAAGCCAGTGCAGATAATGGATTATAACGCCACAAAAGGAGGGGTCGACACCGTTGATCTGATGTGTTCGCGGATTACGACATCCAAAAGAACACAAAGGTGGCCAATGGTAATTTTCTTCCGAGACCTCGATATTGCTGGGATAAATTCCATGAGGATATATGAAATGAATAATCCATTGAAATCCTTTAGACGGCGGCAGTATATTTTTGAGTTGGCACTGGAACTGATGGAAGAAAACCTGAGGCAACGAGCAAATGTGAATACACTTCCCAAAGATCTGGAAATTTTTCTAACCCAGTATCGAGAACAAGGAACTACCAGCAATGAGGTTGTGAATCCAAACAGACGAAGTTTCTGTTACATTTGCGGTTCAAAAAAGAACAACATAACTGAATTACGTTGTAGTAATTGTAACAAAAGTGTATGTAAATCACATTCAGTACAAACATGTGTTAATTGCCTCAGTAATGATTCATCCAAATCAGATGATGAATAGTGCAATATTTTACTTATTTTGATGTACTTAGTACAAAATTATAATAACGCTACTTTCATGTGACTGTTTTTTGTTCTTTTTTTATAATTCATGGAGATATGCATCTATTATTGATTGTGTAATGAATGCCTTCCTATTTTGATATACCTAGTACAACATTATGTTACTTGATTAAATTAGTGAGACGAATAACTACTTTCTTTCAATGTTGAATACTTTTGTTACCTAAATACTTAAAAGACTGAGTGATATTTTTAGTTCCTGCTGTAAGATAAAATAAATTGTGTGCTGTGAGAGAGTTTAAAAACCTCATTGAATATTGCACTTTATTTTATATATTGATCAAGTTTTAATAAATGTTTTCATGGTTAAATATGTGTGTTCACGATTCTATTAAAAATATCCACGATTACAAAGGTTTATGGTGAGATATAACCGGTAAAATACGTGAAAACGAGGTGGCGGTAGATTACCGCCCCGCGCCCACTAGTGTTTAAAAAAAGGCGCGCCCGCATGAAGGTTAAACTTTTATGCCGAGAGATTTGTTATTTTGTTCGTGACATTTAGAATTTTTGACGTGTGAACAATTTCGTTTTTCACTTTGGTCTCAAAGCATCTACAAACTACAAACTTTTTCACTGTCTCTGATCTTACCCTGACCTCAGGTAGTGACAAGAAATACATTCAAACTATTTTAATAGTTTAAAAAGTTTACGTTGGTTAATTTTCTTTCAATATAGACATGTACTTTAACTCATTTCAGCTTACTTATCTGGTTAATTCTCAAATACGCCCCATTGGAAGGAACATAACAACCACTCGTTTGCCAATTCTAAGACCGGTACGTAAGTTTAAACAATTTTATATCTAAAACGTAATAATTGCACAGCGTGGTAAAAGGTTCAGTTGCACGTGAGACTCTGTTCGTACACTCTATCCTCTTGTAACTAAATTGACACTAAATCTGCAAATTGTTTGCACTAAAAAATTAGATGCTTTCTAATATGTTGCAAGTTCTCCCTTTGATTTGGAAACTCGTGTAGGCTTAATGGTGGACACACGAAAAATAGTAAATAAAAGATCCAAACTAGTATCTTATTAGTAAATAGTAAATAAAGGAGTCAAACTAATACTTTATTAGTAAATAGTAACTAAAAGAAACAAACTACTATTTATTTATTTACTAAGGAACTAAATTGTAAGTTTGGTTCTATTATTTAATATTTTCTAAATTTGAATAGCACAGTAGTTTAAAATGAAACGCAAAGCCCTTGTTACTTACAATAAAAAAATAGATTCAATCTACGCTTAATAAGTTTAATAAACCTTTGAGCCTGCTTCATCTCAAAGAAAGTAACAATTAGGGCAAGCCCCAGCACCTACCGATCTGTTGGGTGAGAATGAGTCAAGGCAAAAGCTTAATAAACCTTTTCCTGAAAGATCTAATCTACTTGAAATAACCAACAAATTTATACAAATGTGTTACAAATGAAGTCTTGGAGAAGCACCAAAACCTTTTTTAGTATATAAGCACAGACGGTTTACACAATCTAATGCAAGTCAATTCGAAAAACAACTCGGTATATGCCTTATATATATATATATATATATATATATATATATATATATATATATTAACAGTGTTCAATCAGTAGGCAGCATTGACAGCCTTGCGAAAGACAGTATGTATACTATATAACCTAGTATGACCATTTATTGGTGGTCAACAATTAAAAATGTTTGATCTGTTCTTTATATTGATGTTACTTGACAGTTTTATTATTCATCATTGAAATTAGTTTATTAATTTCTAACCACTCTGTTCAAAAATGGAACAATTCGTACTGACTTCTTCACTACTACATGTATGCACATGATCCAATTTGTGCATGAACTTCGAATGTCCTAAATATAAATTATTTTGCATATTTTCCTACATAATTCATTTCAGTATCATTAATTTCTAGGTTCTATATCAATTTAAATCACAGACGGATCCAAATGCAAACACTTCTTCCGTCACTTCTCCTTTTCCTAGTAAGGTATGTATTTCTTAGTAACTAGAATAGTTAGAATTTACTATATTATAAGGTTTGTATACTGACGTAATAATCAGGCAAAACATGCAATCATTATCAATAACTTTACAAATTTAATCTAAACACAGATTGTGGTCAATCATTAGATACCAGGAATAATATGATATATTACTGATGTATGATATAGGATAAACTAACAATATTATTAATATTACTTTTTGTTATAACTTATTACTTTCTCTCTTCAGCTAATTTAAGTTAAATTTTAGAGCAGAACGCTATTTTTTTTTAATTTGACAGTATTACTATCACCACAATGTAATGTGCACTAAATAACAAAATTTATTTCTTTTCAAATTTGCATGCTGTAATTAGGTCTTAATTTGCTTATAACATTTAGCATTTGTGATTTCTAAACAGTGAAATAGCAATGGGACTTGACGGTACCAATGTCGTAAGTTTCAAATAGAAAATTATCTTTGTTACAATGCTATACATGTTTCATGCAACGTTGTTCCTTGAACCGTATAAAACAATCCATTACTTAGTTGTGACGTACCTCCCTGCGCTAAAATAATAACAAAACAATTTATGTTGAACATAATTTTAATTGAGATATTTTAGACCGAAGCGACAACACGTTTCACTTGCAAACTAAACTTGAGAAACATAATTATGCAACGTTTCCTACCGAAGTGACACATAAATTTGAACATGTTCCTTGTTGCGTACATGCCACTCAGACAATGTTTTTTTTTATGAAACAATATGCATCATTTCTACTCGGTATACTTCTCTCATTTTGATGTAATACTAACGTGGTCAATAACTGGCATTTTTTTATTATTATGTAAATCTTGTAAGATTGTTTACATTGGAATTTTCCTCTAATATAAACAAATAAGCTGTTATTCATTTCAGGTTACTTATCTGCTTAATTCTCAAACGTACCCTGCTGGAAAGAACATAACCACTCGGTTGCCGATTCCAACAAAGGTACGTGAGACTTAGAAACTATGAACAGCCATTATATTGAAATTCAGACAATGTGAGGTAGCTAGTTGTATTTTTGTTAGGTCTGATTTTTTTCATGTTAAACTAGATCGTGAGAAATAAAAAGTACTGTGCAATTTTTAGAGCTGAAAAAAATTCTTTCCCTACAGAAAATGTCGAAGTTCATCATACCCGCCAATTTTTATGAAAAGTATGAATAGGTTCGGAGTGCTGTGACTTTGGAAAGCAACAACACCCCTAACTTCTCTTTTCATAAACTGTTAGTATAACACGATTTGCTTATAAACATTTACTTGTTTTGACAAGGTATTGTTGTTTTCCTTTGTTGTGCAGCAACAGAGAATGTTCCAAATGCAGTTTTTTTTGCCTGTTTTCTGCCCTTATGAGTTTGATTAAGCAACAGTACCCCCAAATTTTGTTTCCTGGTCATAGAAGATTACTATTACCACAGAGAGACAAATCTTAAAATATGATACACAAATATCTCAGATATTAAAGTTAAATTTTCGGGTGCTTCACCTTGCAAGAATAATGGATTACTCCAGTTAACTGCCATTGATTCGATTTATTTTGCTACGCTATGCTGCCACTTTTGGCTAATCGCGAAGATGCGAATGAATGATGATATTGAAACTGATGAAGGGACACTCACAAAAACTCTCATGCCCAGACCGATATTCGAACCTACGACTCGTAGTCGCTTTGGTACCGAACTGGGGCACAGCAAGCTGCACATGTCGCTTCTCGCTTTCATATCACCTGAACTGGGGTAGTGTGCCAAATCGCGATTAAAATTATCCGATATACCATCTGGTGGGATTTTCCGGAACCACTCTATGTAGGATACGATGTTGTATTTTATCTCAAGGCATGGGAAATGTTTTCGAAAGAGTAACGTCTACTGTTCAGTTTTTCGCTCTAAATCGTTTTGTAGGTCAGGAGAAGTGAAAAGTTTACATGTGTTTCCAGCCCGCGGAATCAACAAAATGAAATTTGTAAATAAATCAGGGAAAACAGAACTGACTGACAGAAGATTGGCGTGGACTGATAACATTGAAATGCGGAAAGGAAATTACGAAGAATGCACGAGTCCGTTCTCTTTATTTTCCGAAAGATGAAAATATTACCATGAAAGTAAAGTTTTAAATTGTTCATTATGAATAAAACATTCTTTTCGAAAACAATGTTTTATCCCAGACCTTGTCGGTAGTATTATCTATTATGTATGAAATTTGGAACAGGTTCAAGTCAATTATAAGTGCGAAGATGAAAATAGTTTGAGAATTAATTTGTCTGTAATCATAAAAGGTAACCGGAAAAAAAATCGACATGATAATGTTGCTGTTTCATTCAGTAAGTCCTTTTTCAGTGAAGATAGAATTCACAATTTCATCGAGGCTATTATTGTTATGTTATTATTAAATCAGCCTGCCTCTTTTGGGGTAGAAGTGCAACGGTATGTTTACATTTTTCTCCTGCCCAAGCTTTGCAAATACAGGTGGATTGCTTTATTTTCAAATAATTTCAGAGAGCCCCAGTTACAACCTGAGATGCAGATGAAACAGCACTGCTTTCAAGAACCAGTGGGTATACATTACTTTCGTCTGCGTCTTCGTGTTATTTTTGCATACCATAATTAAATGCTTCGTTCTCAGCACAGCTTCATCTTTGTTAAAGTTCCTGGAATACACATCGCATTCGTAATATTTAAAAATATCGCGTAATTTAAACGTTTCTTCCATACCCGCCATGACAACACGCTGCTATTGCGTACTACTACTGAATGTAAACAAAGATTTATCCTACATAGAGCGGCCATATTGAAAGCGACACTAGCGCTCAGGTGGTAATTTTAATCGCGAATAGAGCCCATCATGTCACCTCGGTCTTGTTGTCGCGCTTGCGCAGTGAATGCTTGTTTACAGTCTGGAGGGTTCCATATCAACTGTTGCTTCTCGCTTTGGTCTCAAAGCTCCTTATAAACAATGCAAACGTTTCTCCTTCCCTCATTTTGCCGTAACGTCAAACCAATAACTATCCCTATGTTATGAAAATATTGCAATGGTGTTTTCCTCTGTATTAAATCTATACTTTTATTTATTTCAGCTTTATCTGCTGAATTCCCAAACATACCCAATTGGAAAGAACGTCTCAACAATGGTACGTAAGCCTTACAGAGTGTAAACCTAAGATCTCATAACTGCCCGGCGTGTCCCTCTGGGCATGTCTGCTGTTGCGTTGTGATTTAGACGAGAAATCTTGGCGGGAATTTTATTTTCATATTCTTATCATCATGGTGTCTTGGATGCAACTTATTACGGACACAATTGTGTGTGTGTGTGTGTGATAGTAGAGGAATTGATTAAAGTCAAAAGTTGTAGCTATAGTTAATTAAATACATAAATATAACGAATTAAATTAAATGAATATTCTGCCAGTTTAGGGTAAAATTAGTTGTCGTTAAACCAAAATCCAGCCTAATTCAGAAAAAAAAAATTAGCTGCTTACTAATATGTTGCAGGTTCTGTCTCTTGTTTTGGATCTCCTACACTGAACTCATTAGAAATACAGAGCGTTCGTTTTGGCTGTGGGCAGAAATAGCGCGTGACATGGGGTGACATGGCGCAGGTGCCGGCATTTTCGTCCCGTAACGTCTCGCTTATTTACGTACATATCGTTAGCATGTAGACAATTATATTTATATTGTATAACGAGGACTAATCTGTGTTATAAGAGTTGTTCAAAAATGGTCACACGCTCTGTCGCCGCACAGCTGAAACGAACGCACTGTAGTACATACAAGAAACAAACAACTACTATATTAGTAAATCGTAAATGAAAGAACCAAAGTACAACTTACTTAGGTATTTACTTTAATGTAATATTCAACGTTCTTATACATATCCGTTATAAAGACAATCATTGTAATCTAAGTTTGTTGTATGTTCAAAAATACTTCTCGCTTGTAATGAAATCATTGAAAGTCAATAGAGTTATTACAATCCTAAAGTGCCCGTGACTCTACATATGAATAATCTATTAGAACATACAAATACAAGTTAAATTTCAGAACAACTCACCATTTGATAGACAACATTAATTGTGTAGCTCTTCAGTGTGTTCAATGCATTATAGCCATCTAGTGGTGAAATCAACAATTAAAAATATTTGAGAGGCTCTTTAATTTGATGTTATTTTTTCTTTTATTATTCATAAATGAAATAAGTTTATTAATCTCTACAATATTACGAAACAATTAGTAAGGGCTTTTTCACTACCATATGTATAAACTTCGAATGTCCTAAATATAAATTATATTCAACAATACAATAGGATGAGCACAAAAATCATACAAATGAAGAGCTCATATGATTAAACAGATTGATTTGGCTATACTTAAAACAATGTCAAGATGTCTATATGAATCAATTGATCAAGTGTGGCACACAGTTAAATCTAAAGAATCTTGAGCCCTAGTGTACAAATGAAGAATCACAGTGTACAAATGAAGAAGCCTCAATAGACTGATTTGGCTATACTTAAAACAATGTCAAGATGTCTATATGAATCAATTGGCCAAGTGTGCACACAGTTAAATCTAAAGAATCTTGAGCCCTAGTGTACAAATGAAGAATTACAGTGTACAAATGAAGAAGCCTCAACAGATTGATTTGGCCATGTATGCAAAAGCTGAATCTGTCAGTCTGTTGTCTGTGAGCCTGATAAAGATATAGGCTTCTTGATATTGTTATGCCTACACTTAAAACTAAGCCAAAAATGCTCATAAGAGCTTTTGCTTACACAGTAGTATAATGTAATATATGCTTAAATACTTGTTGCTGTTATGTTAATATGTTACCTGGAATATGCTCAATATTTTAATTAGACACCAGGTCCAACTTGCATATCTAGTATTAAGACAATGTAATATGCAGAGGCTTTCTAGAATTGCTCTGTGACTCTCTCATTTCTTACATCATAAACATACGATTTTTCACCTATAAGAATAACACTACATATGGTGTCATCAGGGAGTGTATCATGGAATTCACAGATAATTTTAATGTTTGTCCTGTCATTAACCACAACCTGTTTCCTTTTTGAGGTGTTGATAACAAACATGGGTCTCTGTGTTTTGAATTCATCTCGTGAGTAATACATGTCAGTATTCCCAGTTGTAACCCTTTTGTATGCTGTAAATGCCTCGTATAATTTAAGAAAATCATCCTTGGACATGTTTAAATTATAATTTTCTCTAGGAAATACCTCATTTCTGCCATTTTTAAGATATATGTTCTTGATGTTGCAGCTATCAAATTTACTTGAATTTTTTTCTTGATTATTGTGTCTTCCAGTCTGAAACAGTACCACCACAAAATCTGGCATGTCATATTGTATACTGGAGAATGAGTTTGTAGCATCAAATTCATAATAGCTACCAGTGGCAGGCTTCTGCACACATTGATATGTATAAAATTGTAAAGGCACCTGTGGATTTTTTGGCTATACTTAAAACAATGTCAAGATGTCTATATGAATCAGTTGGCCAAGTGTGCACACAGTTAAATCTAAAGAATCTTGAGCCCTAGTGTACAAATGAAGAATCACAGTGTACAAATGAAGAAGCCTCAACAGATTGATTTGGCCATGTATGCAAAAGCTAAATCTGTCAGTCTGTTGTCCGTGAGCCTGCTAAAGATATCTAATACAATACAGGATTATCTTGGACAAAGGCAGGCTGCAAATTGAACTGTTACCTGCTTTCTTCCTAATCTTTGATCAGTTTATTGCCCGGGGCAGTAATTACTTAGCTCAGAAATACATTAGTCTGTCAGACAGTTTCGATCGGGAAGATTGATGCATTGCTTGACCTGGTAATAAATTATGCAGGCTTGGTGGCTTTTATATTCTATTTTGCTGGCACGCATAGGGGATAATCTACACAGAAAAATAAGCTGAAAGGGGCATTATTGATATTTCTGTGTAATTCTAGGGAAAATTCTTACTAAAAGAACATTACCCCCTTGCATGAAAGCATGCAGGCCTGACACATGCTATTAACTCCAATTCACTGGAAGGGCATGAAACTTTAATTGATATTTCTGTGTAATAGGGGAATTCTTACTAAAAGGACATTAACCCCTTTGCATGACAGCATGCAGACCTGGCTCCAATTCCAGAAGTCTTTGATCTGAAATAATATATACACACGTGAGAGACTGACAATATTCACTGCACATCCAAAGTTGGACTTTGACTGTATTAGCTGATATCCAGCTCATAGCTCCTGGGTCTGATACTCAGTAGAGTGTGGGCATAGCCCCATGCCTTATATGCCTTGTAATCAAGAGGCTCCTGGGTCTGATACTCAGTAGAGTGTGGGCATAGCCCCATGGCTTATATGCCTTGTAATCAAGAGCCCCGGGTTTGAGGCCTCCCCGATGGAGAAGTGTTAGTATTGCTGCCTTGTAATCAAGAGCTCCCGGGTCTGATACCTGGTAGAGTGTGTAGGCCTCCCTGATGGCAAAGTGTTGGTATTATTGCCTTGTAATCAAGAGGCTCCCGGGTTTGAGGCCTGGTAAAGTGTGTGAGATTGAAATACATGTGGCAGAATAATATCCCCACACGTCAGACTTTGAGAATATTCACTGCAGTTTTAAAGTCCAACTTTGACTGTATTTTGCTGATATCCAGCTGATAGCTCCCGGGTTTGATACCTGGTAAAGTGTGTTATACAACAGCATAATAGAGCAAAACTACGCTATATTGGGGATCACCAGAGCCTAGTTATTGCTGTTGTCTGGGTATAAAAGTACCAGCTCATCCACTAACTGCTGTTATAATTGTTTTGGTATATTTTCCATAGTTCTGTTTTTTGGACCAAGAAATTTTATATAAATAAACAATAAAAATGCCAAACTTGAAATATTGCAATCAATGCAATGAAAATATATCTAGTTCTAATTGGGCTAGGCGCCCGCATAATTGTGATCCTAAGAAATGCAGAAAGGCTACTAAATTGTGCCCAAGATGCCATAAAATATTAAGCAAAGCATATTACAATAGGCATAAGTGTACTTGTTATGTACAGTCATCAACATTGCCCTTACAGCCATCTACATCTGGTCTGAAAAGGAAGCTTGAAACACCTGTTAATGCTAGAGCAGCAAAGCAGCCACGCTATGCACCACCTATCCATAGCAGTTTTAATGGCCAACTTAGGGATCACTGTTTTGTATCAGAGCCAAGATGTGACATTAATAATTTTTTGAACAGTATAAATCCTGATGTGCAGGCAATTCTAAATGCACAAAATGGCTCTTATAAGCTGTCCCTCAAATTGTTTACACAATATAAGAAACCAAATGGCACAAAATTTACACAGCCCCACATAACAGAAACTGTAGCTATATATTCAAATACAAATTTAGACAAAATAATAAGCAGTTTGATAGATCAATTGAATATTAAACATTCTGAATTTGCTGCAAAAAAATCAGGATGGAGCCTATGTGGATCTCCACACAAGTTATATATTAATATTTCTGAATTCAGCCCACTACAAGGTTCCACATATCTGCCATTACCTGCCAATATTAAAAACAAGAAAGCCGTGGTTAACATATAAAATAATGATGAGAAATGTTTTCTGTGGTGTATTTTAGCTGCTTTGTATCCAGTTTTAAGGAATCCTCAGAGAATAAGTTATTATAAACAACATGAACATGATTTTGATGATGCTATGGAGGGCTTAGAATATCCAATGTCTGTTCAGAATATTGATAAATTTGAAAAAAAAGGCCAGAGATATCAATGGTAAACAATTATCTATTAATGTATTTATTTGTTCTACTGGTGCTGGGAACTGCTTGATAGCACCTCTCAGAATCAGTACGCTTAATAATGATTCTGCTGTTCCGATTGATCTGCTCTAAATTGAAGGAGATAGCACATGCCATTACACTTTGATACACAGTCTTGAAGCTTTAGTCAGAAAACAACTAGACAAATCTAAGACAATATTCAAGTTATGTAGAAGATGTTTGACTGTATTTGATGGTCAAAAAATAATAAATGGGGTTCGTGAAGTGAATGCAGAAATTGCTAAAAACAAGTTACTTGAGCATCTGAAATACTGTGGCAACCATAAACCTGTTCATATGGTGATGCCTAATCCAAGTGAAAATGCCAAATTAAAAAAATTTGAAGCCTTGTTGGAACATCCAGCATATATAGTCTGTGATTTTGAATCAAACCTCAAACCCCTTGCATTAAGCAGCCCAGATCCTGATGAATCTTCAATTACATCATACCAGTTACATGAGCCTTCTAGTTTTTATTATGTTGTTGTACAAGATGGTGTTGTTAGTGAAGAATATTTATACATGGGACCAGATGCCATCAAAGAATTTGCACATAGAATAGAAAATAAATGCAATGACATAGCATCTAATGTCTTATTAAAATCAAAACCTCTGTTGCCTTTAACAGAGGATCAGATTGAAGATTTCAACAATGCAGAAAAATGTCCTGTATGTGATTCTGAATTTTCAGATACAAATATCAAGGTGCATCACCATTCTCATACAGATGGTAAATTCAAAATGGCCCTGTGTAATAGCTGTAATATTAAGATCCAGAGACCAAAATTTGTCCCTATATTTTGCCATGGTGCATCTAATTATGATTTTCATCATCTGATCAGGTACGAGGGGTTTGACAAGCAGAATTTAAATATTTTAGCAGAAAATGATGAGAAATATATTGCTATTAGCAAGATAATTAAAGTTAATGGTGTTCCCATTCACTTAAGATTTCTTGAGTCCTACACAATTCTGTCGGCTAGCCTGGCTACACTGGCCAGTCAATTATCTGATGATCAATTCAAAATCACATGTGCTTTGTTTCCAAATCAGGACCTGAAATTATTTAGGCGGAAGGGTGTATACCCATATGACTATGTTACAGATTTTTCTAAATTTGATGAGTGTTCTCTGCCACCACAACAAGCATTCTACAGTAAACTCAGGGCATCTGGAATTACTGATGATGATTATCACCATGCCCAGTTGATGTGGGACAACTTAAAATGCCAGACATTTGGTGATTATCATAAGGCATATTTAAAACTTGATGTGACTCTCTTAGCTGATATGCTTCAGGCATTTAGAAAATCATCGATGGAAAATTATAAACTGGATCCAATGTATTTTTACAGTGCTCCGGGGCTAGCATGGTCTGCAATGTTTTTGAACACTAAAATGCAATTGGATCTGATCCAAGATCAAGATATGTATCTGTTTATGGAACAATGTATAAGAGGAGGCATGGTGCAATGTTCTCAGAGATATGCCAGAGCAAATAACAAGTATATTCCCAATTATGATCCAGAACTGCCATCAAATTATATACTGTATGTAGATGCCAACAGCCTGTATGGTTATGCTATGATGGATAAATTGCCATATGCAGGGCTTGAGTGGGTTGAAGATTTCAATATTGAAGATCTTCAGGATTTTGATGACAGTAACTATGGCCTGTTCTTAGAGGTTGATCTGACAATTCCTGATGATTTACACAACAAGTTTTCTGAACTGCCCCCAATTCCTGAGGATGAGTGCTCACCTGGCTCTAAACAGAAGAAGCTCATGATGACTCTAGAGCCAAAACAGGATTATGTCATATATTACAAAAACCTCCAGTTCCTGATGCATCATGGTGTTCAAGTGACCAAAGTTGGCAAAGTCTTAAGGTTGAGGCACTCAAGATGGTTGAAGCCATATATTGATACAAACACAGAGCTTCGAACATCTGCAATGAGCCAATTTGATAAAACTTTGTTTAAATTGATGGTAAATTCAGTGTATGGCAAAACCATAGAAAATGTCAGAAAACATTGATGTTAAATTAATTACTGACCCCAGCCTGAGCAAAAAATTGATAGCAAAGCCTAATTTCAACTACAGAAGAATTTATGATCGCAATATGGCACTTTTTAACATGAAAAAAACAAAGATTAAGTTTGATAAGCCTATTTATGTAGGGGCTGTAATATTAGAATTGGCCAAATTACACATGCTGGAGCTCTATTATGATGTGCTCAAGCTTTTTTATGGTGATTGTGTAAAACTGATGTACATGGACACAGATAGTTTTATCCTTGATATTCAGACAGAAGATGTTTATCAAGATATATCACAGCCTGCATTGCTTAAATATTTTGATACCAGTGAACATACAAAGATTCAACCCCACAACAAAAAGGTGCCTGGCAAGTTAAAAGATGACACACTTGGTGATGTTATTGTGGCATTTGCTGGGTTAAGGGCCAAGATGTATAGTTTTGAAACATGTAGTTGTGCTGTTGCCAAAAAAGCCAAGGGCATTGGCAGAGTAACTGTTGACAAAGAGCTCCAATTTGAAGATTACAAAAATTGCCTCAAATCACAGTTTAATCAGAACATCAGAATGCAGAATCCAGAGTGTGGATCACTTGTTGACTACAAATGTTGTAAGAAAAGTGGCTCTGGAACCACATGATGATAAGAGATGTATTTTGTCATGTGGCATACATACTCTACCATGGGGTCATTGTGATTTGAAAAGTGGTAATCAATGCCCAATTACAGAGCATGATTTGAAATAAATAAACATGCCAATGAACTTATTTGGGTTCAAAAAACAGGCTATTATGGACCTGCCAACACCAGCACCCTCTTCTGATATACAATCTATGATATCTAAATTAAGTGGTTTGTTAATTATTAATCTGAACACCATACTTACAGATATTGATGATAAAACAGGTAAAACATTGTACATATTTAACAATAATTTAAATCATTACCAATTACCTGTAGGTGGTCAATTACAATTTATTACAACTCCCGAGGGTAATGTCAAGGTTTCAGTAGGGGGAAATATTTATAGAATTAAGCACTCAAACATGGTTTCTGGCACTGTATATACTGTTTCTGCCGGTGATTGTTTATATATTGAGGTCCCGGTATCCTATGACAAGCTTATACCTTTTTTATAGAATTAAGAATTAGATATTTTATAATAAATAACCACTAAAACAAAAATGCCTAATGATATATTTGGCCATACAAGGCATGAAAATCACAGTGATGAGATTCTGATGCTTGATGTCAGAGTCAAAAAATTAAGAAGTGATTTACAAGCTTTACAAACCACACTCAATGACAGTCTTCAACTAGAAATTACAAATTTACAATCACAATGCATGGACCCTCTTCTTAAAATTGATTCAGAACTCAAATTGCTGCTTCAAAAATATACTGACTTGCCCACATTAGATAATTTTCAAAGTTTAGAGGAGGCTGTAACAGCTCTTCAAGCCAAATTTAAGACTCAGGCTAACAACTCTGAGCAATTGAAACAACAATTGGAAGAGCAGATTAATAATGTCCAGGCACAGCTCCAAACAAATGTCAAAAATATAAAATCAGAAGAAGATTTTGATCTAGTAATTTCCACTCTAAAGGAACAGATTCAATCACTACAGATACCTAATCTGGACCCCTTGAACAATGCCATAGCCGAGGTTAAAGAAAAAATTGAGACACTTGAGAATTTTATGAACAACGTACCATCTTCTGATGCTCTGAGTGCTATAACTCGTAGTGTTGCCAACATCAAGCTGCAACTTGAAACATATGAAGATTTTGGAAAAATTCAGAGTACCATAAGCCATCTTGAGGGTACAATAGCAACAGTACAAAGTGATCTGACAAATGTACAAGAAACTCTAGAATCCCGCTTGCCTGGTATTGTAGACACCCTTGTCAGTGTCCAGCAACAGATCACAAAACTTGAAAACCTCAACACTGAATCTGAGCTATCTCATTTTCATCACTTGATCGATGATATCCAAACAAAGCTTGAAATTTTACAACAATCAACACCTACTCAGGCAGACATAGCCCTGCTTCAAGGTGCTATGCGAAGTGTGGCTGATGCTTCTGAATTAAATGATGTGAAATTGGCACTTGAATCTTTGCAAAATACTGTATCAAATCTGCCTACATCACAGGAACTTAAAAATATTAAGAGAGCTGTGAATCGCATATTGAAATCAGAAGATATTAAGAATATCCAAACAGAGATCAAACAACTTACTCAAACAGTGGCCACTCTACCAACTAATCAACATATTAATGAACTGCATGCTTTGTTTGAGGATATCAGAAGACAAGCCATGATCTTACTGCTCAAAATTCAAAATTGGCAGTTGTTGAAAATCTACAGCTAATTGTAGCTAATATCAAGCAACAGCTAGGGACCATGGAATCCAACCAAGCAAATGCTCTGTCTGTTTTTACCAGCCAGCTTCAAGAAATTGTGCAACTATATAAAAAACTTGCTGTGGACATAAGGATCAAGCCAGGCCACGATGAGATTGTTAGGACTATCAATGAGCATCTTGAATCTGTAACAAGTAGATTGCTTACAGCAGAAAAAGAAATAACTGGCCTAATCGAGAATCCTAAACATACAGTAATTCTTGAATTGTACAGTATCCCCAACAAAGAATATGATTCACCATTTACACCAGGTTGCAAAATATATATGCTGTCTCCTGCACAATTTTATTACCAGTTTTTTGTTGGGGGCACACTTAGACCAATCAAGATCAAATATTGGCTACAACCACAGCCACACCACTACCCTACCTTATCAATAACCAATGCTGAAAACAAACCAAAAATCACCAGTGTAGAGTTAGAGGATTTTACAGATCCCAATACATTAGAGACAACTTATGCTGAAGATGATGGTTCTTTGGAATTTAATATACAAATAGGAGACAAATTATATTTAGAAAATCCTGTAGTATCAGCTGCTGAACACCCTATAGTTGCAATATTCTTGTTTACATATTATGTCTAGACAAATTATTGTTGATGAATTACACAGACAAGCCAGACATAATTATAAGAGACTGCCAGTTGTTACAAAAGGCATAGATGATTTTTGGCAGTGTGACTTGGTTGAGATGGCAAGTGGACAGCTGAAAAACTTAGACAAGATCAACAAGGGCTACAAGTATCTACTCACTGTCATAGACACATTTTCAAAATATGCCTGGGCTGTGCCACTCAAATCCAAGACTGGAGCATGTGTTACAGAAGCCTTCAGGACAATCATCAATCAGAGTGGAAGATCACCGCGCTATCTACAAACAGATAATGGCAAAGAATTCTATAATTTGGTGTTCCAACAATTTATTAAAAGCCAGTCAATACAACATTACTCGAGTTACAGTGATCTCAAGGCCTCTATTGTAGAAAGATTCAACAAAACCCTAAAGTGTCATATGTATAAACAATTTACCCTTCAAGGTAATTATAAATGGCTCAGTATCCTACCAGAACTTTTAGATAGATATAACAACTCGGTCCATTCCACAATCAACATGAAACCCTCTGAGGTAACTTCATCTGATGAGCAAAAATTGATCAGTACTGTTTATTATCCTAGATACCAGCCAACAACAAGGAAAGCCAAATACAAGGTAGGTGATCAAGTAAGAATCAGCAAATATAAGCACATATTCAAAAGAGGCTTTACCAGAAACCACTGAATTATTTACAGTGGTTCAAGTTAAACCTGGGACCCGATACACATATATAATAAAAGATCACCAAGGAGAAATTCTCAAAGGCAGGTTCTATGAAGAAGAACTCAGCAAAACTAAACAGCCTGACACATATCTCATAGAAAAAATCATCCGCAGAAAAGGCAACAAGATACTGGTCAAATGGCTAGGTCTTCCAGAACACAGCTGGATCGAGGCAGACAAAGTGATACTATGAACACCTGGGATGTTATAAAGAGACTACCAGATCCTGAACAGCAGATTAAGAGAAATGGCAAGCTGCTGCCTGATAATATTAGATGTCTTATTGTTGGGCCATCGGCTTGTGGTAAAACTACACTAATAATTGATAATTTTTTATTGGCACCCAACTGGTTAGATTGGAAAAATAGGCATTTGTATGTCTTCTCTAAGAGCTTGGAACAATTAAAATATCAGCAGCTGATGAAGCTATATGATGGACTGGATATAGCCACTTTTGAATCAGATGTTAAGCCACTCCATGAATGTCTTGATAACTCTGTTGTTGTGTTTGATGACATTATACTGGATAATCAAAACAAGGTTAGAAATTTCTTTACACAGGGCCGACACAAAAACATAGATTGCTTCTACCTGACACAGACTTTTTCTAAAATTCCAAAACAGCTGATCCGAGACAACAGCAATTTTATATGTGTGTTTCATCAAGATCATACCAACCTCAAACACATACATGATGAATATGTAGGTGGGGACTTGAGCTACAATGATTTTTCTAAGTTTTGCAGTAGGTGCTGGAACCAGGACAGTTATGGGTTTGACACAATTGATATGACAAGGAAACCCAATAGTGGTAAATACAGAAATAAAATTAACAATTTTCTAGACATTGAAACATATATAAATAACCATGAAAAGGCCAATTATTGATGATCTTAAATTAAGAGATTATCTTGTAAAAAGATTTAAGGGATGGAAATCAGAGAACCGAGGAATCTATGAACAACACAAGCAAACAGAACAGCCTATTATTGATGCTATTAGTGAATTAGGTAAAAATATCAAAACTGTTACAGAGCAAAATCAAAATTTGATCACAGAGCTTGTACCTGTAGCTGCTAGGAACATATTAGATTATCCAATCACCCCACTTTCTAGTATTCATACACCTAGTCCTGTTCCTCCTCGAAGAACTGAAGCTACTCAGGATCCTATTGAATTGGGTCTTCTTGCTCAAAAATATTTAAGCACACCTAAAAACAACAAAGATGAGGTTTTTGGCTTATATGCTGACACAGAGCCTGATGGTAGCATCATACATAAAATTGGCAATTTTAGAGTAACATTTATGGGAGATGATCTAATTGTATATTCAGAATCTCATCTTGGAGAAAGAGGTGATTTTGTTAAGTACCCTGGCACACCTGGATTGTGGGAACTGATGACTAGGAAAAGGCCTGGCAGCTATACAGATCAAGATTATGAGCATTACAAAGAAATATTAATAAAATCAGATGCTCTATACCAGAACAATGATCCCACACAAAAAAGAGTCAAGTCTAGCAGTGGAGCAAAATACAACAACTTAATCAAGCCCATATGGTCACAGATCAAGACAGGTAGTGGAATCATACAATACAACACCCTGCCTAAAGAATTTGTCTGGGTTGATGATGTCAGGAAACTTGTAGATAGATTGCTGGTCATAGCTGGGGAAGAAAATGCCGGTAACCACAATTTTTACAATGAAAAGGTTGGAATTATGGACATGATAAGCACCAAATTGTCTAATTTTATAGTGAATGACACTAAGGGGGTTGGATATCTTATAAAAATTATTAATACTCTAACCCCCAAATTTTGGAATATCTGTGAGGGTCGGGGGCTGGTTAATGACATCATAAACAAGCTGCCATTTGAACTACACATTCCAGGCTATCAGTATTGTGGTCCAGGCACAAAACTAGATCATAGGCTAAACAGAGGTCATCCTGGTGTTAATCCTCTAGATGCTGCTTGTAGAGACCATGACATAGCATACAACACACATTCTGATCTTGATAGGCGACATGTTGCAGACAAGAAATTAGAAGAGGCTGCATTTGGTAGATTTGTAAGCAAAAATGCTTCATTAAGTGAAAGAATAGCAGCATTGGGGACCACCATAGCTATGAACACCAAACAAAAACTGGGGTGGGGGTTGTGATAAATTAAATAAATTTAAGCCACTAAATTAAGCTATGTAAACCCAGAATATATATATAATAATCCTAGGATGAAGGCCAAGGGTGTTATGTATCAGATACCTTATGCAGGTCTTAAATCTCTTAAAACTATTGATAGCCTTCTAACCAAAAAGCAGCGCAAGAAAAAAAGCTCTTGTCTTGCCAAGGGCCATTGTATGAAATTATTACTTAGTACCCCTCAATTAAAAAAATTACAGCAATCTAGAAAAAAATTGCATACAGGGGGCTTCATATTTAGTATCCCGGCCATCTTAGCAGCTTTGGAAGCTGTGGGAAGCTTGGCTGGGGGATCAGCTGCTATAGCAAAAACAGTAATAGATGCCAAGAAGAATAAGGCAGAATTAGATGAATTGAAGCGCCATAATCTGGCCATGGAAAAACAAGGCAAAGGTGTTAAGAGAGCCATGAATAAGTTTTAAAAAATCAAGAGCCGCTTACAAACCAAGATGTTGAAGCTTTAATCAAGCCACTGGGCATCAAAAATTTTAGAGGTGTGTACATGTCTGATTCTTTACCAGAACAACCACTCAACAAAGAGTGTGGCATTGTTAATTTGGATAAGTACAAAAATCAGGGCACTCACTGGCTCTGTTATCTTAAATATTGAAAAGATGAGGCATTTGTGTTTGATTCATTTGGAGGTGTTCCACCTGAAAATTTAGTAAAATATCTAAAATCAACTAATCTTTATTACAATAATGCCCGTGTTCAAAATTTCAAATATGTTAATTGTGGACATTTGTGTTTATCTGTTCTTAGATATATGTCGCAAATAAATAAACCATCAATTGAAGATTTTCAAAAAGCCCTGTGGTATCTGAAGCATCATGGGAGTATTCCATCTCACCAGCCAAAATTGAATATTGAAACTTAGATTACATGATGACATAGTGTATCCCAAAACAATAGCTCTCAGAGCATTTTATGGCATGTACTTGATCCCTAATATTACACACCACAACAACACAATTGCAGTTGGTGACCAAAACATTGTCATCACTCCAGGGCAGTATAATCTGTCTACTTTAAATGCTCAGTTACCCAGAGGTGTAGTGTTAACTCAAAATTCTGTCACTCACAGAGTAGAGATTGTGTCTGCTACAGAGACAGTAGATCTGGGTACTATATGAGAGCTATTGGGCTTCCAGAACAACACAAAACTTGAACCAGCCATCAAACACACTGCTATTAATGTACCTAAATTCTTAGCCATAGAGACTCTGAATATTCACTGTAATGTGGCTGAGGGTATGATCACCAAATCAGATGGCATAGGCACTCACAAACAAACTGGCATCATTGCAACATTCAAACCTAACTCTGAATTTATGGAACCGATCATCTACACTCCATCACCAACATTATATTTTCCTGTGTGCCATAATAGAATAGATTATATTGAGTTGATGGTCACTAATGAAAAAGAAGAATTAGTTGATTTTGCTGGAGCCACAACAACTGCTATCATAGAAATTAATATTTAAATAAAAATACATACAAAAAAATGGAAAATATTGAGAGTTATGAGCTACAATCATTCCCCCCAAACAGGAGGACCTTTGCAAATTTAAATCAACCCAACACAGAGATTGAGGTTGATCTTTATGTAGGAGATGACTTTATACACCCCCACAGAGCAGATCTATATATCAAGTTTGATGTTGTAAAGCTCGATGGTACAGATTATATTGCTAACTCAAATATAAGATTGGTAGACAATTTTGTGCCACATCTGTTCTCTGAAATTGATATCAGAAAACATGGTGTTGTTATAAACAGAGTAGATTACCCTGGTATTACATCTGCAGCTTTGGCCACACTAAAATTATCCAAAACCGAGGCTTCTTACTACAAAATATGTGGATTTGAGGCTGGTGATAAAATAATATCTAAAAGCCACACAGTGCTGTTCCCCATGCGCTTGTTGCCAGGATTCTTCTCAGATTACAAAGATATTATGTGGAAGGGTGGTTTAAGAATCACATTTAGAAGAGCTGCCAATGATAATAATGCTTTGATGAGGTACAGTACATTAAATTCTACTGGTGCAGCTCTGCCTAATACCCTACCTGATGAAGGCAAATGCATTATTCAGACTATGGAGCTAAGTATTCCAGTTGTTGAATATGAAGCCAGTTATGCTCTTAAATACAAAGCAGATATCCTAAAAAATCCACAGGTGCCTTTACAATTTTATACATATCAATGTGTGCAGAAACCTGCCACTGGTAGCTATTATGAATTTGACGCTACAATCTCATTCTGCAGTATACAATATGACATGCCAGATTTTGTGGTGGTACTGTTTCAGACTGGAAGACACAATAATCAAGAAAAAAATTCAAGTAAATTTGATAGCTGCAACATCAAGAACATATATCTTAAAAATGGCAGAAATGAGGTATTTCCTAGAGAAAATTATAATTTAAACATGTCCAAGGATGATTTTCTTAAATTATACGAGGCATTTACAGCATACGAAAGGGTTACAACTGGGAATACTGACATGTATTACTCACCAGATGAATTCAAAACACAGAGACCCATGTTTGTTATCAACACCTCAAAAAAGAAACAGGTTGTGGTTAATGACAGGACAAACATTAAAATTATCTGTGAATTCCATGATACACTCCCTGATGACACCATATGTAGTGTTATTCTTATAGGTGAAAAATCATATGTTTATGATGTAAGAAATGAGAGAGTCACAGAGCAATTCTAGAAAGCCTCTGCATATTACATTGTCTTAATACTAGATATGCAAGTTGGACCTGGTGTCTAATTAAAATATTGAGCATATTCCAGGTAATATATTAACATAACAGCAGCAAGTATTTAAGCATATATTACATTATACTACTGTGTAAGCAAAAGCTCTTATGAGCATTTTTGGCTTAGTTTTAAGTGTAGGCATAACAATATCAAGAAGCCTATATCTTTAGCAGGCTCACAGACAACAGACTGACAGATTCAGCTTTTGCATACATGACCAAATCAATCTGTTGAGGCTTCTTCATTTGTACACTGTAATTCTTCATTTGTACACTAGGGCTCAAGATTCTTTAGATTTAACTGTGTGCACACTTGGCCAATTGATTCATATAGACATCTTGACATTGTTTTAAGTATAGCCAAATCAGTCTATTGAGGATTCTTCATTTGTACACTGTGATTCTTCATTTGTACACTAGGGCTCAAGATTCTTTAGATTTAACTGTGTGCCACACTTGATCAATTGATTCATATAGACATCTTGACATTGTTTTAAGTATAGCCAAATCAATCTGTTTAATCATATGAGCTCTTCATTTGTATGATTTTTTTACTCATCCTATTGTATTTTACACTACTCACATTCATTTGAATCTCATTAATTTTAGGTTCTATATAAAGTGAAGACACAGACGGATCCAACTGCTAACATTTCTTCCATCATTCCACCTCTTACAAATAAGGTATGTATTTCTTAGCGACTACAATAGCTGGAAAACACTACGCATATTACAAGGCTTTTCTAGTAACGGGATGATCAAACAGAATAAGTAACCAATAATAATAAATTTACACAATGTAGTTGAAAGATATAAAGATTGTGGCAATCAATAGATGTCATTAATAATTTGAAGTATTATTTTCGTACGGTATGGGATAAATGAACAATATTTTTAATGTAAATTTTTCAACAAATTTGTTTACATATTTTCTTCAGCTATTTTGATTTAAATTTACAAGTATAACGCAACATTATGTAATATATCTCACTAAGATATAGTGGTCAGAAAATATGAAAATGTATTCCTATAAATATGTCCAATATTATCAAATGTCAGCTTGTTATGAATTAGTTTCTTTATTACGAGAAAATTAGCCTAATGTGACTACACTACTAGTTTTCTAAGTAAAAGTGGTAAAATTTACAGGAAAACCATTGTTAAGAAATATTCACACAACATTGAAAATATGCATATTATGTTACGTAGTTGCATGAGCAAAAATATATTCCTAAACGCATCAATATCCATGTGGCCAGTGCTTGTTCAATTCGTCCTATCTTGGAGCACTCATGCCGGAATTTTTAACATAACAATGCTCTATGCACTGACGCATGGAGTATCTGATAGAGTTACAGCCCCTGCCGAAATTTAAAAGAAAAATCAAAATTTTTAATTGAAAGAGTAAAGAATTCTGGAAAAAACAAAGCACTTGCTAACTGATCCCCTAAAATGTCTCCCGATTACAATTTTTGCCTGAACAACTTCCAAAACGAAGGTTTAAAATGGTAATTATAATATATTATGTTGTGCATTCCGCCTCAGCCAGAAGGAAGCTGTGCAATGGCTACCTTTACAATTCTAGCTCCCTCCGAAATAAAATCCTGGCTACGCCAGTGGCTGTGGGACATACATAAAGCCTGAAAAACTTTGAAATTTTAACGATCGTAAACGTAACACTCCTAATGTAACAAGAAAAAAAATCCAATAAATAATAATCATCCATTACTCTCCGGGAGCTAAGAACAACGAGAAAGTCCACATTAAACACAACTTTTGTAGGAACACATGTCACTTAGGAACGAACCGCCAGAAATACATGCAACCTTTCGTACCGGACTGACATGACAAGCTGCACGTGTCTCTTGTTGCTTGTGTGCTACTTGGATTGAAACAACCTTGTCACGATTCACTTGTCGCTGAAAGTTCCTAAAAATACAGATTTCTACTTTCTAGAAGGTGAACACAGGGTCACCAGCACCACGAATTTTGTTGTGACGTCAAACTAATAACTAGTGAACAGATTTTAAGTTGCAGCACCTTTCCAAAAATATAGCTGTTTTCATACTCAATGTTTGAGATATATATTTTAGGACATGAAATCAAGTAAAATGAACACACTTTGTTGCACCTTTTTTAACCTTTCGTGAGATTAGCACATTTATCCCTTTTTACCCCCTCAGTACCTTCTTCCTTCGTTTTCTTTCATGTTTTGTTAAACAAATGAATTGAAAAATAAATTATTTTCACTTTTCTTGAGCAGCTACATAAAATCCTATAGTCTCATTTTGTAGAGCAGAACAAGAGCTATAAAATAGTATAAGATAATCATTTGAACCGCAATAGTTCCCAAGATAACGTAGCAAAACCCGCGAGAGAAAACAAACTTCTACGAGGCCTATTCGACAGAATCAGAGTTCTCTATGCGGTCCGCGCGCAGAAAAAGAGAGCATTGAATCGAGGCATTTTATCAACACCTTTTTTTCGTACCTTTTTGAAAACATTTTCAGAACCTTTTTTCCTTTCCCGACCATAATTTTGCACCTTAAAAAGCTTTACTAATAACTAACCTTTGACAAGTTAAGTTCCGATATGCGCAGATCGCTGCGGAGCACTTCCTATTACGTCATCCTCCCCATCACTCTTCTACGTACTGATCTGGCCTTGAGACTACGAGTGGTGCAAACTCAGCAAAATTAAGCTAAAACAAATATGACAAACTATTCTTACTGTCTAGATTGTCGGTGCCGGCTCATATCAGTTTATCAGTGGTTCATTTGATTTAATCCGGTCTTTGAATGCGTGCGGTGCGCGGATCGTAAACTGTAGTATTACGCACGCGCGTTAACGTTTATAACGAAGAGAAACTACTGGGCGAATGACTTCATTTTCTGAATGCGACATCGAGCAGTGGCCTGTTTTTTTTTTTTTTTTTTTTTTTTTTTTAAGCAGAGTGGGGTGTGGGTTATTTTGTTTATCGTACTACAATCGCTACGAGAAGGCAATCTGATAACACGCTTGCCTGTGTTATTTTTTAAAGCACTGAAATGTTCTTGCTCTATACTCTTGGCTGCATATTTTTGAAACACAAAAATCAAATCATGCAGGGTCCAACGAAATCCACAATCTGCTCTGGAAAGCCCCTTAGAGGACAGGTCAGAGAAATTGTTTACAATTTCCAATATATTTGCGAAATCAGAAGGAGTTACATAAACTTGAGTATAATGTTGTCGAGTCCACAAGCGTCGCCACGGGAGTATCTGAATGGATGGTTTCTCAAGTTTTAAAAGAATTGGATTGGATTGATTTGTTGTTTTAAGTCCACTTTATGCACAGTAAGGCTAATCGGGACTGGACGTACAGTTTTAAGTGGGATCCGAACCACTATGTGCCTCCACCGGGAATCGAATCCGGGATCCCTTGATTACAAGGCGACGACGCTACCACTGCGCCATCGAGGAGGCCAGGTTTTAAAAGAAGAAAAAGAGTCGTTGGCGAAAGGTGAGCTGAAGTTCTGTATTCCGACAGGTAGAAAACAGCCCAGGAATAAGCGAATACAAATTTCGTTGAAAATCCTCAGACCATTCCGCTCCCTCCAGGTTGCAACACTGAGAACCAACGTCGCTGCGGAGAATGGAGTGGGGAAATGTGGTGTGAGTTGCGCAACAGCTTTTTGCAGCGTCTTGTTTTTAAACTTGTCATGTTATACATGATAATTATGCAAATTTTGTTAAAAGTGTTACAATGATTTATTTTGTAGTTTTAATAACATGTACTTCTATTCATTCCAGCTTACTTATCTGCTCAATTCTCAAACATACCCCACTGGAAGAAACATAACAACCACTCCTCTGTTGATTCCAACAACGGTATGTAAGTCTTAGAAATTACTATACCTAGAATATCACAATTTACTTAGAGAGATGGTCAACCAAGTTCCATATGCATTGCATGCATCTGTACGGTTCTTTACAACAACTACATAGATCGTTATATCAGTCAATAGATGGCAGCACTAAATATAAAATAGTAGATGCAAACGTGTAGGTAGTATCCGACAATATATTAATATATAAGTACACTTACAGTTTTAGAGTAAAAAAATGTTACAAATTTCTGTAATATTGCATTGTTCTACTAGCTAATTCTCAGCTCTTGCTGTATATTATTTTGAGTTTCATAATGATAATTGGCGAATATAATTTGTAGTTACAAAACTATTAAAAGAACCATGGGTCTCCATAGACAGACCCAAGATAGACTTCGCTCCTGTGGATGTAATTTTAGCCGCCTTGTAAATAATTGTCACAATTGTAGAACTAACAAATGTTTCCTAAATATAAACGTGTTAATGAAGCAAGAATAGTTTCCATTCGAAGTAATGCAAAATTATCAACGATATTGTATTGAATATTATTGGCTAAAAATAATTTAATATATTATTGAGTTTAATACAAAGGTATTTTCTAAGACGCAAAAATATACACTAGAGGTGGATTTTTACTTATTTTCAGTTTCTTTTGCATGCAGGAAATCCATATTCTTTCAATAAATTTCTTGATTTGGATTAACCTGGTGACGTTTCAAATTTGAGATATTACTGCATATTGGCTCTTAATATGTATATAATTTGAATGCAATTTCAAATTTTCCTATTGCGTTCCTTTGATCTTTGTGTTAAAAGTATCCTATATCGCCTGGTCGAAGGCACTACTTGAATCAACATTATAAAACTGGAAAGTACTGTGGCGAAGACCGAGGGACACCCCCCTCTGTCGGGGGGAACCCATACTTCCTGTCTAAAAATTGTAAGATGTCAGCAATGTTTGACAACAAACAGTGACAAAATATCTTGTATCACTGAGTTTCACTAGAGGCTTGAGGGCAACGACATTTTCGAACAGCATCTCAGAAAAATCCACAGATTGTCAACTCCTTTGGCGACGGTAGAAGCCATTTAAAAGCACGAGATACCTCTGTCAAGTAAAGCGAATGATCGATCCTCCCGTCCCAGAAGAAACAGTCGCGCAGAAATGGCCTCACCGCTCTACAGATTTAATCCCATGCGGGAGGAGGGGGGAAAGGGTACTTGAAGGACCTTGTGTTGGTGCCACCACTACCAATCACTACCAGAGGTGCAGGCCCGCAAGAAAAAGATGTGTTGATGTGTTGAAGATCAACAAAGGAGCACATACTTGTACGTAGCACGTATAGGAATTTAAAAAAACTTGCTGTTTCTCAATGCATTTTTAGACTAATTGAAATGTAAGCCTTGTTGTGTGTGTGTGTGGTTTCTTATCTATACATATACAAGACATACAAAATACGTAGGTTCAAATTAACAACATAACTTTAATGCCTGGAAGCCATTCGCGTACATCTTACACACTGTTACTATAACAACCAATCAATAACATGCTATAGAATACAAATCTTCTTCTTTCTCTTATCATGCGTCTATCATCTCCTCCTGGAGTCTCTTTTTTTTGTTTTAAGTGCTGGTCTCACCGTATCTATCAGGAGGTCTCCTAAGTCTATTCGATCTTCTGATTGGGGTGTGCCCAGCGTCTGTATATGGTTGGTTTTGGTTCTCTCTTCCCTCTGCATCCTCCGGCTGTCCTTCTGGTATCGATTCATATTTTGGATAAGGTAGATCTGTTGATGAGGGGTTTGGTTCACACTCACGTTTTCGTAGCCACCTGACGTGTACCGTTCGTGTCGATCCGTCGAACAACTGAACTTTATATATTAGGCTGTTGCCAACTCTAGACAATACCATTCCTGGTACATGCTTCGGAGAATTTACCTTCGGGGTCTGCACCCAGACTAGATCATTAGGAAGATGTGCAAGATAAGTTTTGTCAAGTCTCTTCCTCTCTTCTCGGCCCCGCCGTGATCCAAGAAATGGTGGGCGATTCACTCGCCTTTCCCGTTCAGTCATATATTTATGTCTCTTGTATCGCAGTTGGTCACTTTCCCTTGATTCAACATCCTTATCTCTCATTGCCTGTGTTCGAATTCCAGCTCTCTCTTCCCTCGCCTTCTGAGCCAACTGCCTCAGATGCTCTTCTTTCTTCTCCTTTCCTTTCTGGTCAAGTTTCTTCTCCAGCTGTGCCCTCAAACCTTTACTTTCCGGTATTTTAGTATTAATATCTGCGTTATCATTTCGTTCGGACCCCGTATTTGTGAACAATGTGTTACATTGTGCTAACAGTTTTCTCCAACCCGGATGAATACTGTCCAGCCATGAACGTCCAATCAACGGATAACGTAGTTCTTCTTCACACAATATAACCGGCAATTTATACAATACATCATTCAATGATAAATGAACCAAGGTTTGACCTTTCAACTTTAACTTATCATTATTCACGCCTCGTAACGTTAGTGAAGTACAATGTGTTCGCCGATGTGGAAACAATTGTTTGAAAGACTTGTTATTAAACAGAGTAACCGTAGATCCAGTATCTACTTCACATTGTACAATTCGCTTATCAATACACAAATCAACTACGCACGGTTCTGCCGACACAAGAACATTAGTGCCATCTATAGCTTGTGCTCTTGGCTTGAAACTAACACTCCTTGCTTTTGAACGAGTGAGTGTTGCATCTTCCACTTGTGAATTGTCTGTGCTTGATGAAATAGTGCAAGTATTATCTTCTGGCGGATGAGAATCACTAACTTCGACGTGCAATAAAGACAAACCATGAAATTCATTATGTATGCTTTGTTCACCAACAATAGCGTCTAAAGGTTTAATATTAGACGTAGATATTTGATCACTTGTAATTGTCTTACTCGCAACTCCACCATTATTTTTCCTAAACTTGCATTTTACATGCCAATGACCTTTCTTTTTGCAAAATGAACATATCGAATATTTTGCTGGACAATGTCCAAGATCATGTCTTCTGGAACATCTCTCACATTCTTCGGTGCTTTTATAACTTCTATTCTGAGGATTAACGAAGTTCTTTCTGTGTGCTTGCGAGGACTGAAAACATGGTTTCAATTTCTGTGTCCCAGAAAATGCAACTAGATTAGGACTATAATCTTTTTCACGATGTATGAACATTTGTGTTTCCCGTTCAATTAATTCCATTTGAAGCACAATATCTTGACATTTTGCTGGAGTCAATGTAGGTTCAGACAGTAATTTCTTTCTAATGGCGTCAGACCGAACGCCTACAATTATTTGCTCTACAATGGCTTCCTGTAAGTACTGGCCAAAACTACATTTTAGTGCTTGTTGCTTAACACGTACCATAAATTGTGTTGCATTCTCACCTCTTTCCTGCGTGCACTGTCTGAACTTGAAACGTTCCACATATTTGTTTATTCTCTGACCATAATGTTTAAGCAGATTTTCCTTGAGGATCGAATACGTTTGACGATCGACTGGTTCAGGTGCAAGGATGTTCTTCAGCACTTTGAAAGCTTCAGACCCTATAACTGCAATCAGTATGGGTACCTTCCTGGCTTCATTAACATCTTGAGCCAAACAAGACTGTTCAAACCTCGTTAAATAATCTTTTATTTCTTCCGAATCTGGCCGGAACTCAGAGAATAAATTCAAACCGAACATATTCATAATTGTGGTCAACTAAATATCACAATATCGTAAACACAACCTGTATCACACTGATTTGAATTTGCCTTGTACAATTATTGTAATCAATACACAAACCGTGTAATCTTGGTTCTTACCCTAGAAATTGATCAAGCCGACACAATTTCTCCTTGCATAAACCTATGCTGGAATGATGATCGTCGCGTACTCTTCGTGACGTCTTCATCCATACTTCTTCTTACGAAGAATCACCAAGAATATCCTGTACGACTGCGCCATAGATGTAAGCCTTGTTGTGTGTGTGTGTGGTTTCTTATCTATACATATACAAGACATACAAAATACGTAGGTTCAAATTAACAACATAACTTTAATGCCTGAAAGCCATTCGCGTACATCTTACACACTGTTACTATAACAACCAATCAATAACATGCTATAGAATACAAATCTTCTTCTTTCTCTTATCATGCGTCTATCTGATGTGTTGAAGATCAACAAAGGAGCACATACTTGTACGTAGCACGTATAGGAATTTAAAAAAACTTGCTGTTTCTCAATGCATTTTTAGACTAATTGAAATCACAATGCGCAGTGATTATTATATATATTTTTATTCATTTCAGGTTAGGGCTGCTTATAATCTTAAATCACAAACAGACCCACATAGAAGAGTCAAGCCCACGCGTTTACCAGCGTCAAATACGGTATGTATATCGATAGAACTACAATAGCTAAAAATACATACACTTATGTATGTGACACACAACAAATATTTCAAGGAAACATTACTATGAATTCATAAACATTCACTATGTACAGGGTGTTCAAGCTAAAAGTATATCGTGAATATTTAAGCTCAAAAACTTGGATTCTTCAAAGCTTATAAATAAAAGTAAGTCTGTTCTGCAGAAATTTTGGTGACTCTACCTGTAAGGAACGCAGCACAAATTATCATACTGGGAACTAGGGAACTATTAATAATAAAAAAATATTATTTATAATTTAGTTTACGGTATACTTTTAAGTTGAACACCCTTTTGGTGGGTGGGTGTCAGTGAAAAGTATATTAATTTCACCCCCTCGTAAATTCATATGAAGTCGGCAACGCTTAACTCAGGTAAATGCGCTCTGTGTACAGTCCCACACAATAAAAATGGGATACTGAAATACTCGCGCCATGTGGGTTGCCTAACTCTGAGGCGATGAGTGAGCTTCAATAACAAGTCTTCAATAGAAACTTCTCCAATCGCCTTGGAGATATGCAACATACATAACACGGTGCTAGAAAGCGAGTAGTATATCTCAGGATAAAAGTACTCTATGTTTTGGTGTTATCCTGTTTGTGCTCCAAAAAAGTGTGTTTGGTCTGTGTGAGCACGTGACTGACGTAATCATTTATTTATATTATTGAATTTTCCTTTATAATTAATTTGTACCATTAATTTCAGGTTGTTTATCAGCTTAAATCACAAGCCTATCCCCTTAGAAAGAACAGAACATCCACCAGTTCGCCAATAACAACTCCGGTAAGTAAAGCGATAGGAACTACAATAGTTAAAGAGTCACTGTGTTACCAAATGCACATCTCACTCCAATATACATCTCACATATAAAGCAATTGATAGAAATAATCGAACATTATAAATCTTTTCCACAATGAAAGCTTACAGAAAGTTGTAGGTATTAGCCTACATACAATAATAGATGTCAGCTCTATATATAAAACACCAAATTTTACCTTAGAATGGACATGGAAAAGATTTGAACACCACAGATAGCAGTAGGCCTATATGTAAGAGAAAATATTGTAAATAAAAGTTCCTCAGGTATATTTTATTTTTGGATTTATAATATTTCCATTTGCTACTATATTTTAGAGGATGGTGTAATTTAAAGGAAGATTACAATGATATTGTTGTAAATTATTCTGTTTTCATTCTAACTTCTTCCGGTTCAAATATTAAAATACACTGCTTAAAATAATTAGGGGATCAGGCAAAAATAAGTAGGGGATCAGGCAAAAATAAGTAGGGGATCAGACCAGATATCAAAACTCATGTAGGCATACTAATACCAGATCCTTTATTTCATTCTGAGATTAGTTATAGCAAGATATGCTGTCATGATACCTGATATTAATGACATTAATGACACCTGACGCGATATGACAATTAGAGCATCAGTAGGACAGCACAAAAACAGACACAAACACTACAGCAACTCTCCTCTAGTACGGCGTATGGTCTCCCCTAACGGCCAATACTGCTGCACACCTGCGTGCAATGGAATCAATGAGCTGTTGGAGGATACGTCGCCACTTTCCCAGAAGGGCAATTTCCAGCTCTGCACGAGTTGTGGGAGGTGCTGATCGAGCTGCAACTTGTCGGCCTAGTGCATCCCAGATGTGCTTGATTGAATTTAAGTCTGGAGAGCAAGCTGGCCAGAGCAGACGCTCGATACCCTCCTGGTTCAGCATATCGTCCACCAACCCAGCTCGGTGAGGACGAGCATTATCATCCATGAAACGGAAAGAATCACCAATGGCACCAGCATAAGGCACGACATAAGGTCGGAGGATCTCGTCTCTATACCTTCGAGCTGTCAAGGTGCCATCGCGGATGATGTGCAGGTCCGAATGTCCACCACTACTGATTCCTGCCCTCACCATGAGTCCACCGCCGCCATATCGGGAGCGTTCGTGCACAAATGCTGGGTTGTTTAGTGTTCGCTTTCCCTCCAGATGAGAACACGTCGACTGTCAGGTTCCACGCTGAATCGCGACTCATCAGAGATCAGAACGGACCTCCATTCGGCATGTCCCCAACCACGATGTTCCTCCACCCAGTTTCTATGGGCTATACGGTGTTATAACGTAAATGGAACACACACCATGGGCCACCTTCATGAAGACTATTACGGACAGTTTGAGATGACACTGCGTCCTGTTCCTGTTTGCCAGGCACGTTGCAGTAGCGTTGCATTTTTCCCCCTGTTCCGACGGGCTGTGATTAAGAGATAACGGTCCTTCCTCGATGTTGTTGCTCATGGACGACCTTGGCCTTGTCTTCTGCAAACACTTCCTGTTGTTTCAAAACGATTCCATACTCTGGAAATCACACTTTGCGACACTCCAATGGTTTGTGCTACCTGGCGTTGTGACTGCCCAGCTTCAATCCTTCCTATGGCTCTCCAAGCCATAGCTTCCGGTAAATCACGTTGGTGCAGCTTTGCCTTTCTCACCTGAACCTTTGCCTTCCCCAACTGAACTGTATCGCTAACCAGAGACGACTAGCATACAACACCAGCACACACACACTCCACCCCTCTAGCCTTTGATATCACCAGTGCAAAGTTTACGTCATGTTTAAGGCACTGGAACTTTCGTTTAAGGGGCTTTAGCAGCTGATTGTAGCTTATACAGGCGCTGACAACATATCTGGTCTGATCCCCTACTTATTTTTGCCTGATCCCCTAATTATTTTGAGCAGTGTATTATGTACTGTTAAAAATACGGGAGAAAAAATACCCGTGGAATGCTCTTGGCAACTACATTTTTGTGTATGAAATAGGTTCATTATTATTATCATCATCATCATTTCTTTTAAAGATATACACACTGAAGCTTTTGTATTTTTGATATTTACTGTCTCTTTCCATCCGCTTTAAACTAATCGCGGCGATGATGATAATGATGATTCCATGAAACAACAAGGCGAATCCCACAAAACTTTCTTAGTGCCATCGACATGAGTGTAAGGAAACTTTCAATCCAATGGGACAAGCGACACGGGATGTTCACTCTGTCTTACTAGTGACACACACTTCCAGACTGCAAAATAGCATTCATTGCACATGAGGGTCCAAACAGCAAACGACACGTTCATATGGCGTATTCGCGTGCTACTTGTTACTTCGGTCGGATAGCTCCTTAAAGGAAGGATGCTAAGATCGAAGCGACGCGCTACAGGGGGAGTTCCCAACTAAGTGACAAGCGACATGGTGCCTTCAGTCTATTTGCAAGCGTTCGCTGCTAATTGCGCGAACAACAGATAGGCGACACAACAAACCGCACATTACAACAACAGATCTAGGTGACACGATAAGTCACACGTGTCGCTTTGTCGCTTGTGAGTCGATCAAACTGGGCCATTTCCTCATAGCTTGCAACATGTTGCCGTGGTTTGTTGTTCGCACATGCGCGATGCAATGAGTGTCTTGCTTTAGGGAGATTGCGCACCAAAGCGACACTTATCGCTTGAGGATTTCACCAACCGAACGCTGGCCTGTGCTTCCCGTCATGCCGCTACGATGTGAAATGTTGCTCTTGATTGGCTCGTTTCCAAGCAACATGTGTCGCTTCGGTATGAAAGTTGCCTTGGACCGAAGGAACCGTGTCGCTTTGGTGTAAAATCTCCTTCAGGAAACGGTGCAGTCAGAACTTGTGTCTTTACGGTTCGAAAGGCTGCATTGATTATGGACTGCTCGCTTCCAACCGACACTTGTGGTTTGTCGCCTCGGTATGATATATCTCTTAGGATACTATTTATATTCTAATAACATAGAAAAATAAAACTCTAGTACACAATCCAACACCTGACGTCCGGAATCACTTTGCGATGTTTCTTCTTGTGTTATGCATGCTATTTATTTATTAATTTTATTTTACTTTTCTTTCCAAATTAATGTCATTTCGTGACTGCAAATCACTCCACAAATACAACTGTTTCCATCAATTCACTTACCGCCTTTCTAGACAAACAAATCTACACAATATATTCCAAAAACTAACTAAGCCGCATTACTTACATAACAAAATTGGCACCTGATTCGATCGCACTGCCATCTATATTTGTCATCCGTCTGGGGAACTAGTTTATTGGGTCGTTTTCCACACCACGTTATTCAAGGCGCTATTATATGAACTAACCGATCACTGATGAGCGTGAGAGTTTACCTCACATAATAAAGGAATTTGCTACCTTTCCTCATGATGTCATGGCCTGGGATGCTTCCCATTGGCTGACAGGTCCTGAGTAGATTGGATCAAGTAATTCAAAGTCTGGCCACCAGGTGTCTGACTAGGATGGGAGCTTTTTACCAAAAAACATCGATTTTTGGTTATTTTATGCATATTTATGCTAACTAAGTTAAGTGGATGGTATTTTCAAGACAAGGGGGTTATTCTGACCCTTCACAAATGTTATCTTGAAAATACGTAAATAAATAAAAATTTCTTCTAATAAGTAAATTGTACCACATGGTGCTCATGCATGAAAAATGCTTTGGCATGTTGATAATAACTTATTTTGACATGGATTGCAGTTTTTACTTGGTTTTAGGCTGTTTCTTATGATTTTTTGTTATTAACCTTAATTTCCGCTAGTATTACTAGTAAACAAAATGGCTTCCCATAGCATTTTAGCCATGGTAGCAATGAGCCTTGCACTTGGGTGGAGTAGTGTGCTGTTTTGCTTGTATTTGGGGATGTATGCCCAATCCTTGATTGGTCATAGTACAATACAAGCATACAGGGTGTTGATCTGCAACGGGTCAAAAGTCCCAATCGGACACTACAAAGACATATTATTCGCAGCCGAAATTGACACAATCTGTTGTAGTAAGTTGAGAGGAATGTTTACCCTCCTCGCATACGTTGTGTGGCGTTAATTCGTCTGTTTTCCGATAAAGGTCAATCAATTCCAATGCAGTTGTTAGGGGTCCGGTTTTCCGATAGAGGTCCTCCCGAATAAGTTAACAGCCGCATTATGGCGGCGTGCGATACTCATGTGTTTGGTTTCCCGTATTTTATTTTCGATATTACTGGTTTTTGTGTGTGTCATAAACAATGGCGAATAGAAACTGGTTCAGTATTTATAATATCAATATCCTATGGTGACTTTTGGCTCACCCTGTACAACACCGGGAAACTTTCAGTGTGTAGATGACATCAAAACGAACCGATATTCATTTTAGCAGCGTTCTGCTTGTTATTCCCTTGCTCGGGACTACGATTCCAGAGTAAACGAAATTTTCTATCCTATAAGTACTCCCAACGGCGAAAAAACAGTAGGCGAATTGTCCACCACTATTTTAATTCAGTCTGTATTACACAATGTGATGACAATGAATTGAAATAATGACGTCAATACGCAAAGAACAATGCCCGCTTCGAACCAACATAGTTTCATTCCATAAAACAACACAGGATGTAGAATAGAAAAGTTGTGAAAATAGCGGTGGACAATTTGCCTGCCATTATCTTTGCTGTTGACTTTACAATTTATCCTTCACTGATTCATGGTTGAAACTGGTTAATATATCACCACTCATGCACACGATGCATATATCAATTCATATTTTCAGCCATAAAGACAGATTTCTTAAATTTGTGCAGCGATATATCACACCTCCAAATGACATCTTTCGTTTTTAGGTGGCCCGCGCAAAAAAACAAAAAAAAAAATCTTTCGACATAAAATACATAAGAGTGACAATCGTTGGTCGTTGCATAACTAGAGGATAGACAATGCTAAACTAGACCTCAATGATAATAACGTTAACAAAAATATGTTTGTCTTGATGTCTTCTACATGTTGTCTAAATTCCTACGTCAACGTCTCATAGTACATAATATACAGCGTTTATCATAAAAGAGTAAACGACTTATCAGGTTTATTGTTAAAAATTTATCTGAAACACAACAATAAAAAAATATTCAAGTTTTGCATTCATGGGCAACACTTTTATAAAAACTGTCACTGTGGCGCTGGTGTAGTCTTAAAGAAAATGGCGACTATTATAGGTCCCCAGACCTTACACCCTTAGACGTCTTCATTTGGTTTTTTGTGAAAGACAAAGTCTATGTGCCACCTATGCCACAGAATGTGCATAGGAGAGAATAAGAAACACCTTGTTTTGGTGGACGAGGATTTATTGAGAAAAGTGTGGCAAGAACTCGAATTTCGATGGCATGTGTGTTGCATAACTGGCGGAAGCTACATCTACAGTGAACATTTGTAGACATTGGTAGCCATTCGTAGACAGTCACAGAAACTTGAAGTGTTATGATTGATACATAACAAATATCATTGTTGCATTACGTAGTTTAGTCGAAATACGAGGGTGGTTTGAAAAGTTCTCGGAATGGAGTAGAAAGAAACGACTTACAACAATGATTTTTTTTATTTTCCAATGTAGTCTCCCTGTACACTAATGCACTTGGTCCAGCGATGTTCCAATGCCTTGATCCTATCTCGAAAATTAGATTCCTCCAGGCCTGTAAAATACGTGTCAACTTCGGCTATTAGTTCTTCCTTTGAAGAGAATCTCCGTCCACCGAGGAAACTTTTGCGTTTGGGGAAAAGATGGAAGTCTGAGGGAGCCAAATCAGGCGAATAAGGCGGATGTGGCAACAATTCGAAACCAAGTTCATGAATTTTTGCCATGGCAACGACACTTGTGTGAGGGCGCGCATTGTCCTGATGCAAGATGATTTTCTTTCTTGCCAAACCTGGCCTCTTTTCCCGTATCTTATGCTTTAGTTGGTCGAGGAGATTATCGTAGTATTGTCCCATAATTGTTTGACCAGTGGGAAGATAATCGATCAACAGAATCCCTTTCGCATCCCAAAACACTGACGCCATTACCTTTCCTGCCGACCGTATTGACTTTGCTTTCTTTGGTGATGGTGAATCAACATGTTTCCACTGCTTTGACTGTTGTTTTGTCTCTGGGGTATAGTAGTGGACCCACGTTTCATCTGTCGTCACAAACCGGCGCAAAAAATCTGTTTGGTTTCTCTTAAAACGAGTCAAACATTGTTCGGAAATGTCCACTCTGATGCGTTTATGGTTCTGTGTTATTATCTTGCAGATAATTTTCTCATATCCAATTCAACTGTTAAAATGTGATACGCCCGTTCGGATGACATTCCTATAGCTTCAGCAATTTCACGCACTTTCAGTCGGCGATCCTCCATGACCAATTTATGCACTTTTTCAATAATTACTGGGGTAGTAGCACATTTTGGGCGACCACTACGTGGATCATCTTCTAAGCTGTCCCGACCAAATTTAAACTCGTTTGTCCACTTTGCAACAATTGAATATGAAGGAGCAGAGTCCCCCAGTGTGTCCAGAAAATCGGCATGAATTTCCTTTGCTTTCATACCTTTCTTTATGAAGTACTTAATCACCGCTCGAATCTCGATTTTTCCATCTTCACAAAGCACTGCACGGGAACAACTACAAAGTGACGTCTGCACCACAGATCTCTACCCAGAACACTGACGCGCCACGTGTTTATTAATAAAGGATGGCCTATTACTATGCGGGAACCTCGTTGTCCTAGCACTGACATCTGGTGGTGATTCCGAGAACTTTTCAAACCACCCTCGTAAATTCTTAAAGTTGTTTATTCTCGTATTATGATACACCCTACGAACATGAGAGAAATTAGTCGAAGCACGTTATTATATATTTGTTACTTTTTAAATTTCAGTTGACTTCCAAACCTAAACTGCAGATATATTCTTATGGAAAGAACAATGTATCCATCCATACACTTCAGTCACATGTGGTAAGTCAGTCTTAGCAAGTACAATAGATAGAAATATGGTGTTACAAAGTTCAAAGCCTACTTTAGTCAAACTCTGCTATTTGATCAGTAGGCATTGTAAATCAATAAGCTATGAAAAGACCAGTAGATATTAATTGTACACCAGGTAATATGTCAGAAGCTACCCAAAGTATAATACCAAAATTCGCAGTACAATGTAAAATGAAATTTTGATTTTGTGTATATATAATATAAATGTTGATAATGTATTGTAGAATCTAGTGTTGTATTTGATGCATTCCATTGTCATGGGTGGCACATTTTTTTATATTAAAATAACTATTAAACTGTGCAATGAAATATGAAACTTAACATTGTTCATTAAACATAACTACATTAAAATACTTTCCCAGATTTATCTATAAGTGGACAATTTGTGTCACTTAATAAGATTTTAATTTCTGTGAATTGTGAAATTATGACAAATACATTATTCAAGACAAAGAGAGAAGGAAATTGACCTTTGAATATTCTAGTGGAGTTGAGGGGAAATGTAATAGTTAAAGGAGAAATTTATTATTTTTTTGGTGGCACGGGCGCAAGACAACAGATTACAAAAGTAACTCAAAACGTTAAAATAAATGAATAATATGTAAACTACCTTCTAACTTAATGATGTATAATACTTGAATTTTAGGTAAATAACAATTTTAGATTGTCCACTCACAAGGTAAGATAGCTAAAGTTACAATATTGTATTTCATTTTAAAAATTGAGGTTCAGGGACACTTTCACAAGGAAATATCCTCATTTTCAACTGTGTCTATACCTTAAATTGTAGTGTATGACTGCAATGATACTATTCTCCATTCAATGAAAGAATGAAGCTTGTGTAAACAAAACCTGAGATATAGTTCCTTTCCTGTATGCAGGGGTGCCCACAGGGGGGATTCATGACGCGCTTGCGTCATGGGATGTTTTTTGGGGGACAAAATTATATACCAATTCTATATATCTTCACACAAAAAGAGGGATCGCTTCTTTTATTGACTTGTTATTGATTCTTAGTTAAGGTTATTATGTACAGTTTTTCTACCTGCCTGTGTGTGATCGCGGCGATGGGGTTGAAATGAAACACCACCTCATATGCCTTTAGAATCGATTTGGAAGGGGGAACATGCTGTTCGCATTAATACAAGGTTAGTCGAGGAGACAAACTGTTAAGAATAAGGTTCAGTACACTAACAATGGCAGTGAGCCTGAGCAGTTTTGTACATTTTATGTTAGCAACAATGGCGGCGAATAGGTGAGCCGAGTGGGCGCAGTTGCCCCTCACCCTACTTTTGGCCACTTTTGTCGCTAAGCATTATCTACCAAGCGAGAGTAAACTGTCCTTGGAACCCAATCGCCGCCACTAGTTAGCAAACATGAAAGTGAGTCTAAAGTAAAGTAAACATATATTGCTTAATAGTTTACTTGTATGTACGGATTGCTTGCATTGTAGAATTATTTTCCTGTAGTTTACGGTTATTACAAGCATTAAAAAAACAGTTTTTCTTTGTGACATTTCAGGAGAACACACTTTCCCTTCATCAGACATTTATTTTCATTTGAATAAAGATACAGTTATAACAATGGTTAGTAATTTTTTAAACAAAAAGATTCCGTTATATAATGGATGTTGTCAATGTTACATTGTTGTAATATATTGCAGAAGAACACTGGAATAAATAATGAAAATGGTAACATAGATCCAGTATGGAGTTTTCTTTTTCACAAATGGAGTAAGCCACCATCTTTAAAATTTAATGTAACAGAAAACATCAAGATACTTTGTGAAAACAATGATGAATTTGAATTACCTAATGAAATTTTGGATTCATAATTTTAAAAAATCTGAAATAAAAATAAAAGACTGCTTTTTTCATAGTTAAGTTGCTATATTACAACAACGTAGCATTGACAACATCCATTATATAACGGATTATTTTTGTTTAAAAGAAAATACTAACCATTGTATCTTTAGTCAAAATGAAAATAAATGTCTGGTGAAAGGAGCGTGTGTTCTCCTGAAATGTCACAAAGAAAAACTGTTTTCTTATGCTTGTAATAACCGTAAACTACGGGAAAATAAACAATATTTATTGCTTAAATATGCCTGTATTATATTGTTCCGCAAATTTTGTCTGACCAAAATAATTTGAGAACATTATTCAGCATAAAGGGGGTGAGGACTAGTAAAACACCTTTTCGGGGGGGGAGTGGGGGTATGGGCCCCTCTTGCTGTGTGTTAGTTCTGATATTGTTTAGCCCCTGAATAGGTCTATATTAGTCGTAAATGTACAGCTTATAGTAGAAAGGTTCACAACTTCAGTAGAAGATACGTTGAGTGGTACGGCTTGATCACATGGTCTACATTCCAATGCGCACAGCTGCAATTCGAACGACCAATAGGATTTGTTGTTTACATTGACTTCGTTCTTACAGAGGACAGAGTATAGGGGGTCTAGTATTTGATTCTATATTGTTTGCACGAATTCAGAATAAACTTTAAACATTGTCATTACTAGGTAAGTAATAAACTTCAGTGCAAGAGCCTGAATCTTTTAGAAAGGTTTATATTCATCCATAAGGGGTGACCTGATAAGGCACCGAAAGGTCAACCTCACTTCCCCGTAGTGCTTCTTGCAGGACAACGAGGCTCCGGCGCCTGCATCCTCAGCCAGGATCTGTCGGGTCGTGTTGTCTTGTGTTTGTCCTTATGAGTTTGGTCTTCCTTTACAGTCTCAGCTTTCAACTATACTCTGTCCCCGGAATGTGTGGAGTTAGACCGCGCATAGCGGCAGAGAAGGGGGGAAATCGAGGGGCCAGAGGGAAGCAGTACACGCTGCTGCGAAGGCTCGTAACTGCAGTCGCTCCCCCTCCACGCAATCCCGTTCTGTCACATGTTCATGGGTGGAGCCGTCTCGCGTCACTACTTGTGCAGCCAGTTCGCTTGCTCCAGAGTTACCCGGAACAGAGTATTGGGTGTAGAGACTTTAGCCTCAGAGACAGTATAGTGCTTGTTGTTGAGAGTTCTATTACAGTACAGTAAAACCTCGTTAATCCGGACTATTGGGGGGATAAGTTGACTGGTTTAACGAAAGTCCGGATTAACTGAAATAACCTAAAAGAACAGTAGAAAGTGCATTAAAACTCCGTTTATAGCAACAAAACACGTTTATTATGGTGTATTTAAAGAGCATAGACATAAATACACTATACAGTACAGTACAAAGTCTGCGGAAAACCGAATTTCATCAGTGGTTGACTGACTTTCCTTTGGGGAGTTATCTTGTTGACTTCTAGCCATATTTAAAACCTTGCATTCTTCTTTTCTTTACCTTTTGTCTGTCCGGATTAAGCGAAGTCCGGCTTATCGGGGTCCGGATTAACGACGTTTTACTGTATTTGTTATATCAATTGATGAAGAAGGTTTTAAGGGTCATATGTTTTACTTATTACGTTCCTATCTTCCATTTTGTTTCAGTTAAGAGGCCTATACCCATACTTCGTGACGAGCACAAATAGCCTATGTGCTGATGATAATTTTAAACATTCAACCAATCATATATTCTAAAATTTGAATTTCATTCCTTTCAGGTTACTTATCATCCTAAATCAAAAGAGTATCCGCATGTAAAGAACATTACGCTCACAAGTTCGACAGTGGCCCCAACGGTATGTATAGCGTAAGAAAGAATGATGTACATATTAGACTATTAAGACAATCAGTTCTAGCGTGTAGTGTATGTGTTTAAAATATGCGCAATTCGCCTCTAATTAGATGCATGGATTGTTGATATTCATAGCATATGAAATAAATAAATGTAGCAATAAATATGAAAAACAATCATAAAAATTTAAATTAAACCCCAAACTAGTAAAACCTTACCACGGTGGTTTTCAGCCATATTTGACTGAAGAGACACTGTACCGAAGCCTGTCATTTCCCGATCATTTATTTAAAGTTTGAATGAATAGATTGACAGTGGCAGCAGAACGGGGGGAAGGGGCTATATTTTGCCCTCCTTAGCGAGAAAGGAGGACAAAATATACTTTGTACCCCCCCGAAAAAAAATGGATCACGCACCATCCCTCCTTTATGCTCGCAATTGAAAAGCCTACGACAGTGTCAGAGTCTCTGTTCTTGGCAGCAGTGGAATAAACCAGCATTTTTAAAGGGAGGTGGGGGGATGGTGACCCGGGGGGGGGATTATAACGCCCATCCACCACTTGGACACGCCAGTGCTTGTTGGTACAGTGTCTGCGATCGGAAAAAAGTAAACGTAAGCATTGTTTCAGGTGTAGACCGTTTAACACAATCTGTTTCGAAATCAAATATAGGATACGGTATTAAATGTTTCGTGGTAAACACAAATGTAATTCAAACTCCGGATTACGATGTGTTACATCAGTTCACCACCCTTAGGAATCTGTTAATAGCGCACATGAGATTTGTTATCCTTGCCGAGGATAAAAAAGTTTTGTAGATTTCAAACATACCATAGACAACTCTTCGTTGTTCTTGTCATTGTACTCATCACCTCAATTTTTAAAGATAAAACCAGTACTTGTATCTCACACACATGTGTTAATATGTGTTGTTATTACAGCGAATACGAGGGTCACTATTTATATTTTGAGCCTTGGCAACACTGATTGAAGTTAGGCGCGATTTGACGTTTGCACGGAATCGTCTGGCATTATTGACCATAACGTACTTCAAATGTTTTGTCAATAGCTTCATTTGTGTTGTTTATGTTGCCTTGGAGATTGCGCGACAACAATAAAATGGAATTAACGAGTGAACATTTTCGTGCGATGATTTTTTACGATTTTCGACGTGGATTATCAAGACAAGAGTGCATCGATCAACTTACTTCCACATTTGGCGATGAAGCCCCATCCTTTGCCACTGTGAAACGCTGGTATAACGAATTTAATCGTGGCCGCCGTTCGCTCACCGACGAGATTCGCGAAGGTCGTCCAAAATCAGTTGTTGTTCAAGAAAACATTGATGCTGTGCAAAACCTAATACTGCACGATCGTCATGTGACATACTGGGAGATTGAGGCAACCATAGGCATTTGTTCACCTGCATATATAAAATATTACATGATCATTTAGCTGTGAGAAAGGTATGTTCTCGTTGGATCCCACACAATTTGACAAAAACTAAAAAAGACGCTCGCGTCAATTGGTGCAAACAAATGCTCAATAAATACAATCGTGGTGCTTCAAAAGACGTAAATAACAGGTAACAGGTGACGAATCATGGATATATGCATATGAGCCGGAACGTAAACACCAGTCGACTGTATGGGTGTTTCAAGATGAACCCAATCCAACAAAAGTTGTTCGCGCTCGAAGCACATCGAAACAAATGGTCGCCTGTTTTTTTCGGGAAAACTGGTCATGTGGCAACTGTGCCTTTAGAGGAACGTAGAACGGTCAACTCTGAATGGTACACAACAATTTTTTTGCCAGAGGTCTTCGGTCAAATACGGAAAACAAACAAACGCCGTCGGATCATTCTTCATCAAGACAATGCCAGTTGTCACACATCTCGTCTAACAACCGACTTTATGAACAGTCAAAAAATCGAATTGATGGGTCATCCGCCGTACAGTCCTGATTTGGCACCCAATGACTTCTTCTTGTTCCCGAATGTCAAGATTAAATTGAGTGGACAACGATTTTCGTCGGTGGAAGACGCCGTTGATGCGTTCAAAAACCATATTATGGAGGTCTCTCAAGAAGATTGGAAAAACTGCTTTGACAAATGGTTCGAACGAATGCAAAAGTGTATTGACCATAAAGGAGAATACTTCGAAAAACAATAAAGCAGTTTTCAATGCCAAATTCCTGTTTTTTCATTGTTATGCTCAAAATATAAATAGTGACCCTCGTATAAGGTACTTGATACCATGGCCGTATAAAAGTGGAGGGTTTGACGGGTCCACAACCACATTAATTTAGTAACCATCTTGCACTAATTACATAATATAATAAAAATAATCTCAAAATTCATCATAACACTACCCACATTGGTTGCAAAGGTTTTAAAAGTTATATATATCACACAAAAAGTATTTTAGGTGCTGTTAGGATTGGCATAATTACTGTACATCAAGGAAATATTTGCATACAAATTGTGCATAGAAAATTTTATTGGTTGAAATTTATATGTTATTATTCATAATAAACTAATATTAAGAATTAAAATGTAACTATAAAATTTGTAGCTTGTAGGTTAGCGTCCATTTGAAGATAAATTTCATTAGCATGCATGCCAATGGTGTGTTTTGCTTTGTTTTATCCTAAAAAATTCTTCAATCTAATTCACTGTGTATGGAGGAGGGATTGTATAATATAGAGTTATCCAATAAGAACGATATGAACATCATTTAAGTGTCCACCTCGACTTCGTGCACACGAGTGAATTCAATGAACCCAATTTTCGATGAGTTTGTGCAAAAACTCGCGCCCAATGTCACGAATGCAGCGTTCGATGTTCAATCTTAATGCATCAAGGGTCTGCTTGCATAGACTATAGATTTCAAATAATGCCACAAAAAGCAATCTAAAGGAGTTAAATCACAACTTCTTGGAGGCAACTAACAGTTGCATTTCTTGAAATTATCCTTTCACAAAACTGTTCTTGCAATACGTCAATAGTGGCATTAGCAGTGTGACATGTGGCACCGTCTTGTTGGAACCACATGTCCTCCAAATCGTGTCCTCCCATTTCGCCTTATTGCGCTTTCAACTCCCCCAATACAATTTTAAATGATTTATGTGACACGAACTTTCTAAGGCGAAACGGGACATCCTGTTTCGCCTTACACACAAAAAATTTCCCACCTGGGAATATTATCGACATGAAGGGTAATTCATAATGGGAACGCAGAGCCTGTGATGTTGCCTACCTTGGCTCTCATTGTCCTGTCGGTTAGGTTAGGTTAGATTAGGTTAATAATACATTGATAATAATGACCCTTCATGTCGATAATATTCCCTTGTGGGAATTTTTTGTGTGTAAGGCGAGACAGATATGGCGAAATGGGATGTCGGGTTTTGCCTTAGAAAGTTAGTGTCAAATTAATCACGCGAAATTGTATTGGGGGGAAGGGGTGAAAACGCAATAAGGCTAAACAGGATAAGGCGAAACGGGCCGTAATGTTTCAAATCAATTTAATCTAAATTTGGCCACAAAGAGACCTGTTAACATCAATCGGTACCGCTCACCAGTCACTGTAACTGCATATGCTACCTCGTTTTGGAAAAAAAAAAAAAATGGTCCGATGACGCCACCATGCCATAAACCACACCATTCAGAGATCCTTTTGCGGATACAAAGGCTTCTCGTGATTCTCTTGTGGATTCTTTTCACACCAAAAACAACAATTTTGTTTGTTAAACCGGAAATGAGCTTCATCTGAAAAGATCATTTGTTGCACAAAATTATGATCCGTTTCAAGTTCAACAGAACGTCTATTTTCATTTTTTTTTTATAATAACCAAACGTTCTTGAAGCGTGTATTAGTCGTGATGAATTGTCACAATAACAAATGACAACTAGTGACAGTGGTTGTAACATTTGAAGCATAGTTGCCAGTTTATTTCAAAATCATATCATTCTAATTGGAAAACCATTTATATCAAAGTTGTAGAATGATGTGTATTAGAGTATTTTGTTCATTTCCATTCATTTATTTCAGGGCACTGAGCTTAATCGGAAGAACACGACCATCAGTTCCTCAACATCAACTACGGTATGGAATTTTAAAGACTACAGTAGCTTCATAGAAATACACATGTTAGAAATTTTAGTACAGTTCATATGCACTAAATTATTAAAATTCTTTCTGAATTCTACCAGTTTGGCATGTGTACAATTAGCATTGCAACACCATCGCGCTACGACGCCAGGGGTCCCGGGTTCGAATCCCGACCTGGACATGGATGTTTAGTGTTTAGTGGAGTATATGTGTATATGTCTAATTCCGTGTACTTAAGGGTGTGCCGAAGGAGGAATTGGGGGTTCAATCCCCCGAAATGTCTTTGAATTGATATTTAAAAAGCATACAATATAAGTTTTTACTATCTTTTCCATCACAAGTATTTAAATCTCAAGATTCTCCATTTCTTGCCTAAACATATGACATGGCTACAATTTGATTAAATGCATCAACAAGGAAAAATAAAGATGAAGATACTGACCTAATTCGTCCTTTATTGTCCGGCCTCCAAGTTTTTCACTGTTGAAGAAGCAAATTGTGTATTTTTTGTTACCCTCGCAATTTGGACATTATTTCCGTGGTAAATATATAAATAGACTGATCTCTGTTGTATCGCCGTCTACAAAGAGAAGAGAGAAGCAGCGTATCAAATCTTACAAACATCATCAATGCTAGATAATATATATTCATCAAAGTGATTAAAATGGCAGCTCTCCCGATCTCGTAACTCAATAACAAGCTTTCAATTAACTCAATCAGTCAAGTCCACAATATAAACTTCTAGAACTAGGAAAATAATAAATTAACGTTAGAGTAAACAGAGGGCCATCTCTCCCACCTCGTTCCTCTCATTAACCAATAAAAAACAATACATTTTAAATTATAACAAAACTGAATGACTAACTACCCTCTTGACCTCTCGTTCCAGCAATCTTAAATAACATAAGAGAAAAATTGGGCATGCAAAACCGAGTACCAGAATATATGTAGATAACCCCCAGCCGTTAAAGAATGGTTTAAATCACAGCATTTATCTTCAATTAGCAATAACTGGTCAACCAAAGTGAACGTACCACGTGGCAGGTCAAAAAAGAGTCACACGTATCTACAATACCTTTTGCAGCTCCTCTTTTGCCTTAGTTTTCGGTTTTCTACACACACTGAACGCCTTTTGAAAACGAATTATTCCTTATAGATCATGCTTCAAAACCTTAGCATGAGCCTACATAGATATTAGTAGAAAACCGCAGTTGTCGGTCTGTCATTCTGTAAGAAAAAATATTTTAAACATTGATAAAGTAATCAACGCATGTAAGAATGAAAAAGCCAAAAGATGTAACACACACTCACCTTTTGCATTTTCCTCTTCCCATTGTCGTGGATTCCTTTCAATTTCTGCTTATCAATTTTACATCTTCTATTCTCTCGTAAGCGCAATGAAAGCCGTTACCTGTTAGTTGGAATAATGCCGAAACGTGAATATAAAATTATCGTAACGATATACCCGATGCGCGTTATTCGTACGTTTTCGCGAACTCGAATAACGAGACAAAGAAAGAAAAATCACAAATACATGCAGAAATAAAGCATCAAGGTACTCACCGTATGCGGTCCACGTCCGTCCAGGAATGTCCCTGTGGTGCATCTTCAAGTGGTTCGGTTCTCGGAGGCGTCATTTTACTCGTGGGTTCGTCCCCACCAATTCACGCGTTGCCGGCCAGCCTGGTCGCTAGGCGAAGCGAACGCAGAGCACCGAAGCAAGCCACTCCCGGCGAATAGCAATTATCGTGCACTAAAGAAAGCTTCCGCTGAAAGGCAAATACGAGTATCTGGACATTGAGACATTGTACTTACCTTTGGCACTTACCTTGCAATCCCGATATTCCGACGTTTCCGTCAAAGATTCCGGTTCCCAGGAGCAGTGGTGTAGCAAGGAGTTGGCGAAGCGGGCGACCGCATCTCAAAAGTCCTACAAAAAATAATAAAACAGCCTTAAGGTACACAATACCACAAAAATTGTACACCTATCTGCTATAATTACTGATATATTCTGGTTCAAAAGTGTATACATTAATTTGAGACACACTGGATATTTCCATGGAAAATATTAAATTGTAATGAACACGTTCACAAGATATGTACTTCGATTTTCTAATATATATTTCTTTTAATTTCAGGTTCCTAACAGACCAGTGACACACAAAAACGAAACAGTATTATAATTTATTTAACTAATATTTATTTTATTTATTTACTACAATGTAGATTAATATGTACAATACTTAGAAATGTAAATAGTATGAAGAGACAATAAAGCTATAAAGCATAATATTTAATGATAAGTATGTATTGTATGTTATATAATAATATATATACCTTATATACTACTATATATAGCATATAATATAACAATTATAATCTGTTTTGTTTTATAAATAAAACAATGTAGACTATTATAGCATTTGCGCCCAAGAAGACTGATTTTTGTTATCGTTTATAAATGATAATATAAGTACTTTAAGAGTTATAATAATTTGATTGATTTTGTATTATTGTTTTTATAAGAAATTAAAAAATGTTCATTGTCAAAATATTTACTTCATTTATATGGTATATTTACAAAGTATTTAGTGACAATGCTCCTGCAACTGAATATTATCTATGTTTCGAGAACTCCTTATTTCGACCTAGACTTTGCACCTACATTCTTAATAAAAATATACATTGTTCAAGAGGAAAGGAAAGAGTGTTCATTTGAAAAGAGAAACCAAGAAATGGAGTTAAGATACAATTAACTACAAATTAATGTGTTGGTTGAGGATATACATGTATATGTACATCTCGTTATTTCAGTTGTTAGTAGTATTTAAGCAATCAAACTTCTAACAATGATCACTCATTCCAATGTATTAAAAAAGCTGTAACTACTTGATATTTAGTAGTATTCACTTTTAATGCACCACAGTGTAAAAAAGACTAGTTTTCTTTCCCATTCGTGCGTGTACCTTTTCCGCATTTAGCTTGTAAAATTATGTCAATTGTGCGACTCTGCATGTGTTACCCGTATTTGATGATGTTTTGCTTTACGTATCGTCTTTATTGAGATTAAAATCAAAGCATATTCAGTGTTGGGATTAACAGACAACTTTCTTTTAATAAGACCTGGGATCATTGTTTCATTGTGTTTGTTTCGTAAAGATGTATACAGAAACACTGATACCGAGATTCAGTATACAGAATTCTCTTAGTACATTTCTAGGATTTTGTGCTGATTAAAGGTAAGTATTTACGAATTTCAGCTCTGAAATTCATAGAAAATATTTTTATATGATTTGCTGGAATTCGCAATTTGGCAAACGACGCTGGTTACCAGTTACTTACTGAGACAGGAATTAATGAATAAATAAAATTTTTGGGTGGTCATTTTGCACACTAAAAGGGTACGAGGAAAAATACTATTGTCAAGAAACCTTACCTTAATGTTAAAAATAGGGTGTAAAGAACCCCTTAAGAACGGTTAAAATTGCAACGTTACAAAGGGACCTGCACAGGACCAGGACGTACGTACACACAATTAAAAGGTAAGTAGAAGCTAAGAACATTCTCAGAAACAGTGTAAGACCTAAAATATTTGTTAAAACACTGCCAAGCATGGACGATAAACAGTAGGAAATGAGCACCCATTTGGAAGGATAAGATATGGGGAGGGGGACCTCTGGCGTACGCAGAATTTTTTGTGGAAGGGGCTTTGTCGAAGACGCTTGGTTCCGTGCGAAGAAAGGGGAGGGTGATTATCACCAAGAAATGGACGGACCAAGATTTGAATCATGGTTTATTTACGTGGTTCATAAATTAAATCCAAACAGCGTGATTGTAGCAGACCATTCTGTTCGTGTGGAAAATGTGCCGAATACGTCATGGAAAAATCTGACATTCAACATAGCCTGTCAACAAAAGCTGCAGATCAGACGACGCAAGAAATGAAAGATAGATTTTCGTGGGCACAGTGCATGCTAAAAATAGAACTTTTGCAAATTGTGAACAATGTTAAAATGATGTTTAATGAGTACAGAGTGGACAGAATTTTTCGTGAAGGTGGTCATGTTTCTTCGTTTGCCTCCGTATCATTTTGAAGTAAATCCGATAGAAAAAGTGTGGAGTGAAGTTAAGCGATATGTTGCCGCTAATAACAGAACTTTCAAAATACTCGTAAATGACGTACAACAGTTGCTTTTGGATGGACGAAGCTGGTTACTCCTGAAAAGTGGGACCATTATGTTCGGCACATTGTAGGGGAAGAAGACAAGCTGTGAAAAATGGATTGTTTGGTTGACGAGGCGTATATGAATTCTCATGTCATTTCCACGGCATCCGATACAGAATCCGATTCCTCGGACGAGAGTATGAGTGTCGTGGAAGAACTTCAATCAACCAACTTTGAAACATAGATAAGATTTTGCTTCAATGAGGTTCCCTTTTAAAATTTAGATGTGCTTTGTTTTACTTCGCTTGTATGCCACTTCTTGGCTAATTACGAAGATGGGGATGAGTGACGATCTGATGAAAATGATAAATGGACACTCACACACATTCATTCACAAGCCGGGTTTCGAACCTAGGGCCCCTGACGTCGTAGCGTGTTTTAAAATTGAGAATAAAATTGATTAATGCCACTTTTAACGAAAGTCATGTGCGTGCGTGTAACTGTAGGATGCACGATCATTTATGAACACAACACAATGTTTGTGTGTGAAATACTCCTTATGTCAAACATGAAGACAGACACACAAACATGCACACACACACAAAACGTGGAGAATACCGGAAACTTTCATCCAAGCAAAAAGTGTCTTCTTTTACAATTTTTTATTTGGTCTATTTTGCTTAGCTTTTTTGACACTTTTGGCTAATCGCGAAGATGAGGATGAGTGATGATATGAAGAAACTGATGAAGGGGCACGCACTCTCAAAGAACACCCGTGACCAGGCTGAGAGTCGAACCCAGGATCGAAGAAAAAATGGTTGTTTATAAACATGCATACATAGATTAAACAACTGTGTGACAGAAGCTCGATTCCTTGATGTATGAAATAACATTATACTTGCTTAACCCCCTCCGTAATATTCTCGCGCAAACCTCAACTTCTGGTATTGTAAGGAATCCGTAGCACAAATGGCATAGTTTTGTGAGAAGTGCATGCACTTCTCTAGCAAAAAATAAGTTTAATTTTGAATACAAAATTGTACTGCACATTCTGGCAGTTTCGGATTTTCAAAAATATATTTTGCGTAACATACTTGTCACTTCGTACATTGTATAACACCATCAACAACAAATCACGCTGCTTTTCGTGGTGTATAAACTTGAAGTTCGCATGTCTTATAAGGAACGGATGCTTGCGAACGGTGTAACCAACTTTTTAATAAATTTAATTCTTTGTAAACCGAGAGCAATATCTCACCAATAAATTCAAGGGACGCCTGTCGTTTACTTTTACTTTCTTTTCTTCCTCTTTGATCGCTCCATACAACCTAATTCTCACACGCACCCTCATGTTTCGAAAATATTTCGCGGTTAAGCAATAACACATATATTACACAGTTTATGCACAGAAAATGATATAATTTTTTTAAAAAATTGTGTGGATTAGGAGACAAGAGAAGCAGAAATACATTCCGCTTGACATGCATGTACGGGTTTTTGCAAAAGAGACGAAAGCTTCGCTAGATTTATTTATTTATTAACCAAACGCCTATAACAGAGCGAATGCTCCAATTACAATAGGCATTACAATTTGCTATATACAATATAATTTACATAAATATATAATACATGATACAAACACATAGTAATTATTACACAAAACATTAGATAAATATGAATACAAAAAGTTATACAAATACAAAAGTTACACAAATACAAAAAATTACATACATATACATATTACAAATTTTGAACAGAGGAGAAAACTAAAGGACAGAAGAAACAAAACATAAACAAGTAACAAACTATAAAAGCTTGAGAAGAATAAAGAAATTATACGAATACCACTATTTAAATAAGAAACAGGAATAATCAATACAAAGCAAAAGTTCAAATTTGAATTCGTTTATATGTATACAAAAATTAGAAAGCTATAAATTGTATTTGAGACTATAAATAAATCACTCTAGAATTAGATCTGTTTTATTTGTATATTATATCTAATATGTTGTTTAAACTATATAGATAGTTTCTCATATTAAAAGCAAAATCCAAATCAATTCCATTCGGGACAATATTATTATGTTTACTTAATAATCTAATGATTGGAGAATTTTGATGGAATTTTGTGTTTGATTTATTGCAGTAAAATGGTTGTCTTACTCTTAATACCTTATAATTGACGTTAAAGTTTATCAACTGTAAAAGATTTTCACACTCAAGTATACCATTGACAAGTTTGTATAGGAATATATGATCAGCCGTTTCGCGTCTTCGTTGAAGTGTATCACATGAGAATTCATTTAGTAATTTAACATAGGAGATGCGATCTGCATATGAAGATCTCTTGTATTTTTTGTAGTAAATATGTCTTAAAAATTTATTCTGATTTTTTTTCAATTTTATTGATATGGCATGAGATATATGGGTTCCATACCGTACTCCCGTATTCTAATTTTGCTCGTACAAGATTATTAAATAAATATACTAAAGAGTTGATATTAAATAAATCTTTGGAGTTTCTTAAAACAAAGCCAAGCATTTTATAAGAGTCGTTAACTACTTTTTCAATATGAGTATCAAAGGTGAGTTTGTTGTTTAACCATATTCCTAAATCCTTGGTAATGCTTTTTCTACTTAAAGAATTACTGTTAATTATATATTTGTGAGTGTATCTCACAAATTTGTGAGTGTTTTGATATGTTGAGGGGTTGACAATACTGCCGATTCTCTCATTGCGATACGAAGAGCTCGGCGGTTCAGGCAAGACTGGCACGAATGATTCTGAGGGCCCTTCTCGAGCGGATTAATACATAAAACCCGCTGCAAACTTAACCTGACGCACGATGCTAAGTACCTGTTCAGTTCAAGATTTATTATAACTATATAATTTGTATTAAAAAGAACACATAACTTTTTAGATTGAATCAAATATAATAAAATTAACGTTCATGACAAGTTCTACTAGTTTGTATTTCACTCAACAAGCAGTGTTAACAACACAAATCAACAATAGAAAAAAAATCAACAGTCGGGACATAATCATTGTTGGTTGCAATTTCTTTCCATGGTTTATTGAATGTTGTGCTAAAGAGCGTAGGGAAGCCACAAGTATTGTGTACATAGATAATAGTATTATGTAATTATTATTTCAGTATATATTTGATATTTAAAATGTTCATTAATCTCATTAATTTTGCAATAAAAGGAACTGACCCCCTTTATAACTTAGTGTTATTCCAAAGTTATCGGCATGTTTTCAGTCACAACCGCGGAATACAAATGTTTGTGAAGGAATAAAATAAATCATAGATTACAATGAAAATTTCCCAAAATAGATAAATACGGATACAGGGTGGAATTATCTTGAAGCAAAAGATTACAAGAACAAACCATGGAACATCGATGAGCTATGATCGCAATCATCGTTATATTCACCTCATCACTGATGATACCGTATTCATTGAACTTACCATTATTGATGTAGAGCATGGAACGAATGTATTCAGCATTTTCTCGCATCATAACGGTAAATTCTACAAGGAGACTGTGTTACCATTAATTTGAACGTGATTGGTCGCACCGTATCCCACAGATACAAACGCCTACTAAGCCCAGAAACGGAGGGGCACCAGGCGGAGGTAGCGCTACCCTGTATTTACACAAGTAGGGAAGCAGCTACTGAAAAGTTTAGAATCGCACGTCTGATCGTTTCTTTGAAACTAAACAATATTAGACGCATGTACGAGGGGGCATGAAAAAGTTGTGATCATCACCATGAAATAACTACCTGAGAAACTTAATGTTATGCTGTGGTAATTAAGACTTCTCGACGTAGTCACCTGCCAAATTCACACATTTCTCCCAGCGTTTCTGAACCCTCCATAGGGCTTCATTGTAGAAGTCCGCAGATTGCATGGAACCGACTTCGCAGTGGCTTTGTCATTTCTGGAAACAAGAAAAGTCACTTGGTGCGAGATCTGGAGAATAAGGTGGATGTGGCAAAAATTCAAAGCCACAGTGCTCTGCTTCCACAACAGCAGCTTGAGATGAGTGAGCGGGTGCATTACCAACGAGCAGACGGACGCCTTTGGAGAGCATACCGCGGCGTTTTTTTCTTCAGAGCATCTCGCAATTTCGTCAGAAGTGAGCAGTAATATGCGCTGTTAATACGTAGTCTGATCTTTTGGAAGGTAGTCTGTCAAGATGGCTCCCCGACAATCCCAGAATACCGACAACATGACCTTCCCTGCAGATTTTGCACCTTGGCTTTTTCCACTCTTTGCTCATCTCTTTAGTGTTCGGATCATAGAGGTAGATCCAACGTTCGTCCAAAGTTACCAAACGACTAAAAAAATCTTCGTCGTCGTGCGGCAACAGAGTTAGCATCTGCCTTGACTGATCGCATCGTGTGTGCCTGTTGAGTGGAGTTAGCAGGTGGTGTACTTCTACCACCACCTACAAAAAACAATACACTGCATATTAACACGATTTTTGCAATATCAGGGTAGCTACGATTTTTTGATTATGAAATTCCCTGACTTTTCCAGGTTTTTCAGACCAGAAATATAATTTTTCCAGACATGTTTGTCGTCATGATTTTTGCTTTTGAACCTCATGTTTTTCAAATAAATATGCAGGCACCTTCATTATTATGAATATGAATATACAGTTATTAGCTGAAAATTTACCAAGTAATTAATACAATGCTATTCAATGAAAAAACAAATAATTATTGTACTTCCCCATTTTCACTAAGTCATTACAATTAAGGTGGTGTAAAAAAATCAATAAAAAATGTGACATATATCAAAGCTTTACAATGTAACCTGTAAACAACCTCAATTAGCCTATATCAATACAAATGAGAAACAGACCCGGTGGAGGCACAAGTGGTTCGGATCCCACTTTAAACTGTAGGTCCAGTCCTGATTAGCCTTACTGTGCATAAAGTGGACTTAAAACAACAAATAAATCAAATAAATCAAATCAAATGAGAAACAACAGAAAATTAGATCATGTACCTTAAGAAAATATGCAATAAGTTTAATCATTATATTTTTTAATTTATTGAAAATAGTACATATTACGGAAATTCAGAACTTGAATGGGGCCTGTGACCAACCATACACCTAAAAAATATATATACGCGGGCCATACTTTGGAATCAAATATCTCCATTATTTGAGTTTTCCACATGCTGGAACCAATTTTATATTACAGAAAACATCGAAATCTGTCTTTTAAAAGGTAACAGTTCCGAATGTTTTATGATTTTTTTTTCAAAATTTCCTAGCAGGAAGACTAATTATCATATAATTTTGGCAATCATTGTGAAACAAAATTTGAACCTTCCTTAAAATAATGAGCACTATTTGGATTCGAAAAAAGTTATTTATGTTGAAAAAAAACTTCAAAATGATTTTACTCAATCATACACGCTTCCCACACAGTAAGTATCGTAAACTAGTGGGAATGAATGTAGAAATAAATCTGAACCTTAGTAGAGTGCATTCAGGGTCTTTATTATAATTCTAAGACAACCAAACCTGACATTTCTAACCTAACCACAAAAGCATATATTGATAAAATCTTAAGTAATCGCTAAAACTCTGCAGTATGTGTTAACAGACATAAATCGAAATCGAACCATGTAAAAGTTGCATTTGTAGCATGATGAAATCGTAATAAAACAAAAGGAGCTTGGGCCCATTTTCACCACTTTTCAACATAATTTCATTCTACATGCAAACAATACATAAAATTATTATAGGCATCAAACCAACATTCCTAACCTTACAACGATGTGTGACCAACGTACGTTTAATTGCTCTATTCCGCACCAGTTTTTAAAAAATAAATTCGTTCTACATGCACAAAACATGTTCGAGTAATGACGTCACTGATATTGCATAAAATCACTAACTTCTCGGGTGTAACACGTCTCTGCATGTAAAAACTACGACAACGAGCAAATGGACTAGTTGATCAGGTTGATCTCCCATCCAGTGGGCACATGGGGCTTACTGCAACACTTGGGAACTCCGCTTAGTCAAAAGGGCACCTGGGGCTTACTGCAAAACTTGGAAACCCCGCTTAGTCAAAAGGGCACCTGGGGCTTACTGCAACACTTGGGAACTCCACTTAGTCAAAAGGGTACCTGGGGCTTACTGCAACACTTGGGAACTCCACGTAGTCAAAAGGGCACCTGGGGCTTAGTGCAACACTTGGAAACCCCGCTTAGTCAAAAGGGCACCTGAGGCTTACTGCAACACTTGGAAACCCCGCTTAGTCAAAAGGGCACCTGGGGCTTACTGCAACACTTGGGAACTCCGCTTAGTCAAAAGGGCACCTGGGGCTTACTGCAACACTTGGAAACACCGCTTAGTCAAAAGGGCACCTGGGGCTTACTGCAACACTTGGGAATTCCACTTAGTCAAAAGGGTACCTGGGGCTTACTGCAACACTTGGGAACTCCACGTAGTCAAAAGGGCACCTGGGGCTTACTGCCACAATGTGGAATTCTTCCTAGCCAATAGGGAGCCTGTGGTGCACGGCAACACTTGAGAATTCCGCTTACCCAAGAGGACACCTGGGACATACTGCCACACTTGGGAACTCCGCTTAGACAAAAGGGCACCTGGTACGTACAGCCACACTTGGAAACTCCGTATAGACAAGAGGGCAACTGGGACGTACTGCCACACTTGGGAACACCGCTTAATCAAGAGGGCACCTGGGGCGTACTGCCGCACTTGGGACCTTTGATTAGCCAAGAGGGCACCTGGGGCGTACTGCCACCACTGGGAACTCCGCTTAGCCAGGAGGGAGCCTGGGGCGTTCTATCACACTTGTGAACTCCACTTAGCCAAGATTGCACCTGGGGCGTACTGCCACACTTGGGAACTCCGCTTAACCTATAGAGCACCTAGTGCTTACTGCCACAATTGGGAACTCCGCTTAGCCAAGCAGACACCTGGGGCGTACTGTCACATTTGAGAACTCCGAATAGCCAACAATAAGGGGGTAGCTCCCGAATGTATCCTAACCTCCACCCGCATACATTCGAGGGTATGCGCATGTCCCAGTGCCTCTGTGATAAACTGGGACGGCAGTTGCTCGTTTTACGGTTCCCCCATTATTGTTACGCTCCATTACTTTATTTGAAATTTGCATTTTACATAAATCTGGAAATAAAAATTTGACAACAATAATATTTAATAACATAATATATAACATAAATATAATTTTGTATAATTACATTGGTACCAGTACAGTACAATGTTAATACATCTATACCTTTCATTCTTTACATGAATCATCGCTGGAATATGTTTAGAATACGATTTAAGAGCCCGTATCACCGCTGGTGACAATACCTAAAAAATAGGTTCTTGCGTCGACCTTCTGTGCTCGAACAGTCAAGTGTGTGGCATTTAAATTTTACTGAGTTAAAGATCAAATATGAAATTTGTTATGCCGTTAAGCCTTTTTTAAATACATTATTTATTACGTAGTTTTCCTTATCTCAATTTCGTAAAATTCACTTGCTCGCCAATTATATATAATAACTTGAATCAACATTTTAAAGAACAAGAAAGCTTGTACTGTTCTTCTACAGCAAAGAAATGAAACTGATCTTACATAATTTTCTTTAGAATGTCTGTAGTTTGTCGACGTACAGAGCAATGTATGTAAATTTTAACTTCGACTTTTCGAAGCTGGTCGCGCTAGCCGTTTCCCCCTCTGTACCGCTCGCGCCCCTCATGAACCACCCTCCTCTCCCGTTCCTTTTTTCTTTCACAATCGGCCAGTCTTCCTCAAGTGGCAAGAAAACCGCATCCTGAGAGCTAGGAGAAGAAAAAAGAAGGCAGGGAAAGGTTTTGGGGGGAGAATCAATGGTTTGGGCGATGCTTGTAATTATGTAATTATTATTTCAGTATATATTTGATATTTAAAATGTTCATTAATCTCATTAATTTTGCAATAAAAGGAACTGACCCCCTTTATAACTTAGTGTTATTCCAAAGTTATCGGCATGTTTTCAGTCACAACCGCGGAATACAAATGTTTGTGAAGGAATAAAATAAATCATAGATTACAATGAAAATTTCCCAAAATAGATAAATACGGATACAGGGTGGAATTATCTTGAAGCAAAAGATTACAAGAACAAACCATGGAACATCGATGAGCTATGATCGCAATCGTCGTTATATTCACCTCATCACTGATGATACCGTATTCATTGAACTTACCATTATTGATGTAGAGCATGGAACGAATGTATTCAGCATTTTCTCGCATCATAACGGTAAATTCTACAAGGAGACTGTGTTACCATTAATTTGAACGTGATTGGTCGCACCGTATCCCACAGATACAAACGCCTACTAAGCCCAGAAACGGAGGGGCACCAGGCGGAGGTAGCGCTACCCTGTATTTACACAAGTAGGGAAGCAGCTACTGAAAAGTTTAGAATCGCACGTCTGATCGTTTCTTTGAAACTAAACAATATTAGACGCATGTACGAGGGGGCATGAAAAAGTTGTGATCATCACCATGAAATAACTACCTGAGAAACTTAATGTTATGCTGTGGTAATTAAGACTTCTCGACGTAGTCACCTGCCAAATTCACACATTTCTCCCAGCGTTTCTGAACCCTCCATAGGGCTTCATTGTAGAAGTCCGCAGATTGCATGGAACCGACTTCGCAGTGGCTTTGTCATTTCTGGAAACAAGAAAAGTCACTTGGTGCGAGATCTGGAGAATAAGGTGGATGTGGCAAAAATTCAAAGCCACAGTGCTCTGCTTCCACAACAGCAGCTTGAGATGAGTGAGCGGGTGCATTACCAACGAGCAGACGGACGCCTTTGGAGAGCATACCGCGGCGTTTTTTTCTTCAGAGCATCTCGCAATTTCGTCAGAAGTGAGCAGTAATATGCGCTGTTAATACGTAGTCTGATCTTTTGGAAGGTAGTCTGTCAAGATGGCTCCCCGACAATCCCAGAATACCGACAACATGACCTTCCCTGCAGATTTTGCACCTTGGCTTTTTCCACTCTTTGCTCATCTCTTTAGTGTTCGGATCATAGAGGTAGATCCAACGTTCGTCCAAAGTTACCAAACGACTAAAAAAATCTTCGTCGTCGTGCGGCAACAGAGTTAGCATCTGCCTTGACTGATCGCATCGTGTGTGCCTGTTGAGTGGAGTTAGCAGGTGGTGTACTTCTACCACCACCTACAAAAAACAATACACTGCATATTAACACGATTTTTGCAATATCAGGGTAGCTACGATTTTTTGATTATGAAATTCCCTGACTTTTCCAGGTTTTTCAGACCAGAAATATAATTTTTCCAGACATGTTTGTCGTCATGATTTTTGCTTTTGAACCTCATGTTTTTCAATTAAATATGCAGGCACCTTCAATATTATGAATATGAATATACAGTTATTAGCTGAAAATTTACCAAGTAATTAATACAATGCTATTCAATGAAAAAACAAATAATTATTGTACTTCCCCATTTTCACTAAGTCATTACAATTAAGGTGGTGTAAAAAAATCAATAAAAAATGTGACATATATCAAAGCTTTACAATGTAACCTGTATACAACCTCAATTAGCCTATATCAATACAAATGAGAAACAGACCCGGTGGAGGCACAAGTGGTTCGGATCCCACTTTAAACTGTAGGTCCAGTCCTGATTAGCCTTACTGTGCATAAAGTGGACTTAAAACAACAAATAAATCAAATAAATCAAATCAAATGAGAAACAACAGAAAATTAGATCATGTACCTTAAGAAAATATGCAATAAGTTTAATCATTATATTTTTTAATTTATTGAAAATAGTACATATTACGGAAATTCAGAACTTGAATGGGGCCTGTGACCAACCATACACCTAAAAAATATATATACGCGGGCCATACTTTGGAATCAAATATCTCCATTATTTGAGTTTTCCACATGCTGGAACCAATTTTATATTACAGAAAACATCGAAATCTGTCTTTTAAAAGGTAACAGTTCCGAATGTTTTATGATTTTTTTTTCAAAATTTCCTAGCAGGAAGACTAATTATCATATAATTTTGGCAATCATTGTGAAACAAAATTTGAACCTTCCTTAAAATAATGAGCACTATTTGGATTCGAAAAAAGTTATTTATGTTGAAAAAAAACTTCAAAATGATTTTACTCAATCATACACGCTTCCCACACAGTAAGTATCGTAAACTAGTGGGAATGAATGTAGAAATAAATCTGAACCTTAGTAGAGTGCATTCAGGGTCTTTATTATAATTCTAAGACAACCAAACCTGACATTTCTAACCTAACCACAAAAGCATATATTGATAAAATCTTAAGTAATCGCTAAAACTCTGCAGTATGTGTTAACAGACATAAATCGAAATCGAACCATGTAAAAGTTGCATTTGTAGCATGATGAAATCGTAATAAAACAAAAGGAGCTTGGGCCCATTTTCACCACTTTTCAACATAATTTCATTCTACATGCAAACAATACATAAAATTATTATAGGCATCAAACCAACATTCCTAACCTTACAACGATGTGTGACCAACGTACGTTTAATTGCTCTATTCCGCACCAGTTTTTAAAAAATAAATTCGTTCTACATGCACAAAACATGTTCGAGTAATGACGTCACTGATATTGCATAAAATCACTAACTTCTCGGGTGTAACACGTCTCTGCATGTAAAAACTACGACAACGAGCAAATGGACTAGTTGATCAGGTTGATCTCCCATCCAGTGGGCACATGGGGCTTACTGCAACACTTGGGAACTCCGCTTAGTCAAAAGGGCACCTGGGGCTTACTGCAAAACTTGGAAACCCCGCTTAGTCAAAAGGGCACCTGGGGCTTACTGCAACACTTGGGAACTCCACTTAGTCAAAAGGGTACCTGGGGCTTACTGCAACACTTGGGAACTCCACGTAGTCAAAAGGGCACCTGGGGCTTAGTGCAACACTTGGAAACCCCGCTAAGTCAAAAGGGCACCTGAGGCTTACTGCAACACTTGGAAACCCCGCTCAGTCAAAAGGGCACCTGGGGCTTACTGCAACACTTGGGAACTCCGCTTAGTCAAAAGGGCACCTGGGGCTTACTGCAACACTTGGAAACCCCGCTTAGTCAAAAGGGCACCTGGGGCTTACTGCAACACTTGGGAATTCCACTTAGTCAAAAGGGTACCTGGGGCTTACTGCAACACTTGGGAACTCCACGTAGTCAAAAGGGCACCTGGGGCTTACTGCAACACTTGGAAACCCCGCTTAGTCAAAAGGGTACCTGAGGCTTACTGCAACACTTGGAAACCCCGCTTAGTCAAAAGGGCACCTGGGGCTTACTGCAACACTTGGAAACCCCGCTTAGTCAAAAAAGCACCTGGGGCTTACTGCAACACTTGGAAACTCCGCTAATTAAAAGGGCACCTGGGGCTTACTGCAACACTTGGGAACTCCGCTTAGTCAAAAGGGCACCTGGGGCTTACTGCAACACTTGGAAACCCCGCTTAGTCAAAAGGGCACCTGGGCTTACTGCAACACTTGGAAACCCCGCTTAGTCAAAAGGGCACCTGGGGCTTACTGCAACACTTGGGAACTCCGCTTAGTCAAAAGGGCACCTGGGGCTTACTGCAACTCTTGGGAACTCTGCTTAGTCAAAAGGGCACCTGGGGCTTACTGCAACACTTGGAAACCCTCTTAGTTAAAAGGGCACCTTTGGCTTACTGCAACACTTGGAAAATCCGCTTAGCTAATAGAGCACCTAGGGTTTATCGCCACACTTGGGAACTCCGAATAGCCAAGAGGGCACCTGGGGCGTACTGTCACACTTGGAAACTCCGTATAGCCAAGATGGCACCTGGGGCGCACTGCCACACTTGGGAACTATGCTAGGGCCAGGAGGTAGCCTGGGGCGTACTGCCACACTTGGGAACTCCGCTTAGCCAAGAAGGCAGCTAGGGCGTACTGCCACACTTGGGAACTCCGCTTAACCTATAGAGCACGTAGTGTGCGAACGGCCACAATTTTGAATTCCGCTTAGCCAAGTAGACACCTGGTATGTACTGTCACACTTGGGAACTCCGCTTAGCCAAGGGTCACCTGGGGCGTTCTGCCACACTTGGGAACTCAGTATAGCCAAGAGGGCACCTGGGGCGTACTGCCACAATGTGGAATTCTTCCTAGCCAAGAGGGAGCCTGTGGTGCACGGCAACACTTGAGAATTCCGCTTACCCAAGAGGACACCTGGGACATACTGCCACACTTGGGAACTCCGCTTATACAAAAGGGCACCTGGTACGTACAGCCACACTTGGAAACTCCGTATAGACAAGAGGGCAACTGGGACGTACTGCCACACTTGGGAACACCGCTTAATCAAGAGGGCACCTGGGGCGTACTGCCGCACTTGGGACCTTTGATTAGCCAAGAGGGCACCTGGGGCGTACTGCCACCACTGGGAACTCCGCTTAGCCAGGAGGGAGCCTGGGGCGTTCTATCACACTTGTGAACTCCACTTAGCCAAGATTGCACCTGGGGCGTACTGCCACACTTGGGAACTCCGCTTAACCTATAGAGCACCTAGTGCTTACTGCCACAATTGGGAACTCCGCTTAGCCAAGCAGACACCTGGGGCGTACTGTCACATTTGAGAACTCCGAATAGCCAACAATAAGGGGGTAGCTCCCGAATGTATCCTAACCTCCACCCGCATACATTCGAGGGTATGCGCATGTCCCAGTGCCTCTGTGATAAACTGGGACGGCAGTTGCTCGTTTTACGGTTCCCCCATTATTGTTACGCTCCATTACTTTATTTGAAATTTGCATTTTACATAAATCTGGAAATAAAAATTTGACAACAATAATATTTAATAACATAATATATAACATAAATATAATTTTGTATAATTACATTGGTACCAGTACAGTACAATGTTAATACATCTATACCTTTCATTCTTTACATGAATCATCGCTGGAATATGTTTAGAATACGATTTAAGAGCCCGTATCACCGCTGGTGACAATACCTAAAAAATAGGTTCTTGCGTCGACCTTCTGTGCTCGAACAGTCAAGTGTGTGGCATTTAAATTTTACTGAGTTAAAGATCAAATATGAAATTTGTTATGCCGTTAAGCCTTTTTTAAATACATTATTTATTACGTAGTTTTCCTTATCTCAATTTCGTAAAATTCACTTGCTCGCCAATTATATATAATAACTTGAATCAACATTTTAAAGAACAAGAAAGCTTGTACTGTTCTTCTACAGCAAAGAAATGAAACTGATCTTACATAATTTTCTTTAGAATGTCTGTAGTTTGTCGACGTACAGAGCAATGTATGTAAATTTTAACTTCGACTTTTCGAAGCTGGTCGCGCTAGCCGTTTCCCCCTCTGTACCGCTCGCGCCCCTCATGAACCACCCTCCTCTCCCGTTCCTTTTTTCTTTCACAATCGGCCAGTCTTCTTCAAGTGGCAAGAAAACCGCATCCTGAGAGCTAGGAGAAGAAAAAAGAAGGCAGGGAAAGGTTTTGGGGGGAGAATCAATGGTTTGGGCGATGCTTGTAAACAGTTCTTCACTACGCGATATTCTCATACTGAATCACGATGGGGTTGTAGTGCAATGACAACAGTGAAGGACGGTGGATTTCCCCAGTATATTGTTCACAAATGGGAAGGGCTGATTGCACAGACTGAAGTACACCTTTACAAAAGGTTTGCCCGCGAAAGAAAAAATGTGCCAAATTATAACTTTTTTTTTGTGAGAACACGAAAGTCCATTACAAAGGGATTTTTTTTAGGGTGAAGGTGACTTTACCCAAAGTTTTTAGGTAAATATTGTGTAAATTCTATCTGGTGGTGGATTATCATCCAGTCATGCAAATGAATGACTTTTTAGCTGTCGATCATAAATAAGTTCAATGAACGTTCATTGTAAGTTTGAGATATTCCTGAGGGTCAATGGTAAAAAATACTTGATGATCTGTTATGGAAATAGTGCTATTTTTAAAAATTTTGAACGTCCGTTCAATTTAATTTCGAATTTGACTCCTTTCATGATTTGTAAGTAGGGGGATAAAATATATTTACTTAATACTTTACTGCGTTATTTTATCACCAATTACATATATATATTACAGTCAGAAATCACAACATAAGATAGTTCTGTGTCATCATATACAAAAATACTTTTAGGCATAGGTCTTATGTAAAATAAAATACATTAATTATTTGTTGTTTTTTCTTTTCCAAAGACATTATTTAGTGGAATAATATGACAGACTTACTATTGATAATGACCATACAAAACACACAATAAAAATTTCATTCACTTTCAACTTTCTGGGGGGAGTGGTTAGCACATCGCGCTACGACGCCAGGGGTCCCGGGTTCGAATTTCGGCTTGGCCACGGATGTTTGTGACTGTCCATTCATCAATTTCATCATATCATCACTCATCCCCATCTTCGCAAATTGGCCAAAAGTGGCACAAAAAGCGAAGTAAAATATAGCAAATCAATCAACTTTCTGGATATACGACAAATAACACTATTTCTGTCTCAGATCCTCCGATTATGGGGAGCAAGGGCCTTGATAAGAGTTCAGCTGACGAAATAAAGCCCTCATTCCATCTCACTGTTTTTATTACATTGGTGGGAACAAAACAGGGTCGTGTGTGTCCCGACCCACCTAAAATCACTTTATTCGATGAATTTCAACTTCAGTGGTACCATTGTTCTCTGCTGGCGCTTTATTTTCCATATCTGTCGTTCAAAGACTAATGTACGTATAAACGTGGTTTAGTACCGCAAATTCAAAAGAACTACACATAATTTATTCATGTGCAATATATGGGTAATTTATTCTGCAGACACATACAGATAATACAACTAAAGAATGAAATATGTGGAGGTGTTAATAAGAAATTTGCTAGTGGGAGAGTCCAATTACATAGGAAGTAATTCACTACCCTTTCCTTACGTAGTCACTTGGAACTTTCGTAGGTTTGAAAATAGTATATACTTTTATTTCTATAAAAGCATAATGTTGTTTAAGAACGGTTATTAGATTCCTCTGCACTAAATTTCTAAGTGAGACTATTAAGGGGGAACTTCTTCCTTCCCCCACATTTACTCACCGTATGCAAAGAGTGTGAATACTTTTTTGCTGAAATGGGAAAATGAACCACAGCAAGAAACTAATAAAATACGCGTACGTCTGTTTTTATGAACAGCTGCAGAATTATCTACAAACTTGTTGAAATTCACAGTTTTGCTAGCTTGTACTCATTGGACGAAATACATACAGCCAGGGATGGCGCTACAAGGAGGTTAGGGGGGATGAAACCCCAACAACAGATCTAAGCTCCCTGTAGCCCCCAGATTTTTATAGTACGGCAGACGCCTTGCGATCGAAAATTAACTTCCCTTAGGGCAAGGCCATTGCAATGTTCAAGTACATTTCCTGCTTTTATAAGATCGCAAGATTATTACAACGTGTTGTACGTAAAATAGTGGTTGGAGGTGGCAGCTGCAGTTCTGCATGGATCAACAACGGATCAAAGGCTCCCCTCTACCAACCTACCACACACAAACATACCCTCTACGCTCTATTTATAATATGTGTGTGTGTTTGTGTGTCTGTATGTATATTATAATGCATGTGTGTGTATGAAGTTCTTGATCTCATGTTGACAAAGTCACATCTAAGAGCCTAGAGGGTGATTCAAAAGTCCCTCAACAACTCATATATAAACACATTGGTGTGTTCCAAGTAGACGTCATGGCACGGTGCTATATGCACAGGGAACTTTACCTTTACCCAGTGGCGGCGATTGGGTTCCAAAACCGAGGGGGGGGGGAACAGTATATTTCCCATTGTAGATACTGTACGGTTTAGCATAGTGGGGGGACAAAAGTGGCGAAAAGTGGGGGCCGACTGTCCCCCTCGCCGCCACTGCCGTTACCTGTATATCTTGTATTCGTTTCTGAACCCCTGAGTAATTAAGTTTAGTTTTTAAATACGCATATACGAACCCTATACTATGTCAATCACTGAGGGCCTTCTAGAGACTTACTTGTCTCTACCCCCACCCCCGCACTGCGGGGTCTTGCGGCTTGTAGATCCGGCAGTGCTCGTTTCTGTGTTCTTCCCCTGTTCTTGTATTCGTGTATTTAAATTATTTTTGTATGAGATCCATATCTCAGTGCCAGTGATGATGATGTATTATTGTCCTGTAAACACATTTCCAAATTATCTCATGAAAACTGAAAATTCTGATTTTTTTACCATGCATTTCCGTCCGAAGTTAAAAAAAAAGAGCAAATGCTGTCGAAAAGACAACTTTGAGGTTACTAATTCGAGAATTTGTTCTGCACATTTTTCTACCAGAATGTTATGAAGTCTGAATTACTAGGAATTATCACACTGATAATTCCACTTACACATCAGCAGGTCAGTGTTCGCACAAGACGTGTGAAATAGGGATGGCCAAATCCAGATTTTTTTTTTTACTATTCGGGAATCCGATGGAAAAATGAGAGAATCCGGATTTCGGAGGTAATCTCCCCATTTCGGAGACAATCCGGATTTCGCTACAACCATAACTTACGTAGAATTTTCAGTGAAAAATGCAGGCTCAACGAGGACTCGAACCCAAGGATGAAAGGATGGAGAGAACATCGCTGACAATTATACGATTGCCAGCAGGCAGGGTTTCAGAGCTAGGTCGCGGTGGTACTAAAGGAGCCCTCCGGAGCGGAGTGATTTAGTTCTTTTTCACATGCATGCTCGGATCCGGAGAGATAGTTCGCAACTATGAATAATATGAGTGTACAGTTAACAGAATCAAGCATATCTGGAAACTAGTAAGCTGCGTGAAAACTGACATACGTGTATTTCAGGATAACTATGATAGATATGAACAAGAAACTGTATTAGCCTTATCTGCGGATGCTTCAAAAGTCCTGTAGTAAATTCACTAATTCGTCGTTCCGGTTCAATATGAGTAATATGCATTGGCTGTGAATAGTTTTAATTGTATCAAAAATGCTAAAAGTACACATTTTACTAACTACACGACTTTCCCAATGATTCCAAATGGCTAACTTGGATTGATATTCATGTTCATTAGCACTGGCCTCCGTGATGAAGTGGTTAGCACATCCGGGAGTTCGAATCCCGGCATGGATGCTCTTTGTAGTGTCCGTTCATCAGTTTCATCATACAATTCATCCTCAGGCGGAGCACAAAGCATGACGCCTTAGGTTGTAAGACACGTTTTTATTACGTTAAGAAAAGAAAGAACATCAAAATCATCTCACCTAGGATAATCCACCAACCGCAGAAAACACAAAAGAATGTCTTCCGCCTGTTCTGCACATGTGTCGCAACAGGGTGAATAGCTATGCGCTACTACAAAACATCGTCATTATTTCCCTAGTTTACAGCACCATACAGGAGAGATATCCTGCTACTCGATGTTATAAACTATTCCATATATGTTGGTCATAGGCGTGCGCACGGGCGGGGGGGGGGGGGAATAGCCCCCTAATCACGGACGTTCGCAGATTTTTCCACAAAGGTACAAGAAAGGTATTTTTTCATGGGGCATATTACCCGATACTAGTGCTGTCCCCTCAAAAAACACCACTTGAATTTGAAATTATCGCATTCCTGCGTCCCCATTACATAATAATTAATGTAAATTACTATGACTGAAATATAATTATACTTGTGAAATATATACTTTTAGGTTGGCCTTCGTTTTCGAGGTATGGTCATCCTTGCCCCCCTTCCAGACGTTCCATGCCCCTATATTATTATACTTTCACGTATAAATTTAGTGGAGAGCAATATTGTCGCTGTTATTAAATAATATTATACTCTAAAAGGAAATGGCGCAACCACAAGGGGACAGGGGGCATTGCCTTATGCATTTTTCCAACCTTGGACGGAAATCAATTATAGGAGGGGGGGGCATACATTGAAGTAAAAAAAAGCAAGACTAGCAGAATCTATACTAGTAGCAAGACAAAAGGATACTCAAGACGGAATTAGTTTTCACGTCCATCTTGCATTATTTCTTCCAGACGGTCAGGATCACTTGCAGGGGGTTACAGAGGGACAATTGTCATCTCGACTTTAAATTTTATACAAATAAAAATACATTTCGTAAAATTTTCTTTCTCGCTTCGATCGCGGTACCTGCTTTTCTTGCAGTCTTGTCAACTTCCGAGCCGTAGCTAGGAAGTAGCGGGAGTTGGCCCTGGGCGCCGAACAATCTGATTGAGAAAAATTGTAAAAGAGAATGCCATGCCGTCCCATGAAATTTTTTGCACCCTATTAAATCAATACTGTTTTCAACTTTCAAAAATTTGGATCGAAAAATGTTCTTGCTCGCTTCGCTCGCAGTTTCTTTTCTCCAATACATTGTAAATTTCCAGAGAGAAAGTAAGAACAAATAAGTAATTCAGACAGTTGCTGCTATAACAGTTTGGTTTGGAGGAAAACGAGCGCTCACATTTCATGGACAATCTATATAATTTTTGCTGTTGGTTTGTTAAGGGGCGGATGAATAGATTACGTAATGTATTTAAATAAAATGATAATACCTAGGTGTATATATATATATATATATAATATACACACGCGCGCGCAAACACACACACATATATATATATATATCACATCAATGCAAAAAACTAAAACAGTGAGATAAAATGAGGTTTTTCTTTCCCGATCTGACTGAATTTTCAAGGCTTTTGCCCCCCCCCCCCCTTATCAGAGAGTCTGCGCACGCCTATCATGTTGGTACCTTCTTCTAATAATAAAAACAAATTAAAATAACTGTAATATTAAATTAATAATTAAAATATTAATTAATATTGTTATTACATGAATGGGAAAAAGACGGCATATGAATAGGAATATAACCGCACATATTCATTATCTAGCTCATGAATAGTTCAGATCGCTTCAATTTGTATAAAAACAACTGCCCTGGCAAGGTGATTGTGAAACAGATAAGGAATTGAATATTTATTGAATAACGAAAAAGGATGTTAGATCCATTTGACGAAATGAAAAGCTCTTAATTTAATATTTAATCATATTACTTAAGTAGTGGTGTGCATAAATCTTATTTGATACAGTCATCCAAAGTTGTTTGACCCCAATGTAATCCTTCCCTTAGAATATGTTTGACGGAAATACACGTCTCTCGATTATACGACAGATGCTAAACAAAACAAGCATATTTACATTATTTAATTTTAGTTATTTTAGTCTCTCGTGGAAGATTCGGACTCCCTGAAAACCCTCCTCCCCTAAATAGTCCTTGGCTCTCAGTTGTATTGCGATGTTCGTCAATGTGTGTTTTTCTTCTTTCAGACACTCGGAAAAGGTTTTGTCTTGTAACAGGAAACCTGTTATGGTCAGACTCTTCAGCGGGGGGAGAGGTGCGGACAGGGAACCTTGTGGTCTGCTTCTTTCGACAGAGCAACCCCTCCCTCCAGCAAAGTCTCCCATGCAATGGATTTGCCTTCAAAGGGGGAAATGGAATCAATATTGGCAAGACTAGGAAGCATAAAAGACATCTGTCCGCTGCTCTTTTCGAGCGACGCTGATACGGGCTCTTAAGTATTGTGTGTATGTATGCATTGTTTAACATAATACCGGATTTCGGGATCCGAAATATATAGTTTTGAGAGCTCACGCGCGCCCCTGCATGTTACAATTTTCTTGTTACAAACAGTGCATAGGGAGCCAGAGAGCGACAGTAGATTAGCATGTTGTTTAAGACCATTGATTTGAGTTATATTAATTCAGTTGGATGGGTATGCTTCACCTCAGAGGCCAGGTGTTCCGCTGTCGGTCTCCAGCTCCCATATTTTGAAGATAGTTTGATGTGATTATGCGCGGTCAGTTCCCATTTGGAATTGTAAAAATGTGTGTAGTATTGTGTGTGTGGAAGAAAGTTACCTGCTGCCTTGTATATCTGTTTGCTGAAATGAATACACTTCAGCAGAAAGCAACATAGTAGATATGAATTATTGATTGATAAAATAGAGGTAGTACAATACAAAAGGTAAAGAAAATATTTGAAATATAAATGAATTTAATTTTGAATGAGATTTATGGATTAGAATTTATAAATGCATTGTATGATATGTAGTTTAGAGAATAACGCCGGAATACCGACGTTTGACTGGTAGCTGGTGCGCCAGCTAGGTGTTGTGAGTTTGTTATGAAGCCATTACTCTTTCCATTTACTCCTTATGGCTTACTCCTGGTAATCAGACGGGGCAAATTCTTCTCCGCTCTGCGGCCTCCCTTCGTCCAGTGGAAACAACACAGTGCCTTCGTCTGGAAACATTTGTGGGTGCTTCCTCCTCCTCCTCCCCATCCTCCTCTACAGGAGTAGGAGGCAAAGTACGAGAAGCCTTCCAGCAGTTCCTCTCCTGGTTTCCATGGCAGATTGGGTCTGTGGCATGTGTATTGGCTGGGGTGGTCGCCTTTGCTATTGCTCGAATCTCCCCAACTCCTCCAAAGACACGGCGTCTGCGAGTGCCTTGAATCTTCCTATCTGTTGCTTACAGAGCAGGATTGTTATATCATATGTTGGAAGTTCCTCATGTTCTTGATGTTCTCACCTGATCCTAGGCAGAAGAAGACCTTATGCTCTGGTGTGTCTTCCGGAGCTTCGCAGGCGATGCATTTTGTGGAAGTTCTGCTGCCTATCCGGTGTAGATGCTCTCCGTAAGGGCCATGGCCTGTCAGGAAGTGCATTAAGCCCTTTGTGGCATGAGCAGTTATTAGTTTGTTTTGACGTAGGTTTGGGACGAAGCCGAACGTCCTTCTTCCATTCAGGGCAACATCCCATTTTCCTTGCAAGGCATCCATGAATCTCTCTCTTATCTCCCGTAGAGTAGGCAAAAAATTACAACACATTTAGTAAGGTTTTCCTCGTCTCCCATTATAAACTAATATTTGGCCGCCCTCCAGCGGACCTTCAGATCCAGCGGAAGGTATCCCGTAAGGGCAAGCAATGACTCCGTAGAGACTGTTCCGAAGGTCCCCGTTACTCGCAGAAGAATCCTACGTTGAGAGGCCCTAAGTATTCTGATGTTCTTTTTCAGTGTCAACCCCTCCATCCATGTGGATGACGCATATGTGGCTATTGCTTCATAAATTGACTTGGTATATGCTTCCATTATGCTGGAATTTAGATTAACTTGGTATGATGTCAACCTGGTGAGTTTTGGCATTTTGATTTCGGCTTTGGTAGTTATTTTTTGTATGTGTCTATCGAATTTTAATAGCTCACTTATGGTTACCCCAAGATATTCAAAATGTTCTGCTCTTTGAATGATAGAGCCAGATAGTTTTATTGATGGGTTTCTCCTGGTGCTAATTTCACCCTTTAGAAACAAGTATTTTTTTTCTTTTCTGAGGATAGTTCTAGCTTGGCTTCACTGCACCAAATTCTTAGGGCCTCTAGAGCTTCATTTACTTTGTGCTCAACCTTAGCACGGGAGTCGTCTGCACATACCATAGCGTAGGCAATAACGTTTGTAATGTTACTGTTATTACTGAGATCACGAAGGCAATGTTCTAGGTTAAGGTTCCATAAATGAGGTCCAAGCACCGACCCCTGAGGGCATCCCTTAGTTGAAATTTTGGAGAAGGTTTCCTCGTTCAAGGTTAGTTGAACCTTCCTGTTCCTGAAGTAATCTTCTAGTAGTTGGATTATTGTTGACGGACAATTCAACCTTCTGAGGGTAAGGAATAGCCACGGCCACCATAGGTTGTCGAAGGCTCTGCTGATGTCCGCGAATACTGCCACCACTATCTTCTTGTCTGATGTTTGAGCCCCCCTTCTTTTATTCATTGACTGCATCCTCAGTTGAGCGACCCTTCGTGAAACCGTACTGGCGGCCAGAGCCTCCAATCATGATCAGACCGTACTCCGCTTAGCCAATAAGCCACCTGGGGCGTACTGCCACATTTGGGAACTTCGCTTAGCCAAGAGGACGCCTGGCTTGTACTGCCACATTTGGGAACTCCGAATAGACAACAGGAAGCCTGGGTCGTACTGCCATACTTGGGTAGTCCGCTTAGCCAAGACGGAGCCTGGGGCATTCTGCCACACTTGGGAAATTCGCCTAGCCCAGAGGTTGCCTGGGGCGTTCCGTCACGCTTGGGAACTTCGCCTAGCCGAGAGTGCGTCTGGGAGCTCCGCCACGATTGGAAACTCCGCTTAGCCAACAGGGAGCCTGCGGCGCTCCGCCACTCTTGTGAGCTCCGCTTAGTCAAGAGGGCGCCTGGAGCGAACTCCCACACTTGGTAACTCTGCTTAGCCCAGATGGCACCTGAGGTGCTCCGCACGCTTGGGAACTCTGATTAGCCAAGAGGGTGTATGTGGCACTCCGCCAAGCTTGGGGACTCTGTTTAGCCAAGACGGCGCATGGGGCACTACGCTACGCTTGGGAACTCCGCTTAGCCAAGAGGGCACCTGTGGCGTACTACCACACTTGGGAACTCCGAATAGCCAAGTGGGCACTTGGAGCGTACTCCCACACTTGGTAACTTCGCTTAGCCAAGAGGGCAGCTGGGGCACAGTTGCGAGTCAGCCTTCAAGGAGTTCGGACGTGCATGAGTATCTCTCTCTTTCCGCTTGAGTCGCCCGCTGTGAACTGCATTTAAGAGGGTCCGTCTACCCAACTCGAGCTTGCACGGAGGAGGGGATACTGCAGCACAAGTACTTACTCTGTCGTTTTTTTTTTTTTTTGTAATTGTTAAGAGCAGTATTGCCCGAAAAATGGGAATCAGCAAAGCTGAGTGGCAACGGATTGAAAACTCCATCTCGACAGCCATAGCGAAGGAACTCAACCAACAGTTCGGAGACCTGGACAGACGCATCGCCCTGGCATTTGCAAGTGATGCGGTGTTGAAAGAAATTAAACCAGCGCTACCCACTGCAATTAAATCTGCCGTGAAGGATGCCATTCAAGAAGTAAAAAACGATCTCGAGAGGAAAATCTCTGAGCTAGACAAGCAAGTGAAGCAAGTGCGAAAGGATCTTAAATTCCCTGGAACAATATGACCGTCGCCTGAACCTTGTTTTTCATGGCATCAATGAAAGTGAGGGTGAAAAGTGTGAAGTGATTGCTTCAAAAATCATCAATGAGCAGGTGAAAGTGAAAGTGCCACAAAATGTGTTTCATCGTGTTCACCGACTGGGAGCACCGCGACGTGATGGCAAACCCCGGCCGATCATTGCGCGCTTTGTCACCTACGCCCAGAGAGACTTGGTCTACAAGAACAAGAAGAACCTAATATCTACAGGGACAGGTATTTTCATAACTGAAAACCTAACAAAAGCAAATTTGGACCTTTTTCACAAGGTAAGGCTTAGTAAAATATTCGAACGAGTATGGACAACCGATGGGAATGTACACTGGCGAACTTTAAAAAAAGGTCTCCCTCCTCTCAGTTAGATTGGAAGCAACAAACAAAAACCGATATTGAATTGGAAACAACAGCGTCAATGCCGAAACTCTATGCAAGATAACGAAGAGCTGCACAGTTGTCAGTCGTGAACACCACACAGAAGAGCTATGTTAACCATGAGTCATCAAGGAATTACCACAGCGTTTTCTTTCTGTGGTCATTCGGCCTCGGAAGAAATATTTCTTGTCCATTTTGAGCTTTCAAGAAATCAGGTTCTGAGCTGGTGATTTATTTCCTTCATGAATGAAAATAGGTTGTTTATTTTTTCGTTTCTTCGCTCTCTTTTATCATTAGCTCTAAAACAAATATAAAAAGAAAACGAGCAAAGAAGGTAGTTTTTTTCGGCACGTAACAGGCATCTGATAACTTTGCTATTTTTACGACCATATTATATCCCTCTTGTTTACTTTCAACGATAAGGACGAATGTTGGAGTGACCAGAAAAAATGAACAAACACAACTTAAATATTACCCACGCTTCGAAAATAGATTCCGGCCACAGTGGCAGAGTGGATACTACATCACGCTACGAAGCCAGGCGTCCCGCATTCGAATCCTGGCCTGGGCATGGATTTGTGAGTGTCCATTCATCAATTTCATCATATCGTCACTAATCCCCATATTTGATTGAGTTTGTGTTAGAAGTCCACTTTATGCACAGTAAGGCTAATCGGGACTGGACCTACAGTTTAAAAGTGAGATCCGAACCACTATGTGGCTCCACCGGACATCGAACCCGGGAACCCTTGTTCACAATGCGACGATGCTACTAGCACTGCGCGATCAAGGAGGCCTCTCCCATATTTGCAACTTAGCCAAAAGTGGCACAAGAAGCGAAATAAAATAAAGCAAATCAATCAATCAATCGAACATAGGGTCTCCGGTTTCATAGAGCAGTATGCAAAGCACTCGCTCATGAAGATCCTTAAAATTGAAATAATAAGTGGAGCAAAAAAAATGATATTAGAGTATTTTAAGAGTTTAGGCAGATTAACATTTCACGTCAACCTACAACAATTTCACCTGTATTGTGTGATATATGGTTCTGCCCTAATATAATTGAACGTGCTCTTGCGATAATAGTTACACATTTCCGTCTTGCAATACACAACCTCGACTCGGCACGATTTGTGCATTTCCTAGCCCATTTTCTGTATTTTTTTCTATTTAGGATGTATTACGTTGCCTTTTTGCCTCTTGGTTAATCCGTGGCGATAAGAATGATTGACCAATTGATAACATGGATGTGATGGGGCAAACATGCCTTAATCATGGTTCTAACTTAAGACCTCTGTCTTCAATGCACGTTACAATCTGCCACGTGTGTCCTTTCAAGAGGTAGAAAACGACGTTACTCAAACAAATTATATAAATAATTTCCATCACTATAAACATTTGTTGCACTTGTTGATAGAAATCCATACCCTCGTAATGTTATAAGTCAACGTCGACCTAGTTGATGTCCCAGGAACCCTTCCTTGCACGAAAATCACACTATGTCCACAGGATTTACGACTGAACGCTTACTAAAGTAATAGAAATGTGCATCCCCATTTCTATTAATCGTTCACTCTTCGTATATTTTGAGGTCAGCTAATTCGGACATACGACCCTAAGACAGCTACACACTGCCAAAAAAACTGCAGTGTCAACAAAGTAATTACTGTATATTTATATATTTTATTTTTCGTAATGGAATATTTTTCCCTTCAGATTCTTATTTATGTTTGTATGGTTTATTTTACTTCGCTTTTCTGCCACTTTTGGCTAAACGCGACGATGAGGATGAGCGATGAAATTGATGAAGTCACAGTCACAATGAACACCGAACGAACACAATGCCAAGGCGGTGTTTAAGCAAGCTGTGTTAACCACTCTACCACGGAGGACGGAATCCTTTTTAGTTAGGAGAAATCATTCCTTGACAGCGAATTAAGAACAGTTAATATGCGTCACGTCAGAGTTATAATATTTTAAATTTCTAATAATCAATTTGGGGATTTACTCTTAACCATTTTTTTGCCTACATAAAAACTTCAACACTGTTAACATCGTTTACACTAAGGACAACAGCGTTAAAGTAAGGAATGATTAAGCACACTATGATGACTATATTCATGCATTACATCGGCGAAACATTAATTTTCGTTCAGGAAGACATATTGAAAAACGCAGGGACACAATGACCAATTGATTTATTTATTTTACTTCGCTTTCTTCCACTTTTGAGTAATCACATAGATAAGGATGAAAGGTGTGTTAAGACGAAATTTGTGAAAGGCAATCACAAACATAGGACACAGCCCAAACTTCACAGACCATTATACTGGCGTTGTGTCTAGACGCCAGATCCTCGTTAGTCTGCAAAATATACTCCATTGTCACAATGACTTAAGCATTCGTAGAAGAAATTTGTATATCATTCTCCCCCTCCCCCCAAGAAACGTGAGCTAAACTAGTGCACATTCTGTGATATGTTCATTACTTCTCAGGAACCACTCGCGGCCTTCAACTAGTTTATCCTGAAAAAAACTGCGGGTTAGGATGTTAACAGATATTTCGGGGACAATATCGAAAGAATACTGTCACATACGCAGAATGCAAAACATTTCTATTTTCTCATTTCTACTACAACCCTGGCGAAAAAAAGGCGGCTGGAGTGTGGTGCTGATCGTATCACCTCCAAAATGGCCGAGGTCGAGAATATGCGGTGCCCTACTACCAAATCCCCTAAATGTGCCTTCATGGCACGTTGCTATACGCACGAGGAACCTAACCTTTACTACTACTAACTACTCATGCCATGAATTTTGGTATTTTTTATACTTTTTTATTTGCCCTTTGCTAACCTGATTCATTCCCAGTCATAACAGCAATTAGTCGATGCAATAAAAAGACGCCAAACTTAAAAAGAAACGGCACACACACACATACACAGAGAAGGGGGGGGTAGGAAACAAAAATCTTCCCCAAGCTGCCCAGATCATGCCTGATAAGACTCCAACAGAAAGGTTTCCGGAAACAAGTTTACGTGCGCATAAGGTAGTGATGGCCTTGTCTGCAACTGCCTTCCCCCACTTTCTTATCCAATACAGGAGTAATGAAGTGTTTCCAACTACCTTCCAATCTAACTAAGAGATGGGAGACCTTTTTTTAAAGTTCGCCAGTGTACTTGCCCTACACAACGGAAACGTGGTTAGGATTAGTGACCCGGAGGACATCGTAAAGTTCAGCAGAAAGTAACACTGTCCCACCACACTCCCCTCCTAACGGTGGTTGTGTTTAGTGTTTATTTTTGGAACTGCTTGCCCCATCAATGACGTACGGGCAACGGTGACCAGTCAAAAGTAGAGGGGAGGGGAATGCAGGAAAACATTCCGCGCCGAACCAGACAAAGCCTTCGATACTCTCTGCATTCCTCAATGGTGGCGAAAGGAGGGCATGAACCTGTCGCATAATAGACTGTTATATGAATGTAAACAACACTCAGCTTGTATTCTAACTCACGCCAGAATGTATCGGCAAGCTCAAAAATCTATATTTCTCCCATTTTTAGTTAATCAACAAATATTTTCATTTTTTTTTATTTTTCTTCTTTTGTGTCAGTATTCGCATTTTTACACTAATTTTTACTTTTTTATTCTTAAACTTTCATTTATTTTTTACATTTTTAAGAATTTGATTGTAGTAATAAGTCACTATGATAACCAGCACCTGTTTTTTGAATTATGTGTTATGCGTATGCACATTTTCATTGTTATTGCCATATGCAATTCACACTCGGGACAGAATATATACTTCATGACCAACAGTGGAGGAAACGATAAATATAAATGACCCTACCAATATAGTCAATGGTGCAGAAACGCCACTCTCAATCAGAATTCACTCCAGTTACTTTTATGAGTCGCCCATTAATATCCGCCACAGCAATTACAATATAAAGGAACAGCTCGAAGGTGAAATAAATAGATCTGAAAATGGCTTTAAATTATGTCATCTAAATATTCAAAGTTTACTCAACTCCATAGACGAATTTAAAGAAACGATATCGAACTTAAACTTTGACCTGATAGCCATTACAGAAAACTGGTTAAAACCGAATATTAGTAATAATATAGTAGACATCGAAAATTACACATTAGTTCGACAAGATAGATTAATTGATTGATTGATTGATTTAGTTTATTTTACTTCGCGTTTTGTGCCTCTTGGCTAATTTGCGAAGATGGGGATGAGTGATGAAATGATGAAATTGATGAATGGACATTCACAAACAACCAAGCCCGACCAGGATTCGAACCCGGGACCCTTGGCGTCGCAGCGCGATGTGCTAACCACTCGGCCACAGGGTCGGGCACAAGATAGATTAAACAAATCTAGAGGTGGTGTGTGCTTATACATTTCTAAATCGCTTAAATGGAAACTTTTAGACGGGTTCGTTAATAATGATTTCGGCGTAGAGTTCCTTGTAATCGAATTAACTATCGATAGGAAAAAAATTGGACTTATGTTAGCATATAAACCCCCAAATGTCAGCTATACTCACATCAGTCACGTAGCAGATATCCTCCAACACCTATACTTAAATTACGATTACTTCATTGCGTTAGGCGACTGGAATATCAACATGTTAAGAAAAAACGAAAGCAGTACTAGACTCCTTCAGAGCATAATCAAGGAAGTTCACGGGAAACAATTAATTAACAAGCCAACCAGAGTGACAGTGACGTCAAAGTCATTAATTGACTTAATCGTTTGTTCACAAGATTTAATTGTAAAGCAAATTGGGCAGAGCGAGTTACCTGGAATCACAGATCACCATATAACATACTCCATATTTGACCTGTACGCACCAAAACAACCTAAAAAAATTATCAAAATTAGAAATTTCGAAAACATGGACTTGGACAAGTTTCGTAAAGACGCGGAAAATGTGGAATGGTGTAAAATCGAAAGAAACGAGGACGTAGATGCAGCGGTGGAGGCTTTGAATGATAACATTATCAGATTAATAGATAAGCACGCCCCCCAGCGAAAAGTTCGTGTAACCAAACCTCCCGCACCCTGGATTTCAAATCAAGTAAGGGAATTCTGGAAGTTGCGCGACTTCTTTCATCTGAGATATGTAAATACAGGAGACCCAGACGCTCTCCTATCGTACAAATACTTCAGAAACAGAGCCAAAAAAGCAGTCAGAAACGCAAAATTTAAGCACTATAACGAAACGGTAAATATGAATGTAAAAAATGCTAAAAATTTATGGTCTAACCTCAGAAGCCAGGGACTTTTACCAAATAAAAAGAGTAATGCGCTCTCCTCAGATACATTTCGGCCGAATGCGGTTAACGAGTTCTTTGTTAAGCCGAGTGCACCCTCAGATAACAATGCAGTGGTGATTGATGAAACCAACACGTATCTTGAGCAACCCAACAATGACACGTTCTTTTTTACCCCAGTAAGTAGAGAACAAGTACGTAAAATTTTTAACAAAATGAAATCAAAAGCGTGCGGTTATGATGGCATAAAACTAACTATTTTACAGTATTGCATACCCTTTTGCTTAGAAGCTCTTACGCACATTATTAATCTTTCCCTTTCCAAAGGTTGGTTCCCTCAAGAGTGGAAAAAATGCGAAGTAACACCTATACCTAAATAATCCAACCCCACAGAAATAAAAGATCTACGACCTATTAGCATTCTATCCACAATGTCCAAAATACTTGAAAAAGTAATTTATGAACAAATACTTTCACATATTCAAGGTTTCCTACCACACTTTCAATCTGGTTTCAGAAAAATGCATAGTACTTGCACTGCGCTGGTAGATATCGTAGACAATGTAAGTAAAGGAATAGATGAAAATGAAGTTACACTTTTAGTCTTGTTGGACTATTCAAGATAGTTCGACTCGATCAATCATGAATTGTTATTGGCCAAACTGTATCACTATGGCGTTACGGGAAACGCGTTAAATTGGTTTCGATCATATCTCGGCAACAGGAAACAACGTGTGAAATATCGGGAACCGGAAGTCACATACTCTAAATGGTTAGTTGTTCAACAAGGCGTCCCTCAAGGAAGTATATTGGGTCTACTACTATACATGATTTACGTAACTGATTTCGACCGCGCTGTCCAATATTGCCACTACCATCAGTATGCTGACGATTCGCAAATCTATATTCAGTGTAATACAGAAAACTACGATAATGCGATGACCAAACTTCAATTCGACCTTGATGCTATAACAAATTGGTCACGGAGGAACTCCCTTCAATTAAATCCAACAAAATCTTGCTTCATGACCATAGGAACCCATGGTACACTTAAGAAACTTCACAAAAACGCACCTTCTCCTCCAACTCTTGGCAGTATACCGCTATGCGAAGTGGATACAAGCAAAAACTTGGGGATTGTGTTCGATAGACACTTAAATTGGGAGCCACAAGTCGAATTTATTGCGAAAAACTGTATGGGGAAACTTAAATCTTTGTATCATTTAAAACATGCTCTGGACGCTAATGTTAAAGCTCGTCTTATGCAAGCACTCGTCCTATCCACATTAGACTATTGCGCTCCAGTGTACAGTAATATATCCCAGGGTCTAAACTATAAACTTGAAAAAATTCAGAATTGTTGTATACGTTTCATATTTAACCTAAACAGAAAGGAACATGTATCCCCCTATTTGAAGGAACTTTCTTGGCTAAACATTAACAATAGAAGAAAATACTTAACACTCACCTTGATGCAGAAAATACTTAAGAGTGGCTCCCCAAAATACTTATCCGATAAGATCTGTTCTCGTAGAACATCAGCCGAACATAATATCCGCAAGAAGCACAATCTAAAAATCCCCACACATAAAACAAGTCCTTCATTGTTACAAGGATCAGGGAATGGAACAAACTGCCTGCACCATTGACTAACATTATTTGCCATCAAAGTTTTAAGAAAAATCTGAAGAACTTACTATTGTCCCAACAACTTAATTAACCTTCATATGTTAACAATTGCACGTGCACTTATGCATCATATAATGCATACCTAACCTAACCCCCCCCCCCCCTTGCACACACATTGAATTACCGAAGACTTATTACTTATCTTAACTCAACAGTATATATACTAATCTATTCAATGTATTATTTTATCATTGTATAATCTTTATATTATCTTTATTGTATTATCATGATCATTATGTGTTTTTCTCTTTTTGTTTTTATTCATTTATTGTATCTCTCACAAGGGTTGGTTGTAAGAACGGCCCATGAGGCCGAAACACATTTGCTTAAATAAGGACCATTCTATTCTATTCTATTGTATTCTATTCTACGCTTGGGAACTCCGCTTAGCCAAGAGGGCACCTGTGGCGTACTGCCACACTTGGGAACTCCGAATAGCCAAGTGGGCACTTGGAGCGTACTCCCACACTTGGTAACTTCGCTTAGCCAAGAGGGCAGCTGGGGCGTACTGCCACACTTGGGAACTCCGAATAGCCAAGATGGAACCTGGGGCGTACTGCCAACCTTGGGAACTTTGCCTAGCCCAGAGGGCACCTCAGGCGCTCCGTCTCGCTTGGGAACTTCGCCTAGCCATAGGGCGCCTGGGGCGCTACGCCACGTTCGGAACTCCGCCTAGCCCAGAGGGAGCCTGTGGAACTCCGCTACGATTAGCCGAGAGGGCGCCCGAGGCGTCCCGCTACACTTGGGAACTCCGTTTAGCCAAGAGGTCACCTGGGGCGCTCCACTACACTCGGGAACTCCGCTTAGCCAAGAGGGCGCCTGGGGCGCTCCGCCACACTTGGAAACTCCGCTTAGGCAAGAGGGAGCCTTGGGCGCATTGCCACCCTTAGGAACTCTGCTTAGCTAATAGGGCGCCTAATGTGCTCCGTCGTACTTAGGAACTTCGCTTAGTATGATTCGCACAAATTTAATTGTGTCATCAGCGTATGGGAATAAGAGGAAAATTGCCAAAAAATGTTGATGTTGTATAGTATATTATGTTCACCTAGAAATTTCAGGGCGGCTTAGTTTTTCAAGATTTCAAGTTGGTAATATGATAGCTCACAAAAACATACTTACCAGAAGTGCTAAAACTTGTACGTTGGTGCTACGTTGTTGGGAACGGTACTCAAGTGCTATATTTACGGAAGAACCCTGGCAAAGCCCTACTGCCCAGTTGGAACGGAAGGAACTACAGGCTGCCTTTGTCACTTATCTTTCTCTGCCACTGCACCGATACCACTACCCTGCAATGAAAAAAGTGTTTGGAAGCTAATAGCTGATTCCTTTAGATTCTTGGTTACTGATTTCAGAAAAAGTGTCATAAAAGTCCTATCATGTAAGGTTTTTTCACAAAATCCCTTTTTGTCTATTCCTTTCGCCTTTTCTAAGAAGCAATGTTAACAACTATTCTAGAAATATGCTCGCTAGGTGGCAACACTGCAGTCCCCTAAATTAGGATAAGAAACTGGTAGAAATAGGCAAACATAATGCAATTAAGAATAAAATTGCAACATAACATTATGTTATACTGTGTATTTCACAAAATTAATTACTCCAATGATAAACTAAGATGTCATTTTTGTGCAACTTCAAACAATACATGATCTACTTCAGCTTCTCTCATATATCTACTAAGCTGATCCACAAACTAGTTCAAAATAATCCGCAGAACTACTAGGTTCTCGACTAAAGGAAAATAATATATTGGTACATAGTTTAAAAAGAGAGAAGCAGATTTCATTCCATACTTTTCCGAAGAAGGCCTAGTGTGCTATTGCAAGGTCCCTAGGTTAATTGAGAGGTAGAATATACAGGACGAGGTTAAGGATTGGAGACAATTCATCGGCTCCTCCAAGAAAAGCCTCAAAGCAGTGCTTTTCCACAATGGTAGTACGTATGCATCCGTTCCATATGGTTATTCTGTATAACCTATCTGTAATTCTTACAAAACTGTAATCTAGAAATAATTTCAATGATTCTGGGACAAGAGTCAGATAATGCGGATGGGATAACCGGGAACATCCAAAAAGTATGATCACAACAAGGGCTTCATTACAACCTGGGAGTAAAAATGTAATACCAGAAAGTCTGGTTGATCCAGTAAAGCCCTGCTTCCTCCAATTCATATTAAGCTTGATGTAATGAAATTGATGAAAGAACAGGCTTAAAGAAAATATATGCCCACCAGGGATTCGAAACCGGGACCTCTGTCATCGTAGGACGGTGTGCTAACCACTCCGTCACAGAGAAGTGGTGATTATAAAAATGAGAGATTTGGGTTCTTTCATGAGTTTGAAATTGCACTTCCTGAATTCTCGTTTAGACTAGTTCTTCAAGAATCTTGGTGCCGTAAGCTACAAGCAGGGGGAGATATTTCATGAAAATATCAAGGAGATGTAACGTAGGTACCAGGGCGGGTGGAACACAAATATGTTAGCAGACTACTGTTTGATGCAGAACAGAGATCTTCCGCAATCCACCCACAAGAGACAAAGTGGAAGAAGGTGTTTCTACGGGAAAGAAGGAAAACAGCATAGGACCTGTAAATACCGGTGTCAGCAATTGTATTTTAATTATTATAATAAATAATTACATAATATTATACTAATAAATAAAAATAATTATTTTATATCCTACAGGCAATCTTCTAAAAAAATTGCAGCTGTTTTCTATTTGTGATTACATTTATTTGACGATTTGTAATTATCCAATATACATAAAATGGGTACTTTCCCCGCAGCTGTGATTCAATTTTGTGGAAAATCCTTACGTTATAGAGAAAAATGTAGGTCATATTTGGAATCAGTGTATCAAAAAACATAAGAATCAGCTCTCATATTCCAAACATTTTTTAGTGACCCGAATTTTGCAGAGTAGTATAGCCATTCACCTGCAAAGTTACACCTCATGAACACCAGCACCCTACCCACGACACCGTCTAATATGGACCCAATTTCGAATCTTGACATGGTGTTTCTTGCGAGTTTTCGATCATCAGTTTCATTTAAGCATTATTCATCCTTGTGGTTTAGAATTAAAATTATAAAAATTCAAATACACGGCTATACAAGACTACTATCTACTATGCATCTATTCTTTCTTGTTAATATGTCAACAATTCTGAATACAACAGGAGTAGGTGAAATGGGCGACTCTGGCTGGGTCCTTTGACCTACTTTTGAAATGACTTACGACATTTTACTATAAGGCTGTCTCCCCTTATGATGTTTTTCTGTAAGGCGTATGTTCTAGCAACGCCCATTGACCTACTTTTGAAATGACTTACGACATTTTACTATAAGGCTGTCTCCCCTTATGATGTTTTTCTGTAAGGCGTATGTTCTAGCAACGCCCATTGACCTACTTTTGAAATGACTTACGACATTTTACTATAAGGCTGTCTCCCCTTATGATGTTTTTCTGTAAGGCGTATGTTCTAGCAACGCCCATTGACCTACTTTTGAAATGACTTACGACATTTTACTATAAGGCTGTCTCCCCTTATGATGTTTTTCTGTAAGGCGTATGTTCTAGCAACGCCCATTGACCTACTTTTGAAATGACTTACGACATTTTACTATAAGGCTGTCTCCCCTTATGATGTTTTTCTGTAAGGCGTATGTTCTAGCAACGCCCATTGACCTACTTTTTATTTTACGACGTTTTACGCACTAAACTAACCTACAATGAGAGAAAAAATGGAGAGAAGAAGCTCTGGCATCACTTTTTAAGCTATTTTTTATCCTATTTCAAATGTAGCTCTTATGCTACCTCACTTTTTGACCTACATTTGAAATGACTTACGATATTTTCCTATAAGGCTGCCTCCCTCTTACTGTAAGGCCCCCCTTTTTTTTTCTCAGTGTAATCTACTACAACCTGCTAATAGGCTTTTGCTCTCAGCGTAATCCGTTTTACGGGCTAAACTAACCTACAATGAGAGAAAATTAGGCAGAAGAAAAGCTCTGGCATCAGTTTTTAAGCTATTTTTTACCTCCTGTAAATTTTGCTAACATCGCCCTTTGACCTACATTTGAAATGACTTACGATATTTTCCTATAAGGCTGTCTCCTCTTACTGTAAACTCCCCCTCAGTGTAATCTACTACAACCTGCTAATAGGCTTCTGCTCTCAGCATAATCTGTTTTACGGGCTAAACTAACCTACAATGAGAGAAAATTAGACAGAAGAAAAGCTCTGGCATCAGTTTTTAAGCTATTTTTTTACCTCCTGCAAATCTTGCTCTTATGCTAACTCGTTTTTTGACCTACATTTGAAATGACTTACGACATTTTCCTATAAGGCTACCTCTCTTTTATTGTAAGGCCCCCCCCTCAGTGTAATCTACTACAACCTGCTAATAGGCTTTTGCTCTCAGCGTAATCTGTTTTTTACGCACTAAACTAACCTACAATGAGAGAAAATTAGACAGAAGAAAAGCTCTGGCATCAGTTTTTAAGCTATTTTTTTACCTCCTACTCTTATGCTAACATCGCCTTTGGACCTACATTTGAAATGACTTACGACATTTTCCTATAAGGCTGCCTCCCTCTTACTGTAAGGCCCCCCCCCCCCTCAGTGTAATCTACTACAACCTGCTAATAGGCTTCTGCTCTCAGCGTAATTTGTTTTACGAACTAAACTAACCTACAATAAGAGAAAATTAGACAGAAGAAAAGCTCTGGCATTAGTTTTTAAGCTATTTTTTAGCTTCTGCAAATTTTGCTTTTATGCTACCTCGCTTTTTTGACCTACATTTGAAATGACTTACGAAATTAAACAAAAATATGTTCACTCGAATATGGAGTAGGTTACGAGAATGAACAGGAAATTACATTGTGTTGGTTTCGAAATACCGTCCTCTTATCTCTAATGAAATTCTAAAGCTTTTTTATTACATTGAAATACCTGTAATGCGAAAGGAATTTCCCTGTGCTATCAACATTGATGCAATAACACAAATTCAACAATATGTAGACCTTGGGATGACGGAAATATATATAGTAATGTCAGTTAGCAGCATAGATACCAGTGATGCAAGTCCTCTTATCTCTAATGAAATTCTAAAGCTTTTTTATTACATTGAAATACCTGTAATGCGAAAGGGGATTTCGCGTGCTATCAACGTAGGCCTTGGGATGACGGAAGTATATATAGTGACGTCAGTTAGCAGCATAGATACCAGTGATACAATACGATACATTATTCAAAATGATGTGGCTGAAATGTAGGGGAAAAATCTTCTAGAGCATTTCTGCAGTATTTTCCAAAAGTAAGTAACTTTGTTTCTTAGCTTGCATGAGTTGGCTTTGATTTATAAGTATGGCTTTGCTTTTGTGAGTTGATTTTTGAAACTACCCAAACAGATATAAGAGATTGTGGAAGGAAGGTATAACTTCTTGAAAACCAAATAGCTCTTATGTATTGTGGAAGAAAATATACTCACAAAACATGCAAAAAGAGAGAGAATATAGAAGATGTTTCATGTCTCTCTCTGCTTTTATATATTTGAAGCATGCATCTTGGTAGCTGGAATATCTTTTTTTCTTCCGTGTGCCGTTGTTGGTAGGTAGGAAATATGTGTGGGGGGCATATTTAAAAAAAAATGAATGTGTTAAATTGTTAGAGGAAAGCAAGAAAAAAAATAGAGGAGAGTTGCGTGTTTTTGATATCTAGTGGAAGTACTGATTGATTTGATGTTTTTAAGTACACTTTATGCACAGTAAGGCTAATCAAGACTGGACCTACAGTTTCAAGAACCACTTGTACCTCCACCGGGTATCGAACTCTTGATTACAAGACAACGATGTTATCGCTGCGCCATCGCAGAGGCTAGTGGAAGTACTGATTGATTTGATGTTTTAAGTCCACTTTATGCACAGTAAGACTAATCGGGACTGGACCTACAGTTTTAAGAACTACTTGTGTGGGTATCGAACCCTTGATTACAAGGCAACGACGCTACCGCTGCGTCATCGCAAAGGCTAGTGGAAGTACATAGTTATTCGAATTTTATTTATTTAAAATATTTAGTTTTTATGCACGCTTATTGATATTAAACCTCAAATTAAATAAAATCTGACAACTATATCCAATTATACTTATGGCTACAGAACGAGCATTCGCAAAAAAGTGGTTTGAGATTTTTTTTTTACCACGTAAACAAAATGGCCGACATGCCAAATATAAACAGGCTATATAGATTTGAGAGAGAGAGATGGATAGGAAAAAAAAAGTTAATTAAAATTTAATTTCATGATTGTAACACACGAACTTAATGATTGATTTATTGATTTAGTTTATTTTACTTCGCGTTTTGTATCTTTTGGCTAATTTGCGAAGATTGGGGATGAGTGATGAAATAAATGAATAGATATTCACAAACAACCATGCTCGACCGGGATTTGAACCGGGGACTCTTGGCGTCGCAGTGCGATGTGCTAACCACTCGGCCACAGGGTTGGGCAAGTACTGATATATACATAGATCAAAGTTACATGGTTCTAGGTCCCATAGGAGTCGAGAAAATCAACGTCTTGGAAAACGTCTTAAGACAAATATCTTAATCTTTAAGAAAGTCGACTTCCGGTCTGTCAAGATGTTACTTCCGGTCTGTCAAGAAAATTTTCTTAAGACAATTATCTTAAGACGTTTTCTAAGATGTTGATTTTCTCGGCTCCTAATTGAGCTAGGATGATGATTGTGGGTTTGTTGGATAGGTTTTGATGATAACTACTCAACTACAAGCAAGCGCTCCCCCCTTTTTTTCCTCCCCCCCTCTCAATTTGTTTAAAAAATTCGATTTGATCCTAAAAAACACTCTACATCCTATTAGAGTGCTTTGGATGTGTTTTAGATTAAAAAAAATTGTAATAAGTTTTAGAAAAACTATTTTTGCTCGATGAAGGCAATATATTTTAAAACTGCTCTGTGACCCTCTCGTTCTTCACGTCGTGGATGAAGGACTTCTCTGCGACCAGGATGACGCTGCACAGAGTATCGGCAGGCAGCGCGTCGTGGAACTCGCAGACGACCTTGATGTTGGTGCGATCGTTGACTACCACCTGCTTTCTTTTTGTGGTGTTGATGACGAACATCGGCCTGCGGATTTTGAATTCGCTGGGGGTGTAGTACATGTCGACGTTTCCCTCGGTCACGCGTTTGTAAGCCGTGTAAGCTTCGTAAAGTTTGAGGTAATCGTCTTTGGTTATGTCCAGGTTGTAATTTTCGCGCGGGAACACTTCGTTCCTGCCATTCTTCAGATAAATGTTCTTGATCTTGCAGTCGTCGAATTTACTGGAATCTTTTTCCTGATTGTTATCGCGCCCGGTCTGAAAGAGCACCACGACGAAATCTGGCATGTCGAACTGTATGTTGTTGAACTGAGTCGTCACGTCGAATTCCATGTGACTTCCCGACGCCATCTTTTGCACGCACTGGTAGCCGTGAAAGTGAATCGGCACCTGCGGACTTTTCAAGATCTCCGCTTTGTACTTGAGGGCGTAGTTCGTTTCGTATTCCACGATCGGCATTCTCAATTCCATGCTCCGGATGACGCACTTGGCTGCTTCGGGTAATGTGTTGGCTATCGGCGCACCGTCGGCGTTCAAGTTGGTGTATCGCATCAGTGCGTCGTTGTCGTTGGCCGCCCTTCGAAAGGTGACGCGCAGTCCTCCCTTCCACATGATCTCCTTGTAGTCGGAGAAGAATCCCGGCAGCAGACGCATGGGAAAGAGCACCGTGTGACTTCTCGTCGATATTTTGGTCCCCGCTTCGAATCCTCCCGCTTGATAGTATGCCGCGTCCGTTTTGGATAATTTCAATGTTCCCACTGCCGTCGACGTGATGCCTGGATAATCTATTCTGTCGATGACGGTGTTGTGTTTCCTCACCTCCACCTGCGAGAACAGGTGAGGCACGAAGTTGTCCACGAGTTTCAAATTGGCATTGGGCGGAAACGCTTCTCCACTTTCCTTCTTCACCACGTCGAATTGAAGGTAGAGGTCTGCTCTGTGAGGATGAACGAACCCATCCCCTACGTCCACGTCGTATTCGATCTCCCTGTTCGCTTCGTTGAGATTGGCAAACGTGCGACGGTTGGGAGGGAAAGATTGCAATTCGTAACTTTCGATTTGCTCCATTTTTTTTTCACTATGTGTGTTATTTATTATACGTTGATCTCCACGATGGCAGTGGTCGTTGCACCTGCGAAATCCACCACCTCTCCTTTCTCGTTCGTCACCACCAACTCTATGTCGTCTATGCGGTTGCGACATACTGGAAAATAGATCGGCGAAGAAGGTGTGTAGATGATCGGTTCCATGAACTCGGAACTGGGTTTGAACGTGGCGATGATTCCCGTCTGCTTGTGACTTCCCAGTAATCCGTCCGAGGATTTCGTGATCATGCCTTCCGCCACGTTGCAGTGAACGTTCAGAGTTTCGATGGCTAGAAATTTAGGAATATTGACTGCCGTGTGCTTGATGCCAGCTTCGAGTTTGGTGTTGTTCTCGAAACCTAGAAGTTCTCCTATGGTGCCCAGGTCCACGGTCTCCGTCGCGGATAGGATTTCCACTCTGTGCGTGACCGAATTTTGAGAAAGGTACGTGCCTTTGGGTAACTGAGCTTGCAAAGTGGAAAGATTGTATTGACCTGGCGTGACGACGATGTGTTCGCTTCCGACGCTAATTTTGTTGTTGTGCTGCGTGACGTTAGGTATGAGGTACATGCTGTAGAATGCACGCAGAGCCACGGATTTAGGATAGACGATGTCGTCGTGCAGCGTGAGTTTCAAGATTGAAGATTCGCTCGTGAGATGGAACATGCCCATCGTGTTTAAGGTTCCACAATGCTTTCTGAAAATGTTCCACCGAGGGGTTATTTATTTTAGACATGTATGCGAGAACGGAAAGGCATAGGTGGCCGCAGTAAACATCGGTGAAACCCTGGATGCGTTTGTCATTGTAGTAGAGGTTGGCAACACTGAGATACTTCACCAATCTGGCAGGTGGTGTGCCACCGAACGAATCGAAAACAAATGCATTGTTATCGTTAATTTTGAGGTAGCATATCCAATGTGTACCAGGATTTTTGTAACTGTCCAGGTTGACCACGCCATACTCCTTTTTCTTCACAGCAGAGGGTAGAGAATCGGACATGAAAACACCCCTGAAGTTTCTTATTCCCAACAGTTCGATCAGAGATTCAATATCGAAGTTGGACAGGGCTTCTTCTTTTTTTTATATTTCTTCAAAGCATCGAGGTTGCTTTTTTGTTTTTTGGTCATACCTTTCCCCCCTTTCTTCTCCATGGCCAGATTATGACGTTTCTGTTCTTCCAATTCCGCTTTGTTCTTCTTCGAGTCGATGACGGTTTTCGCGATGGCGGCGCTTCCGCCGGCCAAACTTCCAACGGCCCCCAATGCCGCAAGGATGGCCGGGATGCTGAATATGAAACCTCCGATTTTTTGCTGTTTCCGCGAACGCTGCAAGCGTCTCAATTGAGGTGTGCTGAGAAGTAATTTCATTCCGTGTCCTTTCGTCAAGCAAGAACGTTTCTTCTCGCGTTGTTTCTTGGTGAGTAACCCATCGAGGGCACCTAGATTTTTTAGATTGGAGTATGGTATCTGGTACACGACACCCTTGGGCTTCATGTTTTTTTTTCATGGTATGTTATTTATATATAAATGTTCTGAGATTTTTTTTGTGTAATTTTTTTACGGTATGTTCCGAGATTTTTTTTTGTTTCGTGCAATTTTTTTTTCAAGGATATACTCCGCACAGCGTTGTTAAACAAATTCTATTACGTGCTTTGTTTTTTTACCAAGAAGTTCCTTTGTCCCCTTGTACACGATTCGAGTTTTGTTCTCGATTAAAATAGATAGCTTCTCGTCGGATAACATGTTAGCGTATCGATCCGGTAAAAATAGACTGTATTGTGCGTTGAGCAACAGACGCACCCTGGGACCATACTGGGTAGAAACAATTGAACCGGAAGTTATTGTGTAAGGTTTGTTGACTTCCAATTCCTGAATTTTTACATACTCTACTGACAAATTTAGCATTTGTTTTAATGCTTGGAGGTCACTCATTTTTTCAGTCGTCATATTGAAGAGAAATTTTCAGTGTGTGTGTTAGAGAAATTTAATTTTTTTCACAATGTGTGTTATTTATATATACACTGAAGATTATTTTTTTCACGATGTGTGTTATTTTATATATATTTTTTTTTCACGAGATTTTTGTATCGAAGATTTTTTTTGTCTGTGTTAGAGGAAGAAAGTTTGTGCTTCGGAAAACGCGATGATGTGCGTGATGATATCTTCCGTCTCTTGTTTCGACTTATGCCAATCATCTGTGAATCGTCTTCTCCCCTGCCTCGCCTCGTGCAGTTCATCTAACCTATTGTTTAATTTTTCCCCTGCGGCCGAAAAAAGAGTGTCGAGATCGCCGCACCTCATGCCGCTAATTTCCCGAAGATAATCCTTGACAGCCATTTCACAAGGGATGCGAAATTCCGGCGTTGATCTCGCTATGATCAAAAGTTTTCTTATATCCTCACAATCTCCGTTTACTGCATGTTTGAATATTTTACACAGCAGTTCGTGTGGCAAGTCGGTTATACCAGACATGATGTTTTTTTGTTGTTTTTTTTTTACTGTATGTTATTTATATACCCCACCCAAGTTTTTGTTTTGTGTTCATGGCTATGGTGGTGCCCAGTGCCGCAACTCTTTCTCCCAGCGACGCGTCTCTGCTGACGAATCTTTCGAAAGCCGCGTGCTCTAACTTTCTGTCTGCTTCGTGACGTGCATCCAGATCGGTGCGAGTGGTGTTGTAAGCGATGTCGTGATCTTTGCATGCGGCATCCAACGGATTCACACCCTTGTCTCCTCTCTCCAATCTTTTCTCGAGTTTGGTACCCGGTCCGCAGTACTGGTAGCCAGGTAAATGCATCTCGAAAGGTAACTTGTTGATGATGTCGTTCACGAGCCCCTTTCCTTCGGCCACGTTCCAGAATCTCGGAGGCAGCGTGTTGATAATTTTGATGAGGTAACCTATGCCCTTGTCGTCGTTCACGATGAAGTTGGAAAGTTTGGCACTGATCATGTCCACGATGCCAACCTTCTCGTTGTAGAAATTACGATTGCCTGCATTCTCCTCTCCTGCAATAACCAACAATCGGTCTATGAGCTTGCGCACGTCGTCCACCCAAACGAATTCTTTGGGTAACGTGTTGTAGAGTTTGACGCCGCTGCCTGTTTTGACCTGGTTCCAAATCGGTTTGATGAGATTTCTGTACTTCTCACCGCTGCTCGATTTCACCCTATTCTGCGAGGCGTCGTTGTTCTGGTACAAGGCATCCGTCATAATCAAAATTTCCTTGTAACTTTGGTAATCTTCATCGGTGTAATCTTTCGGCTGCTTTTTGGCAACGAGTTCCCACAGTCCCACCGTACCCGGATACCTATTCCAACTATCCTTCTCGCCTAAATTAACCTTAATGTCGTTGCCTTCGAAGGTCACCTTCGATTTTCCAATCTTCCAAACCACACCCTCGTTGCTCTCCATGCTCGGATACAATCCGAACACTTCATCCTTGTCGAACTTCCCTGTGCTCAGGTAGTCTCGTGCCAAAGGTCCCAACTCGATCTTATCCAAAGACGACGGCGTGCTACCTATGGCTTGACGTCGTGCCGGTACGTCCTTCAGTTCGAACGGCGTCGAAGGAATGCTCGAAATAGGCGTGGGTACGGTGTAACTTTTAGCTGCAAGTGGTACGAGTTCGTTGATCAAATTTTTATTTTGTTCCGTGACGCCTTTAATTTCTTTACCTAGATCGCTGATGGCGTCGATCACAGGTTGATCTTGACGTTTCTTCTCTTCGTAGAATCCGCGATTCTCGGATTTCCAACCTTTGAAGCGTTTCGCGAGGTAATCGCGAAGCTTGAGATTTTCGTCTTCGATTTTTCGTTTCGTCATAACGTTATTTATACACGTCGTTTCTTACAACGTTGCAACGTTTAGAAAGTCGTTGATTTTGTTTCTGTATTTTCCCTCGTTGGGTTTCCTCGTCATGTCGATCGTCGCGAATCCGAAATCGTCACTGTTCCAACAGTGGGAGCAGCAGCGTTCCTAAAATTGATTGTAGTTCATGTCTCCGCCTACGTAGTCATCGTACGCGTGCTTGAGGTTGGTGTGATCTTGACGAAACAAACATATGAAATTAGCATTGTCGCGTACTAACTGTTTTGGAATTTTGGAAAACGTTTGAGCTAGGAAGAAGCAATCCATTCCTTTGTGACGACCTTGCGTGAAAAAGTTGCGAATTTCATTTTGATTTTCCAGGATGACATCGTCGAACACAACAACTGAATTTTCACGACAATCATCGAGAGGTTTTATTTCCGAAGAGAACATTGCAATGTCCAGACCATCGTACAGTTTCATCAGTTGCTGGTATTTGGATTGCTCCAAACTTTTCGAGAACACGTACAGGTGCCTGTTCTTCCAATCTAACCAATTCGGTGCGAGGAGAAAATTGTCCACGAGCAGTGTCGTTTTCCCACACCCCGAAGGACCTACGATCAGGCAGCGGATGCTGTCGGGGAGCAACTCGCCGTTTCTTTTCTTCTTTCGATTTTCCGAATCAGGTAGACGTTTCACGACATTCCACGCACTCATAGAATCACTTCGTTTGAATCGATCCAACTCGTGTCCGGAAGTCCCAGCCATTTCACCAAAAGTTTGTCGCCTCTCTTACGCAAAACTTTTTCGATAAGGTACGTGTCGGGGTATTTTGTTTTAGAGAGTTCCTCCTCGTAGAAGCGCCCCAATAAAATTTCACCGCCACCGTCCTTTATTATATACGTGTGACGGTTTCCGGGTAGAACTCGAACCACGGTAAAAAGTTCCGTGCTCCAGTTTCGTGTGAAACCCCTGTCGAACGTTCGCTTCAATTTACTGACCCTCACCTGGTCTCCAATTTTGTATTTAGGTTTTTTTGTCGTGGGAGTGTACTTTGGACAGTAAACTGTAGAAATTAAACGCTGCTCATCGGACTTGGTAACGTCAGCTGGCTTCATGCCTATCGTTCTGTGTACCGTATTATTATAGGTATCGACGAGTTCCGGCAGAATGTCGACCCATTTGTAATTTCCCCGAAGCGTGAATCGTTTCCACATGTGTGTTTTCAAGGTTCGATTAAATCTTTCCACGATGCTGGCTTTGATGTGACTGAAGGTCGAATAATGTCGAATGTCATGTTTTTGAATAAACTTTTGGAATACGGCATTGTAAAATTCTTTACCGTTGTCTGTTTGCAAAAACCGTGGTCGTCTGCCGCTTTTGCGAAAAATTGTCTTGAATGCTTCCGTGACGCACGTTCCCGTTTTGGCCTTCAAAGGTAGAGCCCATGCGAATTTCGAAAATGTGTCTATGACTGTGAGGAGGTACTTGTTGCCCTTGTTCAATTTATGTACGTTTTTTAGATTGCCGCTACTCATCTCCACGAGGTCACTTTGCCAGAGGTCGTCGATGCCCTTGGTCACCACCGCCAAACGTTCGTAGTTGCGGCGTGCAGGTTTATGCAATTCTTCGACGATGGCTTGCCTAGACATTTTTTAGAGATTACGTTTGAAGAGAAGCACCAGCGTGATGGGATTCAAAGAGGGTGGCACTTCGCTCGTGTTTTGAATGATCAGCTTATCGCCGGCACTCACGTCAAAAACGGTAAGATCTTCGTCTTCGTGTATTTCATATATGTTGCGCGTTTCGTTCCAACGTGCCAGAGGAATGTTTCCTGCTTTCTGGACACCACGATTCGATATCAAGGTCATGGTGGGAACGCTAGCTTTTCTGCCGTGAGACCAGTACGAAAATTCATTTATCTGAATCGTGCCATCGAGGAGAAACTTGTAGTACGGATGATAAGGATGTAACATGTACAGTTTGTTACCTTCGACGAACGTGGAGATTCTCTGTTGATTGGGTACGCTGTTGATTTCGATGGCTTGCAGAGAATGCAGTTTAGCGAATTTAGTATCGACGCTAACGAGGTTGCTGTGAAGCTGTCCCAGTGTATTTTGTACGGGCAACAAATATTCGACTATGGTATCCGTTACTGTAGAAAATGACGGTTTGATTTTCACTTCCACGTTCAACTGCTTGAAGTTTTCGTTGAGTTCTTGCAACTTGGCACCGAAAGAGGCCAGCGTCGATTCCTGCGTGGATTCCAGCACTCCAACTTGATCTCTGATGTTGACGACAATACTATGAAGGTTCTCGACTTGATTCAATTTCGAACTTTTCTCGGTAAGATCGTTCACGATGCTTCGCATCTCGGTAAACTGCGTGTGAAGATCGGCGACGCTCTGCGAAGTGGGCAGCGTCGACACCAGCGAAGCAAGTTCGTCTCGAATCTGTTCCACGTTCGCCGTTTCCGTTTCCAGTCGTTTCAGCATACGTGATATGTTCCTTTTCAAAGCATGTAATTCTTTGGAGGTGGGGAGATTGGCCACCCTACTCTCGAGATCGCTCAACGAACTTTTGATGTCGCTCGATTCGGATAGTGCCGTCACCGCCGTTTTCAATTTTTCCAAATCTTCGCTCGAAGGTACGCTCGTCCGTAACGATTCCAAATCACCCTGTATGTTGTCGAGTACGTGATGAAAATGAGCAAGATTGGATTCGACGTTCAAATTTTCTAAATATTCGATCTTCTGCTGAACCGTGATTAACGTGTCCTGAATGCTCGTCAACGCGCTCGCTTCAGCGTGAATATTTTTAATTTCTTCGTTGATCAACTCCAGAGACGCCTGAAGCGTAGCGATGGTGGTTTGAATGTGTTCGAAATCTTGATAAGCCTCCAATTGAATTTTTATGTTCGCAACGCTTTTGCCGATGACCTGCAGTTCGTCTGACGATGGTAGGTTCGTCATTGTATCTTCCAAAGTCTGTAACTTGGATTTAATTTCTTCCAACGTGCTGGCGAATTCTTCTTGTAATTTGGAAACGACGACGTGCAAGCGTTCTACATCAATATCCTTCACGACGGTTTGAAGTTCAGAGAAATTCTTTTCGATTGCAGAAGTTCGTTCTTCGATTTCGAGTTTCAATTTTTCCAAATCTTCATTTTTCGATTGAAATTGCTGTAATTTGGCCAAATCATTTTGAAGCGAATCCACGCTCAACTGTATATTTTGAACGCTGTCGTAAGAAGGTACGTCGACATAATTTTTTATGAGCGTTTTCAGTTCGGAATCGATTTTCAGAATGGGGTCGAGACATTGCGTTTGGAGCGTAGCGATTTCCGACTCTAAACTTTTGTTTAAGGTCTCCTGCAAAGCGATCAAATCGCTCCTCAACTTTTTAATTCGGACGTCCAACATGAGAATCTCTTCTGCGTGGTCTACACGCTTAGTGTGGCCGAAAATGTCGTTAGGCATTTTTGGTTAATGGTTATTTATAATAGGATAGACAATACGTAATTCTACGAAGAGAGGAATGAGTTTATCGTAATCTCCTAGGAGTTGAACGTAAAGATAATCTCCTGCAGAAACATCGTACGTAATGTTAGAAAGCATCTTGTCGTGCTTGATTCGAAAAATGTTCTTGCCGGTAGATATTTTGATTTCGCCTACGTTTTCCGGATTCACGGTGATTTGAAGTTTCCCACCGATCGGAATTTCGTAAAAATGTAAATTGTTGTTGAAGACGTAAAACATCTTGCCCACATCATCATCCAATTTCGTCCAAATACTGTTGAGATGAACAATCAGTAGACCATTGAGTTTAGTTAACATGGAAGGTAGATCTGTCGTCGTGAGGTGTACAGTCTCCATGTTGGTTTGTTTTCGAAAACCAAAGAGATTCATGCTGGTTATTTAAGAAAAAAATTGAGAACATATCTAATATAAACAACACCACAAATAGTAACTTCATCTATGGTAGATCATTTATGGTTTTGGGGTCTAATATAAATAACACCACAAATAGTAACTTCATCCATGGTAGATTATTTATGCTTGGGGGTCTAATATAAATAACACCACAAATAGTAACTTCATCTATGGTAGATCATTTATGGTTTTGGGGTCTAATATAAATAACACCACAAAAAATGAGTGCAATTTAGTAACTTCATCTTTTTTTTCTTAGCAAAAAAAAATGGAGAAGAAGGAAGCGAAACGTGCATGTGACTACTGTGGGAAATATATATCTATTTCAAACTTGAGTAGACATCTGAAGAATGTGCATGGGGAAGGATCAAGTAAGAGAGAGCTCGATGTTGACGATCAAGCGCCACGAAAAAAGCAGAAGAGTGCCGGCGAAAATATTAGAAATATTTTAACCAAGGAGACTTTCCAATCTAAAGAAACATCTGATCTAAACAACTTTTTTCATTCGGTCAAAAGCAAGTTAATTTCGTCTATCACCGAAGCTTTGTTGCAATGCTCGTTGAAAATCCACCTCATCGTTTCCGTCATTTACGAAAACGTAAAAAAAGAGCGAGAAACTTTCCATCATTACACTGGTGTAAAGAGCCTCCACGCCGCTGACGTCGATGAGCTGGATGCCATTTGCAACCAGATGTTTGACGCTTTGTTGAACAAGCACGAGACTTTCCAACAACGTGGATCGGGTTGGACACTTTGCGGTTTGCCTCACACTTTAACTTTGAAGGTGGCACAATACAACCCGATGGGAGCATCCGGCTACATCAAATTGCCCTCGGAAATAGCCAGTAAGAAAGTAATCATCAACATTCAAAATGAGGATAACAGATGCTTTTTGTGGTGCATCATTGCCGATCATCACCCAGCCAATAATGACAAACATTGTTTATACCACTACAACAAGCCAGAATATCTCTCAGAATTTGAAAAACCTATGGCTGGTATTAATTACCCTGTAAATCTACGAGACATTAGTAAATTTGAGGCACAGTACAAGACAGATAAAAACGAAAGTATAGCAGTACACATCTTCGGATTAGAAAAAAACAACACCATCTACGTTCTCAGACATAGCAACATTAAAAGTAATCGTGTCATCAGATTACTCCTGATCGAAAATAATGATAATTATCATTATTGTCTAATTCAGAATCTTTCAAAATTAATAAGAAGTCAAATTACCACACATCAACATAAAATTCAAGTATGCGACAGATGCCTGAGTATATTCTACGGTCGAGGAAAAAAGAATGCTGATGAAGAACTCCAAGATCATCATGAAATGTGTAGTAAACATCCGGCTGCGGCTATCAAAATGCCTTCTCGAGACATGAAATTTTCCAACTACAAGGCGCTACTTTGGCATCCCGTGGTGATATGCGCCGACTTTGAAAGTTTCCAACTTCCAAATCCCAGCATATCGAGCACCACCGAAATTCTACATCACGAAGCCTGCGCTTTTGGATTGATGGTCAACAACACAGGCAATGTTATTTTACATCGTGGCAATGATGCTCCACAAAAATTCGTTCAAACCTTGAAACAGATGGCCATACAATTCGCTCCTCTACTAAGAGAAGACAAACCAATGGAGCCTCTTACCCAGGAAGAGATGGAAGCATACGACCTTGCCTCTCAGTGTGATGCGTGCGAATGTAACTTCACCCTCGAAAATGTCAAAGTTCGCCACCACAATCATCACACGGGAAAATATGTGGCCCCCCTGTGTAACGACTGTAATATACAAATCAAGAAACCGACTTTTATTCCTGTATTCATTCACAATTTGGAGGGCTACGACGCCAAAATCTTCATAAAGGAGATGGGATGCGACGCTCAACCCATTAGCGTCATAGCTCGCACAACGAGAAATTCATTTCATTCAGCAAGATGGTGGACGTTGGAAATGGCAATCACATAGAAATTCGCTTCTTGGACTCCTACAACTTTCTGTCTTCGAGTTTGGCGACACTTGTGTCTCAACTCACCGACAATAATTTGGTCGCCACCAGGAAATGTTTTGGCGACCAACATTTAGCACTGTTGAGACGCAAGGGTGTTTACCCCTACGAATACATGACGGATGCTTCCAAATTCTCAGAAACATCGTTACCACCGAGAGAAGCATTCTACAGTCGTCTTAGCGACACCTGTTGCACTGAAGAGGACTACCATCATGCTCAGCTTGTCTGGTCTACATTCTCTTGTCAAACTATGGCCGACTATCACGATCTGTATCTGAAACTGGATGTTACGCTATTGAGCGACCGTTTTCATCTCCATCGCTCGAGAGGAATGGCAGCATATGGTTTGGACCCCGTTTTCAGCTACACCACACCGGGTTATTCTTGGCAGGCGATGTTAAAATCCACGAAGGTGAAGATAGAACTCATCAAGGACGTCAATCAACTTTTGTTTGTCGAAGAGGCAAAACGTGGTGGAATCGTCCAGTGTCCCCTTCGATACGTCAAAGCCAACAATCCATATGTTGCCGATTTCGATGCAGGGAAACCGAGAAACTTCTTGGCATACTGGGACATGAACAACCTGTATGGTTATGCCATGTCCGAGCCTCTGCCCATCGGAGAATACGAATGGATGAGCGAGCAGGAACTTCAAGATTGTTTAGAATGGAGCGAAGATCATGAAAATGGATGTTTCCTGAAAGTAGATTTGGAATATCCTGCATCGCTTCATCGAGAACACCATGGATTTGCGATGGCACCTGTGATGGAATCGGCTCCGGAGAAAAAGCTGATGCTCACCTTCAAGAGCAAAGAGAATTACGTGGTGCATTATCGTCTCCTACAATTCTACCTCCAGCATGGATTGGTTTTGAAGCGAGTGCACTCGGGATTGAAGTTTAAACAGACCAGGTGGCTAGCACCCTATATCGACGGCAACACTCAACGTCGAGCATCAGCTTCTTCTTCCGCAGACAAAAACCTATACAAATTGATGAACAATAGTATCTACGGCAAGAGCATGGAAGATGCCAGGAAAAGAAGAAATATCAACTTGGTCTCCGACCCGAAGAAAATAAACAAGCTCGTCGCTCAGCCCACGTACAAGAACTTCACAATACTAAGCGACACGTTGGTATTGATCGAACGTGCTCTCAGGAACATAACATTCGACACACCAATCGCCGTGGGAGTCGCGATCCTCGAGTTGTCGAAGCTGGCCATGTACAAGTTTCACTACGACGTCATGAAACCACGCTATGGAGAGGCGATCGAGGTGGCATACACAGACACGGACAGCTTCGTGTACAACATCCGCACCGATGATCTATACAATGATCTCAAAAGCATGAGCCAACATTTCGATTTCTCCAATTATCCGAAAGATCACGCTCTCTTCGACGACAGCCAGAAAATGACGATCGGGAAGATGAAGGATGAAGTCAACGGCCGCATCATCGCAGAGTTTGCTGGTCTTCGAGCGAAAATGTACGCCATCAAAGTTCAGGATGAGACCGAAATAAAAAAGGCAAAGGGGGTGGGGCGTTCAAGCACAAACAAACTAACCGTAGAAGATTACAAGTCGTGCTTGTTCGACAAAAAAATCAAACGCATGACCGAACAACGGATCACGAGCACCATCGACCAGTTGCGTACATCCACGATCAACAAAGTGGCGCTTGATCCCCACGACACCAAATTAAGGCTACTGGACTGCAACATCCACACCCGAGAATGGGGATACCATGACGAGGAAGAAACCTGCTCGCACCATTAGACTTCTGCATCAAAAAAGTACGTATTATTTCTTGCACCACTTTTTTTAAAAAAAAAAAAAACAATTATTCACACTTATTTTTGCATTCACACTTTTTTTTATTTTTCTATCATTTTTTTTAAAAAAAACACAATCATTCACACTAATTTTTGCATTCACACTTTTTTTATATTTTTCTATCATATTATGTACACTATTTTGAGGATATTTTTTTATTTCTTTCAGATGCTGCACCCCCTACGGAAACTTTTTTAGTTCTTACACTTTCCATTCTTAACCAAAAATTTTTCTTCTCTTCAATCATAAAACACACACATTACACACGGAGGTCCTCTGTAGGGAGTCATGGGGGAGTTTAAAAAAAAAACCATGAAACTCTACAAAGGCATGGCTTTGTTAGCCGTGGCCATTAGAACTGTGTTGGGCACCACGCACCCCTGGCGGGATATTTTCTTTTTTTGGGGGCCAGGGATTTCCTTAACAAAAATAAATTTTGATTATCACACACACACACACATTGTAGAAGATCACACCTGAGAGTTTTAAAAATAAAACATCGTGGCAGATTACGCTGAGAGTGCAAGGTCGTGGTAGATTACACTGAGGAACCTTACAGTAAGAGGAGGCAGCCTTATAGGAAAATGTCGTAAGTCATTTCAAATGTAGGTCAAAGGACGATGTTAGCATAAGAGCAAGATTTGCAGAAGGTAAAAAAATAGCTTAAAAACTGATGCCAGAGCTTTTCTTCTGTCTAATTTTCTCTCATTGTAGGTTAGTTTAGTGCGTAAAAAACAGATTACGCTGAGAGCAAAAGCCTATTAGCAGGTTGTAGTAGATTACACTGAGGGAGGGGGGGGGCCTTACAATAAAAGAGAGGTAGCCTTATAGGAAAATGTCGTAAGTCATTTCAAATGTAGGTCAAAAAACGAGTTAGCATAAGAGCAAGATTTGCAGGAGGTAAAAAAATAGCTTAAAAACTGATGCCAGAGCTTTTCTTCTGTCTAATTTTCTCTCATTGTAGGTTAGTTTAGCCCGTAAAACAGATTATGCTGAGAGCAGAAGCCTATTAGCAGGTTGTAGTAGATTACACTGAGGGGGAGTTTACAGTAAGAGGAGACAGCCTTATAGGAAAATATCGTAAGTCATTTCAAATGTAGGTCAAAGGGCGATGTTAGCAAAATTTACAGGAGGTAAAAAATAGCTTAAAAACTGATGCCAGAGCTTTTCTTCTGCCTAATTTTCTCTCATTGTAGGTTAGTTTAGCCCGTAAAACGGATTACGCTGAGAGCAAAAGCCTATTAGCAGGTTGTAGTAGATTACACTGAGAAAAAAAAGGGGGGGGCCTTACAGTAAGAGGGAGGCAGCCTTATAGGAAAATATCGTAAGTCATTTCAAATGTAGGTCAAAAAGTGAGGTAGCATAAGAGCTACATTTGAAATAGGATAAAAAATAGCTTAAAAAGTGATGCCAGAGCTTCTTCTCTCCATTTTTTCTCTCATTGTAGGTTAGTTTAGTGCGTAAAACAGATTACGCTGAGAGCAAAAGCCTATTAGCAGGTTGTAGTAGATTACACTGAGGGCAGCCTTACAGTAAGAGGGAGGCAGCCTTATAGGAAAATATCGTAAGTCATTTCAAATGTAGGTCAAAAAGTGAGGTAGCATAAGAGCTACATTTGAAATAGGATAAAAAATAGCTTAAAAAGTGATGCCAGAGCTTCTTCTCTCCATTTTTTCTCTCATTGTAGGTTAGTTTAGTGCGTAAAACGTCGTAAAATAAAAAGTAGGTCAATGGGCGTTGCTAGAACATACGCCTTACAGAAAAACATCATAAGGGGAGACAGCCTTATAGTAAAATGTCGTAAGTCATTTCAAAAGTAGGTCAATGGGCGTTGCTAGAACATACGCCTTACAGAAAAACATCATAAGGGGAGACAGCCTTATAGTAAAATGTCGTAAGTCATTTCAAAAGTAGGTCAATGGGCGTTGCTAGAACATACGCCTTACAGAAAAACATCATAAGGGGAGACAGCCTTATAGTAAAATGTCGTAAGTCATTTCAAAAGTAGGTCAATGGGCGTTGCTAGAACATACGCCTTACAGAAAAACATCATAAGGGGAGACAGCCTTATAGTAAAATGTCGTAAGTCATTTCAAAAGTAGGTCAATGGGCGTTGCTAGAACATACGCCTTACAGAAAAACATCATAAGGGGAGACAGCCTTATAGTAAAATGTCGTAAGTCATTTCAAAAGTAGGTCAAAGGACCCAGCCAGAGTCGCCCATTTCACCTACTAACAGGCATTCATTCTAATGTTTTAAGAACTTTATTCCCGCTAGGTGGCACTCCAGTATTCTTTTTTGAAAAAGTTTAAATCATGCTTACAAAGAAATTTGATAGAAAGTAAGAATATAAATGTTGAATAAGTAATATATGATCTTTAAGGTGTATTCATTTAAGATATTATTTACTCTGCTTTGAAAGAATAAACAAATTGAATATTGAACTATGCATTGCATGATGTATATGGTACAGAATTTTGTCTTGAGTATCGTGTTCAAATATCATATGTGCTCTCTAACCGTGTGTTCTAATCGTGTGCATATCACTACTTGTAGGAGTCAAAAATGATTGTAATAAAATGTATATTAAAGATAATGAAATGTATATTTAGCTAATCTTCATCAGACAAGAATTAGCAATGCTTCTGCAGAGCGAGCATGATCTCATTCTCACACGATTTGGTAAAGTTTGTTGTAAAGTACACTTCTCTGCTCACATGGGTTAATAGGGGATGGACCTATACGTTAAAGTGGAAGTCGAAACAATAACTGTGCCATTATCTGGAATCGAACTCATGATTTCTCGATAACCTCATTAGTCACTGCGCTATCGAGGCAGTCTACGATTATAAATATATTCCATTTATGTTTTTGATTTTTGTTTTTTACCATCGCTTTTCTGCCACTTTGTTAAATCGCGACGAGGAGGATGAGTGATGCTAGGATGAAATTCATGAAGGTCGCAAAGAACACCCATGATTTGAAACCAGTACCGCTGACGTCATAGCACGCTGTGCTAACCACTCCACCAAGGATGTCGAGTATATTATATTTGTAAAAGTATAACTGTGTGTATGTTCGGTGCGATGTCTAATTGGAGTTGCGGAAAAGTGAATTCCATGTGGCAGTAATAGGCCATATTGAATCCATAATTCGAATAGTTTGCTATTTGCTGAATCTATGTAAAGCTATTGGAGTCATCTGGTTACATATATTAATTAAGAAGGTTGTTTACCGATTTCAGTGCCTTCATGGAATTTGAAATGTTACATCAGGTCGATAGAATATCGGAGAATAACTATTCCTGTCGACAAACTTTATGTTGGTACTTAATCGGTACCAACAAAAATTTCTTGTTGATTCATAGTCATATTTGCCACATTTGTTTAATAGTGTTTAATAAAACAGGTCTCATAGTACCAGTGCCGGATCTACAAGACTCAAAACCCCGCAGTGCGGGGGGGGGGGGCGTGGGTGGGCGGAGACAAGTTAAGCCTTTAGGGGGGCCTCAGCCATTGACATAGTAGAGGGTTCGTATGTGCGTAGTTTCTCAGGGGCAAAGAAACGAAAATTGCGAATTATTTGGAGTTCCGACATTTCCGACACCGTCATTTGCGACACTAAGGCAAAAACTGGATTTTTCATAAGCGACACTGCTTGGATTTTCCCCTACGATTTCTAATTTGTTTACCAGAATTAGCGACATTTGCGTACGTGCACCAGGAATAGCGTCTCTGAAGAAAGTATTTCCCGAGGCTCAGATCAGTGGTTGTAATTATCACTTTAACCAATGTTTGTGGCGAAAGGTGCAGGAGTTGGGACTGACAAACGATTACAAAACAGATCCAGACGTGCGGCTGTGTATAAGAATGTGTTCAGCTCTGGCTTACCTCCGTCTGGCTGACGTCGATGATGGATGGATGGCCAAACCACGACATATTGAGAAAATGTTTGGATTATTTCCATGAACAGTTGGTGAACAACTCTGTTTTCGACATATCCATGTGAAACTGCTCCCAACAGCAGCACAGCACTAACAATGCAGTCCTAACAATGCTTTTGAGGAGAATGGCGTACGTTCAGAAATTAGAATGAAAATAGTAAAATGTTGGTTCAACTACAAGAGAAACGACGCATTCTACATTTCTACATTGACAAGGGATTGCAGTCTGCTCCTATACTGACAAGGGATCTAAAAATCCCGTCATTGGCAAAGGATAAATAGATCCAGCTTTTAAACACCCAGCTTCAATGATGCCAGTGTGAAGGAAAACAAATAAAGGTTTTAAAAAACACACAAGCTTCTATGATGCTGGATAAAGTGTAACGGGAAGCTATTTACACTTTGTGTCGAAGATGACGGAAGCTATTTACACTTTGTGTCACAGATGGCGGTGTCGCAACTGTCATGGAATATATTTTATATACAGTGTCGCATATGACGGCAGAAATGCTAGTGTTGCATACGACGGTGTCGCAAAAGTCGTGGATTCAAATTATTTTGGTTCATTGAAATGCACAGTCAAACTGGTAAAGTTAAACTCCTCTTGGCCGGCGACTTTAATCTCCCTCACATAAGTGACTCCAATTATGACTTAACGACTTCGACCGGACTTTATTTAGAATAGCACAGTTTCATAAACTTCTCTGACTTAATAAGCTTAAATGACGTCAAGAATAATAACGGAAAGACACTCGATTTCGTTTTGACAAATGGACAGGGAATAACAGTGACACGAAAAACACAGCCACTAGTTCCTGAAGACACACACCATCCCTCGCTCCTAGTAGATATTAATCATGTCAAAGAAACCCGCGATAAAACTTGTCATAAGCTACAGTACAACTTCAGTAAGGCTGACTTTCCATCCATCTATCACAAGCTGCTTAACACGAACTGGGATGTATTGAAAACAAAGAATGACTTTGATCAAGCTACAGACGTGTTTTATGAAATAATATATAAAATATTCGATGAATGTTTTTCCTTAAAGAAAAGCCGCAAAAAACAGTACCCGTGTTGGTTTACGAGCAGCATTATTAAAAATATAAATAGGAAACATTACCACCCCAAGAAGTGGAAAAAACAGGCGGGAGACTTTCCATACCACTACAATAAATTTAGCGAATTAGTAAGGAAATTATTGATCCATACAACAGTTATGTTGCCATTTCGGAAATAAATATTGCAAAAGATAGCTCCCAGTTTTGGTCGTTTGTTACAAATAAACGCAGGAAAAGCAACAAAGATCCTGCACTGTTCAAGGATAAAGTGTTGTCAGACCGACGTTCAGTAGTCGAAGCTTTTGCACAGCACTTTTAGTCGGTGTATAAAAAAGATTCCCCTAGATATAATATGAAAGTATTGTTTAACAATAAACATTATGAAAGTTTGGATAATCTTAATATTACAGAGATAGGAATTGAAGATATAGAAAAAGCAACTAAAAACTTAAAACCTAAGAAATCAGCCGGACAGGACAAGATACCGCCCTATGTAGTTAAATGTTGCAGTGATATGTTTAAATACCAATTATATCTAATTTTCAATTTAATTCTTGCAAAACACAAATTCCCTGAAAAATGGAAAGCCACGGCAATTTATTCACTACCCAAAAGCAATAACATAACACTAATGACGTACAAAACTACCGACCAATAAGTATATTATCAGCCTCAGCAAAAATATTCGAAAAAATTATGCACTGTTACATATTTACCCACGTAAAACCTGTAATCTCATCGTTTCAGCATGGCTTTGTACCACGTAGATCAGTGTTGACCAATCTCTCCGATATTACCAATTTTATAAGTTCAACCTTGGACGAAGGAGGTCAAGTTGACGCAATATAGAGAGACTTCTACAAAGCGTTCGACATGGTTAACCACGATATCTTATTAAGTAAATTAGCATGCCTCAATTTTTCTGAACCACTGCTTCAATTTCTCGCTTCCTATTTGCAGAACCGTAAGCAGTACGTGACGTATAAAGGCCACACATCTTCAGAGATAAGAGTCACCTCTGGAGTACCTCAAGGGTCTAACCTTGGGCCATTTCTTTTCACGTTACTTATTAACGACTTGCCTGATTCATTTGAAAATTCACACAAATTGCTGTTTGCAGATGACCTGAAATTCTACGGGAAAATAAGCAAACGAGATGACAGTGTTCAACTTCAAAATGATATTACAAAGTTAGAAACGTGAACAATAAACAATGATTTAACACTAAATATCAATAAATGCCATTTTGTAACATATACTCGAAAGGAAAAACCAGTTGAATTTCAGTATCAAATATACAACCATACTCTAGCAAGAAATTTTATAGTCAAGGATTTAGGGGTTATTTTTTAATCAAATCTTACTTTTAATAAACACGTAGAACAAATAATTAGTGAAGCGTTCAAGAACCTTGGGTTTATTCTTCTTAAAATGGGGAGAGATTTCAAGAGTATAGAGACACTAAAAGTTTTGTATTATTCATATGGAAGACCAAAACTCGAATATGCATCTGTTACATGGAATACAGACACAGCAAAGTACAGCTTAGGAATTGAAAGAGTCCAATCACAATTTCTTAGATTTTTAAAATACAAATTTCAGAAAGTTCACCACACATTTGAACACTACGACAATCTAATATATGAAAGTCGGTTTACAAAGCTGTGTCATAGAAGAACGTTACAGGAAATAGTATTCTTGTGGAAGTTGTTAAATCACGAAGTAGATGCTGAACATCTACTCTGCCAAATAAATTTTCGAATCCCGTCGTCGAAACCTGGACTAAAGAATGAAGTTTTTCTTATAAAGAAGGCTAGATCCGAAATTAAAAAGAAATCTCCATTGTGGAGAATGTGCACCAGTTACAATAAATTGCTAATCAAGAATAACACCATTGACATCTTTTCTATGAACCTAAGTGACCTCAGTAAAGCCACTATTAACACAATGACCTAAGCTTCAACACATACTTTCCTAATGAAATGATATGTGATCAAGTGTGTGTGTATATATATATATATAGGAAATAATTTTAAATGTATTTTATGTGTGTGTATATATATATATATATATATATATATATATATATATATATATAATATCTATCTCTATATTACAGAAATGTATGTAATTGTATTCACTATGTATCCTTCATATGGGATCTGTAATTAGGTATGTACCTGTTGAATTCAATAAATAAATAAATACAATATATACAGGTGAAAGTAAAGTTAAAGTTCCCTTTGCATATAGCACCGTGCCATGAAGGCACATTTAGGGTATGTGGGGATAGGCCCAACATATTTTTCATGTGGGACATCTTGGAAGTGATGTGATCAGCACCACACTCAGGCCGCCTTTAGCCCCCAACCACCACCACCACCAGCGGGTACCATTTGATTTCAGGCTGAATGGGCCCTGGAGCCCGACCTTAGATCTCCCACCCCGGTATCCCAGGCTAGAATTTCAGGAGAAATGCAGTGATGAAAGTTTCTTCAACTTATTAATCAGTAAAAAGTTATGACTGCATGATTGTAACAAATGTATCATTTTCCAGGTGTGAGAAAGTAAAACAGTGTCACATACATACTACATCACAACGGGCGAAACCGGAGGGGCTAGGGCGGCCACGGGCCCTCCAGTTCACGTTTGCGCCCCCCTCCCCCCTATAGGGGGCCCAATGTACGAAAACTTTCAACATACAAGTATTACATAACTTTTGCACACACATACATCACATACAAGAAATGCAAAATTACACAGGATTCTGCTCTGAAATGGGCACAATCAATAATGTTGTACTATCACTCAGTCTGAGTGTATTTCTTGTGTTTGTGCGTTTACTATTTTAGTTATTTCCTTTTTCAATCTGACAACGAATTAAGGAAAACGCATGGCATATTATGAATGGTATGTTATGACAGGGTTGACAGTTGCCATGCCAAAAATCGACCTCGTCTGGATGAAAATTTTATCTTGGGCCTTCTTTTTTTTGTAAATATGTGTAAAGTTATTAAATTCCTATAAAGGATTATAGGAATAAGCATTATAAACCGAATATGATAATGAAATTCTCAGTAAAAAGTTACATGTAAAGTATTGTGTTGTAAAATTACATAATCACAGGAGTACAGTTATTAATTTGTACAGCTAATAAAGTTCGATGTACCTTGATACATATGTTTTGTTGCAAAAGCTGGTTACTGTAATTACAATTTTTCAGAGGTTAACTCAAGTGAATTACGTCCCAACAAAAGTAAATAAATAAATAAAAAAGCAACTTTGCCCCCCCCCCCCCAGCAAACAGAATGAAATCAGTATTTATGCTTTACTTAGCATTGCCCCCCTCCTCTCTGAAGAAATGGGGGGGGGCGCCTATGCGCATCACCATTGACGTCCGAAAGGGATGTCAAGGAGGGGCCACGCCCCATCCTGGAAAATTAATGCCCATCTAAAAATTACATATATCACACAATTTAATTTCAGTCACATTAATTTATGTTAATTATTATAAGTACGTTGAAGGAGCATGATAATTTCAGACTTTAGCATTGTTTTCTTACAGGGGGCATATCTATTATATCGAAAAATATGCATCCTTTGTCCCCTGGAAAAAAAATCCTTGCTTGCCCCTCCCTGGGAAAAGTCCCGCGGACGTCAATGCACGTCACCCCCATCCCATTAAACATTTTTTGTTCAATTTAATATGGCGGACGTCCATGACCAATTGTACCCAGCCTAACTCATTTACTTTTTATAGGGGGTGTTAAGGGACTTTTCAATCACCCTGTAGGCCCTTGTATGTTACTTTGTCAACATGAGATCAAGAATTACACACACACAAGATTTGTAGATCCTGCACTGCATAAGACATAGAAATAAGAAATAACACTACATTTGAAAAAGTGCCCGATTTCCTCCTGTCTACCATACATTTAGAACTCCAGGTAGCAGTCAGTCATCCTGAACACTTGTGCCGCAATGATTTTGGTATACGAGGTGTGGCAGAAAAGTAATGAGTCAGGAAACACTGGGCACGAATCGACGACACTGCTGCCTTCCCCTTCACATGGCAGATACGTTAACCCATGCCGTTGACTCAGTACGAGTTTGAACTTGCTACAGTTGCTACGCCATTGTTGAGAGGTTCTGAAGTGAAGTTGTGTTTGTGAGGTGATTTACGAAAATGGACTGGCAAAAAGATTGAGCAACGTTTTCCCATCAGGTTTTGTGTAAAGCTAGGCGAATCCGCTACCGTGACTTATATAAAGTTTTAAAGGGTTTACGGAGAACATTCCCTATACAGGGCAGAAGAGTTTCGATGGCACAAGTCCTTTTTAAAAGACCGAAAACAAGTGGAAGACGAACCTCGTGCGGGAAGACCTTCAACCTCAAAAACGGACGACAATGTGGAAAGAGTGAGGTCTCTTGCTAGGTCAGTTCGTCGATTGAAGTTGAGAATGATCAGTGGTGAGTTAAATTTGAACCGGTTTACCGTCCATCAAATTTTAGCACTTGGATGCTGCACCACGACAATGTCCAATGTCACATGGCAGTCTCCGTCAATAAATTTTTAGCAGAAAAAAGCATTCCTGTGATTCCTCAGGCCACGTATTTGCCGGAGGTAAGTCTCTGTTTTTATTCCCCCGGCTCAAAAACCACTTGAAAGGGCTCCATTTTGGTACTTTGGATAATATCGAGAAGAGCGTAACCGACGAGCTGAAGCGTATTCCAGCAGACGCCTTCCAGCACTGCTTCGAACAACGGAAACAACGCATCCATCGCTATGTAGCTGCCCAAGGGAACTATTTGAAGGGGATAACATTGATTTGTAAAAAGAATAATATTCACGGTTTAAAGAAAATCAGTCTCATTACTTTTCTGCCACACCTCGTAGAACTCTAAAGAGTTTCATATTTTGTATTAGTCGATATATGTACAGCGTAATAAGAACTGCAAAAATTCACATCAGTGCAGTACAAAGATTCACAAAGAGACATTTATGCAACACTGTTAAATTGTTTGAAAAGTATTGTTGTACGCCAGTTTCTCGTATATCATGTAGCTAATAGCGGTTGTATTTCTTCTACAATGAATGAATTAGAGCCAATACATTAACATGCATATTGAATCAAGCAATGGAAATAATAATAACAAATTTCAGATAACTTCAGATCAGTCGTAGGTTCGATCCGCACTATCTATCAAACGAGATAGTCCCTCGAAACTTAGTGCCAGAATAGAAAAGAGACAAATATGCTCAACTATTCACCCTTAGCTTAGCCTTTAATTCATTGATCTCAAAAACGGGAGGGAAAAGGTGTTCAGTTTCATCCGAAGAGATTAGTTTTCACCTATAGTGTTGGAGTTTCCATTGGTGGAGCATAAACCTGAATTATGATACTTTTTATCAGATTTTGGCTTTCATGACTTTACGACTCTACCAAATTTAATACGCTCAATTCGAAATTTGAGACTGTATACCTTTGTTTTTAATTCACCTCCTTATTAGATGCTTTCTTAGCATGAATTCGAGTTATACATATACATATATAAGGAAGATATTTCAGGTTGCAGACATCATTTCAAATATTCGTGTGATAGACGGGGGAGTTACAGAACAATAACGTTTTTAATACAAAGAAATATATATATATATATATATATATATATATATATATATATATATATATATAGATATAGATATAGATATAGATATATATATAGGTTGATTCAAAAGTCACCATACATATATAGCACACTCACTGTTCTTTCTATCAGGTAGTATGTTTTATTGGATACATGAATTTGTTTTCTTATGTAAACTGAGTGGGTAAAACGCATTGACATGTGCATTCACAACAACGGGGTCATGTTAAACATGTTGTGTAAACACAAAACTGCTTTGTATGCTATGTATGGAGACATTTGTATCACCCCTATAGCTATGACTAAAGGTTAAATACTACTCACAGACATGTTTGAAAACAACTACATCACTAGATGTAGGGGACGAGTTCAGGTTCCTCACAGATAAAATAATTAAAGTGGACGAGTGTTAATATCTGGATGAAAAGGAGCTTGATTTTTAATTATTTTTAAAAAATGACTGTCAACCACAAATAGGTGTAATTTTTAAAAGTAAACACTTCAATGTATTCCAGCTGAAAGGAAATACAAAATTTCAAAAATATATGTTAACAAGTTTTCCAATATCAGAGGGCATGTGTTAGAATGTGTGTTTGTGTTAGAATTTTAGCTGAAATACAGACATCAATGCCTGAAAAACACTAAAACAAATTGAATTCGACAATCATAGTGAGGAACCATATTATGAACTAGAGTGCTTATTATACACACTCACAAACACACACACAAATACATTAAAGTTCACGGCTATATGCAATGCAATTATTTCTTCAATAACATAAAAAAGCAGGGAATACTAAAAAAAATTAAACGTTTAGAATTCTGGCTAGGAAGAAGTAATACCAAATAAAACATTTAGCCTAATCCAAGTTTATTTACCTCATATGAATAGCGCAAGTTGCTCATTAATCGGCATGAGATTAAAATTCACTTTTCCTGCACAAGAATTACACAATGGAACAAAGAGAAAGTAATAACTTTCATCACTGAACAAACAGTTGAATTTGTTATGGAGCAAAATGCAATTATCACCTTCAAAGGAAACTGTTTATGAAGCGTTAATGATCTATTTACTTTCAATTTCAAGCTAACGACAGCAACAATTAAACTTTTATGCTGGCGTTTGCAGTGTACGTAACATCACAAAACGCATTAACATATGGGCGAAGCGTTAATGAAAAAAGCATCAGATAATTTACTCGTAAACTGTTATTTTTACAACTCAGACTTGTACATTTTAATTTTCAGAACAATGTACGAGAAAAATGGAAGGAATTGTAACTGTACTTATGTAGCCATCAAAATAAAACAAGAGCCAGAAATATAATGGCTGGTATAAGTTACACAGTCATTGACATTGTTTACTGGCATTTTGTTAATTTCAGTAATTGGCTAAGACATTTATTAACAACAAAAGAAAGTTGACGATAAGACTGAAATATCAAAGACATGAGGTCATTGTCTGTAGACCAAGAAGCCTTTGTTACATGTAAGACACACATCTCAACAACTTCAGCTTGTCTAGAATGTTACATTTTCATCTTTTCTAAAAAAGTAAATTGTTTGGTATTGTTATTGAAACTTTAAACTTTAACAAACTGTCCCCCTTTAATCAAGTTTTCCTGCCTGAAAATGAAATTGATTGAACATTTTTTTTCTAGATGTTATATTTGGTATAAAGTGGTCAATGCTATTTTGCAACAGTTGCGTGAATCATAACAGTGATTCAGCATTGGTTTAAAATCTTAGTTCGATATTATCATTAATGTATCAATACAAAGAAATTAGAAGCTAAGTAATGACAAAGCTTGTAACCTCGAACCAAAGTTGTGCATCGCTCATCCTTATCTTCGTGATTAGCCAAAAGTGGCAAAAGAGAGAAGAAAAATAAACCAATGAACCAAAGTTGTTGTTTTGATAAGTCCTGTACTGGCTGGCAAGATACAAGTGAGTTGCTGTTTATAAAAATATAAAAAAAAAACACTAAGAAATGTTTTTTTTATCTTGGGAAACCATTAAATAAGCAAGATAATGTTTTTTAAAATGTTGAAAATGCACCATAGTGCCATGAAACCCCATAAATATGCAAAAACCTGTAAAATCGAAAAAATGCAAAGATGCTTCGTTTGACTCTATTTATTATAAAATCCATGAACATCTAGCTGAGATATGCATTAGGCTTTTCAAAAAATATGCAAATGCATCTCAATGCCAGACTTAATGATACATAATAATATTAATGTTAATAAATGCCATGTTGACAACCATGACACCATATTGTGTAACTTAACATATATACTACAAGTATTTCATGTTATTGTGATGCACTGTGTAAAGCATCCCGGTGCAGTTGATTTAACGACTACGTCACGGATTGTACTGGCTGTGACTTCAGACGCCAGAGCTTCGATAGTCTGCTAGAATGCAATGCAGGGTGTACTATGTGGAATAGAGTTTGATTCCTTTCCAAAGGGTAACCCCTTACAGCCCTAACATTTACGTATATCAATGTTAGACATTTTGTGTGTTGAAAAATATGTGTATGAAAAGCATGACAGTGTCAACAACAACAACTGTCAATACCTTTCAATATCTTAATCAGAGTTCATTCACACAATAAACGATGTAATGTTCACTTAATAATACCGCTGCAAACAAATCACAAAACGTTCCGCTTTGCTATTCATTTGCATGTTAATGTCTGTCTTCCCATTAGCATGCATTACCCATAATTACACAAGCTTAAGTAATATTAGCATTAAGCTTCTGGAAACGAGGCGATATAGTGGAGAAATGCAATGGATCTTTTATTGAAACATTAAAGAGATCCGTTACTCAACAATTGAATAACATGAATAAAACTTACGGCAGAGCTTTGTATCCTGTGAATTTTTTTCACTTTCCATAAAGTTGGGAAGTCACTTTCACCATATAAGCAGCAGCGTGTCAGATCTGAGAGTCATTTGCAACTCAGCCTCCCCAAAAGTTGGGATATGGCTTCACACAGAGTGTTTCTATTCTTACTGCTTCTAGTGTTTACTTTAGTTTGTCGTTGCAGTTCCAGGAAACGACAAGGTGGGCAAGGCGGAAGTTCCAGTGGTGGTGGAGGTGGTGCAGGCAATGGTTTCGTTTGTGGTTTTGGTTCTTCGGACAGAAGACAAACCAGGCCAGTGACTAATGTGAACAGTGACGCAGCCAGTGACCCGATCACAGCCAGCAGTGCTTCAAGTCAGAACAGTGAACCAATAATTGTTTCGATCGCTGACTTAATGGGTGTTTCGAACGGTGACGCAGACGAAGTTCCGAGTGGTGATGTTGTTGGTGTTCCGATCAGTGACGCTATCAGTGTTCCCGGTAGTGATGTTCAAATCAGTGACCCAGCCAGTGTCCCGAGCAGTGAGGCAATCAGTGTGTCGAGCGGTGACGCAATCAGTGAATCGCCCAGAGGAACGAAAGGGTCGAGTAAGATGACCTTCTTTAAGAAATGGCTGTCTTCATCTTTCAGAGAATTTTACAAAAAAGTTACAAAAAGTACAAAAGCACGTAAGTAGAATTTGCTGAATTCCTTTTTGATTGTTGTATTTTTTTTTGTTTTCTCGTAAACGGCGTGTACAAGAGATTACACACACCCATTTTGCTCTTTCTCGGCATCCTCAAGGATGGCACGTTCCTATGCTAATGGCAGGCAGGATGCAAACTCCTAATAAATCAGGTTTCCAACTCCGGAATTACCATCATCTTCTTACTGAAATAAACAACTTTATGAAAATTTTAGATTTCTCTTCTGTACTTTATTTTCTGGGCTTCAGATTTCGAAGATAGCCTTGATTGCCTAGAAAATACGTTCCTGGCTTGCATATAGAAAATGTTTCTTGGTCTATGTTGTGCCCAAATAGGCTAATCAGTAGGGAAAGGAACTTCAGGTAAATAAATGTTTTTTCTGCGATAAGATAGAGACCCTCATTTTTGCAAAAATTCTGATCATAGCCTTATATGTCAACACAGCAAATTTTATTTTACATAAAAACACATATTTTCCAGTTTTCCGTATGTAAATACATATCTTGCGAATTTTCATTTTAAATACATAAAATCGCTCATTGACTTCATCTACCTCGAAATCCTCGAAGGAAAAATGTTTATTCTCCCCACCTCTTTCATATCGAGAGTGCTAGGATTTTTGTCTTTGAACACCCTCGCTGGCAGACTTCTGGCACCTCGCCTACGATCCTATTGGGAGAAAATAGCTGTGAGTAGCTGTGGCTGGCTACACGTAACGATAGCAAGGCTTTTTAATGAAGCAATGCAGCTATTGTGGCCAGAAGGAATAAAATTTGACAATGTTCTTCTCTTGACAGATGCTGCAGCTTACATGCAGTGGTCTTGCCGTTAGCTACCCCAAAATGGTGCACGTTACATGTGTCGCGCATGCGTTGCATAGAATATGTGAAAAGATAAGAGCTCTTTTTCCCAATGTCGATAAACTGGTTTCAAATGGGAAGAAAGTTTTTATCAAGTCGCCTAGAAGAATAGACATTTTTAAACAAAAATGTCCTGAGGTTCCCCTTTCCCCTACACCTGTAGTTAAGCGATGCAGATGTTATGCCCAGAACTTTGAAAAAAATTGTATCTGTTGTAAATGATCTCGACAAAGAAGAATTCTGCAAGAACTGTTGATGGAGCCCTCCTTAAAAGTCGAATTGGCATACATCTCAACAAACCTGTCCATTCTCTCTAATTCCATATGAAAGCTTGAATCGTCCGCGAACACTTTGGCAGCTTCCATTGGTAAAGTCCGTATAGTAGAAACGAAACTGAAAGAACTCACTGGATCTAAATGTCTAAATGTACAGAACTTTTGGGGAAAAACCAAGGTTTTCAAACATTGTGCCAAATTGCATGTGTTTTGGAAGGAGGTGAAGTAGAGGAAGAGGAAGCTTTGGAAAACTTCAGCGTTAGTGACATTTCGTGCTTCAAATATGCAAGAATTGTTTCTTGTGACGTGGAGCGATCTTTCTCACAATATAAATGCTTTTTAGAGATAATCGTCACAGATTTACAATGGAGAATTTGGAAAAAACTATGGTGATCCGCTGCAACTCTTCCAAAAAATAGGTCGCTAAGAGGTAATCATTTAGAAACTAATTTCAGGTGTTTAAAATGCATGTTATAGTTTGTTTTTGTTACCAAATGTTTTTATTTTTGTCACATATTTTCCTGTTTGTATCACATATTTTCAACATTTATGACACATAAAAAATAAATATTTCTGAGTTTTTTAGCACATAAAGTTCCGTTCCCTACTAATCAGGATGAAATAATGTTGAGGTATGTGGTATGTGAATGAGGATTGAGGCCTATCATACAATATGAGGATAGACACCTTTATAATACTCGTATGTAAAAATTCGTTTGTACTCGCTTCTTCAACACCTTCTCATCATAAATTACAACACTTATACATCAACGATTGAAGAACTGGAGTAAAAACAAGAATGAACATCCTGTAGCCCTTCAAATGGCAAATGTTTTCTGAACTCTTTGTTTTACTACCACTCAGCAACTTTGAATTGAATTATTAACTGGTTTTACAATTAGCTCCCAAAAGTTCCCTAATCATTGAATTGAACTGTCTTTCATAGCGTCAAAATTATTAAAAATATTAATGAATTGATGTATTAATAAGGAAAAACTTTAAAAAATGTCTAAATAAACCGACAGTTAAAAAATGAGAATCATGCTTCTTCTTCTTCTTAAGACGCGACTTTTTTTTATGGTTATTTTATTTTTTAAATTTTATTAGGTCGACTTCAGCAGCAGAATAGTCAGTGTTACAAGCTGGAATCCTATAGCCTCTGGCCCACAGGATCCAGGTTCGAACCCTGGTCGGTCCTAACTGAGAACAGTTCAACTTTTGAACAACGCCTAAATGATCCTAATTACAAACACATAAAAATGATAAGTAATTCCATGTCCTAATTGCGAACACATAAAAGTGATAAATATATCCATGTCGCAATTGCGAAGACATGGAACTTAAAAAAAATACTGTGTCTAAAAACAAATAAAGGTAGTGACCTAGAGACAAGATGTCTGATTGATTTAGCATTGTCTTCTACTTTGTAAACCACTCCAAGGTCCTTTCACCTCCTGTGTTGATGTCTCGAAAACCCCTTAGTGCCAAACGATATGTGGAACCACAGACATTGTCTTTGAAGAACTGCTGCAACAGAAGTCACCGGACAGGCAATGCAGTGGAGGTAAGGAACCACAAATCAACAATGAGCTAGGTAGGCCAAATTTAAGTGTGGAAATGAGTCACTTTTAAAAACTCGTTCAAAAGGCACAAGAAATGTGAGAAATTGTAGGCATCAAGGTAGAAAAATGTATTCGCAATTAGGACACAGTATTAGCACACTTACAGCTTATTCCTGTTCAGGTAGCAAGTGTTCGCAATAAGGAATGTTTGCAGTTATGACTGTTCGCAATTACGACTGTTCGGAATTAGGACTGTTTACAATTAGGACGACACTCCCTTGTCTAGGATGGATGTATCATGATTGTGTGATGATTGTATTTTATCTCCTCATACTATATAACATCTGTTCACAACAGCAGTGATTGGATGTCAAATTTATGGGGGGTGCAAACAGTTTACTTGCTCTTGTCTTTACAAGGCTAACAGTAACACACCATAGTGCGCGGGCAAAGAGTGCTAAAAAGGGGGGGAGGCAACTACACCCAAAGCCCCAATAATCACCGCCACTGGCAACGTGAAAGTTTTTAAAAAATACTAATACTGTACTTGTCGTAAACTTTCCAGCATTATATTTCATTATAAATATTTGGTAACACTTTACTATACCTGAGACAGATTCCTTCAAATATACAGGAGAAAGTACTTACGGAATTCATTTTCTGGAGTGTTGTTGATGTTCCGGAATGTAGTTTTGGTCGATTTTAATGCGAATGCATGTGGTTTTATACAAAAATCTCTCTCCAACGTGCTATTTCTGCTCACGCCATTTGCAAGGAGTGCTAATGGAACCTAACCTAACAGGCCTAACCTAACCTAGTAGGCATACCTCGTCCCCGTAAGTAAGTAAAAAAGTCAATTTAAAATTCCTAAAGTGTTTTTAATTTTTTTTAAATTATTTCCGACGCGCTATTGCTGCTGCCGCAAGCTATCGCCATGTTGTGTGTGGAATAAACAAGAACAGTAAGTACTCGTAAATGTAAGAAATATACATTATTTTCGTTACAAATTCAATTATTTCACCTAAATAAGTGTTCCGGAATGCAGAATAGTACGTTAGCAATGTAAAAAAGTGCAAAAGAAATCATTCCCAGGTGTCTCAGGTATAGTAAAGTAGTACCAAATATTTATATGTAAATTCCCACTATGTTATATATATTTTCTGAATTATTAACTGTAGAATAACAATTTGGTAACGGATATTTTATATTAGTTCATATTTATACACTAATATGTCCTTTCAAATTTACTGTTCATAGGTCCCGTTGCGACTTCAGATGAAAACAACCGCTTCGCTTTCTGTTCTACAGTGGGAGGGGGAGGTATTGGCATGAAAATGAAAAGAAGTAATTAAGAATTTTTAAATTATTTTTTATATTTAGATTGATTATACAACCTTTGATCAATCAATTCGGTGAAAGATTGATTTCATGATTTATTTGCAGGAAAGGCGGTACATGTATGGAGCAATACAGCTTATTGTCCTTAATAATAATCGCCTCCAATGGTAATACACTTCTGAGAACGCGTGTATAGGTCTCGCATACTTTGGGCGAAGGCAACCTGTGGGATGCGGTTGAGTTCAGCGTTACATTCTTTTTAATAATATGAGGTCGGAAACTATAATTGCTCAACATATTAATAGAGAATAATACGGAAAACTCAAGTATGAGGAATAATTTAAGAGAATACTTGCGATTCGGCATGTTAAAATTGGGATCAGAGAAACTTTGGTGAAGTTGGAAACACTGCACTCGCTCGTAGTACACCTGAAGGAAATCTGTCAAGTTTGAACACAAAAGGACATAATTACAAATAGTTTATGCAAATGAAATATAACAACACCTTGAAAAGTGCTGTGCAATGAGCGAAAACTAAATAATCTCGCATTTTGCAGCGAAAATCTGTTCATCGCATAGAAAAGTGGTAGCTTCAGCAATCATCAAGACGTTTCAAAGCACTTGCTACAGGCGATGTATTGGTAAAGTACGCGCCTCACAAATATCTTTTTCCTACGAATTAAGGGTCTCGGGTTCAAATCTAAAGCTATCAAATTTCTTCTTTCGTTTGTTTTTTTTTGTTCTTTTTTTTGTAAGTATGACATCAGATACATTGAGCATGGAGTTTAGTAATTAAGTTGAATGATTTTGTTTCAGAATGTTCGCAAAAAATAATTCGGTGTTGAAATCGACAAATGTTTTCAGCAGCTCAACGTATTTGTTTCATCTATCTGGCACTAACACTCATCAATTTGGATCGGAAAATAACTACCTAAATTGTTGTCGTATTGCAACAGATAGTATTTGGTCAAACAAGGAATGTGCTGACTATGGCTCGGACGTTGATGAAGAGTCATCTTCTTTTCTGAGCCTACGCAACAATGCCAAACCGAATATCAGTCCGTTTGCCTTCAGCTAGAACCAGAAAACATTATTTCTTTGCGTTTGTCGGCCTTCTTTTGGCTTTTAGGTAATTTTCAGTAGTGTTTGCCCTTCTTGTTACATTTTACTTAATTTTATGGCTTATTTTTCTCCTTCCTTGTTGTTTCGTGAATTTTAAATGCATTTGCTAGCAACTTATAGATTTAAAATTCGTGACATGGTCCTTTTAGCAAGTTCGTCATTAAACGAATATATGGTCAATGGAAAAGCACAACTATAATTTACAAGTTTGGCAATGTATTAAATAATTAATTGTGATAAATTTATTTTTCCTACTCAAACTTAAGATACGTTGTGTGAACCCTACTCTGAGATTCCCTTGCTAGCCTCTGTTATGGCTTTAATCTGTGCTTTTAAAATAAAATTAGTCACAATATTAAAGAAGATATACTCGTATGTACGCCAAACTCAAATGTATTTTCAGTTGCTGGCCGTCCACTGTATCGTGAAAGTTCATTCTCAAAGGAGGTGAGTGATTTATACAAAAAGTTACAGTGCATGTTATGTAAGCTTGAAGTTAAAGTAAAGAAAACTAAATTAGCACTTAGCTGGTTTTATCCCTTAGCTTTAGTAGTTTAGTAGCTTAAATTACCAAACAGCAAATTATTCAACGTCTCTCTTTTAATTTATTTAAGAATCAAGCTTTAACTTTCAGCGCGAAAAGTATTTTAGACCATTTTTAAAAAAAAATATTTTTATGTTATTCTACATGTCATCAACTTTCCAGCCCTAGCGATGACTAATCTATGCTTCCTATCTGATTTCTGCGTCTGGCACGTGGTATCTGATTGTCTGCTTCAATTTAGATAGCTATCTGGAATATAAGGTGTCCAAGTCTTGGAAGAAATCTCAAAGTCATTTCTATGAATCTGCAGAAATATTTCGTGAAGCGCTTTTCGACTTCTGAAAAAGTTTCTGCCATGATTGGGCATCGATCTTACGGCTTTTGTGACACACGTCAAGCACTTTACCACTACACCCGAGATGCCACTAGTACTGAACGACGTGATCAAACAATGACAATCCCACAGCATATATCTTTTAATTTAAGAAATTCTCGTATCCATATTTCTCAAATCACACAAGATGTAATTGTAAATAACCAGTTTTATTTGTGAGGTGTCTTTCTCTCTCCCATTGGTGAGATCGAAAAGCCTTGTGCTTGGCCTCTCTTCATTCTCCGTTTCTCAGGGCTTCGAACTTGTGAAAACAGGAACGCACTACTTGCGCATCCATGAGTAATTCCCCGCACGTTTCACATAACTAATAGTGTTTACGAATACGATATTTTGTTAAACAAAAATACCTAAATATTTGACTTTCATATTTTAAACTATAGGCTATGTTGAGTACAAGTGGTATCTGTTCTGTAGTGGTATTGTGTGTGACAGGGGTCGAAAGATCGATTCCCAACCTCAACAGAAACTATTTCAGATGGCGAAATATATCAATCATTCACCTCCTTTGAGAATGAACTTTCACGATACAGTGGACGGTCAGCAACTGAAATACATTTGTTTTTGGCGTACATAAGATTATATAGTCTTTAATATTGTGACTAATTTTATTTTAAATGCACAGATTAAAGCCATAACAGAGGCTAGCAAGGGAATCTCAGAGTAGGGTTCACACAACGTATCTTAAGTTTGAGTAGGAAAAATAAATTTATCACAATTAATTATTTAATACATTGCCAAACTTGTAAATTATAGTTGTGCTTTTCCATTGGCCATATATTCGTTTAATGACGAACTTGCTAAAAGGACCATGTCACGAATTTTAAATCTATAAGTTCCGCTAGCAAATGCATTTAAAATTCACGAAACAACAAGGAAGGAGAAAAATAAGCCATAAAATTAAGTAAAATGTAACAAGAAGGGCAAAAACTACCGAAAATTACCTAAAAGCCAAAAGAAGGCCGACAAACGCAAAGAAATAATGTTTTCTGGTTCTAGCTGAAGGCAAACGGACTGATATTCGGTTTGGCATTGTTGCGTAGGCTCAGAAAAGAAGATGACTCTTCATCAACGTCCGAGCCATAGTCAGCACATTCCTTGTTTGACCAAATACTATCTGTTGCAATACGACAACAATTTAGGTAGTTATTTTCCGATCCAAATTGATGAGTGTTAGTGCCAGATAGATGAAACAAATACGTTGAGCTGCTGAAAACATTTGTCGATTTCAACACCGAATTATTTTTTGCGAACATTCTGAAACAAAATCATTCAACTTAATTACTAAACTCCATGCTCAATGTATCTGATGTCATACTTACAAAAAAAGAACAAAAAAAAAAAAGGAAAGAAGAAACTGGAGAGCTTTGGATTTGAACACGCGACCCTTAATACTTAGGAAAAAGATATTTGTGAGGCGCGTATTTTACCAATACTCTACAACATCGCTTGCAGTAAATGCTTTGAAACGTCTTGATGATTGCTCAAGCTACCACTTTTCTAGGCGACGAACAGATTTTCGCTGCAAAATGCGAGATCCTTTAATTTTCGCTCATTGCACAGCACTTTGCAAGGTGTTGTTATATTTCATTTGCATAAACTATTCGTAATTATGTCCTTTTGTGTTCAAACTTGACAGCGATTTCCTTTGGGTGTACTACGAGCGAGTGCAGTGTTTCCAACCTCACAAAAGTTTCTTCCAATTTTAACATTCTCTTAAGTTATTCCTCATACTTGAGTTTTCCGTATTGTTCTCTATTAATATGTTGAGCAATTATAGTTTCCGACTTCATATTATTAAAAAAGAATGTAAATCTTTCAGCACAGGGTTTCTCGCCTAGTAGAGGGACCTGCAGTAAAGTTGGCTACTCTCTGCTGGTTCTCTAGAGCTATGTTGTCAAATTAACGCTTTCTGGACTTAGAAAACTTTCACGGCGGTCAAGTAACTTCTGGAGAAGTGTACCATTCGTACACACACATTTTCGATAAAGCACTGTGTCCATACAACTGATGAAGCATGTCGATCATTCCCTTGGTGTTTTCTCAAGTTTGAAGCAGAATTTCACGTTCGTGCGTTGCTCCATTTCACCCATAACAGCGTCGCTGCACTACACTTTACTTCCACAACGCGTACACACAAACTGCACGTCTGGACAACCACACAGCTTCGTGAACGATGACTGACAGACCTAGGGGTTCACTGACCTGACCGTCAACCAGTAGTACCAACTACACAGCACGCCAGCAATTCATTCACGGTATTTCTTGATCAAAGGTTGTATATTAGTTTATTAGTTGTTAACTTTTACTTCAGTATCTTATTAGAGAATTACCATCATGGCTAATATAAATAGTTGCATGTTAACCCTAGCTTACCCAAGCCGTAAAATAAACTTACTTACCTGAGGGTGGAGAGGAGGGGGTGCTCAAATGCTAACACATTTTTAAAACACTAAAATTCAGGATGCCATTTTGTTATTGAATCATCGCTTCCTTCCATGTTTACATAGATGTAGTTAGATAATAATTATAATAGTTACAAAAATTAAGAACTAATTATTACATGAGTTTTACACATATGCTTTATTATTCACCAAACATCCAGAAACGTATTAATGTTCCATCAATGTTATTTTTGTTTATATACGAAACTTTTATAGTAACTATAATAATTACAGGTTGTCTACCAATTGAAAAATGTTACAGGCATGATTTATTTTCGGAATATCCATCCCAAGGGACGGGAGGGGCCTGATAGGACAGCCACGTGAAATTTGTGTACGTTATATTTACGAGTTATGAAAAAAGTAGTACAGAGACATAGGAAACACCTAGGGAACAATGTAATTTATTTATGAAGAAATATTTAAAGCTCAGAAATCGTACAAAAAGAGATGGTGGGCCTGACAACCCCTTCACCTCGGTTAAGCTATGTTGAAGTTTGACAAGCAAATTAAGAATGGCAAGAAATAAATTAAATGTTGTTTTTACAATTACAACATATTGAATTTAAACAAAACACAAAACTATGATTTAGTCACCGATGTTCACAAATTCCAATCCAACCTGTGATTAATTGATTTTCTTCCAGTTGGCGCAATACAATTGTTATTGCACCTACTACGTAACTTGCTATAAAAGACTTACAGCAAAACAATAAAATATCCACTTTGTCTGTTATTTGATGATCTTACCAAATATATATAGCCTTTCAAGTCAAGATAGCCTTGAGCAAAATCTGCTGAAAATTTTCTCCCAATATTTATGGTGATAATATAATTTCTACATGCATCTATATTATAAGGAAAGTTTGAACTAAACTCATATTCTGATTTCAACTGATTTTAGTGTCGAAAAAGGTGAACATGAACGCAATTAAAATTATTCAAAATGCTTCATGTAACCGAGATGGTCCAGTTCTTAGTTAGGACACTTGACTGTTACGCAGGCAATTCAAATTCGATATCTAGCTGGGATTTTCCCCCCTCAAATTTCATCCATAAAGTACCTCTAGAATTCACTCAGCCTTTTAAGGAGGGCGATGCTAATGACGTTACAACTAATATTTTCCGAGATCGAGAATGTGCGTGAACTTATCCAGGGCCGCATTTACGCGCAGGCTATCTAGGCTGCAGCCTATGGGCCCGCGCCACAATAAAACTGTTTAAAGATTTAAATTTTGAATAGAGTAAAATAAAAAAAATGTATTTGTTTCAATACTGTGGTGAAGGCCCTCTTATAACCATAAAAGGTGTCGAAGAAGTGGATTTATAAACTCCTCCTAGAAAAAAAACGTCGAAGATTGTTTTCCTAATATCGAGGTCGCTCTAAGAATGTACCTGTCACTTATGGTCACAAACAGCAGTGGAGAAAGGTCAATTTCAAAATTGAAGTTGATCAAAAACAGGCTTCGAACCTCCATGTTAGAAGACAGGCTCAACGTTTTGGCTTTGCTCAGCATTGAAAGTGATATTTTAAGACAACTAAGTTATGAAGATATTATAAGTAGCTTCATTAGTATGAAGTGTAGGCGCAAAGCAATTAGCCACTAAGATTATTTGACAATTTCATTCTAAGTCTGATTGTCTTGGAAAGTACTGTATTTGAATTAAATATAAGTAAAATTTGCTTGTTTGTTACATTGCTCGTGCATTTGCCTAACATGTTTATTTAAAATTACAATATGTTATTTTTAAAATTAAAATAATATTTTCAATTGGAATATTATTTCAAAAAAATTCTCCCCGGTAAAGCCTGCACCAGAGGTTCAGCCTAGGGGTCTACAGATCCTAAATACGGCCCTGAACTTACCTCCATATATCGTTTATCTTCACACATCGGTTAAATTGTAATTAATAATGCCATTGACTAAAAAAAATCATTATTATGTGTGTACCACAACTGGTACCGAAAACACGAATTAACTCATACCTCCGTGGTAGTGTGGTGAGAGCAACGCGCTCCCAAGTGAGATATTCCAGATTCGAATCCTGAATAGGTCACTGCATTTGCAATTCAGCAGTTCAGTATTCATCCTCAGCGTTGCGATTTACTCAAGGGCTACAATAAGCGACGTAAATAGCCCAAAATGTAAACGAAAGATTAAACACGTAATAACATTGAAAATTAAATAAAGAGAACGGATAAATGTCCTGGATCCGGATGTAACTTAATACTAAATTGATTCACAGGCACTGAGGAGAAAATAGTTGGAAGTTTTCTCCGTATAGTATTTACAAACATCAAAATGTTATGTAATACAGGGTGATTCATAATTCCCTCTGGGGTTTCGGACGTTTATAGTACAAGAGCTATAACACATACAGCAAAAAGGATGCATATCAGTACATAAAGAATCTCTCCAAGTTTGGTACGTACAGCAAAGGTAATGGTAGGCAAATTTTCCACAACTATTCATTACTTTTTTCTTCTACATCCTGTGTTATTTTAAGGAATGAAACTATGTTGGTTCGAAGCAGGCATTGTTCTCTGCTTATTGACATCATTATTTCAATTCATTGTCATCACATTGTGTAATACAGACCGAATGAAAATGGTGGTGGACAATTCGCCTACTGTTTCTTTCGCCGTTGGGTGTATCTTACAGGTGCTCGATATGTGCACTCTTGATGATGTGACAGACATCAATCCTAAAATCAAGTTCCTGCCACAAACGTCCCAACATATCACGATCACCCCACAGGCAGGCAGTCTCCTTGAACTAGTCTGTAGGTGCTTCTGTTCGATATATCGTACGAAATCTCCAATGTACCGTCACAACCAACTCACAATTAGACAATTCTAAGGCGCAGAACGCTTTGTGTTCCCGAGTACAAGCCATGTTTTGAGTTACACTGCCACCAAGCGGCTAAATATATGTGATGGGGCCTATTATGAGTGCAAACTTGGAGAGATTCGTTATGTACTGATATGCACTTTCTTACTGTATGTGTTAGAGTTCATGTACTTTGCAACCAAGGTGGGAATAATGAATCACCCTGTATAAGGTCTATGCCTATAGTACAAGAAAATTTACCGACCTATGTCTTAATGCAAAAGCATACTGTGAACCAGTTGGCTGATAAATACGTGGGTTAAAAATTCCACTTTTGCTCTGAAATGTTAATCGAGACTCTACCTACAGACTTCAGTCACTTGTAGTTTTGGAGGCTAGTAAGAGACTGACGAAGCCTCCTGACTAACGCGCTTCCTTATAGCCTATTTCATAACGCTCCAGCGCTGCTGCTCGCACTGCAGTCCTCACGTGCATAGAATAGAGCTCTTCCACAATTGCAGCTGGTTACCTAAATAATTTAGAATGGGATGGGAACCACTGTGCTTCACTGGGGATCGAATACGGAACCCTCTGATTACAAGGCGCCAGAGTTAACACAACGGGAGAGGATAGGGATCTGTGTCGCGTCTCATTTCTTTAAGACAATTACTGTAAGCAACACTGTATCTTACTACTTTCTTCGCTCTTTAAATTTAAATTACTACATAATTAATCTAAAATCTCGTAATTTATATGTAACCACTTTATCAGCATTAATTCATTGTGAGAACTTTGACATATCTCAATTACAACGTACAACAAAACATGGGATACATCTACGCGTACATAGGCTTGCACTTAGAAAAAACAGAGTATGTTTTTTCTGCACATACATTTACGATCATTCATTTATTACATCAAATATAGCAGTAATTAAGGTAACATAAACTTACAGATTTGTTTGGGTTTGTATTCAACTTCTTATTAGACAGTCAACTATTTCATATTTCTATTACAACGTGTAAAAAACATGAACTCTATCTATCCGTACATAGACTTGTATCTTAAAGAAATAATAGAGTATGTTTTATCTGTACATAGATTTACGATCTTTCAATTTTTAATAATCAAATATAGCAGTTCTTAATGTAATATAAACTTATAGATTAATTTTAATTTGTATACATTAATGTTCACTACAACTGTTTATTAGATAGTCATCTGTTTTACTGTTCTTTGCTTATAAATGCATAATTTTGATCATGCGAAGGAGACAGCAAAATCGTGAATTTGTACATCTCCTTTACAAACCACGCGTTTAATTGACACACACATGTAGCCTAAGCAGTAATGATTTCCACAAGCAGCTCAAACACACACAATCACTGTCAAGAAATTATTATCTTTATTGGTATGTTGCCCTCTAGTTAAATATTCTAAAGTTTCACTCTATTGTATTTTCATCCTTGGAAATTAATTTCACCTAATTGCGTGCGTTTAAAAATAATTGTCATTAAAGTAGAGGCATCTTCATAGCTAATGCATTATGCATAAGACATTACACAGGGTGAAATTTTAATGAGAATTCTCTTCTTTTTTTTACGATTAAATAAAATTCAGGGTAACTGTAGCGGTGTAACCTTAGAGTATTTCACTGACCATTAATTTCGAAAGGTATGTACTATTACTTTCGAAATGAGTATATAAACGCCGGAGTTCTAGTTTTCATAATCATTTACCACTTTGAATTCTTAAGACATGGAGTTATATTGGAAAAAACAGGACCATCATGTCCGTACCTCTGTCCGTTATCGTCAACTATGGATATATTAGAACATGCTACAGCTCTAAGGATACTGAATTGTTGTTTCAACTTTATGCAAAGACCTATAGTTAAAAGTGGAATCTGAACAACTATGTGTCTCCACCGGGAACCGAACCCGGGACCCCTTGATTACAAGGCGACGATGCTAGCACTGCGCCATAGGGGAGGCCCACAAAACTATTTAACTCAATAGCTACAAAATAAATAACTCCGTCTGCTCGCCTGACTGGTTGTAAGAGCCAACTTAGAGTTATATCATAATTAATTTGCATTTGAGCCATTCCACGAAAAGTGGTCCTACTCCATGTTAATAACAAAACGAATTAACATGGACATTATTATTGCTTTTTAATTGTATTAAGGTTTAGAAGTTTGTGAATGCATATAATTTGCATATTTCACCAATAAAGTTACTAGCATCTGCAGCCTGTATGCTTCACAGACAAATGAAGTCAAAATTTGCTACATTTTTAAAGCGTCACACACGTAATGCACTTTTGTTAATGCTTTTCATGCATTCAGCATATACCATCATACTAAAGTTGTTTTTTTTTTTCGTTTGCTAACAGACACCACAAAGTACTTCATAATTCCATGAAATCAGTTTATTATGAATATTTTCATCCAATCTCATCTAGAACCATAAATTTCGTGTGTAAAATGTCACACACGTAACGCTGGAATGCCCCATTTGAATAATATTGAATTACACAAAATAGAGTATTTATATCAAGCAAAATAGTTTAAAACAATAGTTTTAAAATTTTAGAAAAAACACTAAATATGCCGACCAAGGCAGTCTCAATAAAAAGCACTGGAGTTAGAAGCACGGAATACGGACACGTGTTCGTCCAGCACAGTAACCCAATGGAGGTACAGAAGGTTGTTTCACGTTGATGGTAACGATTTCGATCACCAGGGAGCAGCACGTAGGCACATCACAGAGCAGCCAGAGCCAGTAGGACGAAAGTACTGTGTGTTGACTTTCAAGGACGATGGTTGGTGTGTGAGTGAGTGTTTATATGGCACCAAAAATTCCAGTCTTTTGGGAGGGATACATCTGTGCCCTTTCCTACGTTGGTGATTGTTATAGCCACTTAATTAAACAGTGCCACATGAAAGGATTCCATGTGTCAAAGAAGGGCATCAATGCAGTGTTCAATCGCCATAAAGCTTGCACCGTACCTGTTGCTGGAACCAGTCAAAGTGGGCCTCAGACATATCGGAAGCCCAAGCGTTCCTCCGATGTTGTGCGGAAAGTGAGATCCTTGGTGCGATGTGAAAACCCTGCAACGCAAAGAGTGATTCGCATCATAGCCCAAGATTTACAACTTGTGCGGAAGCACAAGGCTCAAGTTCATAAGTTGCGTGCCTCACATGTCCAGGAGAGGAAGGCCAACAGTAGCAAGCTCTACGAACGCCATCTGGCAAGGGACCGCTGGAAGTATGTGGTGTCCCTGGATGAAGCATGGGTGTATCTGTCGGGATGTGGTAAAAAAAAAAAGGGCCATCTACTATCGTCCACGTGATGCAAGAGGTCGATCTGAGTGGGTACGTGAATGTGCTGAAAGTTTTCCACGCGGGTTCATGGTTGTTGGTGGTTACTGCCATATCGGCAAACTTTGGATCGGATGGCACGTGAAACTGGCATTCAAGCAATCCCCTTTACAGACATCCCTGTGAAATCCCCCGATGCCTCTTCCATGGATTTTTGTGGGTTTCCGTTGTTGAAACGAGCCTTGGGAAGCAGACGGCCCTGCACAATTGAGATTCTTTGGAAAGCTTGTCAGGAGGAATATGATAGTTTGTACCAATGTGTTCTTCAACGCAGTCTCTTCCAATGGAAACTTCGCTGCAGGGCCATTGCTGCAGGACAGGAGTATCACGTGGAGCACCACCGCTCGTGACGTCACGGTTTTTCTTAAGGTGAGGTGGGTTCTAACTTTGTTACCATGGACGTGTAACGACCTTCTGTATTACTGGGCTTCATGCCAAGGAGACAATATTTTGGAAAATAATAAGAACATTAACTATCCGGATTTGGAAATTAAGGAACTTAGAATTCTACAAAGGTAAAATTTTGTGATGAAATTAGATTAAAACGCTAATCAATTATGTAAATTATCGTTATGTGCTATATATGGTTAGACATGTTCAAAATATGTGAATAACAGAATGAAGGTAACTTTTAGCACATTATATAACTTAAAAATACGCTGAATCAAGATTCTCAGTATTAATATTTGCTGTTTCCTTTTAGGATATACACTCTGCATAAAAGACATATTGCCTCTAAGCATACATACATTTATACCAGTTTTAGAATCTATAATCAGATTTTAGCTAGAAAGGTAACACTTTTCCGGCTTATAATTTCGTCATAAACTTGGCTTGAGCCCATTGCTTTATGTTGCATAATGTCCCGTAGTGATAAAACAAGTTGTAATAGCCCATAGTAAGGTTAAGCTAATTTTAAATGTACAATTATTTAACATTTTCTTTGGTAATTGGTAACTATGGTTTACAGTGGTATGCATAAGTATTATCAAGCAAATTGTCCACGACAATGTTTATTGTCTTTGTTTTACGAAGTCAAAGTTTCAGGAATTGAAACAAAACTCTACAGAAAATACTGACAACTTCTGCACCAACATAAGTAAAAATTCAGTCTTTAAAAATATGAAAGATTCAAGAGAAAAATTAATGAAAATTGTCAGGGACAACTTGCCGAACAATACTTGTGCATCCCACTGTACTGGGAGTTTACACGGATTAATGAGAACAATTTCCTGGTCTATTTATTTTTGTATAGAGGGTTACACTTGTCCAGATAAGTTTGAAACACCCTATACATAGAGTGGCCGAAAAAAGGACTTTCAATCTTTGTAAGTGTATACAAATTTATTCGGAAACGTTACAGAACTGAATGTGTGGGGATACTTTTGTAGGGAAATCCAACAAATTTGACCAGCGTTGAGGAATAGTACAGGATTCCGCCACCGCAAAAACTCCAGCGGTAGTTCCATTGGAAGGCCGCCACTAGAAGGCACATTACCTCACCGAAGTCCGAGATATACTCAAAAACCGATTTCCAGTTCGATGGATAGGTCGAAGTGAGCCAATTGCATGGCCACCTCGTTCACCTGATCTCAGATGGGATGTCTGCCGTATTACCAATTGGAACAAAATAAAAATCAGCTACAACTTGATGTTCTTACTTGCAAAATGACACCACAACCAGTTCTGTAACTTTTCCGACATGTCTATTTGTATATTTACAAATTTTATTTTGCAGAACCACCGATGATGATGATGAAAATGATCATGGCAGCTGTCTTAATCCTGGGCCTTATAGGGATAAAAGTGATCGCCGTGAAAGCTTTGATCATTGCCAAATTCGCTCTGGGTTTGGCAGCAATCGCCGGACTATCAGTTTTATTCAAGAAGCGTCCGTATGCACCTAGAAACCCCATCTTAGATACTTCGTCTAGAAATCCAATCTTAGAGACTTTGTCTGAAAATCCCATCTTAGAGGCTTTGTCTATAAATCCCATCTTACGGACTGTGTCTAGAAACCCCATCTTAGACGCTTTGTTTAGAAATCCCATATTACAGGCTGTGTCTAGAAATCCCATCTTACGGGCTGTGTCTGGAAATCCCATATTACGGGATGTGTCTACAAATACCACCTTAAGTATTGCGTCTAGAAATCCCATCTTACGGACTGTGTCTAGAAATCCCATATTACGGGATTTCTCTACAAATACCACCTTACGGACTGTGTCTAGAAATCCCATCTTACGGACTGTGTCTAGAAATCCTATCTTACGGACTGCGAACCGTGTGCACAGGCTACACACGCTTCTCACGGCAAGGAACGTGACGTCAAAAGTGAGCAAACAGCCAAGGATAACCATATCAAAACCACACAAAAAGGTAAGTGTTCCATACGGAGAATATATAGGGTGTCTATAAAGGTTGTTGACAATTTCACAGTTTAATAACAAGAATTTTAATTGACGTACGGAAGAATGGTTCATGTAGTGAACCAATTCAAACAGGTTTTTTTGGTGTTCTGTCAATTTCGACATGTGCACAACACCTGAAGGGTATTCCATACTCGCCCTAGCATGCCCCCTTCAATAGTGGCAAAGGTCTTGGTTATTCTAGTCTTTATCAAGATTAATCACAGGTGTTTGGTACACTTTGTCTCAGACATGACCTACACAGGTGTAATATCAGGAGACCTAGGAGGCCAAGGCAATTTGACCACATGCTCCGACCCAATATGCTTGAAGAGTTGTATTCAGGATATCTCTTACCATCTTGGCCCAATGTGGTGGTTCACCGCCTTGCTGAAAATTATGAGACCAAAACATTTTTTAGCTGAATCACACTATGCTTTTGTTTGTCAATTACAATTATTGTTATTTGGGTGCCAGATTGTACTTAACATTTATGAACGCCCTACATATAAGTAATATTCATCTGTGTAGGCATAAATTATAAATCTTTGGTGAAAGGCAAAACAATTTGGTGTTTCATAATAACAATCTATTAAATAATAAATCGTCTTTATTGGAAGAGGGTGTGTATCGAATTCGAGAGCCGTGATTGTAACAACTCATTGTTTGTTTTAAAGACAATAGAATAAAAAAACAGAGACAAGTTACAAACTGAAAAATATTATGTATTTGTATATTTGTTACTTTACGCATATTTGTTATTTTATGAATATTTATTATTTTACGTAGCTTGTCTGTCTGCGCGTAATTGTAAGAAGGAGCGATAATTAGATGAAATTCGCGTAAGGGAAATCATAAAAAGAACACCCATGTCCGGGACAGGAAATTTTGTGGCGAGTTCGAAAATCGCCCACGTAACCTGCTCGGACACAGATGCAGGAATATATGATAGATAGATAGATTGGCCACAGACAAATTACGGTTATTCGTGTATACCGCTCGAGACAAGAAGCTGGCAATTCCGTACGCTATCTAGCGTCGCACGTGCGAACTATTTGGTGCTCGAGCGAAAAACTCTCGCTCCAACACACTACAATTGAGCTATTCGATACCCACTGATTGCTCGGAAAATACCAAAGGGACATAAATGAAATTTCATTGACTGAAGGAGGTATCACATTCCTGTATGAAGGAATATGTGATCTCTTAATCAATGTCTGTCCGTCTGCCAGTGGGAGTCAAACAATTACCAGTATAATTGATGGTATTGTTATCTATCCATATCCATAGTATACTTCTCTGAGGGAATGCTGATAAGATAATAATTTGGCAAGACATTAGTTATTTAGACTTGGCAAAACTATAGAAAACTGCGATAGTTACAAGTATAAAATTTTCTGATTCACATATTTCTCACTCACTTTGCATTGTTCATAAAATAATATAATCCGGACAATGTTATTGCAAATATGGCTATACGTCTCACATAAAAGTTAATTCAGAGTGGAGTGAATACGTCTAAGGCAATATTGAACACACCATAATTGAATATTATTTAGTCTTTAATACTTGCCTGACCTATATTATGGGATACAGTTTCAACTTCATGGTGAAATCACAAGCCTCTCTTTACGAACTCATTCCTTGAATTTCAGATTACAGAAAAATATAATGGTAGAATGGTTGAAATACAAGTATTTACGATTTTGTAATTTATTTCTTATCGTCTGGTAATTGTGATCTAAAGGTTTTATGCAGAATATCACAATAATAGCTTGTGAAAAGATATATATTTTTTTCTATTTCGTATATTATTAAGGTAAACTTCGAATCGCAGCTGTTTGCAATACGGATATAATATGAATAAATGCAAGCAAATAGTAGAAAATAATTATTTTTACACATTTATCTCATAATTCATTCAGTATCATTAATTTCTAGGTCCTATACCAAGTTACAAATCAGACGGATCCTACTGTAAACATTTCATTAACTAGTTTTCCTCTCATAAGTAAGGTATGTATAGAAATAACTATGACCTTTGTATGTCTATGTGATTATTAGACAGAATAAGTAATCAATTACAAATCTTTACAAAATTTCAGCTGAAAGATGTAGAAATTGTTGGCAGTCAATGGATGCCATACGAAGCATTATTTTTCGGTGATATGGGATAAATTTACAATATTATTAATATAAATAAAAGAAATTACTTATTTGTTTATTGACGTTTTGTTTCAATTTCGAAATGTATGTATTTTTACGGCTTAGCCGGAGCGTCTCGTTTGCCAATTGTCACTTTCGTCTCAAATCTCCCATAAACAATAGAAACTCTTCCAGTTTCTCGCATTTTGATGTAACATGAAGCGAGAAACTAGCCCCTATATAATCATTATGCATATCGTGTAAGGAAGTTTACATTGGAGTTTTCCTGTATATATATAAACAATGTATTTTTATTCATTTCAGCTCATTTATCCGTTTCATTCTCATACATTATCCATTCGAAAAAAGATAACTACCACTCCTTTGCCGATTTCAACAAAGGTAAGTAAATTTTATAAATTATTATATTTAAAATATCATAACTGCCTATTGTAACCATATGCTTGCAGAGACGTTATCATGTAGACGTGTAATCTTGGCGGGAAATTAAAAGTTACTTTCTTATCATCGTATTGTTAAACATGAAAGTTCAAGTCGATAATGTTGTTTGTGTTTTGTTGGAGACACAGTCGTGAAACTATTCTGTGTTGTAGCTACAGTTAATTATATAAGAAAAATAATTATATGAAAAAAATAATTTTGAATGTTTATGATTAACTTACCTCCATTCCAAAACTCAAAAACACATTAACTCAGTTTAACAAAATACTTATTTACTAATGTTGAATGTTCTGCATTTTATATTGTAACTCGTGTACTGGATCTTTGAAAATAGTAAATAAATTAACCACACTAGACCCCTACTACTTCATTAGTAAATAGTAATTAAAAGATCCAAACAACTACTTGATTTGATTTGATTTGATTTTAAAATTGTGGGAGCGTCAGCACTTAGGCTATTTTCCTCCCGTCACATTATACGGGGGCCAGCCCCTTATCATTACAAAGAACAACATTAACGTTGCAGAATTAAAAATCTTAAAATGTTCTGACTTCTGTTAAAAGCTGAGTCTGTAAACGGGCACTCAGCACACACAAGGACATAAAACAGGATAACACACACAAAATTATACTGGCCATGGAGCCAGTCCCCAGAGCCTCGTTAGTCTTCAGTCCAGGGTGTACTACGTGGAAGTGAGGTTGACATTTGGGTGTACTACGTGGAAGGTCAACACTTACACCCCAACCACTTTATTAGTAAATATAAATAAATGAATCAGGCATATCTGCTACTAAATAACAAACAAAACTACTACTTTACATCTTTTCTTTCACTTAAGTCGTTTATTTATTTGCTATTTTATGACGAGTCCTGTACAGTAGTTTCAAAATATAAGGCAGTATCGCCGTTGGTCAACAGAAGAAACATAGAATCAAACTATGTATATAACCAATGAGCTTATACATCTCTCTTGTAACTAAAGTTGTAGAGAAGCTCGCATACTTTTTATTTACATACAGTGCATACACAAAAAATTATGCGGTTTCAAAAGTTAATAAAAAAGTTATTTCTCGCGTTACACGGGCACAACGAACACCGTCAGCGGCGGGAAGTGTACAAGTTTCTTATCCGTTAATCACAATCCTTCAGTGTGTGCACTCTAGGAAACACGACACACATCCACACGGTATTCAAACTCATCCCAGATTCGGTGTAGCGTGTCCGCTGTAATGGCCTCCAGTGCATGCGTTATTCTATCATCAAGTTCATGGATGAACATGGGCAATGGTGATACATAAACACTACCTTAAACAAGCCCCCGAAGAATGAAATCATATGGTGTAAGATCCGGCGAACGGGGTGGCCAGGGAAGAAGGTTTATACCGCACGTCTGATCCAGCACTGTGGAAGAACACAATTGAGAAGCACTCATACGTTCCTGTAAAAATCGGGGGAGGAAGAAGCTTCGTCCAGTTGTGGAACGTAATCGTCAAAATTGGTTTTCAGTCGAGACATCCTGCTTGAAGTCCCTCTAGTGACTTACTTGGAGGGACTTCACTGAAACACCTCACACACTCTTTAAATGTTGTCATTAGACACACGAGGTCGGCCAGAACTCTTGCCTTTACAGAAGCATCCAGTTTCCACAAACTGTCGGTACCACCTGGTTATGTTATTTTAGTGTGGTGAGTCCTATTTAAACCGCGAACTAAACTCATGCTGCACCGTAATCACAGATCTGGACGTCTCAAAACGTGCACACAGATAGTCTTCTCCTGGTGTGACACAATGTTGGAAACTGACCCCGCAGTCTCCCGCAAAGCATGAGAATCGAACTGTTGGTAGCACATGATAAACTTGGACAGTTGTCGATGCTGACGGTGATTGTCGCACCCGTGTAAGGTGAGAAATACATTTGATTGTAACTTTTTTAACTGTACCATATTGTGCGTATGTCCCGTATATGCACAAACTATTAACACACGTTAAATTTCGAAGCAACGGAATATGTGCTCTTCAGTCGGTAGACGACATTGGCTGATTTGAGCAATCGGGTATGTGTGATGTACTGTAGCCATCTACTGTTGAAGCTAACAATTCAAAATGTTTGTCCTGCTCGTCATCTTAATGTTATTTGGTTTTATTATTATTCAACACTAAATGAGCTTATTGATTTATAATTATTTTGTACGTGTAAACATTACAGAACAATTCGGACGTATTTTTCACTATCGCATGCATGTGCGTGATCTATTTTATGCATGAACTTCGAATGTTATAAATATAAATTATTTTGATTCATTTTTTCCTGCATAATTCATTTCATCATCATTAATTTTTAGGTTCTATATCAAGTAACAAATCGGACGGATCCTTCTGTAAACATTTCATCAACTAGTTCTCCTCTCACAAGTAAGGTATGTATTTTTTGGAACTACTATAGCTAGAAACAACTATAAGCTTTGTTTGTTTATGTGATAGAATAAGCAATCAATAATAAAAACTTACAAAAATTTTAGCTGAAAGATATAAAAATTGGGCGCAGTTAATAGATGCCACATGAAGTATTATTTTTCTGTGATATCGTATAAATTAATAATATTATTAATATATTTGTTTGGAATTACTTATTAGTTTATTGGCATTTTGTGTCAATAACGCAGTGTAAGTTTTTTTTTTCTTTACAGACAAGACGTTCTGTCTCGTTTGCCAATTATCACTGTCTTAAATCTACTATACACAATGGCAACTCTTCAAATTTCTCGCATTTTGCTTTAACGTGAATCGAGAAAGTAGCCCCTATATAATCATAATGCATATCAAGTAAGAAAGTTTACATTAGTACTCTCCTGTTACAAAAACAATGTACTTTTATTCATTTCAGCTCATTTATCCGCTTAATTCTCAAACATTCTCCATTCGAAAGAACATAACTACCACTCCTTTGCCGATTTCAACAAAGGTACGTAAATTTTATAAATTATTATTTTTTTATAATTATTTAAAATATCATCACTGCCTAGCGTAGCCATATCGACATGCTTGAAGATATGTCATTTCGACGGAAATCTTACTTTTAATTTTACTTTTAAATCATCGTATTGTTATACATGAAAGACATTGTAGATCTTGTGTGTGTGTTGTGGTAGACAATGTCATGAAAATAATCCTTGTTGTAGCTATAGTTAATTATGTATGTAAAAATAACTGATTGTATAAAAAAAAATAATTCAGTCAATGGTTAACTTAGCTACCTTCAAATCTAAATCTAAACTAACTCAGTTTAAAGAAGTACTTGTTTACTAATGTTGCATGTTCTGCATTTTTTTATAACTCCTGTACTGGACTAATTAGAAATTAGAAAATACAATACCCAAACTACACCCATACTACTTCATTAGTAAATAGTAATTAAAAGATCCAAGTAACTACTTAGTTAGCAAACAGTAAGTAAAGGAACGAAACTACTCCTTTATTAAGTAGTTAATAAACAACAAAACGACTACTTTACTTATTTCCTTTTCTTTAGTATAGTCGTTTGTCCTATACAGTATTTTCAAAATACAAGGCAGTATCCCCGTTGGCCAACAGAAAAAAAACATAGAATCAAACTATGTACAAAACAAATTAGCCTATTCATCTCTGTATTATAACTAATGTTGTAGAGAAGTTCGCATAGTTTCTCTTTACATGTTTGCACAAACTATTAACGCAGGTCAAATTTCGATACAACGCAATATGTGCTCTTCAGTCGGTAGACGAAATTGGCTGATTTGAGCAATCGAGCGAGTATGTATGATATACTGTAGACATCGAGTGGAGTAGCCAACAATCCAACATTTTTTACCTACTCTTCATCTTTATGTTATTTGGTTCTTTATAATTCTTCACTAAAATGAGCTTATTCAATTATAATCAATTTGAACGCATAAAACATTACAGAACAATTCGTAGGGATTTTTTAATACTGCATGCATGAACGTGATCTATTTTATGGCTGAACTTCGAATGTCATAAACATAAATTATTTTGATACGTTTTCCCTACAAAAGTCATTTTAGTATCATTAATATCTAGGTTCTATATCAAGTTAAAAATCAGACGGATCCTACTGTTAACATTTCATCAACCAGATCTCCTCTCACAAGTAAGGTATGTATTTCTTTGGAACTTTAATAGATAGATATAACTATAAACTTTATCTATCCACGTGATTGTTGGACATGATACGCTATCAATAACAAAAAACCTTATAAAATTTTATATGAAAAATACAGAAATTGTTGGCAGTCAATAGATGCCATATTAAGTATTATTTTCGATGATATGAGAATAACTAAAAATATTATTAATATAATTATTTGGAATTACTTATTGGTTTATTGACATTTTGTGTCAATATCGCAGTGTAAGTTTCTTGACAGCCTAGATGGGCCGTCCGTGTCCTTTGCCTATTGTCACTGCCATCTTAAAGCTCCCATAAACAATGGAAACTTTTCCAGTTCTGGCATTTTGCTGTAAGGTGAAGGGAGAAACTAGCCCCTATATAATCATTATGCATATCTTGTAATAAAGTTTATATTAGTGCTTTCTTGTTAAATAAACAATGTACTTTTATTCAGAATCACACTATGTACAAAACCAATGAGCTTATACGTCTATCTTGTCACTAAAGTTTTAGAAAAGCTCGCATAGTTTTTCTTTACATACATGCACAAACTATTAACACAGGTGAAATTTCGATACAAAGCAATGTCCCCTTCAGTCGGTAGACGACATTGGCTGATTTGAGCAATGGAGTGTAGGTGCGTTTCATGTGACGTCTCTGGATGTGCACAGCCACCATGTTTGCGGCCAATTTTATTTGTCGTTTGCAAGGAAATATCAACCACGTAGCGTTCGTTTCATCTGCACCAACTGCACGTTTGTTTTAAATCTCACGAATAACTATGTTAATATCTTCCTCCCGCCCGCTTGAATTACGTATGCTGACAAGAACTGTTCTCAATCATGGCTGTTCGAAGCCTCAATGCAACAGTTTGTAACGTACGTGAAACAAACCTACATGCTCTAGATATCTCGTCAGAGGCGCCAACTTAAAATAAATTTTGGCGGGCAAGGTTGGGATAAATAATATATTAATGTAAATATATATAATATCTGCAGCTCTACATGAATTTTTGGAACAAAAAGTGCCTTGCTCCACCTGAATTCGCGCCTACGCATTTAGTAGTGAAGCCAACAATTCAAAATGTTTGACCTAATTTTCATTTTAATGTTACTTGCTTGTTTTATTATTCTTCACTAAATTGATCTTATAATTTTCTAATTATTTTCTACGTATACAACAGTAGAGAACAATTCGTATGGGATGTTTCACTATCGTATGCACGTACGTGATATATTTTATGCATGAGTTTCTAATCTCATAAACATAAATTATTTGATATATTTTTCTAAATAATTCATTTCATTATCATTAATTTTTAGGTTCTATATCAAGTTACAAATCGGACGGATCCTTCTATAAACATTTCATCAACTAGTTCTCCTCTCACAAGTAAGGTATGTATTTTTCGGAACTACAATAGCTAGAACAACTATAAACTTTGTATGTTTATGTGGTTATAAGACAGAATAAGCAATCAATAACAAAAGCTTTACAAAATTTTAGCTGAAAGATGTAAACATTTCTCGCAGTTAATAGATGCCATATGAAGTATTTTTTTCGGTGATATGAGATAAATAAACAATATTATTAATTTATTTGTTTGGAACTACTTATTAGTTTATTGACATTTTGTGTCAATAACACAGTGTATTTTTTTTAACAGACAAGAGGGTCTGTCTCGTTTGTCAATTGTCACTTTGGTCTAAAATCTCCCATAAACAATGGCAACTCTTCCAGTTTCACGCATTTTACTGTAACGTGAAGGGAGAAAGTAGCCCGTATATAATCATTATGCACATCGTGTAAGAAAGTTTACATTAGTACTCTCCTGTTACAAAAACAATGTACTTTTATTCATTTCAGCTCATTTATCCGCTTAATTCTCAAACATTCTCCATTCGAAAGAACATAACTACCACTCCTTTGCCGATTTCAACAAAGGTAAGTACATTTTATAATTTTTTATATTTAAAATATCATAACTGCCTAGCATAACCACATCGACATGTTTGAAGAGACGTCATTGCGACGGAAATCTTGGAGGGAATTTAAATTCATTTTATTTGTAAATCATCGTATTGTTATACATGAAAGATCTTGTAAATCTTGTGTGTGTGTTGTGGTAAACAAAGTCATGAAAATAATCGCTGTTGTAGCTACAGTTAATTATGTATGTAAAAATAACTTATTGTATAAAAAAATAATTGAGGCAATGATGAGCTTAGCTCCCTTCAAACCTAAATCCAAACTAACTCAGTTTTAAAAAAAAATACTTGTTTACTATTGTTGCATGTTCAGAATTTTATTTTGTAACTCCTGTACTGGACTAATTAGAAATTAGTAAATACAATAGACAACCTACACCCATACTACTTCATTAGTAAATAGTAACTAAAAGATCCAAACAACTACTTTATTAGCAAACAGTAAGTAAAGAAACGAGACTACTGCTTTATTAAGTAGTAAATAAACAACAAAACTACTACTTTACTTACGTCCTTTCTTTCAGTTAAGTAGTTTATGTATTTACTATTTTTTAACGATTCCTGTACAGTAGTTTCAAAATATAAGGCTGTATCCCCGTTGGTCAACAGAAAAAACATAGAATCAAACTATGTACAAAATAAATGAGCTTATACATCTCTGTCTTATAAGTAAAGTTGAAGAGTAGCTTGCATAGTTTCTCTTTACATATTTGAACAAACTATTAACGCAGGTCAAATTTCGATACGCAATACGAGCTCTCAATTGACGGCGCAAGCCTGAAATAAGTGGGGGGAGCTACAGATTTCGGAGTCAAATTCTAGGGGGGCTATCTAATACCGGCTAAAAGGTATTTACTTAATACCTTGCTACGGTATAATTTTACCAGTGTCATATTTTACAATCAGATTTTAGAGATAGATCACTGAGATGTTGCATTTTGATCCATCATACAAAAAAGGCGCGAATCTTTCATATGAAATAAAAAGCAATAATTATATTGTTTTATTTTCCTAATCCATTATTGAGTGGTCGTAGACTAACTATTCATATGAACAGTACTACACTACACCATAAAAATCTACACTTATTATCAACTCTGAATATACGTATAAATACTACATGTAACATTATTTCTATGTAAAGAAAGGGAGTAGTGTTTTGCTAAGATGAGAAAATGAACCACAGCAAGAAACTCCGATAAGATACATATCTTTTATGAGCAGCTACAACCTTGCTTAAACCCAAGGATTTTGCAAGCTCTTTTTCAAAGGACAGAAGAGATCTCGTTACCAATTAGGTTGATGGGGTCCTGCACACTTCAATAACACAAAGCTTATAAAGTTCGTAAAAGGAAATTTTGAATGTTTCAACCATTGCAAGCAGCTGCTGAAGGGTTGGAACTCAATAGTTCCTTTCTGCCTCGTAGCGTGCCATAATTCTAAACGTCCAAATCACATTAGTAGGGAGAGGCGAAAGTCGGTATCTTTTCGTGCTTCAGAAAAGCGACACTACCTTAATAAAGTACACATCAAATAAGTAATATCACCCTTGAATAGAAAGTGAGGTAATTATACTTTGCTGAAGATTATAGTAATTTTATTTCAGAATATATTATGCACAAATACTGATAAGATTATATGAATAGTTTTTAGATGTGTTTCAAACATTGATTCTGCTGCACGAAATCAAATTTGACTACTGTGTGTACAATGACTCGCAACTCTCTGGATATAAGTGTAAATATTACATGTAACACTATTTACATGTGAAGAGATTGAATACATTTTTTCCTGAAATGAGAAAATGGCTCATGGCAAGAAACGACAATAAGATATGCCTATTTTTATGATCAGCTGTAATATTCGAACATAAAGGCTGATCAGAATTGGATGAATAGTTTTAGATTTGTTTCAAAGATTGATTCTCCTCCACGGAATAGTAATTAACCACTGTGGCGGTACAGAAGAAATTATTTGCTACCATCACAAATAATACTTTATTAACATGTAGCACTGGGACTACAAGCAATAAAATTGCCCAACGTGCTGATTTTTGTACCATATTGCAATGATTAGTTGATTGGATTTGTATTAAGGTCCACTATATGCACAGAGGCTACTTGGGACAACTACAGCTGCTAGTGGAATGCGAACCACTTAATGAAGAAGTGTTACCTCAACCGAAACCCCTTGATATCAAGGCAGCAGTTTATCGCTAGACTATAGAGGCTGGGAGCCCAATTTTAATCTTTTCAATTTTTAGAATTTAAAATTGGTAGTTTGTGTACTCCTCGATTCTTTAACATCGTATTGCACAGTTGAGGATAGATATAACGATGAAACCAATGAGAGAACATCCCTAACACTCATGCAATTGTCGGTTACTCGAATGAGGATGCATATGTCAACAATCAAAGAACAATCTCACAACCACTGAATACGTCCACCTACCAGGCAGGCAGGCAGCAGCTTTCGTAGCATGTTTTGCGACTGATGATTGGCCAAATACTTTGTATCAAATGATCAGTGGCCACTGTTACCCAAGCATACATGCAGCTGTCCCTACCTGATTTTAGAGAACATCGTAATAAGTAACCTTGTGATCTAACTGAACTAGAAAATGTACTTGTACATTGTACTTGTCCCAAAGTAAGTTTTATAATGGAAAATTAAACTTCTACTTTTTAAGTATTCGGTCAAAATGCATCTACCGTACTACAACAATCTAGGGGGGCTACGGGGGGCTGAGACCTGTTTTGGGTGGCTTCAGCCCCCCCTGTAGCGCCGTCCCTGTTAAGTCGGTAGACGACATTGGCTGATTTGAGCAATAGAGTGTATGTGTAATATACTGTAGCCATCTAGTGGTGAAGCCAACAATTCAACTCTTCATCTTTATGTCATTTTGTTCTTTTATAATTCTTGATTAAAATGAGCTTATTTAATTCAATTCTTATCTATTTGAACGCATACGTAAAACATTACAGAACAATTCGTAGCGAAATTTTTACTACCGCATGCATGAACGTAATCTATTTTATGTATAAACTTCGAATGACATAAACATAAATTATTTTGATACTTTTTTCCTACACAAGTAATTTTATTATCATTAATTTCTAGGTTCTATATCAAGTTAAAAATCAAACGGATCCTACTGTAAACATTTCATCAACCAGTTCTCCTCTCACAAGTAAGGTATGTATTTCTTTGGAACCAAAATAGCTAGATATAACTATAAACTTTATCTGTCCACGTGATTATTTGACATGATATGCTATCAATGACAAAAAACTTCATAAAATTTTAGCTGAAAAATATAGAAATTGTTGGCAGTCAATAGATGCCGTATGAAGTATTATTTTTCGATGATATGGGAATAACTAACAATATTATTAATATAATTACGGGACCTACTTATTCGTTTATTTACATTTTGTGTCAATAGAGCAGTGTAAGTTTATTTACATCCTAGAGGTGCTATCTCCCTTGCCAATTGTCACTTCAATCTTAAAGCATCAGTAAACAATGGAAACTTTTCCAGTTTCTGGCATTTTGCTGTAACGTGAAGTCCCTATATAATAATTATGTTTATCTTGTAATAAAGTTTATATTAGTGCTTTTGTTACGTTTAGGCCGTTCGCCGGCTTAAACTGCTTGGCTGCAAGAGGTTGTGTGTATGAAGAATGGAATAAATTACGCTCATTGCTCCTTACCAATATTTAATAGAATCGCACAAGTGAGGGGGGGGGAGAGATCACGCACGAGCCAGCAAGATATCTAAACACTGACAATGATAAAACCTAAAGTGTCACCACTGTACCTGATTTCCTTCACGGTTCCTTGGCTGAGTCACGACGTGGCGCTCTACCTTTCCATCGAAGGTGTCCTCAGTGGGTTCGCCCAAACCTTTTAAATGGACCGACTTCACACTGTCACTCGCAACACACCTCGCGCTTCGCTCCCTCGATCAAGACTCTCTCGGCGACCTTTCGTCACCCGGGGACTGCTGGCGTTTTTGATTACACAGCATTTTATTTCCGGCTCGTGACACTTTCCTGTCACATAAACAATGTACTTTTATTCATTTCAGATTACATATCCGCTTTATTCTCAAACATTATCCATTCGAAATAACATAACTACCACTCCTTTGCCGATTTCAACAAGGGTACGTAAATTTTCTAAATTACTATTATTAAAATATAACACCATTTCCACATGCTTGCAGAGACGATGTAATTTAGACGGGTAATCTTGGCGGGAATTTAAATTCATTTTTTTTAATCATCGTATTGTTATACATGAAAGATCTTGTAGATCGTGTTTGTGTATTGTGGTAGACAAAGTCATGAGAGTAATCGGTGATGTAGCTCCAGTGAATTATGGATTTTAAAAATAAGTAATTGTATTAAGGAAAATAATTATGTCAGTTTAAGGATAACTTAGCTTAGCTCAAACCCAAATCCACGCTAAATTAGTTAAACAAATACTTATTTACAAATGTCACATGTTCTGCATACTATTTTGTAATTCCTGTACTGCACTCAGTAATTAAACTTTCCAAAATAGACCGCTACTATTAGTAAATAATAATTAAAAGATCCCAACAATTACTTTATTAGTAGGTAGAAAATCAAGAACAAAACTATTATTTTACTTACTTATTTTCTTTCACATGAGTAAAGTCGTTTATTTATTTACTATTTTGTAACGAGTCATGTAGAGTTGTTTCAAAACATGTGGCAGTATCCCCGTTGGTCAACAAAAAGAAATAGAATCACGCTATGTACAAAACCAATGAGCTTATACGTCTCTCTTGTCACTTACGTTTTATAGAAGCTATCATATCTTTACATATTTGCACAACAATTAACACAGGTGAAATTTCGATACAAAGCAATACGTGCTCTTCAGTCGGTAAATGATATTGGCTGATTTGAGCAATCGAGTGTAGGTGGGTTTTGTGTGACGTCTGGATGCCCACAGCCGCCATGCTTGCTTGAGATTTTATTTGTCGTAGCGTTCATTTCAACTGCACGTTTGTTTTAAATCTCAAGAATATCTATGCTAGTATTTCCTTCCCGCCCTCTTGAATTACCTATGCTGACAAGAACTGATCTCAATCTTGGCTGCTCGAAGTCTTAATGCAACAGTTTGTGACGTAGGTGAAACACACCTATATGTGATATAGTGTAAAAATCTTGTCAAAGCCGTGAACTTAAAATATTTTTTAGGGGTTTAAGGTTGGCACAAACAATATTTTATACATGTAAATATATACAATATCTACCCCTCTACATGAATTTTGGGAGCAGAAAGTGCCTTGCAACCCCCTTCTCCCTCGCCCCCCGAAGTCGCGTTTATGCATCTAGTGGTGAAGCCAACGTTTCAAAATTTTTGACCTACACTTCATCTTAATGTTACTGGTTCTTTTATTATTCTTCACTAAAATGAGCTTATAATTTTCAAATTAGTTAAGTCATTTCAGTATCATATCAGTATAATTTTTAGGTTCTATCTCAAGTTGAAAATAAGACGGATCTTGTAAACATTTCATCAACCAGTTTTCCTCTCACAAGTAAGGTATGTATTTCTTTGGAACTACAAAAACTAGAAGTAACTATGAACTTTGTCTGTCTATATGATTATTAGACAGAATAAGCAATCAATAACAAAAACTTTACAACATTTTAAATGAAAGATATAGAAATTCCTGGTATTAAATAGATGCCATATGAAGTATTATAATGTATTGATATTTTATGACAATAAAGCAACATAAGTTTTTTTAATAGCCTAGAGGGTCTTCTCGTTTGTCATTTGTCACTTTGGTCTCAAAGTTCTCATAAACAATCGAAATTTTCCAGTATCTCGCAATTTGCTGTAACGTGAATCGAGAAATTAGCCCCTATATCATCATTATGTATATCGTGTAATAAAGAATACATAGTGCTCTCCTGTTAAACAAACAATGTACTTTTATTGATTTCAGTTTATTTATCTGCATAATTCTCGAACATTCTCCACTCGAAAGAACATAACTACCACTCCTCTGCCGATTTCAACAAGGGTATGTAAATTTATAAATTATTATATTATTATAATTATTTAAAATGTCATACCTTCCCAGAGTAACCATACCAATATGCTTGAAGAGATGACATTCTGACGGAAATCTTGGTGGGAGTTTAAATGCATTTATATTTTTTTTATAATCGTATTGTTATACATGCAAGTTCCTGAAGTTACCATTGTTCGTGTGTTGTGGTAGACAAAGTCATGAAAGTAATCTGTGTTGTAGCTGCAGTAAATAAAGGAAACAGACTACTAGTTTATGAAGTAGTTAATAAACTACTACTTTACTTTCTTATTTTCTTTCACCTATGTCGATAATTTATTTACTATTTTGTAACGAGTCTACAGTAGTTTCAAAATATAAGGCAGTATCCCCGTTGGCCAACAGAAAATACATAGAATCAAACTATGTACATAACCTGTGGCGGCGATTAAGGGGGCGAGGGGGGCAGTTGCCCCTCACTTTTCGCAACTTTTGGTCCTGCACTATACTAAACCTTATTTACAAAGGGAAATATACTGTATTTGCCTCTTCCAGTTTTGCCACCTTGCCCCTTCCCCCGATTTTGGAACCCAATCGCCGCCAATGTATATGACCAATGAGCTTATACATCTCTCTTGTAACTGAAGTTGTAGAGAAGCTCCCATTGTTTTTCTTTACATGTATGCACAAACTATTAGCACACGTCATATTTCGAAGCAACGGAATATGTGGTCTTCAGTCGTTAGACGACATTGGCTGATTTGAGCAATCGAGTTTGTGTGATATGCTGTAGCAATCTGGTGGTGAAGCCAACAATTCAAGATGTTTGCCCTACTCCTCATCTTAATGATTTTTTGTTCTTTTATTATTCTTCACTAAAATGAGCTTATTAATTTCTAATCATTTTGAACCTGTACAACATTAGAGAACAATCCATACGGAATTTTTCACTACCACATGCATGAACGTGATCTATTTTATACATGAACTTCGTATGTCTTAAACATAAATTATTTTGATACATGTTTCTTACATAATTCATTTCAGTATCATTAATTTTTAGGTTCTATATCAAGTTACAAATCGGACGAATCCTACTGTAAACATTTCTTCAGCCATTCCTCCTCTCACAAGTAAGGTATGTATTATTTTGGAACTAGAATAGCTAGATATAAAAATAAATTAGACAGAATAAGCAATCAATAACAAAAACTTTACGAAATTTTAGCAGAGAGATATAAAAATTGCTAACAGTTAATAGATGCCATGTGAAGTATTATTTTCTGGTGATATAGGAATAATTAACAATACGTTTAATATAATTATTTGGAATTACTTATTAGTTTATTGACATTTTCTTTCAATGACGAAAGCCTAGAGAGTCCGTCTCATTGTCAATTGTCACTTCGGTCTCAAAGCTCCCATAAACAATGGAAACGTTCCCAGTTTTTCGCATTTTGCTGTATCGTGAAGCGAGAAACTAGCCCCTACATAATCATTATGCATATTGAGTAAGGAAGTTTACATTATGGCCATTACATGTGAAATCAACCAATGAAGAGGAACTTAACAACCTCACATATTTTGATTAATTTGAAATGTACATATTAAAAGAGCCGCTTGAAGTAGGAGAATGTGCAAGGTTGCAGCATGTAGCATTTTTGGCTACCAATTACCGCCGTACCAATGTACGTACATCCTGAACGGTGCATGCTGCGTTGAAAAGTCAAGTATTGAGACTCAACTACTACCAACAACTTTCCCCTTCTTTTCATTTTTCGCTATGTGCACTAATAACGGAGTTGCCTATTTAGCGGGAGTTTTGAGTCACTCTGTATTTCTAATAAACGGGAATTTAAACATCATATTCATGAACATTAATTCAAACTAATATTGTATTTAATTTATGTTAGACTTTTACTTTTGATTAATAGGAATTTGTCTATGAGTATCTGTTTTCATGCATTACCTAACTTACCATACCCTACCCTAACCTAAACTAAATGTAACATAACTCTAGGCTGGATTGGCGACACATTTTTTAATTTTCTACACTTATTGAGTAATATATGACATAATATGACATATTTTTTTTAAAAAAAATATTAAAATAAACTTTTTTAAGAAAATGGCTACCAAAGTTTTCTTTACACGATCTTCAATTGTTGTTTTTCCCCTGACATAGGCAGGTTAGATATTTCATGTGAAAGAGCCCTTCAAGACCTTTGGAACGCCGTGTTAATAACTTCTTCCATGATTGCAGAAATACTGAAATTTAAAATTAACAATATGTTGGAAAAAATTGTCAAAATCGCACAGTATGCAACACTGCAATTTCGGAAATTCATAAGATATGTATCTGCAACCTTGCATATTTACCTACATCGGGTGGCCCTTAAAGTATGTCAAATTTCAAATAAATAAAAAAAAAATAAGGTTGGGGACCTTGATTTCACAAGGAATGACCCATTAATGCTCTTCTGTTAGCAATGTACTTTTATTCATTTCAGGTTATTTATCTGCTTAATTCTCATACATTCTCCATTCGAAAGAACGTAACTACCACCCCTTTACCGATTTCAACAAAGGTACGTACATTTTATAAATTATTATTCAAATTGCATAACTGCCTAGCGTAACCATATCGACATGCTTGCAGAGGCGATATCATCTTCGCGGGAATTTAAATTCATATTATTTTTTAATCATGGTACTGATGTACATGAAAATTCCTGTAGATGCTATTGTTTGAGTGTTGTGAGAGACAAAGTCATGAAAGTAATCGGTGTTGTAGCTACAGTTAATTATGTACGTACATTTTATAAATTATTATATTTAAAATAGCATAACTGCCTAGCGTAATCACATCAACATGCTTGCAGAGACGATGTCTTATAGACTGGTAATCTTGGCGGAAATTTAAATTCATATTATTCTTTTTATAATCGTATTGATGTAGTGCATGAAAATTCCTGTAGATGCTATTGTTTGTGTGTTGTGAGAGACAAAGTCATGAAAGTAATCGGTGTTGTAGCTACAGTTAATTTTGTAAAAGAATATATTAAAATATTTATGTATGTTTATGCTTAAATTAGTTCCATTCCAAAATATAAATCTACACTAACTCAGTTTTAAAAAAATACTTACTTACATGTTCTGCATTTTATTTTGTAACTCCTGTACTGGAATTTTAAAGTTTGTAAATAAAATGACCATACTAAACCCCTACTACTTCATTAGTAAATAGTAAAAAATAAATCCAAGAAACTACTTTATTAGCAAATAGTAATAAATAAATCCAAGAAACTACTTTATTTGCAAATAGTAAATAAATGAATCTGGCTACTACTTTATTCGTAGTTAGTAAATAACAAACAAAACTACTACTTGCTTATTTTCTTCCACTCAAGTAAAGTCGTTTATTTATTTACTCTTTTGTAACGAGTTCTGTACAGTTGTTTCAAAACAAAAGGCAGTATCCCCATTGGTCAACAAAGAAAAATAATATATAGAATCAAACTATATACAAAACCTTATTATTTTCCTGTAGTTTACGGTTATTACAAGCATAAGAAAACAGTTTTTCTTTGTGACGTTTCAGGAGAACACACGCTCCTTTCATCAGACATTTATTTTCATTTTGACTAAAGATACAGTTATAACAATGGTTAGTAATTTTTTAAACAAAAAAAATCAGTTATATAATGGATGTTGTCAATGTTACATTGTTGTAATATAGCAACTTAACTGTGAAAAAACAGTCTGTTTTATTTTTATTTCAGATTTTTTTTTTAAAAAATTATGAATCCAAAATATCATCAGGTAATTCAAATTCATCATTGTTTTCACAAAGTCTCTTGACGTTTTCTGTTACATTAAAATTTAAAGATGGTGGCTTACTCCATTTGTGAAAAAGAAAACTCCATACTGGATCTATGTTACCATTTTCATTATTTAATTTATTCCAGTGTTCTTCTGCAATGAACGAAGCTTCCCAGACATTCAACTCTGTGTTTCCCGTTAATCTTTTTAAAACCCTTCTCTTTTTAATCAAATGCTTCTCTTGGATGATATGAGTTGACAAACCTGTTCTTGGGTTTAGATTTATAATGTCCAAATCGTGTTCGTGCCATCTTATTGCCATTTTCCTTGCTGTTTGTCCTACATAATCTTTTGAACATGAACAACTTATATTATATATTCCTGTGGTTTCCACATCTGGTAGGGAGTTTCTCATTTTGAATTCATTAAATGTACAATCCAAACTTCTTGGTGATTTAAAAACAATTTTGAAATTAAAACTTCTAAAAATTTTTGCAATTTTATGTGAGAATCCCTTGTGGAATGGGATGCACACAAATTTCTTCTCAACAGATTTTTCATCTTTGTCTGTATTTCTCTTTTCTTGCAAGAAAACTAAAGGAAAATAGAAATACAGATTGCAAGAAAACTAAAGGAAAAGAGAAATACAATCCTGTTGGTAGACGACATTGGATGATTTAAGCAATAGAATATGTGTGATATACTGTAGCAATCATTCAATATGTTTGACCTATACTTCATCTTAATTCTATTTTTGTCTTTTTTTATTTTTCTTCACTAAATTGATATTATCTTCTAATTATTTTGTGCCCGTACAACATTAAAAGACAATTCGTAAAGGATTTTTCACCATCGCATACTTGCACGCGATCTATTTTATGCATGAACTTCGAATTTCCTAAACATAAATTATTTTGGTACTTTTTCCATAGATAAATGATTTTAATATCACTAATTTCTAGGTTCTACATCAAGTTAAAAATCAGACTGATCCTACTGTAAACATTTCATCATTCAGTTCTCCTCTCACAAGTAAGGTATGTATTTTTTGGGACTACAATTGCTTGATATAAAAATAAATTTTATCTGTCTATGTGATTATTTTACAGAATAAGCATTCAATAACAAAAGCTTTACCAATTTTTAGCTGAAAGAAATAGGAATTGTCGGCGCTCAATAGATGCCATGTGAAGTATTATTTTTCGCTGATATGGGAATAAGTAACAATATAATTTATATAATTATTTGGAATTACTTCTTGGTATATTGAAATTTTATTTCAACAAGGTAGTGTAAGTTTTCTTACAGCGTAGAGCGTGCGTCTCGTTTGTCGATTATCACTTTGGTATCAAAGCTCCCATAAGCAATGGAAACTTTCCCAGTTTATCGCACTTTACTCTAACGTGAAGCGAGAAACTAGTCCCTTTATAATCATTATGGATATCGTGTAAGAAAATTTACGTTAGGGCCATTCCATGTGAAATCAATAAATGAAGAAGCACTTTTCAACCCCACATATTTTGATTTATTCTAAATTTGGCATACTGGAAGAGTCACCTGAGGTAGGAAAATATGCAAGGTTGCAGATACATATAATTTGTATTTCCGAAATTACAGTGTTGCAAACTGTGCGATTTTGACCATTAATCCAAAATCAAGTTAATTTTCAATAGCAATATTTCGGCAATCAGGGCACTTATAGAAGTGATTCGGAAGGCATTGTAAAGGTTTTGAAGGTCTCGTTCACACGAGAGCATGCATAATTTGGGTAAAGAACAATTGAAGGTGGCGTAAAGAAAACTTTGGTGACAATTTTCTCAAAAACGCGTATTTTAATTTTTCAAAAAAGTATATGTGCCTACACTATTACTCAATAAGTGTACACAATTCAAAAACGTGTCGCTAATGAGATCCTAATTTATGTTAGATTTAGGTTAGATTAGGGTGGAATATGGTAAGTTAGACAATTCATGAAAAGAAACTTTGATGTACACATTCCTAATAGCCAAAAGTAAAGATGTAACAGAAATTAAATGCAATATTGTATGAATTAATGTACAAGAATATGGTGTTTAAATTCCCGTTTATTGGAAATACATGGTGACTCAAAAGTCCAGTTCCATAGGCAACTCCATTATTAGTATACATAGCGAAAAATGAAAAGACGGGAAAGTTGTTGGAAGTAGATGAGTTTCAATCTAAAGTGCTTGAATTTTCAATCTATCGTGCACCGTTCAGGCCGTACGCAGGTAGGAGCCTCATTGGTAGGCAACAATGACATATGCTTGGCCCGGAATATTGTATTGAATAGCAATACCACGCAGTAAAGGTTAAAATAAGTATTTATGACGATAATAAATCTCAAGAAAAAACAGTATAGAGCGTGAACATGTGACGAGCATTGCCCCTCCCCTCTCCAGACCACTAGAAAATACTAAACCAGTAGCGTTCGAGGATTGCTTCTAAAACTGTTTATCCAAATTCACATTACCAGTGTTTTATTGTAGCTCAATTACTACTACTATTACTACTAATGCTGTTACTAATAATACCAACAGCACAACAACTACTACTATTAGGTAGTAGAGATCTACATAAATATATTTATGAAAGCAGTGTTACGAAATTACTTTCTACTCAACGGTTATTTGTATATGATAGATGAGAATATACATGAGAAAACACAAATATATTAAAATAATTTGAAATAATCAAAGTATGGAACGCATTCAAAGAATTCATGAATTCTTAATTTACCCAGTATCGTATAGTATTGCGATGACATACAGCATTCCGGGCCAAGCAATTGGCATTTTTTGGCTACCAATTAATGTCGTACTAGTGTACGTACATCCTGAACGGTGCATGAAATGTTGAAAATTCAAGCAGTTTAGAATTTAGATTGAAGCTCATCTACTTCCAACAACTTTCACCACTTTTAAATTTTTCCCTATGTGCACTAATAACGAAGGTGCCTATGAAACCGGACTATTGATCACCCTGTTACTGTTTTTCTAATAACATTGTTTATTCAAACAATATTGTATTTCAATTCTGTTAGACTTTTACTTTTGACTATCAGGAATTGGTCTATCAAACCCAATTTAACCTAACCTAAAACTAACATAACTTCGGATAATTATGGCGACACATTTTTTCAATCTTGTACACTTATTGAGTAATAGTGTGTGTATGACATTATTTTTTAAAAAACAATTAAAAAACCAGTTCTTGAGAAAATGGCTACCAAAGTTGTTTTTTTACACCACCCACCTTCAATTGCTTTTTTACTCAGACCATATCTTATGTGAACGAGCCCTTCAAATCCTTTACAGAAATATTGCAAATTAAAATTATCAAGATGTTTGAAAAAATGGCCTCAAAATCGCACAGTTTGCGACACTGCAATTTCGGAAATACAAAATATATGGATCTGCAACCTTGCAAATTTTCCCAACTCAGGTGGCACTTCCAGTATGACAAATTTCAAATGAATTATAAAATTGTAAGGTTGAGGACCTTGATTTAATATGGAATGACCCAGTAGTGCTCTTCTGTTACATAAGCAATGTACTTTTATTCATTTCAGGTTATTTATCTGCTTAATTCTCATAGATTCTCCATTCGAAAGAACGTAACTACCACCCCTTTGCCGATTTCAAAAAAGGTACGTAAATTTTATAAATTATTATATTTAAAATAGTATAACTGCCTAGCGTAACCATATCGACATGCTTGCAGAGGCGAAGTCATTTATACTGCAGAAGGTTTAACCTGGCACAGTTCGCGGCAAACCGTAGATTTCCTTCTGCTAGCCGACTTTCCCGGACGTCTCGTGAGTGTTTTCAACCATTGGCAGAAGTCTTGGAGACAGAACGTACTTTGTCATCCGCCTACCAGGGGTCGCCGCTTCCTTCATGTGTCCTTTGTTGTCACGTTGTCAAGGACGTGAATGTTCTGGTGATGGAGACATCTGTGCTTGCACCCCCAAATGACCGCTCGCAGCCCGGCCTGTCGCCACGGTTGCTCGCTTGCGCCGAAATCAGTGGCAACAACGTGCTGCAGACGACGCAGAAGGTTTTGGCGGGAACCGTGCCAGGTTAAACCTTTTGCTCTATAGACGGGTAATCTTGGCGGGGAATTAAATTCATATTATTTTTTAATTCATCGTATTGTTAAACATGAAATTTCCTGTAGATACTATTGTTTGTGGCTTGCGGTAGACAAAGTCATGAAAGTATTCGGTGTTATAGCTACAGTTAATTATGTAAAAAAAATTACATCTACAACTATCACACACAAAATTGTCTTGTCCAGTTTTCAACGACACTTGACTCCGTTTTCATTTCACCTGTAAATGTGGGTTTAAAGCTTCCCATATATTGTACCATTCAAACAGTGCCTTGATTTATTCTTGAGATGAGAGTTGTCCGGGGTACACTGTACCTCACTGCTGCTCTTCTCAACAACAGACTAGCATCCTTCATACACTGCAACGACCCATGTCATCCTCCGTCCACCCCTTTCCTCTCTTTGCCTTTCTGACATATCTGAATGAATGCACAGGGATATGTCTTAACATCACGACAACTATGAATACTATGATATTGTTTTTTTATTACAAGAAAAGGGGATGCCGGGGACTCCTTCCCACAACGAAATTAACCCTGGGAAAAGAAATGAGTGGGCATCCCCCAGAACAAAAAGTTTACCTCGCATACTGCTCAATACATATGGAGGCACTGACGCCGAGAATAACCTAATGGTAGCAAATCAATGTAAAATAACCTACTAGTGAATCAAACAACCTGGGACAAGTGCGACCCTCTAAGCTTCTAGGTGGATGCTCTTACGCCACCCCCACACATTTTATTTACTCGACCCCTGTGTGCGAGACTAATAATGCTGCATTCACCGTATGTCAGCATGAGGTTCGTGAAGAGACACATTATGCAATAAATATATTACAAGTGTTAAAATGTATTGGTATTTTTAATGCAGGCTTCTTCATGTACCATAATCCTTATATTCATAAGACCGAAAATAAATACATACCTATATAATTATATACGTAGAATATAATCCTCAATTTTCAAGCGAGTATCCAACTGCTTCACAAACAGTCTCTCCAGCCTCCATCACACTAACTAGCTTCTCGCAGGGTCATTTCCTGTCATGGTCAACAATTTATCTTGGGCAGACGCACTTGCCCAACCTGTCTCACTTGCCCCACCCTCTCCTATACTCCAGCCATCTAGCCAACAATTTATATTTATCTCAATGTTATTTGGTTTTTTTAAAATTTTTAACTAAAATGAGCTTACTAATTTCTAATCATTTTTGAACCTGTACAACATTAAAGAATAATTCGTGGGGAATTTTTCACTACCGCATGCATGAACGTGATCATGTATTTTATGCATGAACTTCGCATGTCCTGAACATAAATTATTTTGATATTTTTTCTATATAATTAATTTCAGTATCATTAATTCTTAGGTTCTATATCAAGTTATAAATCAGACGGATCCTACTGCAAACATTTCGTCAGCTATTTCTCCTCTCACAAGTAAGGTATGTATTTTTATGGAACTACAATAGCTAGATATAACTATAAACTTTGTCTGTCTATGTGATTATCAAAAACTACAAAATTTTAGTTGAAAGATATAGAAATTGCTGGCAGTCAATAGATGACATGTGAAGTATTATATTTCGGCGATATTGGATACTAATTAATAGTTAATGACATTTTGTTGCAATACCACAGTCCAAGTATTTTTTTAGAGCCTTGAGGGTCCGTCTCGTTTGTCAATTGTCACTTTGGCTTCAAAGCTCCCATAAACATTGGGAACTTTTCCAGTTTCTCACATTTTGCTGTAACGTGAATCGACATAGTAGCCTCTATATAAATATTGCGCATCGTGTAAGAAAGTATACATAGTGCTCTCCTGTTAAATAAACAATGTAATTTTATTAATTTCAGCTTGTTTATCTGCTTAATTCTCAAACATTCTCCATTCGAAAGAACATAACAACCACTCGTTTCCCAATTTCAACAAAGGTAAGCGAATTTTATAAATTATTATATCTAAAATATCATAACTGCCTAGCGTAACCATATCGTAAAACAAGTAAAGTGCTCCCCTGTGCTTAGCACCACGCCATGAAGCGTAACCATATCGACATGCTTGAAATGTTATTTTGACGGAAATCTTGGCGGGAATATAATTTTATATTTTTTATTATAGTGATGTTATTCATGCAAGCCTCTCTAGACATTATTGTTTGTGTTTGATGGTAGAGGAAGTAAAGAAAATGATCTCTTTAAAGCCACAGTTATTTATAAGAACTAATTAAGTGAAAAATATAATTCTGGCAGTTTACGGTTAGATTATATCAAGTTAAACCCAAATCCACCCTAACTTAGCAGAAGAAGAAAGTAAAACAAAAGCTAGTTACTAATGTTGCAGGTTCTGCTTTTGTTCTGGAACTTCTGTAGCGGACTTATCAGAAACTAATAAATAAAATAACCAAATTACTATGTTTAGTAAATAAAATAACTAAAGTATTACTTTACTTGCTTATTAACTTTTCACAAAAGTAAGTAAACTAATGGTTTAGTAATTTTGAGGCGACGTCGCCTTGTAATCGTGGGGTCCCGAGGTCGATAATCCGTGGATGTCCCCTAGCGGTTCGGATTCCATCTTAAACTATAGGTCTAGTCCCGATTAGCCTATACGTGAATAAAGTTGCCATAAAAAAAACAACTCTAACTATTTTTTTTTACTATTTTGTAATAAGTCCAGTACAGTAGTTTTAAAATAAATGGCAGGACGCTTGTTGGCCATCAAAAAAAAAGAATAATAATAATAATCAAACCATGTAAAATAACCACAGATAGAAGCTCCATAGTATTTTTTACATGTGAACAAACTATTTAAACAAATGAATACAAGTCAAATTTTGAAAGAAAAAGAAACTGAACATGTGCCCTCGAATCGATAAACGACATTGATTGCTTTGCGAAATCTACCTACCCGCGTTCGATACCCGGTGGAGGCACATGGCACAGTGGTTCGGAACCCACTTTAAACTGTAAGTCCAGTCCCGATTAGCCTTACTCTGCATAAAGTGGACTTAAAACACCAAACACTCTCTTCTCCCTTCCTATCTGACTAGCCTCACCCCACTCTATGTCATGTCCTGTTTCTCTCGTGTTCTCAAATATCGCATTTCTCTCTCTCTCTCTCTCTCTCTCTCTCTCTCTTAAGCCGTACATCATCTCTATGTTCTTTCAACCTGTCTTTAAGACCTTGCTAGAAGGTTGAAATGTAACGTTTAGTTTATGTTTTTAAAATTATATAAATTCTGCCTTGGTCAGCATATTGGATTTCTGAATATTGGGATTCAATAATGAGGAATGGCCTTTTGTAGCAAATGATATTAGATTTATTAACTATTATTTATTTTATTAGTAGTTTTGGTTTTGATAGGGGTTCCTTATATTTCTTTTGTTATTGTTTTTGTTTCTTGGGAGTAGAAAAGGATTAAGTTATTTCCCTTTTATCATTCTCACCTAATGGGATACTAGCTACCTGGGCTTGCCCAGTTATTATATAGAAAAGATTAAGTAAAACGTTACTAAATCAAGTTCTATTTTATTTCTGTTACGGTAAGTTCCATAGATAGGTTAGTTCTTATTAGTTATTAATATAAATGATTGAAATATTATTTGCAAAGCTCCTTACAGTACCACATTCAGTATATACATACTATGAGTAGGTAGCAGTAGAATAATTTAACTTTAATACTTCATTAGTTCTACAATAACTTTTTCTTTATCCCAAGAATATCATTCGAGGCACTTTACACATTTATGTTATTTATTTACAGGTTTCCTGATCGGATACTGGCCGGCACAAAGTACATAATTTATTTTAACTTATACGCTTATTTATTGTTTTATTTATAAAATGAGACGAATATTTTTATTTAAAAGTAATTTATTATTGTTTGTGAGAAATGTGATTAATTGTTGTATCCTCTTTTAAAAAATACTCAAATAAACCTGTTTTATATAACAAACCGTCTCCTTAATTTTATTTCAATAACATTACCCAAGGACTCGTAGTCAGTTGGTCAGTCGACCTCCTTTGCAGAGTTGTTACGACGACGCCAGGGGTGCCGGGTTCGAATCCTGGCTAAGAGATGGATATTTGTCATTCGTTTGTTCTGTTGAAAACTTAAAGAGTAAAACCCAATAGCTGAAAACAAGGAAATTACGTTTTTTTATATAAAAAATCTACAGTCATCTAACTTCTACGCCGGAGATACGGGTTACATTCCTGAGGTGGAAATTTTCAGATGTGAATTTTTCGAGCAATGTCTCTGCACGGTGGCGCTGATTATGGGGGCATGGAGGGCAGTTGCTCCCCCACCCACGTTTTGCCACTTTGCTCCCCCCCATCCGTTTTAGCACCCAATCCCCGCTACTGTCCCTGCATGTAGACTTGAGTCTTGCATTATCGTATTATGCGAAATAACAAGATACAGTAATAACCAGGGGGTGCCCGTTGCTATGTGCAGTACGTATGCATTACGTCATCTGGGAGAATCGGGTTTTGGGATGCTCGTTGCTATGTGCAGTACGTATGCGCAATCGTCCGTGGATGCATTACGTCATCTGGGAAGAATTGGGTTTGGTGCGGGGCATCTTCAGCTGCTAACACGGAAACAAGCAGGTTGTTGATTTTGTAGTGTTGGATTTATTTTATTGTATTTTTGTACTTGTCGACAAATCGACTGCAATCATGTCTAATTGTGTTGTAGCAAGCTAGGAAAACTATACCCAGAAAACTAAACAACTGACATTAAATGTCATAGATTTCCAGCCGATAATTGCGTAAGTAAACAGTGGATTCATGCCTGTAGACGAAATGTAAAAAAATGCAAGCGTGCAGTGCCAATTATTGTGAAGAAAACTATGTGCGAGATCTAAAAGCAGAACTTCTGTATTTTCCACTAAAGAACGTGCTGAAGCCAACTGCAGTGACATCGCTAAAATTACACCCAAATATTTCAGTACCAAATAATCGAGGAAATGGTTTAGTTCTCCTAAACACTTATCTTCACAATATGGTTCGCTTGTAGGACGTGCTGATGAGGTTTGTAGAGAAGTACGCTACGAAAGACATGCAATAAGGAAACGTGCCCTAAACAGGCTAAAGACTATGCTGCCAAAAGAGAGAAAAATGAATGAAAATGAATACAAGTAAAATTTTGAAAGAAAAAGAAAGTGGACATTTGTCCTCGAGTCGATAAACGACATTGATTGCTTTGCGAAATCTACCTACCCGCGTTCGATACCCTGTGGAGGCACATTGCACAGTGGTTCGGATCCCACTTTAAACTGTAGGTCCAGTCCCGATTAGCCTTACTGTGCATAAAGTGGACTTAAAACACCAAATCAATCAATCAATCACTCATTCTAACACCTTCTTCCATTCCTTGTTTATCTTCATTCCCCTATTCTAGTTCATTGTGTCTTCTTCCTCTTTCTTCTCTATTTCCTTGCCCTCCTTCTATTTTCTCACTAGTATTCTCTTCTTTAATTCCAGAACCTAACTTGACTGAAGTTTAGATGCTATTAAAAGGCAATAACAAAGCACCTGGCATTGATTTAATACCAGCTCAGTTAATTAAATATGGTGGAAATTCGTTAATGTGTCAAATTCATAAATTAATTTGTTCAATATGGAATAAAGAAGAAATCCCTCAACAGTGGAAAGAATCCATAATTGTTCCTGTGTTTAAAAAAGTGATAAAATGAACCGCAATAATTAACGTAGAATTTCTCTACTCTCAACAACATATAAAATATTATCTAACATTATTTTAACAAGACTAACCCCATATGCTAATGCAATTATAGATAATTATCAAAGTGGATTTAAACGTAACATATCAACTACAGATCAGATTTTTCACATCAGACAGACACTTGAGAAAAAGTGGGAATATAATCAAAATGTCCATCAGCTATTCATTGATTTCAAAAAAGCATATGATTCGGTCAAAAGAGATAAATTATATAATATATTAGTCGAGTTTGGAATACCTAAGAAGATTGTTAGTATGACAAAAGTATGCACCAGTGAAACAGAAAGTAAAATTCGTGTGGGTATTAATGTGTCTGACAAATTTACAATTCATGATGGGTTAAAACAAGGAGATGCATTATCTCCATTGCTCTTTAATTTTGCCTTAGAATATGCTGTTAGAAAGGTAAAAGAAACTAACGAAGGACTAAAATTAAATGGTGTGACTCAGTTGTTAGCATATGCAGATGATGTAGACTTGTTATTGGATGATATAAATACAATTAAGAATAATGCTAAAATATTTTTCAAAACTCCTAAAGAGATAGATTTCGAAGTTAACGAAGAGAAAACTAAATATATGCTTACAGGCCGAAACCAAGCGTTAGGTAATAATCAAAATCTAATTATTGATAACAACTCGTTTGAACAAGTTTCCAAATTCAAATACTTAGGAGTAATATTAACAAGTGAAAATTATATTAAAGAGGAAATAAAAAGTAGGCTTAATTCCGGAAGTGCATGTTACTTTTCTCTTCATAAACGTTTGTCTTCTCATTTAATATCTAAGAAACTAAAAGTTAAAATATACAAAACAGTAATTTTGTGTGTAGTATTATATGGGTGTGAAACTTGGTCCCTTACATTGAAAGAGGAACATAAATTGAGAGTATTTGAAAATAAGATCCTTAGGAAAATCTTTGGACCTAAAAGGAATGAGGAGACAGGTGAGTGGAGAAGGTTACATAATTTAGAACTATATAATTTGTATTCATCTCCAGATATTATTAGAATAATTAAATCAAGAAGACTTACACGTAGGTGGGCAAGCCATGTGGCACGAATGGGAGAGGAAAGAGGAGTTTATAGTATTCTTGTTGGGAAACTTGATGGTAAGAGACCTATAGGAAGGCCAAGACGAAGATGGAGGGACAACTTTGAATTAGACCTAAAGGAAATCGGTAGGGCTGGAAAAGAGTATATAGATCTTGCTCAGGATAGGGACAGATGGAAGGCCTGTGTTGCTGCAGCCATGAACCTTCGGGTTTAAGAAGGCTAGAGAATTAGTTAGTTAGTTAGTACACTCTTCTCCCTTCTTATCTGATTAGCCTCATCCCACTCTATGTCATGTCGTGTTTCTCTCGTGTGCTTAAATATCGCATTTCTCTCTCTCTTAAGTCGTGTATCATCTCTATGTTCTTTCAACCTGTTTTTTAAGATCTTGCTAGAATGTTGAAACGTAACGTTTAGTTTATGTTTTTAAAATTATATAAATTCTGCCTTGGTGAGCATATTGGATTTTTGAATATTGGGATTCAATAATGAGGAATGGCCTCTTGTAGCAAATTATATTAGTTTAATTGACTATTATTTATTTTATTAGTAGTTTGGGTTTTGATGGGTGTTTCTTATATTTCTTTTGTTATGGTTTTTGTTTCTTGGGAGTAGAAAAGGATTAAGTTATTTCCCTTTTTTTTCATTCTCACCTAACGGGATACTAGCTACCTGGGCTTGCCCAGTGTTTATATAGAAAGGATTAAGTAAAACGTTACTAAATCAAGTCCTATTTTATTTCTGTTACGGTAAGTTCCATAGATAGGTTATTTATTATTAGTTATTAATATAAATGATTGAGATATTGTTTGAAAAGCTCCTTACAGTACCACATTCAGTATATACATACTATGAGTACGTAGCAGTAGAATAATTTAACTTTGATACTTCATTAGTTCTACAATAACTTTTTCTTTATCCCAAGAATATCATTCGAGGCACTTTACACATTTATGTTATTTATTTACAGGTTTCCTGATCGGATACTGGCCGGCACAAAGTACATAATTTATTTTAACTTATACGCTTATTTATTGTTTTATTTATAAAATGAGACGAATATTTTTATTTAAAAGTAATTTATTATTGTTTGTGAGAAATGTGATTAATTGTTGTATCCTCTTTTAAAAAATACTCAAATAAACCTGTTTTATATAACAAACTGCCTCCTTAATTTTATTCCAATACCATTATCCAAGGACTCGTAATCAGTTGGTCAGTCGACCTCCTTTTCAGAGTTGTTGCGACGATGCCAGGGCCCCGGGTTCGAATCCTAGCTAAGAAAATTAATGTTTTAAATAAAAAGTCTACAGGCATCTAACTTCTACACGGGAGACACGGGTTAGATTCCTGAGGTGGAATTTTTCAGATGTGAATTTTTCGAGCAATGTCTCTGCACGGTAGCGCTGATTATTGGGGCATGGAGAGCAGTTGTTCCCCCACCCACGTTTTGCCACTTTGCCCCCCTTCCCCATTTTAGCACCCATCGCCGCTACTGTCCCTGCATGTAGATTTGAGTCCTGCATTATTGTATTGTGTGAAATAACAAGACACAGTAATAACATACCTGCGAACATCATTTTCATGTGAAAATAACCGTCGAAACATACGTATATAATATATCTACTCAGCAGGCAGTTTCAGCCCAGAATCATCTACTTCATTTTCATATATCACCACTACAAGAGTGCTGCAGTGAGAGGATTTCGTTCGAGCGCCAAATAGTTTGAACGGACGACGCTAGATAGCATACGGAATCGAGAGCGTGTTCGCTCGAACGAATAATGCTCAAACAGGAAAACGATCTCTGTACACTCGATGCCCGGGAGTACACGTATGACAGCATGTAGTGGGTCCTCAAATGTGGATCGTGAAGTGAAAGACCCAGTCAAATTGAAAGTTAAGTTAACATAGTCATAGAAATATATTGCAGGAGAACTTACGAGATAGTTTATAAACACCCCCCCCCCCCCCAAACACACAATATAATTCAATCACTTTTTGGCGTAAATGTGCCTGGATTTGGTAAACTTATTCTTTGCATGATAATAATATGAGTTTCGTAATTCATTAACCTTTAATTCATATTTATTGTTTCCAAGTATGCATTCGCAAATGACTTTTGAAATCAAAAAGCGGTAACAGTTCCGAATGTTTAATGATTTTCTGCATTTTTTATAGGAGCATTACAAAGTGCTTTAGAACCCAGGAAACGATTGTAGGAGTACGTTCGAAGCTTGTAAGAATTAATTAGTATGGTTGAAAGCTTCGGTAAGTATTATTTCCTGGAGAAATTATGATTTGAAATATAGGTCGCGCGAGCAGGCGTTCTTAGTTTCTGGTGGACTTAAGACAAAAGGATTTTTTTATATAAATTTTCATAGAAGGCTCGAAGCGAATTTCGTGTTCCAGACGAGATATTACGTGATCAGGTTTTTAAAGCATTTATATGTTTTCTTAATGATAAGAACCCTAGACCAAACACGCCTAACCTAACAACGAAAGCACCCTATGCACGTGAAATTAGATGGCAGTAAATGAATGGCTGCTTACGAAGAACCCCACACGCAAGGAAAATATCGAAAAATCGTTCACCAGCAAACACACAGAACGTAATCACTAGTCTCTGAAGTATATGGTAACAGACTTAATTAGAAATCGAATCGTGTAAAAAATCCGTGTGCACCATGATAAATTCTTTATTAAACAATCGGAACTTGAGCCGAGAACGATTTTTCCCGTCCGTATGTGATTCTTTGCCATCAAACCTCCAACAAAAATTGCAAATAAACATTACAAACATTCGGAACTGTTAACCCTGCACACTTTTCCAGAAGCTGATAGTGTACAAAAACAAACCGAACATTTTTATTCATTGAAATTGAAAATATATCCTGCATTCTGTCGTACCGGTATACATTCTGAATACTGTCAGTTATATCCAAATGTAATTGCATTTGTACACGTAAGAAAAATGTATATCAATTATACATTAATGACTCTCCAATAAAATTTACCTGAACATGCTCCCTTCCCAACTGCTCGAATTTTTTTTTGATACATCAACAACTCACACATGTGTTTGCCCTTGTACACGTTACATTGCAGACGAAACAGCGTCGCTTTAATCGAAGGAGAAAGAAACAAAGCTACGAAAAAATAACACTACAAAAAAGGCTTTCTAACGATTCTCGTTCAGGAGAAAAAATGTTCCAAGCAATTCGCCATTGACTGTACAATGCCATTTACAATGTACAATGCATCAAAACAGTACACATTACTAAAATAAATATATATAATTATTACTTAATAACAGAACTATTTGGCGCTCGAGCGAAATCTTCTCCCTGCAGCACTCTAATGTAAATGGTCTGGGGCCCACACAGCCTCTAATAAATGGGTACCTGGATGGCAACCCTTCCAGAAGCATGGTGCTGATCAGGATATCTCCACAAATGTTCGATATTGTGAATGTAGCTCCACATAACCGATAAGTGCGCATGGTATGTTGTGAATTGCAGTGGATGGATTTACCAGTTGTACGTGCAGTGTCTGTAGCGTCAAAATTGAACGCTGTATATTCAATTATCTATGAAGAGTCTTTGTGGGGTTTAATTTTACTGACTTATAGGCCTATGTGGCATATAGAATAGAAATTTCTGTAGCAAAAGGAATAAAAATAATACGTTACAATATAGGATAAGGTTTCCCACACACACCTCAAAAACTTGAGCACGAAAGTTGAAAACAAAAAAATGTAGTCACGTGATTGTTAACTCTCCTACAAGTTTATCGCACATAAGTATTGCACAATGTAAGCTATAAAAAGTTGACTAGAGTAATGAATGTAACATCCCTATTTAAAAATACGCTAATAAAGGAATTTCATTAACACAAGTTTGTCTTTGTTTTATTCTACTATTAGTGCCATATCTTATTTTAATAATAGATATGGTATTGTGAATGGGTAATAATTGTCAAGTGTGCATATTTGTTTAAAAACACATCGAAATATGAGCATTTATGTAACTCAGTTTTACTGGTTTGAATGCGGCAAGAATGAAAATTTCTCCAGCAAGAAAAGTCTAATAATTATTTACATCATATATTACATTTCTGCTTTAATGTAACACACAAACACATACAACATACATATATGTAAGTGTACATATGTAAATATGTGTGCATATATGTAATTGTTCTTTTACAAACTATAGAAACATTTTTGATGCTAATACAGTCGGTCATGAAAATCATAATTTAAATATTGTTCCTCGTTTCAAAAACAAATAAAGATAGTAATGTGTTATGTGTGAAAAAGTAAAATTTATTGAAACTTGTTTCCAGATTTTATATTAAACCAAAATATGCATAAATGTAATAACTAAACCAATGGTAAATATTGTAACACTTGCAATGTTCTAAAGTCGTTTTCACGTTCAGAAGACACAACGGCGCTTATGGAGAAACCGCACAGTGTTGCCAATACAGCGCTAGCTCATGTCGCCGGGAAATGATGACCTTCCTTCACAATGAAGGTGTTACATATTTTGTATATATAATGATAATTATATGTAATTATTAATATTAATATTATACTGTGAACGTTACAGTTACCCTTTTTACTATGATCCATTGCGATCACTACACACACGAGTGTAATGCACGAATATGACACTTCAGAAATCACTTAAAAAAGTAAAAATCACTGAGAGCTCACATAACTGAAAACACTTTTTCGAGAGAGGGAAAAAGTCTAAACAGACCAAAGCAGATCTCTCACTCAATTAAGGGAAACCTGGCACATGGGTTAGATTCAAGTTGCAACCCAAACAAACAAATGAGTTATGGCCCACGTGAACTGATAAGACGTGAATGACTCAAGCAAGGCATGTCATATTTCTATCTTGAAGCCCCATATTTTGTCATCTGTTGGAAAGCCTTTCAAAGGTAAATATGGTGTCTATGAATTTATGTGTACGTTGGAAACTGAAAGGTGATTTTCATTTCAGTATTAATGTCGACAGTAATGTAAACAAAAAAACGTGTATTTGCGACAGCACTAATGTTGCTCACAACAGTAGCATCGGAAAAAATTGTCAATTATTAAATTTAAGTAATTTCAATTCTATTATCACAAACTGCATGAAGTTCATATTTTTACTGAATGGAAATAAAATAACAACTCGAAAACTTGGTGGTGATTAGCCGGAATGTTGCGGTGAGTCAGCTCAAGATGGCCAGATAACGTCTCCTTACTTCGCGCGCGGTTCGGGTTAAAAAGAAACTCCAAATGCATGGAAGTAATATTTCTGGGAACCATTGAGTGCTTATAAAAAATAATTTCATTATTTTCTCCACAACTTTGTTCTGGAAGTTTCTACTTGGAATTACAGAACAAAAAATGGCCAGCGACGACATTTTCTACTGCATGAATATAAAAAATCTCGACATACTTTATTTGAATATTTTTTAATGCAAATATGCTTTAAAGTATTGATAAATTCTGAGTACCACCGTCACCTATGACAATTAAAAAACTGTCAATTTTTTTAATAATGAATGCTTCAATTTTACGGCATGTTTCAACGTTAGGAATGAAAACAATGTAAAAATTGTGTTTTCACAGAAAATTTGCGTTTTTAATTTATCTAAAATTATGTAAGCAAGTTACCAGTTTTTTGTGTTCACCATCGTATTCTCTACAAAATTTCCTGCAAAACTGCAGGTACCGATTTTACTTAAGCTAAATTTGTAAATCCAGAAATTTCACAACAGCGCGCTCGTGTTCCCATAAGAAAAGCATTGCCCATAAGAGCCCATTGTCTTCTGAACGTGAAAACGACTATAGGCACTAAAAGCTAGATAAACAGGCAAGCAAAATAACAATAAACATTTAAGCCACTTAAATTATAAAAATCATGTTATAGGTATCAACTTAGAATATTGTGAATAATGACCTAAATTCAAAATCACATATCCGAAATGTTATACCACCGAAACTTTAAAACCGTAATTTCGTAAAATAGTGTGAAGATTGTTTATTTTTTGCATTATAAGAAATAACCTGTATTGTACATTTATACATTACATTTAAGAAATTAAACTGCTTTCTTCTGTTCCAAAAATTTCTGAAACAATTGCTTCAAGCTAATTTCCAGTTTTGATTTTTTCTTTCATTTCTCAGAAAAATATTTCTATGTTCAAGAAAGAAAATCTTTGTTAGAAGCTAGCTATTGGGTCACATACATATGCAACGTCGGAAACCCAAGTTCTATTACAATCTAGTAGACACTTCTCGTCTCTAGTTCAGTAGTTACGGCTGTACAGAATTATAATCGTAACACCTTTAATTAAAACATATATTGTATATTATTTAATGTATTAGGCCATTAGCTTCATTCTTTTCAGCTCTATGTGTGTTTTGAAAGTATTGGAAATATTAATTCATGCCAAATTAATTTGTGATCTGATTTGATTATTTCTCTTATTGTATTTCATGTATTTTCAGTGTTGTATGTACTGTTCGCAACACTAAAATAAGCATATTTCTATATTTCAATAGTAATTCCTAGAGTGACGTAAAGTTGCTTTCTCGCTCTTAAAAATTTTAGCTGTTCTCAAAATTATTCTCTATTACTCTGATATCAGAATGGTTAAATGAAGTGAAGTGGAGGAAAAAGAGGAGATAGAAAGGAAGGGAGAGACGACGAAAGAAGGAAAAGAGTGGAGAAAAGAAAGAGGAGAGAGAGAAAAGAAAAGGAGAATAGAAAGTAGAGACATTCAATAGAATGAGAGAAAGGGAAAGATGGGGTGAAGGAGAGATAAATTGAGAGAGATGAGAGAGAAGGAAGTTAGACGGAGAGAAAAGAGAAGAAAGAGGGGCAGAAATTAAAAGGAGCAAGGAAGAGATATCAAGAGAAAGTAGAAAAAGAGGTATATTGAGAAAGAAGAACAGAAAAAGATAAGGAGCCTTTTGTTAAATTTCGTATCTACGGCGATTCCGAAAATCTAACATCTCTATAGTCAACCATCACTGATCACTTACAAAGAACGTCTAATGATCACAAAAATACATTTACAATACAGTAGAAAGTAACGCAAGGAAAAGTAATACATGATAGATCATAACTGAAGTATATGATAGATAAATGTATTAATGGAGTACAAACAAATACTGTACTATTTTAACATAATCAAATGAATGAATTACAATGGACACAGAGACAGTACTTTTCTGACTTCGAAACAGCGTTTTATCTACGAAGGGATTATTTCTTAATCTACTTCTGTCTTTTCCTTTTAAATCTCATGAAACTTCTTTCTGTTAAAAGTTAAACTGTAATTTGTCAAAATTCTGCTGACTTCTTCATACATAAAGTTCGATTTTTTTTAATGAATATGGAATTGTGTACTTTAAAACGTTAAAACGATATCATGAGCTTATAAAAGAAACGGAACAAATCAAATAAAGAGCTATTAAACTGTATTTAATACCCAATGGTAGAATGTCCATAAACGTAAAAGAATGTACATGTCGAATTCCAATTGAGAAAGTTGTTAAGAACTGAGAACACGTTCGGTAGGCACTTGTGAGCATAAACATACTGTTGACGTGCTATTAGCAGTGTACACATACGTGATTTATGTGATTGTCCATGTTCAAGTCTGCGATAATGTTTCAAGTACATCGGTATTTGTATAGTCACCGACAATAAAAATGGGACACCTTGATCCTGAAATGATTGCTTCCCTGAGATATGTGTGTTACCTAACATTGCGGCGATAAGTGGATTTTAAGAGCAAATTGTCAATGGCAACTTCTACAACCGCCGTAGAGGTAGGCAACACACATAACATCTTGCAGGGAAGCGAGAATTTCAGGATTCAAGGTGTCCCATTTATATTACTGGTGACTGTACATACAGAACTCGAAGTGCATCAAACAAAAGTTCGTGCATTATTGGTGCATCCACGGGCATAGTTGAACGTGTATTTCTAATTTTATTTCCTTGGAATAATCATATCAGACCTTCTCAGCTATTGCTTACTGTCTTGTAGCTATGTTAGGTATATCTAGTGAAACATGTCCGACTAGTTTTAGTTCTGTTCAGTGGCGGTGATTAGGGGTGGGGCGTGTGGTGGTAGTTGCCCTCCAACTTCTTGCCACTTTTGCCGGCTCACTATGCTAAACTTTATCTACCAAGGGAAAATAAACTGTTTTTGCCTCCCCCCAGTTTTGGAACCCAATCGCCGTCACTGGTTCTGTATTATAGTTTTTACATTGTGCATTGCCCTAACTATTCTGAAAGGTAGAGGATATGGATATTTCTATGGTGACTTATAGATCCATGAAACACTAATCTAAATTAAATCTAGCACAATTGCGATGGCGGATAATTGTGATGAAGCCTAAATCACGGACAATTGCGATGATTTTGACGGCGAAGGTCATTTTACAAATTAATGGTAGGACAATTGCGACGATCAGGACCTAACCTAACCAAAGGCGCCACAGAACTAATAATACTGTAGAAAGTTGGAACAACAAAATACGAGGCTTGGAAGAACGCATCCAAAAATTCATGATGTTCTGGCCTGCCTCAAGAGCAAGCAGAAGATACCAACATCCAGTACATGCGGATGGAACTTAATCTAGAAGGTCATAAAAGGAAGAAGCGAGACAATAAAATCGACCAGAGAGTTGGAAAGTGTATTCGCACATATGGGGAAACTGGTGACTTCAAAAGGTGTCTTTTAGCTCTAGCGCATGTTCAAAAACTTGATTGAACCAAATTCCCAGCCGAAAATATCAATATTTCACATAATTCTCTTGTAAGAGGTACTGTACGGGGTGTTAAATCACCCTTCAATTTGATAGAAGATTTAGAATGTCATCGCAATTGCAAACCCGCCCTTTTCCTTCTAACTGTGTTCATCACAATTGCCCGCCATCGCAATTGTACAGCTACAATTTAACTTAGTCTAAATACTATTGTAAATTTTAAGATATTTTACGCGTATTTGCAATTATATGAAAGTTTGCGAAAACCAAGCAATATTATGTAAAGAGAAGAAACAAAGCAAACACCCAACAATTCAAATAATGAACTCATAATCTCCTCCAACTACTACATGATTTATTTGCACATAAAATACTGTACTTATATGTATTTCATCCATATTTATAATACCGATATCTCTAGTATCACAATTTTTGTCAGGTTTATGTTATATTTGAAGGTCATCATCAAAGAACTGAATATATTCTACAAATAAAATTTGGTTCAAGTTACTCACATGTACGCCCTCAATGTACTCGTTTCTAAATGACTTCATACTGCATCTAGTGCCATCTCCACTTCAAGCGCTTTACTTGGAATTGTTAGAGTCTTACCTGAGTTTTCCTTTTAACAGTTGTCCACACCTGCTACTCCTTCAAGCATTTTACTTTCGTGAACAACCAGAACCAAGTCCGGCGTAGAAGGTGGATGCTAAGGTATTAAAAATTCTCTACATCACCATACTGACGGACTGATAAAACATTACGAATCACTCAAGAATAGCGTTTGGACATAAACATTTAAACAATAGATAGCTATATTGATATGATATTGCTAGGTGATATCGGACAGACAACATAGGCCTACTGGGCTAGCATAAATTGTGTTCCAATGTATGTTTTCCTTAATGTTGCTCCTGGCGACGAACAGTACATACTACGTGGCTGTAAGGTAGAACAAAATAAGTGCAATCAGTACCAATTTTGTACACCTGGTTTCCATTAAACATGGCTAATGTATGTTTGAAATCGAAACATCATTTATACTAGCCCTTTATACCAAGATCATGATATTTATCATGTGGGTGATACATCATTGATGGAATGAAAAAAATACATGTGCATAAAGAAAGAGAGTGGAGGAGGATTGATTTGATTTGTGTTATTTAGCGTCGTTTTTCTTCCACTTATGTATAATCGCGACGATAAAGATGAGTGATAATGTGGTGAAATTCATGAAGGAACACTCACAATAACCCATGAACATGCCTGGATTCGAATCCGGGACACTTGGCACCGTTGCGCGCTTAGCTAAACATTGCGCCACGGAACTCGGATAAGGAGAGGGAGGAAGAACAATTGATTATTATTTCGTAACGTCACTGGCTGTCTGTTATGCATGCAAAGCTTGGAAGCGAGTCATAAGCCCCGCAATATACAATCAAGATTAGTTGGTGACGTCATGTCAACCCAGCATCTATCGCTACCTCTCTTGCTCACGTTGTACACAGTTCGTAGGCTCGCTAGCCAGACGACGGAATGAATTGAAGATGCTCCGAACACAATCTGTCTGTACAGGATAGAACCTCATCTCCTATAAAGCTGCAAACCTGTATGCCTCATCTGGCGAATAGTATGGCACATATTCAGAACTGCTACGTTCGAAATAATTATGATATCTCAGCCATATTGCATTCCAGAGTTACAATAAATTGTTATCGTAGAATACGATAGAAGGCAGACAATACAACCACAAGAAATTAGTAAACACATCGGATATTATTATTTCAATGAAGGAAGTTTTATTGTTGCACTTATTCTTGTACTCTATTCCGTATTTCTTACTTCATTTTTCTACTTCTTGGGTTAATTGTAACGATGAGCATGAATGGTGAAATGAAGAAGTGAATGAATAGACGGAGCGAATTTACAATATAGATAATGTCTCCAATTTCGTTAATATTTGGTATACTAATTAAATTTGGCCTTCTAATCACGAATCTGTTGTTAAAATGTGCTAGTCACGTGTGTAAATCGGGAAAAAAAGCCGATATAAGTGGATTTTTTAGAGCTGTATCGCATTGTTTTACGAACAAAATTTTAACTAAGCTTGCCTAAACTAACCTAACTTAACCTTACAGGAAATGGTTCGTGGGGCTATCTGTGAATGGTTTGTGGAGCTGCCCGTGCATAATGTACAATTTCTACACGTGACCCCCGCATTGTAACTACAGATTCGTGATTAAAAGGTATACCAAATATTAACGAAATTGGAGACATTCTCTACATTGTAAATTCTTACCAAATAGACGAACACAAAGATACGCACATGCCTTAACCGGGGATAGAACCTGAGACCTCCAAAGCCTTAGCACGTTACAGTGACTACACCGCCAAGGGGGGCTGGCTGTTATCATACTGTTACCAGCTGTGTAGTTTTGAACTCGCAGTAACGCATTCATAAACTTATATTTTATCTTTCATCACAGAGACTTAAACCAAAGTTGGACGAGTGACTTGAGGAAAAATGTCGTACGAGAATAGCTACTACGCTGCTATTTTCCCTACAATTGCCAAAATTAAAGTTTTAAGAAAAAATATAAAGATATGGGCTAAATTGCTTCGAATTCTCAACATGCTCTTTAAGAACTACACTGTAAAAAATTGCCGTTACTTTACATTGATTACTCCGTAAAAGTTACAAATTATTCACCGTAGATCCATTCTACAGAATTTTCCCCGTAAATAAGAGAACGTTCAAGACAGTGAATCCAACTTCTCTTTCACAAATACTGTATGCAATAAGAAATAAATGTATAAACAAATTACTTAAATGTTATAAAACATTTATCTGTGCCGTGAATAGTTATGATTGATCATAAAACGTTTAAACGGGTTAATAAATACGCTCTTAAAAGTTGCTACTCAAACTACAGTGGGTTGGTGCTACTGCTGTGACAGAAACAAATGCAACGGAAATGTACGCCAAGAAGACGCCAGCCGAGGCAAAGCATGGCGGCCATATTGTTTTAGAAGACAACAACGGTGTGTGTGTTCTGTGTTAGACTGTGAAGTTATAAAAGTAAGTATTGAAGCCAAGGAGTTTAGTGTATAGAAGTGAGTGTATTCAAAACCTTTGCAATTCGAACGTAAGATATACATATATTTTACAAGGAGGGAAGTGAAAAGTGCATGTGTAACTGAAAGTAATTCCTAATGCAGGAACACGAATCGTAAAATACAACGTCCCAACACCAGTTTAAATATTATATCCATACAATAGAGTATATTTTTTTTAGGCCATAATTTTAATATTTTTCGTGTTCATGATACGGGGCTGCTTGCTCTTGTAAGCAATGTTTTTTTTTTATTTGTCCGGAAGTGTCAGTATTGTATTGCAAAAGCAGTGTTCTAACGAGTTTTGCCACCTGTTCACATTCAAAATTTGCATTACCCTTGTATTTTGTAAATATATTTTGTATAAGCAAAATATAAACGGTAGTGACTATTTTCACCAGGTGGGGAAGCTAGCTTTTGAGCTATTTTAAACAGATTTTAAGCTGCATGTCAGAGTGTCTACCAAAATAACAAATCCAAAATTCTTGACCTTTTTTTTCCTTTTTCTTAGCATGTATTTAATCACCCCCTATTTAGGTATGGTTGGAAATTAAGAAAAATAGATATTTTTATTCAATGAAAAGCTTCTACCACAAGGCTGGTTAAGATGAAAATTGAAGCTGTACGTACTTTAACAAGAGATTAAACTTGCTTTAATTATTAATGTTTCAGACTTCATCCTGGATGGGGAATGGCCACATTACTTTAAAATATTTTTACAAACCTTTACGCATATAATACAATGTAATACTTAACAAACAAATCGAAAAAATTAACTACAACTCAAGGCAATTTTATATTTCCAATTTTATCATAAACACTAGTAGAGGTATATAACAATGTAAATTCACTGTAGTGTAAGAAATAGCAAAAATTCTTGACCACATGCATGATTTCTTGACTGGTAGACATTATGCATGTGCATCATCTACAATCTGGCCTGGCCTGCTAAATGGATGTGTGTATTCTTTAATTGATGTGTATGAAGCTTACATTGTTAGGTTAGGCAGGTCAGGATTAGGGCTATTAGCATTAAAATTACTTCTGTAAATACTTACCAACACCTGATCATGTAATTCTGGTCTTGAGCACTTTATGCTATTCTCTCTACCTGGTGACGCGCCAATTTTTAATTTAAAATAACTTCTTAGGAGTAAGTTCAGCAACACTGCCAATGAATGCAATAAAATAAGATAAAATACAATGCCATGGTATGATTCAGGTAATTACTTTTGCTGTTGCAAATAGACACACATGCTGTTCCTCAGCACCTGGTGAAAATAGTCGCGGCCAAATATAAATGACAGGAAATATAAATGTTGTTCACGTTGTTGCTTTAATACTGAATGTACCATATATTATCGGTAGCCAGAGGAATATTAATACGAGATTCATATTTTATCCTGCAAGAAAAAATGTACATGTTAAGTGTAAAATTAGTGTTTTCATCCATGCTAGTACAAGATTCCGGTACTGTTTATTATTGGTAGCCGATGGATGTCAAGTCTTCCTCATATGTGCCTACTCTAACTTTTCAATTTTATGATGAACCAAATGCAACTTATTGGCACTTGTAGCACTTCATTATGTTAGCTCACATTAAATAACATTTTTAAATCTTTATTTCAGTGAATATCAAAAGCGGTCAGACCAAGAGGAAAGTACATAGTTAGACACCCAGTTGCAGATGTTGCTCAAATGTAAGTATAAATATTCTATCTAGTCAATACAGTAACAATTATGTGAATTTTTAAGAAGTTAGCTGTCCATTTTATTTTAATCTTTTTTCTGGTTGCCAGATAAGGGAGTTTGGTAGCTTTTTTCGGAGTGACTATTTTCACCAGATGGTGAGGCTAACTTTTGAGCTACTTTCACCAGATTCTAAACTGCATGTGCATGTTCTGCAACCTGACCTGGCCTGCTGCACGGATGTGTGTATTCTTTAGTTGTTGGTGTGCATTTATTTTCGTGCAGAAGACAAGTACTTCTTTTCTGCACATCACGGAGTTGAAAATGCACCGCAAGGTTTTCTGATGTAGACTGGTACTGCTAATATGTCACATACGTACGAAGGGGTATTACCTTCCTAAATGCTTTCATTGTTAGGTTAGGCAGGTCAAGTTTAGGGTTTTTAGTATTAAAATTGCTTCGGTTAGGTAAATACTTTCCAACACCTAATCATGTAATTTCTGGTCTTCAGCATTTTCTGCTATTCTCACTACCTGGTGACTAGTAGTCATACCCATTTTTAATTTAATATAACTTCTTAGCAGTACGTTCAACAATACTGCCAATGTATATAATAAAATAAGATAAAATACAATGTTATGATTCAGGTAATTATTTTGCTAGCAAAAATAGCCCTAGGTGCTGTTTTCAGCACCTGGTGAAAATAGCCCTACATGCTTGTCTCACCATTCGGTGAAAATAGCCCTACATGCTATTCTCACCACCTGGTGAAAATAGTTGCAGGCATAATTTTTTGTCATGATTTTCCAGTTCAAATGAGTCCATCCATCTGTAGTCGAGTGCATGGAAACTTGTACAATTTTCTATACCATAATGACATAGAATAGGAACGGGATATTTGAAAACCGGTGATGCACATTTAGTATGTTTTGTATATGTAGAATACTTGAAATTAAATCTTTGGAAGTTAACCTAATATTTGTGACAATGTTTTGCCTGAGCTAGATAATTGCTTACATAATTGAAATAATTTCACTTAATTGTATGTTGGGTCTCGCCGATGGTGTAGTGCTAATGCCCTGTCACTTTGTAATGGAGGGGTCCTGGGCTCAATCCATGGTGGAGGCACATTACACAGTGGTTGGAATACCATTTGTAACTGTGGGTCCAGTTCCAATTGGTCTATCTGAGCGTATGTTGTATGAAATGTATGTTTGATTCGCCCTTCCATTTTGACCATCGCCTCTTTCACCCTTTGTGTCCTCTTAACTCCATTCTCTTGGGGAGAAGGGGATAGCTTTAACTAATGTGCATTACAGGCATTAAAAATAATAAAGGTATCAATTATAAAATTTATGGTTTCTGAATTCCATGTTAATCTGCAACTCCTATTTTGCAATTGCTTATGCAAGTGAACAATAAGTTATGTGCATTGGTGCATGTGGGCTACTTTATTTTGGAGGGATATGTGCTTATTATTTTCTTGTCCCCTTCCTTGTACTCCACAACTTCATCACAGTTTTACCTGAAAATTTTTGATATGTAAGAAAAGCCATGCATTACTATGAAAAAATCTAAAGTACTACAGTAGCAGTGTAATGGGGTGACCTTTTTAAAATGCATTAAAAAATATATACTCTCTCCACATACCATACCTTGGAAGTGCATGTGGGACATTTCATGCAAAGTGGTCCTACTCCATGTAAATAATGAAATGAATTAATCCGAAAAATATTAGTGTTTTCAATTGTGAATGCATATAATATCCATGTTTCACAAACAAACATTATTAGCATCTGTGTAGCCTATTTGCTTCACAAACAAATGAAGTAACATTTTGCTACATTATTGAAGCATCACACATACCACATTTTTTATAATGCTCTTCATGCATTCAGGCTATGTCATCATACTCAAGTTTTTTCATTTGTTAAGACACACCTCAAAGTAATTCTTAATTTTATGAAATCAGTTCATTATGAAAATTTTAATCCAATTGCATGTCTAAAATCTTACTTTTTGTGTGAAATGTCTCACACGTAATGCCGGAATGCACCATGTATGCAGGCTGTGCCTGGATTTGGCTTTTGTAATAGGTATGGGGATTCCAGGCCTCATGTGTGTGTTGTTATTTCTTGGATATCTGAAAGACTTTTTTGAGAGTGGCAAGAAAAACATATTTTCAAGAGAAACATATCTGCTTCTCAAAAACCACTGCTTCAGTTTGAAGTTCTTGTCTTCCTGCAATGACCATGTATCAGCCTTACATGTGTGATTGTAATAATTAACACTGTGACTGAATTGAAATTATAGTGTGAAGTATAGTGGTGATTTAGGATAGTATTCATTATTCAGGTTGGTCGTGCTGTCCTCTTGCCTTTCTTCCCTCACCCCTTTCCATATGTCCATTGACCTCATTATTGGTTTTAATGAATTAATTAATTTTAAGTACTTTATTTTAGCAAAATATCTCTGTTTCCTTTATTGAAGGGCTTGCCCTCTTATTTGTGACAAGTGGAAATAGCCATTGTTCTGACATTTGTATAGTTATGTTATGATTTAATTGAAGCAGGAATATGTAAACTGTTCAAGTGAACTCTTATGTGTAAAAATTATACATGTATGTAATTTATGAGAAGAAAAAAAATATTATAATTGATTTTGTACAGACAATTTAGGTAGGGAGATGCCGAAGAGGTAATTCTTACCTTCTCAGCAATTGATCTACAAAGTGGCATAATGTACAGTGGGATCCATGAGTTTTACCATGCAAATTGTCCATGACTATTTTCATTAATTTTTCTCTTACATTCTATGTGTTTTTAAGCAATGGATTTTTATGTATGCTGGTATAGAAGTTGTCAACAGCTTGTTTTTGAGTTTTCTTTTAATTCTTGAAGCTCTTATTGGGTCAAATAAAGTGCACAAACATGATGACGAACAATTTGCACTGTAATACTCATGGATCCCACTGTACAAGTGGTTTAGGCTAAAGAATATACCCCACAGAGAATGTACCCCCTCCCCCCACTCTTTCCTGCACACTGGAATTTTGTTACCTCTTAATTAGGTTCCTGTGCAAGGCTCGTGGACACTTCTGACAGAAATGCATGCAATTACAATGTTCTTTCAAATTCAAATTCTTTATTTGCCTGGGAGATGAGAGATAATGTCTTGCAACCCAGAATTGTCCGTGACTACATTTGTAACACTGCAAAAGAATTATTAGTACTGCACATCCACTATTAAATGTTATGGTATGGTTATTTTTTATTTTGCTGTCCCTCCTCTCAAATCTATGTTCAAATGTAAAGTAATTATTTCACTTTGCAAGGGTAATGCACTGAGTTTCCATATTTCAAACTTTTCCCCCATCACTCTCTAGATTTGTGTCTGCATTTTCCAGTTTCTTCAGTTTAAAAGAAATGGAAGCAATTTGCATGTAATGTTTACATTTTTTGTTTGCTTTGTCCTCATAAGCTAAATTTAGGGAATGTAGGAATTTACTGCACTTTTTGAAAAAAAATATACTTCTTGGGTGCATCTTTGTTAACTTTATGATCTTTTTATAATTTCAGGTGGTAACTGAGGCAAAGAACCCATCACTCAGCAAAGAACAACTTTCCAGACTAATATGAAGGATGCATATAACAATGGAATTTGTCAATATCTTTTGAAATAAAGATTGCTTATTCTACATGATCCATTATTTTTAATTAAAATCTATCCCAATGATAAGATAAATAACACCATTTAGATATCCAGCAAACCTAGTGAAGTGAGAACAGTTAACCATTAAGCCACACAATAGCCTACTTTTTACCAGTTTCTAATTTGGCTTAATGATTACCTGCTCTAACTTCAGGAGGTCCAGTTTGCTGTGTTTTTAATTGCTGATTACACTTGATTAATAACATAAATTTGCTACATTAACACTGGAAATCAATCTAAACCAGCAATATTAAGGAATAACTGTATGTTTGATGGTGTGTTTGTGTGTCTATTTCTTTTTCTTTCCATATTTCCAGTCCTATTTTTCACTGCTATGTAAACACCGGTAAGCATGAAACTGACACTCCTATGTTTGACTCAATAATGAAACTTATACCCTGTAGTAGCAGCTATGTGCTTGGTGGAAGCATGATATATCATGCTATTCTTTTTAAAACACTAGATGAACACTAAAGTAGTGGTATGTTTTTCCAGTATAAATTCTTTCATTTCTTTGCTTGTGTTTTAAAACTGAACGTTATGCATTATGCTTTCAGGAAGCATGTATCTGCTGCTTTGATGTATGAGTAGTCTCAGTGCTGAAAAATTTATCTAGTGTTCACTTTTTGTTAATAGTTCAACTGTATGGTTAATCTGTGTAGATTTAAGGGAGTGTTCTGAAGTGAGAATGATTCAAACAGGCTCTGATTTACACTTACTACTAGAAAAGTAAAATCCCCACTGCCCACAGGTTTCAATATTTCCTACCATGGATACTAGTGAATATACATTGCAGGTTTACAAGTAAGTATTATTGTGATTTTTTATATTTTTTTGCAAACTACTGTATTATACAAAAGCTTAGCTAATGTATTTCAATGGCTTAAATTTATGATGTCAAAGTGATTTTAGTCACCATGAAAATGTAACCTTTATAAATGCAATACATTGTGGAAAATAACTCAGAATATAGTTTTAAGCCATTAAAAGTATGTTGCTGTTAATATTGTTACAATGAAAAAGAAGAAAAGCAAAATACTGGCTGTTGCTATCACAGGAAATTTTCTGTAAAATTACGGTGAAATTATAGCATACTTCACTGTTGCTATCACGGGAAATTTTCTGTATAATTACGGTGAAATGACAGTATCACTTACAGTACTTGAACCGTAACTGAAACGATGAAATTTCTGTAATATTACGGTGCAATTTTGTTCATAGTTACGGTGAAACCACTGTAATTTTACGGTGACGCCACTGGCGCCCGAGCTGCCGGTGGGGTCACCGTAAAATTACGGCCTTTTTTTTTACAGTGTAGGCTTCCTTAAATTATACACGAGATTCGCTGGATAGGTTAAAAAAAATTGTTCAACTAAATAATAAACATAATAAACATTTAATACACTGCTAATAATAAATATTTTCAATATCGGCTAATCACATATGTCGTGTACGAATCTCATTGTTATTTCTAAATATTAATAAACACTAATGCTTCTTATTTCTGCTACTCTTTATCGAGCAAAGAACAAAAATTGTCACACAACGAACACTCAAAAACCACAGACGAAAACCGCTTTTCCTTCGAAAAATCACAGAGATTATCTTCACATGACCAAAAGCTTCCTCCGATTCGTTGATGCCGCAGCAAAGCAAGCAAATAGAACGGGTGTGATTCGGTCTTTCCGTGGCCTGGTCTCAAGAGAACTGTGTCTCATGTACCTATTACTGTTCCTTCCAATCGTTAAGGTTGCTTAGGTTCAGTGTACTAAGTTAGTAAATTGCTTTATTTACTTAGAGCCACAGTTTAATAAAAATATCCAAACTGATTTTTTAATTAAGTAAATGAATATAAAAAATATAGATGGCGAACATTATATGAAAATTAATTATTTGCACCTTAGTAAAGTTACAAGAAGTACCCGTCTCTGCAGAAGCTAGTTACAGTAACTTGATAAGTAAATAAAGTTAATGATGATGGCTATTCAAATGTCTCGGTAAGGTTAAGGAAGAATGTGAAAAACTTCAAGTAAATCCCAAAGAACCTCAATGAAAATAACCTCGGAAATGAAGTATTGTGATAAAATATTTGCGATGCTTGTTGGGTTTGTTGTATTGAAGATAGGAGAGCATTCACAATGTGAATAATGAAGACAGTACGAAGGTTATACTGTACAATGCAGAGGACAGAAAGAGGTCAGGCCTGTATGAGGTTTAAGAGAGAAAAAATTAGAAATTTCAGGGCAAAGGTCTGCAAAACGGGTTTTCAGTGGGTGACGTGTGATCAGTGTATCCAGTCGCATCGCAGATGTTTTCATGCTTTCGAGACAGGAGAAACTGCCAAACTGTCCTTAATACGTACAACATACTTCGCTCAACATCGATCTCGGATTTTCCACCCCTCATCTCAATATATTAGTCCAAGACCGTGCCGAGGGATGGAGATTTGGGGGTTAATATCCCCGAAATATCTGTCAAATAATAATTCTGAAAACAAGTGCATGTAAAATTAACTTTCCTTGTAGGATTTTTTTATATGTAGAATGAATATACAGCAAAACTCTCATTTTTTATTGCCCATAGATGGTGTTAGATTGTAGTACCGTGCTCTCTTCTGTACACAACTGTACTATATCTGACTCGACTTGAATTTTGTCACCACAGATAACAGAAGTATACTAGGAAAAGGAAATCAGAAATGCCTATGTTTGGCACAAGCATAGGGGGTAAATGTGCTTTGAATCTGATTTACAGAAACTTCACTAACATATTTACGGGTTTTTTAATCTTCTGTTCCATAAACTTCTTGTTATCACTAAATTTCCTTCAACATTTTTCAGATATTCACGACCTAATTGCGGGTGGTTGTCCTCACAAAGAATATGTAATAGGGTGCGGGGTATGGAAGAATTTCTTATTCTTCTGATAGCTGTACCTTGGAGTTGGTAAGATCAAGTTCTCTTATCCATTCGAAAATGTTACTCCACCATTATTTTTCTTCTCGCTTTACATTTTACTGTTCTTTCCCATGATCTCGATACATGACCCCATGGTTGCTGTGGATCTTGTTTATACTACGCTCTTCTTGCTTCGTTGCATTTCTCCATTTGTTCATATCGTCCGCTAATGTCTTCATTTCCCTGTAACTTTCGCAACTCGCATCTTGAGTGATTTTTTTTCATATACTCCACCCTGCACCTGTCATTGCATTTTGCCATTCTATTCTTCCTGCAGTTATTGGTTTATACATCCCTGCACGTCTCGGAACTCATCTCTTCCTTCTGAATCCAAACTGATCTTCTGATAACATTTATGGAAGCATTTTGCAGACTGATGCCTAAACGTTCATGTTGAGTATGATGATCTATCTCCTAATTATTCATTACTGTAGTACAGTTACGATCAGCTGTAAGAACATGACACAAGAGTATATTTCATCTGTTGGAACTTGGGTAAACATTTCGTGAACATTGAACCATGAAATTGTATCTTTTTAAGTACCTGGCCTAAGAAAAGAATAAGCTTATAAAATTTCATGACCGCTGCTGAACATTACTCGATGAAAGTTATTATAAACTTCTCTTTTCTGTAAACGATAATTGAATACATGCAAGAAAGTTGGACCTACGTGGTTTATAGCGCCTTTCACTTCCATTTGGATGGCGATAAAATGTGAAAATGCAGTTCGCAATATAAACGCCTGAGTCCCAGTGTGCAGCATCATTTCACCACCCACTCACAGAAGCAGCAGCAGCAGCAGCCATGGTCTCAACAAAGGTCGCCTTTCTTTTGTTGGTTTCCGCAGTTTGTCTGCAGAGCGTCTACGGCTCCAGCAATGAAGATGAAACTGTTCAGAAAACAGCTTCGGAATGTTCGGATGCTGGTTGCGACGAAGAGAAGGAGCTAGGTGTGCATCTCGAGAAGAACAACGAAGCATCGTCAACAGAGACTGAGGCTGGAAGCTTGGGCGGATGGCTCTCGAGTTTCATTCAGGATGAATCTCACCAGGTGGAAGAAGGACGTAAGTACTTGAGTAAATCGTTGCAAATTAATTGGTAAATAATATGTTCACCAGCCTGATGTACAAAGCAAGAAAAAGTCATTTAAAGAAACGAATATACAATTCACCATTTGTAGGTTCTCGCGACATCATTATAAAAGAATGTATATTTCTTTTTGTTTTCATCATTATAGTATTCAATAAATAGAATTAAGATTGATGTTGATGACTAGGGCCCGTATTCTCAGGTTTTAACCTATTTTATTCTACTTGGTAACGTCACTATTCCAACATATATTTTCGATTTAGCCATTTCTTAATGAAATACATGGATCCTATAGGTCCTAGATACGGCTAAAAGGAGTTACGATCCTAAAAGAGGCTAAATCAAACTTTTCGGCTAAATAAATGTAAAAAAAAAAATTAAAAAATGCTGATACCTTGTTTTGTTTCATCAGAGTGAACACATTGTTAACTGTACGGCAATATGAAAAAGTATTCTCTCCCCCCTCTCTCGCACACACACTCACAGAAGGGGGAATGGAAATGACAGAAGGGAAAGGGCATGATAAAAAAGAAAGGGAAGGAAAGTTGGCATTACAAAGAAAATAGCTTAACAATTACACTTTTAAATTTTTATTATTTTCTGCATTTTCTAAAAACTGTGTTCTTTGTATGCTATAAATTTTAGTAAACATGTAATATGTGAAGGAAAATGTGTTTGTAGTATTGATGCTCATGTAAATGCAAAGATTTGTGATTGATTTCAATAAAAATACGGGTAGGGAAAAAATCCTAAAAATGGCTAAATCATCTCTTTAGGGTAAGGACGGGGCAAACGAACACCCTAAGCACAATTTTCAAAATACCTGTGAAACATTTTATTGAAGAATGAAAATAACTATGGGCATAAAACGTGTGAACCTTCAGTTAACACATGATAGCACATAGTATGCAAGCAAATGAATATCTGTCTCAAAATAGTCTGATCAATCCCAAGTTGCGCAGTGTCCGTTTACCCCGCACGTTCGGGGCAGACGGACATTTGATCGGGGCAGACAGACACGTGATGATTTATGAACTATCATCACACTCACAATAACAACAACATAATATGGCTCATTTCCCTTTGCAACACAATTTACATGGAACCAGAGAGAACACTAAGCACTGCACCCAATTTTGACCCTTGTTGTACACATCCTTGCATCTACGGCACTCATCACTTGTGGTGCGTTTAAACTTCTTTGATTTTTTTTGCTGCAGCTTTCAGTTCTTTGTACTTGAGGCGATGAAAGAAGGATCCCTCAATACATGTAATTGCCCAGTTTTGCGTTTCCTGCTGCAGGTCCCAGAAGTTGATGGCAAAGGGTTTAGCTCCTCAAAACTTCCACGAGATGACACATCCTCTTCTCTTGCTGTAGGCTCTGATGATCGCTCATCTTTAACATGGACAGTTGCAGGAACAAAGACATGCCCAGGCAGTCGTTGTGGATTAACGATATACGTATATTCCATAAGCATTGAACCCATTTACAGCATTGTTCGTTCTAGATGTCTCACCATTGTATTAGAAACACAAACATTTGAAAAGTACAAAATGCATTATATACATTTCATACTTGCCATTTCCATTACTGAGTCAAATATACATTAGTATCTCAATCAAAAAGTACCTAACAATAGTTAAATGCAATACAATTCATCTATGTCCGTTTGCCCCAACGGAAACCTGTCCATCTGCCCCACTTGTAGCCTTTGATTTTACATTCCGAAAAAGTCCACCAGATGGCAGCACAATGTTGTCAACACGTGTGTATATATAAAGGAATCACTGCCTTCACCACACTTCAAATCACAACTTTGGCGGAACCATAGTAACCCATGCAATCCTTGTTTTCGCAACACATATTTTTGTATTCAATGTTTTGCACGTACATTTTCTGCTTACCTGGTCAGGTTTTTATGTTGGATACACGTTTCTTCTTCACGATTTCTTCCGATGCTCAACACAACTGCTCGCAAACGTTCAGGTTCGTACAGAACTCAAACTGCTGCACTGTTGCTAACTTCAAACCGAAAATATTCGTACTTTTCTTAGGGGATGTCCGTTTGCCCCAGTGTCCGTTTGCCCCGTCCTTACCCTATAAAGTCTAAAATGATGTCTATAAAATCCTAAACGTCCGGGCCCTATTGATGACTTAGTTTTTTTTACTTGGCTAATCTCGAAGATGAGGATGAGTGATGATACGCCGAAATTGATGAAGGGACACCGACAAAGAACGCCCATGTCAAGGCCGGGATTCGAACCCGGGACCTAGAAAAATCAGAACATTTCAAATGGATATATCTTGTCTCATCATTTGTATTCATTGTGTTTAACATTATTTAGAATTTTTTCGTGTTGTTGCCACAACACCTCGGTAAAATTATGACCTTAGGGTTTCCCCCGCATGCTACTCGACGCCTTCAGCCATCGACGTGGCGGACCAATTTGTAGCATAAATTTGATTTTTACATAGATATAAACGTCATTCTTACAGATTACCTTGCTGGCACGTTTCTAGAAATATTTTTCGGGGGGGGGGGCAGTCCGAAGTGTCTCGAGAATAGTAATAATAATAATGTTTAATTTGTAATAATTATATTCTTTATGTAGCTTAACTGTAGTTAAGATCGGAATAATTTATATAAAAACAACTACCCTGTCAATAAAATTAATGTCAAATAGATGAAAATTGAATATTTATTGAATAATAAAAATGATGTTACATGCAATTGGAGAGTAGTAAAGTTGCTGATTTATATTTTATGTATATTATTATGAGTAGTAGTGTGCATAAATGTTCTTTGTAATGTTATTCAAAGCCGTATGATGCCAATATAAACATTTTCTTCCAATAAGTTCATAGAAAAATAATAACCATCAATTATACAACGAATGCTAAATGAGTATATTTTCATTGTTTTATTTAGAACTTGGTAAGTCATTCGCGGGGGTCCGGAATGTATGTCCTTGCTATCAATATCCTGTTACTGTATACAATTTTTCTTTGTTTTTTTTCCCCAGGAAGACAACATAAGAAGAGGAGAGTCATTCCATACGTGTTTGGAGGTTACCTCGTCTTCATGCTCACCATTGGCTTCATCGCCCTTAAGGTTCTCACCATGAAGGCTCTCTTTGTTTCCATAATCTCATTGGTCATTGCTGGGCTGACTGGATTATCAAAGCTTTTCAACAAGAACAAGGGGGCTGGTGGTTTCATGGGCCAGAATTCTGAATATGTCGACAAGAGCAGCATCGACCGTGTGTTGCAGAATGTCGTTTCCGCCAAGGAGAAATGGGGCGGTAGGCCCCAGACTCCCAAGCCAGAAAAAGAGGTGAGTACATAAATTAGCATCATTACGGTACCGTCGGTATTCCGTCTGTACCACGGGTGGGTGGTCTAAGGTGGGAATTTCCTGACAATGTCCCGGTTCTGGCACAAAACGCGAAATCAACCAACCAACCAATCAAATTTAAATATGAAACCTGTCGACGGATTGTTAAAATTTTAAGGGTTGAATGTCACTACAAAACTACTTGTCCTTTTTGTTCCAATTCTTGTCAAAATACAAGGTGAATAAGTAAATGGTAACAAACTCTTTGGGTACTATATACTGGCGTACGCAGAGGGGGATGATGAGTCTACAGTCTCTTAATTATACAGTAACCTGTCCCCTTTGTTTCAATTCTTGAACAAGTCATTGTCGAAATACAAGATGAATAATGTAAATGGTAACAAACTATTTGCGTACTGTTCACTGGCGTATGCAGAGGGGGGCTGAAGAGGCTAAAGACCGCTCCGAAATTTTGTGAAAATCAACATTTTCAAATAAAAACCAGTGAAGAACTCGGGAAAAACCAGAGCGGTTTTTGAAATGGACATTGCCATTTCTGTGAGTGGACAGTTTTTAATATACGAAATATTTTGCTGCGTATGCCGCCACCGCAGAGAGCAGCTATGAACTTTTACAATTCCAGACCCTCCAGAAAATAATTCTGCGCCCACCAGTGGAACTATTACACCGTCCATGCTTCTTGGACAATTGTATGCTGCAGTCAGCAGTGGCTAAACAGGCTGGGCAAAGAGTTCGATATATGATCCGATGCTAGCAAGGTGGAGCACAATTGCAATTCTCTCTCTCTCTCTTGCTTATTTATAATAATAGTCTAGTACAAGATTTTTTTATTGCATTTAAACTGTTAGAATTACATGTTTCTAATATAAAGTTTCATTTTCTTTCAGTCGGCGGCTTCCAGTTAGACGAACAGTGTAAAACCCAACCTCAACGTTTTTAACTTATATTAATTTTTATTTATTGTTTTATTTGTTCACAATATGAACTCTGAATATTAAGTTATGCTATATTATTGTTATTTAATGTTATTAGCAAAGATTTTAAAAGCATGATAATCTTTCTGTATTACCTATTATAAGATACACAAATAAAGTTGTACATAAATTTGAAAAGATGTGATTTAGTTTACTTTTCTACAAAATGAAGAAAGACGTGAAGAGAAAGTAATCCAGAGTGTCAGGTGACCTTCTCGGCCTTCCTGTAGTGTTCCACGGCAGTGGTCTGACACTTTTTTCTAATTCGAAAATAGAGTATTTCTTTGAATAGAATTAGTTCTCCGGTTACTAGAGAAAGACAAATTTCACACTGAAAATTCAATGTCAAATTTAAGACTAAAAGGGCTAAGCAAATTCACCCGCTCAAAACTAAGTTAAACTGTGAAATATCATTGATACGGTACACAGAAGAATACTCTAATGTATTACGTTTCGTAACGTAGGCATTTCATTCCGACTATGAATTCGCATGGTTATATTGCATAATATAAACAGGAGTGGAAGGCAGTGGCGGCGACGTGTGTAGTGTGTTGTCCACATGTGTTTGTGACTGTCCTTAATCAATCAATTCCATCTTATAACCATTCTCACAATTGCGATTATCCAAATGGCAGAAAAGTGAAGTCAAATAAATCAATTTAATCAATCAATAAACGTCACTTTCCAGTCAGTCATCACCACTGAGCTGGTTAGCACAGCGCGCTATGATGCCAAGGGTCCCGGGTTCGAATCACAGCCTGGGCATTAGTGTTCGTTGTGAGAGTCTCTTCATCAATATCATCGTAGCATCACTCATCCTTGTCTTTGCGACTAGCCAGAAGCGGCAGAAAAGCGAAGTCAAATAAACCAAACCAAATCACCACTCAGCAAGCCCAGGCACCTAGAAACCTTTGGGAGATTGATAAAGGTTACTTAACCATTTCCTCCTACCCACAAACTAGGCAAATAGCTGGGCTGGTCTGTGTACTAAAAAATAACTATTACAACTGTTCTTCACAGGTTACAGTACGTAACCGACAAAAACACTTGTGAGTAATTGAAGATTCTACGAGAATTCCTTACTGTGGTTACCGCTGGATGTACTACTTACTTTACGTCACTTTATCCATGCAACTGTCGGGACCTTGCCAGTTTTTCTGCAACCTTGTCGTGCCAGAGTTGCATATTAGCTGCCACCTCGAGGAAGGAAACGGTCACGGCACACTTTGATAGGCAATGCCATCTACTTGCCACTTTCAAAACGCTTCCGGTTTCAAATTACATATTTCTCTTCTGGAATTTCACGTATTTGTCATTTAATTTGAGTTTAGATATAACGCGACAGCATATTTCATATTTTATGTCCTCTTTCCTGACACTATTGATTGATCGTGACTATGAGGATAATGAAGATAAATTTAATGAGGGACAACGGACACTCATGCCCCAGCTGTCTCGCTCAGTGAGCTTGGTCAACAATTCAATACGACATGGAGCATGATCAGCAACACCCTTCGGCTACATTTACTCTCCCAGCCATGGTTGTCCTCGGGTTGAGGCTGGGTGAACCTCAGAGCCTCTCCATACATGTACATCACTTGAGAACTTTCTACCTGAAAAATCATCCACTCCGGGAATTGAAGCCGGGTCTCCCGTGTGACAGTCAGACCGATAGTATCCTCAAAAATTGATATATTGTATCCTTCATGTATGCAACTAGTGGTACAGTTTCCTGGTTGCCATTCTCATTACGATAATTTACAAATATACGTATTTCGTGATGCACCCTTGCAAGCTGTCTCTAACATGTAATAACATTGACAATAATACTAATAAATTTTGAGAATATTATCATTATTATTACGCGGAAAGGTATAGATGGCACAAAATAGAAATATAACGACAGGAAGGAAAATAATGTCAAAACATATAGAAAAATCCAACAATTTCAATCAAGACAACAAAAAGTTATTATTTACAGCTAACGAATTACAAAGTCTGTGATTATAATTTTGCATATGCTATTATTATTATGCATTAATTTTCGTAGATAACGTAAAAAAGAAAACTGATATATCCCAATTAAAGTCCATTTCTGGTGTGACAGTAAACATGGTGGAACTTGAATAAATGGAATTCATATAAGTTACTTGTTTATTTGTGGTGCTGAAACAACAAATGTTATATTGGCCTTTTGGTGAAGAATTAGGTCGTGTTTAGAGTTCCAAATGTTGCTTTATTGTAACGATTACCTGAAGAGGATTTAGATGACGTGAAAAAATAAAAAGAAACATACATTCTTGATTAATTATATGAGAAATATATTCAGTTTATTATGCATTTTTACCATGTATGCATTTTGTTAGGTTCCCTCACCGTATGATCCAGAAATTCTATACTACCAACGATAACCATTTTCATTTCAGCTTTCGTATCTTATTGGTTCGTTCACCAGTCAGTGCCCGGATTGAAGATCTCGAAATGTGCATTATTCATTTCCTTAACAAGAGTGGACATCAAAGTCAACATCCCCAATGTTCAGGAATGCGTAAAATATGTCTGCCGGCACTATGTCCATATGCCAGTCAGTATTCCACATAACACAGCCTTATCCACTGCATGCATACCTCCCACGTTGCTTTATGGAAAGAGATTGGTGTTCTGTTACGGTACAATTAGCACAGAGTAGACATAACAGCTTTTCTCCCATTACAGGAAAGAGTGAAATGAAATGACTGTCATCCTTACACCCGAGTCAATATAACCAGTGGCGGCCCATGCTACTTATTGTTAGGAGGGCTGCATTCAAAGAAAAAAATACCTTAAGCCCCTATCACACGGAACTGGATTTCTACTTGGAATGCCTTAGTTGGCGATGAACTGACTTTCTAGGTAGAAATCATGGCCGCCTGGCTGACTGCTTGACTGGTTTTGAGGAATAAGACATGTTCTAATTGCTACTAACTTCTTCGACTAGATTCTGTGGAACAGCCAATCAGAGCAAAGTTTGGCCATGTGAAGATAATCTGTGAGTTTTCAAAGTAACCGTTTTTGTCTGTGGTTTCCGAGTGCATACAGCACGAAAGGCATGTTTACAATTGAAAAAGCTAAAATATTCTTCCTTACGTGTACAGTAAACGTTATAAAGTATGTATGTTATCAGCGCCATTCTTCTCTACCTAAAACCATTTAATACGAAGCGATATTCCTCTCGGTTGAATAGTTCTCGTATTTTAAAAGTGTGAAGTGATATGTTGTTTACATCTCACGCGGCCGCCATTATGGGAACAAAAGACTATCGACAAGTACGGTGTAACAAGTACCGTGTGAGGCGAAAACTAGCAAATGGGTAGCCAGTCCAGCGTCAACTAGAGCGTTCCTACTAGAAATCCAGTTCCGTGTGATAGGGGCTTTACCTTAACTATTTGAAGATGAACTCCATGCGGCGGTCTTTCATTCAATTATTCATTTATACTTGTACGATTTACCATTCAGAACACCAGATTATATAACTTACTGCCAGAAAACAAATAACTCTTTGAAATTATCACGCACTTACTAACAAGCGAAACGGACTCGTTACATGGCCGGCCAATGTTTCTCTCGGTAATCGCATGTTCATGCGTGGTGGCCGCCGTCATAGTGTGAGCTTTCTATTTCTACCACTTGGCAGCGGCACCGTACATTGGGCTGCGTTCAATGCAGTCCGCTTTTTAGAACTGACAAGGGCCTAGCAGGGAGGGAAGTGGAAGCAGTGCTTACGTTAGAGTTAACATGGAGATGTACTGGCAGTCCCCGAGGGGGAAGCAGCTTCATATACCAGTTTTCCGCTTGTCGCGCGCCAAGTGAATTTGAAAGCTCCACATAGCGCAATGGGACGCAGTAAGATAGCGGAAGTATAAATATTTAATTTTTGTACTAATGGCAACAAAATATGATTTGTTTCGAGGGGCTGCAGTCCTGCAGCCCCCCCCCCCTTTTCATCGGCCGCCACTGAATATAACACACTCTGTGAAGCCTTTCATAGAACACTCGTAATGTCCAAAGATATGACAGTTCTGCTATTTCTCCAGAAGTTGCCTGGGGACTACGACGGATGTAACAGTGAACGTAATAAACATATAGCGAAAACCCTTCATGAGTAATAAATTTGAGAATTTACATGCAACAAAAACTAGAAACTATGGCGCAGAAACAAAAAAAAAATGAAAAATAGAAATGAAAATGAAAGGCAATTAAGAAAACTCGATCGCATGATAGTGAAACAATTGATCACAACGCTAATACACTCGATCGTATGCAGTGGAGTGCCCAAGAGGAGTTTGCTGCGGGTTTTAACCCCTCCACTTTGGCCCAGTATTACCCCCCCCCCAAAAAAAAGTCAAAGGCAAGAAACGATGGCAAAATAAATGGTCACCTCTAAGAAAATATGCATAACCCCATCCTATTGAAAAGTCTGGGCAAATAATTGATAAAAACATAAATTCCGAATTTATGATTATTTAAAATAAGTGCTAAAATTGAAAATTGTTGTGTGATAAAACACATCATTAATCTCAAGAAGAAAACCACTGAAATTAAATGAGTAAGTTGTGAGGAAGACCAGCAGATGTATTTTAAGGTGTTCCGTCATTCACGTGTCACTCTCCTTGTTTTATACATAGATAGATATTTACAAGTGACCCACTCGATGAATGCTCGCACCTGAAGAGTAATTTTCAGATGGGGAAGAAAAGAGCCTGGTCCAAATTGTAAAGTCAAGACATGTACAGATTGTAGATGTTATTATCAGAAACAAACAGAATTAATCAATAACTACAATTATTTACCTAAACATCACCCATCTCAAAAATCCACTGATGCTCATATGAAATCGAAAATAAAGGATTCCCGGATAATAATATTGTCTTCACCTTAGCCACAGCGCTATATATAAAAATACGTGGGGAGGAAAGAGGGAGTGGGTGACGCAGCCTATATATGAATGTCACGTCACGTGCAAAATGTACACTCATGGCAAAGGTTGGTCCTTATGGGCCGGAGCGATGAGGTGGCATCATGGTGGGGCAGACGGCGGGTGCTACAGCTCACAACCAAACGAGTGCACGAAAGAGCCAGATCTGGCTTCAAAATAGCGAAGTTGGCAACAGTGATCAGCAGCTGCCTCAGCAAGAAAGACCTAGGGGAAATTGTCTTTCCTCGCCTCAACAGAGTTAAATATAAATTGAAGCATGTAAAGAAAATGCATGCACACAAAAGGAACTTGGGCCAGATCATGTAATAATTATTTTCAAGTTGTTCAGAAGGAGGAGGAATACATTTACAACACTGGTAATGATTTGTGGACTAAGTTTGAAGTTTGGGGAATCTAATATGAGTGTTTTAAAGATAGTATTAATTGCTATTATTCCATGAACAGAATCATGTGCATCGAAGACCACCCTTGCCAGGCACCTAGCTCTTTCACATTGTAATGAAGAATGATGAATGTATTTAATAATTTGTATTGAATTATTTTATGTTGCTCTTGTGAATGTCACATCAAGTGATTTCTTTTTTTTTTTTTTAAGTTCTGGAGAAAATTTAGAATGGTACCCCTGCATAAAGAGATTTTTTTCATATTTTTGTGAAGATTATGTTGTTTATGAATGTTTTCCATTGTTTTTAGCTTGTGGAAATGTATTATTGTTTAGTAAAGTACCTCTATTACCTCAGCCTGAAGCAGTCTGGCCCAAAGGCTTTGTGCAAGTGAATATAGCACCCAACACGACAATTTGTTGCCTGCCATTTCCTAAACAGAAAAAAATAATGGCAAATGTCAATAAATTTAATAAAAAAATGCATTCATTGAATAATAGTATCAACATTTGATCAAATCAATATACAATTTTAAATCAGTTAGAAAATATAACTTATAGTTCAGATGTGATCTCCAGATATAATAAATGGTTTTATATTCTATTCATATCTTGAGAAAACTGCTACTGGTATTCATTATTTTTAAAAAAATGTAATAATAAAAACGAACAGATATAATTAGAAAAATCTAAGTATACATAATGAAAATAATGAAACTGTAAAATATCATTGTTTCCAACCTTCTTCACCGAAAAATACCTACTATCGTGTTCGTCACGTGTGCAAATTGTACATTATGCACGGGTAGCTGACGGATAGCCCCACAAACCATTTCCGATAAGGTTGGGTTAGGTTTGGTTAGGTTAGGCAAGCATAGTTAGAAAAAAAAGTATTGGAAACATTGACATGATTTCCGGGTCAAATAGATACCACGATGAAAGAAAATACCTCGACTAACGTTGGAAATCTTGGAGAAACTCATTTCCGTAAGTAGTTTCTTCTGTAAGAATGAAGAAATGTGTCTCCGATGTATGGAACTGTTACCCTAAATGCTTTTGTAGTTGGGAGGGTCTCAAGCATGACACCCCTTCGAACCTCATGTGGAGAGCCAGCAACAAGTAAATATGGCAATACTCTGGGGAATGTTTTGTTGATGAGAAAACAGTAATGTTTGCATGAGATACTTTTACATCTTGTTGATAAATAAGACTTTTTGGATTTACAGTCAGTGCTAATTTCTTTCAGCAAGGCTTCAAATTTATTTTCACAATTATTATCACTATTCTGTGTAGTAGTTATGCTGTCTAATGTGTTTCTGTTTGTCTTGTGTAGTATCAGTGGTGTGTATGTATGTGTCTTGTGTTGTAATTGTGCTGTCTAGTATGTTTGTGTAGTAGTTGTTCTATCTAGTATGTTTGTTTTGTCTTGCGTAGTAGTTGTGCTGTCTAATGTGTTTGTGTTTGTTTTGTGTAGTAATTGTGCTGTCTAATGTGTTTGTGTTTGTCTTGTGTAGTAGTTCCTCCATTCATATTGGGGGTTAGGCGTAGAGCTGACAACTCTGCACTGTAAAAAAAAAAAGTCAAGAAACAGCAATATAAGGCCATGGATGTTCCCAAGGTAAAATATTCCGGAGGTAAAATAGTCCCCCGTTCGGATCTCCGGGTGGGGACTACTTTGGGAGGTCCCTGGACTAAGGATAAGATCTACGTTAGGAATAAGGATATTAAATTAGGCACCTGGAATGTTCTGAGCCTTTACCGGTCTGGGGCATTTCAGTGTACAGTTAATGAGATAGTTAAGTATAAATTAGATGTAGTAGCTGTCCAGGAAGTTAGGTGGCCAGGAGAAGGGAATTGTAAAACTAAAAATTATACTTTTTTCTATGGTGGTACTGAAAATCATAATTTTGGAACAGGCTTTTTCATAAATAATAGAATTATCTCGGCTCTTAAACAGTAGAATTTATTAATGATAGGATATCATATGCAGTTTTACAGGGTAGGTGGTGTAAAATTATTTTAATATACATACATGCACCAACGGAAGATAAAGATGATAATACTAAAGATGATTTTTATACAGAGTTAGAACAGGTCTTTGATAAATTTTCTCAGTATGATATGAAAATTCTGTTAGGTGACTGTAACGCACAGATTGGCAAAGAAGAGACATTTACACCCATGATTGGTAAAGAAAGTCGTCATGAATTAAGTAATGATAATGGTATAAGATTGATTACTTTTGAAACCTCAAAGAATTTAATTGTGAAAAGTACCACTTTTAAACATAAAGATATCCATAAATATACCTGGTCTTCTCCAGATGGTAAAACTCATAATCAGATAGATCATATTTTCATTGATAAGAGAAGGCATTTGGTATAATTGACGTTCGTACACATAGAGGTGCTGACTGTGCCAGTGACCATTATTTAGTAATTGCTAAATTAAGAGAAAGACTCTCAGTGATAAATCATAAGCAACAAAATCTAAAAGTTCTAAAATTTGATATAGGAAAATTTACTGATGAAAGAATTAAGAAAGATTACCAAATTAAACTGTCAAATAGATTTGATGTTTTGCAGGATTTAAATGATGATGAAAACATAAATGAAACAGACGTAAATAAGAATAGGAAGAAAATACGTAATGCAATAGAATCAGTAGCTAAAGAAAGTATAGGATACCATAAACCGTGAAAAAGTAAGATATGGTTTGATAATGAATGTCATAATCTAATAGAAATAAGAAATCAGGCTAGACTTAGGTGGTTAAATAACTGTGATGATACAAATCTGAACAATTATAATAGAATAAAGCGAGAAGTTAACCGCACGTTTAGAAGTAAAAAAAGAGATTACTTGAAAAGCAAAATTAACGAAATTGAAACAAACAGCAAAAATAAAAATATCAGAGATTTATATAAAGGTGTAAATGAGTTTAGAAAGGGCTGGCAACCTAAAGTAAACTTGATAAAAGATAAAGACGGTGATTTTCTAGCTGACCCAAGCGATATTCTAAATAGATGGAAGAACTACTTTAATGACCTTTTAAATGTCCATGTAGGAGATAAATCAGAAGTAAATGAAGTACACACAGAAGAACCTTTAGTTCCAGAACCTAACTTGACTGAAGTTAAAGATGCTATTAAAAGGCTTAAGAATAACAAAGCACCTGGCACTGATTTAATACCAGCTGAGTTAATTAAATATGGTGGAAATTTATTAATATGTCAAATTCATAAATTAATTTGTTTAATATGGAATAAAGAAGAAATCCCTCAACAGTGGAAAGAATCCATAATTGTTCATGTGTTTAAAAAGGTGATAAAATGAGCTGCAATAATTACCGTGGAATTTCTCTACTCTCAACAACATATAAAATATTATCTAACATTCTTTTAACAAGACTAACCCCATATGCTAATGAAATTATAGGTGATTATCAATGTGGATTTAAACGTAATAGATCAACTACAGATCAAATTTTTCACATCAGACACTTGAAAAAAAGTGGGAATATAATCAAAATGTCCATCAGCTATTCATTGATTTCAAAAAAGCATATGGTTCGGTCAAAAGAGATAAATTATATAATATATTAGGATATTACCTAAGAAGCTCGTTAGTATGATAAAAATATGCACCAGAGAAACAGAAAGTAAGATTCGTGTGGGTATTAATATGTCTGACAAATTTACAATTCATGATGGGTTAAAACAAGGAGATGCATTATCTCCATTGCTCTTTAATTTTGCCTTAGAATATGCTGTTAGGAAGGTAAAAGAAACTAAGGAAGGACTAAAATTAAATGGTGTGACTCAGTTGTTAGCATATGCAGATGATGTAGACTTACTGGGGGATGATGTGAATACAATTAAGAATAATGCTAAAATATTTTTCAAAACTGCTAAAGAGATAGGTTTGGAAGTTAACAAAGAGAAAACTAAATATATGCTTACAGGCCGAAACCAAGTGTTAGGTAATAATCAAAATCTAATTATTGATAACAACTCGTTTGAATCAGTTTCCAAATTCAAATACTTAGGAGTAATATTAACAAATGAAAATTATATTAAAGAGGAAATAAAAAGTAGGCTTAATTCAGGAAATGCATGTTACTTCTCTCTTCATAAACTTTTGTCTTCTCGTTTAATATCTAAGAATCTAAAAGTTAAAATATACAAAACAGTAATTTTGCCTGTAGTATTATATGGATGTGAAAGTTGGTTCCCTACATTGAAAGAGGAACATAAATTGAGAGTATTTGAAAATAAGATCCTTAGGAAAATCTTTGGACCTAAAAGGGATGAGGAGACAGGTGAGTGGAGGAGGTTACATAATTTAGAACTTCATAATTTGTATTCATGTCCAGATATTATTAGAATAATTAAATCAAGATGACTTAGGTGGGCAGGCACGAATGGGAGAGGAAAGAGGAGTTTACAGGATTCTTGTTGGGAAACCTGATGGTAAGAGACCTGTAGGAAGACCAAGAAGAAGATGGAGGGACAACGTTGAGATGGACCTAAAGAAAATCGGTAGGGATGGAAAAGAGTATATAGAACTTGCTCAAGATAGGGAAAGATGGAAGGCCTGTGTTGCTGCAGCCATGAACCTTCGGGTTTAAGAAGGCTAGGGAGTTTGTTAGTTAGTTATGTTTGAATTGCTTCATTTTTGTTTCACATTTGGCTAATTTGCGAAGATGGGGATGCGTGATAACATGATGAAATTAATGAATGGACACTCACAAACATCCATGCCCAACCAGGATTTGAACCCGGGAACCCTGGTGTCGTAGCGCGATGTGCTAACCACTCCGCCACGGGGGGGGGCTTCCAAACTTATGTTTTATCAATTGTTTGACTACCATACTATCGAGTGAATTAGCGTTGCTATCAGTTGCTTGACTGTCATGTGTTCTAGTTAACTTATCTTCCATTATCTTACTATTTAGTAAGTCTCTCAGTCTACCAAAATGTATCTTATAGCTGCGGTACTTTCTGAGTTACTGATAGTTGACACGGGTGAACCTTTTCCGATTAGTACTCTAAAATGTTCAACGCCAATATCAAATCTAAATACTCTAGGGAGCTTTGCTAATGTACCTTCCTTCTTGGACGTGTGAGGCTGTTTTCATCACTCGCAACAAAGTAACAAACACGACCATGCGAGAGGCCAGATGGGCAAGAGTCACGAGAAGAGGATTGCGTGTCATATCAAGAAGCAGATTTCTTCTCCGGATGTCAGGAGGACGTCCTTAATTGCAGTCTGCAGCCGTCAGTCACGCCGTACTCACAGTTTTGCACGCGAATCGGTCAAAATTGCCGAATACACTCAGAGCAGTCGTTACGAAAGGAAGGAAGAACGGGAAAAAAGCAGAAGTGACCCTCACAAGGAATATTTGGTACCATCAAGGTCACTTTCGTAACCATCAGCTTCTGGGCTGAAGCGACTTGAAAGTGAAGGTGATCTTTGGTCTTCGGTGGATCAACGGAACCTTTAGGTATCGAAGATCATTGACAAGGGATTCCAGGAATGGACGTCATGAATTCAGGAAGTGAAGTAGCTTCCTCTTTCCTCGCAATTAAAGACATCACTCGCTGCCGAAATAAAGCAATACCCAAAGAGCCTTTGTAGGGTCTTTTGGTATAAATACTTACTTGCTCATCTTCCTGGCGGCCAGTGTGATTTCGCCATGGGGTTAGCGAGGGTTTGCAATACCGGTGAGTAGGATCTTACCTGTCCATTTTGTTGTGCATTGTAATGGAATATGGTGGCAGTTAACACCAAAGCAATTGGAGCGTGTTGTACAAGATTTCCATTCTTGGAGTTGGTAGAACGTGGGTCAAAATTTTCTGGCCCAGCCCCTGATATCAAATTTATCTAAATGCAGAAAGTGCTGATTTTTTAAAAATCATTCTTGGTCCAAAAGTTACAAACTTTCTATTCGTTTCTGTTATAGTTTAATGCATGTTTCTTCATGCTGGAAACATGGATACTGTTAATTGTGCATAATATTTGAATCTACGTTCAATTGTTGTGGATTACGAGATTATGTATTCAGCCATTTCAGAAATGATAAGTTGAGTGTATTAAATCGTTGTTAATTTGTATCCTGTTAATATTTATATTATGAAGTACCTACGTGTGTGAATTAATTAACCTCTGCGTACATACACGACAGAGATATATACATGGCGACGAGAATTTAGTTAGAAATCGAGGATAAGTATGTTTTACTTCTAAGCTTCAAATTATGATTAAATTAACGCAATTATACTGAGACGATCACTGGTCAATCATTTGAACGATTAGAATTCGTTCATAAATATTACGAATTATAACACGAAGGTTAAGTTACAACTTCTGTGACACTATCTATTTATTAGTAAAATAACTGACATAATTAGGTTCACTATTACCTGTATTTCCATTTGGTTACAAACATTGCCACATACTGACTATTGATTCTCGTTGCTATACCAACGTCAGAATTCAAATATTACCTCATTTATACAGCGTTTAGCTCAAAAACTAACATAAAACATAATTAACGTTGTACAAAGTAGTAGTTATATATTTTTTTAACTGTTAATAGAAAGTGACGTGTATAATATGAAATTAATGATTTCAATAAACATATAATTATATTGTGCGGATCCACAGAACCGTCACAACATTCCCCTCCTCCAGGAAAATGAAAGTTATGATACAATGAGGAGAAGTTGTCATTTACAAATCATTCAGTTGTTTTTGAACATAAGTAAAAGAAAGGTACAAATGCACAATATTATCTGACATTCGACAACACATAACAAACAGGTGGTTTGCTTTGTTTTGTCTGATAACAGATGGTCTAGTATGATACAAAATATAATACTACTTCCATCCGTTTAAAATTAACTCAGCCATAACTTTTTAAATATAAAAAGCCACGTTCTTATGTTTAACAAATGCTATATTTTTTTTTAATTTGCCATGTAAAAGTTTGTTTCTTTAATATTTCCGCGTCTGATCATTATGCGAAGTTATAGACGTATTTTCTTCAATACTTTCAGGTTCACTATGGGCGAATTTCACTTTCATTTTGCTGCTGTGCAGTGTCCTTGTGGAGGTAATGTACTAGTATATAAGAGTAAGACATAAAAATTTGTGATTTCCGGAAATAAGATAACAGCGTTCCTAAAATGGAACAAATTTTAGTGGCAATATCACTGGATTCGCACATGAAACATGTTATTATGAACAGTGCAAGAAAACAAGTTAATACAGGATGATGGACAACACCCTAAAATACATGAGTAGTTACAATCAATAAACCTATATATCACACAAAAAAAATCAATCGGGAGGGGTTAAAAGGGGATTTATTTAGTTATCTTGTTCGTTCTTGTTTGTTGTAGGGGCGAGAGATATAGAGGGTAAACTGTGGGCTTAGCCACCCATTCCCCCCCCCCCCCCTATTGAGGCCGTCGCTTTCTTCATGGGAGAGAACGTGATGAAATCATTGGTATAGTGCTCCCTGATGTCTTTCCGTTTTAGCTTCAACATATCGTTCATAGATGCCAGCAGAAATACTTTTAAAAAATAGATTCTAGCGAAGAAAACTAATTGAAAGTAATGTACATTAGATAGGTACATAAAATTATATTATTCTGCCTTTAATAATGGAAAGGAACGGGTTGTTCTGGAGAAATAATAGTCTGACTACATATGCATATGTAAAGACTCGCAATATATGCTAGGTGGAACAAAAACATTTCAGTAAATGGAACCTCCCCGGTACTACCTCCAAGAGCCGCGGTGGTCTAGTCGGTAAGGCGTCTAACTGCCACGTGGGATACTCTGGTTCGATTCCTGGCGTGGGTGATCTAAGTAGGGAATTTTTCCGACCTTGTCCCCACATATAAAGTGGGTCTGGGATTCATCCAGCCTCAAATCAGTGGATACCTGGGGGCACTAGTACGTAACGTCACTAGACCTACTTTTTACGCTGTATTAGCTCGAAAATAACATTTCTTTTTACGTTGTAATATCCATTTGATGCATCAGAAACGCATCTATTAATGCACTAAAGTGTGTTTCTTTACGGTTGGCAAGAATCAAGTTTACAGTTTGATGCATTTTTTTTTGTAACATTTGTAAAGGTAAAGCCAAAGTGCACCAAATGATGCAAGGGAGTATTTCTTCCCATGTCGAGTTGTACCTAAATGCATCAATCAATTGATGCATTTTGGATGCATCTTGCTGCATCTTTCTTGTGATGCACTTAAACATTTGGTCTGAACCACACACTTTATGAATTTTTGTTTAAGCTGATACATTTTCTTTCCTTTGTGTGTGTGTGTGTGTGTGTGTGTGTGTGTGTGTATTTTAATAGTTTCTCCATTCATGTTTCTATTATTTTTCGTGCTTGACATTAATCACTACAAGTAATGTGTGTTGATGAAACCAACATAACATTGAAAAATATCAGAAAGCAAACTAAAGGCATATGTATAGGAACAAAATAATAACATTATAAGCTGATTAATAAACATTTTGAATTTGAATTTGAATTTAAAATTTTGGGTGCGTCAGCACTAAGGCTATTTTGCACCCGTCACATTATACGGGGGCCAGCCCCTTATCGTTACACATAACAACTCTAACGTTGCATAACTAAAATCATAAAATATTCTGACTTTCGTTAAAAGCTGAGGCTGTAAAGGAGCACTCAGCACAAATAAGGACAAAACACAGGACAACACAAACAAAATTATACTGGCCATGGGGCCAGTCGCCAGAGCTTCGTTAGTCTGCAGTCCAGGGTGTACTACGTGGAAGTGAGGTTGACTATTGGGTGCACTACGTGGAAGTAGCACCCCTTACACCCCAAGCTGATTAATAATAACATGTTTTAATATTATGTAGTCATAAAGCCCAACCGTGTCCTCCCGTTTCGCCTTTTCCCATTTCGCCTTATTGCGTTTTCACCTCCCCCAATACAATTTCAAATGATTTATGTGACACGAACTTTCTAAGGCGAAATGGGACATCCCATTTCGCCATATCCTGCTTCGCCTTGGTTAGGTTGGGTTAGGTTAGGTTAACGCGGGGGAAAGTTGTAAAATTTACTATTTTCAATTATTATTTTATTTACTAACTGCAGTACACATTATCTCCTTTCAGAGAAGTTTATGTGTAAGGCGAAACAGGATAAGGCGAAATGGGATGTCCCGTTTCGCCTTAGAAAGTTAGTGTCACACATTGGGGGGGGGGTGAAAACGCAATAAGGTGAAACGGGATAAGGCGAAACGGGCGTATTCAGCCCAACAGGCCTAACCCAATTAGAGTGCTCTAATATTATTACAATATCATCTCTATAATGTATCAGTATTTTTTTTAAAAAAAATGTATTATCTCATAGTATGAATGGTGTTATTTAGACTTGTGTAATCGTGTTGCACGCTCAGAACCACGGAGAGATTGTAATGAAATAACAAACGTTTTCACTCTCTGCCAATGAAATAGTTTGTGTTGAGCCGTGTTTTTAAAAACGGGAACATTAAATCTTTGCAGAGAAAGAGCAAATCACTTACTTATCTCGGAGTGCTAGTTGTTATCTGAAACAGGCTTTGAAATTGAGGTATTTAAGGAACTTTAACTAACTGCGTTTATTTTTTTTAAATGTATAATGAAAATCATACGTGTTTTATTTGAATGTTTTTGAAACAAATAATAAGTTCTCGTTATGTTCACGTCATCGGTACTGCATATAAAATTGTAACTAAAATTAATCTGATATTGAATTATCATATTTTCAGGTTCAATGTCGTGCTACAGGAAGGACAATTCCTCCCAATTTACGCCAGACGATCTCCCTTGGGAGGAACATGGTGACAAGAAATATGCTGAGGTTTCTCCGTTCTACATCCATTCCAGGGAAACCAGGAGTTGACTATCCTGTGCATTCTGTTATTCCCGAGACCAGTTTCGATTGCAAGCAGCAAAGTTTTCCTGGTTACTATGCAGACCCAGAAACGAGATGCCAGGTACGATATGAAATTTGTTGTTTTGTTTATTAATTTCTTGGTTTGGATATTAGAGGGCAACAAAATTACGGAATAATTCATTATGAGCAAATTTTATATCCATATGGACTGACTGTGACACGAACTACTGTTTAAAATGAACACCGAAGCACCGAAATGTAGACGACTTGGAACCCAGAAACCTCAAATTGCAGGACAAGTTTAAGAATATAATTGATACGCTAGTTTCAGTGACGGAGCGGTTTTAGATTCGAGTCCTGGATGCAGACACGTAGTCAAGGGGTTCTCGGGGGATGAAGCCCCCTGAAAACCTACAAATATCTAATTTAAATAGTGTGTAGTGGTAATTAATTTTACATCATTTGGAGGATTAAACATCTTGTAGACTATAATAAGTTAAAATATACTCAGAAATTCAACTTGAGGGCTTTTCTTTCACAACTTTTTCACCTTTAGATGGCGACCACTAATTAGAAATGAGTCCCCCCCTAAATAAATATCTGGCTACGGTCCTGCCTGGATGATAACACTGTTGCCATGTAATCAAGAGGTCCAGAATTCGATCTACGGTAGAAGCACATTGCACAGTAGTCGATGACCTAGTGGTAATGGTGTCGTCTTGCAATAACGGCGGTTAATAAAATGCACTGCTTTTCATGTCTTCTTTCATAATGTTGCAATTCTGGCCTCCCCGATGGCGCAGTGGTAGCGTCGTCGCCTTGTAATCAAGGGGTCTCGGGTTCGATTCCCGGTGGAGCCACATAGTGGTTCGGATTCCACTTTAAACTGGTGGTCCAGTCCCGATTCGATTACCCTTACTGTGCATAAAGTGGACTTAAAACACGAAATCAATCAATCAATGAATCAATCTTGCAATACTTGTCCTTTGTATAAAATAAGTCCAAAGACTAGTTCTAGAGTATATTGCGTTCAGACATGTAATTATGAGTGCTCCATTAGGGGGACAGGGGGGAGCGACGAATATTTCAGTATAAAGTGAGATATACCTTTAATTAAACTATGGTCATAAACATGATGGATATACAGTATGTAGCCTATAAGACAACTCTATGTCAATAATTTCGATGGCTCCACTTTAAAAAAAATGTAATAAGAATGTGAAACATAGTACGGTCTCGAAAATATTGATTTTGTTTCTTCGTTACAATAAGAAAAACAGATGTCACGAACGTCAAGTCCCAACTATTCGGATAAGAATGATTGTTTATAAAGGAATATTTATGAGTACTTAAAAGTATTTACTTAGGAGTAAAATACGTGTTAATAGGATAACTTTGCAATTCAAATTTCTGAAAGTTATTTTACTTTGTCTGACAATAACAGTTGATAGATAATTATAATTTATAAATATTTACAAATATTTACTCATGAATAGAATATGTATTAATGAAGTAACTTATGTGTTCAAGTACTGGTATGCAAATATGAAACTCTATATACGGTCATATTGAAATACATATTTTGACATATTGACAATGCCTAGTACATTTTGTAGACGTGTAGATTTAAATCTGTCGATTGATTGATTTCGTTCATTTTACTTCGCTTTTCTGTCAGTTTTGGCTAATTGCGAAGATGAGGTTGAATGATGATATGATGAAATTGGTTAAGGGACACTCACAAGGAACATCCATGCCCAGTCCGGGATTCGAACCAGGCACTCCCGGCGCTGTAGCGCGCTATGCTAACCACTCCGCAACGGAGGTCCGCTTAATACTGTTAAATTTCAGACATTTTCAACATGATAGAAGAAATTTTTGAGTTTTATGCATAAATTAAATGTCAGTATCAGTAGTAATTTTCCTAAAGACTCCAAACAATTTTATGAATTTTTGTCTTACGTATATTTTAATATCGAATGCCTACATTAATTAACAAATTCAGAAGGGGTGAAATAATTCGACATCAACGATAGTTATTATGGAAACAACTTAAGCCATTCATTTTTTTGTATGCATCTTTCAGGTATTCCACGTGTGCATCCATAATCGTGCCAAGCTCTCACTTCTCTGTCCAAACGGAACTATTTTCAACCAGGAACATTTGGCCTGTGATTGGTGGTTTCAAGTCGACTGCGATAAAGCTAGGAACTTTTACCACATGAACGAAGCCGCCGCGGAACAACTGAAGCTACTGAGCACCAGTGACAACAATGGGCACTTGCCAGATGGAAGGAGATCCCCAGTTCGAAGCCAGAGAGCTTTCATAACTAAGAGCACTCCTTCAGATTTCGCGAGCCTAAATCCTCGGGACAGTTCTCATGGTAATGGTGCTAAGGAATCAACAGCTCACGCGGAGACAGAAAGTGCATCAGCAACTCTTCAAAACGCTAATCGGAGATCTTACTTAAGGTACAGGACTTTATCTAATAAGGTACGAAGACGAGGTTCGTTCCCACAAAATAGACACTTAAGTCGTACTGCGGTCAGTGAGCCAACACCGATATTACAAGTGGAGTCCATTCGTGAGTATCCGGAAGACAAATCTAATCCAGTTTCTCCAGACACTGCAGTGCCAGCTATCAATCAGACCACCAATAACACACTGAAAGAAGTTCTTCAACCAGCCGAGAGTCAATATCCAGCTCAGAGAGAAAAGTACACGTTCATTCACCCCAAAGTTCGTGATGCTTCATACTTACCCCCTAAGCAACATCATAGGGAGCCAGGTCAACTTAATAATGACGAAAAGAAAAACAGTGACGTGGAAACAGTTGATAATCGTCCTGATGGTAGTGATGTCATACCATCCAAAGAAGAAGCATCATATGCTTCTTCAGAAATCATCACAGAAAATTTTGAAAGTGCTGCATCTGACAGTTCAGTGCTACCAGCCACGTTGAATCCTACAATCAATGCAGAAGTTGGAAGTTCAAACACCTACCAGCAAGTTGCATCAGACACAAATACTTCGGATGACTCCAATGCCCATCACGCTTATATACCACCTAACACTGGCATGTTGCAAAAGTATGTGAAAGGTGATCAAAACTATGCACTTACTCAAGACAGTGGAAATTTTGCAAGTTCACAATTCGCACAGAGTACTCCAGCAAACTCAGCAACTGAAGGGGACAGCAGCTACAATTTGAGTACAAATCGTGGGTCGAATATACTATCAACCACTAACAATGAAGAACCTAACATAAGACCCAATTCCCTAAATCAGAATCGTGACTCATTCAATCTGGACAGGAACTCTAATTCTGAAAATTCCTCAGGGTTTCCAGATAATAGAGAATTTGATGAAACTTTCAATAATTCAAAATATGGATCTCACGGAGTGGCAGGAAATAGGAACCTTACTGTCACAATTGGCAGTCAAGATAATGTTAGGAACTACATTCCCCCACCGGGTCCTGTGTCCAATGATAAATACAATTCAAGTGCTAGTAATCAGATACCTTCCTCAGGGTTTCCAGATAATAGAGAATTTGATGAAACTTTCAATAATTCAAAATATGGATCTCACGGAATGGCAGGAAATAGGAACCTTTCTGTTACAACTGGCAGTCAAGATAATGTTAGGAACTACATTCCCCCACCGGGTCCTGTGTCCAATGATAAATACAATTCAAGTGCTAGTAATCAGATACCTTTAGAATTAGCCAGTGACATTCTAGAATATAATATAAGACCAACTTTTCCAAATCTGAATCCAGACTCATTCAACCGAGATAGCACTCAATTAAATGCAAGTGATTTCTCATCGGAAGGAACATCAGGGTTGCCATCAGAGTTTGTCAAAGTGACCAGCAACAACTTCGAATATCGAACAGAGGAAGCACCAGTAAATGACGACCCTTCTGTAGCAAGTGGCAGTGAAGACAATCTTAGGAAATACATTCCTCCACAGGACCCTGCGTACAAAAATAGTAACATTTTAAGTAGTGGATTGAATTTGGTATCACCCACTAATAATCGAGAATATAATGCCAGACCAACTGCACCAGAACAAAATGTTGGTTCATTCCCCCAAGAAAACTTTCATTCAAGTTCAATAGACTCAGCATCTAAGAAAACATCAATCACGTCAGAAAACAAAGCAATGGACCAGACAAGTGATAGTTCCATATATCGACCCGGTGATGTCGTTGTAAGTGAATATCAACCTGTGCGAACTGATAGTCAAGACAGTCTTAAGAACTACATTCCTCCACAAGGCCCCCGAAGCCAAGAAAACTACAGTCCAAGTACAAACAGTGGATTGGACTCAATATCATCGAATAACAATAGAGAATCTAGTTCAAGGCCAATATTGTCAAATTTCAATTCTGATCCAAACAATCTGGGTAACCTTCCCTTAAGTTCAAGCGACCACACATCTGAAAGCACATCAGATCTTTCAGATAAGAATGAGTTCCATGGGACATCCAGCGAGAAGTATAGACCTGATGAAGTCTTGTCAAGTGACGATACCTCCGCGCAACCAGATAGCGAAGATAACCTGAAAAATTATATTCCTCCTCCTGCACCTGAAGACAATATAGTATTTCTTGACGAGACCTACGCGTATACGACTGCATCTCCATATGTCAGTAGCCAAGAGCTACATAGTTTGAACAATTCCAAAGACGGCAAATCAAAACAAGATCATGCAGAAGGATACCAACCAACATTAAATGCGGTTAAAAAAGGAGACACTCATGTGAAATTTATTCCAAACGAGGGGGAGAAATTTCACGCTACCAATAACCCGATGTCACATGGCAACAACTTTCAACATGCCAATACAGTAGGAAGAGACGGCACTAGTAAGCAACCAACGGCGAATGAAGCAAACACAAGAATTCTTAGTGTTAATATGGAACAAACAGAGGATGGAATATCTACAAAATTCTTAGAAGGTACTGTGCAGAATGGAAGTGGACAAGATGTTTCCTCTCAGGCCAAATATCTTCCACCGTTGGTAAACCCACCTAGCATAGACCTGCAACCTCCACCGAGGGAAGAAATTGTTGGATCACTTGTAGTTCCAAATTCTCAAATCGCAGCTGAGGAAGATAGTACTTATCCTTTGCAAATTAAGAATCCAACTGTTTCGTCAATTGCAGGAAGGTTTCCAGAAGACAATGAAACATCTGTAGATCCCACCTCTAGTTTCCAGGAGAGTACTTCGGTTAAGGATAAAGATGAGAATTTTCATCAGAAGAAACCTTCTGATTTGTCCCCAATACCAACCATATTTCCAGATGGTACCAGTAGCTTCCCAGATGTCCCCTCAGAAGTATACACATCTCAAGACGAACAAAGTATAAACGCTACCTTTGCTACCACTTTCAATGGCCAGCAAGGAAACTACCAGCAGATTACTGCTGAAAACAATGACAATACTGAAACCAAAGAACAGAATTCTTATGTAACTGGACAAACATCTCCTGAAGACTCATTCGAATCACAAAATGAAGATGGTGGATACTTTTACAACAAACCTTCTCCCAGCATTACCTTAGATGGAGGACTTCCTGAACCAGTCCATCATTATCCGAGCGCACCTTCATATTCAACCGGTGATCATCAACCCCTTTCTGAATCATACGGTTCTGTAACAGACTTCTACCAAGAAACAAATTATGAAGTCGATTCTGACACTGATTATTCCAATGACAATACTTTTACAACCAACAATTACAATAGCGAATTCGATCTGACAACACCAACATATTTACGTCTACCACAAATTTCTGACAACGATCATTTAGTCGGACCACAATCAACACATCTGCACATAAAGCCACAAATATCCTCTTATTCAATTAACTCACACTACAACAAGACTTTGCAGTTACACCCTTATGGAGATACTCATAGTATCCTATCACCAATTTTCCGAGAAGACATAATTCGGAATAAAGTTCCTTATCAACCTCATGCAGCTTCTGTTAACAGAACACCTGAAACACTCATTGGACCTCAACATGATTTTCAGGTTAACAAACATCCAGACACACCAGCAGATAAACTGGAGTCTCACAGTGGATATTCATACCAGAAACCTTCTTCCATTCCACAGTCAGTGGTTTCACCTCACCAGAGCTATAAAACTCCAGAAACTCTTTCCCAATCTTCTTTAGGGAACCAAATAAATCAAGCAAAATTCACAAATGAGCCTTTCAATTACCAAGAAAACACCGATCTTCATTCTTCAGTTGACTCAAACAGTGGAGCAAGACTTAAAGATGAGCAGACGAGCCCAGAATCCTCGGTGACGTATGCTCCTGGCAACGTCCCTCAATCAGAAGCACAAAATGATGGATATCTATATCAAAAGCCAGCTAATTCTTTGCATGGGATTGATACATCTGTGAGAATAAGTGATATAAGAACCACACTTTTCCAATTTAATGAACAAGAAACGTCTACCTGGTACCCACAAGATATCACAACAGTAGATGTATTCAGCACGAAGTTAGAATCATTCGGAACTGAAGTACCTACAACTACAAAGAATAAGTTGGAACCCAACTTTAGCAACAATAACCAGCCAGCGAATAACCTTGGATATGACTATGTAAGTTCTTCTTCTGGATACACAAGGAGAAAAGACGGTTTGGATTCCATAACTGGATCAAGTCTGGACAATAATAATGTCAAGACTCAAACCTCTGAAACTTTTGATCCCAGAGAAAAAATTGTAGGTAGTTTACAAGATGTACATGAATCTGCAACTCATATGAAGGACAGTCCTGATATTGGTTACAAGTATCCAGTTCCGGCAATCAAAGGGGTATCTCCACAAACCTTTCAGGAACATACCATTCAAACTAAACCGTATGGAAATATTGAAGATTTTGTCAAAACTGATCAACCATTTTTCCAAAGCCAAGGTGCCTTAAGTACAACGGTTTCTGACAGTACTACAAATTCTTACAGTACGGATTCGCAAGCATCTGTTGAAGCATCTCTTCAATTTAAATATGGGGAAGAGTCTAACAAAGATGAAGGCTACACTTATCATGCTCCGGAAACATTTGCTCCAACTGGACATGACGAAACACAACATCTTACGTCAACAGTCGTCAGAAATGACTCCAGAACTCCTAGCAATGCGGTTGCAGTTTCCAAACATGGATCAGAGTACCCAACAGGACATATACACATTTCAGCGGCGGATCTCTTGCAGGAAACAACCCCAACATACGTATATGAAGATTACACCGACGACATTGCTTCCTCTACTACTCATAGCCACATACCGCAAGATTATGTGTTCGCAGGAGATTCATCAGGTAATGATGACATCACGACAACGCAACCTAAGAGTGAAGAAGTGTTTATAGCTTCATCGCCTAGTCCATTACCCAGCTCAGGAAACTTCCAAAGCAGTCAACAATACACGGCAGGACAACAATCAAGCTCTCAACACCCTGCCATCATTGCAGACCTTTCCTATCTACCAGTACTCTCATAACAACGATGTGATATAGTGAAAATGTATTTGCTGAATGTGTGATTTAAAAGTATTCAGAAAGTTTGTAATATAGAAAGAGTATTTTTATAGCCAATATGTTGAAGTTACCAGAGAAAAATAAAGAAAATTATAAGCTGTAACTCTAAACATGATTTTGTGTATCCCTTTTGTTGATATGCTCTTAATTATATAACTCCGACATTATTATTGAACACAGTTGACATATTTTACAGAGATAAGGTACTTGCAGAATTCTACCTGATACTTCCTACATTATCCTGTCTGAAATTCAGATTATTGTTTTGCACACTGAAAGTAGAAAGTCAGTTTCCTGTTTACCATAGAACTATTACATTCTTTCTATGTTCACTTGATATATCTGACTAAATATACCTCGCTATGTAATCTTCACATAAAATTTTAAGTATTTACCTGAAAAGAAAAGAAAATAATTTGCATGAGTTATTGTAATATTATTCCTAGTACAAATGAATAAAACTTCACATTGTAATGCTAGAGACAAAAATGTGTTGTCTTTATATAAAAATTACCAGATTTAATAATAATATAGTTACTAAATAAATGTAAATATCAGTAATTATACAAAGGAAGATAACTTTTATAAACTTAATTCAATTAATTTGAATGAACATCTGTTGCCAGCTGGAAATAAATTTGTTAAATCATGAATTGTTATAAATGGTAACATTGATCTTAAAATTATGAATGGAAACCACAATTCCCTGTGAGAAAGGAAAGGTATAGAATCTACATTTGATATATAATGGGATAACAGAACTTTGAAGTAAGTTCGTTAATTTATTATTTTTATAATTATTACTAGAAACATGTTGTGGAAACAACACATAGGATAAGTGTATATAATTGCAATTAGTATACTGGGACAATTTGAGGATTTCTGAAATAATGCAATCATGGCAAAGTAAGTATGCCGAGAAAACTCGTTACTTATTAAAGGTCTCCTTGGTAAAAGTTAAAGCACAAAGAATGATTTGGAGACGAAGGTAGCCCCGCCGAAGTCTGTGCCTATATGCACAACTTTAATAATTGCAAAAAGATGTCAGCAGCTAAGTAGAATTCAGAATATTTATTTCTGAAGCATAATATTATACTCAACATCCTGATCTATCTGTTGTTCCTTCAACCTCAATGTGATAAGATGATTAACTGAAAATCCTGAGATGTTTTCCCTAATAAGTATTCTCAGGAGTCTCACTTACAAGGCAACCACGAATTATATTTAGAGAAATGTGTTTTTCACCAAGCAAGACAAAAAAGTGTATCTTTGTCAACTCCTAAGGATAGTGATTCCTGAGCTTGGGTTCAAAATTTCACTTATTGGTACCACCTGGAGTGGTAAGTTCTAGTAATGATTCTTGTAATGCTTCATGTGTGAGGGAGATTTTCTGTATGATAACCTCAGCAGAGTGGTAGCTTAGTGGGGGTTATAACCACTTTTCCCGATCCCGTGAAAAGCTTCTTTCGGACTGATAAAAATGGCTACTTTTTAGAAACTACTTAATTCAAAGCTAAATAGGCTACAACATCATTCTATATTCCCTTCTTTTAGCAAAATATGATTGCACATTGTAATGTGGAATGCAATAGTAGCAACTGAACTCCCACAGTCGACTGTATCCTTAAGTGAGCTATAAGAATTACTGTGAATTAGTGTTAAATGAATGCCCTGTTCTTCAAATCTTTTTAAAACTTTTGGGGTTCTCCGGATCGGTAAGTAAATAATGATTAACATGAAAGCTACAAAACATTTTATTATTAATTGTTAACCTCGACAGTAATGTAAGTTCAGATTATTATTACTGCAAAACAAATTAGGACAATAACTGCAATAAAACGTTTTAAGAATGAATCATCATACTGCTCACATATATCTGGAGGCACATAGTGGTTCGGATCCCACTTTAGACAGTAGGTCCAGTTCCGATCAAACTCAATCAAATGCTCACATATATCATTGTCTGAGTCCTCGAGTTGAAATCCAGATCATTCATCTTCCTGCTGTTTCTGGTTTTTGCAGGTTTGTAACTTGTACATGTATGTGGATTTGACTTCATTGGACGGCAAGTGCAGTTTGGCAGTTTGCACGAACGCACGCAATGTAAGCTAACAGTTCCAAAACCACATCAGGTGCAGGTGGGGAACACAACCACTGAATGAAAAGGTTGCCGTCTCCGCCATTCGTCCATCCATATTCTATAAGGCTTGGCACCGTAGGGTTTGCTTGCAGACAACACTTCCATATTGCTGGCTCGTAGAACGTGCATGAAGAGACAGTCTCTGCATGGTGGCAGCGGCTGGATTCAACCTTTCCCCTCTTCATACAGAGTAGATGATACCTCGCCTGTTTTAGCAGCGGCATCATATACATACAGTAGGTAAACTACTCGATCTTCTCAAGGACTTCATCATTGACCTCCGACTGGCCAAGCTGACTCTCAAGATTTCCTGTGAGGAATGGACCTTTGTGAACACCTTCAGAGCTATGAACTTCCAACAACTGGTGAAGATACTGACAGTGTCACAACGTGTGGAGTTATGTAATTCAATTAGACTGTCACACATCACATGGTTTGTCCGACTTGCTGATGTCAACAAAGTGTGTCCGATTCTGAGTTCCACACTTCTGGTGGAACTCAGGGGATCTTCTTTTGGAACCCAAGCCAAATAACCATGCCATCGAAGTGGCGTGGCGTGACTTTGTCAAAAGTGTTACCAGCCATCAGACGTTATCATCTCCACCCTACCGCCCCCCCACCCGTTTGATCTAGATTTTTGTTTATGTCGTTCTTTTTTTTTCAATCCGCTCAGTGATTTAGCCACAATCACTTTTAGAGAGAACTACCACTCATGAGAGAGTTACCGTGAAAATCCAGAGAATAGTAGTCGAGCCTTGTCAACCATCTCTGTTTCTTTGCAAGGAGGTGGAAACGGGAAGAAGAACCACACATTCGAGTCAGTTTGACGTTTCTGCGTTGAGCAGACGACAGAATTCCCCTCCTCCAGCGGTGGAAGGTAAGTCCAGATGTACGTACTACTGTTGCCAACTTAGTTTTTTGGAGCAAGATTTGTCCAAATCACTAATCGCATCAAGTATTTATCTTCTCGTCTATTACGTCAACGGTCTCAGTTGTAGTTAAATCCAGTGTTGGCTTTGCAGTCAAGCTCTAGTTGCTTCACAGAAATAGTATCCCCGTTTTAGGCGGGATTTAGCTCTTTTCTGGAAATCCAATGTGACAACACTTGCTGATCCGATAAGCTGGACCGCCAACTGGGCCCCTAAACAGGCATATGAATAACCCCCTAGCGCACTTGACTGTAAGTCTTTCCCCGCTGTTCCCTTGCATTGGCGCCCTTTCCTCTTGTTACCTCTTGAGGGTAGCGGAACGGCCTGCCTCTTTTCTTCTGTCGGCTGCGGAAAAAAGGGCCTCTGCAATATACACTCGACTGCAACGCTGTCGGTTAACGTATTTAACAATGTTATTTTCTTGAAAAAAAAAAAAAAAAAAAAACTTTTTTAATTTCTTCACGTTTTGCTGTTACCTACGGTAACACCGGTTACATTCACGCCACGCCTCTGTGCCATCTGTATCTTAAGCTGTTTTCACGATTGTCATTGACCCAGCAATGCCCCTACTCACATTAGATCTAAGTATCTCTAGCAACAATGTTAAATTTTCATGCCCGACTAGGATGATTTTATCGATTATTGTAACACAAATATTTACATTAACTTGTTCATGAAATAAACAATGTTAATAAAATAATTTCTTCAATGCACGAGATTCTTTGATACGCTCCACGTTTCAACCGACTACACTTTTTCAGAAGCCAATAAAAATACAATGAGATGAAATGTCACGACGACTTATAAGTGTTGGGTTTGATTATGATTAATTTTACCTACGTAATGTCCACTGATTTAGTACAGAAATCTTGATCTTACGTACTAATTATTCATTTTAGATTTTACATTTTCTCAGAGATTTTATAACACTACGTCAAATGTAAAGGCACGCCAAGCAGAATGAAGAATGTTTCATTTCATGAAAAAATACTCTCGAAACAATGATGTAAAGTGGAATCCTGTTTTAAAGTTATTTAGCCACAGAGAACCTATAATTGATTGATTGATTTGGTTTATTTTACTTCGCTGTGCCGCCACTTTATACTGCAAAACGCTAGTCTGCAAAATGCAGTCCAAGGTATCCTACGTAAAATAATTTTTAATACATCCAAGGAATGGTCATACTACAATACTACAATACAATGCTTTTTGGACGTTACGACAGATACAGTGGAGGTGAAGTGATCAGTGTCACACTCCTGCAACCTTTACACCCTAAAGGTTTGTCCTAGTTTCTATCAAATTAATAGAGTCTTGGAGAACCTTAGGACTGTTTTACGTGCTCGTAAAAATGCCCAACCTTTTAGATCACCACCCCGAGAATCGAACACGTGGAACCAAAACTCCCTACCGCCTCCCCCCAGAACGCACGCCAAGAAGCAATTCCCGGCTCTGGCTGATGCCGCCAAAGAAATTCCTTTCAAGCTCAAAGTGACTTTGAAGCATCACGCAAAATCCAACTGGAGATGAATTGCAGCATCCTTCTCCGCCTGTTATGTAATCCCGTTAAGCAACAAGCGTTGCACGCATCTTCCTCCACAAGGAGCGGGGGCCAATAAACAAATTATCCGATCAAACGGACATCCGTGCCGCTCCGTTATGAAGCAATCATTGCCCGTTCATTTGGCAGCGTTTCGTGATGTCAGGGCGGTCAGTTTCTTCCCCTTTTGGCCCGAGGCGGTCAACACTTATTTTCGGAGCTCATCCACTTTGTGCCGTGGGCTAATTCAGAAATCCGGGTACTTCCCCCTGCCCCCATGAGGTCTTAAATCAAGTAATTGTTAATCACCCATCGAAAGGTCTGCAGTTTAAAATGCTTACTGATGATTTGGACCCGGATTTTAAAATAATCACTCTTTTTCCCCCTTGCTTTTAGCCAAATACAACCGACAAACGGTGGCGAATTGCCAACTGCTATATTTGAACTACATATTCGTGAATAAAAAAAAATTAATAAAATAATCATTTCTTTCAACTGTACATTACACCATCATATCATAATCCCATAACCACAATGTCACAGAACATAAACTATTAGGTTAAATCCGGCTTAGACCATTTAACCATCTTTATGGTCTTAACACTAACGATGTACATTTTGGTATATTTTAAAACATATAATCATGTGGGAGCCAAACTCCGTGACGGAAACGTTGGTACAGTGCCCTAGGACGCCAGAGTTCCCGGGTTCGAATCCCAGCCTGTACATGGTTGTTCTTCGTGTTATGTCCCTTCATTAATTTTTATCATCACTCATCCTCGGCTTCGCGATTAACCAAATGTGGTAGAAAAGCAAAGTAAAATAAACAAAAACAATCAGTATTTGGAACTCGCATATCCTCGCATTATTTTGTATCCTTTACAACTACACGGATCACTTTTCTACCCTGCGTACAATAAATAATATTAATATTTATCTAGAGTATTAGGTGTGCTAAAACTTTGACTTACACTCTCTCGGGAATTTGTGGAGCAAGGCCGCGCATAACGGTATAAATGGGGAGAAAGCGAATGGGCGGAACAAAGCAGTGCGCGCTGATGAAAAACACTGATAGCTATGGGCGCGTTATCTCCTCCATGCACTCACTTCCTCTTTGACTCGTCCATTGTTCGAACCGTCTCGAATCCTTCTTGAGCAAAGACTTGTTTCCCTGGAGAGGGTGTAATTTATCTAACGTCTCATTTCTGCCACTTTTAGCTAATCGCGTTGATGGGATGAATAATGATAAGATTAATGAAAGGACAATCGCAAACACATATGGACAACACAAGCCCCACAGAGTCCAAGCGCCATAGCCTCTTTACTCTGCAACAGTTCAGGTACACACTGACTTGGCTCCTCCTCAAAAGGTCACGGGTGTGCTAGGTTCCTAAAATAGGCTCTAAAATTCCAAAATAGGTTCTAAAAATCCTAAAATAGGTTCTAAAAATTTTAAATTAGGCACGAAAAATACTGAAATAGGTTCCAAAAGAAACATAAAAGGCTTCAAAATTTCTGAAAAATACTGATTTGGTACATCATCAAAAACAAAATTTCAAAAGAACCATAAGAAATTTCAATAGGTATATGTAGCAACCAAATATTAATTTTGTAACCAAATTTTCAATTTGCATACATCATTTTCAAAATCATCCACAAATTATTGTAGTCATATATTCGTGTTGCTAGCAAAAGTTACTTGTTGATATGAAGAATGAATTAAGTATCTATGATTTGATGCACAATACCAGGGTGGCTAGTCACTGGTAATTCCTTGAATTCTGGGAATTGTCCGTAATGGCTCCGGGAATCCTGCGTGAATTTTTCTGCATAGACGTGAAAAATTGAAACTTTTATTAATCGAAATCTCATTGAATTTATACCTATCTATAAATGCCCTGACGCTTTCGCAGTTTAGCTTTTATTTTTATCGAAGAAGGAAAGGAAAAGGAAGCAGCGTGGAAAATAAAGGGAAGGAAATAGACAGAAAATGTGTTTCAAACACGTTAGTCATTGATTTTTTCCTCTGTGTAACATAAAAATCCTGCAAAACCTTAAAATATACGCATATAAAAACCTAAAAAATTGTTTGATTTAGGCGCATAAACCTAAAATAGGTTTCTAACAAGCAAAATAGGTTATTTTAGGCACTATAGAACTTAGTCAGTTGTTGCGTGTTTTAATGAAACGCTGACATAACTTATTTCTTATTTACCTGCAACGGAGAAAAATAGGTTAAAAACCTAAAATCAGAGGTCTAGTCATACGATCAGAAAAACCTACAACATGTAATTTGTAACTGCATTTTAGATATAAACCAACTACAGAGCATTCCCTGACATTCGCTAACGAGACTCGGCGGCAAGCGGCCCGGCATCACCGCTTGTCTTTCCCGGTGAACGGGGTCCGCGACAGTCGCTAGAGTCTGCTATTAAAATTACAGTTTTCATATTGTGTACTAACCTTGACTACAGAATGTGTTGGAAGTGATGTCCCTCTGCTGCAACACATTCCTGTCATCTCCGAAGAAAATTGGCATATACACGTACAAGTTCGTCTACTGTAATTCTCCCGATTTCTCGTACAATACTCTCTTTTAACTCACGGCTGGTGTGCGGATTGTCTTTGTATACTTTATTTTTTTAGATTTCCCCATTTTTCTTTCCATTGTTATTGAGAACTGACCCTGTTACTCTAAACTATTTTACGAGGTTTAATATAGTGGTCCTATGTGGAACAACGAGAACACCAGGAAATTTTGTTGCAAAACGTCGTCGCACTTCTCCACAATTCCTCTTTCCGAAGTAGCACTCGACAAGATAAATCCTTTGCTGTAATGTAAACGTTTGTGGTGCCATGTTAAGCCACAATCTTCAACACACGGATACGACACAACACAACTTCCGAGGAAGGATTATACTGGTGTCAGTCTGCAACGTCAACAGAAAGGGAAAGAGAGCGAAGGCAGGGGGAGCGAAAAAAACAGACCGTAGCGTGCGACTGTCGCGGACCCCGTTCACCGGGATAGACAAGCGTTGACTCCCGGCCGCTTGCCGCCGAGTCTCGTAGCGAATGTCAGGGAATGCACTGTATATAAAACAGTGAGAAAAATTACCCTTCTCCGCTTTACTACGATTGTTTTTAACACGAAGCACACGAACCCCCAACCGAAAACGGAAAATTTTCAATATGTTTTCTTTTCAGCGCAATAAACCATTATATTTCAATATACTTATTTTACAAGGCAGCTTTTTTCGTTCATAAAGCCTTCACAATGCTTCAAATTTCCCAATTTTCCCAGACTGTTGACAAGAAAAGCTCACCAAGTTAGGCAGCGAGAGCCCGGGGCACCTCTGAAGCAGTGAACTCCGTCTGCTGTATTCTTCCCCTGTTCTATCTAGCTCGACGGAAGAAGCAAGGGGGAAAACTGGAAATCGGAGCACGTGCCCTTCCGAAAGAACACTCAACAGATGGCAGCAACTGTTCGGAGAATGCCGATAGTGGCGGAGGGACGAGGTGTTTTATTTTTCCATTCTTTTAGCTTCTGTATTGGGGAAAAGTAAGCAGTAGTTAAGATATAATGCAAACACAGTTTGGATTGTTATAGTAATTCCTAAGATCTTCGATGTTTTAGCTTTGTAACGACCGCCATGTTAGGCAGATTTCAGTCGTATATTGGCATTTATCTTATTCGTATACTTTCAAGTTAAGAACTTGGATTAAATTATTTATACTTAATTGTTTTCATAATTCCTGTATATATTTACGTTTTATCTTATGTTATAATATTATTCGCGTATTTTTGCAACATTTATTCAGAATTTATAGGCTACTAATTATCCCAAATAATATATGCAACGTTTTGATTGTTTTTCAAATCCAAAATGGCTAGGATTATTACTATCTTTCACGCAAATTTTGTTGTTTAAGCACAAGTTAAATACATTTCTTCTAAATATCGATTTTTGTTCAACAATGTACAAGATTGAAGTAATTTGTCTTCGTTATAAACTAAATCTTTACTTTAATCATTTTTATGTGCAAGGGAAAATATGAATTTTTTGATAAAATCAGTTTAGTTATTTCTATATAGTTTAATATTGTAATATTATAGCAAAGTATTTCTCCCTCGTTTTCAATAAAATATCGTTTTCCTATTGGCTGTTTACGTTAGGAGTGGGGGAACCACGCTACGTGTTTTTGGCGATGTAAAAACTTCCACGTTGGCATTTTTAATTGTTGCCAACCTGAACTTTAGCTTACTATCGCTAATTAAAATTGATCTGTTATATAAATTATCAGTTTTTCTTGTGTTATTTTATGTTATGAGTTTGTACTATTGGAAGATAGAACAGTCTATTATGCTGCGCCCCGCGCTTGAGGTAGGCAGTTGAGGTCTTGCTATTAACTGTGAAGGCGGTGCGCGGACTCTCGTGTTAAATAAGTTGCTTATCACTGACTACGAGCGTGCATGACCCAATTAATTATAATTTTAACTTGTGCGAATCAGTATGTACGCACGCGATTCGTGATTAAAGATTTTGGACATCTTAATTATAAAGTATTTGAATTTTATTTACTGTCACGTGTCGCAATTCGGTGGTTTCCTTCCTGGAGGAAGGGTGGATCGTCTTAATCCCGATCCCTGGGTGAGAACTGGTGCTTCCAACTGACCAGCCGGAGCAAGGAGCGGTGTGTTGCCAATTCGGATCTCCATACCCTGGAGTTACGAGTGGTGGCACGTTGCAGCCTAATATCGATTGTTTTCGAATACATTTCACCAAAAATTTAGGCCGCAAATCTCCTCAACAACTCCAATGTTGTCGCACACACAAAACCTTGCATGGTGAAGGCTTTAAGTTCTAAAACACTATATCACCAAAATGAGCAGATTTAAACTTACATCGATAGTTAAAATGTGTTGCTTAAACCTTTAGATAATGTAGATGAGTCAAAACGAAAAAAGACTAAGACACTATTAGCAGAAAATAATACGCGCATTTATCTTGGTACACATGTAAAACGAGTATGAATAATTACCAGTTACATATTTTGGAAAATAAATTATCATTGTTATAAACTCCTACAGATAAGCTTTAAAACAATAACCTTTAAGTATCGCGAGTTGCAATTCTAATCATGAAATTTGAGCATTTGCCAGAGACCTACGAATGAAATACAGGGAAGCTGATGTGAAATTACAACTGTAGCTATTTTTAAAAAATTACATATTCCACGGTATCATGATTAGCTAAAATGAGAGCGGGGGTTAATTCTTAGGAGCAAGGAAATGAATTTCCAAAACTAAAATAAAGAGAAAAGTAATTGTTTATTGGTTTATTTTACCTCGTTTTCCTGCCACTGTTGGCTAATCGCCAAGATGAGGATAAGTGATGACATGATGAAACTGATGAAGGGACATTGACAAAGAACATCCATGCCCTGGCCGGGATTCGAACCCTGGACCCCTAGATTTGTAGGACGCTGTGATAACCACTCTGCCACGGAGTTCGGCGAGGAGAAAGGTAAGGAATTTCAATAATTCAAACTTGCAAAATAATTTTTGCATTGTTTAACTTGGTAATTTTTCCTTGTTTTTTTTAAGGGAGTCTTCACGGACGACAGGGGATGGGGGTGTTGAGCGGACACGATAATTCGTAAGAGTGGCTGCGATTAGGGGGAGCAGTTGCCCCCTCCTCGTTTTGCCACTTTTGCTCCCGCACTATGCTAATCCTTATTTACGAGGGAAAGTAAACTGTCCTTGCCTCCCCCTCAGTTTTAACCCCCATTAGAACCCATTCGCAATAAATTAAAATTGGCCTGTATTTTTTCGCCAAGCACTCTGGCAGAGTGTCTACTCAATGTGTTACATATACAAGGTCCCAGGTTCGTATCCTCGATAAAACACGCGCTGTTATATTCGTACTTTTATGTTGCTTTTCTTCGACTTTTGGCAAAGACACTAGAAGGAAAAAAAAAAAAAAAGGAATCTTAGCTTCGATTCTTGGCTACAATTTCGCCTTTTCTTTCTCGATTAACCAATGGCACTTAGGTTCACTGTTCTCTTCTCTGCGATGGTGATCAATAATTGATTTCTCTGCGTGTTTGTAGCCTCCTCGGTCTGCGGGAGGAAAGTGTAAATTTTCTCGGATTTTAGGCTGGCTGTGAACACCCAAGGCTTTACTCCACGCGACGCCACTGGTAATTAATAACGTTAAATTACACAAATAGAAAGCGGGACTGGATTATACTTTGGACATGTATTTCGCCAACGGAGGATCACTTCATTGATATGTGTATTTGCGTACTCATTCATAATGTCCTATTTATACTATTGAGATGAAAAGTGAGGGTGCAGAAGAGGACGGTGCCCCGAATACAAGGGTAAGCAAGCACCTCTTCCAAAATAACAAATCCAAAATTCTTGGCTTCTTCATGACTTTTTCTTGACCTTTCTTTCATTTTGTTGACTTTTTTCCCCTTTTTATTCAATGAAATTTATCCAATGAAAAAACAAGGGCAGTTAAGTTGAAAACTCTCCTGTGTGAGAGATTTAAACTTACTTTAATTATTAATGCATGCAAAAATTAATACTTCAGACTTCATTCTGGATGATTACTTTAATATTTTTACAAAACTTCACGCATACAAGAATGTAATTCTTACAAAACAAATTGATAAAATCTTAACCACAACTAAATACAATTTTAGATATCCAAAATTATCAATATTATCAAATCCCAGTGAAGATACCTATATATAAATTTAAATTCACTATACTGTAAAAATAACAAAAATTCTTGTCCACAAGCACAATTTCTTGACTTTTTCTTGTCCTACTTGATGATTTCTTGACTTTTTATTGACTTTCTTCACTGGTAGACATCCTATCTTAGAACCCTCTGATTCTGCATGTATATGTAACACATATTTTCCTAAAAGCGATGAAAGATTTTTAATACAAATTTAAGTTATGAAGGGGAATAAGTAGTAGGAATATCTTTATCAAAATAAATCAATAATTTTCAAAATGATGTAACGCATCGCAAGAAAGTTTAGAAATACACTTAAACCTGTTGCTGCATGGACTAGATATTTTAGTTTTCAGGTTATCCTTCTCCACCTGAGTGCCTGGTTGTAATTATGTTATAAACGTTTCTCCCGTGTGAAATGAAATAGGTATCTTATGCAATCTGTTTCCTTAAAATCATGAAGTAAAATATTCTCTGGAATATATATGCTCAATATTTTCTTTCATGATCAACGTAATATACTGGCACTGTAATGTGTATATTAACTTTGTATTAAAATTTTAGATTATTAACTACTGTGCCAGATATTGAAAATATCTCAATTAACTTTTCGCTTTTTTTAATTATATAAAACTCTTTATTCAATTATTGCAGCTTCGTATCTGAAGATAAGACGCAAACCTACGTAAGATCACATCACATCTTCAAACATCACTCATTGAAAGTAATTACATCTTCAGCATCCGATCGAACACGAACTTGCAAACGTGCGTGATACGCTGCGTAGAAGTTATCTCAGAAAGACTCTTCTTTTCGATAATTTCGTTTACAACCGTGAAATTAACGCGGTCAGCCACACACCGACAAAAAATCTCGCAGTAGTTCACCTGCTGGTATCTTCTTTAATGACACTCACCCATGATTTTCAATTCTTTCGCCGAAATTCTACGTATTCGTGAATTCCCTGACGTTACCGCACCCTCACCTGTTACATTTCTACCGCACGAATCACATTTCTGTGTCAAGGATGCTCTTTCGCGGAGTAGGCAGAAGATCCTGATTTTCCTCCGGCACTGAGCATCAACTTTCTCGGCTTAATGTGTAACGAAATAGCAGCCGATGAACGCAAAGAAAACGAGCGAGAGAGTGTCCAATATGCGAACATGAACCCATTACTCTAAAAAAAACTTGTTCCCTCCCAACCATTATTGCTACACACCCCTATATAACTGTACACGCGGTTTTGAGGAATCTTCATTCGTATACAGTTCCTCGGTTTGTAAGCTTTCGTGTGTCAATCGCTGCGTGGCGCCACTGTTCCGGCGATACACACGTGGATGTTGCAGGGTGTGTTTTAGTGTAAAGGACACGTTTGAGCGTAGCAAGTGAGTATTGTTAAAATCAAATATTATGTTGCACTATTTGAAATCAAAGGATACACACTGTACTTGGGGTGAATAGTAGATTTTTAATGAGTGTTGTGAGTTTCAGCTGATTGTCGTAAGTCCACTTTGTGCACAGATAGACTAATTGGGACTGAACATACAGTTTAAAGTGGGATCCGAAACACTATGTGCCTATGTTACCATGGAATGACATTATCACCACGTCATCAGGGAGGCCCGGTTTGAGTTTCGTCATTACTACGATATGAATGGCCCCAAGAAGTGTAGTTTCATCAAGTGAAATTGTAAACAATATTTACATTTTCTTGCCTTTGAATTTTCTTCGTTTCGTGTCACATTTTCTAGGCCTCTCCGATGACGTAGTGGTAAGGTCATTCCCTTGTTATCAAGGTGTGAAAGGTTCGATACTCGATGGTGGCACATAGTAGTTCGGATCCCGCTTTAAGCTGTAGGTCCAGTCCAAATTAGCCTATATGTGGATAAAAGTGACCTTAAAACATTAATCAAATTGAAACGTCACATTTTTTTGCGTTTAGGATAATCGTGACGATGAGGATAAACGATGGTCAAAAAGAGGATGGAAAACCCCTTGCCGCAGACCAGGCCTCGAACTAGAATCTTATGGCGTCGAGATGCAAGAATGGAAGACTGTGAAAAATATATTCCTCCTAGCTCGATTACATTTCATCTCAAGTGATTAATTTATACCTAGACCTTGCGGTAGAACAGCGTTTCAAGCTTATTCCTGTAATAACGACTTACCAAGTTCGACCACCAGTGAAGGGACAATTGTTCATTCACCATAAGACTGTAAAAGCAACATGGTGTAGTGGTTAGTAACATTTTGGTTTCAAGGTCACATTGTGCACATGCAGGTTAATTGCAACTGAAAACTATCGTTTAAGTGGAATATCAATAACTGGAAACGTGCACCACTGAGGATCGCATTGGCAAACGTTGTGACGTTATTTCTTCGCTGTCCACTAGAGGAAGCTTTCTGTCACTCTTAACAAAACATTTTACTTCTCATGTGTAGTATTGATTTTATTAGTAGCTATTACAATTTCATACGTGACGTATTTACGTATCGTCTCTGGATCATATATCTCATGATATAGGTTTCTGTGAAATGTTTCTGTATCTTGATATCTTTCCAATCCCTAGAAAGTAAATGTTTTGAGTTTGAATTGGTTAACTCCTGTAGGAGAACGGCAAATTTCACTTATTATTATAATTTCATACCTGACGTGGGTATAAAAAGTCTGGAGGGGAGTAAAGTTTGTGAATATATATCGTCCTGTTTTTGTACCTTGTTACATTTGTACTTGGTGCAGAGTCTGAAGAAGACCTTGCTAGAAGGTTGAAACGTTACGATTAGTTTATGTTTTATAATAAAATAAATTACTGCCTTGGTCTGCATATTGAGTTTTTCATATCATGGAAACAAGGCTTAATGGTGTTATAATAGGTCTTTCAGCTCTCAAATTTCATATTGAAGCCTACAGGTGTCACTGATGTCGAAAACTATATCTATTTTGTAACTAAAGAACCAATCTAGATAATTTGTAATGGTTGAACGTGTGTTTGGTAGGTCCTGTAATTTTACCAAATACTAATTTTCTTAGATATCAATATGACATAGTTACACTTCGTAGCTCAACAAATGACCATAGCTCTCTCATACTTTTTACGTTTAAATTTCACCTTAAGATGACTAAAGTAATTAATGTAATAATAAATCTAATAATTACTGTTACAGCTTGAAGAAATTAAATAGGATGATAAACACAGATGATAATATTTGTCATTATAATGTTGTAACTAATATATTCTAAAAAAATTATATGTATAAAATATATAGCTATGATATCTATCATATTTTTCTTTTTGCAGACAACATGATACTAAAACTTACAGTCTTTCTCTGCATTTCTCACATTTGTAATGTAAGTACCAATCATTTTTAAATATATAATGTATATTAGCAGAAAACTCATGTATAAACTTCCTTAATACTAAGGTTGTATTTAGTTTTCTCAAAATTATCACACTAGTTTCAGAAGATTGATTGATTGATTTGGTATTTAATTTCACTTTATGCGCAGTAAAGCTAATCGTGATAGGACCTACAGTTTAAAGTGGGATCCATTCGTTTCAAAAGAAGCTGATCAAATGAAAAAAAAAATCCTGAATCGAAAACTTTCTTGGTTGATTTGTCATATATGTTTCTGCTTGTCCAATATTGCTAGTAGCCACCTATCTGTTACTCTTTTTATTCGTGAAGATGGTATGATGATATGATTCATAAGATGATATCTTGGGACAAATACATACTCATGCCTCAAACAGGGTTCGAACATCCAACCTCTGTTTCAAAGAGCTCTACGGTGACATCCTAGCCGCGGAGATAATTAAATTCGCTTACCCAGTACAAATTATATAAATAAAAGTGGTCTCGTTATTATTATGTGTGCATCGAGCAGTGAGGGAAGCACGGAGAAAATTTGTTGCCAAGGTGCTCACTATCAAAACATATCCTCAACTTGAGTAAAACCTAACATCGTGTTTACATGTCATCGCAGGATGAAGATATTTTAAAATAGAGAAAAAGAGGAAGAAAAAGAGAAGGGAAGTAAGAGGAAGAGATACAGAAACTAATAATAGGACGAGATAGAGATATAAAGACAAAGGAAGACAGAAGGATAGGAAAAGGAAAACATAAAAGAAAATTCAGAGGAAAATGTAGGTAAAGGAGGGAACAACATGAGAGAGAGCGATATATATATATATATATATATATATATATATATATATATATGCAAGGTCCCCCTAATGCACTTCTTAAAATAAACTTATACCACGGCTACAGATATATCTTGATCTCAGGGGATAGGTTCTTTATTTGAGAATTCCAAATAAGAAAGCGTTTTATAGCCAAGAGGATTTAGTTAAATGCGGATCTAAACTCTGAAAACTGTACACAATACAGAGAAAATATATAGCGAAGCTATATACATTGAAATATATATATATATATTCTGATTCCAAATTTACGTCGGTTATATTCTTCTTATAAATATATGTATAATTGAAAGGAAATCTTCTTCTTCTTTTCTTCTCACAATTTTGGGAAAAGGCTTTTGTTCCTTCTATTTTGTTAAAAGGCTTCTTCTTCCTTCCTATCTTTGATTTGGGAAAAGGCTTCTTCTTCTTTTCTATCCTTGATTAGTGAAAAGGCTTCTTCTTATTTTCTTCCTTCTATTTTGGTAAAAGGCTTCTTCTTTCCAATCTTTGATTTCTATCGTTGATTAGTGAAAAGGCTTCTTCTTCTTTTCTTCCTTCTATTTTGGTAAAAGGCTTCTTCTTCTTTTCTATCTTTGATTAGGGAAAAGGCTTCCTCTTCTCTTCTTCCTTCTATTTTTGGAAAAGGCTTATCTTCTTTTCTTTCTTCTAATTTATTGTCTTTCCTTTTAAAGCGTAATCTTATTTATTACATATATGCGCTCGCTTTCCCCGCTTCCTTGGCATTATACAAACGACACAAGCTATACTTATAGAAAGATTAGGGGCGACTAAACTGACAGTAGCTCCACCTCCCATGTAACGACCAAAAGGGGAATAGCCGAGGATCGCTAACAGCAAGCGCTGCCTATGGCCCAGTGCGTCGAATAAGGAGCGCAACCGTAAGTACTTCGGGGTGTCTGATTGAACACAGCGCCACCGAGGGACGGACAAACACAAAAGCTGACGATGTTCTCCTCGTCAGAGGTATTAAATCAAATTTTGATCACTAGGATCAAAAAGGAGATACATTTCTGAATTCATTTGCTCACTTATAAACTTTCATAATTGTTTCATATACGAGCATATTCTTATTTATCTTAATTGGCTATATACAACATTTTATTCACACCTTCTATAATTTTTATACTCTTCCTTTATGTATTTTGCATTTACTATAATATATATAATCGCTCTTCTCCGCTCCTAATTTCTACAATGAACTCTGCTCTTCTGTATATGGCGTGCTGCCATCTATCGTCGCTTTCGGGAAACATTTCTTCCTTGCATTTTTCATTGTGTCGTCGGAACTGGCACGACAGAAAGAGAGAGAGAAAGGAACAGAATAAAAGCTTACTGAAAGAGAAAAGAGGAATAAAAGATATAACAGAGCGATGGGGAGAGAGGATTGACAAAGGAACAGAATGAAAACATAAGATAACAGAGAAAGGGAAAGAAGCCAGAGGATGGGAAGGAGAGTTATATTGTGAAAGAAAGGAAAATAAAGACATGAGAGACAAAGAGAAAAAAGGAAAGACACAAAATAAAAGGAAATAGTAAAAGAAATAATCAACGAGAAAGGGAGGAAGAACAAGTTGAAATATAGTCTAAGTCTAACAAAAGAAGACTAAAACCTAGGAAGGAGATATAAAACGAGAAATAATAGTTTTAATTATATATATATATATATATATATATATATATATATATATATATATAGTTTTAATAAACAAAACAAAGTTATCGTAAATCTTACTTCATCTCTGAATTCCTGGTGAAATTCTAGCCCAAAACCATACCCCACATGCCCACCTTCCCATTTAAAGAAATGAAGTTGGATCCAAGATGGCGGTCACCAAGATGGCGGACGTTTTCATGACATTCACCAAAAAGTTTCCCCCTAGGCCTATCATATTACTAAACTCTACACTCCCTTTCATTTTATAACGGGTGGTCAGAGACTTTCGACTCACCCTGTATATTTGTTGCGGGGGTTAACAATAATGTTTATGTGGACTTCCATGGTTGTAATCCTTACAGTTTGAAAGTTTGAGGTACCGAAATAGGATACTGTAAAAATAATATTAAAAGTTAATAGAAGATTTGCAAAGACATTACTGTAAAAATTGAACCTTTAGTAACATCATGGCTAATGCTGTCGTCTTCAGAGCAAGGGTTGTCATGTTCGATGTCCGAAGGCGACTCAGTTCAGTGTTTCCCACAAATACTTTTAACTGTAGATTCTGTCCTAACTTGCTTTGGCATAAATGGATTAATACAAATTTTGCTGAAGTTCGCTACATTCAAATTCAGGTTTCCGAATATACACACGTAATAATGGTGACAAATTATTCAAAGCATCGTTTATTACAACATTGGTTTGGTTTGAGTTGGTGTTTTAAGTCCACTTTATGCGCAGTAAGGCTAATCGGGACTGGACCTACGGTTTAAAGTGGGATCCGAACCACTGTGCCATGTGCCTCCACCGGGTATCGAACCCGGGACCCCTTGACTACAAGGCGACGACGCTACCATTGCGTCATCGGGGAGGCCCATTACAACATTAAATATCATAGTAACTATTATTATTGTAAGTATCACCAAACTGATTGAATTCATCTGAATAGGATTATTTGATGCCTGTTTGTCCCTAATACACATACACACACACACACACACACACACACATACATACTACAATGCTTTTGTTGACGAGAAAGTTTTGGTTATCTTCGTAGAACAATATACGTTCATGCATTCATAAATATTTATTACTTTATATCAAGGTAGATAAAAATCATGATATTTATTTTAAAATAATTTTTGATGATATTTTTATTTAAATCAGATTTTTTAAAGTATAGATCATTTTTTTTATTTTTTTTAAACACCATACATATAGATATGTATCTTTTATATAAAGGCTTTAAAATATTAGAACAGTTTAATTAAAGCAAATTAAAAAAATAATGTAAATGTACATTTTTTAAGTTTCTGAAGTTGTATATACATATGAACCTACTATGAACACGTTTGTTGAGTTTGTTAATGAAACTATACAGTAACTATTCTTACCGTGAAAATAAAACATTCTGGATTCACTCTATAATTGAAACTTAAAATATATTTTAAACTCTTTGTGGATGAATTTTGGCATTCTTCTTTACATTATAATTTGCAAAATATCAGCTGATATGTTTATTTATAGTTTAATGATATGATAATGACACTATTTTCGGTTTAACATGATTAGTATTTTGCATATAATTCTATACCAAATGTTTACTATTTTTGCCTATAAAAATTATTGAATTTTAAATCAAGAGAAATTTAAGTGTGTTTACAGTTTGCATATTGCATTGCCTTTCGCATGACCTTCACCCCATCAGTACATATATTTTGTTTCCTTTCTTTCTCTTTATTAGAGACTAATAAACACTGTTAAATGTTTACGCGATTAATGTAGGTACTTTCACTAAAAGAGATGTTGATATCTACAAAATCCTAATGTACATTATTCAATAAATTCTTTGCTTAAATCTTGATTTAAATCGCGATTGAAACCAACCTGATTTAAATTAATCAACCATGCTAGATATATCTTCTAATATATAAGAATGGATGTATGTGTGTGTGTGTTTGTTCCAGCATAACTCTCGAACACCTGGAGCGTATCACTTGCAATATCGAAAGAAATACTGTGGGGGTAAGACACCCCTGGCACCCCTAGGGATGGGGGTGGGAGGGGTGACATGTAAAAATAATCGAGAACGACCGATATTAGTGTGGAATCCATATTTTTCGGGGTCGTTAGGATGAATAGCAACACTCCCAATGCCATTGAATTCCAAGACACCCCTGGCACCCCAGGGGGTAGGGGTGGGAAGGGGGTGCAATGTAAAATGACCGATACCAATGTGGAATCCATAGTTTTCGGGGTCGCTAAGATGAATAGTGACACTTCAAATGCCGTCCAATTTATTTATTCTTGCTCTTGGAGGTGGAACTAAAAATGTTGTTCATAAATTGTTGTTAAATTTATATTATAGTGAATTTGTAAAAGATATTACTGTCTAAATTGTATACAGTACTTATACTTTTCAACGCCTGTAATTAAAATTACTTACATTTTACGCTATAGTTAGAATTCATTAAAAACCCGGGCAACGCTAGTATATTTTATATATATATATATATATATATATATATATATACATACATAATATATATATTATATATATATATATATATATATATATATATATATATATATATATATATATATATATATATATATATATATATATATATATATATATATATATATATATATGGCCGCGGTGGCTCAGTCGGTAACGCGTCTGACTACCATGCTCAAGGTCCCGGGTTCGATCCCCGGCCGGTTCAAATCCGGGAACTTTTCTAACGGTGGAAGCTGCCCCGGCGCCCACCCAGCGTCGAATAACATGGGTACCTGGGGGCAACCCTGGGGGGTAAAGGCGGTCAGGGGCGTGATGCTAATCACATCACCCCCACTCATGACCGGATCAAGAAAGTGTGGGGCGTTACCCCCACACACCCTATACGCCTTCATGGCGTGGTGCTATGCACAGGGGAACACTTTACCTTTACCTTATATATATATTATTTGTAGAGCAATGTATGACCATGCATTCATAAATATTTATTACTATATATGTATATCTTTTGCAATTGGCTAGGAAAAAATATGCAGGTATAGAGTGATTCAAAAGTCCGCTACGAAAGGACAACTCCATTATTAGCGCAGATAGCGAAAAACGGAAATGTGGTTCGAAATATGTGGTTTCGAATCTGCTTGAAGTTTCAACGTAGAATGGACCGTTGAGGCTGTACAATCGTATGGCCTCATGTTGTTACATGATTCGGACTTAAGTGGAGCATTTAGGTTTTCGCAGCAACGTTCTGTACTAGGTTAAGTTAAGAATTGATGATATAATTAGAAGCAGAGTAAAAAGAGTAAATACTTCCTGTAAGGATGAAGCATGTGGCAAGAAGGCATTTCTGTTTCTCACTGTGTTCGTACCAGTGTAGAGCCTCAACGGTGCATTCAATTTAAAAAATTCAAGCACATTAGATTGTTAACCATAACTTTCCCCTCTTTCCGTATTTCGCCATCCGCACAAAAAAAAACAGAGTTGTTCTATGGTACTGTACTTTTGAATCACCCTGTATATGTGCATAAAGTTGACTAATTAGCAAGCTAATGGTCGAAAAGATATCGGCTATATATTGACAAGAGTAAATCGTGATCTTTTCTCACCACAGGGGCAGAATGGTTACTCAAGTGATGTACCAGATAATCAATTAGGTTACAGACCATTTGGTGCTGGCGCAGAAGGTTTTGGTACGGATGGTGACGAACTGAATGGTGACGAGATCCCTGGAGAACCAGGAACGGATTATCCCATCTTCGCTGAGATACCGCATACAAGATTCAGCTGTGACGCCCAGGCTTTTTCACGGTTACTATGCTGATCAAGAAGCCGATTGTCAGGTAGGATTAATAAACGTTTCCATCACTGGTGGATTAATGGTATAGGTCAGAACTCGAAATGGATTGGAGCTGACCGGAATGCCGTTCCGGTTTGTCATCACAAATTGCAACGGACCGTTTCCGGTTCGTTTACTTTCTAAAAACATATTTTATTACATTTTCCTTCTTCGTATGAACTAAATAGTTAATACTCTTTGATAGTAAGCATTCATATAAGCTTTCCCTCTACGTGGAGATGTGTTGTTGCAGCAAGAGAGCTTAGCAGAGCATATGTTGCCTTCATCTTTTTGTGGCTTCTGGTTTCCGTTTTCACTTTCCTATTTGTTTTATTATCATTATTTGTCGTGTCTTGTGGCCACTATTATTCTGATCCAACAGCCAACTCAACAAATTTCAGCTGGGACAAGGTATAGAGCTCGATTGTATCAATTACAGTCACATCAATTTCAGCATTTGATTAGTATATAACTGTGGTTTGGAAATTACTTTTAAAGTTGGTCTGCTGACAATAAAACAGAAAAAGATCGTGAATGATTGTTGTCGATGAATTAACGGAAGTCGTTGATTACGGTTAATGGACCCTACAGTTCCCTCATTAGACACTATTGTACAGTCACAGACACTGCTGGGTTGTAACGATTTCATTGAAAGTCAATGAATTCATTACAACCCAGAACTGTCCGTGACTGTACGAGTTATATTCTCATTAGGTCTATTTATTTATTTATTTAGCGAAAGATCCTTAACAGAACCAATAGTTCCAATTACAAAGGATCATATTAAAAATATTTATAATATAGATTAAATATACATTTTAAAAATTACAAAAATACAAAACTACAAAACAACAGAATTACAGTATTACAAAATACAAAGCAAAAGATAAAAGAAAAAGATAAAAATGGCAGTAGGTATGTTACACAAAGTAACAGAACAAAATACACACACAATATAATACAATCACAACAGAGTACTGCTAAATACTTTCAGATACAAACATATTATACATCGCGCAATAGACGATGAACACTAAGATTAATTACACAATTTGTACAAATATCAAATCCATATGAGAGTAAATAAGGTATGACTTTAAATACATAGTATTGATAAAAATAATATAATACAAACACAGCTTCAATCAAATTTACTGTGAATTTAAATGATTAGGCAATGACAATATATGTCTTTTTATTATTGAGCCATATGTTATAAAAGGAAGCGCGAAGTCTACTTTAATTCCCTTTTGAACAAGGTTGTTATAATTTGTGCATAGTCTGATAACAACTGAAGATTTATGTATATTGTTTCTCGATTTATCAATAAAAAAAGGAAGCAAACACCTAAAATTTATTGGCTTAACATTAAGTTTAAAATATTGCAACACTTCAGGCGAATCTATTAAGTAATACATAATCTTATAAAGTATAAAATATTGAGCTATTAATCTTCTAGATTTCAAAGGTGGCACCTGAAAATCTACAAGTAAAAAATTATAAGAAATTCTATTTAATACTGCTGAACGATTATACTTTTTAAAATACAAATATCGTAAAAATTTTAACTGAATTCGTTCAATATTATCTGAATGTTCTTGATAAAATGGATCCCAAATTTCACTTAAGTATTCAAGCCTTGAACGAACGATTGCATTATATAGGTTCATTAAAACTTCCGTATTCTTAAAATCTTTAGTTGACCTAATTATAAATCCAAGACGTTTATATGAATCCGAGCACATGTAAGAATAATGACGTTTATAGTTTAAATTCTTATCCAATATTAATCCTAAATCATTGATTACATCTACGCGTGTGAGTACACTTCCATTAAGAATATAATTAGGAAGTACGACTTTTGTTTCATTTGTAAACGTTATTGTTGAGCATTTACTAATATTAAAATATAATTTATTCTGAACGCTCCATTGATAACAAGCATCTATATCTTTTTGTAATAAGATACCATCTTTGTATTTTCTGTTTTTCAAATAAGAGATAATTATTTTTAATAAAACATCAGATAAACCAAATGAAGAAAGTTTATTTAATAATAACGTATGATCAATCTTATCAAACGCCTTAATAAAATCAGTGTATATAACGTCTATCTGAATGTTTTCATTAAAAGAATCCGAAATATATTGAGTAAAATACATTAAATTAGTGAAAGTGGATCTTTTTGGATAAAAACCATGTTGAACATCAGAGATATAAGGCTGAACATGAAATAAAATTTTACTATTCGGATCTGTTCAAATATCTTCGCTGGGGTTGAGATTAGCGCAATAGGTCTATAATTTTCAATGTTATTAATATTTCCTTTCTTAAAAATAGGCGTAATTTTACTAATTTTCCATTGATCAGGAATGGTTTGTGTCGATAAAATTAGATTATAGATAAAACATAGTGGAAGTCGAAGAGGGTCGGCACAACCTTTATAAATATATGAGAGTATTTCATCTGGACCACTTGATTTCTTAGATTTCAGTTTTTTCAATGCTTTCATATAATCCCTTGAAGTTATAGTATTTATATTTAAACAGTGAGAAACACCCAAAGTTTCGCCTCTAGGAATCATATGTGGGAGTTACCTTAGCATAAACACTGCTAAAGAACTTTGCAAATCCATCTGCAATATCCTGATTAGACGTTAGTGTAGCCTGTTGATATGTCATAGTAGACGGTTTTAATTGAGGTTGCTTCTTATTTTTGATATATTGCCAAAATTGTTTTGAATCATTTCGAATTTCATTTTGCACATTGTTTACATAGTTTTTGTAGGCTAAGTTTATTAACTTCTTAGATTCTCTTCGTAACTGAATAAACCATTCATTATGATAATTAGAAATATGTCTTTTACGCCTATGTAATTCCTTGCGTTTCAATATTCTTATTATTTCACCATTAAACCAACAAGGATACGAGTTTGGTTTATGAATTCTTTTCTTTGGAACATGTTTATTACGTATATCGTAAAAGGTCTGATAAAACTTATCAACAGCATTATTTGGATGTTTACATTGAAGCACTTCTTCCCAACTACCACCAGCAAGATCCTGATACAACTTCAAAAAATTAGCTTGCTTAAAGTTAAAACCCATTGCTGAATACAATTTATTTCGAGAGCACTTAAAATTAAAAGGTAAATTAAATATAAGAGGAGGTTGGTGTCCGTCAACTGGTAGGAACGGAAACGTACTTTTTAAAACATTAATACGGTCTTTAACATTGGTTAACACTATATCCAAAGTTTTATTGTTATTATTTTTTATGTCATTGATACTACTTAAATCCAATAAATTCATAAAATCATTAAGTGCATTTTCGATATTTCCACACCGCGTAAGATCAGTATGTGAATCCAATATTGTTGGGATATTAAAATCTCCAATAATAAACATATTACCATTATAAGAGATATGCACCTCTTCTAACAAAGAATATAGATTTAAATATTTATCCAATTTAGTATCAGGAGGAATATACAATGATATAAATAAATAACTTTTGACGTCACCACTCATACTCAAAAATACAATTTATATACAATCAACTGACATCTCAATACATTTTACACAAATAGTTTCCCTGACGGCGACCAACACACCTCCTCCTCTACTTTTTGTTCGATCTTGTCTAAATATCTGATACCTACTGTCTAATAGTTCTGAATTTTGAACATCACTTGTCAGCCAAGATTCCGTAAGAACAATGATATCATAATCAGTTGCTAAGACACCCAAGTGCAACTCAGTTAATTTTGTATTCATGCCCCTTACATTTTGATAATAGCATAATAAGTTATTGTTCTCCATTGGCGGCATTGCTAATTACGGCATGCACATCATCCACACTATTTAAAATGTACACCTGGGGGTCATTAGGGGTCTTCCTAAGCTTAATAGTCCCCTTCATGTCAATACAAACATAAGCAAAGTTCTTATCTCTCTTTACTTTCCTGGCTTCATTAAACATTTGTTTACGACGTTTTGTTAAATTTTGGTTAATATAAATCAAACGACCAGTACTATAACCCAAATCACAATTCCGTAATGTCTTTTTAGTTTTCTTTTTTCGCAACAAATTATCCCTATCTACGCGTTTAACAAATTTCACGATGATTCCTGGTGGTTGTTGAGATGAGAGAGACTTCAGTCTGTGACAGCAGCTGATCATGTTCGTGTCTATTTGATAATCCAATGCTCGACCAACATCCTTCACTACTTGCATTGTATTCTCATTAGCCTGACAAGGAATACCATGAAGTTCCAATGTGTCCCTTCGTTCATACTGATCTAATTCATCAATCTGCAATTCCAAAGATTGTACTTGCTTTCGCAATCTTAAGTTCTCAGACTTTATATTGTCAATTGTATCATAACACTTTTGCAAAGATTCTCCATGACTCTTCAAAAGCTTAGTATTCTCATCTAGTTTCTCATGAGCAAGATTCAACGATTTTCCAAGATCTTCTTCAATAGTTTTTTGAGATAGCTTTAATGTTTCTATTTCTTTCTGAATTGCTAAAAATAAATGATACACTTCCTGTATAGTTGGACAATCATTTGACAACGAAACCGGGGTTTCAGTTGTCAAACTTGATCGTTTAGCTTTATCACACCGTTTGCAGCGCCATATTTGGTTCGAATCATGTAAGAATTCGATATCCTTTTCAGTAAAGTGAGAGCATGCTCCATGGAAAACACCAGCACAAGATCCACACTTCACTTTTAAATTTTGATCTTGCCGAGTAATTGGCTTAGAACATTTCTCACAAAGTCCCATATTTGTACTAATATTCACACACACTACTACCAAGAAAACAATAAAAACAAGTTCAGTTTAATGTCTGTTAATAATTGAAAATATAATCGAATAAGAAAAGAATCAGGCAAAAAATAATCGAACGATTGTGTGATTGTGCTCCGCCATATAGTTCCAATATAAGAGCTGGCAATCTTGCCAAGCATGAGACTCGGTTCTATTCTGTGACTCGGTTTGTTTACATTGAGCAGTTCAACTTTAAATTAACTAATTCGATTCATCCAGTTCATTCTTCCACTGTCCAACTTCACAATTACATAAACAGAGTACTTACGTGAAAGAAATCACTATAATTTTCAGTTCCACATTATTAATAAACACAGAAAAGTTTATCCAAAGGCGGAGCACAATTACAACCCATTAACATCACGCCATGGTGTGTCGATACGTGTTTCTCTTTTATTAGATTTTATCCTCAAAATAGACGTGCAAGTTGATGTGCAAAAAAAGAATTATTTTCGAAACTCTAAAAAATTTCACATCACAAATAATTAATTTAGTTTCATCGCATTTTATAAAAACTTAATAGAAAAATGAATCTAAAATAAATGACAATCCACTTGTTGTCTTTATTTCATAACTATAGCATTATGGCCTGCCCTCTATTGAGCTTATTTGTACCGGTAGTGATTACCATGGAAACATTTCGCAGCATACACTCGTGTAATCATGGCATGTACTTGTGCACACATGTGCTCGTGTGCGGGGATCAGAGCAAATAAAAAGGTGATGATTTTACCATATAAACCTTCACTTGGTAGGAGACGTTTTGGCTTTTTGAAAGGTTGTAATTAAAACTGCTGAAAAGATTGTTAATTGAACTTGGAACTCGTGACAAGACTTGTTCATCCATCCATCGTATTTTCTTTGTAAGTAGACAAGCAAAACTGATAAATGTTCGCGAATTGCAATGTTACGAACGATATACATGAATTTCAATGCAAATTTTCCATTTATAGTGCACATTTGCACATAAAATGCAGTATTTCTACCAATTCTCTAGTGGGACAAGCATTCAAGATGTGATCTCCCCAAAAATTATGATTTTTATTGTAGTAGACTTTTATCTTCATTCAATAAGAATGTTCTTGTACACGCATCTCTTGCTGGACCACACGCGATTACTGAAGTGTGCCCAAAATTGTTCATCTGCGTTATTAATTCATCACAGTCATGAATTTCCAATGCTATTAAGCCGATCACGCTTTTATTATTTCGAAATAACCCATTTTAATAAAAATATATAGATATTAATTTATTATAATTACTTTTTACTGTCACGAACCTAAAAATTAGCACAGGACGGAAGACTACAAAATATTAGGCCTATATTACAAATATTAATAAGCTTACATTTTGTACATTTCTGTACATATTCTCATGTCTTGGCTACAAAAAATCCTGGCGCTACGAGATAGACATATTTCTTGATACTGAGAGGTTCAAAAACATTAATCCTTCTAATAGTTCGCAATTTGTACTTTCTTTTGACACAACGAATGTAGATTTAAAGGAATATAATCTGTGGCAATGTGTGTGACACAACGAATGTAGATTTAAAGGAATATAATCTGTGGAAATGTGTGTGTCTGCCTGTGTGTGTGAGTAGTGGGGTAATTGAACCTTATTTCGAGAACATATCACGTTATTATTACATGAAATAAGAACCATTTTTGCAAAAATCAAATAATAATGTTCCAAAAATGTTCATAATCGTTTTCGTAGGGAGTTTTCCAGACTAAAGCGACAAGTGACAAGCCACAAACGACAAATTGTCTCTTGGAAAGGAACACACGTAAGCAAGTGCAACATAATTGTTGTTTGTGCCGGAGTGACACAACAAGTTGCACGTGTCATTTTTGTCGCTCACGTGTCAGTCGGCTGGGTAGTTTTCTCAATAGCGTGCCAGTCTGCCGCAGTGAATGCTTTTGTATGCAGACCGATTCCAATATGGTGTGTTGATTATTGATTGCTTTGGTACTTTTTACGTTCCTTCTTTGCCACTTTTTGGTTAAACGTGACGATGAAGATAAATGGCTGAAACTAATGAAAGGACAATCACAAGCACAAGTGAATAGGATAAAGGCTACACAGGATATTATACTTGCCTTGAGTTCAGACTCCAGAGCCTTGTCAGTCAGGAAGTAGGGTAGTTCGAGATCCTGGAACCCATAAATTCTATTGGGTTCAATTGGGTTCCGCTGCAGGACCGGAACCTTTTTTCTCGCACAATTTAAATTCGGTCCAAGTTGCCTATTGTTACATTGAAAAAAGGTTCCTGGACCGTATTTTAATTGATGCGGGGAAAAAAAGTTCCTGGACCGAATTTATATTCATTCACAATAAAGGATCCTGGGCCGTATTTAAATTGATCCGGAAGAAAGTTCCGGTCCTGGACCCAATTGAAATGCTTTAAATATGAAAAGGTTCTACACTGTCTAGAACTCATTTACGTTTGCTGATTTTCTCTCCCAATCCTGGATTGAATTTATTTACAATTCCTGGACCAGGGTTGACCGATCAAAAGTTGCCTTCTGAAAATGTCCGCGAGTACGTTTTTACATTGGAATACCACACTGCGGGTGTAGAAAGCGTAGCACAGGGAAAAAATAATAACGCTGTTGTTCTCTCGTGGGCCAGGTTCAAAAACTCCCTTGTCGAAGAGTTACTGTACATAACGCAATGGACTATATTAGTGTGGCGTCACATTGAGTTCAAACAAACCCGACACATGTTGCTCCGGGATTCGATCCAGGAACCGCAGCCAATAGGAGCCGTCGATGAGATAACGTCAAGCTGCTGTGTTCCCAGCAGATATCACAACAGAACGGGTAGTGTTGCTACAACCAAGTGAAGGAACGCGCGCGGAGAATAGGGCTACATGGAAAGGGGTAACGTAACTGCTGCGTTTGCGTTTCGCCCATTTCTACCTTGTACCTTAGATTCTCGAGACAGCCAGCACCTGGATTAGTCTTTCATGCTCACAAGTTGATAATTTTTTATCTTCAGGTCCGTAATCGATGCAAGTTGCGTATTGTTTCATTTCAATACGGAACTTGGAACCTATTTAAATTCATTCAGAAAAAGAGTTCCTGGACCGTATTTAAATTGATCGGGAAAAAAGGTTCCTGGACCGAATTGAAATATTTTAGAGATAAAAAGGTTCTTTACGGTCCAGAACCCAATTACGCTTTCTGATTTTCTCTCCTTGACCGGAATTCAATTTATTTAAATTTCCTGAACCTTGAACAACCCTGTCTGGAAGTATTCAGTTCAGGGTGAATTTCATGAAAGTGAAGTTGACATTTAGGTACCTTCACGTTCAGTGAAAGTCGCACCTTACACCTCTGTGTAGTTTGCGGTCATGTCGCTTGTCGCATCTCAGTTCAGTGTGAAACCACTCTCTTTAGTAAAAGCACGAAAGTTTATTTCTAATCACATACTTCCATGACCATTTTTCAGGTACGAATGTATTATCATGTATTCTGTTGTAAACGGAGAACTGGTGGTTTTAATGGCAAGACTGCAGCGCCAGGAAAGTGCCCTACTGTGGCTAATGCAAAACAGGGGGCGCGTGCGGCAAGACGTCGAGCTCTTTAGCTTACCTCGATTGGCTGATTTCATACCGGTTGCTGGACCAATTAAAGCCCAAAATAAAAACTGAGGCTTCAATCTAACGTTCTATCTCCAATCATTTTTCTTGTAATCATTGCCAATGGCAGTTGTAACAATTTACTTTTTTTTTTTTTTTTTTTTAAGGTTTTCCACATTTGCCAGGACAGAGGGCGCCAGGATTCGTTCCTCTGTCCCAACGGCACAATCTTCAACCAGCAGTACCTCGTCTGCGATTGGTGGTTCAATTTCGACTGCGACCGGGCGCTGGACTACTACAGCATCAATGAGCAAATCGCACTGGAACAGGAGCATATCTCAGGGTCCACTCAAGGCAACGGTTATGGAAGGGCACCAACTTCTGGAGCATCATTCGGACAGAGGACGGGCGTAAGCTCTAGAGGAACCTTCGGAGGACAACCTGCTGGATTAAGGTCATCCTCAGGTACCCTAGGAGGTACCAACGGCAGAAGTGGTTTTGGTGGTGGCGGCTACCAGAACCAAGGACCATCAAGATCTTCCGGCCAGCAAGGCTTTGGACCAGCGGCTCAATCTAGACCTGCATACGGTCCACCGAGAAGTGGTACATCTTCGGGAGGATCCCATGCATCCCATGCGGGGCCCAGCAGGGGCAATGACTTCCCAAGGGTCACCCAAGCCATCTTTAGAGGTTTCGGAGATTCGTCTCCTAACAGTGGATCCTCCAACCCTGATCGGTCATACTTGCCACCGTTCTAATTGTGTTACTTAAAATTTGATTTTTGCATTTCGCGAAAATTTAAGTATGATGTAGCTTTAGTGGTTGTACAACCAGGATAACTATTTATATAGAGCACGTACAGTGACGAGCCATAGAGCCTAAGACAATAAAGAGAAAGTGACTTGGTGTTATAATCAAGCAAGAGTTATACAACCTGAAATACATGTAGAATTTGCATTTTGCATAACCACCAAGGTTGTGTGTTAAGGGCGATGGCAATATTGTTCATATTCTCTCTCTTTCAGTATTAATTTTAGCATTTATTGTGGAAAATGGTTAATGCCAGAAGAGAATAATTAATGCCGAAGAGAACAAACATTTCCTTAATTCTTTCCTCTAGATCTGCTGGTTACTTTCCTTGAGGTACAATGCATAGGCGTAACATTCTCGAGTACGGAGAGACCGCTGGTCTTCACATTAATATCGTCACAAAATTCACTTATTACAAAGCAATTATATTTCATAACATTTATGATTTCCATCATCATAACAAGACAGGCCTCATAATACAGTTAATGTAAACTACAGTATTACAATAAAGATGACAAAGTACAACAATGTGCCAATTACTATATTATTACGAGCGAATGGAAACATATCGAAACATAAGTTTGTTATGTATAGAAACCAATATATGTAGAAAATGTGTATATATTTTATAAAGGTGTGGATATATACTAAATATCATGATATTCATGGTAGGCATGAAATGTATTTTTATATATGCATATATTTATGTATGACAATAAAGTATTCCAAGCACAGCTTTTCCAGTCTTGTAATTGTTTCGCGTTCCATAAAAAAGTAAGACTATGCAAACTAAGCCACCTGGAGCATGTTGGGTGAGAATATCGAATGGGAGATAACTAAATCCTTTGTTTCTTTCCTTCAAAGTAGCAAATAGTTCAATAAACTAATTAAATATGGTCATTATTTATTTATTTAATTGAAACACAACAGGCGCATGCCCAACTACAGTGTTCAATATTGGATGTCACCATTAGCTACATTACCAAGATCATTATAAAGATACTTCACAAGAAATATGAATGACGTATTATACAATTTGCATTAAATAACAAGTGTGCAAATAATTTAATTATTAGATTATAGAGACAAAAAAACAAAGGTAATACAATAATAATGAAACTAAATTGTGGGATATGACCTTACAAGCTAATTGAAAACTAAAATTCTGTGAACAGAACAAAATATTTAAAAATTCAAAGATTAGATCTAAAGTTACAATTACATTTAAATAAGTATATGCTTGGGTTATTCTTAGCAAATTAGTTAAATAACTTGCACATTCTCCTCATGGGTTCAGCTTCGGCCATTTTGGTTCTTCCGAGGGGGATTTGACAGAGGTCAGTTCTGGGCCTTAACATACAGTTTGGTACGTAAAAATTTAAATTCCATTGCAGGTTAGAAGAATCTATTTTACCGTTAATAAGTTTGGATAGGAAAGCTAATTGACTTATTTGTCTTCTTTCTGCAAGTGACGAGATATTAAAGATTTCGCGTAATATGTTGCTAGGAGTGAGTTTTGGATATGTACCTTCAAGTTTAAATAGTAGATATCTGAGAAATTTATTTTGAAGTTTCTCTAATTTTTAGATATGTTTCTTGAATTGTGGGTTCCAAACAAGTGAGGCATATTCGAGTTTAGATCTGATGAGCGTATAATACAGCAATATAAATGTTTCCTCTCTTCTAAATTAATTACCCACTCTCATTATAAATCCCAAATTTCTGTGAGCTTCGTTTAGAATGCGGGCAAAGTGTGGTTGGAATGATAACTTTTGGTCAAAAGTGACCCCTAGGTCAGTAAAGATATTCTCAGTTTGTACTACCACATTAGAAATAGTATATGAATATTGAGGAGGATGTTTGTTGTGGGTGAATGTTACCTGTTTACATTTCTTTAAGCTCAGGCTGACTTTATTAATTTCACACCACTGAAGCAAGTTATCCAGCTCTTTTTGTAATATCGTACAGTCATCAGCATTTACGGTATAAGGTAGCCATAAGTTCGCCACTGTCCCAAAGTTTGCCACCCCACAGATTCTATGTTTAGCCAAAAAAATGGCAGAAGCTACTTCATGCCAGGTGCATGGTGCCTTGGAAACTACGTTGAACACTCAAGGTCGATTTCCGTTAGCGCGTGCTTGCTTGGAGATAGACGCCATATTCTGTTGGTAGTGGTTGCTGGCTAGTGCTGATATAATATTTGCTCCGTAAGTATCCGTTTAATACAACAGAATAACTATTGCATTTAGAAAGTGTAATATATCATTAAAAAGTTATGTTGTGTACTTTCTAGGGGTGTTGTTAAAATTAAATGTATAATTGTTATGTCGTAGTTTCTGACGTGTTTAATAAAAGCTGCACGTGTTCTTAAGTTCGCCACTGTATCGTGCGTCATGGCGAACTTATGACCTGATGTTATGACACTGAAACTTGTTTTTTTAAATAGAGGAAGACAAAATTCATTAGTTTTGCATACAGATTTTCAAAGTTGAGGGCCACCAAAACTTAAAGGGTGTACAACATGTAAGATCGACTCCCAAAAATAGGCTCCAGAAGAGGAACCGTCCACCAATTAACAGCCACGATGTCCAAATAAAGAAAAATTTGTTCTCCAGTCCATCTGATCCCGGCCCTTCCTGTTCCAACGCACTTGGTTACCCAACAGCCACATCAACCCCCAAAACTGTAAGACCTAAAAACACAACCCGTCCTCATCCAAAAAAGAATCCTGGAGCAGGCAAATCTACAGACAGCTGGTATTGTTTCCTTTGCAAAGAAGATCGTGTCCTAGATATGAGATGCTGCAGTTTATGTCATCGTTACGTTCACGAAGAATGTGTAGGATTAACGAAAAATGATAAATGTGTTTTCGTTTGTCCAGAGTGCTAAAATTGATACTTCATTCTCAGTATGAAGTGAAATTGTGTTCGACTAAAATTGTGCTCATTCTTCATTTCCTTTTAATTTAATGTTTAACTCTCTCAGTTACAATCTGTACTGATTTTATGCATGCATATTGTATAATTAATATTGCCTTTCTTTAGTACTAAAATAAATTACATCCACTCTCTACTGTTATTAAAATATTAATTGAGTTTACCGCTTGTACACAAGTGGCGAAGTTAAGGAACACGTGCGTCCTAACTTCGCCAGTTGTAACCCCCTTTCTCTTGGTCATTGTTCGAGAAAGGGAACCGTTTTTCTTCTCACAAATTTATATGTTGTTCTATTGAACATTAACATTGCAAAAGTATTTTTTATATTTTTAAAAAAATATTTCTTTGTGATTTTTAAAACAAATTTGCTTAAGGTGGCCAACTTTGGGAAACTTACCTTAGGATAGATTAAATATTTTTTTTTTGGAAACCTGGTTATTTGTCAAGAAAATGGTAAATAAGTTATAACAAAACTACGAAAACGGAACAACATGTGCAGCTACACACGGAAATAATGGAATGGTCACACAAATAACGTTGTAGCTAACAAAAATAATATTTCGCAGAAATAGTACAGCAGTAAGCTATATTGCTTTCTTACGTGTTGTAATTCCAAATGGAATTACAAACTGCAAAAAGTTCTTCCATCTATCCATAAAATGTACAACTAATATCATCATACTATAGATGCTGAAAACAAGATTGCACTGTGAATGACTGTATCACGAAGAAACAAAGTTGTTTTGTTTGACAGTGTTAGAATTATTAACACCCCAGTATAATATTACTCAAATTAACGTCATGGGTATACAAACAGTGGGAGGGCTAGAGGGCTGAAGCCCCAGAAATCCTAAAAATATCTAATTTAAATAGTGTAAGGTGGTAATTAATTTTACTTACTTAGCAGGATTAAACATCTTGCTTAATAGGTTGTAATATTCTAAGATATTTGTTATCAAGGCTTCTAACCTCCCACTGTTTCGCCTTTAGATGGTGACTGCTGATAAGGGATGACCGTAAGAAATAAAATTCTGGCTACTGGTCTGGGTATAAACTAATTCTTCTGCATGGTGGTAAGTGTTTTCTTGATGTCCACACCTATTCTTTGTTAGGTTATGAAGGAAGACACGACATACAGTGTAAATAGGATCAGTTCAGCAATCCTGATCAAAAACTGATTTAATGATGTAGAGATATCATGTTGTACAACTATTACATCCTTTGCAATGGCTAATGGACTTGAAGTTCTTCTGTAGGTGTGCTTTGAGCAATTAATATTCTGTTCATAATTCTTCATGGACAGCGGTAATTGGAGAGGTTTGCTTCTCATAAAGAGGTTAATTATTCTTCTTAGAAGAAAATCAGGCTCAGTTACATGAGCGGTTAATAACCACGTTGTCGACGCGTGCAAGTATTAAGCACCATCTGGAAGTCTCGAGAAAAAGTTCTGACTCGAACACCCTTTAAAATCAATCATATGCACCTATGGCAGTTTTTTATTGTCTTACTCCTGATCGACTAAAACAACATGCTTAATCTGGTAGTAGATACATTTTTTATCCTCACTGTCAATAAATACATGTCTTATTTAACCTTCACGTCATGAATTCAGAAAATAAATGGCATTATAAGTAGAGGTATGGATGTGTTCCTTCCCGACATATGACGTTTTATTACGCATTGACTTAAGTAACCAATCAGTTTCACTCACATCGCGCTACAACGCCAGGGGTCCCGGGTTCGAATCCTGGCCTGGGCATGGATATTTGTGAGTGTCCATTCATCAAGTTCATCATATCATCACTCATCCCTATCTTCGCAAATTAGCCAAAAGTAGCACAATAAGCGAAGTAAAATAAGGAAAGTCAATCAATCACTCACCCATTGCAGTGGTGCTGCCTGATTGGAAGTACTGCAGTCACGCTTGTTAATAGGTTTAAGACTTCACGAACTATAGCTTAATCACTTCACTAAGAAAATATCGAGTAGACTAAATGAAGGTATTTCACATCACTTTTCGGTTTAGAAAATCGTTAGTCCTCGTTTACAAAATTTGGAAATAAGAAAAATGTGCATTAATCACAAAATAGTATAGATTGTGTGAAATTCAAAACATAAAACTTGAAGTTGTGTTTGTAACACCCTTACAAAATGTATTTTGTCTAAATCCATATGTAGTCAACAATATTCAAATAGTCTTGTCATGTTTAATAAGTCAATTCTTTTCTTTAAATATTCAGTTTTCTAAAACCATTCGAACCGAATAGTAATTCTTCATAAAAAGTTAATTCTAGCTCCCAACGTTACTTCACATACAGTTTAAGGTGAATCCCAAACCATTGTGTAATATGTCTTCACCAAAAATTGGACCCGGTAGGGTGGGATCCATGAGTATTACAGTGCAAATTGTCCATGACTATTATCATTAATTTTTCTCTCACATCCTACGTGTTTTTAAGCGATGGATTTTTATGTATGCTGGTGCAAAAGTTGTCAACAGTTTGTTTTGAGTTTCCTTTTATTTCTTGAAGCTCTTATTGGGTCAAATAAAGTGCGTGCATGAAATTTGCACGGTAATACTCACGGATCCCACTGTACAAAGCGCAACAACCAGATTTGCACGCATGCACACTGTACAAGTTTGGGGTACCGGTTGCTTAAGAAGTAAAAAGGAAATGTAATTTTCATCAATTCTCCCCATTGCATTGGTTACAGTCTATACTGGACTTTCACTACACATTTGTTACGTCCAATTTCATATTGTGCACACCATTTTAAAATGGTTTATTATAACTTAAAATGTATTCACTATTCTATTCAATCAAAGTGCATAACATCTAAGTTGCTTCAAAGAACTTTCAATATTTTGTGTTGACAGTGATCATCAGCCCGAGTCCATATCCATGGTAACGGTTCAAGTTTTTTGTGTGCGATGACATGGAGCGGTAAAATGAATGTATCACTTCAATGTGAAGACACGTGAAGGGACGGAATGACAGTTTTTCAATATTCAGATATTAAGCACCAGAACAAGGCCAATGTCTATATTAGGTTGCGTACCGTAGGCTGTGGAAAAGGTAATGTGTAAGTCACTAGAGTCATCAAACAGTCGGACGCCAACTGTACGTTACAAGACTATGGACAAGTAACAGGCGATTAGTCCGCGACAAACATGAAACTTATAAAGTGATTTACTAAAGTGGTTATATTATAAAATATTGAAGCAAAAAAATCTTATTGCTTGTTCTTAACATCTGGAAATTACTTTTTATTTCATGTTATGTACGTATAATAAGTACCGGTCGGTATATTCAATTTATCTGAAGCCAAAAACTGTACATGGGTTTCCGAAATATTACGGGCTCACACCAGTTTCTGTGACGTCACAGGACTGATCCAGTATATTCAACATTTCACACAATGCATTGTAAAATCGTAATATTTAGTTTTCTGACCTAATCGTCCTTTTTCTTATTAATGCAGAATGTTGACTTTACCTCCACGAACATTTGAAAATACATAAATAACATTGATAAACCTTAAATCCAAACTTTACAGTTCTGCATAATCTACCTTTATTTTTCAAATTACTTAAAACTTTAGCAAACATTTGAATCTTACTCTCAATTCCTGAAAAATTCTCAGCGTTTATATATATTTAATAACTATGTAATAAGAACTTACGTGTTCGAGTTCCGTATTAAAGATAATTTTAAAAAATTTAACGTACAGGATTGGGAAAGAGAAAGATTGGAATTCGTATTAAATAAGCTTGCAAACTTTGAAAGCGCAAGTTATCGTGGTCATAGATTGGAGTTTTTTTTGTTTTTTAAGCATTTTTCTCATTAATGATTTTGCGTGCACACACACGTTCAGGCAAGGAGTGAAAGTGTACAAATATGCAACAAACTTAACCAGTCTACTCTAACCTACTTGAAACGCCTGGATGCTAAGAATACCAAACTTAAATGACCTAGCCCACAAATTCAAGCCTATGGGGAGGGATTTAAGATCACACGGAAAATGAAACTCGTTGAGAATTTTAATCAAAGCAACTTATTTGAATAAATCCAAAGCAAAATAACACAGGAGGCCTCTTGCACTACGTATTGTACAAACAGGAGAATATTGTGATAGCTAAGGCATTTTTTGTTGTAAAATCCCTTTAGTATTCCTTATCGGCAAGCCACGTAATAGTAAAAATCAATAGACAATACTTGATGCAAGTTGTTTTTCAGTACAAGGAAATATTCATAATATTAGCCTATGTTTCATTAATACCTAACAACGATAATTTATTTCCAACTGACATAGAAGTGTGCCGAAATTATGCCAGGAAAATAGATGTATGTACTGAAAATATAATCACACTTGGACAAAATTTCGAATTCGAGAGTAATAATTAATCCATTGAGGATTTTTTTATTTTTTTTGTTGTTTCAAGTACACTTTATCCACATATGGGCTGATCGGAACTGGATCTAGAATTTAAAGTGGGATCCGAACCACTGGTTACATTTTGAACAGGTTAGGATAAAATGCCTCTCTTTGCTACTCTTCCATACAGAGCATTAATGAAAATAAAGCAAATAGGTTACACGAAATACAATAACTGATTGTGCAAAGGCATGAATCATTATTTTTTTAACAGTAAATTTTCACTTTAATACCTTATCTACAGATCTTGCTTCTTAAATTTCCACACACCTTAAAAGCTATTTTGAGGTATTTTTTTTTAAAAAAATAGTTCATTAACAACATCACAATAATGAAAAATATTTTGCTGTTTTTGATAGAGATATTCTACAAAGGGGTAAAATAATATACATTTTTTATATTGGGAAAAAGGTTCAAAATTATCCACAATATATTTGTGAACTATACTATTCAAATTTAATGAAGTCGTAAAACTTCATTGTTGGACATTATTTGATGTAACGTTTACCATAATGCTATACAGCTGGAACAAAATAGGCCTATGTTATTGAAGAAGAAACTGAATATCCTTTATGGCTAGAAAACAAATACGTGTCCTATACACATCTAACTACACAATTTCCAGCAATGTGTGCACAAAAATATGGACATAAAAATTCCAATCTTTTTCTTTCGTGTTAAATAAAGGAATATTAATAGTAATATGGTCGACATCTAGGGCTATATAATAAACATGTTCAATCAGCTAGGTTCGCACTTCGCACTAGTTGAACTCAAACATTCTTTCACTAACATGTAACTGAGATTTGTATAACATACAACGCACAAATTTACTTGTAATTGATCAGGGACAAGATATAATAATTTTTAATTTGCGATTATAATTATTAATCTTACTATGAAATAAATAAATTTACATGACCTGTTTCTCGAATTACTTGCTCTTTCAAATATATGTACCGGTATTTCCCCAAAACATAGGATCACTCCTTCGACCTCACCAGCCTTTTTAGCATCGCAGGTTCAGGCCTGTAGTATTTCGAAGGCCCTGGTTCACTGCTTATAAAGAAGAAAGCATCTTACATCAGGGAATGCTCATTGTGTACTCCATTTCGTGTGTTCCTATCTGCATAGTGCAACACTAGCGCATATATTTGGAATTCTTTTCATGGATAAATTCACCTCTTTCCGTCGTTCCTCATCACGAGTAAACAAAGGATTGATCCAACCTCTACACTTCTAATAACCTTGAGTGATCATAATCAAGAAATTTTATTGGACCAACCAACGATATGAGAAATGGTTAAAAAGTATTCAAAATTAAGTGTCAATATCGGATTTTGTCTCAGCCTACATGTCAAATATCAACAACAATACATTTTATTGGACTTACAGCTTACATGTGGCTGTTTACGCCCAGCCACATGTCAAATATTTGCAAATCTCGTTGCAAGGTTGATATCTACAGGTTTGTGTCCAGATGCCATGCGGTACTTTTGTGCTGATAACGGAATTATCCGAAGTTCACGTTGTTACATTACGGCTAAAACACTTACAACCACAGTAACAATCTAATGATGAATCAGTAGCGAATATACTGCCCTGTTCACAGTTGCAAACTATTACATGTGTATCCGGTTCATAGATAAACACAGTTGTCGGAGAGCTTGTATTACTACTACTTATATCAATGTATTTTCAACCATTTTTGCCACTTGCCTCATAATGCCCTGAATATATATTATATTATGTGTTGTTTACCTTTGGAATTTTGAGTTCTTTCATTTCTATTTTGTCATCTGTTCAGTGTGTCACAGACAACTAGTATCAGAAGGACGAAGTGGATAGACTAAATTGTAGATGCCAACTTGGTAACTAGATTTACAAATAGCCTATTTGATATGTAAGCTGAGACAAAATTCGATATGACCACTTCCACTTGAATTCTAATTTCTCTCAACCATTTTTCGTATCGTTTGTTTACTTCCTGTTAGGTTAAAGAACGTGTTTTCTCGTTTTATTTTACGGTACATAATGTGGCTGATTGTAGCTATGTCATTTTTCACAGAATATGAGTGTTCCTGGCAACCCTGGTTCGCATCTCTTCACGACGGGATATGACGTGACAAATGCAATCAAATACTGTGTGTGGTTGCCAGCATTCAGGCGGCAAAAACGGGCTTTTTTGAACGACTGTAGTGTCGAAATGATGCACCAACGAGAAAAATGTTACGGGGAAATGTTGTTTGTTTTGATGTTCTCTGTATGTTTCCGTAGTCCGTGGGCGCCATTAAAATGACACCCTGTATAACTCTACACGGTAGTTAGGCCTGTATGTAAGAGGAAAACTTGTGTCAAGAATTAACAGGATGGAACCTCTGCAAGTAGCCCAGGCATTATATTGGACCACTTTCCCTCGAAAATACTAGATCAAATCTCCCACTCTCAAGAGTGATACGCTCGAATATATAGAATATCAAATATCATTTTAATGGGACAAAAATCGTTCAAATATATGTGTAAAAATTTGTCCTGGTAGTTTCAGCCCATAATCATCTATTCATATATTGCTATGTATTGGTAAGATAGACTAAATTACATTTTAATATGGAGACAATATAGGTTCACTTTAGCTTCAATTTCAATGCGTCTCTCACTGCACGATCCATATTTAAAGGCCCACTACTACAGAAAAATTAAGGTTACACGTGCACTGGGCTTCGAGCCTATACCGGTCGTTTGAATGGTCCAGCATCATTCGTGCGAACTATTAGACGATCGAGCAAAAAGGCCTCGATGCAGTACTGTACCAGGCAGGGACTGATTTGTAGTGTTGCCACCATTACGCCAATGTGTAAAATACCACCGCCACCCACAATTTTCTGTGATTGCTTTGTAGATTGCTACAGAATTATTTCAGTGATTGAGTTAATTCTTACAAAATGCCTAACTTGTAGCATAAGGTTAAAGGATGGATGGAAAGGGACGAGGATATATCCTGGCCTCTTAAAAGTTCTCGTGGTAGTATTTACCTGGAGAGACTCAAGGAAATCACGTCAACCAGGATAGACCGATAGATCAGTAAGAAATTAGTACAGCTGAGCCGATACCGATGGCGATGTATCGATTTGGGAAAGTATCGATTGAAATGCCTTCTTTTCTTTTCTGGCATTTTGGTCTTTCACGGTTCTCAAAAATACCGCGCAGCAGTTTCACAGAGTCTAATTATCTCGGAAATTGTACAGTAAAATTCGAAGTTTCTTGTAATTTTGCATCAGTTTTTTGTGAAAAATATTAATTTTGTGATTACATAACATGTGATGTAATTATAGATTATTTTGAAGCAAACTAGATTGATGTAGCCGCGGGTGCCGAAACCGCCCTCTCGTTCTCAATGTGTGGGGAAATTACGCATGATTCTGCTCTGAAATGGGCGTTTTACCCCATCTCAGTATTTCTTTTTCCAAATATTACAGAGTTAATTAAGGAAAACGCATTGTATATTATGATTAGGTACAAGAATAGAGAGAGAAGCATGGGAATACTGTAGTCCTCGTGTTCTAGAGTGAGTCAGTGCATCGAAAAATAGGTAGGTTTTCACACGAATGTAAGCTACTATTAACTTCCATTGTCGGCGTCTGGCGATGCATCGGTTACATCACCTTATGAACTTCTGAGGCGCCAAAATTTGGAATGTTTAGGCTATCACTTGCATTCGAAAGAGACAAAAGAATGGAATGAGAAAACGAATTGATCGTCTTTGTTCAGTACATAGCAGTGAATTGAGGTGGGTGGATGTTGTTGAGCTCAGGATTTAGAAAGGAGAACGGAAAAAAAGAAAAACTGGAACACTATTTCAATAATAAATCGAAAAATGTGAGTAGTAACTTGGTTTGTAAAGTCTTATATAAAACTTAATTGACTTATTAGATCTCATCAACCTATTAATTACAAACATCATTATTACCATTATCACATGTGAAACAGTTGGCTCGGATCCATGTACAGTACGTGCCTGCGATGGAGATATATAACTACAAGGAGCATGGTTTCGCGCCTGCAAACCGCCGCAACCGAATTGCGCACAATTTAGATCCAGAATTGCGCAAAAATCTCACTGACCTGTTTTGCGCACAGATTTTGGTCCAACGTTGCCACTTTGATAGCTTTAAAGTCTGTGCGCAAAACTGTTTTTTTTTCTTTAGACAAGAAGAGAGAGAGAAATTAGAAATAAAATAGTACATATCTTAAGGATAGGTTAGGTTAGGAAGAAACCTTAATTCACTTACCGCCACTGTAATCCCTTCTTATTCTCCCGAAATCGACGATACTTAAATCCACCCTTAATCACACAAGCAACTTCTTTTTCAGTAACACTTAATCGGAAATCCACCATTCTTCAGCGTGAGAAGGCAATCACAACACAACCAAGACCAGATACAAACACTTCTGTCAATCGAAGCTCGTGACCTTCGGTATAAATACGGAGCTACACCGACCATTACATTCTAGTCCACCAATCAGGTTCATCCTCTATGCCTATTTAATGCTACACTTTCAGCAAACACACGTGTAAGTCCACACACACAAACAAACACAACAGAACTGAGAACAGCTTGAGAACATTTTACATCTGACAACACCGCCTCACTTTTTTGTGCGCAATCCTGTACATTGTGACAGCTCGTCAACGGATTATCAGATACCACTGATAAAACCGGAAAAGTGTGCGCAATCCTGCTGTATCCCTGCAAACAGCATTAAAGTAGCCCAATCCTGTCCCTATCTCAGAGAACTAAAGTATTTTGTGGAAATACCAGTAAGATAACAATTCGGTGGAACATTAATTATCTAAATTGAACTATTACACTGGTCAACAATGAAAAATTTTCAAGAATAGAAATGGGTGTTTCTTATGTATATTGACCCCCTAAGCACGAAAATGTTATTAGTTTCTGTGTAGCACCCAAAGTTTTAAAAATATTTCATTATATAAGAATTATTAAAATAAGCAATGCTATACATACATATTACGCTTGACAGGAAGATTGTGTCGTTTGTTCCCGCATGTTAAGTTCCCCCAACTGGTACTGTTTAATACTGCGGGCTCGAAACGAATGCACTGGAGTCTTAGGCTCACAGGATCAGCCAACCCCCCCCCCCCCCTTTTCCTTTATTCGACAAATGTTTAACTTACATGAGAAATGTGATATAAGCCGGAGAATTGGTACAGAGTACCTTGAAAGAGCTTCGTGCAAGGCGTATCGATTGTACACAACATGGCAACAGTGCATCTGACTCATTGTCTATTGTTTCTGAACACCATGTTCTCAGTCGTGAGGAAATGCTTCCTTTGTTTGACTGTTCATTGACGAGTGTGATTAGTGCGATGTAAATATACCTTGTGCTGAGTGTTTCGTTGTCTATTTTTTATTGGTTCAGTTGTGTTAGTGTTTGTACAATGTCACGGGAATGTTTAAATCATCCAAATAACTTTTGCTACATCTGTGGGGAGTACTCTATTAAATCATGCAGACGACATGTGACACCCGTACTTAAGAAATTGTATGATCTTTATTTCGGGTGCAAGTTAGGTGATCAGGATCGAAAATGGGCACCACATATTGTCTGTGTGAACTGTTCGTCTCGTCTGAATGGTTGGATGCAATGCCTTTTGCTATCCCGATGGTATGGAGGGAGCCGACTAATCACGTAGATGATTGCTATTTCTGCATGATTAAAATAGCAGGGATGAAGGGCAAGGATAGAAAGAAGATCAAGTATCCCAACATCAAGTAAGCTATTCGACCCGTAGTGCACAGTTCCTCCTTACCTGTCCCCGTTCCTCCAGAGAAATGGTCATTGGAAGATGAAACCCAGGTCGATGCTAATACAGACACGGAGAATGAAAGCTCTGATTTGGATTACGAAGAAATGGCGCCACATCTCCTGACACAAAACGATTTGAATGATCTTGTTAGGGACCTGAATCTTTCTAAGGCACAAGCTGAACTTCTGGGTTCGCGTCTGAAACAGTCGAATTTACTACAGAAAGATGCTAGGGTTTGTTTCTTTCGAAATCGTCAGGCTGCTTTCACACCATTCTTTGTCATGGAAGACTCACTCTGTTACTGCAATGATGTGAATGGTCTATTTAATGCTATGGGACTGAAACATATACCAGTGGAATGGCGACTATTCGTTGATGCCTCCAAAACTAGCCTCAAAGCGGTACTCCTGCACAATAGCAATGTTTATCCTCCTATTCCCGTAGCTTATGCCACTAAAATGAAGGAAACATACAGCAGTATGGAACTTTTGTTGAATAAAGTTCAATATAACATCCACAACTTGGACCACAAGTGGCAAATCTGTGCTGACTTTAAAGTAATTGGGATACTTACAGGATTACAATCTGGGTATACAAAGCATTGCTGTTTCCTTTGTGAGTGGGATAGCCGTGATCGAAAAAGTCACTACAACACAAGGATTTGGCCTGCCCGTACACAAATGGAACCTGGTTGCAAGAACGTAGCAAACGTTCCATTGGTGAACTTGAAAGACATTTTGTTACCACCACTTCACATAAAACTTGGACTTATGAAGTCATTCGTTGTTGCAATGGACAAAGATGGACCTGGTTTTATGTACGTATGTACTTACGTCAGAAATTTCCTGCGTTGAGTGAAGCCAAAGTGAAAGCTGGTGTGTTCGTTGGCCCTCAAATTAGACGGCTTCTTCACGATCCTGATTTTGTCACAGCTTTGAGCCCTCTTGAACTGGACTGCTGGAATTCTTTCAAAAAACTGTGTTCTGATTTTTTTGGAAACAAGAGAGCAGACAATAGTGATGTGTTTGTCAACGAACTACTACAGTCTTACCGTAATCTCGGTTGTAACATGTCTTTAAAAATGCACGTTCTCCACTCACACTTGAATTCTTTTCCTGCTGGTGCTCTTGGACAAGTCTCCGATGAACATGGGGAACGATTTCATCAGACCATATCTACATTGGAGCAACGCTATCAGGGGCAATGTGCAACAAGTATGATGGCTGACTACTGTTGGACACTACTGCAGGATAGTAGTGGCACCCATAAGAGGCGCAGCAAACGTCCAAAAGTAATCTAAGTATGTATGAAAAATATTTCACTAGCATTTTATGGACTTTTGTGTTGATATATTAGTATTTAGAGACAAAATCATATTTTTTGAGCATCATAGAAACCTAATAGCATTACATAGCGAATAGTACACTTTACACAAAAACTGAGGGTGCTGTGGAAAAACCAATGCCAGATTCGTGTTCAGCAGGTCGAAATACATGGGGATAGCCCATTTTGGTGCTCGAAAATTTTACAAAGTTGAATTTTGTAGACCAGTGTTATCGAACTATGACGGTAAAATGAATAATGAATGATATCTGTTTTTAATTTATCATGATATTATCCTCATTTAATTCGGAAAACGTCCATAAGCGATATGCTATAGGTATTCCATGTTCCGATCAGTACCCATGGTGCACAGTTAAGCTACGTTTCTATTCTGACACGTTCCAGACGCTTCATTTAGTGCACTGTTTTCAATTCAAAACTACTTATGCAAAATACGCCCGCAACAACAATGGAGTGCAGGACCGCAGTGTAGCATGTGCAGTTCTTTAGAGTAGTTCAGTGTTTCTTCTCTTGTATTGTAATAATTTGGTGGTGATTTAACTTGTGTAAAGATGGACAATACAGCTATGGCGGGTTTCGTTGTTATGGCAGGCGCGTGCCATGAACTTCTAAAAAAGAGGCAAAAACGACCTACATTGTGGATTAGAAGTTTTCTAGCTGCAAAAAAACTCGTTGATGAGAGACTTACGTCTTCAAAGTGGATACGAGAACTTTGTAAGAATGGCTGCAAGTGATTTTGCATTGTTATTAAATCTTGTTGGACCAGAGATTGTAGTCGCGTCGTCTGTTTCTACTCTAGTGCGCATGCCCGTGCCCCAGGAACTTGCTGCAGGCTGTTTCCATTGTCCGCGGCGCATGTTGTGCGTCAAAATCGTTTGGGGCAATTTTGCCCCCAGTACTTGCGTCCTTTGTTTTGGACCCTGCCGACATTATCATCATCATTATTACTTCCAATAATTGCATCCTCTCTAATAATAACACTTTTAAACTTTAAAATATAGACACATCTGAGTAAAACAATTGACTTGAGTTTAGACTTGTATGCGTTAAAATGCAGTACTAAAGATAGAAGTTATTTAAATGCCAGAAACCCACCATTCTACCTTTTCTCATGAAAAAGCAAGTAAAAGCACTTGACATGTTGATTTATTTTGCTATTATTACAAATTTATGGAATTTCAATAAACAATGATCCATTTTACTTCTGCCTTTTTATCGTCTAATATTTGTACGGCCCCTAGGCTACAGCCTAGAATAGCGTAGTATCAAATACTCACTGCTACTATTTTGGCGCAGTGGTAGCGTCGTCGCCTTGTAATCAAGGGGTCCCGGGTTCGATACCCGATGGAGGCTCATAGTGGTTCGGATCCCACTTTAAACTGTAGGCCCAGTCCCGATTAGCCTTCCTGTGCATAAAGTGGATTTAAAACACCAAATCAATGAATCAATCAAGCACTGCTACTACTTAAAAAAAACTAGTGCGCTTGCCTTTACGCTATAGTTTTCTTGCGAGGCTGAAAGTAGTTTATTCATTGCATCGCCTTAAGAACTATTTACAATGTAATGACCCAAAAGCGTCCTAACTTTGTGGCACTGCGTCAAGAACATAAGGAGAAACTGGATAATATTAATATTTAGGGGACCATGAATTATTTCATTGAATTTTCTTCCTTTCGTAAAAGCCGAGTAGCAGTTGGAAATATTTTGTTTTGCAAAATGTGACTGTTTTGTTTAATCAGGATTAGTAAATGTATTACTCATACGTTATGCCTGTAAACATATGTGTGCTACCTCACACTGCATTACTGTGGATAGCGTCACTTGCTAAAATATATGTTTGTGTGTATATGTGTGAGCATATGGAAAGATGTTAAACTCCCATAAATGATTGTGGGAAAAAGTACCGTATATAAACAGTTTATGATGATTAAATTCTCAATCAAAGTTGCAGGTAAAATATTATGTCAGATAATTATGTAATCACAATGTAGTTTCTTTTGTCCAGGTCATAAAGTTGGATATGAAAGCTGTTTCAATAAAATGGTAATTGTACAAGGCGTGTTTGTATTGAAACACCCTGTACCTTAATAGGTATATTATTGTTGTCAGAGCTGGTAATTGTAATTACAAAGATTCAAAGGTTAACTCAATATTCCTAGGTCTCTACTTCGGATTTTTTTAAAAGAAAAAACCTTACTCCCCCCCCCATGCAAACGTAAAGAAATCGATTTTTACTCTTTGCTTAGCTTTGCACCCCCCCAAATGTCTGAAGGAATCGGCGCCTATGGATGTAGCTATAGAATCAGAGTGGAATACAGAGTTGTTACAGGTCCAGGAACCCATACATTCTAATGTGTTCTATTTGGTCACGCTGCAGGACAGGAACCTTCTTATCTCGCACAATTTAAATTCGGTCCAAGTTGCGTATTATTACATTGAAAAAATGTTCCTCGTCCGTATTTTTATTGATCCTGAAAAAAGGTTCCTGGACCAAATTTAAATTGGTCCTGGAAAAATGGTCCCTGGACTGAATTTAAAATTCATCCGAAAAAAAAAAAAAGGTTCCTGGACCGAATTGAAATACTTTACAGATAAAATGGTTCTTGCTGATTTTCTCTCCTGGACCGGAAATGAATTTATTTAAAATTCCTGGACTTTTAACAATCTAATAACTAACTAACTCTCTAGCCTTCTTAAACCCGAAGGTTCATGGCTGAAGCAACACAGGCCTTCCATCTCTCGCTATCTTGAGCAAGTTCTATATACTGTTTTCCATTCCTACCGATTTCCCTTAGGTCCATCTCAACGTTGTCCCTCCATCTTCGTCTTGGCCTTCCTACAGGTCTCTTATTTTCAAATACTCTCAATTTATGTTCCTCTTTCAATGTAAGGGACCAAGTTTCACACCCATATAATACTAGAGGCAAAATTACTGTTTTGTATATTTTAACTTTTAGTTTCTTAGATATTAAACGAGAAGACAAAAGTTTATGAAGAGAGAAGTAACATGCATTTCCTGAATTAAGCCTACTTTTTATTTCCTCTTTAATATAATTTTCACATGTTAATATTACTCCTAAGTATTTGAATTTGGAAACTGGTTCAAACGAGTTGTTATTAATAATTATATTTTGATTATTACCTAACATTTAGTTTCTACCTGTAAACATATATTTAGTTTTCTCTTTGATAACTTCCAAACCTATCTCTTTAGCAATTTTGAAAAATATTTTAGCATTATTCTTAATTGTATTCACATCATCCCCAAGTAAGTCTACATCATCTGCATATGCTAACAACTGAGTCACACCATTTAATTTTAGTCCTTCGTTAGTTTCTTTTACCTTCCTAACAGCATATTCTAAGGCAAAATTAAAGAGCAATGGAGATAATCCATCTCCTAGTTTTAACACATCATAAATTGTAAATTTGTCAAACACATTAATACCCACACGAATTTTACTTTCTGTTTCACTGGTGCATACTTTTATCATACTAACAAGCTTCTTAGGTATTCCAAACTCGACTACTATATTATATAACTTATCTCTTTTGATCGAATCATATGCTTTTTTGAAATCAATGAATAGCTGATGCACATTTTGATTATATTTCCACTTTTTTTCAACTGTCTGTCTAATGTGAAAAATTTGATCTGTAGTTGATCTGTTACGTTTAAATCCACATTGATAATCACCTATAATTTCATTAGCATATGGTGTTAGTCTTGTTAAAAGAATGTTAGATAATATTTTATATGTTGTTGAAAGTTGAGAAATTCCACGGTAATTATTGCAGTTCATTTTATCACCTTTTTTAAGCACAGGAACAATTATGGATTTTTTCCACTGTTGAGGGATTTCTGCTTTATTCCATATTAAGCAATATATTATGTATTTGACATATTAACGAATTTCCACCATATTTAATTAACTCAGCTGGTATTAAATCTATGCCAGGTGCATACTAATATTAATATATATTTTGAACAACTTTTAATTTGTACAATTTTCAAGAATTGGTATCGGTGAGGGTATCGTCATTGGTATCGGTATCGTTTCAAAGTGGTATCGGCTCAGCCCTACCAAAATGAAATTTGAAAAGAGTAACCGAAAATGGTTTCATGAAATGTCACTTTTTCAAAAACAGAGTATCGGCACATATAACTTATCAATAGCTAAGTCTTGGACACTAGAATCAATCTTTCCGAGGTAAGTTCAGTAAGTTCAACGATTTCATGTACGAAGTAGCATAAACCTCAACATCAGTACAACTAACCGCAAAAATTGCTTGATATATTTTTTCGACTTTATGCACAGAAGGCTAATCGGGAGTGGAACTATTGTTTAAACTAGAATCCAAAGCAATATGTGCCTTTACCGCATATTGAACCCAGGCGACGACGTTACCACTACGCCATCGGGGAAGCGGAAAATTGCATGAAGTGAAATAAAATAGACAAAAAGAAGTGCTGCCTCAAATTAAAGCCCCTCAGGCCGAAATCTGGCAAAGATACTGCAGCGGTTATTTACTGAACCACCCTCGTAGCAACTGCTAAATTGGAAGTCAGCAAGTAAGAACGCAATCATTTACGCACGCTTCTGCTGTGTACGTGACGGTCCGTCAGAGAGCATCATGTAAGCTGTTAAGTGTAGGAAGAGTGGTCTGAAAAGAAGCGAGGCTCTCGTGACCAAAGCAGACCATCGTGCGGTGCATCACTCGGGAAACACTTGTCCATCGGTTGTGATGTCGCTCCTGACGCAATGATGCACTGCGCTTGCGGCCTGCTTTCAAAATATAACAATTTACGACTATGCCTCAAATTAGGGCGTCTGAGATTATCGCTGCATTTGTCGGAGCTTCAGTGAAGCAGTGCTGCCATATATTAGAGACAAAAGTGTTCGAGGAGTGCAATGTTAATTTGATATTATTCAGTGTCTAGTGCTTCTAGTCTTATCAATTCTAACACATAGGCGTGCGCAGACTAATTTATTTGGGGTGGTGTTTCAATTGCCTATCTAGACAATGTTAGCCTAATTGTCATAATTACATGTTCCTCTTTCACAGTTTGAGTTCTTGTTTTAAGTTCACTTAATTCACGGTAAGGCTAATATGGACTGGACCTACAGTTTAAAGTGGAATCTTAACATATATGTGCCTCCACCGGCAATCAAACCCGGGATCCCTTGATTACAAGGCGATGACGTTTTCGCTACGCCACCGAGGAGACTTCCATTCACAGAAACTACGGGGTGGGCCACAAATAGGTAACCCAGCTCCACAGTACCTATTGCCAGCATTTATCATTCACTTCAATGGAGGTGACAAGATAGTATGTTACCAAACCTTTAGGAGAGCCTCCCTGATGGCGCAGTGGTAGCGTCGTCGCCTTGTAATTAAGGGGTCCCGGGTTTGATACACGGTGGAGGCACAAGTGGTTCGGATCCCACTTTAATCTCTAGGTCAAGTCCCGATTAGCCTTCCTGTGAATAAATAGGACTTAAAACACCAAATCAACAACAACCACAACAACCTTTAGGGAAAAAAAACTATTATTATAATAACTGTAGTAATGGTAATAATACAGCAGTATTGCTCGTTGTTTCAGTCTGGGGCTACCTTTTCATGGCCCACTCTGTATTAATGAAGATGAAATTTTAACATTATGATCTATGAGTATTTGTTATCACTTTAGCACATGTTTACTATCATTGTGACGATATTTATATAATTTAAATAATAAAAGTAAACAACTTAAAATCTATATTGTTTCAGGGAAAACGGCTCTGACAGAAGTAATACCGTACAAGGTTATTATCTACAGCTGAATCCCTCTTATTAAGTAAATATGTATGTTCATTTCTCCACGTAAACGATAGTCACAAACCAAATTGGGACATTCTACGAAAAGTGGTCCTACTCCATGTAAATAACAAAATGAATTAACATGGACATTATTGTTTTAATTGCATTAAGGTTTAGATCTTTGTGAATGCATATAATTTGCGCATTTCACCAATAAAGATTACTAGCATCTGCAACCAACCTACATGCTTCACAGACAAATGAAGTCAAAATTTGCTACACTTTTAAAGCGTCACACACGTAACGCACTTTTGTTAATGCTTTTCATGCATTCAGCTTATGCCACAATACTCAAGTTTCTTTTTCAAAGTACTTCATAATTCCATGAAATCAGTTCATTATGGATATTTTCATCCAATCTCATGTCTACAACCTTAAATTTTGTGTGTAAAATATCACACACGTAAAGCTGGAATGTCCCAATTACAATTACAAGTTTTCGTTAATAGATGTCTCAGGAGAATATTACATGTACATTGGCCAGAAGTAATCAACTTCTCATAAATACTATTTGCCTATTTGCCTTCATCAAACCACTATTATTTTTATCTTTATAAATTGCGCAGAGCTCCTCTCCATGAATCGGTTTTCATTTATTTTTCTGGGGAGTGCAATTTCGACTTCTATTGCAATATTCTTGTTATGCATAAATGTAAATAAACAAATAAGCTTTGCCAGTTGAAGAAGATTTCATTGGTAATCTTACACTATGACAGGAAGAGAGATAAGTGCGAACTCGGATTATCAGTAAAACGCGTAGTTTGGGGAAGAGAAAGAGAGTACTCGGCATCTCAAATCAAACGAAATTCCTTACATTTTCAAGATGGATATTATTTGCATTATTTAGTGGTAGTTTCTACATTTTTTATATTTTTTTGGGGGACACACAAGATATATGCCCAGGCACCCTCCCTCCCACTCTTTTGTGATTCTTATCGTTATGGTTAATCAAAGGGTATGAATATATAACGAAAGATAACCAACCAACTTTTTCCTTATTCTTTACAGAGGCGACTCAAGATAAAATTTACACCCGGCCGAGGTAGATTTTTGGCATCCCCCCGAATTTCTACTCTGCAACCCCCTTCCCCCTAATTTCCCACCCGGGTCTCCTTACTTTCCACCGCCCTCAATAATAAAAAAAAGAACGACCATGTTATATACGTAGTACTTACGGTTTTAACAAGGTTAAATATAGTTTACGTTTTAAATACCTTAAGTGGTAAGTGGTAGGAGAACACTTTTATTCCTTCCGATTTCCATGAAACTTGGAAGGTGTATAGAGGGGCCCAAAGGAAGAAATATGTGTTTTTTGTTTCGGCTAAAAAACTGTTTTAGGGAGCAACCCCCCCCCCCCCGTCCCTCTCAAATGTCAAGATGAGGAGAAATTGAAATGGGTATCTGACCCAGAAACCACGTAAATATGGCACAGGAAGAACACGCACATATAATTGGAACACACACAGCACAGAACTGTAGGATTGTCGGTACCAAACGCAAGTGCTATCGTGTAGGACGATGGCGGTTGAAGTTCTGTGCTAATAGTACTGGCAGATACACAAGTGGGACACTTGAGATATGAAGTGCATATCACTGGCAAACACAGCTCTGTGCTGTGTGTGTCCCAATTATATGTGCGTGTTCTTCCTATGCCAGATTTACGTGGTTTCGGGGTCAGATCCCCACTTCAATTTCTCCTCATCTTGACATTTGAGGGGGTTTTGCCCCCTAAAACCGTTTTTTAGCTGAAACACAAAAACACGTATTTCTTCCTTTCGGCCTCTCTATACACCTGACAAGTTTCATGGAAATCGGAGGGGGACATTTAGATAACTCCCTTGTCAGTAAAAGGAATACTGTACAGCATTTACTTTTCATATTGTCTCATATAAATTAGTGACAGTGTTTACGTTGTGTTTTGTGTTTTTCGTTTTATTTTCATACTTAATGAAGCAGGTATCAACAGTTGCATTTGTGAGTGAAGGTAAAGAAAGTAGACAACACCTGACAAACCAGAAAAACATCACGTTGTCGGTAAGTACTAAGTAGGCCAGTTGTAGTTTGTTTTTGTACAGTAAAATACACCTAAACATGGTCTTTTTGCATTACTTCGATTCGTTCGGCAATTTTATAGTTCGGCCTTCGGATTACATCAAGCTTCACAGACGTACATGCATCAAGACATTTACAAGGGTTCGTTGTGGGTCCACTTTGCAATCAGATAAACTAATCAAGAATAGAGCTTCAAAAGGAAATCCAAACTACTGTGCAACAAATCTCTACCAGGAAATGAACGCAGGATCCTTTGATTTTGATTTATTGATCGATTTATTCAGGGCCGTAGCGAGGGGTAGGTTAGGAGGGCTGAATCCTAGGGCGCCATGCACTATTCAAAGCTTTTTTTTCTTGTTTCAGGGAAAATAAGTCAGAAAATGCGACGGATTGATTGATTGATTGAATTCGTGTTTTACGTCCACTTTGTGCACAGTAAGGCTAATCGGGACTGGACCTACAGTTTAAAGTGGGATCCGAACCACCATGTGCCTCCACCGGTTATGGAACCCGGGACCCCTCGATTATTAGGCAACGAAGTTACCACTGCGACATCGGGGAGATCCTGTAGCGTAGGACGCACATAAAATTATCGGTGCTTGGTAGTGTGGGAAGAGGGGGACAAGAAACAACAATCATGCCAAGGGCGCCAAAATACCTACGGGGCTGGATTCATTTTACCTTGCTTTTCTGCCACTTTTGGGTAATCGTGATGAGGAGGATGAATGGAGATAAGAAGAAATGGATGAAAGGATATTCACAAATATGTATGAACGACATAGAGGATTATGCTGGCTCTGAATACAGACGCCAGAGCGTTTCTAATATGCAAAATGCAGTCCAGGGTGTATTTACCTGGAAGGGAGGTTGACATTTGGTAGAAAGAGTCACCCCAAACACCCAAGGACCATAGGCGTGCGCACGGGGGGCAATTGTCCCCCCCCCTAATCATGGACCTCAGCAGATTCTTTCCACTGAGGGACAAGCAAGGTATTTTCCCATGGGGCATATTACGCCGATAATAGTTTTTTAGCTGAAACACAAAAACACGTATTTCTTCCACTTAAAATTGAAATTATGGCATTAATGTAACTTACTATGACTGAAATCAAATTATACGTGAGATATATGTATTATTAGATTGACATTCGTTTTCTAACGGGGGAGATATGACCATCCTTTCTCCCCTTCCAGAGGTCCGCGTCCCTACATTATCATACAACCTTGGTGACAATGAAGTTCGACCAGAAAGGAATAAGTGATTAAATGCACAGAGGCATAGGCGGTGGAATGGGTGACCCGCAGAAGTGACGCATGTGTGTAAGAGGAGGCGTGTGAGCAGGCAAGAATCGTGATCCCAGCATGTTGCACCCAAGGTCACGTAAAGAACGAAAACGGGGAACTATACGCGTGACATTGAACTTCGACCAGGCACCAGACCCATACGGAAAATTACAGATAGTGGCGCATTCGACGGAAGCATGACGTCACGGACACGATAAGGGAGTCCGCCGTATATAAGCGCGTGCTGTGCACCGAGGAACCGCAGTGCATCATCACCATGGCCAGGGGCAAAGCTATTGACAACACCGTGAGGAGAAGAGTGGTCGAGTTGCAACGGGATGGACTCAGTGAACGGGAAATAGGGCGCCAACTGAACTTACCCAAGTCAACCGTCCACTGCATTATCAAACACCACCAAAATACGGGTACTACAGAGCCAGGTAAGGCCCCCGGTCGAAAACGCCTGCTGAGCGTGCGTGACCTACGGATATTTAGGCACTATATCCAGACCAACAATCGTGTTTCTGTGGCCGAATTACGACCGTGGACTCGAGAACGCTTTCACATTGAAGTGTCAACCAGAACCATTCGCCGTGACCTACAGCGATGCGGTTACCGAGTGTACAAGGCGAAACGTAAACCCTTCCTTTCCATGTTGAACAAAGGCAATCGACTACGGTGGACACAAATGTACCGGGGATGGACATTTCGGCAGTGGAACAGGGTTTTGTGGACGGACGAATCCATTTTCAATGTTGTGTACGGGAAAATACGGAAAACAGTCATTTGTCGGAAGGAGGAACAGAATGAAGCAAAATTTTATGCACGTCGGGTACAGAAAACTGCGTCAGTGATGGTATGGGGATGCATGACGGCATCTGGGGTTGGCCCACTACACGTCTGTGAGGGCACTGTGAATGCACACGCCTATACACGCATACTGGAGCGGCATCTTCCCACGGTGCGAAGGCACCTGTTCCACAGGCAGCGTCTCATCTTTCAACACGACAATGCCAGGCCTCATACAGCGCGGCTGACAAGAGAATGGTTGACTCGCCATCACGTGCGAACTCTGCCATGGCCACCATCGAGTCCCGATCTCTCGCCCATTGAGAATGTGTGGCGTGTTCTTAAGCGAAGTGTGCAACAGAGGGGACCAACGACAGTGGCTGCTCTTATCGCCTGCCTGCAGGAGGAATGGCACCGCATCGATGTGGAATACCTTGAACGACTCGTCCGCAGCATGCCCCGACGCATTGCCACAGTTATTCGCTGACGGGACGGCGTCACACCATGGTAAACAGGATCCCCTCTAACAGTGGTCGAACTTCAATGTATCGTGTAGATGGACGAAAATGTTTTTTTTTTTTTGTTTGGACACCATACATTGCTGCGTTGCAGCGGAAATTTATGTTTTCCTTTGTTCCATGTAGCCTGCTGAATAAAATATGTTCAGCATATGCATGTGTTCTCCTTCTTTCACAACGCACTCCTATATTTGTGACTGGTCGAACTTCATTGTCACTAAGGTTGTACTTTCACCTATAAATTTAGTGTAGAGGAATCTTATTGCCGTTATTAACGATATTATGCTCTTAAAGAAAATCAAGTATATTTAAAGTCCATTAGCAACTACGGGGGAAGGGCGTGCAGTGGCGCAACTACAGGGGGTAATGGGCGTTGCCCCTCCCCAATCTTGCACAGAAATCAATTCTAGGGGGGTAAACATTGAGGTAAAAGATAGCAAAACTAGTAGAATCTAAGAGTAGCAGAACAAAAGAATACTCAAGATGAAATTAGTTTTCACGTCTTTCTTGCATATTTCTTCTAGACGGCCAAGAGCACCTGCAGGAGAGCACAAAGGGGCAATTGCCCCCTCGATATCAAATTTTTGCAAATAAAAATACATTTCGTAAAATTTTCTTGCTCGCTTCGCACGCGCTGTCTGCTTTTTTTAGTATTATCAAGTTCAGAGCCGTAGCTAGGGGTTGACGGGAGATGGTCCTGGTCGCCGAACGATCTAAATGAAAAAAAAAATGTAAAAGAGAATGCCATGGGCCCTATGAATTTTTTTGTGCCATATTAAATCAATATTGTTTTCACTTTGCAAAAATTTGGATCTAAAAATTTTCTTGCTCGCTTCTCTCGCACTTTTATTATTTTCTGCAATGCATTGTAAATTACCAGACAGAGAAGTTACGACTGCTAAGTACTTCGGACTCTTTCTACTAAACAGTTTTGTCTTCAATGCATGAACACAATTGTTTGGAGAAAAAGGAGCGCCGTACATTTCAAAGACAATTTATTTATTCGTTATAGTGCCTCTATGTTGCTGCATCATATATATATATTCATCAAGACTTTTGCCCCTCCCCCAATCAGAGGGTCGGCGCACGCGTATGCCAAGGACCCTTTGATTATAAAGCTGATATCATTAGTAGGATTTTATTAAATAAAATTAGTTGTACGCTATTTGGATTAACAATGAGTACAGATAAAAATATCAGGTCTCCCTGCCCCTTTACACTAAAACCGCCAATGTTACGAGGCACACACCTATCGCCTATCTTGCTACACAGCCTAGGAGGCCGAGTACATTGACCGTGGTCTCACCGACACATTGACCTGCATAAATGTAGTATTGCGCATGTCAGGTTTCATATTGGTTTGAGTTGGTGTTTTAAGTCCACTTTGTGCAGAGTGAGGCTAATCGGGACTGGACCTACAGTTTAAAGTTGAATCCGAACCACTATGTGTCTCCACCGGGTATCGAACCCGGGACCCCTTGATTACAAGGCGACGACGCTACCTCTGCGCCACATGTCAGGTTTCGTTGTAAAAAATTCATATCCTTGAAATAAAGGTGGTCCCGGGTTCGATATCAGGTAGAGGCACACACAGAACCAATTTTAAACTGTAGGTCTAGTCCCCTGTTAGCCAATCTGTGCATATAGTCGATTTAAAACAAACCCCGCAAACATAGTATTCTAATTTCATAACTCTTCGACAATTATAGCTACATAAGCAACATCGAATAGATAGAATAAATAATTTGTTAACGCACTATAATAAATTTACTAGTACTAGAGTTTTGTCCTTAGAGTTGGCAACTCTGCTGAGAATCCCATATGTATTTGCGTAAGTATCACGTCGTGTTCTCGAAGTGTAGGTCCGTTAATTAAAACAACAAAACGTACTTTAAAGAAAATCCCGGCATCGTGGCATGCGATTCGTGCAGATACCTTTCCCTATTTTTTTCCAATGTCATTTCGCATTTCTATGTAGCACCGCTGTTAGGTGATTGATTGGTGTATGCGTAGGGGAGAGAGTGGTGCAAGGAGATACGTGGCCTTGAGGTGAAGTAGTGATGCACACATCAGCATGCTTTGGCGCTGGGTTTTGTCACAGAGTGGCTCTTCTCTTCTAGTAATGTAACGATAGCTGAGGTGTTTCTAGCAAGCTGTGCTTTCACATGGGAACATGATGCTGGTAAAAAAATAATAACCTCACGAATGAAGATCGTTCCCATTAGGGATGGATATTGGAAATTTGATATCAAGAAAATATCGTCACAGACGACACGATACGATATCTTTTCCGTATCGTGATATCGGCGATAAATCGTCTGTCTATACATATCGCCAAATATCGTGACGATATATCGCCGACAGGATATATAGAGACAAAATATCGTGACGATATATCGTCTACTCGATATCGCCTGGACGATATTTTTTCAGTATCGCGATATGTCGTCTGGATGATATATCGTTCAACACTATTCCCTATCTATTTCCTGTTTCATTTTTGTGCGGTTTTACTGAATCACCCTGTGTGTGTGTGTTTATTACGTAGCTATTGTTTATTTTGAGGGGAGCAGGTAGTAGTCCCTCATATGTCATTCTCACAGACCATGTTAAGAGTGATGCTGAGAAGAGAGTACTTCTCGGAGAATGAGTCGAATGAGAATGGTAAAAAATGGTTAAAGTAAAATGTACAGATTCGTATGTGTGCGTGAATAGGAACCTCCCCGACGGCGTAGTAGCAACATTGTCGCCTTGTAATCAAGGGATCCCGGGTTCGATACCCGGTTGAGGCACATGGCACAGTGGTTCGGATTCCACTTTTAACTGTAGGTCCAGTCCCGATTAGCCTTACTGTGCATAAAGTGGACTTAAAACATCATCTCAATCAATCAAATCAAGAAGTCCCGGGTTCGATGCCCATGCAGAAACATAATGGTTCGGATTCCACTTTGAACTGTAGGCAGTGATGTGCCGTTTATGTCTACATGTGTTATCTACACGTAACATTCGGTTGTAGTTTACATAGACTACGTAGGCAATCTAAAGTACATTAAAATTAATTTTCAAGGCTTTCATGAAAGAGAAGTGATATTTTCAATTATATTGGTTCCTAACGAACTGACAAGAATCCTATTTACAACAAAATTTCTCTTCTCTTCCATCATCAACTATGGAAGAAGGTATAGGGTATGCAAAAAAAGACAACAAATGGCAGTCGTGAGGTAAAAGTGGTCTTTTTCTATAAAACACTAGAATATTTCCTATGTTAGGTTTTCCTGGTGAGAAATTGTTCAAATTTGCAAGGAAGAGTACGAATGGTTCTTCTTACACATTGCCAACTGATATGCAGTATAATTTTCTTTTAATTCCACAGCGCTCTTTGCTAATTTATCACCTTTTGTCATGTTGTTTACATAAATTACATCATCTACGTGTATTAAAAAAAGTCTACGTGTAGAATGTAGAGTATCGTTGTTTACGCGTAGACGCACATCATTGACTGTAGGTCCAGCCCGAGTGAATAAAGTGGACTTAAAACTCGAGAGACGCATGTGTGAGTGTGGGTTTAATTCAGACCAAATATAATTGTATGATAACATGATTGTTTATTTTAAAAATGAATCCGTCTATATATTTAAGTTACATATTGCTAACTGAGAATTGATATATCAATTGTCGCTTCGGTCTGACAGTTCCCTCACATAATTGGTGTTTAGTTAATAAATAAAACTAAGAAATTAGCTTTTTAGTATGTTAAAACTAAACTCCGTTGCCGAACATCGCTTTAAGGCCAGGTCTTGTCATAGAATGTGTCATTGCGCTTCGAGTTTCATTACGTCTGTCTTGTGGCTTTCAAAACTTCCATTAAATACAAGAAATTAACATTTTCGGGAGTGGAGATATACGGTTAAATTATGACTTGTCCCGGGTTCGATTCCAGAAAAGCTGAATATTTCACTAGTTCGGACCTTCCTTTAATCTGTAGGTCGAATGTTAATTAGTAGGGAACGGATTTATATGTAAATACATATTTATGTATGATGCTGAATTCAGTTATATTTTGTATTATCTTTTCGTATCATGGCATGTAGACTCGAAAAATTCAGTACTATTTCCCATATCTGTACATATATTAGGTTTTGGCTTATATCTTACATATTTTAATTATTTTTACCTATTATTTCCATATTTCAGAACATTTATCCATATTCGCACAATAATTACATGTCCTCGTTGTGACCGAAAGAGTTGGGTGAAACAGACGAAAGTGTACGTACGACCTTTCTAATGCCCTCCAATTGCGTTATTACAAGTTTCTTGTCATCCGAACTATAATGTTATTTTTTTTACACCTACCAACTGTTTGCTTTTGCTATTGTAAAATACTAGAAATTCCTGTTTATTAACAATTTTTGTCAACAATAGAGAATTATGGCTCAAGCATCGGCTCCTGGTTGTTACAAACGTTATATTGGCAACGTTGGAAGACAGTCACAAGTCTAAAAAGCCCATTGCTAATCCCACCAGGCCCGTACCCAGGATATTTTTGAGGGTGGGGCCAGACCCATACGCGAATTTCCATAAATCTTCCCTCATATTATACACTATATATATATATACACACACACATATATATGGTGGGAGTGTATGGGTGAGGGTGGTTAGAGAAATTTGCTCATTTTGCTACGAAATGTTGAAGAACAGCATTTTCTATCCTATATGTATAAAACCACGTGACAAATATTTGCAGTTGACACTGACATTCATTTCTGTCAGAGACCGAAAAGAAAAATTGTAGGATACGGGTAGACTACATGTATGCATAATACAAACAATTCAAATAGCCTACGAAAAGCAACATATGTGTGTGTAGGTTGATAGATGAGGGTTCACACCCATCTTGCAAAGTCCCTGACTTTTCCAGGTATTTTACATAACTGTGTAACAGTGGCGTAGCATGGACATTTCGGGTGGGAACGCCAAGTCCGAAGGAAGAGTCGGCCCTTTCTTGCTTAATAATTTACTTATGGTATTAGTCGCCACAGGTATTATTTGCCTGAAGTAAGCTGGGTTTTCAATAAAACATCATCATTGCATGTTTTAGCTAGAAAATTAGATGCCTCACTATGCCACAGATGTTTTGAACTCTGGTGTTCTATACCTTTTTTTATAACTTTCTGCATGACACAAGTCATTAAAAACCTACCTGAATCACAAGCGCCTCTGCACAACAGTAGACGTCATTGTTGTGGGCGATCCAACTACTGATTGATTTGGTTTATTTTACTTCGCTTTTCTACCACTTTTGGTTAATTGCGAATATGAATATGAGTGATGATATTGATGAAGGGACACTGACAAAGAACACCCGTGCTCAAGCCGGGATTCGAACCAGGGACCTCTGTCGTCTTGGCGCACTGTGAAAAGCAGAGTGGATGATCCAAATATCGTACATTCTACTGACGTAAGTGCCGATTAGTAATTCAGTCCACTGTTTATTACATCTTGAGAATGCTGATAAACATTTTAAAATAATTTTCTCCAGAGACCATTCGGTGTTAAGTTTTTTCAAATGAATGCTAAACATTTCCATTCACACAATATTAAGTAGTTAGATAATAACGAAAAAATACAATAAAAAAAATAATAGTTTTGCGGGTTATGTGGTAGAGCAGCCACAGGCTGAATTTCTATCACGAGGACTTCACCAACTTATTTGACAAAAACTGTGTTGATCTTTTAGTTTCTAATACACATCGCTGTTCGTGCGATAAATTATACAATGCAGTGGCCATTAAGAAGCAGTATATTTGAGAATGGTAAAGTTACGTCAGTCAATATTGCGTATTGTAGTATCACACAGCACGAGTTGCATGAGCGCGAAGAGCGAAGATCCGGGTAGGAATTCTGCCGCTGTCGTCTGCTTCAGAAGGCAGGAAGGGTCACATGAACCAATCACGGTAGACCTCTCGTACGCCGGCGTAAGAGAGCCCATTTACGCGCGTGCTGTAGAAATGGAAGCTTTCCCTCCATAAAGGCAGCAAGGAATATAGGAGTCCTGTACGCCGAACCTGCTCGGCGTCCGGCCGGGAAAGGCATTGAAAAGAGATGCTAGAACGAGTGTTCAGAGTGGAGCGTTGCAAGCGGATCGCGAAAAATAGCCATTATAATGCCATGAAGGTCAAACATATATGAAATTAGTCACGTTTTACTTTATAATCACACCATTTAAGCATTTTTGAAATTTTAAATCTGGGAACGCCGGGCGTACGGGCGTACTATAACGCTACGCCACTGCTGTGTAATGATTTAACATGCTAAAAATAAAGAGTTACGCTTCAACTATGTAAGTTAATCAAATGAATAACTTTTGTTGAACACTTTTGAAAATAAATAAAAGAACCTGTTATAAGCAATATTGCCCAAAAGGAAGATTGTTGGGAAGATAAAACGAAACGTGTTCCCGGTTACAAATTCTGCCAAGCAAGAATAATTTAATTCCCCTGACTTTTCCAGGTTTCGAAAGCTTTGCTTTTTTTCTTTTCAATGAACTCAGTCCTAGCCTTGTTTTCCTGACTCCTCTACATGTCCAGGGCTTTGAAGTCAGTGCAAACCCTGTAAATAAATTATCTGAAGGCAACGGCTAAGTGAATTCATCCTGGCAGTCCGTCTGCTGGTGTAATATTGTTTCTATGGTGTATTTTCGCTTTTAGAATCTTATTCGACAGCAAAAATAAATTCCAGTGGTAACCAAGTAGCTATTAAATGGGGTTGCATACATGTGGGATATAAAATGACATTTTCAGCGGCTCGTAGGATCGAATTCTTTGGCCTTGATGTCTTCTGCACACTGTGAAAGGTGTCTGTTGCACGCTCACACCACTGTGTATTTATGTTCAAGACAATTACAAGTAGAAAAGAAGAAAAGTTGCAGTAAAACAAATTCCGATTGGCAGAATTTCGTAAATAATAATGTACTTAATTTCTTGAGTGATTTGGACAAATAACAATACATGTTAAAAGTACTTCAGGCAATTTTTCGTCCCAAGAATCTAGCAAGGATTCTGCTGTGAAGTGGATTTTCCTATTTACATAATATTAATTGACCTTAAGCCATTGAGTGCCAGAATGGACATCAGTTGCAGAAAAACCCTGATGTCGGAGAAAGAAAAAGTCATTTATCGTTCTGTTCAGTGGTGGCGAAAAGGGATCACAGACCATGCGGTGCGGGTGGAGAGCTAAATGCCCCTTATATGGTTGGTTTTGTATTGCAGTCATTGAGGAACCTTTCTTCCATAATGTAAAGAGTATAGAAAATTAGTGACACTGTAATAGAAGAAACCATTCAACAATCAAGAAGTTCCTATTTTGTCGAGTGTCAAACAACTGTTTTTGACTCATAAAAAGTTCAGACAATTTTAATAATGTACACAGTATTCTACACAGAGTCCTACATAACGAGTACAATGTCTGTAGTAGCGCAAGAGCTTGTCTTCCGTTATACGTAGCAAGTAGTGTCCGAACCGAGACGAAAAAGTCGGGACATGGATTGAGAGGAATGGACTGTCCTGAAAAAATCGGAACGTCTGATAGCCTTGCATCAATGGTTATAGAACTAAAATAGTCCAATATTGCAGACTACAGACTTCTAGAGCCTGCCTCTGTCCAGAAACAACCTATTCATTTACGCAAGGACAAAATTGAAATTCATGCAAAATTTGAAAAACCGTCAATTTAATTTTTGTAATGCGTTCAAATTGAAATTTTTCATGAGGTACGGGCCTTGGGTACGGGTCTGAATCCACCCTCTCTACTAGTTGCGCGGCGCCAAAAGCAACGATTTTGTGTCACACGTACGGGAATCGCTTCTGGTTTCTCTTCAAGACAGTCACGGTAATAGCTACAATGCCGAGAGAAGCGCAATAAATTGTTTTAAAGCTCAAGAGTTACGTACGTAGGATCTTATATTATTGTAAAGGTAAATTTTTTACAATTTTAAGTCCATTTTTAAATCCATATTTCGGGGAAAATAACTAAATATGTATTCACATATTTCGCACATGTTTACTACAGTTCGCTGTTAATTATAATATCGTATACTACAGAAGAAACCTTGATTCTAGTGTGATTGTGACGTGTTTCCCAAATCGACCCTCAGTATACAACAGAACAAGCTCAAGTACCAATACTGACGAGTGACTCGTAAACAATTGTTCACGAAAGTTGACACCGCAGTTACGTTGCCGAGACAATTAACACGTGGTGAATGTAACTTGATGAGGCCGAAAGGACGCCCAGTGTTTGGAGATAGCATCATCCGACACTCTATACCATCCTACACTGACGTAAAAGCTCTCCACAAAACTGCCTACAGCAGGTTAATGGGGGTAATGGAGAACAACACCCTACACTTGCGTCCTTGGCTACGAGGAATCTACCTTCACATCTTCAAATTAGTTGCCACACGAGGTTTTTAACCGCAAAAGTAATCTTACTCATCAGAAACTAGGCCAAGAGAAGAATGCGTTGCTAAAACGTCTTGTGCTCATCCTTGCCATTGTCTCACGTGATTTTTTCTCCACTAGATGACAGCACGTAACCATTTTCGGATTAAACGGTTATAAATTGGACAGTTCTGCATTGGAATTACGCTTGGTGGTCTCAAAGTCATGTAACACATAAAATACTCTTATTTGTAGCCCAAGGTGGAAAGTGACAGGTGAGTATTGTGGGTGTAGGTGTGGGTATGTGGCTATTGTAAGTGTATGAATAACAATGGAAATAAATTAAGTAAGTTTCATCCTGAAGCAGCCGTTAGATAAACATAAATAGTGCAGATATGCCAATCCAGCAGGTTGTATGTATTAATTAGTCCACTCGAGAACGGTACTCAGCATTTCCCGTGCCCGTCTTGCCTCAACCGCCAAGCTGTTCATATCCCAGACTGTGAGAAAATTGGCAGTAATACAGCTCAACTACGTTTGGTTCTATATATACGAAAAGTTGCTGCAAAGTTAACCTGTTGCGGGGCTTAGACATGATTTTCCACTAAATATAGTGATATTTTATTTTTGGTATGATAATAATTATCCTAAGTAAACCTCAGTGGCGGATACAGAAAAGGTGCACGATGGAGACCCAAAGATCTTTCCTGAAGTCGCTTGTTAAGGCTCAACCGGACCTTTGGCCGACGACAAGGCAGCTATGACTCTCGTTCTGGTTTCCACTGCGACAACAGAAAAATGCTTTCTGACAGCAGTAGTGAGGGCTATCTAACCGGGGAGCCTTGCATCCCGCCTCCAAATTTGGAGGTTGATGGATGGGGACCACGGTCAGTTTAGTTTTCGCAGAAATTTTCATTAACAATTACAGAGTGGGACAAAAAATTGTTACCACCGAAAGGGAAACATACACATTTAATATACCCCTTCAACCTGTGAACCAGAAATGTGCATACATTTGAGCATTCTGTCAACCATTGAGTCCATGACACTTGAACACATGTCTTGCGGTATAGAGCGTATCACTGTCGAAATTCTTTGTTTAAGGTCTTGTATGTCCCGCGGTTTTGTTGCGTAACCACGCTCCTTTACCATCCCCCATAACCAGAAATCGCACGGGCTGAGGTCTGGTGATCTTGCCGCCCATGGTAGTGGACCGCGCCGACCAATCCATCGTTGACCGAATGTCCTGTCGAGGTTACCACAAACATCCGCGTGATAGTGTGCAGGCCGTCTTGTTGAAAGTAGCCACGTGCAAGAATGGCTAATGGAAGGTTGTTTACCGTATTGAGTTAACATAGCCAAATAGGAGGCGCCAATGACCGTTGCAGTGTTAAAAAAATAGGGGCCCACTATTCCCAATTTTGAAACACCACACCATACGTTTATCTTCGGGAAGTCCCGTATGTGTTCCCTCACTACATGTGGGTGTTCAGTAGCCCAAATCACACAGTTGTGTTTGTTAACGCGACCACTCTCATGAAATGTTGCATCGTCGGAGAAGAAAAACAGCACAGATGGATCGATTCTTGTCATTTCCACTAAGACAACACCATATAAGTGGTAACATTATTTTGCACCACCCTGTATATACAAGAAGTGGAAATATTCGGATTAATTTAAATTCTTCATTGTCCGAAGTGGAACATGCGAATGAAAGTCAGCACTTACCAAATTAATTTAATTATATTGGTCAGAGGATTCTAAAAGATTCAATTAAATCGAGTCGTTGTCAACTAATTTAAACCACATTTTACATTTGTCAACAAACCTAGACATAATCGAAATAATTAATATTAAATTTCAAGGATATATTAAATAACGTGTAAAGTCAAACAATAGAAAGCTATTTACGAGTAAAATTGACGGATGGGTGCATCTACTTTTTAAAAACGAATTTACCGTTTTGGATAGTCACAATAGTTTAATAGACTTACATAGGCACGAAACTACCGGTTACAATTATGCAATTTGTAACAATTGCTATTTCTGTAATAATAATAATAACAATAATGCTGAACAGTGAATGTTATTTTAATAGGAAGTTGGTACTGCATTTCACTTATAAGCCAAGTTAAATTCTATCATGAGTTTTGCCTATACGTGTGGCCTTATCACATGCATTATATTCCTACGCGCAAAATTCCTGCCCAGCTGCCATTGGAGTAACCAATAAGATTTCTCATAAGTCACGTGTTTTGTTTACATTGACTTCATTCTTACAGCGCACAGAGTATAGATTACTTTAGGGCGAGGACTTAGAGAACTTACGTAGAGCCTACTGGGATGATGTTGCTACCCACTTAAACACAAAATGGAACTTAGTTGGAGATAGATTAGCATTGAACAGATTTCTACGGCGTGATTCCCTGCGTAATCACGAAAAATGAGCACGAGCTGAGTGCGGTAACATGTCACGTTTAGCTTTGGTAAATTAGGGCCCACGCGCTCAACAATCAAGTCCGTTGAGCTTGCCTTCGAGTCAATCCGCTCTAATAAATACATCACCTCATGCTGAGTCAGAAAGGGTATGTCCACATAATTTTCCTTTACCATATCTGGGGGATAATGTGAAGCTTACATCACGTGTTTGAGTCGAAGATTAATATTTATACCCAAATCATCTCAAGTTCTTTAATTACAGATTAGTAACAAAGATAAATAAATTGTTTCAATTGAATTTTATGTAAAGGGACTGATGTCGCCTGCGAATTGTGTTCCGAAAGTGTTCAAGGGAGACAGGATCTGGTGTAAATTGTAGAAGAAAAACTGATTCATTTGAAATAATATAATACGGTTGGTTATACTTTCTGATAACCGTAAACAAAGAAAGGTAATCTTTACTAAATTTGGCAAACCTGAACAAATGTGCATGATTACTAAAATAATTTGATTCTGATGAGCAATTGCTAAAGAAAGATTTGGTTCTGGTGAACAATTGTTAAAATAATTTGGTTCTGATGAGCAATTCCTTAAAAAAAAGATTTTCTTCCGGTGAACAATTACTAAAATATTTTGGTACTGGTAAACAATCATGGGATTGTCGCCTATTTAAATAATTATTTGCTTACCAGAAGCTATTCTCTGGTTATTCCAATTTTTTTGCCTACCCTAGGCCTTACTATAGAAAGGTTGACTGGAGAAATGTTGCTTTTTTCTTCTACTCCTATGCACTCTGAAAAGTACTCCCTAGTGTCAATTTTAAAGAATGGCGAAAAAAGTAAAAACTTCGAAATTACGTCCAAGTAACTCACATTTGTAACCAAAGTGCATTTCAAGGGGTAGGGAGAAGGAAATATATCGAAACTAGTGAACAAATTTTATTTAATGCCTTAAAAGAGATGAATTTATCCCCAAAGTGATTTGGCAGGATATCTCTGTTTTTCTGTCGTTGAATATTTATTGTGCATAAGTGCATACTTGCATAAATGAATACTTTTCACTATTATTATTGTCATTATTAGTATTATTGTTATATTTACATATATATTAGCATTTGTTGTATAATTGATGGTTATTGATATCCTCTGAGCTTATTGGAAGGCAAGGATTATATTGGGATCATACAGCTTTGAATGACATTACAAAGATTTATACACATTACGACTCATAATAATGTTCATAATATATTAATAGGAAACTTTACTTTTCTCCAACTGCATCTAACATTGTTTTTGTTATTCAATAAATATTCAATTCTTCATGTATTTGACATTAATGTCTTTGCCAGAGAGCTTGTTTTTACATAAATTATTCCGATCTTAACTACAGGTAAGCTACAAAATTAATATACCCTGTTAGGCCTATATCTTCATTCTTATACCGTCTTTTTACCTATTCATGTAATAATAATACAAATAATAATAATACAATATTAATGTATATATTGTAATTAGTATTAATTTGATTCAATGTAATTATTTTTATTCAAACATTATTATTGTTATTATTATTGAGGCACTTGCTTCGAACCCCCCCCCCCTGAAACATATTTCTAAATACGTGTTTCGTTTAGTATTACCATGGTGCCAAGTGACTTCTTCATATTAGAAAAACTAAATAATCGTTCTCGCATGTATTTTGCGGACTGACATTTTCCTTAAAATTGCTAACATTACACATTTTTATAGATTTAAGAGTCAAATACCGAGCTATTTGTTTAAAAAGTCTGGATCACTTTATGCATGACACTAATGCACATTGTGTTATTTGAAAACAGCGATACACAAAAGAATGTTGTAAAGTGTTAGCATTCAGTTTTTGTCCTCAAAAATTTAAATGAAATCTTTACAAGTCAAACAGCAAAAAATATACAAAAATATTTCCCAATTGTACTAAATATTACTTGCATTATTCATGTAACTTGACTTGAGTAGTTTATCTTACTCACATAAGAACTCTTCCCCGACATCTAGAGGAGCTTGAGAGCGTTATTTAACCTGTATTTTCAATAGAGCTGTCTCAAAGGGAAGGGGTCTGGACAGTTGTACTCCTCTCCCTGACGCCGAAGAAGTTAAAAGAGAAAATAGTAATCATCGTCGCGCCATATTAAATTAATATTATTGTCACTTTGCAAAGAAAAAAATAAGCTTCCTCGTTGCACTAGAAATGAAACTTTATTCGCAAGTTTACATCAAGTTTTCACTTACTGCTTAATTCGTACTTTTGCTATTTAGCGTCGCTTTTCTACCCCTTTTGGTTAATCGCAACGATGAGGATGGGTGGTGATTAGATGAAACTGCTGAAGGAAAGTAACGCCCATGTCTTGGCCGAGACTCGAACCCGGAAACTTCGGTGCCAAGATCGAAAGTCGACCGCTTAGCGCGCTCGAGCCAGCACGTATTGCTTAAGAAAAGTATTGCATACAATTTTTTCACAATGAAAGCTGTACAAGGCACTCAATGATAAGTAAATGTTTGTGCACATGCGTTTTGAAAATCGAAAAATGGTCAAAATCATCAAATTTTGTTTGACTCTTTGGTGAGTTATTACTGGAGGTATGAAGCCACTGTGATCCAGTTGATTGTCACACGGGATTAACGGGTTTGATTCTAGGGATAGGTGTGATCTGATGTGGGGCTTTTTGTTAGAATATATCCCTGCATAAAGCGGCCCTGAGATTGACGCACGCCTGCAAGGATGGGCGGTAAACAGGCCGAAGCGTGGTGCTGATCACATCATAAATATGTGAATCCCTTGCCTCAACACCCGCTATGACCGTGTATGGCTTGTTGAAATGTGCATGGAAGACTCTCCCTGACCCTTTTATTATTAAGGTAGCGTATATACTGCAATTACAAGACATGAAAAATATTCTGTTTTAATTAAGAATATCATTAATCAAATAACACGTCGTCTTAGTGTCCTATGACATTTAAAATTTCTACAGGTGGCGCCACAATTTGGAATGTAGTAGTAAGTATGGGAGGCGAAGCTTCCAATGAGGCCTGAGATATTTATATCACCAAAAAAACACCCTTATTTTAATATATTAGCTTTATGCAGAGCTACGCAGATTATTAATATATGTAGTAGTTCTTGCTTGAAATTTTGGCACTTTTAATATGTAACTTTTAGTCTTACAAATTAAAATTAGTTATAATATTTGTCATTGTTGTAATTAGGCTATTATTGGGATGAAAATTGTAGGTGTTAATTTATATTAATATTATTACATAAAGTTCAGCCAGACTTTGTTGATGTGATTTATTTTACTTAGCTTTTCCTTCACTTTTGTCTAATCGCGATGAAAGGACGAGTACATTCATTCCTAGGCGGGGATTCTAACCCAGGACCACTGGTGCCGTAACTCACTGTGCTTACCACTCGCCCACGCAGGTAGGCAGGCCAGTCAGCCTCCGTTGATTGATTTATTGATTGATTTGGAGTTTTAAGTCCACTTTATGCACAGTAAGGCTAATTGGGACTGAACCTACAGTTTAAAGTGGGATCCGAACTACTATGTGCCTCCACTGGGTATCGAACCCGGGACCCCTTGATTACAAGGCAACGACGCTACCACTGAGTAGTTAGCGTAGCCCTCTGAGATGTTAACTGGCTTGGGTTTGCATCAGGACTAAGGGATGGACATATCACTAATTGTCCCTTCGTATATTTCATCATTTATCCACATCGCAGCGATATTCATGGTGCAGAAATGGGACGTAAAGTATCAAAAAAGGCAAAGAAGAAGTCCAGTTTCTATTTTCTGCATGATTTTCCTCCAAAAGCATGCTGGGATGTTACCTTTAACGTAGACCACGGAATTTTTCTCCCCATTCTCGCGTTTCTGTTCGGCCTTGACTTCCTGATTGCGATTGCTCTCAATCAGAGTCCTCTAACCTATACCTTTAACCACTACGCTATCTGGAAAGTTTGTTAACAAGAAACAGAATTTTACAGTGGTTCTCTCAATCGGTGTAGTACTTAAAGGTATTGACTTGTAATCAAAGGTTTCAAGGAGCGTCTCCGATGTCGTAGCGCGAACGTCGTCGCCTTGTAATCTCCGGGTTCGATACCCGATGAATGCACATTTCACAGTGATTCGGACTCCACTTTAAACTGTAGGTACAGTCCCGGTTAGCCTATATGTGCATAAAGTGGACTTATAAACAAACTCAACAGTACATATACTTCAATATATATTAGGCTAAGTGAAAGTATCTATGGATCTTTTTATACGTTACGAATTGATTGATTGATTTAGTTTATTTTACTTCGCGTTTTGTGCTTCTTGGCTAATTTGCGAAGATGGGGATGAGTGATGAAATGACGAAATTGATGAATGGACATTCACAAACAACCAAGCTCGAGCGGGATTCGAACCCGGGACCCTTGTTATACGATACGAAAGGAAACTAGTAAAACATTAAACAAAAGACAAAACGGTTTACAAATCATTTTCATTCACCTTCTAAATAGAAATTACAGAATACTAACTCACTTTTCGTCAAAATTGGTCAAGTATTAACAGACACATGAGCAGTTTTGTGGTCGACTGGCCGCCATGTTTAACGACGTCATAGCGGGAAAATATACCAGGTGGCGGATGTCCACCCAAGTCAAAAATACATACTTCTTGAGACATCTACGCAAAGAAATTCATTACACTCAAACATTCATACAGAACCACTGCTAGGGACAGAGCTATCTGTAGGAGCAGTTACAATTGGGTGTATAAAAGAGGACATAAAACAGTGTATACACTGGCTGCATTTAACATTAACGAAGTCTGCTATTACTTATCTGGCGAGTAGAAGATGCGCGACTTAATTATATTCCCTGTAAAGGGAGGAATATGCTTTTGCAAGCAAAAATTTAGGTCACATAACAACTTTCGTAGAACATGTATGCGTTTTTGAAGCAACGGCTTAATGATGAGACTAAGAACTCGTGCCTGTATCTTCATCAACTCAGAACCTCAGGGTAAATATTTATAATCTGTGGCAAACACACGTGGAAAAAGAAGAAAAATAGCTGAAGGAATGAAATAAGACATACGCACATTTGATTCAGAACAACAACAAAAAAAGACGAGCAGATATTTTTACCTTAGGCACTCAACCGTTTTCAACCAATGAAAATTTTTGATAGAAAACCAGCTCAGGCAACACGGAACTGAGCGTGTTGAGTAATAAGCACATTGCAAATCAATTAGACGAACCGAAAGGGAAAGTTTTGTAGGATGGGAGGCATCGGTTCGAAGACGAGCGTGATGTTTTGATTGTCGTAGCGGGGGAAGAGGGGGCAATTGCTCCCTTTTTGAGGCGTTTTCAAACGCGAGCAGCAGAAGGGATGTTGTGCTCTTCTTCTGTGTCAAGGTCTGCATTTGCAAAAGCTCCGGATTTGAGGAGCACTTTCTATTTCTGAGGCCGGTGGGGGAAAGATGATAGCGTTTGAAATTAAAAGGATCAACTGGTTTTAGAGTTGCATGTCGCTGGATGGGTGTGTTTTGGTTGATTTGGTATATAAGCTGACGGTCTCTTGATTATATTGCAGATCTTCGTTGAGACTTGAAGGAGATTGCCGTGGAACCACAGCATCTGCCTGGAAGTACCGAGAGAAATATACTTACCGGTATGTACTCTGAATAGCCGTTGCTGTGTATGGTTAGCAACGTGTGCAATATCGGGAGTTTAATAGGAAGTGATTAATGATGTTGACTTTTGATAGCGAACACATATATGTTGACTCAAATAACACATTAACGTGCATAAACTGCGAATGATGTACCCAGAAATGCATAAAAGGGTACTTCTATCAGCTGGTGTTAGGTGTGATGCATTAAACATGCATCAATTGGGAAGATCACACAAGATAATTTCAAAGATAACGAAATTTCACTTTTAATACACCAATTGACACAGCTAAATGGAGCTAACCGATGGACGTCATCGCTTTGTAATCAAGGCGTCCCGGGTTCGATATCCGATGGAAGCACATAGTTGTTCGGATCCCATTTTAAACTGTAGGTCGAGTCCCGATTAGCCTTACTGTGCATAAAGTGGACTTAAAACACCAAATTAATCAATCAATCAAATAAAAAAGTGGCCTTTTATGCATTTATGTGTGTATTTTGACACACCAGAAAGTTCATCATTGCACGTTTATGTGTTATTGGAGTTAACATACATATGTGTCCATTGACACGTTTTGGGTTCTGTGTGTATCTCGCGGTACAATAAACGGATAAGTTTGAAATTCCATCCAAGTCCACTTTATGCATGGATAGGCTAATCGGTACTGGAACTACAGTTTAAAGTATGATTCTTCACCAGGTATCGAACCTGGTACCAAGCCCGTAGCCAGAATTTTGGGGGCTCATCCCTCACCAACACCGCCATCTAATGGCAAAAAAGTGGGGTCTAAGTGGCTGGCTAGGTGCGAACTCGGGACCCCTTGGTTACAAAACGACGAGGCCATCGGGGCAGCCATAATTGTTAGCCTAACGGTAAAGACTTTGAGCCACGATTTTGAAGTGTTGGCTTGGCATCCTGACATCAGAACTAATAATGTGTCAATTATCAAAAATATGTTGAGGCCATTAACACATTAAAGTGAATAAGGGTGCACATTTTGCATCAAAATATACAACGAAATGCATTAAGCTACTTTTATCAGTCATCGTTGAATACATGAGACACAAGAAACCAAAATTTAAAGTTTAATTTTGTAAATTTATGCACGAAAAATACATGAACTGTCGTTTGATGTTTTTCGAGTTCTGTGTCTTCATGAAAATAAAACGTGACCTTAGTATCATGCAGAATAGAAAATGCATCAAAAATATTATATGCACTTCAATGCATCAATTGATACGACACAGTGAATAATTGTTTGTTTCTTGGTTCATCACTGAGATGAACTTCCGATCCAATACATTTTAAATGTATCAAGAGAAAAGGAACGTTAAAATGCATAAAAAACTTACTGAAATGCTCTACTGCAGTTACTAAATACAAACAGAGTGCATTATTTTATATTTATGCATGCATTTCATGGCTTCATTAATTAAAATGAATGCAACTTTCCATTCATTTTTCTGTTATTCTTACTAATGTGGCTCCCATAGAATCTAATGTAACATCCCAATTGAAAATATGAAGACGACAGTAATTTGATATACCATTATTAGTTCCATTCCAAAGAAGGAAACAATATTCTGTGCAACAGGGCGGACTAATTGTATTTTAAAAATTCAAAAATAATTAAGTTTTATTTGGAAGAAATTTATGAAATATTTTACGTATTTCAACGATCCGCGTAATGTAAAAAAGATACTTACATAAACTAAATGGATTTATATTTTTGCTTGTGGCTCCATCTATTATGCACTTTTGGCATTAATCAACGCATTACTTTTCTGTGTGTTTTGGTCTGGGAAGCCATGGGCCCTGAGAACCTATTCCTGAGTTCAGAGTTTAAACATATAAATATTCGAAATGCATATTCTTATATTTAACTTTTAATATTATAATGCATCCAGCCTGAACTGATGACCGAAACGAATTACAATAAAATGACTGTACTAAATTTTAAAAAATACTTTGTATTAACCGATTCAGTGCTTCACTGTGACTGACTTGAAATTTCACAGTAATTATTTAATTAACTAGTAGTGACTGAAGTAATGACTTGGCGTAATTTTAACATTTATTATTAAGTTGAAATAATGTATTCAATTTGATATTAGAAGAACTTTACACATGTGTCATTTAAAAGTATGTAGCTATTGTCTTTTCATTCAGTGATTTGTACACCCAACGGCGAAAGAAACAGTAAGCGAATTGTCCACCACCATTTTCATTCGGTCTGTATTACACAATGTGATGACAATGAATTGAATAATGACTTCAGTAAGCAGAGAACAATGCCTGCTTCGAACCAACTTAGTTACATTCCTTAAAACAACACAGGATGTAGAGTAAAAAAGTATTGAAAATTCCTGTGGACAATTTGCCTACCATTATCTATGCCGTTGACTGTACTAGGCATTGATATACACTGCACATATAATGTGTGTGTGTGTGGGTGTGTGTGTGTGTGCATAGGAGCACCCAGGAATTTTAAATAGGGCGGAGGGGTTTCAACCAAATTAAAATTATCTTATCACCAAGCAACAACTTTGGTACGGGATGAATTCAAAGTCCTACAAAAGGGTGCAACGAGTGATAAATGCTGCTATGCCGCTCCAAACAGTGAAACCGTTATTTGAAAATGATAAATGATACAAGGATGAGATATTTTCCATGACAAAATTGATGAAAAAAGTAGTTTTCTGTGTAACATGATGGCTCAAGGGGGTGGGTTCTGACCCCATAACACCCCTTTCGGTGCGCCCATGTGTGTGTGCGTGTGTAAAGATAAAATATTATTAGAAAACATAAATATTCTTCTTTTGTTTTTCTATAGACTTTTCATGCAGATCGAATTTTAAAATGATTTAGTCTGGGCAAAACAAAATCGTAATTAACAATAAACTGCAACACGACTTTTTTTATCTTTCAGATAACGCTATTCCGAAAGGAAGATGACCCTAAGGGCCATATTATTACTGCTATGCTCCGTAGCAGTATCGAAGGTAAGGCGTTATCTGTAAGTCAATGATTAGAAGTTTAATGATAGAGCGCGGAAGTAAGTTTATCAATTTTTCTCGTATATCTAAACTTGCTTTTAAGTTATAAAACAATCTTTTCTTAAAGTGTTATTGCATATATTTTACGATATATTTTAAAATAGTACCATACATTGTATTATAAGAATCAAGCTAAGTGTATGGACATGTACAAACTAATTTGAGCGCATAAGTATTAGTTCTTAGTATTCATTTGGGTATGTAGGAATTACCCCAGTATTTTCCACTTGTAATTTTCTTTTATTGGTTATTACCACATATTATAATTACCTTGTGCCATAAGTGTTGTTTTTTTAGTTAAATAAATACATTTCCATTTGTTCGTGTTAACTACGATCAGAGCCTACTAGAGCTTCAAAGACGAAATTTGGTGAACTTGTAGCTACCGAGTGGCCAAAATTAAAGTTACCCAACTCAGAGCCCTCTATAGCCTGTTTGAGGCATCGTAGAACTCTGAAATTTGGTGAATCCAGTATGCAGACCATTGGGAAGAGGATGATGATAAAAAAATAGTTCAATTTTCCGCCACCAGGTAGAAATGTGGTGCTGTACGTCCATGATGGATTGTAATAATGACGTAAACTACTCCAATTGGTTATGGATTTGCCTTTACCTTGCAATCTTGCAATAAACGAGAGATTATTTTCTCGCAACTTCCAGCCACTAACAAATGTCTTTCTAATTATTAACTCAGTTAAATCACTTAACGTGATTATTTGTACAACCCATCATGGAAGTACAGCCCCACATTTCAACCTGCTGGCGGAAAATTGAACTATTTTTTTTATCGCCATCCTCTTCCCCATGGTCTGCATAGTGGATTCGCCAAATTTCAGAGTTTCTACGATGCCTCAAACAGGCTACAGAGGACTCTGAGTTGGATAACTTTAATTCTGGCCATCCGGTATATCTATCTATCAAATCACACTTCAAACTAACATATATTTGCTCAATATGTGATAATTATCGATCTTATGAGATATGATGATGTATTGGAAACTAATAAATATGAAGATCTAAAAAAAGAAAAAACGGTATAATTTAATATAATTGTGTCTCTCTGTCTCTTCGTGGTACTAAACTTATCGAAAGCCATACAAATCGATATATTTTAGAGTACTAACATGAAAAAACTGAAAATAGTATCCCTATTCCGTCTCAAAATATCTTAGAAACTACAAAACATTTAAAAATAAAATTTGGGGCACCCATACTCCATACACCTACAAAATAAAATCTCAAGGCAACAAAAATCAGCATTATCATTAGATCAGTCTGTCCTCGAGAAGAAGCAATCAATCAACAGTGACGTGTCGGTATCTCCCAAACTAGCAAATGTGCGGTTCTAAAATTTACTGCGAATAAAGACATAGTAAATACTAGTGTCATGCGACATACATTATTTTGATACGCACACCCGTCTGCCATGGGGCTCAATCAACTGAAGTCAACAGAATCGGCACTTTTTTCGACTTCGATATCTCCGAAACCATTCGAACTAAGCATACCAAATTTGATGAATTCAAAAATTGCCAATTTTCTACATGATGCTATCCCCACCTTCTTGACTGTTCTGTTGCAGTCAAGAATCAAAGCCAATTTGTACCTGTCTCAGAAATTTCTAAAGATAGAAACATCAAAATAGATGGGCAGAAATGTCTGCCTAATTCTAACCGAACGTGACATAAAGGATCTTGATAGAATTGCCTATCTGTCTGTGGTAGTTCAGCAATCAAGTGTCAACAATCGATATACGTTCAACCTCCGATATCTCCGAAATAAATAAAACCACAAGCATGTAATTTGGTACACGTAAAACATATAAACTTATTTTTAGAAAATTCTCCCAGTTCGTTCGTCCATTTGTCCGTTCATGTTAACAATCGAACGATTCGATATCTATCGATTCCTCAGAAACTACACCAGATATAAGTACATAATTTGGTGAGGTGAAAGAAAAATTCTTAACCAATAAAGACGACTCGATAGCTGAGTGGGTATCCGTGTTCGATTCCCGGTCTGGACATGGATTATCTTTGTGAGTTTCCCTTCATCTAGTAATCACGCATGTCCATAAATTGCAGAGAAGCGACGCAAATGAACCAATATACAAATACAAATAATTATGTAATTATATCATTATAGATAATAGCTATACCAATTGTAATGGAGATGCAGTTCTGTTCCATGTGATAAAATAAATGTAATGGCGTTAGCTACCTTGCCCATCAATTCAAATTAAGTAGTTATGTTACTACAAATCTGAAACAAAGAGAAAATACATAGGGATAAATGTATCTTCTATGAACAGAAGGTTGTAGTTATGTTCCACAATGCACATCTGTAGAACTGTCATAAAATTATTTCACACAAGCTATTAATTAAATGAATAAAGTAATTGTTGTTTTCGCTTATTTATTTTATTTTCATTTTCTGTCACTTTTGGCCACTGGCTGCGATTAAGGGGGCATGGGGGGGCAGTTGCCCACCCCCACTTTTGCCCCTACACTATGCTAAACCTTACCTGCAAAGAAAATGTAAACTGTCCTCGCCCCTCCAGTTTTAAAACCCAATCGGCGCCACTGCTTTTGGCTAATCGCAAGGATAGGGATTAACGGTGGTAAGACGACATTGATGACACAACAATCGCAGACATGGACAGGACACAATACAAGCCATACAGATTACACTGGCTTCAGTCTGTAAGAATGCATATTCCAGGGAGAAGAGGTTGATGTTTGACTACCTTCAAAGAAGGCTACTTCCGGTGGGCCAATGGGCGTATTTTGGTGGGTTTAGTTTCTTTGAGTTCCAGCCTAATTCGAGTTTTTCTTATTTTTGAGTTATGGATGGAGGAGACATGGCGGTTGTTTGATGGTTGTAGCTCTTATTGCCTCATCGCTGTCGCGGGCGATGTGTGGCCTACGAGCAGATGTACTTCTTCATAGTATGACATAATTTGGAACTTTTACAGGGTCAGTACCCTTCCGGAGCACCGTCCAATCAGCTTGGGATCAATCCGTTCGGCCAGCCAATAGTGGGAGAAGATGAACTGACAGGGGATGAAATACCAGGAGAAGCCGGGGTGGACTTCCCGGTTTTAGCAGAAGTTCCTGAAACTGGTTTCAGTTGCGATGACCAGGCCTTTCCCGGATACTACGGCGATCCTGAAGCTGAATGCCAGGTGAGATATCTCATTAAAAACTAATTAATGAGACAAATCATTATTAAGCTAATTAGATATATCATTAAAAAATATTATTCAGGTACAAAGTAGGTGTTATGTATGGAAACACAGGTTGCGCTGTAGCAGACATTGTGCCCGTCCTATCTTCTGGTGGAAAAGATAATGTGTTGTGCATTAGCGTGAGGGGTGGTGTGAGATCACTATGCAGGGGCTTCAGTTGAATTCTATTTCGATTTCAGGGTTTGTCTTGTGGAAATGTTACTATTTCCTCCCTTGTTTCGCAGAAATAAATGTTTCATCATTACAAAATTAAAGATCTGGTAGCTGTAAAGTTAGTACATTACTTAGAACGCACACACACAACCAAAATGTGTCAACTGAACGTAACTAAGGCCAGTAACATATCGTGTTGTAGCCCTACTGGCTCGGCACTCGCTTGCTCATGTCGCCCAAAAGGACTGCGTTGAGGTCAGGCCCGTAGCTAGAATTGATCTCCGGGGGGGGGGGACTCATGGGTTATCAGGGGGGCTTTGTAAACCAATTCCGTTTTTCAAAAAATTGAGTATTAAATTAAGGTAAATTATGAGTGTGGGGGAAGGAGTCATTACGTTACATAAAATTTATAAATATCACACAAATACTACATTTTTCTACATCTTTTAAAATATCTATTGAAGTGTTAATTGACTATTGCTGAAAATCATCCCTTACACACTCCATACTGCTATAGATGATACAGATATTTATATCACACAAAAATATGTACAACATTCAATCACAGTGCGTACAGTAAATTTGATCAATGAAACTGCCCTTCGTTCCCAAAACTTGGGAGCTGTTGACCCTTGATGCAGATGCGAAGGAAATTTGCATGATGACAGTCACAGATTTCTGAATAAATGGAGGCCGTAACAGGGGCAGTGAAGGTACAGATAAAGAAGCTCCCCTATGCTACATTTTCACTCTTCGCTGCAAACAAATTATACAAAATAGTTTTACCTAATGCCAAGGGGGCTGATGGCAGTGCCAGGGAGGGCTGACAGCAGTTCCATGGGGGCTCAGCCCCCCTGGCCCTTGTCTGGCTACGGACCTGGTTGAGGTACACACTTGACCAAATTAAATAAACGGAATGAAATATGTTTATGAACCCATATACGTCGTGATTGAGAATGGCAGGCATACAAGGAAAGATGGAACTTACCCTGTTCGGGCACGCAGAGTCTCCAACCCCTCTCTCTCTCTCAAGACCTCCAGCTCTCCTCTCTCCCAAAGCGATCTGACCCCTTTTCCATCACTGCCGGCCCTTTTGGTCCTGTCGTATTTCGCAATGACATTGCGTTCACCCCGGCAGTGACAGGACATTTGCCTGCGAAACTCCTGTCTCATCACTAGACCATAGATTTTAGGTTTTTTACCTATTTCTTCCTTTGCAGGTAAATAAGAAATAACAAGTTATATCGGCGTTTCATAAAAAAAAAAAAAAACTGACTAAATTTTATAGTGCCTAAAATAACCTATTTTGCTTGTTAGAACCTATTTTAGGTTTATGTGCCTAAATTAAATAGGTTTTACAGGATTTTTACATCTCACAGAGGTATTTACTAGGTTTGGTGGCGAAATAATTCAATGACTGGCGTGTTTGAAACATATTGTCTGTCGATTTCCCTCCCTCCAAGTATATGATGTTTATCAAAGCTTTAAACAAAACAAAAAATGTCTGACGTCACTGTTACCTGCAGACAGTGTTGGCGAAAGGGGACAGTTCCCCCCTACTATTTACCCCTGCACTATAGACACTTAATGCTAAGCCTTGCATACTAAGATAAAGTAAACTGTCTTTGCCCCCCGCCCCTCCTCCCCATTCTCAATTTTGGCACCCAATCGTCTCTACTGCCTGCAGAGTCCCAAGTGCAAACTTCTGATCTGTGTGGCCTTGCTCACTTTCACGTCAGTTTGGTCCTTTTTGGCATTCACGCCTTGCGAAGGAATGTTTCAGCATTCAAATTAGCACTACTGACTATGTTTCTGTTTAAAGATAATTTTCAGCACATGAAATGATCCTCACAGACGAAAGGTGGAGTTTGAGTGTGGATAACGCAAAAAGATTCATGGCGGTCACTAGGACCATGATAAAATTCAAGTATAATTCCTGGTTTTCAAGGTGAACTTTCCAAAAATTCAAGGATAGAAGTAGATGTTTTCTCTATTCCAACCTTACGTATTACCGACTCTCACCCTCCCTTCCATACACAACAATATTGACAATATAAAGGGTTTGAATGATTCCAATGTAATAACAAAAAAAATCCTAATCAACTTCAGGATATATTATTTTCTAATAATCTTCCGTTTGTCAGATAGATTGTTCTGTAAAAGACACTAACAAAGTAAACAAATTGAGAAAATTTTGTTTTACTTTGTGTGTAGCTTTCTTTTTCATCCTCAAAAAATGAATGAAATAAAAGCTAAACTGAGAGAAACTTGCCTCAGGGCGTTTATAAACATGTATAAATTTAATGGGATATGGATTAATAAGAGTTGCAATTTTTCACGTCTACGGAGAAAAAATGGAATAGAGAAAACATCCGCTTGTACCTTATTTCATGTCTTGCCAAAATTCATGAATAATTTCCAGAGCCAATAATTCACGCATAACTTTCGGTGCCAATAATTCACGTGTAATTTCCGGAATTCAAGGAATTTCAAGTGAGTAGCCACCCTGATATTGTGCAGCAAATTATACATACGTAATTCATTTTTCATATCAACAAGTAACTTTTTCTAACAGCACAAGTGCAGTATTATAATAATTTGTAGATAATTTTTAAATATGATATAAAGAAATGAAAATTTGTTTAGAAAATTAATATTTGGTTATTACGATTCTTGTGAAATTTTGTTTTTAACGATTGTATCTAATCAGTAATTTTCAGGAATTTTGTATCAAATTAAGTCTTTTTGCAACCTATTTCAGGATTTTTCGAGCTTTATTTAAGGTTTTTAGAACCTATTTTAGGATTTTTAGAACCTATTTTAGGATTTTTAGAGCCTATTTTAGGAACCTAAAAGCATACTTTTTAGAATCTAAAAATCCGAGGTCTACTCATCACTCATACCTGCACCGATAGACATTCCAAGATATAAAAGTGCATATGCTGCTAAGGTTTCAATTTTGGTGCATGAAAATACACACGAATGCATCAAACGGTATTTTTATCAGCTCCTGGTCACCGTGATGCACTAAAATGCATCAATTTAGAAGATCACATATGAACACACCGAGGAAACCAAATGTTAAATGAATGTATTAAAATTGCATCATCCTTGATTGGATCTATTTCGAGTTCTGTGTGTGACCTAGTGTACAGGCTTGTGTTGTATACAGTTCTTATCTGAATATTGAAGACGACATGAAAACGTGGCTTTTTGAAAGAGCACATTATTTTATAAAACCTGACAAAACAATCGGTTGTTCCAATAGCTTCTCTAAGTTTTATGAATAACGCATTTCCAATATTGTTAGGAAAATCAAATGCAAGTTTTGTACCTAAGCTAAACTATTTCTACTTTATTTGAAAGCGAATATATCATAAGTAAGATATTTCTATGTAATTCAGAGAGGTGCATAGAACATACATTCATTACAATATTTCTACTTAATATGCTTTCACAATGTCAACCAATTGGAGATCGACATAAGTTATTGGATTGAAAGAAGATAGATTATCATTTCCACTCTTTGTATAGCAAAATTCCAGATAAATAACTTTGTAACATAATGTTTTGACACATTCTGAAATATAATCAATTAACTATCACAGTATTGCAGTGAAAATTTAACGATATAGATTTCAAAGTAACAACAAAAGCAAGCGAAAATGTGAAGCTTGTGATAACAGTTAGCTTAAGTTAAGCTTGTGTTAATCAGCAATATCCTTTCATAATATAGCAATTCCACGCCAGTTCAGCATTGAGTTCACTCTTACCATCTGGTGTGCAGGTTCACCTTAATCGATAATATAATTATGCTAAAGATTTTGGACTAATATACATTTTTGTCATTTTTGTATATTTTCCTGGCGTAGAATTACCCATGTATAAGAACTCTGTTGGTTATGGCAGTAAAACAATCCGTTATTACACGGAGACCAATTTTGACACCATTACGTAGTTTTCTTCTAATAGTTGTAAACGCAAAATGATATACCTTAATACATATTCTATCGGTGTTTCTCTCAACATACATTGCTTCATAATTATCTACAAGATACATATATTTAAATCGACATCTGCAAAGAATTCTTTCTTTTTTCGCACTTGACAAACTTCAGATTCCATGATTAAAGTAAAAGCTACATCTTCTGACCATCTAGAAAATTGATATAATTTGATTCGCAAAATACATAAATGTATAAATAAGTTAGACACGATGACTTCAAGTGGGGTGAGTTGGAAATATAAATCATTGGATTCATAATTAATATAATTTCTTTTTGCAACAGGTTTTCCATATCTGCCAGAAAGGAGGACGAAAGGATTCGTTCCTATGCCCCAACGGTACAGTCTTCAATCAGCAGTATCTGGTGTGTGATTGGTGGTACAATTTCGACTGCTCCGATACTGAGAATTTCTACAGCATAAACGAAGAAATTGCCCAAGAGCAGCAGCAAATTGAGCAAGCTAGCCAGGGAGGTTATCCAGGTGGTTCTGGTGCTGGTGCTGGTGCTGGTTATGGTGGCAGTGGCAGTGGCAGTGGAGGTGGTTACGGTGGAAACGGAAATGGTTATAGTGCTGGTTCTGGTGGTTCGTATGCAGGCAGCGCTCAGGATCCACAGTCTGTGTATGGTCCTCCAGGATTCCAACCAGGTAGTCCTGTTGGGGGTGGCTCTAGAGGAAGTTCTGGCTCACGCGGTGGTTCGGGTGGTTCACGCGGTGGTTCAGGTGGTTCACGAGGAGGATATGGTGGTTCCAGAGGTGGTTCTGGAAGCAGATCATCAAGGCCTGGTTCCGGCTCAAGGCCCAGTGGTTCCTACGGCGCACCGTCTCGTGGAAATGGTTTGCGAGGATCAGCGTCCAACAACTTCGGGTCTCAAGCTCCAAGCTCCAGTTATGGACCTCCTGGATTCCAATCAGGTAATCCAATTGGTGGATCAGGAGGTTTGAGAGGGTCTGCATCCAACAACTTCGGTTCTCAATCCCCAAGCTCAAGCTACGGTCCACCTGGCTTCCAATCCGGCAATCCAATTGGTGGATCAGGAGGTTTCAGAGGATCTGCTTCTAATAACTTCGGTTCTCAAGCCCCAAGCTCCAATTATGGACCTCCCGGATTCCAATCCGACAACACAATTGGTGGATCAGGAGGTTTCAGAGGTTCTGCATCGAACAACTTTGGTTCTCAAGCCCCAAGCTCAAGCTACGGTCCACCTGGCTTCCAATCCGGCAATCCAATTGGTGGATCAGGAGGTCTGAGAGGGTCTGCTTCGAACAACTTCGGTTCGCAATCTCCCAGCTCTCGTTACGGGCCTCCAGGATTCCAACCGGGTAACCCTATTGGTGGATCTGGTGGACAGTACCAAGGATCTGGTTCAGGAGATCAAAGCTCATCCTACGGTGGAAGCGATAGCTTCAACAGCCCCAGCTCTTCTTACGGGCCACCAGGAGGCGGTAATGGATTAGGAGGATCACCCAGTAACACGTACGGTGCCCCAGGTGGTGCTGGTGGCCGAGGTAATGGTGCTGGTGGCCGAGGCAATGGTGCTGGTGGCCGAGGCAATGGTGCTGGACGACCGGACCGCACTTACCTGCCACCTGGCGGTGGAAATGGGTTCGGGGGAGGTAACGGAGGCAGCAGATCCCAGAACCGTGGTGGCGGAAGCAATGGTTCCAGAAGACCTTCCAGTACGTACGGTCCTCCAGGACGCAACGGTTCCAGCAGAGGAGGAGCTGGAGGAAGGAGACCAAGCTCTAACTACGGAGCACCATCCAACGGTAACCGATCCCAAGCACCAAGCGGCACGTACGGAGCACCAGGAGGAGGTTCTGGCAACGGATTCGGTGCACCAAGTTCCTCGTACGGAGCACCACAATTCGGTTCTCAGTCAGGATTTGGCTCATCGTTTGGGTCAGCCAATCCTGATCGATCTTACTTGCCTCCTTCGTTTTAGATAGCCAGCGAATCGAGTGCGGATAATGGTTTCAATACGTTTGACCTCTTGTAAATACGTTATTTATATTCACCTGAGAGCAATTTGTGATGGTTGTGTGATTTCATTCTGTATATTTTTGGTGGTATCTTCTCTCAGTTTCTTGTAGGGATCTATTGTATACTTGGTGTTATTTATTCCATTTGAATTGACTTCTGTGATAATATTAGCTACAAGAGACGCTAAACTGTTGTACAAATAGCTACTATGTATTTAAGTACATAAAACGATAAATAAAGCATTGAAATCCATCATTTGAACTTCAATAAGACTTCCTTAGAAATTGAATTTAAAGATACAATTTCACAACAACCACATTACAAACTATGAATATAAGCCATTGGTATCTTCTTCATCACCATTCATGTTGAACATCTTGAAATTCTTGCAAAGCATACTATAACATCACCTATATCAAAATAAATACCATATTTTTGTCTCGGGCACCATTTATAGAAACAATTATAATGTTAGGACTTCATAAATACATTTTAGATGTTGCTATTTGCTAACTACATTATTCTTATATTTTCTAGTTTATCACTAAAGTAATTACATATTTCTCATGGACATATTAATCGAATTAAATAATTTTGAGGCAAATAAATGCCTTATTTTATAAATCAAGTAGTTAAGCTGACTTTATTCAGACTAGAATACTGTTTCTCATAAACGAAATGCAACATGATTATACTTTAATTTCTGGAGGATGAAGTGTATCAAGGATTGAAAAAAAATCATTATATCCATCTTCATGATTAGGAAATAAGTGAAATCTAACCTTGCTTTGTTATTTGTTCTTAGAAATTTGCAAGGGAAGGGATAAGACCCTATGGATCTTCATTTTTGTTTAGTAGTCACTGTTTTGTTTATATATTTTTTTTTACATATCTAAGATATTTTTCCTTTTTAGAAGAGTCGGAGGCTGAAGGGGGATATTACACCTCCAACCCACTATCAACATGCCAGTACTAAAATTATAATTTAAGGTTCGTGGTTTTGAATCCCCGGCATTGCATGGACGATTGTCTGTATGTCCGCTTATCAATTCCATCTCATTGTCATGGTTAGAGAGCTTTCAGACCGAAGGAACAAGCGACAAAGGAGTTTCACACACAAGTGAGAAATGACAAGGTACACGAGCCTCTATAAGTAAGCATTCACTGTCGTTCTCTCACAAACTAGCAAGTGTAAAAAAAAAATCCTCGAAATGAAGACCTAGTCAATACAAGTTTTTACACTACATGAATAATTTTGATTGACACGTAGGTCTGGCCGTGCAGCTCAAACAATTAGAAGTCAACAAAATCGAAACATTTTCAATGCTCTCACCTCTGCTCACGAAAAAGAGAGGGCTTAGTCTATTGTTTATAGATTAACAGGCAGACTGTTAGCTTTTAACGGTAGAATACTGTATAATTTACAGTAACGTCTTACAGTGTTCCTAATATCGAGTATCGAATATTACCCATTAATTTAAGACATTCTCTATTATTTTCACAAAAACAGAAAACACACTGCAAAAGGATGGTATTCAATGGACGCATTAGTCTCATGAAGTCCCACCACATTTTGACCAACGTTTAATCTCAGTGGTGTTAAAATAGTACAGATCAATGGTTGTAATCAACACCAGTTTAACACCATGTAGGTTAAACGTTCACGAAAAATGTGTTGTGTACTTCCTGGAACCACTGATTGTGTCGAATTAACACGTGTTCTTCCAGTTTAATTTTACACATTGGATAGTTTTAAACTTATCACTTTCATCAACAAGAGAAGGAAAACGTGTGTCTCAAGTTCTATTAAGGCCAATTATAAGCATACAAGCGTCTATTCGTTTCTTGAAGTGGATTGGTAGTCCTTTTGGGAGAAGTAGCATTACCCCTAAAGCTGTGGGTGTATCTATAGTTGTAGATTGATTAATGATATGCTTGCCTTGACATCTGGTGGTCACTTTCTACACTTCCACACATAATCTCAAGAGATGTTAAAACAACACAGATCAATGGTTGTAGTCCACACCATTTTAACACCATTCAAGTTAAACGTTTACCAAAAATATGGACCAGCTGGAACCACGTTCTGTGTTGTTTTAACAACGTTTTTTCAGTGTATGGAAGTTAAAGAATCAGAAATTAAAAGTGGTCAATATTCGTCTGTAGGAAACAAGAAAGAAAGACGTACATATCTAAATTAGACCGCCTTTTTTTAGGACAAGAAAATCTTACGTAAAACATCTACATATCTTCTACGACACTGAGTATAAAATGTTCCGTGTTTATGGACTGATATCGATGGTTGCCAACTGTAAAAGACAGGAAGTCACTTCTAATACAACTTAGCTCGTTCTTGGATACACGGAAAACGTTTCTGAATGCGATAAGGGAAAAGTGTTTCGCATCGGGTGCATGTAAGAATGGCAAAAGGGTAGACAGGTGGTGCAAGTGATATCGTGCAGACATGGACGTGATGCCCACTGTCTCCTCAGAGCCAGTTGCGGCTATTGAAGCAAAGCCTGAAGTCTCAGCAAGTAAGTGTATGTCCATCATTTCCTTTAGGGTTTAATATGAGTACCTAAAAGTAATATTAACTGGATAATCTTATTTTAAAAGGATTTGAGAATTGATTACTGATGAACATGTATCCCCTGTATGTATGTATGTGTGTGTGCATAGGCATGCAAAAACTAATTTACTTTGGGAGTTTCAATTGCCTATCTGGACAATGTTATCCTAATTGTCGTGACTTCAAGTTCCTTTTCCACAGAAAGGCATATGAAGATGAAAGTTTAACATATTTATTAAATAATGAAAGTAAACAATTGAAAATCTATATTCTTACAGAATAATCATCAAAATAACAAATTAAGAGAATACAAGGTCAGGGTGCGAAATCATTTAATACTGGTGGGGGAGAAAGATCTTAATCTACAACCCCCCCCCCCGCAAACATACATATAAATTATACGATATACATATTTATAATGTTATTAAAAGTAAAAATAAATTACTAAATTTAAAATATATTATTATTTTTATTATTAATAATAATTTGTTACTTTTAAATATATCAAATATTATAAAGTAGCAAACTGCGTCATTTACTAACTGGTTAAAGATGTTAATAAATTATGAAATAGTTGAAGTGGTTTTATTATGTGCAAGTTTTTATTTGGATTTTGCTTTATATTAATATAAATCAATTCGATTTCATAGTAATTATTGTTTTGTATTCTTCTTTTACTTTTATTGTGCGCATTGATGTAGATTTGTTAATGATCTCCTGAGAGAGAAAAAGCATTCAATACTCACAACTACACTAATTTTGTATGTATTCGATATTGTTCTTAGCACAGTATACTTGAAATTAAAAGTAATTGTTTATCTTTTGTTTGTTGTAACAAAAACTCTCCCCCTTGAAATTTTTTGTGTCCTGTAAAACGCGCCCAGCGAAAATAGAGCGCAGTAGGGTCCCTACCTGTCAATTAATCATATTTTTCAAATAAAACTGTCTTCCATCACACTTTATCCAAGCTTTGGACTGGCTAAATAGCAAAAGTAAATTTTTGTCATATGGGCGTGTTTGAAATCAGTTTATAAGCATCGTCAAAATTGATTTTTTTTTAATTTTAAATTTAGGAGTTCATTTAGGCGTGTTAAAAATCAGCTTATAAGCATCGTCAATATTGGATTTTTTTTTATAAGTTACTATTTACATTATGTACATTTTCATTTCTATACTTCTAACTTTAGGGCCATATACTCAAGTTTTACTCCATTTACTCAAGTTTTTGGATGTGAAATATTGCTTTCAAAGAAGCTCTGATATCACCGTCCTCTTCGTACTTTTTTACTGTTTTTTTCAGCCTTTTGTCCAGTTTCATGTAGGTTGTTTTCCTTCGTGCGCCTTCCATACTTAACTCTGTCCTCATTAACGCACACGCTGAGTTTTCTGCTTCTGTCTTCATACATTGGATCACGTCTTCAATTGTAGGGTTCGGCTTTCAAAGCATTATTATTAATTTTGTTGTGCCAGCCTTCTACAGCGTTGGTGGTTCGATGGCGCCGTCTGTTGCAACTCCAAAGACTGACCGGGACTTCACAATTTTCTAACCACCTCTCCACAAAATAGTCGAAAAACTCAGAAAGTTTGGCGACTGTAGGTGCTTGGGAATGTATCTCGAGCCAACCATCGAAGACATCTCTGGCCGAAGGAACGCCAGCGCAGCACACATGCGGAGATGCAATCTTACTTCTTCATTTTCCCTGTATTCGCGAGTAAGTCCCAATTCTTGCACTTTTCTTCACAGACATTTTTTCATGTGGAAATGGCATCCATGCACTTCAACTGATGGGAACGCAACTTTTAGTGCAGAAATCGCTGCTGGTTCAAAATCAGCGGTCACATTTTTAGGATTCCATTATGGAATATGTTTAAGTACATTACGAAAAAGATGTATGTATGCCTCTTTTCTTTTGTTTGGTAAGAATGCAAGGGCCACTGGATAGATGTTTGTTTCACTCTTTGAACTTCCAAAGTCTGCATAAATCGTGCATATTTGAGAAAATTGCTTGCTACAGCTTTTAAAGGTTCCATCCATAAATTGTCTTGTTTACTCTTTAGAACTTATCTTTCTGCTTTTCCACTCAAGACTATGATCCTTTCTCCAAAGTTATCGTCGGTTAAAAGAAAACTGCTACCGTCATTCATAGTTAGTACTTCTGCCTGAAGATCAACTGCTAGAGATGAATTTGGTTCCTTTTGATTACCTCTTGCGATTTGGCCCGGTTGTTTCATAACGTCCTTTTCGTTACTTGCTCTTCTGAATATATTGTAGAAATCGAAGTATCTTCCTCTAGTGCTCTCTTCTTCGCCTGATTTAGTGTCTTCTGTACTTCTAAGCGAGCGTCATCCGGAGCTCTACATATGGTTCTCTTTACGATATACGAATATCCTTCATAGTGGGCACATAGCTTACTGTGGCTGGTCGTTGTCACGTCCATATCGAACATATAACAACATAAACACACAAGGCGCACGAACTGAACTTAACACTAGGAAAGTTAGAGCAGTAATAAGGGTGATAAATAGAAAGCTGGAAAGAATAAAGTGGGGGGGGGGGGATCCCAATGCATTGTTCCGCACATTCAACAGCGGTGGACCGCGACTCATGGTGACCAGGTAGTCGCTGGGAATGAATACTTAAACTGGTCGCGATTTACACAGATTTTTGTATGGGGCCGATTTTCACTGGGCGCGATTTTCATATATTCGAAATTTTTTGGTGGGGGGATTTTTGCGACCAAGATTGTTGGTGGGAGGAAATCCCCCCGTCCTCCCCAGGATTTCGCACCCTGTACAAGGCTATATCTCTACAGTTAATATTAGCCGAATCCCTCGTATTAAATTAGTCTGTAGATTCACTTCTTACACGTTTTCTAATCCACATCACTTCATAAAATATAACATTGTTCCTGGTCACTTGATAGTTAATGCTATGTTTTGCATACAATTAAAACAGTATGGGATCAAAATATGAAAATATATATTATTTTATATATTTTAGCCATTGGAACTCCATTAAGGGAGTTAATACAGTGTCTTTTTGTGATTTCCAAATTTAAATTAACCTCCCCGGTGGTGTAGTGGTAACGTCGTCGCCTTGTAATCAAGGGTTCCCGGGTTCGATAGCCGATGGAGGCACATAGTGGTTCGGATACCACCTTAAACAGTAGGTCCAGTTCCAATTAGCCTATCTGTGTTTAAAGTGGACTTAAAACACCAATTCAATCATTGCAATAACAGAATAGTTGCTTTTTTATTTACAGCGTATTCCAATCAAAACACAGGGTGTTTTCTATGGTATCATTATTGTTTAGTATTACAAACGTTCAGGACCGTATTTAACATATTTGCTTAATTTTCTTTAAACATATTTAAGACTGCCTTCACAGATTTACTTTACCTGAAAATTTACAATAATTTGAATAAATCATGGTCGCACCGAAGGGAAGGGGGGTTATGAGTGACAAAACTCCTACATTAGCCCATCATGTTACACATAAAATTACTTTTCCCCCCAATTTTATAATGAAAAATCTCATATCCTTGTATCATTTTTCAAATAACAGGAATCGCTGTTTGGAACAATCAATAATTGCACCATTTTGTAGGACTTTCAATTCATCCCGTACCAAAGTCGTTGCTTGAGAATAAGAACAAAACCAGGTTGTTTTTTTCATTTCGTTGCTCCCCATCCCCACACATAGAAACTTCTTGTGTGCCTATGAGGACCATGCAATGCCCCACGGCTGGCTGCCACAAAATGCAATGCAATTTGCCCCACGTTGCGGTGCCACAAAATGCAATGCCCCACGTTGCGGGGTCACAAAATGCTAAGCCCACGTTGCGGCACCACAAAATGCAATGCAACGTGCCACCACTCGTAACTCCAGGGTATGGAGATCCGAATTGGCTGGTCAGTTGGGAGCACCAGTTCTCACCCAGGGATCGGGATTAAGGCGATCCACCCTTTCTCCAGGAAGGAAACCACCGAATTGCGACACGTGACAGTAAATAAAATTCCAAATACTTTATAATTAAAATGTCCAAAATCTTTAATCACGAATCGCGCGCGTACATACTGATTCGCACAAGTTAAAAGTTATAATTTGTTGGGTCATGCACGCTCGCAGGCAGTGACAAGCAATTTATTTAACACGAGAGTCCGCTCACCGCCTTCACAGTTAATAGCAATACCTCAACTCCCTACCTTAAGTGCGAGGCGCAGCATAACAGACATAACTTACAATACAAACTCATAACATAAAATAGCACAAGAAAAACTGATAATTTATATGACACATCAATGTTAATTAGCGATAGTAAGCTAAAGTTCAGGTTGGCAACAATTAAAAAATGCCAACGTGGAAGTTTTTACATCGCCAGAAACACGTAGCGTGGTTCCCCCACTCCTAACATAAACAGCCAATAGGAATACGATATTTTATTGAAAGTGAGGGAGAAATACTTTGCTATAATATTACAATATTAAACTATATAGAAATAACTAAACTAATTTAATCAATAAATCATATTTGCTCTTGGACATAAAAATGATTAAATAAAGATTTAGTTTATAACGAAGACAAATTACTTCAATCTTGTACATTGTTGAACAAAAGTCGATATTAAAAGCAATGTATTTAACTTGTGCTTGAAAAACAATGAAAACGTTGCATATATTATTTGGGATAATTATTAGCCTATAAATTCTGAATGTTGCAAAAATACGCGAATAATATTATAACGTAAGATAAAACGTAAATATATACATGAATTATAAAAACAATTAAGTATAAATAATTTAATCCAAGTTCTTAACTTGAAAGTATACGAATAAGATAAATGCCAATATATACAACTTAAATCTGCCTAACATGGCGGTCGTTACAACCATTAATGATTATATCGTAATAATACTGAAAGTTGCTAAAATGTTTAAAAAATATTAATTTTCAGTTTATTATTCATGTGGGGCTTCAGTGATTCACTGTAAGATAAATCGTCATAACCAATATCTGTCCACTTTGCTCGACAATAACATAACAAGCCGGCCCCATTGGCAGAGTGGTTAGCATATCACGCTATGACACCAGGGGTCCCGGGTTTGAATTTCGACCTGGGTATGGATGTTTGTAAGTGTACATTTATAAATTTCATAATTTCTCATCCCCATCTTCGCAATTAGCCAAAAATGGCAGAAAAGCGAAGTAAAATGAAGGAAATCACCCAATCCTTGAAAAGTTTGAGAGTATCTAAGAGCCTAATAAACAACATGTAATGATTAACAACTTCGGATAACTACTATTTGCCGTTAGTAAACCACAATTATTACCAGTTTATAAATCGCTCAGAGCTCCTCCACATATCGGCCGGCACTTAACCTTCTCTCGATCACAGCCTCGACTGGTAACTCAACCTTCTTCAATTCACAAGGCTTATTTGTTTATTTAAAACTAAACTTAACTACTTAGAGCAACATTCCTATAAGGGCCAATGCCTGTCAGAGAGGCTTTGTCAATGGGCGACGTGTGGTAAGCGGATCGAGTCCCATCGCCGCTGTCTATTCGCGATTAAAACTATCCGATATGACAGCTGGTGAGATTTTCGGGAACTACTCTATATAGGATACTAGTGTTGAAGTCGTACACCCAACGGCGCAAGAAACAGTAGACGAATTGTCCACCACCATTTTTACTCGGTCTGTATTACACAATGCGATTACAATGAATTGAAATAATGATGTCAATAAGCAGAGAACAATGCCTGCTTCGAACAACATAGTTTCATTCCTTAAAACAACACAGGATGTAGAATAAAAAAGTAATGAAAATAGCGGTGGACAATTTTCCTACCATTATCTTTGCCGTTAACTGTACAATGCATGGAAAATGTTCGAAAGAGTAACGTTTACTGTTCAGTTTTTTGCTCTAAATCGTTTTGTGGGTCAGGACAAGTGAAAAGTTTACATGTGTTTTTCCAAGCCGTGGAATCAACAAAATGAAATTTGTACATAAATCACGGAAAACAGAATTGATTGACAGAAGATTGGCATGGAGGATAACATGAAATGCGGCAAGAAAATTGTGAAGAATGCACGAATCCGTTCACTTTATTTTCCCAAAGACGATTCTATTACCATGCAAGTTAAGTTTTAATTGTACTTTATGAACGAAACTTTTTTCTTTTCGAAAAGTCATGAAGCGTCTTGCCACAGACAAAGTTGTCTGTGGTATTATGTATGAAATTTGGAACAGGTGCAAGTCGATAAGTGCGAAGATGAAAATTGTTTGAAAATTAATTAATGTCTGTAATAATAAAGTCTACCAGAAATAGAAAATCGACATGCTAATGTTATTTCGTAATTAAGTACTTTTTCAGTGAAGATAGTCTCAATGAAATTGTGAATTCTATTGTTATTATTATTATCCTGTGTTATTATTAAACCAACCTGCCCTTTTGGAGGAACGACTGCAACGATATATTGTCAAGTTTCTCCCGAGCCACCTTTTCAAGAACAGATCTATTGTTTTATTTTAAATCATTTCCGAGAGCCCCAGTTACAACCTGTGTGCAGATGCAACAGGACTGCTTTGAAGAAATAGTGCGTATACATTAGTTTCGTCTGCGTTTTCAGCACAGCTTCACCTTCGTTATAGTTCCTGTAATTTTCATTGCATTCGTAGTATTTAAAAATTTCGCGTAATTTAAACGTTTCATGATGGGTTAAAACAAGGAGATGCATTATCTCCATTGCTCTTTAATTTTGCCTTAGAATATGCTGTTAGGAAGGTAAAAGAAACTAAAGAAGGACTAAAATTAAATGGTGTGACTCAGTACTTAGCATATGCAGATGATGTAGACTTATTAGGGGATGATATAAATACAATTAAGAATAATGCTAAAATATTTTTCAAAACTGCTAAAGAGATAGGTTTGGAAGTTAACAAAGAGAAAACTAAATATAGCTATGCTTACAAGTGTTAGGTAATAATCATAATCTAATTATTGATAACAACTCGTTTGAACCAGTTTCCAAATTCAAATACTTAGGAGTGATATTAACAAATGAAAATTATATTAAAGAGGAAATAAAAAGTAGGCTTAATTCAGGAAATGCATGTTACTTCTCTCTTCACAAACTTTTGTCTTCTCGTTTAATATCTAAGAAACTAAAAGTTAAAATATACAAAACAGTAATTTTGCCTGTAGTATTATATGGATGTGAAACTTGGTCCCTTACATTGAAAGAGGAACATAAATTGAGAGTATTTAAAAATAATATCCTTAGGAAAATATTTGGACCTAAAAGGGATGAGGAGACAGGTGAGTGGAGAAGGTTACATAATTTAGAACTACATAATTTGTATTCATGTCCAGATATTATTAGAATAATTAAATCAAGTAGGTGGGCAGGCCACGTGGCACAAATGGCAGAGGAAAGAGGAGTTTACAGGATTGTTGTTGGGAAATCTGATGGTAAGAGACCTGTAGGAAAGCGAAGACGAAGATGGAGGGACAACGTTGAGATGGACCTAAAGGAAATCGGTAGGGATGGAAAAGAGTATATAGATCTTGCTCAAGATAGGGACAGATGGAAGGCCTGTGTTGCTGCAGGCATGAACCTTCGGGTTTAAAAAGGCTAGAGAGTTAGTTAGTTCTAATTTAAACGTTTCTTCCATACCAGCCATGACAACCCGAGGCTATTACGTACTACTGAGTGTAAACAAAGATTTATCCTACATAGAGCGGACATATTGGAAGCGACGCTAGCGCTCAGGTGGTAATTTTAATCGCGAATATCTTTCCGCTACATCTTTTTAACTAGCTCCCCAATTGTCCTCACGACGCTGAGTCAACGCCGAAATTCAGCGGCTCCCACAGGGAATCGAACAAGTTACTGATCGGACCAAAGGCGATAACTCAAACAATCTCGCTACGCAAAAGCCCATTTGCTTATTTGCATTTATACATAAGAAGATTGCAGTAGCAATCGAAATCGCACACTCAAGATAGAGAAATACTTATTGTTTAGGTGAAAGAAAGAGAAAGCGGGGATCGTCTCAAATGAGACGTAATTCTTTATTTTTTAAAACGCGAATATTATTTTCATTGTTTTCATGATAGTTTCAACATATTTTATTTTTTGAGGAGACATTAGGTGGTGCCCAAGTACTCCTGGCAGCCCCCGTGCGTATGTGTGTGTGTGTGTGTGTGCGTAAGCTCAATAACCTTTTAGTAGTAAGTACAATACTTATAGATGTATTATATTTTACGTCAGTTTTCTCTACTTTTGGTTAGTTGCGACAGTGGTAATAAGAATCGACCCGATTAGACAGCCATCCTACCTATTTACTTGCTTTAAGTACACTTTATGCACACATAGACTAATCGGGATTGGACCTACAGTTTTAAAGTGCGATCAGAACCACTATGTGCCTACAGCGGTTATCGAACCCTGGACCCTCTTGATTACGAGGCGGCGACGTTACCACTACGCCATCGATGATGCTTTAACTATCTATTTCTATAGGAACACTAAGGTTTAAGAAAATTCCATTGTCTCAGACTCACTCGGCAAAGTTTCGATAGATAGCTCTGTTGATGACTTACCGTAATCCTGCTTGAAAGGTTAGTTATTCATAAAGCAACTGACCAATCGGCGGCGAACAATTTATTGATGACTGGTTGAAGCTAGTGATAAACTTAATGCCACAGTCTCATCCAAAGTGATTGCTAATGCTATGCGCATGGGTTTCCAGGAGAATAAAACCTACTTAGGCGTAACAATAATATTCATAGTTAATTATCAAATTGATGTAGCGAAAATAGATAAACTCTTACTCTCATTTAACTGGTTGGTAGCCGAAAAAGATGTAAAAACTCTAAACCTTTGTCATAAAAATATTTGGTTCATATTATTGTCCGTCACACTTATATTTTAGACACACTAGTGGCTGATGAAATTACTCTCGAAAATTATGAAGCTTGCATTTTTCATTCATAGATGGAAGGACGAGATTATTTTTCTTCACTTGGTCATAGAAATCACATTAAGCTAGAATATTGCTTAACGTTTCACAAATCTAAAACACAATAATTTAGTAACGAAAGAACTAAGAAAATGCAATATTTAAGTAGTTATAAAATCACAATTTGCAGAAAATTATTTCCTCTTCAGCAAGAGTTACTCAATTTTTTTCTTATTTTTATATTCGTTCATTGTGTGTCTGACAAGGGTTGGTTATAAGAACAAGCCTGCTTAAATAAAGACCATTCTATTATATTCTATTCTAATTAATTCGTAATAATCTATTCTGACATGGATATCGGTTAGTTCATCGAACTATCCAGCCTAACTATTGCCTACTTTTGGGGGAGCAGGAAAAGGTTTATAGTATCCTTGCTTTGACTCATCTCACCAAACAGGTCGTTAGGTGCCAGGGCTTGCCCCGAGTTGATAGCTTTCTGGAGATGAGGCGTGCTCGAAAAAGGTTTATAGTATTGTATATTGTGTGTGATAAATGTCTTATTGCCAGACTGTGCACTTTTAATATGTATTTAATTTTTACAACCTAAATGGCCCACTCATAATCATTTTAAGATAGCGATCTCACTGAAGGTTTGTGCCAAAGAAGAATAGCGATCAGCAGTGGCGGCGATTAGGTAGCGGAGGGTAGTTGCCCTACACTACAAACTTAAAATGCTAATTATTGTCTACTAAGAGAAAGTAAACTGTCCTTGCCCCCCAAGTCTGGCACCCAATCGCCGCCACTGGTGATCAGTCATCACAGTTCCCATGGTAGTGAAGGCATGAAACTCATAGACGTCAGAGAATCGGAGCATGAATGGGTATCGGAAGGGGGGGAGGGTCGAGAACATTGACGTCGGGAGGGGAGGAACCGGTCCGTCGATCCGCCTCCTGGAACTTGACATCGTTAACTCTACCGGAAGCTACCACTAGGCTATCGAAAAAACTAAGTACTTGAAAATTGTTCTTTCCGTATACTTGCATCTGGAGCATAACTTGAAATGTTTGGTGAAAGAACTATATTGGGCATCAAGGACAACAATCACACGGTTTCATGTCAAGAACAGGATGGATCTCCAGAATGGGGGAAAAAACAGAGGATGCCATAGGCAGAGATGAGACACGAACTGCTCATCCCAACATCACGCTTAGAAAGAAGAGAAGTCCTTTCAAGGCACTGGATTAATTAGCAAATTAGTTCTCTGATGAACACAGCTAAGGTGAGATTGTCCTTGCGGGTGATATGTTCACTTCCTACCTACAGCAGTAAACGTAGGAAGGCTGTGCGTGAGTTTATCACGGAAGTAGCTGTTGCAATCTTCAGGATGGGATATTTGAACCATTTACTCGTAGGAGGTACGGAATTTTCTGCACGGCATTTAGGGATGTGTGTGAAAGTGGCAAATGTACAAATCTCATATTGGAATTGCTTTGATTTACTTTAAATCCCTTTTCTTCCACTTTAGGCTAATCGCGACGATGCGGATGAGTGGTGATTAAATAAAATGGATGAAGGAATAATCACAAACACATTTGGACGATACACACACAAAAACAGGATACTGGGCGTGGGCCCAGACGCCAGAGTGTCGTTAGCCTTCAAGACTGCTGTGCGTTTACTACGTGGAATTGAGTTGACGTTTGGGTGACTTTTCAAGCGTTTCCCCTTCATCCCATATCTCACATTGGACCATGTTCGATTAGTGTGTTTTACCTTTTTAAGAAATTATTTTTATAATATCTGAATATGTACAGTCACCAGCAATAACAATCAGACGCTTATATCCTGAAATGCTCACTTCACTTCAGTACGTTATGTGTGTTGACTACCTCAAAGGCGATAATGGAACTTCATCAGCATGTTCGATTAACGCCATAGAGCAGGATTGTCCACAGGAGGGGAGAAAATGGCGCAGGCTGCGCCATCGAGATTTTTTGGGGGGATTTTTTCCCTTCAAATAATAAAAAATTCAACATTTATATATATTTTTTTTTACAAAATATAGGTAAAAATTTTACACCTGAAATGCACATATTTAATCCATTAGATGAAGAAAAGAAAGTGTTTAAGGGTGTTATCGAAGGGAGGGACATGGGAGAAATATCCACCTCCAAAATATTATGTTTTATTTTACACGTGGGTTCTGGGGGGGGGGTTCTGAATTAAACGTTGGGAGGGACAGTATCCAACTCTAGATCTTCGATTATGGCGGGTATTTTAGTTACAGGGGGTCCAATTCTTGTGTATTAGACTGTTGCGGAAATTCTGGTGTGAAGACTGAGAATTAATTTTTTTGGAGGAGGCAATATCCACTCTTCAATATCAACAGTAAGTCTAAAATTGGCATGGAAATTTTGGTGATAGGATTAAGGATTAAATTTAAGGGGGGTGGCGGATAGGAATCTCTTGATAAAGTGTTAAATCTTAGATTGTCAAGGGATTTCTGTAGTGGAGAGAGAGTTCGAGCATTACATTTTGGAGACTGTATTTAGCAGTTTTCGACCCGGTACGTGCCAAAAGAGAAGCAGGAAAAGACTAAATATCTGAGGATCGTAAAAGTATTGACACCTCATTAAATTAATATTCTTGAAAACCTGCAAAGAAATGGATGTAAATATTTTCTTTCTCGCTTCGTTTACGAGAATGCGCGTTGGCGCTTTACTGAGAGGAATGTGAAGTTTTATACTACAGCTTCATTACAAGACATAAGCTATATTATCAGTGGTAGTATCGTCGCCTTGTAATCAAGGGGTCCCGGGTTCGATACCCAGTGGAGGCACATAGTGGTTCGGATCCCACTTTAAACTGTAGGTCCAGTCCCGATTAGCCTTACTGTGCATAAAGTGGACTTTCTCGATATTCACTAATAACATCACTTCTTAAAATATAATGGTTAGTGTTGGTATACTGCTTAAATATAAAGCATGTGCATCATTTGGAACAAAAATATCTCGAATCCGCATTTCTAACTTCATGGCACAGGAAAATTTAATTTAACATGTTAAATTTGCCCTGAAGATAAAATCTACGTAATTATTGTTATGGGTTACTAAAATAATTATATTCACCCAAAGAAAACAAGGGTGGGGGTGAGGTCTTTGAAAGAGGAACCGCATTATATTATCGCCCTGAGCTTAAGAATTTGTAGCTAATGTTCTGTAATGTCTTGTGAAACAATAATTAAATCGGTCATAAGGCTGGAGCATGTTATTTGGTTTACCAAGTTTGAATTTTCTGTCTTTATCTTAAGTTGTGTAACAATTTGTGTTAAATACTCAAATTGCGACTTTTATAAACCCACTCACAAACACTATATATATGAATATTAACATAATTTAATTTACTATATTTAACCAATCAATGTGATAGCTTTAAGTTTTTTTTCGAAAATTGAACAATTAAAAAATATGGACAGTTTAACATGGTATTTCATTCAAATAGACATAAATTATTACATATTCATCCAAACTATTTTGGGGGGATTATGATGAACAATTTTAGAGGCGGTCTTGAGTGATGGGCACTCCTGCTTAGGGAGGAGGGGCAGATCAAGTACAGTGTTCAATAAAGCTAAGAAAAAAGTTACTTTCGGTAGACACGCTGTCGTAATTAAATACGTTGTGGGGATTGCGATATGGTTTGAGGACACGAATGATATGATTTAGGGGGGCGCATGACATGATTTTGGGGAGGATGTACCATTGGCTTTGGAGGGGGGGATGGGCACTTCTGTCATACAGTACGTAACGCATTGCAGGGAAGAGAGTATTTCAGGATGTAGGTGTCCAATTTCTTTTGCCTGTGACTGTACAGTGGCTTTCCTGAACAACAGATTGGAAGTTTATTTCCTCTGGAATTATGAACGAACTTAGAAATATGTACTCGGTTTATTGTTCGCCAACGGTGGCTCACGATCTCTTCAGAGAAAGTTCCTGATTTGAATTTGAAATTTTGGTGTGTCAGTACTTACGCTATTTTGCACCCGTCACGTTTTACGGTGTTCAGCCTTTTGCCTTAACTTAAAAACATAACTGAAATGCCGTGTCGTAACTAACATCTTAAATTATTCTGACTTCGGTTAATTGCTGAGGCTGTAAAGGGGCACTCAGCACACATAAGGACAACACACACACAGTCCTACGAAGATTATACTTTCCATAAGACCAGACGCCAGAGCCACGTTAGTCTGCAAGATGCAGTCCAGGATGTACTACGTGGAAGCGAGGTTGACATTTTATGATTCGAGCCTGTGCATGAGTGTTCTATTATGAATGTTCATCTGTCAAATTCATACGAACATCGTTCAACATCATCATTAATTATCTCCATTAACAGAAAGTGACAAAATAATAGAATTGGAAAAATTACAAAGACATTGGTTTGTAAGAAGTTGTAACAGTTTCCTTGGTTTCGTACGCCAATTACTAATCTTGACTGTTAGTTCCATACAAAGATTAATTCTCGTTCACGACGAATAAATGTGGAAGGACATATTTTGTATCAAAAGTATCTTTTCGAGCCGTCTTATGATACCTTATTAATCTTCTGTCGCCTCACTGCACTGTGTTGAGAACAGAGTGGAATATAACCCCTCCACCCGCCCTCACACACACAAATTTTCGTACGTGGGCGTCAGTTCATTAACAACAAATTGAATAGTAAAAGTGACGCAAAAATACAGTATATTACATAATTTAGTTGTGTTTTAAGCACACTTTTATGCACAGATAGGCTAATTGGGACTGGACCTACAGTTTAAAGTGGGATCTGAACCACTATTTGCCTCCACCGTATTATTATTTGAGTATAATAATACTATTATGCAGTGCTAATAATGCAACTATTTTGTTGTCATTTTATTATTATTTTTATTTATATATATATTCTATGAAAAATGTTCGAAACGCGTCTATTTATTATTGTTTATTTCTTTTTCTATGTTTTTCTCCATATTTACAATCCTTTTTATAGATATGAGCAACGAAATGTAATATGCAAGGAAAATTACATGTGGTAGAACCACAAAGAAGCAGCGATTTATTTGAGGAAATGAAAGATTGTGTGTCTCCATATTATTTTAATGATTAATGATTACTATGCATTCGACAGCTAGCGTTTCCAATCCCTCAATACATCAAAACCGTACTCCTATCATTCGCATTTTAGTGATTACTGTACGTTTGTGTTTGTAGCGCAGTAAAGGTCACAATATAAATATGTAAAAGGTTATTTCTGTCATAAGTAAATAACTTTTAAAATTGCTGAGTATGATTCGATAGTTTGTACGCTTTATTTCGCTTCCTTTGTTTTAGTTTGTGTGGAAGTCGATAGTTGATTCTCAGTCAGCAATGTTCAGTTTTCTGTATTCAAACAATTTTGATGTTTATAGAATTTGTAGGTAATGTAATATCAGAATCGTACGTCAATATGCACACATGTTCAACACCCAAAGTGCGGGATAGATCAGGATGATTACGACGTACCATATTATTATTTAACTATGGCAAGTTAAAAAGGATTTATCATCATATAGTAATCGTATACCTACGTAATATTTGCCTAAGTTATTATCCACTATTTGGTCCATTAATTCTTGCACAATATTCGCAGTACCTATGATTAATCTCTCTTAACCTAATAACGAAAGTGAATTATACAACCACGACAATGTCACAGAATACAGATGACGGAATAAAAGCATTAGTGCTACCATCTAACGAATACAATTGCAGTGAAGAGATCTTGAATTAGCAATGAGTCATAACCAATTGACCCAGCAAGTTTTCTCTCGCTTTGACAAAGAGCTACTGACTCATTATTGGTCCTTCCATGCCATTTTGCACATCCGATTTCTGCATTGGTATCACGCGAGGCTTCGTCCTTGAATCTTGTCTAATGGACGACAGATGAAGGAAATCGTGGTTGTATTGAAGTCTTCAAATACACGTGTTTGGTAGTGTTTTGTTTTTCTTGATCCAGAAGCCCTCGTGCTTGTAAATTGCCTTCATAAGATCCTGAAAAGGTCATCTTCTTGCGATGCGCGTGTGGGCAGGTGGTGGTTGCAAAAAACAAACAACAAGGGGGGTCTTCGGTTATGTATATATACACAAACACATGCATTTCCTTTGCATTTGTGTTGATTGCCGACTTGGTGCAGTGGGTGGTCTGCAGCTTCAGTAGGTCTATTTTGAATTGGATTTTGTGAATTTTTACACGCGTGTGTTTTGCTGTAAGTAATTAATTATTTCATTTAATTATATTTATGCTGGGTTAAATATAAAGATTGGGAAATGGTAGTGTTTCTTGTGAGTGTACTGGGGTTTCCCGACGTGGGAGTGGTAACATCCAGTGGCGCAAACACAGGAGGTAGGGAGGGGCAAAATCTAGGGGGGCCAACGTTGACGGTCAAGAGCACCTGCACGGGCACAGAGGAGCAATTGCCCCCCGCGATTTCAAATTTTATGCAAACGAAATCACATTTCGTAAAAATTTCTTGCTCGTAATGGCTGCTTTTCTCAGTCTGGTCAAGTTGAGAGCCGTAGCTAGGGGGTGGCGGGAGTCGTCCATGGATGCCGAGCGATCTAAATGAAAAAAGTTGTAAAAGAGAGAATACCATAGCGCCCCGTGAAATTATTTGCGCCGTATTAAATCAATATTGTTCTCAATTGCAAAAAATTAGATGTAAATTATTTCTTTTGCTCGCTTCGCTCGCAATTTCATTGTCTTCTGTAATGTACTTAAATAATATGTGTTGTACATATGTATTGGTACTCATCCCCATCTTCGCAAATTAGCCAAGAGGCACAAAAACGCGAAGTAAAATAAACTAAATCAACAACAACATATGTATTGGATACACTTTGAATACGTACACAATTTAGTGTTAGCATGTTGCATATGTATTTTCTTATTTTATGTCGCTCCGTGTTGCATATGTGTAAAACATATGTTGTACATGAAAGTTATACATGTATAAGAAGAATTATCTTCAGAATGCATTTATCATTCATTTTCTGCCATTCAAAAATACAGATTGTGTGCTTGTTTTCCATTATTAGCTAATGTGAAATTGAATGTGTTGAAAAAATATTTCAAATACTTTCTTCCAAATAAATGCTTTAGCACCGACTTCTACCCCCTTTTTGCGTAATTTATGAGGAACACGTCTTTGATACTACTGATACTGCTACTACCACTAGTAATAATAACAATGGCATTGGTACGTTTATTATTGGTACTTGCTCCCTCCCCTGACAAAAATTCGTGGTTGCTCCTCTGTTGTAACCAAGGGGTCCCGGGTGGAGGCACATGGCAAGTTGTTCGGATCCTACTTAAATTGTAGGTCCAGTCCAAGGTAGCCCTTCTGTGCATAAAGTGGACTTAATACAATCTATCAATCGATCCTTGTGAGTGTCCATAAATGTATTCTAAGCCTTTATTCTATTATTTATCGTCGCGATGAGCCAAAAGTGAAAGAAAGGCGGCACTATGCTCTCTCCCGGAAATCTCTGGAACGAGCGAGAGGTCTGCGCAAGTGCTGACTCGAGATGGTTCGAACAATGAACTCGTGAGAGGAAAAGTGAGTGCACCTATCCTTAAACGTTACAGTTTTAGGGGTGTGTTCTCTTGTTAAATCTCCCGGCCTGGGCATGGATATTTGTGAGTGTTCATTCATCAATTTCATCATCACTCATCCCCTTCTTTGCAAATTAGCCAAAAGTGGCACAAAAGCGAAGTAAAATAAAGCAAGTCAATCAGTGAATCAATCAATCTTGTTAAATCTAACAAGGGAGGTTATCTAAGTGTCCCCCTTCGATTTCCATAAAACTTGGCAGGTGTATAGAGGGGCCCAAAGGAAGAAATGTGTGTTTTTTTGTTTCGGCTAAAAAACTGTTTTACGGGGCAACCCCCCCCCCCTCAAATGTCAAGATGATGAGAAATTGAAGTGGGAATCTGACCCCGAAACCACGTAAATATGGCATAGGAAGAACACGCACATATAATTGGAACACACAGAGCACAGAGCTGTGTTTGCCAGTGATATGCACTTCATATCTCAAGCGTCCCACTTGTGTATCTGCCAGTACTATTAGCACAGAACATCAACCGCCATCGTCCTTCACGATAGCACTTGCGTTTGGTACCGACAATCCTACAGTTCTGTGCTGTGTATGTTCCAATTATATGTGTGTGTTCTTTCTATGCCATATTTACGTGGTTTCTGGGTCAGATCCCCACTTCAATTTCTCCTCATCTTGACATTTGAGGGGGGGGGGTTGCCCCCTAAAACAGTTTTTTTTTTGCTCAAACACAAAAATACGTATTTCTTCCTTTGGGCCCCTTTATACGCCTGTCAAGTTTCATGGAAATCAGAGGGGGCCACTTAGATATCCTCCCTTGTAAGTGTATTGTTTCATCAAAGTTTAATGAATAACCTTTAATCATATATGTCTATATTTTAAAGTTTACAAATGCTATTTAAATAGAGCATGTAATCAGATGTGTCAGTCACATAAGAGTCAATAGTCTTTGTGACTAATGCTAAGCGCTAATGAAGGTAAGATTCGGTCTATTATTAGCCTAACCTAACCCTAAGCACTAATTGAGGATGAATTAACATAACAGAGCGTGTATCTCACTGTTGAGAGACCGTTAAATTTCCTGCATTATTTCCCTTTCAATCACTTAAGCAATTAGGTGAAACGGGACTTCACAAAATCTCATCCTCTTGCACACAAATTATGTACAAGGTGAGCGAACAAGAATTAAATTGTTCCAGTAAGCTTTCTTCATAGACGTCCGCAGCATTTTGTTTTCCAGGAAGGGGCAAGCAAAGTATTTTTTCTAGAGGAAGCCGGCCAAACTATTGTTAATATTAGCCATATTATTCAGACGTATTAAAAAAAAACGGTTCGTAGTCAATATTTTGCTGCAACACCTTCCTTCAATTAACATAAATTACTAGAATTAAAATGATTTTATATGCGTGAAATATATAATTTCAGGTAGACATTCATTTTCAAGAAGGACTCGCCCCCAATCCGGAAAGAGCCAAAGGGAAGCCATAAAAAATGAATGTGTACCTGAAGATTCTCTAAAAATAAAACCACATTTTTTGTTATTGTTTATCAATCAATTTCTCGACAGGTATGCCGTCTTAAATTTCAAATAACAGATGGCACTAAATATCTAATATCGATTGTAGATATGGGTCTGCAATGCTAGATATGTTATATAGATAGATTGTAGGTATGTTAAATGCTAGAAAATATCTGGAGCAGTTTAAGAAAGTAATAATTTTAATATCAATCAAAATGTACGTTAACACGAATCATGCTAACAATATCGTGTGTAGCACTATGAAAACAATCATTATTTCTTTACTCTTCTTGCCATCTTACTCTGTAAACTGTTAATACCTGTTCGTCACCAATTTTGCTTTCTGGAACATTTGTTATGATTATTGACCAATCTAATAACTTTTGGCTTTCTTTAGAATATTTAAAGCCTGTTGATTTTGCACACTTATTAGTTTTTCTTCTTCTTTCAATGGACTGTTCCTTAGTTAGCTTCTCACATACAATTGAGCATTGAACAAGTTATTTGACAACCTTATTTTGATATAAAATGAAGTATTTTTTCATCATGACTTATTGACTTAATTTAAATGTTTATAATTTCAGCTGATATGGAACTTCCTTGGCTTTTGTTGATTCTCTGGATCTGTGCTGTCAGCCGGGTAAGACAAAAAGAAACATATATTTTTATTTTTTCCGAATCCCGACATTGCATCATAAGTTCAGATGCCGTTAAACAACGTGATGGATTTATATAGAATAATATTTCGAATTGGGATATTTAACATTTAAAAATCACAGTGGACCAACATTATTGTTTATCTATAATTACAGAGTATTGTTAATATTTGACATATAATTTAGACGAATTGGAACATAAAAGTCAAATAGAATAGTTTGGTAATTATAAAAATGAGATCATTTGGTATGTATATATATAAGTTCATATCTAACGCATTCAGACGTTGCTTAAAGCTTCAGGGCTTTATTCATTTGTTACGTTAGTAAATATGTTTACTTTTCTGCATATAAATTAACATCATTTGGTCTCCCTTTGTTACATCAGAAAAGCCGAAAGTTCCATCTATACAATTACTAGCAAGTACTGCCACCTAGTAATTTAAAGTAAACTAAAAGGGGAAGTAGGGAAATATCAACACATGGGAAATATGGGCTCATTTTAAGGTTTTATGTCACAGCGACGACCGTCCAGTGTAAAATTTCGACTCCATGTTGGTAGAGCTGTGACGTATATACTGAAACTGGAGAAAATGAGGATTGTAGGCCTGTTTAGACGTAATTACTTTTGGAAATTGTAGTAAAAAAATTACACTGATCTTATTTTCGTATGGTACGAGTTAAGATCTAGAGAGTATCTTCCTTCAAAGGAATACTCTCTTTTGGAAATAAGTTACAAACCTTTGAAACATTTGATTATGAAATGGTCATATTACCTTAAAAGAATTCGTGTTTACACGGAATTGCTGTGTTCAATTTACCCAATGTTGCAATGCTTTATGTAAGTTGGTGCAACTGCATTTGGATTGATTTGATTGATTGATTTGTTGTTTAAGTCCACTTTATGTACAGTAAGGTTAATCGGGACCTACAGTTTAAAGTGGGATCCGAACCAGTATGTGCCTCCATTGGGTATCGAACCCGGAACCCCTTGATTACAAGGAACTGCATTTGGAAAGCTGTGAACAGTCTCGTATTGCACGACACATTGGTGCAGTTCGTAATTAAGGCCATTTCCGATTCCACTTTAAACTGTAGGTCCAGTCCCGATTAGCCTATCTGTGCATAAAGTTGACTTAAAACAACAAATCAAACTCAAGTTTCGTTATTGCTATGCCATTTTGCCGTTATTTTAAGAAACGTACTCTCTAAATCTTAACTCGTACCATACGAAAATAACATCAGAGTAATTTTTTTTACTACAATACCCAAACGTTATTACGTCTAAACAGGCCTACAAGCGTATAATACGGGATTTCATCATGAGGTCAGTGGTGAAGTGTAGATTTGTCCCGAAATTTGTTCCATGTGGCAGAATAGTATTTGTGTTGGTATTCTGAATAAAATATATTTTTATACACCCTGTTTGTCAGAAGGATGAGGTAAATTTTGAACTGCAGGACAATTTTATGATATGTATGATAATGCTGAATCCATCATTTCAGTTTTATTACTGATTGTAAGAACGAATGTGTTAATATTTATCTAATAAATAATAATTGTCCATATTCGTGATCATATATTAGCCCCCACTGATCGGGGTAAAATAGATCTTGCAGAGTTTTCTTTTCATACTCTTACTCAGTAAATAAAAAAGAGAAGTTTAGCTCATGTGCGCTACAGTGTATCGTACACGGTTCTTCATTAGCCATACACATAATTGTTTCTCATTCCGGTAAATTTCCGAATCCTAAGGTAGTCATATTCGTCCGACTTCACCTAAATCGTCAATAAACATAAATAGATGCCAATCTTAGTCCTTGTAACGTCAAAAAGACAATCAATTTTCATTGGCATCAAACGTTAAGCGAAATAATAGCCCCCTCCCTCGCTCTACTGAAGTCTCTCAAACTAACAATAAATCGTAAATTATAGAAAAAGCCGATCCCACACTTTGAAGTCTAAAATTAAGCTAGAAACGACAACGAAAGTGAACAATAACTATTCGGCAAACGTAACGTTGTGAAAACCAAAGGTATGGAGCGACAACAAGGACAAGAACCTTCGACGAAAAGTATCCGCGCACATTACCCTTCCTTCAGCTCGGGCCATAAGACAGCATGCTCCACTCTGCACCTCCCCTCCACGAGGGAATGCGGTGCACAGGAGTCGCGGGTCTGCGCAGGTTTTTTTGCTCGTGGTTCCACTAGCCCACGAGATACCATCGTGAATGCACCACTGGGGTCATTTCTGGGGTGTTCGGAAAAAAGCACTTAACCCCAAAAAACGGCAAACTGCTGCCTCATTTAAGTCACACTGAATCAATTGAAGAAAATTTTATAATGGGCATGTGCAAAAATTCTTAACACTAATGATCTAACATGTATATCTTGTCTGCATTGTTTCCTACTAAAAGAATTGACATAAAATAACTACCTGCTGTAAAATTTCATTTTTTGACCGAGGGGAAATATCTATCTAATCGCTTAAAAATATTTTTTCCTCTATTTGATACAGTTTTTTCTGACTGGCCCAAAGATGTTGTGTGTTGCACTCTACTTCCTTGTTTTACACGTATGATGTAAAATACCTGCGCTTCTTATTAATTTCAGTTATTGTTGTATTTCGTTAATATATTATGTTAAGTCGTCCTCCTCCGTGGCCGTGCGGGACGGCATGGGTTCGAGTCCGCCTGGGTTCAGTCTCTGGGTTCTCGGCTGTCTATAGGACCGGTGTCAACCCACCATCGTGAGGAAATTGTGGAGCTACGAGTGAGTAGCGTAATCCGGTCTCGGAACTCTCCTATAACGACTGGGGGTTCGACGTGCTGACCCCACGTCACCCCATTACCGGTTGAAGAACTCCACATCTCTAGGTAGGATTGTGGGAGGGAGACTGGTAAGTCGGGATATAGGCACGGATTATCAATTTACTTTTGGCTAATTGCGACGATGAGGATGAATGGTGTTATGATGCCATGAATGAAAATACAATTACGAACACATGCAGACGACAAAACACAATTCATACAAACGATTATTCTGTCTGCAGGTCTCGACACCAGAGCCTCGTTATGCTACAGAATGCAGTGTCAGAGAGGTTGTTGGGTACCTTCCGGAAAGGACACCCTTTGCACACCAAAAGCAAAAGAGCAAATGTGTTAATGTGTGGAACTTTCTAATATTGGCAACCGATTATTTAGAAAAATGTTATCAGCTCTTTCTTATGGATGATTTGTTTGAACTTAGAAAAAAGATCTTACTTCAGGTTCTAAATTCTAATTTTCCGTGAAAAGAGAATGTTGAGTTCATTTGAATATGAATATATTAAATCCTATAATTATCTTGTCTGTAATAATTAATAATTAATTAATAATAGTTCAATAATTAATGTCATTATATTTCAGGCCGAGCAGGGATATAACTATAATCCACCAGCTAATCGACTGATAATAAATCCTTTCGGACAACCAGATGGCAGTGAAAGTCAAAATCAAGATGAATTCGATTCTAGCAGAGGATATCCCGGAAGGGGTGAAGATTCTGGTTCCAGTTTCAACAATGAAAATCCCAACCTTTCAGGGTACAACGGCGGAGAGAGTGAACAAACACAGGTAACAATAAAGAAAATAGGTTGAAGTTACTCTCGAATGCTCAGTTATAAATATACAATAACAATTTTATGCTGCATTCGTTTTTTGTAGAGTAATAAATGATGTCACCATGTGCAATTCCATAACCCTTTTGTCAGTGTACATCAATATGTAGACCGTATTAAATTATTCTTGACACGTGCCACTTTTGCATTTCTGGCTATGACGTCATAAACAATGTATTTTTAGAATTACTTCATGTCATTACGTGCTCTGACATTCAAATGTTTTTGTGTATATGGGAGTAAAGTACGTTGTCTTACGAAAGAATTTACACCGAAGCGTTATGCGACATATGGCACTTGGGAGCGAACCAATAAACGTTCAAGCGGTAGTGGCACGACAAGCCACACACAGTGGCGGCGATTATGGGGGGCCAGGGGGGGCAGCTCTACATCATGTCAAAATGCCATCTTAAGTTATTTACTCCACAATCTAAATTCCACTGAATTTTTATAACAAATTCCACATTAAAAACAAAACATATTCTTTTACTACGTATAAACAGCTTTACATCATTCATCAACGACCACAGCGCCACAGACGATAGCGTGGTACGTTGCTGAACTATATAGAAATTCAGGTTATGAAAATTAATTAAATGAATGCGTTCATTAGGACATATACGTATGCATATTAGATCATTACAGATAAAAGTATTTCGAAGCTCTTTTATGTAGTTTTAATTAGTTCCACAGGAGAAGTAGTGTTTCAATTTTGTCATGTTCCTGTAACGCCCTTAGAATAATTATCAAATTACTGATACCAAAATGAAATTATATGTGTAAAATATATACCCCCCCCCCCCCCGCCTCCCCTTGTCCACTTTCCAGTACGGCCTTAGTAATTACACTGTGTCGTTTCATTACAGTTAAGGCCAGAGTATGGGCCTCCAAATAGAAACGTTGAATTTGCGCCTTCGAGCAGTCAGAACAGCTACCAAGGACCAGAGCAGGCGTATTCAGGGTTTCGACCGTCGCCAATTGACGTATCCGCGCCTGGGGACTCTTACGTTTCTGCAGCGGAGAGCGGCTATGCGTCCAGAGGTGAGATTGCATCGGGACCTAAGCCGGTGTACGGTCCGCCTTCAAGAGATGGACCATTTGGACCTCAGCAAGCAGCAGAGTCCGGGGCCAGCAATGGGTTTCTTGCAGGGCCTGGACAGTTCCAACCATCTTCCGGTCCACAGGGCGAGTCTGAGCAGGAGTTTCGACCAGCCTCATCAGGCCCTCCCGGTCCCGCGTACGGTCCGCCACCAGCAAGTAATGGTTTTGGATCTCCGTCAACTAACTACCCCAGCCAGCAAGGGCCTTTTGAACCTTCTTCTCAAGGCGATGAGGTTAAACAACCCGGTAACGCTTATCTTCCCCCACAAGAAACTGCATCCCCCAACAACCAACCTAGAGATTCTGTCAGGTTCCCACCTAACAGTCGAGACCGGTTTCAGCCTACCAGCTCTGGTTTTAATAGAGGAGGTGGTTCTGGAGGATTATCTTCCTCCTATGGAGCTCCACTGAACCAGGTAGAAGGAGCTTCGCCCTACAATGGGCAAGGTAGCTCTTCACCAACCCAGCGGAGACCTGCTTCATTGTACGGAGCTCCTTCCAGTACCCCTTCAAAAGGAGGTCAATTTGCAGGGAGCAGCAGCTCTCCTTCAGGCTTTGGTAGCTCAGGCTCAAAGCGTCCTCAAGCATTGTACGACGCTCCTTACAGAGGCTCTGGTTCCAACAACTACCAATCCCAAGCAGCAAGCTTTGACGGTGCTGAATCTCAACAACCAGCCTTTGCTGCACAAAACGGCGGCTACCAGGGAAGACCTGTCCCAGGCACCCAGTTTGGAAACCCAAGTGCACCATCTCCCCAGTATGGCCCACCATCAGCATCTGCAAGCAACGCAAACCCGTTCGCATCGCAACAGGACTTTGAAAACGACGTGTCTTTCACCGGAGCACAAAACTCACCCTACCCATCAGCCAGCAAGAGCCCTTATCAACCTGATTCCGGCTACTTACCCCCACCCCAGGACGTAGCTAGCGAAAGCAGTCAGTCTCCAGTGTACGGTGCACCTACCAGAGTCTCCCCAAGCAGATCCAGAGGCCAATCTCCAAGTTCGTTCAACCGTTCTCCCGCCAAGTTTAACCCCGGATCCAGAAGAGGGCAGCAGAGGTTGGGTAACGGGAATGGCGCCATCATTGAACGGGGTGGCAGCTTCAGTGCATCTACAGTCTCACAGTCAAGATTTGGTGCAGGGAAACCCGATCGTTCGTATCTGCCACCAAGTGCATAAATTATGTACTAGAATCAGTAGATTCTTTAATGGTTAATATTTATAAGGTCTGTAAGGGTTTTAACACATTTAGCCTACCTTTGTATCGTATACTGTCAATATTGCATGATTAAAAATAAAGAATTGTTTTTAGACATTTTTGTTTTTCGTTATTTGATTTCTGAATAGAACACTTTAATATTGCAGTGCTGTTGATTATAATGCATCGAAAACTATAAGAACTTCCAAACTGTTCCACCGGGGAGACCCTTTATTGTAAGTAAGTAGTGTATAATGTTGTAGTGAAGGGTTTCCGGGTTCGATAACTGGTGAAGGCACATTGCACAGTGGCTTTCAACTGTAAAGGATTTGAACGCACGGCTATGAAAGTAAGCGGCTGGACAAAATTGCGCTGGTTCAATGGAAAAAGCAAGGCGAGAGCAGGACAAAAGTCGCTGGTTCCCTCGCACTATGAGGCAACGTCAACCGAGCGTCAGACCGACCTCGGAAATCTGAAATTGTAAATAAAACTTATTCATATCAGTGAAATGATGATGGTGATTCTGGAGTTGGCAACCTGATTTCTTGTGAGTTGGCAACCTGATTTCCTATGAGTTGGCAACCTGATTTCTTGTGAGTTGGCAACCTGATTTCCTATGAGTTGGCAACCTGATTTCCTATGAGTTGGCAACCTGATTTCTTATGAGTTATCAACCTGATTTCTTAGAAGTTGGTAAACTTATTTATATTCACCACGTGACATAGTGAAATAGCCCAGATGTTGGGCTCGGTATACGCAATTGGTCCCAGCTAACTGTGGAGCAGGTGAACGAAAAGCAAGTCACTGCGCAAGTAGTAACGAGAGACGGCTCCACCAATGAACACGTGAAAGGGACAGAATTGTGTGAAGTGGGTGAATGCGACTGCAGTTCGAGCAGCGTGTACTGCTTCCGTCTGGCCACTCGATTTCCCTCGCTTCTCTGACGCTATGGGCAGTCTTGCTCCACAGTTAGCTGGGACAGAGTATAGTTGTTACCCCTGACCTTTCGAGCTGTCAGTATGTATCACATGGATTACAAAGACCAAGTCCACAATGAGATCTCTCATTCTCTTAAAGCTCCGAACACACGGGATTGTGCTCCGACGTGGAAACAGCACGAAGTTCTGCCACGCGCCTAATTTCATGGCCGTGTGTTTAATCACAATTAGCCTATCTGTGCATAAAATGGGCATAAAAACAAAAAAAATCTTCCTCACAGCATCCACCCTGGTGATTCGGGTGATTACATGGCTGTTAATGTACAGTCACGGATACTTCTGGGTTGTAACAATACCACTCATTCTCAGAAGTGTCCATGACTGTACAATGAAATTTGTGTTCAACAGTGTCCGGAAAAGTATATTTTAAAAGTAACTGACCTACAGTTATAGTTATAATTTGAAAAAAGTAACTCAGAGTTACCTGTACTTCAAAAGTAAGTGTAAGTTACTTTTACAATTACTTTGTGATGGAAATTTTCTTCCAAACAAATTACACACAATCCTTGATCATTGATTGTAATAAAATAATATGTGAAGACTTACATGTGTACATAATGTAAGTCTTCATGTATTTATATTATCAGTGTGGTATTTAAGAGATTTACAGTGGGGGGGGGGGATTCTACTAACTATATAGAAACAGCATGAGATAATGACTATAGATATATTACCTAACATATCCGTTTCTCTCTCTCTCTCGCATAAATTACGTAATATATAAATATTTGTGTTTGTGTTTGTCTTTGTGTCCGCTAGAGGGACAATTTAAAATGGGAAATAGGTTTGAACTACACTTCCATATTTCGTGTCACTTCAAAAAAGCTTTGAACGAAACATTCTTTAAAATATTTGTGATCAATTCTTTAATAGTTGCCGAAAATTGCCGATTTAAATTTGTATCTTGGCAAATAATGTTCAAGGCCTCAACTGGGCCTACAGTTTAATGTGGGATTTGACACCCCTACCAGAAATCTAGTCCAGGATATCTTGAATACAAGGCGTTAGCGATAGTCAACACGATATCTCTCAAGCCCATCGTAATTAATAGTTACTTTGGAACTGATAAAGAGAAATTAATTCAGTATAGATTTTTCTATATTTTAGTCATGAATTTTGTTCGTTAATGCTTTTAAAAATGTCTTTAGCTTGATGCAAAATCACACACCATGCAAAATTTTCACTTTTTAGCAGGAATACAGACGGTGAAGAGTACAAGGCTGGAAACCAAAATATCGTAAATCGTAGGAAAACACGAACAATGTCAATTACGGTGTAACGGGGTTTCGAATCATGGACGTCCGCAGGATTTTTCCAGGGAGGTGCAAGCATGGTCACTTTTTCCAGGAGACATATTCACCCCATTATACGTAGCGCCGCCCCCTCAAAAAAAATTCAGATTGAAGTTATCATGTTCCTGCAACACCCTTCCAATAATTAACATAAATTACTGTGAATGAAATGATGTGCCGTGCCCCACTTGACCCCCCCCCCTTCCTTCCGGACACCCATGCTTCGAATACTACAATTACAACAACAATAACTGACACTCACCTCTTGATGTCTTGAACAGAAGCTGGAACTTCCAAATCATATCTTGGCATTCAGAAGTCACATAAAAGAACTAAAAGTCAAATTCGCGTCTTGACCACTCATGTTGCAAACACGAATTATTACATTACTATTACTCCCGCTATCAATACAAGTGAACTGATCTAAATATGTATAATTGTAGAGGAAACTTCCGCAACCCCACTTACTCCACACCTATTCAACATAGTAGGAAAGTTCAAGTGCGCAACTAGCGCCATCTGCCATCGTAACTAGACTGCACAGAAACCTCTGATGCCAAGTGGTCTGGTGCAGTGTTGCTAGCTTGGATCTTTAGAGTCAGATCTTGATCCTTTTGTGCTTCTAAAACAATGCATGCTCCGGGAAGTTGTTTTTTTCTAGCTCCAAATATGCATCATCGTCCTTTCTCGCTTACCACGGTATAGACTTTTCACTGGTTTGCCATTTCTCGTTCTACTTATACGTTCATACATTGTTTTATGCTGTGTGTTGCCACTGTGCCTTTGTGCTTTGCTAGGAAAGTGGTAGGGAGAGAAGTACAAGAGGAAACAGGAAGAACACACACACTCTCTCTATCTCTCCACACTTTTCTCTCTTCTCCTCTGTTCCTCTACTTCTTCACCTTTCTATCCCTTTCTCTTTCCTCCTCTGTTTCTCTACCTCTTTAAATCTCTCTCTTTCTATTATCTTTCCTCTTACATTTCTCTACCTCTGCACTCCCCCTCTCTCATTGTGTGATCCTCCTTCTAACCCTTTTCTCCTCTGGTTCCCTTCTTCTTTATCTCTGTTTCTATTTATTTCTGTAATTCATTCACTGTTAGCCTATCTCTTCACCTCTCTTTCTCTCTCTCTCTTCCCCTTCTCTCTTTTATCCTCTTTTATCCTACCTCTACATATATATCTCTCTCTTTATTATTCTTTCTTTCATCCTGTGTTACCCTACCTCTTCACCTCCTGCTATTTCCTACTATGTTCCTCCCCATGTAACTCTTTCGCTATCTCTACCTCCTTCATTTTCTCTTTCCTCCTGTTTTCCCCTACCTATTAACTTATTGCTCTCCCTTCTCTGAATCTGTTCATCCATATCCTTTGCTATATTTCTCCATTCCTTCCATTCTTCCCTATTATGTCTTTCTTTTCATCCTTGTGTTACGTTTAGGCCGTTCGCCGGCGTAAACTGCTTGGCTGCAAGAGGATGTGTGTATGAAGAATGGAATAAATTACTCTCATTGCTCTTTACCAATATTTAATAGAATCGCACAAGTGAGAGGGGGGGGGGGGATCACGTACGAGCCAGCAAGATATCTAAACACTGACAATAATAAACCCAAAGTGTCACCACTGTACCTGATTTCCTTCGAGGTTCCTCGGTTGAGTCACGACCTGGCGCTCTATCGGTCCATTGAAGGTGTCCTCAGTGGGTTCGCCCAAACCTTTTAAATGGACCGACTTAACACTGTCACTCGCAACACACTTCGCGCTTCGCTCCCTCGACCAAGACTCCCCCGGCGACCTCTCGTCACCCGGGGACTGCTGGCGTTTTTGATTACACAGCATTTTATTTCCGGCTCGTGACATGCCACCTCCCCCTGAAAAGAAATGGGATTGGCCAGTGGACAATCACATTTCTTTATTGACAAAAAATATTAAGATATGATTAAATATGTACAAAGACCAGTCCCTAAATAAATGATTACACCCCGTATATAACATGATTCGTCGTAGGGCAGTAGGCAAGTAGCCTATGTAGTGCACTGTAGAACGTAACAAATAATAATACACTAATTGAAGTGTAACACTTTTCTGTCATGTATTCCGAAGCGGATGGAACCAAAATTGGGAATTAAGGTAGTCTCAGCGGCATCTCATCGCACGACGTACATGTACGTGACACTGTGAAAACACTTGAATAAATATATCACTGGTAACACTGAACCGAAGATAAGTTAGTAGGTCTCAAATGTTGAAAAGAATACACAAATAAGTTGATTGTAGACAAAATATGTTCGCAAGAAAAGTTCAGGAACAATATTAATTCGATGCGAAATCTGCTTGCCACTTATGGATGACTTCTGGATGTACTCTGGAGAAAAGACTTCACCTTATATCTATGAGAAGGTACATTAGTGGTGACACAGCAAATGATGATTACTATCAGTGTTTAGTTTGTCATAAAATAAAATTTTGAGCGTGAACAGGAGCAAATGGTAAATTTAATCAGGGTGTAAATAATAAGATTAGATACACAGTATGCATTCGATTATAGCAAAACACAATGAAAAGTCTTCAGAAAAAATAAATGGAGTGAGAGTATCAAATATGTAATACCAGTTAATGTAAATATGTGTCATAAAAATGGCAGATGTAACAATAAGAGGTAGGGACTTGATTTGGTATTTCTGTCCAAATCGTGTGAGTTGTGTGTCGTATCAGTAAAAAAAAAATGTGTTTCTGTGTGAGAGTTTGGTCGGTTTTTAACGATGCAGCGCTCTCAGTTCGCTTCATCGATAGCTGGGACACATCTGCACGATAAAAATTTAGAAGTTAACATGCTGTCATATATTAATTAGATTGGTAATATTGCCGTTTATATGTAAGAAGTTATATGAATTGAAGAAATATGAAGAGAAAAGGTGGAGAAGACGTCGGCCCGTACATGCTCTGTAAAGGCATTTTGGCGTGTTGAAGGTAGTTATGAATTATTGAAAAGTCACAAAATGAGAATTTTACAGCGTTGGTGCATAGCGTATTGTCTCCGCCAACAGTGAGAACACGTGAGCTCTCTTCCCATATGCAGTAGATATTCATCGCGTTCGTGCGCTTTGTTTACGTACACAAAATGCTGCCGAAGCAGAAGGTCGTGTTGCTACGGTATCGTCTTCAGAATTCCATCCTACTCTGTGTAAAATCACATCATAAAGTGACGTCACGGTGACAAAGGGTCGGCACAATCTTGTATGAGAAAGAAAAAAAAATGTTGCGGCGAGTGCTGTCGCGTGTACGAGATATATTTAATTTTCTTCTTGTTCTGCGAGTTATTGGTGCAGAAAAAAATAGCAGAATTTATAAGAAGAAGCATAATTTATACGCGTTATTCAGCGAGGTAAAATATATAGTTGAGGAGTGTTTACTATTTCTGTTCGAATTTTCGTCGCGGCGAGGAACTATGAAGGATGATGATGATGATGATCGTCTTCGTTAGGAAGTAGCTGTTTTATACTGCCAGTGTTTCAATGTTTCTTGCAGTGTTGTCAACTTCTGATATATAAAGTTCACTAGTTGTGAATTCTTCCAGATAAAGTCCCTCTAGAGTACGAGGGATATAAGCTGGCACTCCTGAATGTAACTTTAAGGCATTCACATTATCTTCCTCTGTACGTGGTTGATCGAGAGTTACCATTTGTGGTGTGTAAAGTTTCATCCTGACCGATGCTGCCTTTTGTTCAAACCGTTTTCCTTGCTTGATCCCTTCAATTCTGTAATGGTTTTTGTCAAGTCGCTCGATTACTGTGAAGGGGCCTTCGTACTTGCCTGAAAACGCTTTGGACGTCTTTGATAAGCGTCGATCGTTCCACAAAAGTATTTGATCGCCAGATTTAAACGCTGCTTGAGAATAGTGAGGATCAAGCCGTGCCTTGTCCGTTCTGTGGCGTTTGAGGAGATTATCTTGTGCAAATCGACGCGAAAGCTTCATGTGTTCCAGCCGTTCATAATTGCTCACATGCTGCAGCGGGGTTTGAAAAATCGCATCCGGTAAGGTGCGGGGAGGATAACCCATCAGTAAATAAGTAGGTGAGTACCGTGCAGATGAATGCGGCGTGTTGTTGATAGCTGAGACCGCCGTTGGTAAGAAATTGGACCAATTATTGTGTTTGGCATTGACATAAAATTTGATCCAGCGTTTGTTGCGTTTTTTCAACTAAGCCAAGGCTCTGATGAAATCCTGGGCTGACAAAGCTTAGTTCAATTTGGAATTTGTTGGCCAATTCTTTGAATAAATCTGAAGTTTGACCTGGAAGTTGGTCCACTATGATTTTTTCTGGAAAGCCAAATGGTAATATGATTTTCGTGTACAAAAAATCCGCCAGAACTTCAGCAGTGAGAGAATGTGTCGGTGCGGCTACTACGTAACGCGTGGCTGCGTCAGTGCACGTGATCACGTAGCGATGTCCCTCTGGTCCTGATGTGACATATGGACCGCATTGGTCCAAGGCGATAATTTGGAAAGGTGTCAGAGAAGTCCTTGTTTGTAGTTCAAAGTGCTTTGGTTGGCGGGACTGCTTAAGTCGTGCACACTGTTCACATTCTTTGCATTTCTTGTAGATGAAGGATTTCTGGGAAGGAAAATAATAACGGTCCTTCGCATAGGCATATGTTTTATAGTATCCAAAATGGTTGAGAGCGTGTGGAGAAGAGTGCACTTGTTCGAACCATATATCTTGTAATGCATGTGGGATGCAAGTCAGTAGCCTTTCTTGTTTGTCTGAACTTCGGGTCCTCCTGTAAATAATATCATCTAGGAGACGGAATTGCTGGCTGGTTCTGTCATATTTAGGGTCGGCTTCTTTACTTCCAATTAAATGTAGGTAAATATTTTTTAGAAAAGGGTCTGCTTGTTGTTCTTTGGGAAGGTCAAATTCACGTGTTCTCAAAACAGATACAATTTCATCTTCCAGGAGAGGAGAAAAAGCTTCATCTTGGATCCTCGTGTTACGGCTAATGGCGTCCGAGGCACTGTTGTCTGTTCCCTTTAGATGTTGAATGACGAAATCGTAGTCGGACAGAAATTGTGAAAAACGCCAAAGGCGGCCTTTGAGGGCAGTTGATTGACGTAAATTTTGAATACATTTGGAATCGGTGTGTAATATAAATCTTTTGAAAAGGATGTAGTGTCGGAATGCTTTTAAAGCAAATATTATGCCAGAGAGTTCTAACATGTTTATATCTTGTTCTCTTTCCTTATCATTTAGTATCCTGCTTGCATATGCAATCGGCTTAACATTTCCTTGGGGGTCTTCGTGAGCAATGACAGCCCCTAGAGCTATTTTGCTACTGTTCGTGTATATGTGAATAGGAAGAGAGGGATCGTATCTGGCTAATACTGGGCTCGTGATTAGTGAATGCTTTAAAGCATTGAATGCCTCGTTTTGTGCTTCTGTCCATCGACATTTTTTCTCCTTCTTCAGCAGTTGTGTAAGAACTGATGCGTGTTTGGAAAAATGTGGAGAGTAACGACGGGAAAAATTAGCCAGGCCCAAAAATTGGCGTAAAGTCTTCTTGCTTGTAGGTGTCGGATACGACTTAACAGTTTCTAGCATCTTAGGTGAAATAGCGCATCCTTTTTCGGATAAATGGTGTCCAAGATAGACAATATCATCGTACAGGAATTTTGCCTTTTTAGGAGCCAATTTTAATCCAGCGAGCCTAAGTCTTTCAAAAGTGTGACGCAATATCTTCAAGGAAGTGGGTACGTCGTCAGAGACTGCCAGGAGATCATCTGCATAGAAGAACAAATGGCGGTTGTCAACGACGTTGAGGGCTAAATTCAGCGCTATCGCTAACGCTGTTCCCGACGTGACAAATCCTTGTGGGGCATAATTAAAAGCGTAAGTCCCCATCTGCGGCACTTGAAAACTCACATTTCACGGCTACTTGGTGTGAGGCGTATCTGAAAATAAGCCGAGAGGATGTCCATAGATGAATAATATTTGAAACCTGCCGCCCTCTCTACGATGTCTAGGAGATGAGGTGCCGGAAAACTTATCTTCTTGGCGACGGCGTTGATTCGACGAGCGTCGAAGCAGACGCGGTACGTGTTATTTGGTTTCTTCACAAGCAAAATAGGAGAATTCCAGCGTGGCGCTAAAATAGGAGAAACGACACCCTGTTGTAGCAGTTTCTTGATTTCTTGTTGCATGATTGGAAGTGTATGGGGTGGTATCCTGTGGGGTCGAGTGTACACTGGAGGCGAATCTCCTGTATCGATATCCAGTTCATACAGGGTGCAACTTCCTATATCATCCTCTTTCCAACTAAAGACATCAGCGAACTCGTGCGTCAGTTCTAGTAGTTTATCTCGGTCTTCTTCACAGACGTTGGGGTTGATGTCGATCTTCGTTTTGTCGAAGTTGTTCCGAGATTCAGAAATGCGCTTTTGGAGTTCTTCAGAATTTTCCTTCAAAAAATGTCGATGTGGCTTCCTATCGTCGCTGTTATTACCTTTAGTGGGTTCCAGATAGGTTCCGTCCTTGCCTCGGCAGGACCGTTTGTGTCTCCCGTTTCCTGCTGGCCAATTATTTCCAAGACAGCATCAGCTTTCCCTATCGTCGTGAATGTCGGAATGGTAACTGGATCATTGGAAACATTTGTAATGAGGACGTGTGGTTTGTGTTCATGCATGAGGGAGGTAGGTATGCAAGTTCCTTTAGGGGATGAAAATCTAGGAATTGGGTTTAATATATGGCTACTGTCGCTGGTTGTGCAATTCATAAGCTGTACTTTTACCACCGCTTGTTCTCTAGGGTTTAGTTTTACTTCCTCCTGTGTTGTGTAGGTGGGTTGGATACACTGTTCTAAATGTTCCGTGGCGATTTTTGATAATTTGTGTACTTGTTCCTGAGCATTCTTTTCTATTTGCAATTTCCAGGAGCCAAAACGAGTAATTTGCAAGGTTCGTCTACTTGTGTCTATGACGGCTCTATGTGCCGTTAGAAAATCATTTCCCAAAATGTTGAGGTTTCCTGACCCTTCATACAGAAGTGCCGTGTGCAGAAAAGGTTGATCGGCCAATTTGAAGTGTAAGTCGGTTTCGTTTGTTAGTGAAAATTTTGAATTGTTAAAAGCACTTAAGACATGAAATTTCTGTTTTACCTTGATATTTCGAGGTAAGTCTTGCCTGTTCATGACAGTTGTGGTACTACCTGAATCTAAAAGCATTGGTATTTGCTTGTTTCCTACAGTTATGTCAACGAAGAAAAGGTTGTTGATTTTTGTTAGAGGAAGTGTGATTTTCTGAATTTTTTCTGAAATTCCAGCGTTACCTTTCTCTGCACTGGCAAGTGAAGTAACAAGATTACGATTTTGCTTCTGTTTAGGTTTCTCCTTTCTCGCATGTCGTCTTTTCATTTCATCTGTACATTCGGAAAACGAGAACAGCTGTTTGAATTCGCCTTCAAATATATCTTTGTCAGAATTTGCATGAGTACAAAACGTAATACAGTCTATTTCATCAGGATGTTCTTCTAAAAATTGCTTCGCACATGAAAGGGCTATATTGGCTGCGGCTGCTGAGTTGAACCCGAAAGTACCTGTGGCTAGGTGTGGGAAAGCAACGGATCTTTGGCCTAAAGCTAAGAGTAAATTTAGGCAATTAACATAGCATTTTCGCAAAATTTCAGGGTCCTTGTTATTTGGAGTGACGGAATGAAAAATATAATTAGCAGATAGATTGTACGCTGGGGTAACTCTGACGTCGCCAGGCTGTGTTTTGTTGAAGATTTTAAGTTCATCGTCCAGTTGCTGTCCGCATGCTCTAGAAAAAGCTAAAGCTACTCCGCCGATAGGTAGAAAATCAGGGTTGCAAGCTGAAACCAAAACATTTGCATCTGCTTTTGTGATATCAGCTGTTATGATGTTAATCTTGCTCGTGTGCGACGACAACTTGTGTTGTACTTTGCTCTCGGTTTCAGCGGGAGCCGTATCGCTCGAACTCTGTTCGGTCGTCTGTGAGCACTGAGGTTCGTGCTGACGAGAGAAAAATTTCTCGACTTCTTTAAGTAATTGAGAGCGCTGAGCGGCATATCCGATGAATTGAACGCCCTTTGCTTGCGAGCTGGAATGTGCTGACTGCCGCCTAGAGTTCAATTCCCTACGTACCTGATTTCTAAGATCGTCGTGATCTTTACGGAGAGCAAGAGTCATGGAGACTAAATTTTGTAAGACACATACGTTACCCTGTAATGCATCAAAAATGCCTTGTTGATTTTTAGAGAGCTGGTTGTGAACAATTTGTGATTCTGATATATATGACGTCAAAGCAGGGTCTCTTAGCACTGTGTTAGGCATAGCTCTAACTTGCAAGAACGGATTGTTTGCACTAAATGTATCGAGGCCGGTGAAATTGTTTCTCGCCTGCGAATCCCTGAGAACTTCTTCCGCGGCTTTAATGAGCTCCTCTTTGGGAAATTTTGTGACTTCAGAAAACATAGTCATTGTTCCAATTGACGTGATTATTTTAATTTACTTATTGAAGGGGGGGACCGGTAGCTATTTTGCCTATATTACGACAAAACCGGCGCACTAACCACCATGTTACGTTTAGGCCGTTCGCCGGCGTAAACTGCTTGGCTGCAAGAGGATGTGTGTATGAAGAATGGAATAAATTACTCTCATTGCTCTTTACCAATATTTAATAGAATCGCACAAGTGAGAGGGGGGGGGGTAGATCACGTACGAGCCAGCAAGATATCTAAACACTGACAATAATAAACCCAAAGTGTCACCACTGTACCTGATTTCCTTCGCGGTTCCTCGGCTGAGTCACGACGTGGCGCTTTATCGGTCCATTGAAGGTGTCCTCAGTGGGTTCGCCCAAACCTTTTAAATGGACCGACTTAACACTGTCACTCGCAACACACTTAACGCTTCGCTCCCTCGACCAAGACTCCCCCGGCGACCTCTCGTCACCCGGGGACTGCTGGCGTTTTTGATTACACAGCATTTTATTTCCGGCTCGTGCACTTGTTTCTTTCTCTGTTGATCTATCTTTCCTTCTCTTTTCCTTTCATGTCCTGTCTTATTATTTCTGTATCTTCCACCCCTTAATATTTATTTATTCCTCCGTGGTACAGCCCACCTTCGCTAGCCCATGCTCTCAACTAGCACTTTCTAGGTCCTAAAATTCACAAAGTTTTATGTCTGTACGTTGAACAGTTTCTTAGATATCGACATACGTATAATTTATGATGCATTTAGCTTTGACTTGAAGGTCTATCAGTCCATCAAATTTCATCTATTTATGATTTGTAGTTTCTGAACTACCGATAGTTGATATGGACGTTTAAACAAGCAGGCATGAGCTGCGCACAAGGGTACTTTGCTGAAAGCACAAATGCACACATGAAATACACAGCGAAAACGATATATGAACGTAACGAAATGGTGAACCAGTGAAAAGTCTATATTCTGGTAACCGTGCAAGGAATGTCTACACGAAGAGCCATATTTGCAGCTTGCATTTTCCTCCCTGACGCTAAAAAAATATCTACTGAAAACATTTGTTTTAGAAGCGCAAAAGGATCAAGATATACGATTAAAAAAATCCAGGTTTGCAACACTGCACCGGACCACCTCTTTATCAACGTTTTCTGTGTAGTCTATGGAGGATCACAGATGGTGCTAGTTGTGTTCGGGGAGTTTATCCGCCTTGCGTAGTGTTGAATGAGCATGGAGGGGGTAGGGTGCTGACGTTTTATATTTAGGTATGATCAGTTCAATTTTGTTGATAGCGGGAGTGATAATTACGGTTATAATTGAAAGAACATGATGTAATAATTCGTGTTTGCAACGTGAGTGGTTAAACCGTGAATTTCATAGTCGGTTGTGATAATTTAATTTAGTGTGAACAAGGTTGCGCATTCAAGCGACTTCCAGGATATGATTTGGAAGTTCCAGCTTCTGTTGAGGATATCCAGAGGTGAGTAGCATTTACTGTTCTTGTAAGTGTAGTATTCGAACCCACGTTACACCGTTATGTCAGTCGGGCTGCGACGCCAAGAGTCCCGGGTTCGAATCCCGGTCGGACTTGGTTGTTTGTGAATGTCCATTCATCAATTTCATCATTTCATCACTCATCCCCATCTTCGCAAATTAGCCAAGAGGCACAAAACGCGAAGTAAAATAAACTAAATCAAATCAAAATCAAATCAACCGTTGTGTCAGTCATTTCATTGTCTATTTGTTTTTCGTAAGTCTCACAATATTTTCATTTTCAGCCTGTTGTACTTGATCCGTGTACTCCCTCTAAAAAGTGAAACATTTTGCATTGAGGATATAGAGATCATGTTGTTTTAGAATGTTTTCCTTGGAGTTTAGTTCGCGGAGATGCGTTATTGTGAAGCAAAGTACCTTTACTGCCTTAGCATGAAATGGTGAATGTAGCACCCAATACGCCAATCCAAAACAACAGACTGGACGTTGCCTACAGCTTCATAAACACAAAATATATTGACGAAAGTCAATAAATTTGCAATAAATATTAATTATTTTGCATTAACATGTATTATAAAATAATGTGAATAGAAGTGAAACTATCGTTAGGAGTGTTAGATTTAAAGGTGTTCATAATATTACGTTCTTGGGTTAGGAGTGTTAGGTTTGATGCTGATAGCAATTTTAGACGTTTTTGTTATGAGTGTCAAGTCTGATGGCTTTGATTATGTTCTTGCGCTATTTTAATGTTCTCTTAGCATAAATAATACATTTGCAGTGTATTTATGCTGAGAGAACTAACCTAACAGCAAAAGCATTCTACGCTGACGTCAGTAGAGGACGGTGTGCGATAAGACCCATATTTTGCTACACCGTGTTCCGAACTCTGTTGGAAGTTCGTTGCTCTACTTTGGTCAGTTGTGTATTTAGGTCAAGTTCGCTTTGTCTTGCAGGTTTCGTATGGCACTGCCCTCTATGTACCTTGGGCACTGCCTGTTCCCAGCTGATAAACACACTCTACAATCGGTGTGACAAGATAAGCATAGCTCTTTCGTATAGCTTCCGTGTTCATGGGCAAGGTCAAAGGAATTGTGTCCAGAATCGATCGAATCAATTTCGCTGTGTAGCTAGTTAGCTATCTTGCTGTTTTGCAGGAGATTACTCGTGTTGAACATGGCGCTGCCAGACGCTGCCTTGCACTCCATGTGCTTCAGACGTAGGCAGTCGGTCACCTGACCTTCCTTGTTTCCCTGTTGCACTGCTATGTGATAAGCAACTGTAAATAACTGACCTTGCCACAAGAAATACGTAGCTAATAATCGCAAACGTTATGTTCTTGGCATTGGATAAAGTTCTGCCACAAACCAAACTTTTGCGAAGCCGTATCTATTCATTGTGTGCACTCTTGATATAACTGATAAGATTTCGTAACTTGTATGTTTTAATCAAGCCTTGTATATTATTTGTTAATTTTTCAAAACTCATATTTATCATAAGCTGTCTTTTATTCTGAAAAAAATATACGTTAACTTTGTTTGATTTCTCATTGGCAACAAATACGAGGGCCATTATTTATATTTTGAACCTTGGCAACACTGATTGAAGTTAGGCGCGATTTGACGTTTGCACGGAATCGTCTGGCATTATTGACCATAACGTACTTCAAATGTTTTGTCAATAGCTTCATTTGTGTTGTTTATGTTGCCTTCGAGATTGCGCGACAACAATAACATGGAATTAACTCGTGAACATTTTCGTGCGATGATTTTTTACGATTTTCGACGTGGATTATCAAGACAAGAGTGCATCGATCAACTTACTTCCACATTTGGCGATGAAGCCCCATCCTTTGCCACTGTGAAACGCTGGTATAACGAATTTAATCGTGGCCGCCATTCGCTCACCGACGAGATTCGCGAAGGTCGTCCAAAATCAGTTGTTGTTCAAGAAAACATTGATGCTGTGCAAAACCTAATACTGAAAGATCGTCATGTGACAAACTGTGAGATTGAGGCAACCATAGGCATTAGTTCCACCAGCATATATAAAATATTACATGATCATTTAGCTGTGAGAAAGGTATGTTCTCGTTGGATCCCACACAATTTGACAAAAACTCAAAAAGACGCTCGCGTCAATTGGTGCAAACAAATGCTCAATAAATACAATCGTTGTGCTTCAAAAGACGTATATAAGATTGTAACAGGTGAAGAATCATGGATATATGCATATGAGCCGGAACGTAAACAGCAGTCGACTGTATGGGTGTTTCAAGATGAACCCAATCCAACAAAAGTTGTTCGCGCTCGAAGCACATCGAAACAAATGGTCGCCTGTTTTTTCGGGAAAACTGGTCATGTGGCAACTGTGCCTTTAGAGGAACGTAGAACGGTCAACTCTGAATGGTACACAACAATTTGTTTGCCAGAGGTCTTCGGTCAAATACGGAAAACAAACAAATGCAGTCGGATCATTCTTCATCAAGACAATGCCAGCTGTCACACATCTCGTCTAACAACCGACTTTATGAACAGTCAAAAATTCGAATTAATGGGTCATCCGCCGTACAGTCCTGATTTGGCACCCAATGACTTCTTCTTGTTCCCGAATGTCAAGAATAAATTGCGTGGACAACGATTTTCGTCGGCGGAAGACGCCGTTGATGCGTTCAAAAACCATATTATGGAGGTGTCTCAAGAAGATTGGAAAAACTGCTTTGACAAATGGTTCGAACGAATGCAAAAGTGTATTGACCACTGCACGTTATGCGGCGAAGAGGAGACGAGGGCTCACATCCTACACGAGTGTGTTTGGTCGGCACCCCTCAGACAACGCAAATGGGGGGCAGTGCAAGGGACAGCATTGAACAGACCATCCAGGCTATATGTAGGGAGGAGAGGAGTGGTATAACGAATGTAAATATCAAAGCCCTGGGCTCCTATTTTCATGCAGTTTGGAGGGAGCGCAGGAAACTGCTGCAAGGAGTCAGTGAAAGTGAAGGGTACGGAACAGCAGGGGCTCAAGCATAGGTGAAGAGTGTAATGTAGTGTTGTGAAAATGAACAATCTCAAATGCAAGAAGAGGACCACATTGCTATTTATATATGTACATAGTATGTAATTATTTTCCAAATGTTTCTGTTTATAAATGTTTCTGAATGTATGATAAATGGGGTGCATGTTTAAGGTCGGGGTGTTTATGTAACAATATTGTAAGATACGCACAGCCGAAGGGCTCGTATCAATATCAATAAATATCAAATATCAAATAAAAGAGAATACTTCGACAAACAATAAAGCAGTTTTCAATGCCAAATTCCTGTTTTTTCATTGTTAGGCTCAAAATATAAATAGTGACCCTCGTATGACTTTTTTCAATTACGTTTTGCACCTGAAATTAGCATGTATTCATTCAGTGCATTTAGTACTTCATCATAATCAGTCTTGGAATTAATTAAAGCTGTTACGTCATCCATATACCCGCATATATATATAAGTTACTATCACAATATCTCAGAGCTGACAATTTTGTTTGAATCGTATTCTGAAAAGGTGACAACAATAGCATGAGCTTGGAGCACCCTTCTTTTCACCCGTATTGGCGGGGTCAGAAACCATTAATATTTTCTTTGAAGTATATATTTCTTGTTAATAGCTGAATCCAACTAATAAATTTATCACTAAGGCCAAGTTTTTGTGAGACTAATATTACATATTTATGGCAGTGGTTCCCAAAGTGTGCACCGCGGCTGGCTTACAGGGGTGCCACGAAATGTTCCAGTATTTTCACTGAAATGTTATGATTGTTCCAAATGTGTACTTATTTAGTACATTTTACATGTAAAATGTTTCTGCATTTGAAATGTGTGTTTATTTTTTAACTTGAAGCAAGCAGCATGGCCACACTAACAACGTTGCAAGTATGGGCTTTTACTTTTGAGATCACCACCCACAAAGAAGAGTGTTTCTGTCAGAAACAAAAGTCGTTAACATTCGAAGAGGATATAATAAATATGCAAAAAGCAGAGGGAATGTAAAGTTTGATGGTCTACACATTCTTTTACAATTCGGACCATTCAAAAAACACGCATTCCTTTCTTGTGTTAACCGCGATTAGGGGAGTTAAAAATAACAGCCTTCCGCCTGTTGCCACTTGCTGTAAACATGTGTTGGGAAGAGGGGAAGGGGCGGGGAATGGCCAGGCAAAAGTTCGTGAATAGGCTTCCGTGGGGTCAAGTGGTTTGTTATTTGTGTGCGTGCTTTCTCATTTTGGGTAATTCTCCGAAAACAGGCATATCGCATACTGCATTGGCGGATCTAGCGCGAGGACTCCCCGGTTTACTTGCTCTTCCCAAAGGATGACCAAGTATTATAAAAAGCATTCATAGCATTATATTAAAAGAACATAAAATGATCGAGCAGTTCTTTTCCAGATAGTTAAAAGAATAAATCGAAGTTTGACACAAATGCATAAAGGGAATAGATTTATGAGATACTTAAGTAAATTTAATCCGGGACTTGTTGCTTTCAAGGCAATAACGTTAATTGATGGACACAAATGGAGAGCATTTTAGATTGAATAATTCCGATGTAATTATGTCTCTTTCTGGAATCATTTTTCACACAAATACAACAGAATTTCATCTATTTCACACCTCTACTAATAATTGAGTTTAAATCCACTTTTATACACAGATATGTTAATTCTACGGTTTTATGTGAGATACGAACAACTATGTGCCTCCAGCGGGTATCGAACTCTAATCCCTTTATTAAAATGCGACGGCAAGGGAGGGTGGGGGGGGGTTGCTTTGGTGTATGTCGGTATAATGAACACGGTTGTGTTTCAAATGAGACAGTGCACCGAAAAATGTGAAAGAGGCTTCCCGATGGCGCAGTGGTAACGTTATCTCCTCGTAATCAAGGGGTCCCGGGTTTCATACCCAGTGGAGGCATATGGTGGTCCGGATCCCACTTTAAACTGTAGGTGCAGTCCCGATTAGCCTTTCTGTGCATAAAAGAAAGAAAATACACCGCCGACGTATGTGATAAAATAGACAGCAAGACGTATGAAAAGTAGCGGAGACAGTTATTTTCAAATCTTCCTCCACGGACCGTCATAATTCTTGACCAACAGCTGCAAGAATGAACAGCTTCCCACCAAATCAAGGAGGAAGGATTTACATTCTTGTATTGAACAGTTCCTGTTGACCACTAACTTTTGTTTCTACGTGTACTACAGCAGACGCTCGATGTGCGCTGGAGCTTTCTTCTACTGCGCACCATGCGGCAACACTGTCGCCATAAGCCCCATACTGAACTCTTAAGTTGGGAGACGTATTGGATGACGTCAGAGAATGTCAATCAGGTTCACTTGGTGGGTCTATTCTGGTATTTTCTTTTCTCGTTCCTGTCTATTTTTTTCTTTCTTTCTTTCATATCATCTTCTTCTCTTTCTCCTTTCAGTCTTCACCCACATTCTGTTTTTGTTTATTTCTTCTTCTCTCTCTTTCATCCCATGTTTTCTTTTCTTTCCCCTTTCAATCTTCACCCTCTTTTCTGTTTTCACCCACCTTCTGATTTTGTTTATTTCTTCATCTCTCTATTTCAGTTGGTGTCCTTTCTATTTATATCTTTCTTTCTCCTCGTTTTCTCTCATTTTCTTTCTCCTTCTTTTCCTTTCTCGCCTTTCCCCCTTAATTGCTCTTTCTCTCTTTGATTTCCGTTTTTGTTCCTCTGTCTCTCTTTCTCTTCGCTTAATCTCTCTTTATTCCTCCGTTTCTCTTTCTTTATTCTTTTGTTTCCACATCTCTTTCTATCAGTCTATTCATTTCCTACTGATTCTTTCTCTCTTTTGTTCTAGCTCTCTCTTTATCGCTGACCTCCGTGGCGGAGTGGTTAGCACAGCGCGCTACGACGCCAGTGGTCCGGATTCGAATCTCGGCCTGTGCATGGATGTTCTTTTTGTCTTTTCATCAGTATCATCACTCATCTTCGCGATTAGCCAAAAGTGGCAGACAAGCGAAGTAAAATAAACAAAATCAATCAATCTCTCTCTCTCTCTCTTTCATTGTTTGTTTGCAATTCTTGCTATTTGAATGTAAAGAATAGTGGGCCTTCAAGTTTGCATCTTTCCTGCTAGGAATTCCTAGTCGTATATCGTATCAGCTTCTGTAAGAGATTTTCGATTTGAAACTTGTCACGCTCGCACACTGTAATTTAATCTCTTGAATGCAAATGCAAGGCAGACTTCACACCATAGCGGCAAGCGACAAGCGAGGATTCCTCCAATCGAATGTAGTCTTGTGTAGCCTGTCATACGTTGCCGTTGTGTTTGTTTCATCTTCCACGATAATATACGAGGGTCATTTAGATTGAAGTGGCAACACTGCTGTTAATCACATGTTGTTTGTCCTGGAGTCAAATGACGAGCGTAGTGTGTTCCTGGGCAGTGTAGCGATAGGATCGATGTGTTCGTGCTCCCGTATCTCGGTGTGTGTGTGGTCGTTGGACTGTATTAATGTGAGGTGTGTGTGTGACATAGCACCCTAAACAATGTTTACTCGTGCAGAACAGCGTGTGTTCATCAAGTTTCAGGTGGCACATGGTCGAAATGCACGTCAGACCCTTCAATTTCGGGATCAAATCAAAATCGCAGGGGCTCGTATCTGGGGAATATGGCGGGTGCTCCAGTACCTCCCAACCCCATCGTCGTAAGAGAGTCCATACAAAATGGGCAGTATGACATGTGGCGTTGTCGTGAAGCAGGAACCATCATGTTCTTTCACTGCCCTGCCTAGAATGCCGCAGTCCATCTCGCAACCGTCCGATAAGGCAGAGCACAGTCACCACACGCCTCACGCAATCCTTTGTGGATCTGACGTGCATTTCGACCACGTGCCACCTGAAACTTGATGAACACACGCTGTTCTGCACGGCTAAAGAGCATCAGATAGTCACCTATATTACATCTAGATAAATAGAACCAAACTGCAGTCACAGCTACAAAAGAAAATAAACTATAAATACCGATGATAGTGCAAGCGGTTTCATTTTTTATTATTGTTGTTGTTCCTGCCACTTACGGTATCGATGTACTCTTGTACTGTGTAAAAACAATGTTCCCTTAGGGATCTTTTTAGCTTTTACTTGTATACTGGTAATGAATTTATGTCTTTGATTGCATTTGGTAGCATGTTAAATAAGCGTATTCCATTATATGTTACCCCTTTTTGGTAGACCGTGGTATTGTGTAGTTCCATATGTAAGTCATTCTTCCCCCTTGTGTTGTATGTGTGGTAGTCCCTATTTACTGTATACATATTTTGACAAATTTTCATGAGTGTTAGGATTTCATACAGGTATATGCATGGAATTGGTTGAGGCATTTGCTAGAATTCTAACGGCTCGTTTTTGTAATCTGAATAATGTAATGCTTTTGTTCATGTTCACCCAGAAAATTATGCCATACCGCAGTACAGAATGAATGATGCCCTAGTATAGTGTTTTTGCTGCTTCTAGATTTACTACATTTCTTACTGTGCATAACAAAACCCACTAACCTTGTTTGCCGTAGCTTCAATGTGTAGATCCTACTTTAAATGTTCAGATAGTTGTACACCAAGAAATTTGATGTTAGATACATATTCTATGCTTTGATTTTGAAACTAAATTTCTGGTGCTTCACTGTTACAGCTGTTGATTTGAAATCTGATTGCATTTGTTTTTTTAGTATTTACCACAAGACTATATTTTTCTGTCTAATCTGAGATGCTTGTGTGATTGTGTTCTTTATGTTGTGCTTTAAGAGTTCTGTGTTTGTTCCATGGCAGATCACAATCTGAAAACTTGAAACACACAACAGTTGGATTAAAAATCTTAATAGCTTTGATCAGAGAAATGTTAAAAATCCTGGTTTCTTTTCGATTTTTGATCTTAGTGACTTTTTCCTTGCTGAATGTATCAGCTAACTGATCAACTTAGAGAATGCTTATACAGATTTTTCTTGCTTCGAATTTTATCAGCAATTCCATTAGTTAGATACCACGGCCGTCTTTATAGAGATATGATGGGAAGGGTTCGGCTTTCAGTAGTCCGAGGATAGTAAAATTAAAATACCTGTATTGTAATTAATAACTATTGATCATGGATGTTATTCCTTAATGGTAAACTAGTTAATAATTACATTATTTTTGATTTGAAACATTGTTCAATGAATATTTCTAAACATCTCACTGTACATAGAGACGTGCACTAATTATTTTAACAATTACAATATTTTTCTTTATGTACATTGAGATTTTTATTTGGAAAATTTTTCAAATTATAAAAATAACCATTTGTGTTTTGAACATTTTTCAAAACATTTGCTATATTACAGTTTATTTTGAACGGAGTGAATACTGTTAAAATTATTCTGAAGATATGAATAAAATAAAATTATTATACACCATTCATTATAAGTTATATTTTCAAAACGATATCAGATGTTACAATGATTTGATCAACTGTTGATGCGATTATCCGATTAATGTTTATTAAAGCAATGGGAGGGGTTTGGACCCCTTAAACCTTCCCCTCATATACTGCCATGTTAGGTACCCATTATTTCTAGAACAACAAACTTAACCAACTCAGATAAAACAATAAAACAATAAAGTTTGATGTTTCCTGGTGGAAGTTCACCACGTATGATTAGAATCTCAAATATTTAAAAAAATATATAAAAGGATAATTGCCCCTCCCTTCCCTACACATTCAGATTCTCGGCCATTGTTGAGGTAGTGTGATCAGCACCACGCTCCGGCCGTCTTTAGAGTCTACCTCCTAGGGTTGCCTGCAGGTACTGATTTTATGAGACTGGGTGAATCCCAATACTGCTCCATTCAACAACGTTGTTGGAAAATTCTAATTTACCACAGGAATTGAACCCCAATCTCATTCGTGGCAGTCAAATTCCTTACCGACTGACTGGACCACCTTGGCTCTTTAATTGACAAAGTTACGTATATAAAATTAAACCTCATTCTCAACACACAAGAGTTTATTTGACAAACTGCCCGAAGGGCTTGATGATACAAGAGTAGGATATCATAGATGATAAAAATCTCAGAACCACGTCACCTCGGTTTCCACAGGTCTGTTGGATTTCGATGAGTGATGTTAGAGCTATTTGATGTTTGCTTATTCCTCTGCAACATTATTTGAAGCCAGGCATCAGCACACGAACCTTCAAAGAACAAACGCAAGCACGAGTATCCAACCTACAACACACATACAAAGTGCCGCAAAAATCAGTTTACCCACACACAAATTCAAGTTTATACACAAAATTCAAGTATACATCCAAAATATACAAGTAGATACACAAAATTCCAGTTTCAGTGGTTTTGTTTAAAGAGTCCTCCACTGTTTGCAATACATTGTGTGTAACGATCATCAACAGAATTGCAAATACGATGCAGTAAACTTGTATCATTGTTGATGGCATGAAACGCATTGATAATTGAGTTTTTCAGTGCATCCAAATCTGCCGCTGATGATGAGTATACCATATCCTTTACAATTCCCCACAAAGCAAAATCGCATGGCGTCAAATCACAATGTGCCATTGCAGTTTTCAACACCTCACAGAGCAAAACTTGCTTGCAAACAACAAACAATCACACTACAACAAGCCAGAGACTCAACTGTCGACAAAAGAATAACGAGTGCACTGTTGCCAGTGTCACGCGACAATGTTACCAACCGTATGCCTAAAAAACATTACTTAGCACAAGAAGCACATACACTATAGTAATACTATTATCAATGTGCTTTTTGGGTAAACTGACTTTTGAGCCACCTGTTATTAACTCATGAAGAATGCACCAAAACAACACATTTTATGATAATAATAATATATGGAGAGATTACAATTCTAACGTTTTTCTCTGGTTGCCAAGTATTGTTTTCTTGGGAATTTCGTGTTTGTGGGGTCATATTTCCATGCTTTTGATCTCACTTCTGGGTCTTTAGACCCAGTTCTGATTTCTCTAAATGTACATTAAGCCTAATCGACCATCAAAATAAATTAATGAATTTGTAGATCCAGTTCAATATTTTTATAGTTTGTCAAGTTCTCTCAATTGTACAATGCTTATAAACTAATCAAATAGTTACACATGTTTTTTTTTTTAATGTTGTAGTTATTTAGAATATTTACTTCATCGCCCATTATTTCTAATTACACTTCTATCAGTTAACACAATAATCCAAGTCTATATTCAGCAACTTCCGTTAACGAGCGGCTAGGGACGGGGAAAATACATGCTAACAGCACCTAACCAACCCACGTATCCATATAGCATCTTAAATAAACAAAATGTAACATGCCAAACCTACTATTTACATGCTTATTTGTGATATTATATGCTTACGTGGATAGGTTAAGATGGCAAGGTTTGGTGCTGTTAGCTTGTATTTCTCAAGGTGCTAATGCTATGACTATATAGCCGCTCGTCTTCCGTTAAGCAGTAGTTCAATTTTGCTCAACAGATGGTGCGCATTAGCTGTATTTATATTATAATGTATTTTGAGTTAATTTGGTAAGTTTTGAGGGTATTTAGAAATGTCTTTAGCGAGGGAAATGTGGCTGTCGTTCTTCTAAAGGATTGCCTAGAAATATTCAAATAAGATTTGTAATATTCCTTCATTTACAAATTTCTCTCGTGGTTGAAGAATGGACTTAAATACTAAAATATGCAATATCAAAAATGCATATGAATTCATGTTGCCTTTCATTTGCTTTAACTTTTTGTAGGGAACGATTCGTGGTTATTTTTGACCCAGCTCTTGAAAACTCGATATCATCAATAGCGAAAGAGATATGTTGCAGTAATTGTCGTTGATACGCTTCAAAAAAGAAAGCATGTATACCGTTTTTTTTTTTTCCAGTTGCGGTAAAGCGTGTCGAGTGGAACTTTTGGCTTCTAAGTTGTTGGTTATCTTGGGATGCAGCTGTATCTGATGATCAGTGCTGCAGTACCAACATTTCAAATGGTATATGTTAAATTTCGTGAAACCTTTAGAGCAGCGGTTCTGAAACTAAACTAAACCATAGGGTTTCTCCAAATAGTGATTTTTCGGAATTTGGGGACTGCCTGACTGGTGGGGCGCATTTGATATGCTGGAGTCGTGTATCTGCAATAGAACAAAATGGCATTCAGGCTAACAAACAGAATCCTACATTATTTTATTGGCTGTTCCTACGTTCACAATCTTTATGAAGAAAAGTGAAAAAAAAATGAGAAACACATGTATGCTAAGATTATGAAAACTTTAATTTTCATATATCTTTTTCACGGTTATTGAAACAAAGGTGAAGATCAAACAATAAGTTTCTAAACAAACTGTCAAGCATAATTTTGCAGTTTTTATTGTAATTCCTCAAAGTTTTTTTGTGAGAAGTGAGAAGGATGTACTGACGTTTTTACACTTAAAATATTTCTGAGTTTTTGAGTTGGAGAGTGAAATGGGCAGAGATTTGAAGGGAGTTATTTCCAAACATATGAAACGGAGATAAGTGTGTCATCGACAAGGTGTTAGAGCTATGAAGTCTGAAACAATGAAGTCTGCTCTACACACCTGCAACCAAAGTGTAGTCGTTCTCTTCCGAGCTGATCGCGTATCCCCTTCAAGTCGTTCATGTATCCCTGGGGGTACACGTACAACAGTTTGAGAACCAATTCTTTAGGGGATATCATGTTTACATTGTATTTTGTTTCCATTCAATATACGCATAAAATCACTTAACCTTATAGAAAAAGACCATTCATGGTACAATACAGATTTCGATTATGATATAGCCATAATTGGCATAAATGAGGCATATTATAATAGAGAATGCATTATTAGAAATGAAGCGCGTATTTTCATGATTGCATTTGAACGTAAGGTATACAGTACAGCATATTATTACATTTTATTTTCTGAATTGTCAATTTATATACTGTTAATAACACTAAAAAATGAAAAACTTGGAAACATACTTTGCTTACATTGAGCAATAACGTCGCCTATTGGATTTGTTTTTACTTCAAAAGTACATCTTTTGATACGTTTGATTGATTTGCTTTAATTTACTTCACTTTTTCTGCCACTTTTGGCTAACTTGCGAAGAAGGGGATGAGTGATGATGTGATGAAATTGATGAATGGACACTCACAAACATCCATGCCAAGGCCGGGATTCGAACCCGGGACTCCTTGCGTCGTAGCGCGATGTGCTAACCACACTACAATAATAATACTAAATGACTTAATAATAAAGTAATTGTACTCTCACCAATACAAGCCAATTCTTCTTTGTGTACAGTAGTGTGCAGTTGTTCATTAACTTCATATTACATTAGAAACAAGCTAAACTATAGCAATGGTATTCAAACAATTCTTTGTTTCCATGTTAGGATTCCCTCTATGAGTATTGTTGCAAATTATTGTTGGAATTTGAATTCCAAAATCTTCCAGTCTTTGTCAAAGAGAAGGTGGAAATTAGGGTGGTCAGATTAAATACAGAGTGTCTCAAAATAGTGTTTACACTCTTTGAACGTTAATAATGGGAACACTAATAACATCAAGTATGAACTTTCTTACGTGCCACATACCTTAAAGTTATAGATGTTCTTTGGAAGCAATACTTTTTCTGCAATGCTGTAGAACAGATCGACAAATCGTCAAACAGCAGATATGGTTTCTACAGGAAGGGAAGCACAGGCAGTGGCGTAGCAACATATCGCGAGGCCCCTGTGGAGATTAGAATGAAAGGCCCCCGTCCGTTCTTTAAATTTGAAATCTCAATGTAAATCGATACAAAATCTTTAGGGATACTTCAGCTAATTATCATATTTAAATAATAATAATAAGAAATTATTGACGAAAATGATTTAATAATTTCATTCAGTCTTCGTCTGTCTTCCTCTAGGAAGGAAAGAGGAACAGCTAATATTTATTATCCGTGGTGTGGTTATTAGTTGTGGTGGAACTAAAAACAACAGAATGCCTACACACGCTCACACATACACGCAATGTAGATATTGCAGCTTTAAATATAAAAAGTCCAGTCAAGTTATCTTCAATAGTTTCTATGTTTTTAACATTCAAAGAGTGTAAACACTATTTTGGGACACACTGTATACACGAAACGAAAGTGGAAAGGTATATACATCGTTACAGAAGGTATACGGTAAAGGTTAATGTTAAGCATAAGATATATGGCCGGCTGTACCGCTGTATACCCTCGTCTACAGCCCTCCTGATAATGTTGGCTGCTACATCTTGCTGCTGTTGTAACGAGAGGTGTAAGGTTCATTCGTTAGATAACTATCCCTTACAACATGCAAATATCCAGAAGTCATCTTATGGATATTTTCTGGATAATCGTGTCGAAGTTCTGGATATCCATAGGACATAAATTAAGCTCCCTCGAAAAATATGAAAATGATTGTTGTATTACCAAACCACGGTAATATGATATAATAAATCAGGTGGGTTCGATTTTATACAAAATTATAATTTAATCAATAACTAAGAATATACATACAACATGGCTAACTCCATGCTTGACAATCCATAATCAACAAAACAATTGAACATCTATATTCAAAGATATAATAACATCATAGATGTTTCACAATCTAGCTACTGCAACTTTCCCCTTCTTCCAAATGACAGTTGCAACCTGTCAGGTGGTTTCCTCCTTCTAAAAGATCGTCGTGGACTGTTCACTGCGGAGGCGGTAACAGCTTCCTCTCGCGAAGTCTGCGGTCTCTCCTCACACGCCCTGTCCTGCGCTGACACGGAACCATCAAAGATCCAAAAGTTATCTTCTCCACTGTCTGTATCCGACCTGTTAGATTTAAACTTCACTTGATGCAGGTGTACCCTTCTCGTTGTTCCACCAGCATTGACCAATAACAAGCGTCTTCCTAAATGACCCGTAACTGTAGCTCGTACGTATTTTGGAAATCTGGATGTATAATTTCTTGTCCATACTGTACTTCCGATTGATGGTAATTCTTCGTTCTTATTGGTCTCACTTCTCACCACTTCCTTCTCCATTATTTGCGACCAGGACCAATTATAGATATTACGAGGTTGATATGACAACAACAACTCTGCAGGAGTCTTCCCCGTAGCATGGCAAGGTGTAAACCTGGCTACTCTTAACGCACCTTCCACCGCTTCTCTGAAATCGAAACTTTTTCCTAGATGGCAATCTTCTAACCACCTCTTCTTCAGAGTACTTTTTACGTTTTGGACCCACTTTTCGGCTAAACCATTACTGGGTGGATGATATGGTGGTGAATGAATAATTCGTATTCCTAACTCAGTGCAAAATTCTTTAAGCTTCCTTCCCGAAAATGGAGGTCCATTATCACATGCGATTACACTAGGATATCCATATCTTTCAAAACATTCTTTGAGACAGTTTATCGTTTCTTCACTAGACGTGGACTTAACTTTCCAAACCTCTATCCATCGTGTGCATGAATCAACTAACAATAAACATGTGCGACCAGCGAAATGAAAGAAATCCAAATGAACTCTTTGAAATGGCTTATCTGTTTGCTCCCAAGGTACATATTTATTTTGCGGAGCATTGTTCTGAAGTGCTTGACACTGTGGACAGTTAATAACTTCTCTTTCTAAGTCAATATCAATTTGCGGCCACCAATACATAGATCTCGCTAATTGTTGTAATTTCCACAAACCTAGATGATTAGCGTGCAGTTTTTTCAAGACTGCATTATGCAACGATCTTGGAATAATTAACCTGTTGCCCCATATCAAACATTCCTTTACAATCACTATTTCCTGTCTTCTCCGGAAAAAATGTGCAAATGGTGAAGCTTGTTGATCTTTATTTAGCTTTGCTGGCCATCCTTCAGTAACATACAACTTTATCTGCTGCAATAACAAGTCTTTGGCTGTTTCTTCCTTAATGCATTGTAACAAGACTGGTTCATATTCTAAGTGAAATACATACTCATCGCTAGGAACATCATCTTCAGGTACTTCCATTAAGGGTAATCTTGATAACATATCTGCTACTTCCACATGCTTAGTGTACTCAATTTTAAAATCATATGTTGATAAAAGCAAAGCCCATCTTTGAAGTCTACTGTTACCCGTAGAAGGAATTTTAGCTTTTTCTCCAAAAATATATTTCACAGGAAGAGAATCGCTATGTACAGTAAAGGTTCTGCCATACAAGTATTTGTGAAATTTCTTCACGCCATGTATAAGAGCTAAAGCTTCCCGTTCAAACTGACAATAATTCTTCTGAGCGTCAGTTAACGTTGCTGATGAACAAGCTACTGTGCGTAAATTACTTTTGTACACATTACATAATTGACAACCTATTCCTACAGGACTTGCATCTGTAATTAGTACCACTTCCAAATTCTGATCGAAAGGAAAAATGACATCTGCTCCGTTCACCATTTCCTTTACTAATTCATATTCCTGTTGATGAACATCAGTCCATTCCCATTTATGTCCTTTCTTCAGCAATTCGTGCAAATGAGGTATACGCATTGACAAGTTGGGTATATGCCTATGGTAAAATGAAATACCTCCCAAAAATGACTTTAGTTGACTGACATTACTAGGTATTGCACATTTTAATATTGCTTCTAAGTTCTTCACAGATGGTCTAATTCCTTCACCAGAAATGCAAAATCCTAAATACTCAACTTCCCTAGCAAAAAATTGACACTTCTTAGCATTTACCTTCACATTATATTTCTGAAGACGATCTAGTACATTCCTCACGTTATTATAACACTGTTCTAGTCCTTTACCACAGACAATTATATCATCTAAGTAACATTTAGCGAATGGAATTCCTGTTAATATCTGATCCATTACATGTTGAAATATCAAAGGACTACACTGCAAACCAAAAGGTAATCTGTTGTAACCAAATAAACCAAAATTAGTATTTATTACCAAATATTTCTTCGAATCTTCATCTACTTCCAACTGTAGAAATGCATTCTTCATGTCAAGAACCACATATGTATCAGAATCACCTAATGTGTTCAAAATATCATCTATTTTTGGTAATGGATAAGTTACTTTCTCAAGTAAAGTATTCAGTCCTGTCTTAAAATCAGCACATAACCTAAGATCATTTGACTTCTTGACAACTACTACCAGTGGTGATGCCCAGTTAGAATAAGTTACTTCTGACAGTATACCATCGGAAACCAATTTACTTATATCTTTTTTAACCTGTTCACTTAAACTATAAGGTACTTCATAAGCTTTCCTAAAGATTGGTGTACTGTTAGGTTTAACCGGAATCACAGCTTTAAAACATTTAATAGGCTCCTTAAGATCATCTGAAAATACTGCCTTGTACTCAGACAACAACTTATTCATCAGTACTTCCTTATTATAACAACTCTGAACTTCTATCTGCTGTAACATAAAATTTTGCCTCCAGTTAGGCCATAAAATGTCCAGCCAAGTTCTTCCTACAATCGGTTGTGGCAGATTTTGCTTACAAACAAAAACATTCATATTATATTTCTTATCTTTCCACCATACATCCAACATAACCTGACCTTCTAATGCTAATGGTCTTCCATCAGCATTTTTCAGATTGATATTTGCAGGTTGAATCTTTAAATACGGAAAAGATTGATCGAGAAATCTTTTATCAAACACACTTACAGAAGCTCCGGTATCGATCTCAAAATTAACTAATTTACCATCACAATTCAAATCAATTGTACATTTGTCAGCATTATGCAAAGTTCCAACTACAGAGTTGAATTCAAATTGCCGTTCTTTAGTAGAACCATACTTGTACAACGGTAACTGAAAAGTGTGCAAGGGCTCGCGTGATATTAACAATTCTTGATGTTCCTTTTCTGTATTACACTCAATAGCATCTTTAAATTCTTTCGAAATTACATCAAGAGACACATTACTTAAGCAACTGTTAGATTCAGTGGATTTAAATTGTAAACTTGATAAGTTTTTATTTGTCGGTTTATTACGAAATCTACAAAATTTCTGAATATGTCCTAAGAATCCACAATAATTACATCTAACTTGCTTTAAATAACATTTACCTTTTTCATGCGTCTTTCCACATTTATAACAAATCCATTGTCTTGAAGTTCCAGGTTTCTCATTAACTATGCTCTTTTCAGTCTGATTATTAAAGATAGTTTTCCTATTGGAGAAAGCTTGGAAAGGTTTAGACTTGCTTTCATGAAGCTTATGTACATTACAATCAGTAGCAAAACCTTCTTTTTGATGGAATAGCCGTACATCTTTCTCAACCATTTCCATATTCACGGCAATGTCGCAAGCTTTAATAAAGGAAACGTCGCCTTCTGATAACAATTTCTTTCTTGTAACTTCACTGTTAACTCCAAACACCAGCTGATCTCTTAGCATATCATTTAAGAAAGCTCCAAAGTTACACTTAGTAGCTGCATGTTATGTTTAAGAGAAACTATATATTCAGACACAGGTTGACCTAACTCTTGCTTCAGAAGATGAAAACGGTATCTTTCTGCGACTACATTATGCTTCGGTTGAAAATGATTCAACAATACATCTTTTATTACTTCGTATGTTTTACTAGCAACAGAATCTGGAGTAACTAAATCCCTTAAAACATCATATAAATTTCCTCCACAGAATGCAATAAAATGACTAATTTGCTTTTCCTTTGGAATGCCATTAGCAACACAAATCTGTTCAAACCGCTCCAAATACGAATCAATGTTACCTTTATCCACATCGAAAGGTTCCAGAATCTGTCCGTGAATCCCATACATAGTCGCCAAATTGTTGTATTACCAAACCACGGTAATATGATATAATAAATCAGGTGGGTTCGATTTTATACAAAATTATAATTTAATCAATAACTAAGAATATACATACAACATGGCTAACTCCATGCTTGACAATCCATAATCAACAAAACAATTGAACATCTATATTCAAAGATATAATAACATCATAGATGTTTCACAATCTAGCTACTGCAATGATGGATATGAGAAACGCAACGTTAAGGCAGAAAGGAAAACTTTATTAATTAGTGTTTATCGATATGATATGAACATAAGACATGCCTGCAAAATATAAAATATGCGTCAAAACATGAAAATATACAAAGATAATGGAAAATTAATTTTCTGTAATTAAACTTTCCCTATTAAGATATAGAAATTTGAAAAAAAAGTTTCTGTACTTGACTTAAATTCATGTAAAATATTCATTCTGCCATCTGCCGACTTATAGAACCAAAACAGCCTCTTCCAGAACTAGTGGCTAGCGAAAGCTTTAGCAACTAGCAGATGCACTGTCAGCAAGATTGTTACTGTGTCAAGTATTTATTGTTTGCTGTGCAAAATATACTAACAACACTAAAACTAACATAACTAATCTATCCACATGTTTATTAATGCTATTCTGCTGTTTATTTCTGGTTAGTGTAGAATTTTACAAGGAATTGAAAGTGTATACATTTTCATAAGTGAATGGGCCAAGAAATTCCGCTTCATGAAGTAGTTATATAGAGCTTTACGTCGTCGCCTTGTAATCAAGGGGTCCCGGGTTTAATACCTGGTCCAGGCACGTAGTGTCCCGTATTTTACGGGACATCTGGTAATCCTGATTATGACATACTCATATGATTGCATTCGAACGTAAGGGATATCATATTAGTGCATTTTATTTCCTTTTTGGTACTGCTTTTGTGAATTGTCAATTTGTATAATGTTAATAACTTTAATGATACAGCTAACAACACTAAACAATAAAAAACTTGGAAAAATACTTTGAAGACCGCATTACTTACACTGAGAAATTTAGTCGTCTGATCTGTTTCTACCTAGGTATACTTCTAAAGTACATGTTTTGATACGTCACCACCAGAGCCGGATTAAGGTGGGTGCTATGCTGCAGCATTAGGCCCATTCCTGAAATAGGCCCACATGAAAACAGACGAGAATTTTCCGAAAGCTGAACAGTTTTCTTTTGCTATATGAAATGAAAATAAATCTTGGAATGATATTTGGAGCCCCAATTTCGGACGCCTAGACACAGCATTACTTATTATACAGTTACTATTATTCTTTGCGCTGTGACGTAACTATAACGTCGTTGTGTTTATTGTTCACCGAAGATTTCAAGCATCTGGCCTAAATTCGTCTTAATCCGGCCCTGGTCACCACACCTGTCAAAATATTAGCATAATTTGCAGCATGGTGATATTGCAGTCACATTCCACTTATTTCTGATGCTTAAGATGATCAATATGGTGGGAATTTGTTCCCGATGACGTGAAATCAGAAAACTTTGACAATAGTAAGCTCAATGGTGTAAAGCCCAAATTACATAAATAAATATCACACCCGCCGCCAGAAATCAACACGCCAGACTTAGTTCTTATTTTTCCAGTTTATTACCGTATAGAGTTCTTTATTATATCCAGGAATGTTCAGTGGGCATCCATTGGACATCGCCTGGATATCCATGTCCGTTCAAAGGACATGGATATCCAGAAAGGATATGATTTAGACATTCTCTGGATAAATTTAGTATATTTGGGAGATTTTGTGGATCATGTTTTTGACATTCTTTTATCGTATGCTTGGAAAGAATGAGCAACGAGGAAGTGTAAGCGTCAGGACAAGCTAGAATGCGGAATGGTGGTAAGGGTGTTGTCGTAGAGAGGTGAATGATCCTAGTTTTGGTGGAAAAGGAAGCAAGAGGTGGTAAGGGTGTTGACGTAGAGAGGTGAATGATCGTAGTTTTGGTGGAAAAGGAAGAACGCAGTGGTAAGGGTGTTGACGTAGAGAGGTGAATGATCGTAGTTTTGGTGGAAAAGGAAAAACGAAGTGGTAAGGGTGTTGACGTAGAGAGGTGAATGATCGTAGTTTTGGAGGAAAAGGAAGCAAGAGGTGGTAAGGGTGTTGACGTAGAGAGGTGAATGATCGCAGTTTTGGTGGAAAAGGAAGCAAGAGGTGGTAAGGGTGTTGACGTAGAGAGGTGAATGATCGTAGTTTTTGTGGAAAAAGAAGAACGAAATGGTAAGGGTGTTGACGTAGACAGGTGAATGATCGTTGTTTTGGTGGAAAAGGAAGAACGAAGTGGTAAGGGTGTTGACGTAGAGAGGTGAATGATCGTCGTTTTGGTGGAAAAGGAAGAACGAGGTGGTAAGGGTGTTGACGTAGAGAGGTGAATGATCGTGGTTTTGGTGGAAAAGGAAGAACGTGGTGGTAAGGGTGTTGACGTAGAGAGGTGAATGATCGTAGTTTTGGTGGAAAAGGAAGAACGAGGTGGTAAGGGTGTTGACGTAGAGAGGTGAATGATTGTAGTTTTGGTGGAAAAGGAAGCAAGAGGTGGTAAGGGTGTTGACGTAGATAGGTGAATGATCGTAGTTTTGGTGGAAAAGGAAGAACGAAGTGGTAAGGGTGTTGACGTAGAGAGGTAACTGATCGTAGTTTTGGTGGAAAAGGAAGAAAGAGGTGGAAAGGGTGTTGACGTAGAGAGGTGAATGATCGCAAATTTGGTGGAAAAGGAGGAACGAGGTGGTAAGGGTGTTGACGTAGAGAGGTGAATGATCGTAGTTTTGGTGGAAAAGGAAGAACGAAGTGGTAAGGGTATTGACGTAGAGAGGTGAATGATCGTAGTTTTGGTTGAAAAGGAAGAACGAAGTGTTAAGGGTGTTGACGTAGAGAGGTGAATGATCGCAGTTTTGGTGGAAAAGGAAGCAAGAGGTGGTAAGGGTGTTGACGTAGATAGGTGAATGATCGTAGTTTTGGTGGAAAAGGAAGAACGAGGTGGTAAGGGTGCTGACGTAGAGAGGTGAATGATCGTAGTTTTGGTGGAAAAGGAAGAACGAAGTGGTAAGGGTGTTGACGTAGAGAGGTGAATGATCGCAGTTTTGGTGGAAAAGGAAGCAAGAGGTGGTAAGGGTGTTGACGTAGATAGGTGAATGATCGTAGTTTTGGTGGAAAAGGAAGAACGAGGTGGTAAGGGTGCTGACGTAGAGAGGTGAATGATCGTAGTTTTGGTGGAAAAGGAAGAACGAAGTGGTAAGGGTGTTGACGTAGAGAGGTGAATGATCGTAATTTTGGAGGAAAAGGAAGCAAGAGGTGGTAAGGGTGTTGACGTAGAGAGGTGAATGATCGTAGTTTTGGTGGAAAAGGAAGAACGAAGTTGTAAGTGTGTTGGCGTAGAGAGGTGAATGATCGTAGTTTTGGTGGAAAAGGATGCAAGAGGTGGTAAGGGTGTTGACGTAGAGAGCTGAATGATCGTAGTTTTGGTGGAAAAGGAAGAACGAGGTTGTAAGGGTGTTGACGTAGAGAGGTGAATGATCGTAGTTTTTGATGAAAAGGAAGAACGCAGTGGTAAGGGTGTTGACGTAGAGAGGTGAATGATCGTAGTTTTGGTGGAAAAGGAAGAACGAAGTGTTAAGGGTGTTCACGTAGAGAGGTGAATGATCGTAGTTTTGGTGGAAAAGGAAGACCGGGGTGGTAAGGGTGTTGACGTAGAGAGGTGAATGATCGTAATTTTGGTGGAATTGGAAGAACGGGGTGGTAAGGGTGTTGACGTAGAGAGGTGAATGATCGTAGTTTTGGTGGAAAAGGAAGCAAGAGGTGGTAAGGGTGTTGACGTAGAGAGGTGAATGATCGCAGATTTGGTGGAAAAGGAGGAACGAGGTGGTAAGGGTGTTGACGTAGAGAGGTGAATGATCGTAGTTTTGGTGGAAAAGGAAGAACGAGGTGGTAAGGGTGTTGGCGTAGAGAGGTGAATGATCGCAGTTTTGGTGGAAAAGGAAGCAAGAGGTGGAAAGGATGTTGACGTAGATAGGTGAATGATCGTAGTTTTGGTGGAAAAGGATGAACAAGGTGGTAAGGGTGTTGACGTAGAGAGGTGAATGATCGTAGTTTTGTAGGAAAAAGAAGAACGAGAGTTGGATTAAAGTCGGCAAGGAAAGAGCATTCAGGAAAGGAGAAGGTCCTCACACATCCCAGGTAAGTCATACTAACCTAGCATCTAAATATGAATCTGTCTGTCGTTGCACAAGTTATTAGAAATGTGGGAATAAATTGACATGGATATAGTAGGCGTTTGTTCATTCCTTTTACCAAGGATGAGGTTCCGGTCCTGCTACGGAACCCAATAGAACCCATTAGAATCTATGGGTTCCTGGACCTTTAACAACCCTGGCTGAAAGAAGAAAGTTCCAGGACAGTTCCAGAAAGGTACACTGAGAGCAAAAGTCAAAGTGTTGCCAAACGGCAGAAGCGTGCAAATATAAACAAGTGGATTACTATCGCGACCAATCCAGTGTTGCAAATTGCTTTCTCGAGAGCAAGGAAGAATAAGTAAGTATCTGAGCGCTCAGCGAGCAACGTGATCGGTCAGCTCTAGAGCGACCCACAAGGAAATGAACCTTAGACGAAAAGTCTCCGCGCACCTTTCCCTTCCTCCGTTCAGCTAGGGCTATAATAGGCCTTGAGCGAGGCAACTTGTCGGTACCACTCGGGGGATGGGTTCTCATATGATTTTTGGGTAAGATTAGGATGCTAAAGATGGAAAATATGTGATAGCATGTCATAACTCTTTGCTTTCTGTGTGTTATCACTTCATTCCCAAGATACCTTGATGTAAATGAAAGTTATTGATAAGTTTTAATATTATGACTTTTACTATTAGAAATAACAATTACAGTAATTTTGATATAACTTATTAATGTCCATGATAATAATTATGATTATAACAATTACAACAATTAAAACATATCAATATTTTAATTAATTAGCAAGTTGGACGGGATTTAACACCATTACAGGTTTCCACTTGCTATTTGCTGATCTTTAAAGTCTTTATATCTGACTTGACAACTGAAGTGCGCAGCTGTGAGAATGACACTAGCCGTCCGAAGACAGTGTAAGAGTTCATTGAGGAACGAGGGCAAGTGTATACAATGCCAGAATCGATGTCATGGGGGAGACAGGAAAGATGGAAGCAGGACAGACGCAGTGAAAGCCCTTGGAGTGTCATTTCCCGCCTGTAGATTCAGTTCGAAATGACGGGAAACGTGCAACGAAGGTAAGGTCAATACCATTTATGAGCAACAACAGCAAAAGACGACGAGTACCTATTGTTAACAACCCGTTGAAACAAACGACAGAATGCAACGGAACTACAACATGCCCTTCTCACAGCAACAGGGTGCAAATGTCATCTCAAACTGTGTACAATCACCTTCGTGAAGATGGCCGCACAACACCGTGAAGTTTTCAACCCCTAGTAGAAACTTGGTTAAAGATCATCGCAATTGGAGCCACACCGAATGGAGTTGACCGCTGCTCTCCGATGAGTAAGGGTTCAGTTTCCAGCCTGGCAATAGACGTGCCTAATCTGGAGGGAATGTGTAACATGCAGAAACCCTGCTTTTGTGTAAGAAACATTCCAAAATGGATGTATGGTATGGGCTGGAATAAAAATTGTTGGACGTATGGACTAGGGATGGCCAAACGGATCCGGATCCGAAAAATCCGGATCCATTCGGATCCGGATCCGGATCTGAAAGTTTCGGATCTGGATCCGGATCCGAGAGTTCCGGATCCGCGGATCCGGATCCGAAAGTTCCGGATCTGGATCCGGATCCAAGAGTTCCGGATCCGCGGATCCGGCTCCGGGTCTGAAAGTTTCGGATCGGGATCCGGATCCGAGAGTTCCGGATCCGCGGATCCGGATCCGGGTCTGAAAGTTTCGGATCTGGATCCGGATCCGAAAATCCGGATCCGGATCCGAGAGTTTCGTATCTCAATCCCATTATAATATTACCACACCTTAGTCCTACAAGAATTTTTTTCAAGTGTTGTTCCTAAAATACTTTGCTACGCATCGGCTAACACACTCGTGCACAAATGTCCGAAGTGATTTTGTAAATGCCATTGAAATGAATATCTATTCATTCGAATGTATTGGAAATGAAAACACACATAAATGTGAGACATTCCATTCCAGGATGAAACCTTTAACACATATAACAAGATAGAAATGTTATACAAAAATTACACAATTGTTCTACAGTTACAGTTTTACAAATTAAAACATTATAATATATGCAGTGTTAAATAATTACAAAGTGTAAGACTAACAAGGGAGGTTATCTAAAGGTCCCCCTCCGATTTCCATGAAACTTGGCAGTATAGTGGGGCCCAAAGGAAGAATTACGTGTTTTCTTTGTTTCAGCTAAAAAACGGTTTTAGGGGGCAAAACCCCCTCAAATGTCAAGATGAGGACAAATTGAAGTGAGGATCTGACCCCTGTGTCTTTCCGATTTCCATGAAACTTGGAAGGTGTATAGTGGGGCCCAATGGAAGAAATACGTGTTTTTTTGTTTCAGATATAAAACGGTTTTAGGGGACAAAACCCCCTCAAATGTCAAGATGAGGACAAATTGAAGTGAGGATCTGACCCCTGTGTCCCTCCCATTTCTATAAAACTTGGCAGGTGTATAGTGGGGCCCAATGGAAGAAATAAGTGTTTTTTTTGTTTCAGCTAAAAAACGGTTTTAGGGGGCAAAATCCCCTCAAATGTCAAGATGAGGACAAATTGAAGTGAGGATCGGACACCTGTGTCCCCCTCCGATTTCCATGATACTTGGTAGGTGTGTGTATAAACGGGCCCAAATGAAGAAATACGTGTTTTTTTTTTTGTTTCGGCTAAAAAACGATTTTAGGGGGCAAACCCCCCCCCCCTCAAATGTCAATATGAGGACAAATTTAAGTGGGCATTTGATTTGTGTGTCCCCCTCCGATTTCCATGAAACTTGGCAGGTGTATAGTGGGGCCCAAAGGAAGAAATACATGTTTTTTTTTTTGTTTCAGCTAAAAAACGGTTTTACAGGGCGAAACCCACTGAATTGTCAAGATGAGGACAAATTGAAGTGGGGATCTGACCCCTGTGTCCCCCTCAGATTTCCATGAAACTTGGCAGGTGTGTGTATAAACGGGCCCAAATGAAGAAATACGTGTTTTTTTGTTTCGGAAAAAAATTTGTTCTAGGAGGCAACCTCCTCTCAAATGTCAAGATGAGGACAAATTGAAGTGGGGATCTGACCCCTGAGTTCCCCTCCGATTTCCATGAAACGTGGCAAGTGTATAGAGGGGCCCGAAGGAAGAATTACGTGTTTTTTTGTTTGAGCTAAAAACTGTTTCAGGGGGCAAAATCCCCTCAAATGTCAAGATGAGGACAAATTGAAGTAAGGATCTGACCCCTGTGTTCCCCTCCGATTTTCATGAAACTTCGCAGGTGTATAGAGGGGCCCAAAGGAAGAAATACGTGTTTTTTTGTTTCGGCCAAAATACTGTTTTAGGGGGCAAAACCCGCCTCAAATGTCAAGATTAGGACAAATTGCCGTGGGAATCATCTGACCCCTGTGTCCCCCTCCGATTCCCATGAAATTTGACAGGTGTATAGAGAGGCCGTATGCCCCCTGTTTCTTCCTATGCCATATTTACGTGGTTTCGGGGACGGATCCCCACTTCAATTTCTCCTCATCTTGACATTTGAGGGGGGGGGCTCTATACACCTGCCAAGTTTCATGGAAATCGGAGGGGGAGACTTAGACCTCCCTAGTAAGTACGTGTATTAATTAATTACAAATCGCGCACGCGAGCACACTCACTATATATATACAGGGTGTCATTTTAATGGCGCCCACGGACCACGGAAACGTATAGAGGGCATCAAAACAAACAACTTTTCTCAGTAACATTTCTCTCGTTGGTGCGTAGTTTCGGCGCTACAGTCGTTCAAAAAAGGGCGTTTTGCCGCCTGAATGCTGGCAACCACACAAAACATTTGATTGCATTTGTGACGTCATATCCCGTCGTGAAGCGATGCGTTCCAGGATTGCCAGTAACACACACATTCTATGAAAAATGACATAGCTACAATCGGCCACATAATGTACCGTAAAACAAAATGAGAAAACACGTTCTGTAACCTAACAGAAAGTAGATAAACGATACGAAATATGGTAGATAGAAAATATAATTCAAGTGGAAGTGGTCATATCGAATTTTGTCTCAGCTTACACGTCAAATATTTGCAAATCTAGTTAATAAGTTGGCATATACAATTTACTCTATCCACTTCGTCCTTCTGATACTAGTTGTCTGTGACACACTGAACAGATGACAAAATAGAAATGAAAGAACTCAAAATTGCAAAGGTATGCAACACATATAATGTGTATTTAGGGCATTATGAGGCAAGTGGCAAAAATGGTTAAAAGATACAGGGATATAAGTAGTAGCAATACAAGCTCTCAGAGGACTGTGTTTATCTATGCACCGGATACGCATGTAATAGCTTGCAACTGTGAACAGGGCATTATATTCGCTACTGATTCATCATTACATTGCTACTGTGGCTGTACTTGTTTTAGTCGTAATGTAACAACGTCAACCTCGGATACTTCCGTTATCAGCACAAGAGTACCACAAGGCATCTAGACACAAACCTGTAGATATCAAATTTGAAACGAGATTTGCAAATATTTGACATGTAGATGGGCGTAAACAGCCACATGTAAGCTGCAAGTCCAATAAAATTTATTGTTGTTGATATTTGACATGTAGGCTGAGATAAAATCCAATATTGACACTTCATTTTGAATACTTTTTTACCATTTCTCATTTCGTTGGTTCACTTCCCCTCTTCCCCTGAGATGACTGCTCATCTTCTAGCTGGTACGCTATGATGTTCGGTCTACTGGACGCGATTCTCGCTTCGTTTTACAACTAATAATATGGTTGGTAGTTTGTCATTTTTCACAAAATTTGTGTGTTGCTTGCAACCCTCCCGTGCGCCGTTTCGCCGCAGGAAATTACGTCACAGATACGATCAAATGTTGTGTTGGGTTGCCAGCATCCAGGCGGCAAAACGGTTTTTTTTTAACGGCTGTAGCGTCGAATCGACGCACCAAGGAGAAAAATGTTACTGAGAAAAGTTGTTTGTTTTGATATCCTCTATACGAATCTGTGGTCCGTGGGCGCCATTAAAATGACACCCTGTATATGTGTGTATGTATATTATATATATATGTATATTAGCAGGTAACAATATGTTATAAGCACATTCTTACTTTCCAAAGAAGCGCATGTGGGATGGCAAAACGGATCCGGATCCAAAAGTACGGGATCCGGATACGAAAGTACCTGATCCGGATCTGAAAGTACCGGATCCGAAAGTTCTGAATCCGGATCCGAAAGTTCTGGATCCGGATCCGAATCTGAAAATTCCGGATCCGCGGATCCGGATCCGAAAGTTTTGGATCCGGATCCGGATCTGAAAATTCCGGATCCGCAGATCCGGATCCGAAAAATTTTAGGATCCGGATCCTAAGGATCCGGAACCAACCGGATCCGGATTTCGGATCCGCCAGGATCCGGATCTGGCCACCCCTAGTATGGACCTCCATATTATGCAAAATGGCAGTTTGACGGTCCCTAGTGTAATAGACGAGATCCTCAGACCTTGCGCAAATGAAATTGGTTATCGTATCCTTTTCATCGACGATAATGCTCGTCCTCACAGAGTTCTGTTGTGCACAACGTGCCAGATGACAAGGGAATTGAGAGCATGGAGTGGCTAGCGTGATTACTGAACTTAAATCTTATTGAAATGTCTGTGATGAGCTTGTTAAAAGCATTGCAGGTAGGCCGACACCTCCCTCAACCCTTCTAGAGCTGAAGATTGCCCTAAGTGAAGAGTTTAGAGGAATCCCCGAAGCACTTATCGATCACCTCATCCAGTCCATGCCACGCAGAAGTGCAGCTGCGTTGTCCGTTCGAGATCACACACCGCACTAGGGGCGAGTAACTGCTATGACCATCTCAGTTCCTGAGCTGTTCTATTGCTGCACACATTACTCTATCATGACGCACATCATGTGAGCATTGGGTCAAGCGACTGTAGGGTATTTCTGTTACCTCTTCTAATCCATACTGTACTGTATCTCCTCTCTGAATATTCTTTAGCATAAACATGTGTTGTGTATGGTTCTCGTCAAGTTATTTCTGTTTCTCTCTTGAGCCCTCAATTGTTTGGCGCAGCGTACTTTAAAATTGTGAGTCTAGCCAATATAATCCACCCATTAAGAAGTTTCATGGCCCAGAGGAAATGAATAATAAACCATGTGTATTATATCCAAGAAGAGGGCAGTGGACAGCAATGGCAAGCCAATTTATCAGACGAGGCACTATTTGGTTGAATTATTGCGAGAGGACAGAATCGGAATCTTCAAATGGATCTTCTCTTAGAACCTTTTTCACGGGTTTAATAACTCCAGATGGTCTGTTATGAAAGACAAATAAAGTTGCTGTAGAGACATACTTGCAAAAAAATGTTATCCCTACTGAGGAAGTGTCTGGAAATTCAGCCACGGCGATTGGTGGTATGGCTCTTATTCAGAGAGTAAAAGATGAGGAGTCAAAATTTCGTGAGGTGGTTATATCTGCCTTGTCCATCGCTTTGCGGGAAGGAAACAAGAGTCCAAGAATCAATGTTGTTTTTGATACGTACAATGAGACGTCCATAAAGAACAGCAAAAGGACAATCAGAAGGGAAGAAATCGGGCACCGGTCACAGAGCATCTCATCTTCCCAGATTGTCAGAAAGTGAAGGAATGAAACAACTCTCATTGTATTTCTTGTTAACGAGTGTAGGAAACCATAGCATTTTGTAAAACTTCTGAATAAAACACTGTTCGCGAACTGTGGAGATACATGGTGCAAAATCACATCTGAAATGCGCCAAAAATCTTCCGTACAATATGTGAATGATTTGGAATGTCATCTATTCTGTGCAAAGAAGGATGAGGTAGCTTCCACCTTGCGAATTATCAAAGCACTATAAGCAAGAGTTGTTTTCTGAATGATCCATGTACACATAGTCCAACTGGGAGAGGACGGCATTCAAATAACACGATGGAAAAGAGCAGCTGGTAACAGATTGGACGGAGTGGCAGACAGCACCTCAAACTGTGTCAGATCAACTAGCTTACAACACCACTTGGAACTTCAAACTACCAACGTGTGTCTTCTGTCTAAGTAACATCAAGTGCACTGATAAGCGCAGACTATTCAGCTATTCAGAAGATGATGATGACTGAAAATAATGAAATTTTGTTTATGTTCAATAATAACATAACATAACATAGGCTACATGCATATGCGTAACTATTATTATTGAAAATTGTAAGTAAAAGTTATGCATTTAATCTATGTCAGTATATAAGGAATACCATAAAGTTTTATTATTATTATAAGGATTATATTAATATTATTGCACTTAATAATTATGATTATTGTAAAGTGATCTTCAATGTAATCAGTCTGTTGAAATCAAATATATTGATTCAAATATTGTGATGAATTTATATGCTATTTATAAAAAAATGTGAAAAATCATTACTTTTCGGCTATGGTTACTACAGAAGGTTGCCCACGACAAAAATAGTTGACTTTGAACCTCGCAACCGGCTAGTAAATCCCCTTGCGCCACCACCGATTGTGTTCGATGTGACGGCCACGGGCCCGAACGATCGCCCGGCAGCGTAGTTTCCACTGGAGCAAACTCCTGCGTAGAATGGGAAGGGGAATGTCTCGCCATGCTCCTTTGGCAACTTTCCCAAGACCCTGCAAGGTACGGGGACGGCGTCGAGCAAGTGCCTGTTTGAGGAGTCCAAACCCACAGTAGTCCATTGGTGAGGCGTCCGAGGATTTCACAGTGATGGACGAAAATGGGATCACTCGAATTCCTGTCTCTTCTCCATTCCTTGCATAGAACGCCTGGGATGCTCGAGCGGTATGGCTGGAGGCCTTGTCCATGTGGATCCATACATGTGTGGTCTCGTCACCGTATAGGTGGGGGATGTATGTGTCATACAGAGGGGCCATAATGTTCTCCTGGAAGTAAGCTGCGTTGACTTTGGTGTTGGAAGGCACTTTGACGAGTGTCAGCGTTCCCCGACTGCAATATCCGGCCACCACCAGAAATCCATTGGAAAACTTTTCCTTGCACTGCAGCACAAAGCCAGAGCGGCTCTTCTGGTCTGTTGGACGATAGAAAATGGATCGAACTCTGTTGGTCTCATCGAGGTAGAGCCACCCCTCATCCAGGGTACACACCCTTTTCCACTTGTCCCCTGCAAGGTATGCTTCATACAGTTTTCTGGCGTTTGTAAACCTCTCCTGGATGTGGCGCTCTGTGAGGCGGTGTCCGCGCGCTTTGTAAAGAAGCCTTTCCAATGAGAGGTTCTTCCGGATGATGTTGGAAACTGTGCCTTTTGAGATACCGTGGCGTATAGCCAAACTTCTCTGCGTTGGGGGATTGTCGTGTCTCACTGATGTCCTAATGACGCGCACTGTATTGGCGGTTCGAGCTGGCTGGGAACGTGATCTCCTCACAATTTCCGGCCGACCACGTACAGCAGGGGCCTGTTGGGCACATCGTCGGATGATGAAACCCGCACCAGCTTTGCTGACGATTCAACCCTCTTGTTTGCACCGTTTCACTATTGCTCAGTGACTATAATGTGCGGCGGAATGTCCACAAATGAACCCCTCCCAGAAAGCGGTCACTTTTACCTTCATCGTTCCACGGATCGTGCTCATCTGATACTGTTATCTAGTACAGGCCCCAGTGTAGCCAGCTCTGTATCGGGACATAACAGCAGTTCAATGCGTCGTTCGCGATGGCCAGTCAGTCAAAGTCGACTATTTTTATCGTGGGCAACCTTCTGTAATTCAATAATACTATATAAAAAGCAGAGTTATGACATGCTATCACCCATTTTCCATCTCTAGGCATCTAGACCTTTCAAAAAAATCATATGAGAACCCGTCCCCCCGAGTGGTACCGAACGCCTAAATTTGAGGCCCTGGCTCATGGGCTATAAGGAAGCATGCTTCACTCTGCCACTCCCCTCTACGCGGGAGTACAGTGTACAGGAGTTGCGGGTCTGCCCAGTTTTTTTTTGGTTGTTTTTCCACTATACTTGGCGGCCAAATAGGCGTTGCCTGGCGAGCGCTGCTCACTTGATCACTGAGCGAACTTGAACCTTGCTCACCATAACGTTGAACCACAGAATATAGCGTTTTTGTGTTTCGATCTCGCGAGGCAAAGGGAAGAAGAGGAAAACTGTATGAGGATAGCGGTTGGCGGTCAATGAGGATATATTTATGATTAACGGCTTCGATATAGCGTAATTACAGAGTAAGTTCAAGCAACAGAAGGTAATGTAATATTCCAGTTTTTGTAATGGTATTGAAATGAAAGTGTTGTTTATTCCAAATATACACGGTAGTTATGGAAAGTTGTGCAAGGGTGTGAAAATGAAAATTTCGACAGTTTTGTCCACATCGACTATCGCAAAAAATAACCAGCTTTTCAAACACTGAAATCTTGCCCACTCGACGCAGCCACATTGATCACAGATTATTCAAAGGCACTGATATTTTGATCAATGAGCGCACAGCGTCAAGAAAATGATCTGTCTGCTCGAAGAGCGAAAATCTTGCCCAGCGAGCGTCGCTCAGATACTTGACGGGCCCCTGGTCTTACGGCGGGCGACCTAAATGCTGGCAAGGGAGCTGGGAAGCGACCAATCCAGAGCGATGATAAACACAGCAGCCTGTGGAACGAGGTACACGCAGCACATCCTCCCGCGATGTTGTTGTAACTCTCGGAACCACCGCTGTTGTCTGGTTGGTCTGCGGCGTATTCCCCGCTCCCCACTTTCCTTGCCAGCATGGTTATTGGGGTATAATTCCTCATAGCAACATGCGCTCTTACATTGGTCGTTCTTGTTCCTGTTCAGCAACCACAGCTATTCTCGCCTCTCATGACGATGAGGATGAATGATGAAAGGATGAAAGTGACCGAGGAACACAGGTTAGGACTCGAAACCGGAACCTTCGACGACGTTGCATAGCGTTCTTACATAAGAGCTATAAGTCTGGTCTCTGCATTATGTGCGCGTACAGATTGAACCCACGTGTTTAATTTATGGGCACTCTGTATGTGATTTCTGTAGACTAGCGGTCCTTGTCACAGTAGAAAATACGTATTAAAAGTTATACTTAACATTACACTTCCTGAATACCACTCTTACAATGAAAACATTAAAACATATGCACTCGTAATGCGAACATGTACTTTGATTCTGTTGAGCTTTTAAGTTCGCCCATTACATTACATTGCTGAAATTAATACTAAACACACTGCCATGAAAATAGGCTGCTGGGCAGAATTGCGCTGGTGCCACATATAGGAAAAGCAATGCTAGAACGGGACTAAAATCGCTGGTTCCCGCGCACTGTGTGGCAACGTCAACCGGGCTGCGTTGCCTAGTTCTAGCGTCAGACCGTCCTCTCTCTGGGGAACTTTTGTGTCATCCCTGACCATTCAAGCATGTTTTATAATACATAGTCCTACATTCTGACTTAGGCGCCGCGGAAAAATCTTGAAACAGTAAGGACGCCGTGGAACAGAAAAGTTTGGGGGACCCCTGATTTATGGCTAACATAATCATATCATATCACATATATATACCGTGCGTTCATTTCGATCTTCAGCCGAGATATCGGGAGAAGCGTGGCGGGCGGCGCTGACGGTGATGCCGACATTTGCGGCCTGTAATGCCCGCTTATTTTTATGGACGTATGCAGACATTTATATAAATATTGCAAAACGAGCACTAACCTGGGTTATAAGAGTACGGTTTCAAGTTTAGTAGCTTAGTAGCTGTATGTGCCGATGATTTTTACACGCTCACCTCTTGTGAAACACGGCGTAGAGGTTTGTTTGGAGAACGTTCTAACGCTGCACCAATTTCATCGAGTTTTGCTTCGGTTAGAATCCGTCGTTTTTGCTTAGGTGTTTTACAATTTAACGATCCAGTTTCTCGTAATTTAAGGACAAGATGTCTAACCGTATCTCTGTGTGGAGTTGAAACGCCTGGAAATTTCTGTACAAATTGCCTACACACGTCTCGACACAAGTCTGTTTTCACGTAAGTGTCATACATAAAAAATCTTTGTTCTAACGTGAACCTTGCGGCTGGCATTCCAATCATCTCACTGACACAACACACATACACACTGCAATAACACAAACAAGTAACTGCAAGTAACCAAGAATAACACTCTTGCGCACAGTACGAAATTAACATGCTCTTGGTTTACATTGCTCGCCACTATATTCACAACTCTGTCTTCATCTAGTCGAGAAGGAACAAAAAAACTCGAGCTTGGAGATTTCGGATTGCAAGGAAGCTCACGAAAACCATTCACTTTTAACGGTTTCATCTGCAGCGTAATCTTCATACAGTGTTGCACATTCGAAACCTCCAAACGATTCCCATGGCCACCAAACTCTTTCAAGGATATGAACTTAAGCAGGACGTTACTGGTCAAAACTATGATTAAAATGCTTTATTATCTGTGGCTCTTAACATCGTTTCTATAGCGTATTTATTTGTGTATATAAGAGCAGAACTTGGATGAATTACAGAAGAACTTTTGCGTGTTATAACACAGGTTAGTGCTCGTTTTGCAATATTTATATAAATGTCTGCATATGTCTATAAAGATAAGCGGGCATTACAGGCCGCAAATGTCCGCATCACCGTCAGAATTCACTTCAAAATTTAGTAATAATTACAAATTTCAATAAAAAAAATTAACAATGTAAAGAGTAAAGGGGAAACAGTACTTGTGGTGTAAAAACTAAAATACAGAATATCAAAATTCTTAAAAAAAAATTCTATTTGTGATGACCAAGTCTTCTATTATCGTCCAGAGTAGTTCAGATTAAGTGTTTTCCCAGTTTTCCTTTTTGCAGTTAAAAGGGGAAGACCTTTCAAATTTTCGTGGCTATGTAGCTTCTGGGGTAGTTATCTGAGACAAACAAGACAGGCAAAGTTTTACTTACAAGTGGGGTTGATAAATGTACAGGAATTCTCTTCTGGTCCGATACCCGGTAGTGGTACGGACCTCACTTTCAACTGTAGGTCCAGTCTCTATTAGCCTATCTGTGCATCAAGAAACTCAAACTCTACTTGTGCGGAACAGTATAAATGGATCGTTAAGTAGGATTTCCATTGAAGATATATCAATGTCGTCCCGCAACCGAAATATCGCACATATCTTTAAAAGGTTTCATTTTGAATCGAAAAATGATGGCATGATACTAGAAAGAGATATTGTTGTTGTCCATTGTTGTAAAAAAAATATATAATAAATTCCGGTCCAGTCCATCGCCGAAAGCTGTGGTTGTTTCGTCTTAAGCAAGCGTGCTATGCATGGAAAAGCTTGTTTGGAACATTTTGAGTTCACGATATATTGCATATCATTACAGGCATGATGAAAAAGAAATATTCATTTGTGAGCGTGGAAGTGAAACAGTTCAATACAATGAAGAAAGTGAAAACTACGAAAATTTAAAGTTACCTTCTGTTGGGTAATTTGGGAATTTGGCTGCAAATAAGACTCGAGACCATGACGGTTCGTTTGCACTTTTCTTTTAGTACTGTGCTACAACATTTACGTATTTGCAGGAATTGATACCGCAGTTATTACTAATTTGTCAACTTTACGGAAAGGCAAAGGATGAACTCCTAGCAGAGTTGTCATTTGTGACAAAGTTTCAACTTCACATCGGTTTTATTTATTGCGTTTAAGCACTTTTGGGTCAACTTCTACACATCCAACCAGTGGCGTACCAACATATTGCGAGGCCCCCATTAATAATTTCATTCATCCTGAAAATGTATTTCTCTGTTTTCCGGAAGCTGAAATCTGAAGCTGTAGGTAGGAAGGAAGAACTGCTAACTGACTTCCTTCGGTTGAAAACAACGCAAGCATCTCACACTTGCTTTCTGGCATTTGGAAGTGCTTTATTGATAAAATATTACAAGGTGAAGAGATAGAAGAAAATAAAAGACGATGTGCTTTTTATTCAAGAAAATAATAAATGAGTACAAATATCCAAGGAAGTTAGCGTGAATTTGTGCGTAAATATTTCACATGAGAAGTACGACAGTAATTTTTACTTTTTTCGTATATAACGTTTAACTAGAATTTAAAGCCAGATGAGAACACAATGTTGTAATTTCATTGGCCACAAAAATTAGCCTTTTCCATCGTTTTTCTCACTTCTATTTATTATATTTATCGTATGGGCCGCATCGGACGCGAGGCCCCGGGCAGACGCCCACTTCGCCCAACCCTTGCTACGCCACTACATCCAACTGTTGCTTCAAGTCTAAGCAATGATGTAATAAATGCACAGACACATAATCAGATATTATGGGTTCGAATATTCTCAGATTTCCCATTATATTCATCATTATGTATACAAATCATTTCATTTTACTCATGAAACTTGTCTATTACGTTATTTTTGGACCATACGTTGGCCATGACCTGTGCCAGCATGATTTTGAGTAGCCCAGCATGGCCCACTGTTATTTCCGTAAGCATATATTTGTATTTTAGATAATTGGGAACAAATTACTTACTGCATTAGTTTTAGGGTATAAAAGGCTGAAAAATATCATGTAACGTTCATGCTACGGTCTCTAGGTTTCAGTTACCATTTTTCAGAACGTCATTTCATTTCACGGGTAAAAATGGATGAACATTTATAGTAAATTTTATGTTAGTCTTGCCTATGACAAGAAACAATTAAAATTTATATGCAACATGCCAAATGTCCAATTAAAGATTTTAAAAATAGCACACAAATGTTGGTGTGCTAAGGCTGAGAGAAATCGTCTATATTGTTCATAACTAATATCTATTATTAACTGCAAATCTTAAAACATTTTATGCTTTTACATTCGCTTGGTAATTTACGTTTTTTTGTGTGTCGAAAATATGAAAATATTTGCTAATAATTATATATATAATGCAATTTTGCTAATAATATTAAATCTACCAAAACATTTATTATATAATTATGTGATTCTAGTCTGCAATTAAAATGTTTCAAATTGTACTTGTAAAATTCCCCATAACAGGCAAGCACAATTAATATGATTTCTGCTGTTTTTCTACAAATTGAGCCTTTAGTAAAATCTTAAACTTGTATCTTACTTTATTTTGTTATTGTGCTCCACACGCAACTTGTATAATAAAGGGTGTTCCGTATAGGATGCCGAATTTGAATCGAGTGTTATTGTTTTGTTTCGAGGCAGACCTGTTCTTACAAATGTTGGTATCTGTTGTCATGCCGATTAATGTAGCCTCAGTTGTTTTGACTCGTTTGTTGTGGTTACGATACGGAACTCCATGAAAAAAATTCCGCAACGAGTGATCTCTCTGCACGGTGACCAGGAATGACCGGCAAGGTCATGTGATCTTACACCCTGTGATTTCTTCTTATGGGGGTTTGTGAAATCACAGGTGTACGCCAACAAACCACGAACCCTTTTGGAACTGAAGGCGGAAATTATACGGGTGATTGGAGGAATCGGGACAGACATCTGCGAGAGGGTTATCAATAATTTTGTGGAGCGTATAAATGCATGCAGACTCAGTAGGGGCGGACATATGCCTGACATTGTCTTTCATACGTAAATGGGAGATGTTACTGCTTACATATATGTGAAATATAGCTATTTTCATGATATTTTCCCTATTTTATTTAATTTTCTAATTTGGCGTCCTATACGGAACACCCTATATTAATCAAAGGCATGCATTAATACAATTTTATATTTAAACTTCTTTAACATAAAATCAACAACAAGAAGTTACAAATGAGAACAATATGACTTGAAATTTTGACCGATTCAGTCCATGGCTGCTTATTTAGCATTCGAATATACCTATCTATACATAAAATATTCTTCATTGTTGCTAACGAAGTAGGTTTCTCCTGGCCATCTCCCTTTCCTGCTCTGTTTCCTCATTGGTCATACTATGTTACTCTACGGAAGGTAATGCTGTAAAGTCCATGTAGACATCTTGATGGGACTCATCACTAAAACCTTCTGCACAGTGTATCGAGTCTTGAAAAATGTATGTATTTAAATATTGCTTTATAGAATATCGAGTCTGTGTTTTGTGATCATACATATTCTTGTCAGTTTTTATAGCATTACATTATGGTAACAAGAGATCGTCTAATAGACTATGATGAAACTAGATAAGGAACAATGTGTGAATAAAATGGCCCATTACCAATTCTTAAAATCTATTTATTGTTACAATAAAAAATATAAAAAGTTCGCAGCAATTAAAATAGCGTCTTTTTTTTGTTTTGATATGAACCAAATAACATATTACTATTACTTCCATGGACAAAATATTGCATAAATTCACAAGTGTGATGCTAACAATTCAAGAATAAATGTTATGGTTAAATAAGTTGATAACATTTTCGCTGTTATTCAGTTGATCATTCGCATGTTCGTTTCTAAACTGAATATTTGAAGCAAAATGTGTACGAAAATACTGATTCACTAACAAAATAATTTAATTCTATACTTCATGAATTGTACTGTTGGTTCTTCGTTTTAAAAACTTGTAATACTGGAGCAAGTCTTAAAGGAAATCATCAATCAGATAATATTTCATTATTGAACAACTGAAAAATGATTGACTGTTTGACTCACGTAGTATTACGCCAAAGGTTTTTGGCGGGAAGAACGTACACAGTTGTGTTTCATGAGCTATAGCTGTACAACAATTACATTGTAAATAATTATTCATCTCTTCTTAAAAGAGCAAAAATCTTTGGACGATTGTGTGTGCAGAATGGAGAATGTACATGAAGAGGTTTATTGATTACACCATGTTGTTGTTGTAACTGGGTGATATCTAATCCACCAGTGATCTGAGTCAGTCCAATGTTGTTAGGAATGTCAGAGACAGTAATTCCACTGGAAAGCACTGCTGTTCCTGTACTTTGAGTGACTGTGTTTTGTTGTCCGATCTGATTGTTCAAGTAGTAATAAGCGTTTGCATTTGCACAATCCACATTTTGCCACCACTCGCACACAAAAGTCTGTTGATTGAATACTGTTCCGTTGGGACACATGAAGGAGTTTTTGGTTCCATCTGCAGTACAGATGTGGAACACCTGTAAAATAGACAAAACGTATTTGTATTTCGAAGCTGCCAATGAGTTACAAATTATGATTTCTACATAAAAGAATCCACCAAGACGCTGAATGTTCAATTATAAATATGAACATTATTCCTCAGCTAAATGTATCGATACTGCAATACCCTAATTACAAAAGTAGAAGAAAAGTGTCTTAAATTGGCTTTATTGTTACTCTGTTCAAATATTCATTACTTAATACTCACCAGCTAACACCTAAGTATATTTTCTTATTAATTGTGATAAATAAAATCCCATACGGATTGGAAGAGGAACAAAGCGCTGGAAGAAGTTTGGTGACACCCGGTGGATGTTCTAGACTTAACTGTAGAATCATTCAGTCAAGATTGGATGGACAGAAAGGGGAAGAGGGTTGGTTCCTCTTTGCTGAATGTTTGCTAATGTTTTCTCGGTAAAAGAAAGCCTGACATGTGTTGCATTTTATTAATCTATCTCTGATATGGCAAAGATCAGAAAGAATTATCGGACATAATACTTGGAGCATTATAAATATTGATTTTACATAGGGGTTGGGAAATAAATTCTGTTCCAATTAGTCTTTTAACAATGATAAATTTTCAGTAAAGACAAGAGGAATCATGAGAAATCTATCCTATTGTATAGTTAGCTCACATAATGTTGGGCGCAATATTCTTCAAATTTTGAAACACTAATATGTGTCGACCAGGGGTCCATGGTTTGAATCCCGGCCGGGACATTCTTTGAGAGTGTCCATTCATCAATTTCATCATATCATCTTCATCTTCATAATTCGCCAAAACTGACAGAAAAGCAGGGTAAAACAAGCGAACCAATCAATAATGTATCTCCACACATATATGGTATTTTATTTGTCATAATACAGGGTCATTCAAAATCATTTATCAGATTACAAATGACTCTTGTGTTCATACAGCGGTTACATGCTCATATAATGAAGAAAAGAGTCCAGGATTGTTCCGTTTGGCTCGCTATGGTCATTGGGGTGACATCGAGTATATCTGTCGTCACCGACTCCACAGCATTAAGAATGCCCACTTTCAGTTCATCTAGCCTTGTGGGCAATGGTAGCACATGTTCATCCCCCCCCCCCCATTCATAATGAAGAATCGCAGAAATTTTGGTCAGGAGGCCTTGAGGGTGACTTGCAGAACATATTATCCGTCACGTCCAGAGCGAAAAATAACAACAGACATTAGGCGCGAAATGGATTGTCGCATAAATGTCATTCATGTCACCATGGAGAGTCATGTAGAACATTTTAAAAGTATGTACACAAAATTCTAGACTGTTTTTCTACATTCTATGGACATGTACTTACTCTGTCTTATAAACATTAAAAATACAGTCATTCATAATCGAATGAATCATTTCGAATTGCTCTGTATTATGAAAGCATGTAACGACAATTCACCTTACAAAATTAGTACATATACCAAAGATGAAACCTTAACACTTACTCGCAATGATTTATGGGAAATCAGTAAATGTCCTCTCTTTCAGTATTTGTGCAGGATATTCTTTATAAGCTGAAAAAAAGACCGAGTATTCTTATGCACTTCCTCTATTTTAGTATTTTCTCATTTTTTAAATATTTTTCGTTTATAAGATTCTAAATAAATTATTATAAATGCCACAGGAAGATTTATATTAAAATACATTAAATATACATTCCTTAAGATTAGTTGAACCAAAAAGTACACTTGATTTCCTGAATGAATCAGCTGTTCTTAAGTTATTGTTTATAACATGCATATATTTTAAACCTCGCTTTCAAGTGAAAGTTTTGTCGTCCATCTTTCTGATGAGATAATTAATCTTAATACGTGCGACGTGATCATAATCACAAAATGCATCTAGTGTTTAAAATTTTCATTGAGCAATATGCACTAATATCAGAAAATTTCCCGCCATTTTTAGAAATATATGTATACAAATAAAAGTTATCAATTATAGCTGAGCGAATGAGGGAAATATACTTATGTTGCGAAAAAAAGTTTTAAATTTAAGGCCTAATTATAGATATTGACATGCATTGAGCTTTTGTGTCGTTTTTCACGAAGACACGAGCCAAGAAAAACTCGATTTTACTTATCTTGTAAAGAGAATTAAGTTGTAACGATTGTGGGCCTGTTGTCTCAAGTGAATGTGTTCTTTAAATACACATAAATGCTTTAAGAATGAATCGTGTCATATATGCAAGGGCAATAATAGTTGACCATTGTGAAACTTTATGACAAGATAATATTATCACATTACAATTTTATTCACGTAAAGATTGGATGAATTGATGTGTATGTGGAAATAAGAAGTCAAATACCTTGGTATATCAGAAGAAATTATGTAAAGAAGTATATAAAAAGACATAGCTTAGTAGGAGCATATTTACCTGACATCTCGTAGCCATATCTGCATAATATCCAGGTCGGCCAATTTTCTCGCAGGCAAATCCCGTCAATGGAATTGTGGAATATGATGGATAATCAATGCCAGCTTGCCCATAGATAGACTGCTCCAGGGCCCATCCACCCTCATGCGCATGGTGGTCGTGATGGCTGTGTGGCTGACTCTCTATCACAGTGATTCCTGATCCTGTTCCTCCTTGCCCAACAGTTACTGTTGAACCTTGCACTCCTGGTTTGACAAGTTGTATCTCCTGCCCTTGTACAGGTGGTTTTACAATTTGTAAACCCGGCTTAACTACTTGCAAGTTTGATCCTTGCACTGTTTGCAGTATCTGAATGCCGCCCTGGTTTCCGGGCCTCACCAGCTGAATGTCCGGGCGTGTGTTCAGCTGTTCGATAAAGTGGACTGTTGGACGTTGATTTGCTGGTTTCGTGATAACCTGAATGTCTGGTCCGGAGCTGCTTATATGTTCCACTACTTGATAAGTTCCCTGATTGCCTGGTTTGGTAACAACCTGAATATCTGGTCCAGTGTTGACTTGCTCCACTACTTGTACAGTTGGGCCTTTGTTTGAAGGATTCGTTACTACCTGTACATCAGGTTTTGTTAGAAAGTGAATGTCCTGGCCCTGTGAAGACGTTTCTATTATATGCACTTGTCCTCCTGGTTTCACAAACAGGGAAGATGGTCTGAGAAATTGAAATCCTTGGCCATTGTAGTTTTCATTGAGGAATTGGATGCCTTGATTAGAGTCTATTATGTGTATTTGTGGTCGTTTTCCCCCGCCGATGTACTCTATGGCGCCATCTTTCGCAATGTAATAGCCTTGCCCGTAAGGACCATCTTCATGGAAGTGACCGTACTTATGGCGATGATGATGACGATGCTTTTCATACTGATACTCCCCTTCGCCTTCGAAATGGGCACCTTCAGCGTCCTCGTCTATCCCGTCTATGTAGTCGAGGATTGGTCCGTCAAGAGTATCCCTGATCACATAGTAGCCAATCCTCTTCACGAGGTGACCATACTTGTTGCGTTTCCTGTCTCTGTCTACAATGTGCAACTCGGAGCTCTGGAAGTCGTCGCCGGATACGTGGATGTCGGCAATGGAGGAGGTACCCACTTCAAGGAGTGGTATCTGTCGACCTGAGTACTCGCCCGACACTATGACCACCCTTGTGACCTGCGGCAGGAAGGGATTTCCTGGTAGGTCGTCAACGTAGCCCCTATTGAAAGGTACCAATGCCACAGCAACCCTTTCACCATTGTCTCGTTCCACAAGAGTTGTCAGAATACCTTTGGTTCTGACGAACCTGGCGAATGTCCCATCTCTGTGCCTGTGTCCTCGTATGACGCATGGGCTCTTAAGAGGAATTGCCACAAGGTTCCTCAAGCGTTCTAATAGCACGGCAGCCTTCCTTCTCTTCTCCTGCTCTGCCTTGTACGCTTCTATGGAGATGGTGCTTGTGAATTTCCCCACATTGGGTCTCCTCTCAACCTCATTCTCTTTTGGTATGGGATTCCCCTCAGCATCGAAGTTATAGAGGGTCGTGTACCGATCAACAGTCACCACTGCCGTTCCTCCAGGTCTGACTCCTCCTGGAAATTCTCCTTGTGCACCGTAGTCCGCCTCCTCAACAGGACCCGTTAAGTACCTATCCTCTTCATACTCCCCCTCGTCTTCAGGAAGCCTAAAACCTTGATCAAATTGAAACTCATTCTCCGGTCGATCTCCAAGATTGTACACTGCTTCATACTTAGCCTCGTACTTGTAAACCTTCCCCGGTGCCTTCCCGTCAGCCAACAATGGGAATCCTTCATCATCGAACAAAGGTTCTCCATCAGGTCCCAGTTCGAATTCTTCCGTGCCGTAAACATCTCCGGGTACATCCGTGTACACCGGAGCATTGTACTGAGCTGCCGGAACTGGTTCGTCGTCGCCTTTACCCTCTTTCCTCTGGTAACCCTCCCTGCCGTGAAGATCATTGTTCAAAGACTCGGCATTGATGGACGCATCTTCATATTCTGCACGACGCTCGTGGTCAAACCCGAAACCAACAGCTCGTGGCGAATTTCTGTCCAAATCTCTATCTTCGTTTCGCGAATTCGATTCACCCTTTCTGGAATCGACCCAGTATCTTCTTTCTTGCCTGATTTGGCCGACGTAACCAGAACTGCTGGATGAAGCTTGATCGACGTCTGACGCTCGTGGTGGATCTGGGGTGTATTGTCCATTCGATAAGCCAATGACCAGGAATGCTGCAATATAGACAAAATAGATGAGATTAAGAACCATGAACAAATATATGTAACAATAACAATCACAGGTATGTAGTATCAGACCGCTTGTCCGACTTGAGACCTTATTGTGTCAGACACAGAAATATACACACAGAAAGGTAAATGCGTCAGTTGTAACCAAGATGCATGAAGTCTGATGTTTAAGTGCATGCAAGAAGGTGCACAAGAAAGTTGATACATTAAATGACAGCTCGACATCGAAAGAAAATACTAACTTGCATCACATGATGTACTTTCACGTCACCTTTACAAACGAGATATACAAAAATATTTCTTCCGTGACACCTGATTCTTGGTAAATTAAAATAAAAACACACATTAGTGCATCAATCGATGTGTTTCTGGCAGTGATGTGCCGTAGACAACAAGTTTACCTCTACATGCGTTGTCTACAGGTAATCTACGCAAAGATTACATTGGGTTGTAGTTTACATAGACTACGTAGACAATCTAAAGTGCATTAAAATTAATTTTTAAGGGTTTCATGAAAGGAAAGGGACATTTTCAACTATATTGGTTCCTAACGAAATGAAAATAATCCTATTTACAACAAATTTCTCTTCCCTTCTATTATCAACTATGGAAGAATATAAGTAGTATGCAAAAAACAACAACAGATGGCAGTCGTGAAGCAAAAGTGGTCTTTTCCCCATGAAACACTAGAATATTTCCCAAATTAGGTTTCTTCCTAGGTGAGAAATTGTTCGAATTTGGAAGAAAGAGTATGAAAAGTTCTCCACACACATCAGCAACTGATACGCAGTATAATTTTCTTTTAATTCCACGGCGCCCTTTGATAAGTTATCACCTTTCGCCATGTTGTTTACATAGATTACGTAATCTACGTGTATAAAATAGTCTACGTGTAGAATGTAGACTATCGTTGTTTACGCGTAGACGCACATCACTGGTTTCTGGTGCTTCAAAAAGATGAAGCATTTAATTTTCTGTGTAAAAGAGTGATAATGACAGTATTCTTTGAACCTACGATATGGTTACTTATTTAAATGGTTAAAGAGAACTGAAAATAAAATTTTACATACACGAGTTAAGGCATTGAGAACTAACTACAAAGATGGATTAGATAAGGTTGCGAATCAATAACCTCACTAAACCCAAATATCGTTGAAAACAATGGTAAACTTTTATCCATGCCAGATTGTGTTGAAATTGAACAGAAATCCTGAATTTCCCAAATAGACTTCATGTGGCGCCCTCTAAAATAGTCCAGAGCTATTTGTAACACCAGAGGTTAATGTTCACAGGCTCAAGAGTGACGTGACCAAAACGTGACCAGAGATTGATTTGGGATATCTACACACTCCTTGCGTCTCACTGGTCCTCAGGCTGTGTACGAGAGCCGTCTGCGGGAGAAGCAGTGTAATAATGGAAGGTAGACAACCCGTAACACTCGAAACGTCATATTTTTCTATTTTCGGCGGGTTTTGGCTCCTCTGCTTCGTTCCTTTTGATGAACGGTACAGTGGGACGCACAAGTATTACCTAACAAGTAATTTATCTCCATATCTATTCTCTTTGCTTTACGCAATGAGATTTTAAGGAATTGATACAAAATGCCAAAGAAGCTACTGACAACTTCTGCACGAGCATACATAAAATCCCAGTCCTTAATGTAAGTAGGTTTCACCTGACGTAAAGGAGAAAAGTAAGACCCCTTCCATTTAGACTTTTTATTCTCTGTTCACATCACTATCCACTCTCTCCATGTTGCTCCAAGTTATGGTCCAATGCACAAGGATTGCTTTTCCTTTAAACCTGTCGTTTCCATGTAGAAAAGCATGGATCGTGCATGGCTTTTAGACGGTCCTTCACAGTCCGAGTGCATTCGGAATATCTCTCGCTGACTGCGCGAGTCTAGCCAGCGAGCCTACGAGCAGTGTACAGCATGAGCAATAGAGTTAGCTATAGGCGCAGAGTAGAGATGACGCCAGCGGTTCACTTCTTGATTGGAGGCGTCGGGAGTTATGACTCGCTCCCAAGGTGCAAGCGCAGAACGGATAGCTCATACATTACTGCATAAATATTCCTCATGAGACGTATTACATAGGAAGAAATATTGGTTTAAACTAAATATTTTAGAAAAGGCTGTAGCTAAATATACTTTTTCTTCACTAATGAGTAAAACAAGAATATTAACTCACCTGCCACAGTTCGTAGTATCCACAAGCCCATTCTTGGATCTGTAAAGAAACATGAAATTACCATGAATTATTTTAGAAACGTTCTGTCAATTCCGGTGTATAGTATTGGATATATTATTCTAAGAATGGACATTTCAGCAGCAAAAGAAACATCTTTTAAACTCAGAAGCTCTAACGTAACTATAATTTCAGTGTTAATAAATACATGTGTGTGACTGTATGTAACAATTTTTTGGAAAAGTAAAGACCACCAATCTACCATAATATTAATCTTCACGTTAATTATTGTGAGTCGCATGATTAGTTCAAACATCACTATAATTAAAACATTCCAATTGGAACAGTTAAGAGTATTGCTGATATTACACACTCGACAAATTAGTGCAATAACATTTATGTATATATCCACTTAAGAATGAAGTGATTCTTGAAATAACTACAGTTCATAAATTTCTCGGTACAATCATTTCCATTTGCTAAAAGTAAGAATGAAGATATCTTGAGTAGGATTAGTGATCATAGGTATCATTCTTATGATGGCCTATGGATGACGGTGTTGCCTTGTAAGAAAAGGTTCCCGCTATTATGGTAGAGCCACACTGCACAGCGATTAGAATCACACTTTAAACGGTAGCTTTCAGATGAGGCTATCAGAGCATACAGTGCACATTGATTGATTGATTTCATATATTTTACCGCTAATCACAAAGATGAAGACGATTGATGATATAAAATTAAATTAATGAAGGACAAGCATTCATAGATCGGGATTCGAACCCGGGAGCGCTGGCATCATAGCGCCCTGTGCTAACGCATTTATGCAGTGGACATAAAATAAACTTTGAATTAGTAACTATCTAGAATTGAATGTAAGTTTACAATGTCATTATGGAAATTAGCCTTATTAATTTACTTACTAGCTGAGTGCCCGGCGTTGCCCGGGTATTTATTTATCCCAATCTTCTATTAGACAGGCATATAATGAATTCTAACTATAGTGTAAAATTAACTTGGATTTGAAGGGCATTGGGAGTGTCACTATTCATCTCAGCGGCCCCAAAAACTATGGATTCCACACTAATATCGGTCGTTTTTTGGGAGTGTCACTATTCTTCTTAGCGACCCCGAAAAATATTGATTCCACACTAATATCGGTCGTTTTACATGTCACCCCTTCCCACCCCAACCCTAGGGGCGCCAGGGGTGTCTTGGAGTTGAACGGAATTCGAAGTGTCACTATTTATCTTAGCGACCCCGAAAACTATATATCCCACATTAAAATCCGTCATTTTTAATTTTTTTACATGTCAACCACTTCCCACCCCTAGGTGTGACAGCGGTGTCTTGGAGTTGAACGGAATTGGGAGTGTCACTATTCATCTCAGCGATCCCGAAAACTATGGATTCAACAACAATATCGGTCGTTTTAATTACCACCCCCTTCCAACCCCCACTCCTAGGGGTGCCAGGGGTGTCTTGGAGTTGAACACCATTGGGAGTGTCACTATTTATCTTAGCGATCACGAAAACTATGGATCCCACACTAATATCGGTCGTTTTTCATACCACCCCCTTCCCACCCCCTTCCCTAGGGGTGCCAGGGGTGTCTTGGAGATAAAGGGCATTGGGAGAGTCACTATTCATCTTAGCGACCCCGAAAACTATGGATTCCACACTAATATCTGTCGTTTTACATGACACCCCCTTCCCACTCCCATCCCTAGGGGTGCCAGGCGTGTCTTGCCCGCACAGTATTTCTTTCCAGATTGTAAATCATATGTGTACCAAGTTAGGTCATCGTGAATGTCTCCAATTAGCTTAGAGACTCCGAAAACTATGGATTCGACACTAATGTAGGTCATTTTTGACATTTTATTTTTCACCCACTCTCACCCCACCCCCTCCCCCCAATCTCGATAGGTGATGAACTTGAAGTTGAACGGCATTGGAGGTGTCACTATTCATCTTAGCGACCCCGAAAACTATTTATTCCACACTAATATAGTTCATTTTCGATTATTTGTACATGTCACCCATCCTACCCCCACCCATAGGGATGCTAGGGGCGTCTTACCACCACAGTATTTATTTCCAGATTGCAAGTTATATTTATACCAAGTTTGGTTGAAATTGCTCCTGTCGTTCGAGACTTATGTCGGAACAAACATACACACACACACATATACACACACACATCCATTTTTATATACACTATATAGATTTGGAAAATTTCAGATACACCACAACTGGTCATTTTACGCTGAAATCGTAAATTGAATTTGAATTTGAATTTGAATTTAAAATTTTGGGTGCGTCAGCACTAAGGCTATTTTGCACCCGTCACACTATACTGGGTCCAGCCCCTTATCTTTACACATAACAACTCTAACGTTGCTTAATTAAAATCATAAAATATTAAAATGTTCTGACTTTCGTTAAAAGCTGAGGCTGCAAAGAACACTCAGCACAAATAAGGACAAAACACAGGACAACACAAACAAAATTATACTGGCCAGGGGGCCAGTCGCCAGAGCCTCGTTAGTCTTCAGTCCAGGGTGTACTAACGTGGAAGTGAGGTTGACAGTTGGGTGTACTACGTGGAACATCACCCCTTACACCCCAAAATCGTAAATTGAAATTGTTGTGAACTAATACAGTATATAACAGTATTAAATGTTTAGGACGAAAATGATGCATTTTCTGAAAGTACATCTATAGTTCTGAGACATCTTACACGTCTGTATGTATTTATATTTTCTTAGTTTCCGTTCCTTTTGGCCGTCAAGGTGACAAAGTGCGTTAAGTGCGTTAAGTGGTCGACTTTCGATTTCGTCACCGAAATTTCCGGGTTCGAGTCCCGGCCTGGTCACGAATGTTCTTTGCGATTGCTCCTTCAACAATAACATCCAATCATTACTCATCCTCATCGTTGCTATTAGCCAAATGTGACACAATAACGGTGGAAAGTGTCGAAAATTGAATTACGTCGCTTTTATACGTATTCAGGCTAATCGAGACGATGAGGATGAAAAAATGTTCAGATAAAATATACTAGCTGGCCACAATTAATGTTGCCCTAACACACACACAGACACACACACAAAATATAAACGATTTGGTTTCAAATACAGTGAGTTTTTTTCATGAAAAGCTCCATGCTTAAAATACGTATTTCGATACGAAATTTTGAGCAATACTGACAACTCTGATTAAAGTACTTCTGAGTGCTTTTTTCATCGAAATTATGACAAGTATGTTTCAATTTACGGGTGACTTACAATAAATTCTAAATCCGAAAGAAAAACTTTCTGAAATTTTCTGGATGAGCTGTAACCCCATCAGCTCCCCCCTTGATTACGCCAGTGGCTTTGGCTATAAGGAGGCACTTAGCACATGTAAGGACAAAACAGCCCAACATAGAATTATACTGGCTGTGGGTCCAGACACTAGGGCCAGGGTGTACTTCGTGGAACAGAGGTTGACATATGGATAAAACTCCTGCACTCTGAATGTTGAAGCATCTCCCATTCAACAACCACACAGTTCCAAAATATAAGCACACTTTAACAAAATACTCACTGGGGCTTTCTGTAGATGCACAAACGTTTCAAGCACTTATGAACTAACACTGCTGTGTGTCAAAGATCCACTAAAATCCAAATGTGACCTACATGTTTTCTTATACAAACATAACGTCCTTCTGACATTCCAAGACATCCAGAAGGTCTTTTCAGTTTTCTGTGAATTCATGTTGTTCTCAGGTCTTTATGAATTTGTTTCCCAAGCACGAGGACTTGTGTGATCTGAGCCTAATATATTCAGCTGGCTCCTCATTACAAATGATTAAGATGACAAGCTTTTGTGCGAAACTTCCTTAGTGTGCGTGCTAAGCTTCAACACGAAAGGAAACCGTTAGTTCATGTAATGGATCTGAATCATATCCCTTTCGTACAAGTTCTCACCTTGACTTGGCTAAATCCTGAATTATTTGGCCGTGGGTCATGGAATGATGCGTGCTAGTGTGTTGTATGCGTAGGTTTGGATGGAAATTGCTTTCCAAGAATATGTCAATAGCCTACAACAAAGGTGCGGCTACTTCTTGTTCCACAGAAAAATATTGATTTGCTTGAAATTAACAAAACACTGTCGGTTAACCTTTTTTGTAGCCTTTACTGAACTTGGTAATTTTAACAAAATTATGTGTTAATGCTAAACAATGTGCCCGAGTACTAAGAGAATATGGTTCTTGTGAAAAATTACTGAAAGCATTTGGTTCCGGTTAACAATTATTAAAAGAATTGGGTTCTGGTGAACAATTGCTAAAAAGGGGGATTTTGATCCGGTTAACAATTATTAAAAGAATTTGGTTCTGGTGAACAATTGCTTAAAAGGGGAATTTTGTTCCGGTGAACAATTACTAAAAGCATTTGGTTCCAGTTAAAAATTATTAAAATAATTTGTTTCTGGTTAACAATTGCTAAAAAGGTGGATTTTGTTCCGGTGAACAATTTCTAAAAGCATTTGTTTTCGGTTAACAATTATTAAAAGAATTTGGTTCTGGTGAACAATTACTAAAAGCATTTTGTTCCAGTTAAAAATTACTAAAATAATTTGTTTCTGGTTAACAATTGCTAAAAAGATGGATTTTGTTCCGGTGACAAATTACTAAAAGCATTTGGTTCTGGTTAACAATTATTAAAAAAAATTGTTTCTGGTGATCAATTGCTAAGAAAGGGGGATTTTGTTCCGGTTAACAATTATTAAAGGAATTTGGTTCTGTTGAACAATTGCTAAAAAGGGGGATTTTGTTCCGGTGAACAATTACTAAAAGGACGTGGTACTGGTGAAGAATCAGCAAATATTGGTTACAATAATACAAGGGAGAGTCAAATGAAAACCTTAATTTGTTTTTGTTTGTTATCTAGTAGTGTGTATGTAGGGTTGCACATATTTTTTCAACTATGAGTTGTGCCTGTATACCTTAAGAAGAATGAGTCTGTGGGGTCCACGTGCAGTCACTTATGAGCCACTGCGAAGGCCTTTCCACCCATCTGACTGCGAACTGAGGCCATTGTCGAACTTTCTCCTGCATTAGTAAACTTGCTGCTTTGGTAAGCATGCACAGGGATATTGAATTTTCATTTGGCGAGAAATTTCTGCACGTTTTAGGCTGACAGAGGGCAAGAAACCACTCCTCTTCACTGGCGCAAGTGTGTATAGGAGGCGCCATCTTTGAAGTAACAAAAATGTCTTTTAGAAGCTTACTTGATTTGTGTTGCAGCCTTGAGGTCGTTTTGTAAATAACAGTTGATACCTCGTGTAAATTTGAGCTGTATACAGTATGCCCTACATTTTTGATTTTACTTTCCAGGCTTTCATTTGACTCGTGTAATACTTTCAACGCTTCAAGTTATTCCAAACAAGCCTATTTCTGTCTAATGGTGTATTGAATTTTTTTTTACAGTTTCGAGTAAGGGTGAAAACGTGTAATCGCCCAGTATTAGTTGTGAAAATCAACTGACCTGATTAGACGTGTCAGATGATGACGCACGTAGAGTGATGAATTACTACTATTATCAATATCTAATAATAGTAACTTATTATTATAATTGGCGTCCCCGAAGGTGCAGTGGTAGCGTCGTTGCCTTGTAATCAAGGGGTCCAGGGTTCGATACCCGGGGAGGCACATAGTGGTTCGGATCACACTTTAAACTGTAGGTCCAGTAAAATTAAGTTATGAATCTACTTTCCGAGATAAGTTCAAGATTGAACTAGAGAATGTTTGAGATCATTCGTCGGCTACAAAGCCGAACATTTGTTTTATTGGTGTCCCGCAACTTTCTACGATTTTTTGCCACGAAATGTTCTTCGCGAGGTAAAGTGGGGAGAATAAAGAATAGAAGAATGGACACTCACAAACATCCATGCCCAGGCCAGGATTCGAACCCCAGGCCACGAGGGGTCGTAGCGCGATGTGATAACCACACTGCCACGGGGCCGGCACCAGTATTGATTAATAATATCAGTTATGATATGGGTATCTCTCACATGTCAATGCTATGCATATACACACTCACGCACCCATATGTACAGTGGTATCCATGAGTATTACCGTGAAAAATGTCCTTGGCTATGTTCATTAATTTTTCTCTTTCATCCTGTGTGATTTTAAGCTATGGATTTTTATGAAAGCTGGTGCAGAAATTGTCAATAGCTCTTTTAGTTTTCTTTTAATTCCTGAAGCTCTTATTGGATCAAATAAAGTGCATACTTATGGATCCCACTGTACATACATGGGTTGGTGTACTGTGGATTCCGCTACCCTTCTTTCGAAGGGAGTGTTCGCGGCTGCATATCACAATGCTAATGTTAAATTAACCTAACAGAATTGACAGATATGACAAATAGCTAAAGCTCATCTTCTCAAGCATTATTTCAGACCTATGTTTTTAAATGCAATAAAAATATATGAAAATTAGAAATGCAGTAGAACTATGAGATTAAATATGAACGTACAAATTTCAGTAATGTTTTCCTCTGTACATATATCTGACCCCAAAAGAAAGCAAATTTTATATCATCCCTTCGCCCGCTTGAAATAAATATAAATAAATATTTGGGGAGGGCAGGATTGGCATAAATGTCTTTGTGTGTGTGTGTGTGTGTGTGTGTGTGTGTGTGTGTGTGTATATATATATATATAAATCATATTTTAAATGTGTAAATGCTTATTTATAATACTTGATCTTCTTGGGGAATTTTGTGAGCCAGAAAATTCCTTAGAACAAGAAGTTTTATTTTCCCACTGATATTATCAATCCAGGAGAGCACACAGTTGATACTTAATTAGAATTATACAATTTTAGATTAGGAAAAAAATGCTCAACTAAAAGTGTTTTTTTTCAAGGATCTCTGAAATGTATTTCAGTTTATTGTAATTAGCAAATCAGACATTTTCGCATAGTGAGGTAGTATTTGCTGCATCCAATAAAATTTATCTTATATGCTGTGGGTCCACCTTTTGAAACAAATCTTGGTTTATTTACAAATTTTTGACGGTTTCCCTGCACGAACACCGGTTTGGATTCTGTGTGAATAGCGTGTTGAATTGTTTGTTTTTTCTAGTTTGAGATCTAATTAATTGAAGTTTGATTTGAGAATAATAGTTCTAGAGTTACAAGATTAAATCTCTCTATATATTTTACATTTGATATGTGAAAGAGAAAAGCGAAATAAAAACGCTTGTGATCTCCAAAGATGGCTCAGGATGTGAAGATTAATGAAGACAATTTAATGCAAGCAATCCAGAGTGATATGAATGTGATTGTACCTGAACAGTTAGCGGAAATGGAAGTTAGTGATAAGACTTCTTTCAAAAGAGGTCGATCTAATGAAGAATGCTCGGAACCTGAAGTGGAGAAAAACCCCAAAAATCCGAAGGTAAGTGCAAGCACAAAGGTTGGTGTTGCTAAATATAGAAATGAAGCATATGATATGTCTTTATATTATGAGGGACATCAAGGCCCATATATCGTGTTGGTGGACAGTACATTACCTGGATCACAGAGCTTGAATACGGTAAAATTAGGTTATAATTTGTGTAAGGAGAAGGTTGATGTTGAATTCGTTAAACAAAGTGGTTTGAAGCAGGCAAAATTGACATTTCGCACAGCATATGATGCAAATAAATTTGCTAAAAATGAATTTATCAAGGAAAAATACCATTTAGAAGCCAGAATTCCTAAAGGTCTTTTAGTGAGAGAAGGATTAATATATGGTGTACCTACCGACATCCCAGTAGACGAGATAATCGAAGACATTAGAGCTGAAGTTCCAATAATAGATGTAATAAGGATGAAGAAAACTTTTTTCAATGAAGAGGGGGAAGTAAGGCAAGAACCTACTAAACTGATTAGTGTAACATTTCAATCTCAACAGTTACCAAAAGAAGTGAAGTTGTGGAGACAAATATTTGAAGTGAAGCCAAAAGTAAGATCTGTGATTTTATGCAAGAAAAGTGTCCGTTTCTCACACACACAAACACAGTGTAAATCCTCTCCCGTGTGTTATAGATGCGGTCAAGCGGAACATGGAATCTGCAATGCCAGTCCTAAATGTATTAATTGCAAAGGAAACCACTTTTCTACGGATAAGTCTTGTGTAAGATGGGAGCAAGAGAGAGAAATACAAAGGCTGATTGCTTATAACAACATCTCCTATCAAGATGCAAGGAAACAAGTACTTTTTGGAATTGATCCATGAAATGAACAGCGAACATATGCGACCTCTGCTAAAGACTTTCCTAAATTGCTAGAGATAAGAAAGGAATCAATAAACAAGGAAAGCCCTTGCACATCAGAAAGTCCTACTACGATCAGATTAAATTCTGTCACAGATTGGGAAAATAGAAGAAATGACACATATCTGAGTAATCTCTGTTGGAAGAAAGTGCCACCAGAATGTGACCGGTCTTATGAAAGTTTTAAAAACAAGACGGGGAAAATTTTAGACTGCATTCTGCTTCACAATTGAGGAAAACAATTAAACCTGTTTTGATAAAGGACAAAAATAAACACAAAGATCCACAAATTGCGTCAACATCATCAGCAGTGGCTAATTCAAGTGAACCTGTGAGCACGACGTGTTCCTCTAAGGGACAGGATAGAAAATCAGATTCGATTGGACGCCGGACAACAGCAGAGAGTCCTTCTCAGAAAGAATCGCTAGTAAATCTGCTACATCTAATAGCAGAACTAACCACAACAATTTCAGTGAGTGATGATTTATTATATATTAGGAAAATAATATTAAAATGTAACGAAATTTCTGAACAAATTTTAAAACTAATTCAAGACTTACAAGATTTCGGGGACACCCCTTAATTTAAAACAACAATGTGTTTCCAGCAAAGAAAATACTTGCCATTAATAATACAATGGAATTTAAGATCCTTCTCTGCAAGGAAACTTCAATTAATTAAATTAATAGATGAGTGTCACCCGTTAATTATTTGCATTAGTGAGGTATGGGGTTTAAAATTAGAAAATATTCATATTGCTCACTATCATAGTATATTAAATGATTATAATGTGGGAAATAAGGGTGTGGGAATTTTTGTTCATGAAAGTGTACCATTTCAACAAATTCAGTTTAATTAACACATGATTTATTTTCCAAATATAATGTAGAAGTGGTAGGTATAAAAATTCAGTTAAACAACTTACTTTATAATATTATTAGCTTGTATGTTCCATCTCATTATACTTCGCAACAAATACAGAGCTCTCATCTAAATTCTCTTATATCTGGCTTTCAACATCCCTTTATCATAACAGGAGATTTTAATTGTCATAATACATTGTGGGGTGATCATAGAATTGATACTTTGGGAAAGACAGTTGAAGATTGGATGGATAATAATAACTTGACAATTACAAATGATGGATCTCCAACACATGTTCCACCAAATGGAAATAATATGTCTTCTATTAATCTAACTTTAATATCTGATAATCAGTGTTTTGATTTTGTGTGGGAAATAGACTTTGATTTACGAACTAGTGATCATTTTACATGTTTCATCACGCTAACATTATCTCAAAAATTTCCAAAATTAGTAAAACAAAAAACAATTCGTAAGTGGAGCGTAAAGAGGGCAGATTGGATAAAATATAAGTCAGTTTTAGACTTAAAATTCTCAGCTAAAGAATATCAAAACCAATATACTGTACAATATGAAAAATTTGTGGATATAATAACTCAAGTTATGGATTATGCCGGACCCCGTCTTAAACCGCAATATGATCGAAATTTTCCTAAAATAGATTGGTGGAATGAAGAATGTTTTCAAGCAAAAAGGAAGCGAATACAAGCATTGAAACAATTTGTAAGTGCTCCTTCACCTGCAACTTTGTTAAATTTGAAACGAACTACTGCAAAATCTAGAAAAGTATATATAAAGGCTAAGAGATTTTCATGGCAAAAATATTGCGAAGAAATAAACCCTAACACAAAATTAGACGTCATATGGCGTAAGTTCAGATCACTTAGAAAAGCACATGTAAGTCGGACTTTACCTTTGTCCACTGAATGGAAAACCGATTTTATTAATAAAGTCATTCCTACACCCTTTACAACAGCCTGTGAACCTCCTAATATATTCTACACGTTCTCATCTACATCAAAATACTCAAAGGGGTTCACATCCTCTATCACTGTAAATGAAATTTATGAAATTCTTCAAGGGTCTAATGATTCTGCTCCTTGCATTGATGGAATTACGTACTCTATGGTACGAAATCTTCCACAGAATGCACTAAGCATGTTATGTAAAATTTTCAATCAAATATTCCTATCGGGTAAAATTCCCGTTGCATGGACCTCTCAAATTATTATACCAATTCTAAAACCAGGGAAAAACCCTTCGTTGGGTCAGTCATATCGCCCTATAGCTCTAAGTTCCGTACTGGCAAAAATTTTCGAGAAGCTTTTATTAAAAAGATTAGAGTGGTTTATGGAAGGTCAAAAGGTATTTTCTCCCAGACAAATGGGATTTCGTAAAGGTTATGGAACACAGGATGCATTAGTAACATTATCTTCTCATATTTATAGCGTTATTAAAAGAAACCAATCAGTACTTTCAGCCTTTATTGATATTCAAAGTGCATATGACAACGTAGATATTACTGTTCTATTGAGACAACTACAATTACTAAAAGTGCCACATTGTATACTCATAATGACATGGAAATTGTTATCTAAAAGACAACTTTATTTTCATTTTGGTTCAGAAATGGTAGGTCCAATATATATTGGACAAGGACTACCACAGGGAAGTCCTCTTAGCCCATTATTATTTAATGTTTATTTATCAGATATTAAAACAATAATAGATTCCCCATTTCAGTTTCTACAATATGCTGATGATGTATGTATATATTTAGACTCTAGCAATCACTTAAAAGATTTTTCAATGTTTGAATATAAATTAATAGAATTTAACGAATGGTTAAAGCAGAAAAAATTATCAATATCTTTAGAAAAGTCCAAAATAGTAGTATTTAAGCATAAGGGTCTTCAAAATATTTTCAACATTATTCCTAGGAGATTACAAATTCCAATTGTTTCACAAGTAAAATATCTAAGTGTATACTTTGATGCTTCATTATCATGGCAGTATCAAATAAATATGATGAAAAATAGAACCGATAAAATATTTCATTTATTTAAAGCTATGGCGAATACCAAATGGGGAGCACATCCTACCAGCATGCTTATGTTTTATAAGAATTATTATCGAGCAGTATTAGATTATGGATTAATGGTCTTGTGTAATCTTCCAGTAACAAAACTTTCTCCATTAGAAGTCCAGCAACGAAAAATTCTAAAAAGATGTTTGGGATTAATGAACAGTACTCCTAATGTAGTGGTATACATGGAGTCAGTAGAATGTTCGGTTTCTGTGAGGATAACTCGCTATAAAAATGTTATTTAAAATTCAACATTCACCATGGCATCCTTTCAATGATGTTTTATTAAATCTTTTAGAGCTGCATGATTCAGGAATAACCAATGATAAATCAGCTACGCTTTGGGTACAACTATTTAGTAAATATCACCATGAATGTAGTCAAGTACTCATAGCAAGAACATTGCCAGTGTACTCGTTAGAATTTCCCACACAACCAATTCAAAAAATATATTTCCCGAAATATAATCATGTAGCTGAGTTTAGAGAATCTTGGGAAGACTTTTATCACATATATACAGATGGGTCTAAAACTGAAAGTGGAGTAGGAGCAGCTCTTTATGATACTGAAAGAAATATATCAAAAATGTTTAGGTTACCAGTGGAGGCATCCATATTTACAGCAGAAATATATGCGGTATATCAAGCTTTGATTTATATTGGTACAGTTCCTGAACAGAAATTTCTAATACTAGTTGATTCCCAAAGTGTTTTGCAAGCAATACAATCTAGTTATAAAAACTTATTTAAAATTTCACCATATGTCATCAATTGTATTCGTGCAACTAATAGCTTAATAAGCAATGGAAAAGTAATTCATTATGTGTGGGTAAAATCACACATTAATATTTACGGAAATGAACAAGCAGACAGATATGCAAAACAAGCTGCTCAATTGAATGAAACAATCCAGTTACCATTGCATTACACAGATCTTTTGCCGAGGGTTAAGAAGAAAATTTTTGAAGAATGGAACTTATGGTGTAATAATTCATTACAAAGTGTTGGTGAAAGTTATCGTCCTTATGTTGATTACACAAGGAAAAAACCTTGGTTTTATAATTGTAAAGGTTCAAGAAATGCAATTGTTTTAATAAATAGACTAAGAAGTGGTCACGCGAGAACATATCATCATTTATTTAAAATACACATTTTGAAATCTCCGAATTGTGACTGTGGTGATTTAAAGGGTGATGCTCATCATATTATTTTGGAATGTCCAATTCACTCAGAGAAAAGAAAGACCTTATATAAAACTTTGTCAAAAATTAATGTTCCTTTTCCCATTAATATGACTTCAATGTTGTATGCTCCAGATGTTAGAATTGGATATGTAATACTTGCTTTTTTGAGAAAAGCTGATGTAAAATTATAATATATTTTTGTTACTGAATGAGTTAATGTAGTTATATAAAATTGTATTTAAGAGCGTTTATGAACTTTGTGTAAAATTTATGAAAATGTATCTTATGTACTTATAATGTATGCTGGGCATAAACAGCCACATGTAAGCTGTAAGTCCAATAAATCTTAGTTGAGTTGAGTTGACGGTTTCCCTGATTTTTTCATGGTGGTATCGTTTGGATTCTGTGTGAATAGCGTGTTGAATTGTTTGTTTTTCTAGTTTGAGATCTAATTAATTAAGTTTGATTTGAGAATTAGAGTTCTAAAGTTACAAGATTAAATCTCTCTATACATTTTACATTTGATATGTGAGATAGAAAAGCCAAAGATGGCTCAGGAAGTGAATATTAATGAAGAAAATGTAATGCAAGCAATCCAGAGTGAAATGAATATGATTGTACCTGAACAGTTAGCGGAAATAGAAGTTAGTGATAAAACTTATTTCAAAAGAGGTCGATCTAATGAAGAATGCACGGAACCTGAAGTGGAGAAAAACCCCAAAAATCCGAAAGTAAGTGCAAGTACAAAGGTTGGTGTTGCTAAATATAGAAGTGAGGCATATGATATGTCTTTATATTATGAAGGACATCAAGGCCCATATATCGTGTTGGTGGACAGTACATTACCTGGATAACAGAGCTTGAATTCGGTAAAATTAGGTTATAATTTGTGTAAGAAGAAGGTTGATGTTGAATTCGTTAAACAAAGTGGTTTGAAGCAGGCAAAATTGATATTTCGCACAGCATATGATGCAAATAAATTTGCCAAAAATGAATTCATCAAGGAAAAATACCATTTAGAAGCCAGAATCCCTAAAGGTCTATTAGTGAGAGAAGGATTAATATATGGTGTACCTACCGACAACCCAGTAGACGAGATAATCGAAGACATTAGAGCTGAAGTTCCAATAATAGATGTAATAAGGATGAAGAAAACTTTTTTCAATGAAGAGGGGGAAGTAAGGCAAGAACCTACTAAACTGATTAGTGTAACATTTCAATCTCAACAGTTACCAAAAGAAGTGAAGTTGTGAAGACAAATATTTGAAGTGAAGCCAAAAGTAAGATCTGTGATTTTATGCAAGAAATGTTTCCGTTTCTCACACACACAAACACAGTGTAAATCTTCTCCCGTGTGTTTTAGATGCGGTCAAGCGGCACATGGGATCTGCAGTGCCAATCCTAAATGTATTAATTGCAAGGAAACCACTTTTCTACGGATAAGTCTTGTGTAAGATGGGAGCAAGAGAGAGAAATACAAAGGCTGGTTGCTTATAACAACATCTATCAAGATGCAAGGAAACAAGTACTTTTTGGAATTGATCCACGAAATGAAGAGCAAACATATGCGACATCTGCTAAAGACTTCCCTAAATTGCTAAAGATAAGAAAGGAATCAATAAACAAGGAAAGCCCTTGCACATGAGAAAGTCCTACTATAAACAGATTTAATTCTGTCACAGATTGGGAAAATAGAAGAAATGACACATATCTGTGTAACCTCTGTTGGAAGAAAGTGCCACCAGAATCTGACCGATATTATGAAAGTTTTAAAAAACAACACGGGGAAAATTTTAGACTGCATTCTGCTTCACAATTGAGGAAAACAATTAAACCTGTTTTGATAAAGGACAAAAATAAACACAAGGATCCACAAATTGCGTCAACATCATCAGCAGTGGCGAATTCAAGTGAATCTGTGAGCACGACGTGTTCCTCTAAGGAACAGGATAGAAAATCAGATTCGATTGGACGCCGGACAACAGCGGAGAGTCCTTCTCAGAAAGAATCGCTAGTAAATCTGCTACATCTAATAGCTGAACTTACCACACCAATTTCAGTGAGTAATGATTTATTATATATTATGAAAATAATCTTAAAATGTAACGAGATTTGTGTACAAATTTTAAAAATAATTCAAGATTTACAAGATTTCTGGGACACCCCTTAATTTAAAACAACGATGTGTTTCTAGCAAAGAAAATTCTTGCCATTAATAATACAATGGAATTTAAGATCCTTTCCTGCAAGGACACTTCAATTAATTAAATTAATAGATGAGTGTCACCCGTTAATTATTTGCGTTATTGAGATATGAGGTTTAAAATCAGAAAATATTCATATCATAGTATATTGAATGATTATAATGTGGGAAATAAGGGTGTGGGAATTTTTGTTCATGAAAGTGTACCATTTCAACAAATCCAGTTTAATTCAACACGTGATTTATTTTCCATATATAATGTAGAAGTGGTCGGTATAAAAATTCAGTTAAACAACTTACTTTATAATATTATTAGCTTGTATATTCCATCTCATTATACTTCGCAACAAATACAGAGCTCTCATCTAAATTCTCTTTTATCTGGCTTTCAACATCCCTTTATCATAACAGGAGATTTTAATTGTCATAATACATTGTGGGGTGATCATAGAATTGATACTTTGGGAAAGACAGTTGAAGATTGGATGGATTATAATAACTTGACAGTTATTAATGATGGCTCTCCAACACATGTTCCACCAAATGGAAACAATATGTCCTCAATTGATTTAACTTTAATATCTGATAATCAGTGTTTTGATTTTGTGTGGGAAATAGACTTTAATTTACAAACTAGTGATCATTTTCCAAGTTTGATCACGTTAACATCATCTGAAAAATTTCCAAAATTAGTAAAACAAAAAAGACAATTCGTAAGTGGAGCGTAAACAGTGCAGATTGGATGAAATATAATTCAGTTTTAGACTGTAAATTTTCAGCTAAAGAATATCAAAATCAATATACTGTACAACATGAAAAATTTGTGGATATAATAACTCAAGTTATGGATTATGCCTGACCCCGTCTTAAACCTCAATATGATCGAAGTTTTCCTAAAATAGATTGGTGGAATGAAGAATGTTTTCAAGCAAAAAGGAAGCGAATACAAGCATTGAAACAATTTGTAAGTGCTCCTTCACCTGCAACTTTGTTAAATTTGAAACGAACTACTGCAAAATCTAGAAAAGTATATATAAAGGCTAAGAGATTTTCATGGCTAAAATATTGCGAAGAAATAAACCCTAACACAAAATTAGACGCCATATGGCGCAAGTTCAGATCACTTAGAAAAGCACATGTAAGTCGGACTTTACCTTTGTCCACTGAATGGAAAACCGATTTTATTAATAAAGTCATTCCTACACCCTTTACATCAGCCTGTGAACCTCCTAATATATTCTACACGTTCTCATCTACATCAAAATACTCAAAGGGGTTCACATCCACTATGACTGTAAATGAAATTCATGAAATTCTTCAAGGGCTTAAAGATTCTGCTCCTTGCATTGATGGAATTACGTATTCTATCCTACGAAATCTTCCACAGAATGCACTAAGCATGTTATGTAAAATTTTCAATCAAATATTCCTATAGGGCAAAATTCCCGTTGCATGGACCTCTCAAATTATTATGCCAATTCTAAAACCAGGAAAAAAAACCTTCGTTGGGTCAGTCATATCGCCCTATAGCTCTTAGTTCTTCGAGAAGCTTTTATTAAAAAGATTAGAGTGGTTTATGGAAGGTCAAAAGGTATTTTCTCCCAGACAAATGGGATTTCGTAAAGGTTATGGAACACAGGATGCATTAGTAACATTATCTTCTCATATTTATAGCGTTATTAAAAGAAACCAATCAGTACTTTCAGCCTTTATTGATATTCAAAGTGCATATGACAACGTAGATATTACTGTTCTATTGAGGCAACTACAATTACTAGAAGTGTCACATTGTATACTTATATTGACATGGAAATTGTTATCCAAAAGACAACTTTATTTTCATTTTGATTCAGAAATGGTAGGTCCAATATACATTGGACAAGGACTACCACAGGGAAGTCCTCTTAGCCCATTATTATTTAATGTTTATTTATCAGATATTAAAACAATAATAGATTCCCCATTTCAGTTTCTACAATATGCTGATGATGTATGTATATATTTAGACTCTAGCAATCACTTAAAAGATTTTTCAATGTTTGAATATAAATTAATAGAATTTAACGAATGGTTAAAGCAGAAAAAATTATCAATATCTTTAGAAAAGTCCAAAATGGTAGTATTTAAGCATAAGGGTCTTCAAAATATTTTCAACATTATTCCTAGGAGATTACAAATTCCAATTGTTTCACAAGTAAAATATCTAAGTGTAGACTTTGATGCTTCATTATCATGGCAGTATCAAATAAATATGATGAAAAATAGATCCGATAAAATATTCCATTTATTTAAAGCTATGGCGAATACCAAATGGGGAGCACATCCTACCAGCATGCTTATGTTTTATAAGAATTATTATCGAGTAGTATTAGATTATGGATTAATGGTCTTGTGTAATCTTCCAGTAACAAAACTTTCTCCGTTAGAAGTCCAGCAACGAAAAATTCTAAAAAGATGTTTGGGATTAATGAACAGTACTCCTAATGTAGTGGTATATATGGAGTCAGTAGAGTGTTCGGTTTCTGTGAGGATAAAGTTAATTGCAATAAAAATGTTATTTAAAATTCAACATTCACCACGACATCCTTTCAATGATGTTTTATTAAATCTTTCAGAGCTACATGATTCAGGAATAACCAATGATAAATCAGCTACGCTTTGGGTACAACTATTTAGTAAATATCACCATGAATGTAGTCAAGTACTCATAACAAGAACATTGCCAGTGTACTCGTTAGAATTTCCCACACAACCAATTCAAAATATATATTTCCCGAAATACAATCATTCAGCTGAGTTTAGAGAATCTTGGGAAGACTTTTATCACATATATACAGATGGGTCTAAAACTGAAATTGGAGTAGGAGCAGCTCTTTATGATACTGAAAGAAATATAGAGTCATTCGGGGTGAAGTCGGCATATTAAGGACAAAATGCAGTAGTATTTGCTTATATTGATAATTATTTGAAAATGAAAATGCATGGTACAAACTTTGAACCTTCTGCAGCAAACGCAATATAAATTTATGTGTATGTGTAAAATAATAAAATTGTAGGAAAAAAATATAAAGAAGTAGATGCATTACCGGTTTCACCCCAGCAAACGGGGTGAAGTCGGTAGGTGGACGGGGTGAAGTCGGTAGGTACATGGGTTGAACCTAGTACATGTTTATCAATAATCATATTTGTACCATCACATATTCTTCAGGCAACACCATCACAACATCATCAGGCATCTAATATATCATCACCATCACATCATCTGACGATCATCACCAGATCATCACAAGTCATTCCATCATAACTTCTCAACATTTTCCACACACAAAGTACATGGGTGAACCAAGTGCACTTTTATCAATAGTCATACTTTATTCTACCCTGTATAGATCCTATCACCACATATGACCCTATCACTAGGCCTACATTATCATTATGCATCTCTATCATCACGTCATCATATGCATCGCCTACGTCATAACTGCTCAATATTTTCACAACACATTTTCTGTTCAACATTTTCCGCACACAAACTGCAATTTATGAAAAGCACCGACACAGTATTCATGATACCATTTTGCACAACGTTCACATTGTATCCACTCCAAGAATTTGCTGCACGTCTCGTTGCTGTATGACCGTCCACAAAAACCGCAAATATTTCCTGTATCAGCTGAATCTACAGTGTTTGCCGACCTGTCGTCAGTACTTGCCGATGCACACTGAAGAGACGTAGGTGTGGGCTTAGACCTGCCTCTTCGCCCTGACAGCTTGGAAATGTGATCGGGACAGGTCAGTATTTCAGTTCCCTGTCTGGTTCTTGTTACTTTCTGCTGGGACGCTCTTTTTGCGGGTGAAGGTAGAATCTCCCTCACTCCAGTCGTGACATCCGAATTCTGTCTTGGCTGTTCAGAGTCCGTTCTCCTTGTTTCTTCATTACGCGCCTCAGGTAAAGAGACGTCAATAATTTTGTCATCGCTTATGGCCAGCCTGTTCAGTGGAAATATACCAGTAGCTGCAAGCTCTATATTTTCCATGTGCAAGGAAGTACCGACTTCACCCCACACAATAGTGCCGGCTTCACCCCATATAGTGTAGTTCTTCGTTTTGTACCAACTTACTACCAGTTTAGCAAGCAACACGGTACTTACTTTCTACACTATACACACAAACCTTACCTTACCATTTGTAATAATACGCAAACCAGAATAGTTAACGAAACACATTCTACGCCTTAGGTTATCGAGTTGGAAATTTATAAGCGAGATGACAAAGAGCGCGAATGAGACACCTTCAAAACAAGAAAGCCTCGTGGTTTGCTTGCTGTGCGTTCTTCGTTCCTCGTTTCCTTCCTGGCTGACAGAGTATGACTAACTGGTGCCAAAACAAGAGTTCGTTCAGTCCCTCAATACACTGTGATGTTGCCAGTTCTCCAAACTCTTCGCGTTACCGACTTCGCCCCACTACCGACTTCACCCCGAATGACTCTATCAAAAATGTTTAGGTTACCAGTGGAGGCATCCATATTTACAGCAGAAATATATGCGGTATATCAAGCTTTGATTTATATTGGTACAGTTCCTGAACAGAAATTTCTAATACTAGTTGATTCCCAAAGTGTTTTGCAAGCAATACAATCTAATTATAAAAAAATATTTAAAATATCACCATATGTCATCAATTGTATTCGTGCAACTAATAGCTTAATTAGCAATGGAGAAGTAGTTCATTATGTGTGGGTAAAATCACACATTAATATTTACGGAAATGAACAAGCAGACAGATATGCAAAACAAGCTGCTCTGATGAATGAAACAATCCAGTTACCATTGCATTACACAGATCTTTTGCCGAGGGTTAAGAAGAAAATTTTTGAAGAATGGAACTTATGGTGTAATAATTCATTAGAAAGTGTTGGGGAAAGTTATCGTCCATATGTTGATTACACTAGGAAAAAACCTTGGTTTTATAATTATAAAGGTTCAAGAAATGCAATTGTTTTAATAAATATACTGTGAAGTGGTCACGCGAGAACATATCATCATTTATTTAAAATACACATTTTAAAATCTCCGAATTGTGACTGTGGTGATTTAAGAGGTGATTCTCATCATATTATTTTGGAATGTCCAATTCAAGAAATACCTTATACAAAACTTTGTCAAAAATTAATGTTCCTTTTCCCATTAATATGACTTCAATGTTGTATGCTCCAGATGTTAGAATTGGATATGTAATACTTGCTTTTTTGAGAAAAGCTGATATAAAATTATAATATATTTCTGTTACTGAATGAGTTAATGTAGATATATAAAATTGTATTTAAGAGCGTTTATGAACTTTGTGTGTAAAATTTATATTAAAAATGTATCTTATGTACTTCTAATGTATTTTGGGCATAAACAGCCACCTGTAAAGCTGTAAGTCCAATAAATATTTGTTGAATTGTTGAGTTGTTGAGTTGACGGTTTCCCTGCTGAACTGTTTTGACTGTAAATCGCGAGAGCTCTAAAAAAAAGTGTATCATATAAGTAGTCGATTAAAATGACACATCTAGAAATTCAGGATCGTCTTGTGTACGTGTGGAATTTCTTGAATGGTTAGGTAAGATGTAGGAAGTTTTAAAAACTCAGAGGACAATATCTAAAAGTGTTAGTTTCCGTGTTAAATTATGAATATGTCCGGAGAGCGTATTTACAAACCCTATAGTGCTGCAGAACCAGAGATATATAACACTTTCTTATTGGCTGTGTGCACCGGAAGTGTTTATGTTCCGTGTCCATTGTTCCTTCCTTCTTCCTTTACAGCAAAAAGTATGGAAAAATAAGACTTGTGATTATATTGTACTAAAGTTTGTAAACAGATTGTCGAAATTATGTTAAGAAATATACGTTTGTATAATAAAATATAATGTTTAAAATGCTATACGTTGGATATACATATTTTCTCAATAGTCTTTCGTAGTTAGAATGTTTGCACTGATGTGACTTTAAATAGAAAAATCATTCACTTCAAGAAAAGTTCTGATTTCTGTCTTCTAAAACATTAATTTAAATAATTTTGCTAAAAAATTACCCTTAGTGTAAATGGGTTTCTTATCTTGTTGGGATGGATATCTGAAATCTACACTGTTAATTTGAACCCTGCCATCTAGCGTTAACTTGAAGGAACGCTGCATCAACTTCCGGAATGGCAGCCAATCAGTAGCCAAATATCGCTGGAGGTTCTGCAGTACTATAGGGTTTGTAATTACGCGTCCGGAGATGATAGTGTACTGTGTTTTGAATGTTCACTCTTGGGGACACCAGCTGCAGGTGAAACCAGTTTTCTGCGACGGTTGTCGTAAGGCGAGTATGAGGAAACGTATCATCCAACAGAGAAAGGAGATACTACTTCTATTGTCTTACACACCACCAGAGGAACAATAAAATTTTGTGTATCAGACACACCAGGCAATCAGAGTGATGAAGCCGCACCATCCCAGTGCGCCATTGTCATGTGCGATTCGGTTTCGAAGCTCAATTCCAGTGACGTCACAAACTGGTGCAACTTTGTTTTCAGGAACGGAGTCATTCCTGTGGTGTTCTGCCGGAACATATCCGATCTTGGGGGCGACGATTCTGAAAATGCGGCAAAACTGAAGGAGAAAGATACAATCCTAAGCGTCAGTGCGAACAACTGTGAGAATCTTATTGAACCGTTTGTGAGCCTTGCCAAGATAATTCTGGGAGATCCAGATTTGAAGTTTGTTCCACCTCGTGCTGCCACTCCACCATGGGTTATGCCAAAATATTCATGTGAAGAGCTTTTGAAGGAAACACTTGACGCTCCCATACCAGAAGAAGATAGAGATTTTGCATAATATTTTAGCATGTATAACTCTACTCAAAGCACATAGGTGACACTTGCAAATTGTGCTGATATAATGTGTACGAAAGTATATAACAAAGATCTTCCTTGTACAAAGTGTAAGGTAACACGAAATTTGCTACGAATAGGTCAGATTATGTAAAACATTATATTTTTGTATTAGATTTTCCTACATCTGCATGTACCAACAATGTTTAAGCAATGTATAGAGTATGCTAAACGATCCAGAATATAAAATAGATACAACTATTTTACCATTTATTGAGAAGTGTTTCAGATTTACCGAAATTATAAATAATTGAAGTAACTAAATTACACGAAATAAAAATTAAGAAAAAATAGTTAAAGATGACAAGATTTAACACTATATTAATTAATAGCATTTATTCTAAGTGTAGAGGTTACTCTATTTGTAACCTGAAGTAAGATAAGTGAAGGGGTCTTCTTCCTGCCCACGTTCGCGGATCGCAAGGTTTCGGTGATATAGACTATAGTGTTCCCAACAAAAGGAAATTTTTGGCAATTAAGGGATACTTAAGAAGATTAATTTCTTCTGTCATTTTTATTTTGCAGGAAAAATAAACTCTCCGAAACATTTATTTTTCGTCATTTACATTATTATCTTATAACTTGAATATTTCTATCAGTAGCTTCATCTCAAGAAAGACGATGAATTATAAAATTATAAATGTCTTCATATACTGAAATAGGCCACTAGAAGCAACGCAGCTTGTGGCAGTTCCCACGAAAAAAAAATCATGTGGAGATAAACTCGTAATCAACAACAAAATTTAGGCAGTAAACGTTCACTCTAAATGAAGGCCAAACACAAAACACCGTACATGATTATAATAATAATATTTATTATTATTATAGTATTATTATTGTATTTATATATAATATATATTTGTAGTGTTTTCGGGCGTTTTAATGTGACTGCCCCAACAATATCTTGTCCCCCCTTCCGCCCCCCCAGTCACTTTTCCCTGGCGCCGTCACTGGATTAAGAAAGAGATGCGGAAAGAGAGAGAGAGAGAGAGAGATAGAAAGACAGAAAGAGATGAAGAAAGAAAGTCGTAGAGAGAGGAAGAAATTCATGAAGAGAGAAAGATGGAAACAAAAAATTAGAGAAAGATAGAGGAAGAAATTAAACGTAACAGATTTAGGGGTAAAGAGATTAAGATAAAAGGGATGGAAAGAGAGAAAGAGAGAGAGAGAGAGAGAGAGAGAGAGATGTAAAGAGAGATAGAAAGATATACATGGGGACAGAAGGAAATGAGCAAGAAAGTCATAGAGGAAGAAAGAAATGCATGGAGAAAAAGAAGATGGAAAACAGAAAGACATAGGTGGTAAAAGAAAGGGATGGAGAAAAATGGAGGGAGACAAAAGAGATGGAGACATAATGAGACTGACACAACAAGAAATGGAAAGACAAAGAAATGGAAAAAAATGTGCAGAGGAAAAGAGATTGAGACAGAAATAGATGTAGACAGAAAGACCTGAAGCAGTTAATGAAAGCAAGTATGTGTTAACATTTCAACTGACAGATTACCCTATATATGCATATGAAAGCAATACACGCCAAGCTTAACATTTCAATTTGAAATCGTGAAAGCGGGAAGCGTTTGGGCATTTCTGAACTTCAAAACAGGTGCATCTGTTGCATGCATTTGCCAAAAACTTTTTGGATAAAAAATAAGAGTTTCCCACATGTCTGCAAGCGAACTCGTGAACAGATCATGGCATGCAGAGATTACATGTTCTCCCACGAAGCTCATGATCTCTGAATATATTTGCCGCACGTTTTCTGTCCACAGTCAAGGACATTGGAAATTGCACGTGTGTGCGAACTTCTTTAGAAAAATAAGGAAAAATCTAAGGAATGAGAAATCTCACGACCACCATCGCATGAACGATCTTCGGAGACAGCATTGAGAATATTGGACGAGTATTCGCAATGAACTTGACCGATTTTCTAAAGAAAATCAATTTACGTGTATTCATTAGCCTGTTTATTGGTTGAATTCTGTAAAATTCTAGAAATGAGAAAGCATTTATGATAAGGATAGCACTGAAACGAGAAGAAGATTGGATCGAGATAGGCATCAAGACGAGACCGGGGCTTATGTCCGAAACTCTCAGCCAAATACCTCACGCACTGGGTGTATAGCAAAATCTAACGTTTATCCTGGGTATCGGACTCTGCATTTACCACTTGACAATTTGGCACCAAAAATATAGTCGGCGCACAATTTGCCAGATAAGAAATCCACATTCGTTTTGGAACAGATAAGCACACCACATTATTATTTATAATTAATAGTAGTAACTTTATATATATATATATATATATATATATATATATATATATATATATATAACACAGGAATAGGATGAGAAAAGGTGCCAGAAGGGCGGATAAACACAAATGAAGAAGGAGACAGTAAACACTTAAAACACAAAAAGAAAACATTTGATATTTCTGTCTGTTTACTCCTTCTTACTCTCTTTCTCTCTCTCTCTCTCTCTCTATATATATATACGTATATATATATATATATATATATATATATATATATATATATATATATATAGAGAGAGAGAGAGAGAGAGAGAGAGAGAGAGAGAGTTTCCTCTCGCAATTTTTCCACAACCGTCTACACTTTTCCAACCAAGCAAATGATCTCTCAACAACCCATCTTTTTGACAATACGATGAAAGTGTGTAACTCCCGACCTCTTGAACTTATCGTTAATGGGACAATCTCTGCTAAACTTGGCAAGCAAGTTTTGATATATTATGTTTGAAAGTAGCAAAGGAGTTTTTTAGAGAAATTTTGGAAGAAAAATTTGAAACTTAGTGAGCTATTTTATGTAAAAAGTTGTCTTTTGTCTATATTCGATTTAAACTGAACTTTTTACAAAAATTTAAGTTTTTTTTATTTATATATATATATAAAAGTAGTAACGGTGACTAGAACAAATCATTCTCATTCCACTGGGAGAGATAAAATAAAAATAAATGAATGATTTATTATGTGGCAAATAATATCTTAATAGAACAGTGGAAGGAAGAGAGAGTGGAAGTTAAAAATAGAGAAATAGTGTAAGAAAGAAAGGCATGGAACAAAAGAGGAATGGAAAAATATAGCAATAATAGAGAGATAGGGAAAGAAATAAAGAAACAGGAGAAGAAAAAATAGATAGAATAAAAATGATAATAGGGATAGAACAAGGAATGGAGAAGGAGACGGAGAAGTAGGGCAAATAGAGAGAAAGACACTGATAAACAGAGGAAGAATCCGGACAGGAAGAGAGAGAGAGAGAGAGAGAGAGAGGAAAAAATAGGAAGAAAGGGAAAGAAGAGAAGAATCTTAGCACCACCAAATGACCCTAACTCAGAACATTCCGTCCATCCTAAGAGCACAAGAACTTCATGCCTGAAGAAACAGGGTCGGAATGGAAACGGATGTTGTTGCAAGCCACCGGGGCTCCTGCAACGAGCGTGCAGGACAGTTGGAGATGACCAAGGCCTTCTGGAACGACGACCTGGCGCCCGAGGCGTTCACCCACTCTCGCTTTCCGCGTGATTTTCGCGCGTCACGAATGTGGCCCACATCCACTTTGATGCGTCTGCCGAAAAGGAAGAAGACGAACACGACTGGGTTAATTTCGGTCCAGTTCACTTGAAGCATCTTAGCTCATCCTTACCGAATCCACTCTCGATTTCACTCGAAACGAGTTCCTCCACACTTGGCTTGTTTTCTGACCGGGGGGCCTGGGGGCCATTTTCGCACTAATTACCGCACTGGCCTCGTTCCGTTTTCCCCTACTCTATGCATTTTTTCTGTTAATTTCCCGGTGTTCGAATTTAAGATAATTTAGAATATGGACGCGAACTTCATAAGTTTATTATTCCCAATTTCAACATCACGAGCTCACCGGGCACAAGCCCCTCCCTCCCTCCACATTACGCTGCTCTAGATTTCTTCACAGATATGAAACTAGTAATTGTTTACAGATTTTAAGTCTCCCCGATGGCGTAGTGGTAATGTCGGTGGAGGCACAAAGTGGATCGGATCCCACATCGGTTCAGTCCCGATTAGCCAATCTGTGCATAAAAGTGAACATAAATCAAAAACTCAAACTTGATAGATTATGGGTGTTGAATTTAAAATAACATTTTTTTATCGTAACGTGGAAATGTATTGTATGACCTTTATCTAGAAACCTTATTTCGTGTAATCGGAGTAACAGCAAAATATATTGATTTTGTTCGAAATTGTTTACATGGCAAAATAAAATAAAATCATATTCGCAAAATAATGCGAATGACTTTAGAATTTTATGCATGTTTTTGTTACTCCAAATTCAATCCCATTTTGCCAGGGACGGCGCCAGGGGGGTGCGAGGGGATGCTCGCGCACTCCTTAATTGTCTTCCGCACCCCCTTTATAACCTCTAAAGAAGCGACAAACAAATTATATTCACCAGTACTAAATGCTCTTTAGAAATCGAGCACATGTACTTATAGTTACCAAAGAATTTATTCAAAATTACCAACTTTAGTAAACGGTACTATGTTTATTGTTTACAGTTACCAAATAGCTTAACAAAATGTGTTTTGTTAATTCAAGAAAATCAGGTTTTTCTATATTGCAGCGTCATTTGGTATGAGCGTATAATATTGAATATTAAAGAGAGCTGTTGAAACTATTCAGAAAGGGAAGCTACATTACTTCCTTGTACATGTTGTCAAGCAAAAAATAATGAAGTCATTTGTATATATTCATAGAAGCCTACAAGAACTTGATAGGTATTCGATGTAGTGGCTAAGGCATACATGTAATTTCATTTTTTCTTTGTTTTCAACATCGCACCCCCAAAATTTCATTCCGCGCCCCCTCAGCACCCCCAGATGATTAATCCTGGCGCCGCCGCTACATTTTGCACATATTTTACGGAAAATTCGAAAATCGTAAATTTTCAGCAATCATAAAGCACATTTGGCCGACGCGAAGTCAGTTGTTTTAGAGTTTTCCTCTCGTTTGAAAAACCCGCTTTCATATTCCAAAATGTGAAAAATTACATATGCTTAGAATTTCTTCTGAGCACTCACGTGATTTTCGTGTGGTTTGATTTTGCTGTTGCCTAGCTAATAGTTTCGTGGCTAGGTAAGTCTATTAAACTATTCGTAATATCTAGCAGCGAAAGCAAACCACACGAAGATTCACATGAACACTCTAGAAGAAATTCTAAGTACAGGGTGGCGCAAAAGTCAGTTAACCCATACACAAATTCAAGTTTATACACAAAATTCAAGTATATATACAAAATACAAGTAGATACACAAATTTCCAGTTTCAGTTGTTTTGTTCAAAATGTCCTCCACTTTTTTGCAATTCATTGTGTGCAACGATCAACAACAGAAATGCAAATACGATGCAGTAAACTTGTATCATTGTTGATTCCATGAAACGCAATGGTAATTGAGTCTTCAGTGCATCCAAATATGCTGGTGATGATGAGTATACAACAATTGAAGCATGCACACACACTGTTCTGTTGTATACTTAAGTTCCATTGCAGTTTTCAACACGTCACAGACCAGAACTTGCTTGCAAACAACAAACAACCACACTGCAACAAGCCAGAGCCTCAAATGTCGACAAAAGAATAACGTGTGCGCTGTTGCCAGTGTCACACGACAATGCTACCAACCGTATACCTAAAAAAATATTACTTAGTGCAAGAAGCGCATACATTATCGTAATAGTATTTTCTATGTGAGTTTTGGGTAAACTGACTTTTGCGCCATCCTATATGTAGTATTTCACATTATGGAATACCATATAATAGTGGTTTATCGATAGGAGAAGAAAACCCTGGTGTCTGATTTAGGTTCAGCCGATCCTTAATATATTCCATATCATTTACGAATACATTTGTCACAACAGACAGGTACAGTCACGGGCAATAAAAAGGGGACACCTAGATTCTGAAATACTTGCTACTTCTCTGCAATGTATTATGTGTGTTGCCTAAATCCACAGCAATGAGAGAACTTCAATACAACTTTTCAATAGCAGGTTCTAACGCATTACAGAGGTATCCAATTTTTATTGCCGCTCACTGTACCTAGTTAAACATGTAGAATTATAATTGTAACGTTTGTTATTTTATTACTATATTTACATTGGTTTTGCTTGCATATTTGTTTCTTCTCCCTTTACTTTAATCTCTCTTCGTATTTGATCTACAATTGAATGTGGGATAGTTATGCATAGTGCACATGCAAATGGATACATGAATCATATATTAAACTTCTTGCAAATTTTAGATGCAACAGCCACTACTTAAATTGTATTGTGTGTTGGTCGTATTTTCTTAAGGGGAAACTAAAGCCGATTTTGCGGTAACTTTTCGATAACAGATGGCAGCACCGTTTGTCATGGCAACCGAGGGCCATGTTGCCAGATCTCAGCGTAAATATAACCAAGGTAGATACATACAGGTTGGTCGATTAGGATACTCGATGTGAGATGACGCCATATTGGTTAGTGGCGAGTTTGTGGATTAAAATAAAGTAGTAGTAAATCAGGTAAATTGATAATCATGAGATTTTATTTATATGTTCTTATTAGAGAAATAAGCAATATATCATCAGTGGAAGGTAGTAATAGTCAAAATATTAATATGAAATCCGTTGCTTTTCCTTCTCTCACTGCTGCTTATTCTCCAATTTATTGTACGAAATAAGAGATAAGACGTCTCTAGTCGTGAAGTTGTGGCGGTAACACTCAATCATGGGCGTCGGGAGGAAGGGGGAGGGTCGAACGTGTCGGTGGATCCCCCTGGAAATTGACATCGTTCATTTAAAGATACAAGAAAGCCGAAAGTTTGTTACTCTTTTTTTTAAGAACAGAAATAAAGTTCCTTTAGTTAGTATTCGAACAGAATAATCAAAGTAAAAAATGCATTGGATTGAAAACATTGAGTGAAAAATACAGGAACAAGGTTATATTCCACCATTTCACCCAAAGAACAAATGGTTCCACAGGTTTCAAAGTTCTAATAATTACAGTTGTAGGTTAGAGGTCACACAACAAACTTTATATTAAAAAATGCCCTAACATTTGAAGCCTTTTCTTGAACGAGAAGTGCAAAGGTTAATATCAAAATGCAAAAGAAATAATGGAAGATAGTTGTGCTTGTACTCCCTCGTTTGGTGGATCGAGTCTCGTCATTTATATAATAATAATAATAATAATAATAATAATAATAATAATAATTATTATTATTATTATTATTATTATACACTTTTAAATCTAATTCAGCACAATGTATCGTATGACCATTCACTGCCTTTTAATGTTTTAGATCTTCTACTCACTAACATTTCCACTTGTAACATTAGTTTTAATGAACATCCTTTATCTAAAATTGATAAGTTTCATCCACCGTTCTCATTTTATTTTGAATTGGATAGGTCTAAAAAAGACAATACACATACAAGGGAAAATAATATTTATAGATGTCTTAATTTCGCCAAAGGTGATGTTCCCAAGGTAAAATATTCCGGAGGTAAAATAGTCCCCCGTTCGGATCTCCGGGTGGGGACTACTTTGGGAGGTCCCTGGACTAAGGATAAGATCTACGTTAGGAATAAGGATATTAAATTAGGCACCTGGAATGTTCTGAGCCTTTACCGGCCTGGGGCATTTCAGTGTACAGTTAATGAGATAGTGAAGCATAAATTAGATGTAGTAGCTGTCCAGGAAGTTAGGTGGCCAGGAGAAGGGAATTGTAAAACTAAAAATTATACTTTTTTCTATGGTGGTACTGAAAATCATAATTTTGGAACAGGCTTTTTCATAAATAATAGAATTATCTCGGATCTTAAAACAGTAGAATTTATTAATGATAGGATATCATATGCAGTTTTACAGGGTAGGTGGTGTAAAATTATTTTAATAAACATACATGCACCAACGGAAGATATAGATGATAATACTAAAGATGATTTTTATACAGAGTTAGAACAAGTCTTTGATAAATTTTCTCAGTATGATATGAAAATTCTGTTAGGTGACTGTAATGCACAGATTGGCAAAGAAGAGACATTTAAACCCACGATTGGTAAAGAAAGTCTTCATGAATTAAGTAATGATAATGGTATAAGATTGATTACTTTTGCAACCTCAAAGAATTTAATTGTGAAAAGTACCACTTTTCAACATAAAGATATCCATAAATATACCTGGTCTTCTCCAGATGGTAAAACTCATAATCAGATAGATCATATTCTCATTGATAAGAGAAGGCATACTAGTATAATTGACGTTCGTACACATAGAGGTGCTGACTGTGCCAGTGACCATTATTTAGTAATTGCTAAATTAAGAGAAAGACTCGCAGTGATAAATCATAAGCAACAAAATCTAAAAGTTCTAAAATTTGATACAGGAAAGTTTACTGATGAAAGAATTAAGAAAGATTACCAAATTAAATTGTCAAATAGATTTGATGTTTTGCAGGATTTAAATGATGATGAAAATATAAATGAAACAGGCGTAAATAAGAATTGGGAGCACATACGTAATGCAATAGAATCAGCAGCTAAAGAAAGTATAGGATACTATAAACCGAGAAAAAGTAAGCCATGGTTTGATAATGAATGTCATAATCTAATGGAAATAAGACATCAGGCTAGACTTAGGTGGTTAAATAACTCTGATGATACAAATCTAAACAATTATAATAGAATAAAGCGAGAAGTTAACCGCACGTTTAGAAGTAAAAAAAGAGATTACTTGAAAAGCAAAATTGACGAAATTGAAACAAACAGCAAAAATAAAAATATCAGAGATTTATATAAAGGTGTAAATGAGTTTAGAAAGGGGTGGCAACCTAAAGTAAACTTGATAAAAGATAAAGACGGTGATTTTCTAGCTGACCCAAACGATATTCTAAATAGATGGAAGAACTACTTTAATGACCTTTTAAATGTTCATGTAGGAGATAAATCAGAAGTAAATGAAGTCCACACAGCAGAATCTTTAGTTCCAGAACCTAACTTGACTGAAGTTAAAGATGCTATTAAAAGGCTAAAGAATAACAAACCACCTGGCATTGATTTAATACCAGCTGAGTTAATTAAATATGGTGGAAATTCATTAATATGTCAAATTCATAAATTAATTTGTTTAATATGGAATAAAGAAGAAATCCCTCAACAGTGGAAAGAATCCATAATTGTTCCTTGTGTTTAAAAAAGGTGATAAAATGAACTGCAATAATTACCGTGGAATTTCTCTACTCTCAACAACATATAAAATATTATCTAACATTCTTTTAACAAGACTAACCCCATATGCTAATGAAATTATAGGTGATTATCAATGTGGATTTAAACGTAACAGATCAACTACAGATCAAATTTTTCACATCAGACAGACACTTGAAAAAAAGTGGGAATATAATCAAAATGTCCATCAGCTATTCATTGATTTCAAAAAAGCATATGATTCAGTCAAAAGAGATAAATTATATAATATATTAGTAGAGTTTGGAATACCTATGAAGCTTGTTAGTATGATAAAAATATGCACCAGTGAAACAGAAAGTAAAATTCGTGTGGGTATTAATATGTCTGACAAATTTACAATTCATGATGGGTTAAAACAAGGAGATGCATTATCTCCTTTGCTCTTTAATTTTGCCTTAGAATATGCTGTTAGGAAGGTAAAAGAAACTAAAGAAGGACTAAAATTAAATGGTGTGACTCAGTTGTGAGCATATGCAGATGATGTAGACTTACTGGGGGATGATGTGAATACAATTAAGAATAATGCTAAAATATTTTTCCAAACTGCTAAAGAGATAGGTTTGGAAGTTAACAAAGAGAAAACTAAATATATGCTTACAGGCCGAAAACAAGTGTTAGGTAATAATCAAAATCTAATTATTGATAACAACTCGTTTGAATCAGTTTCCAAATTCAAATACTTAGGAGTAATATTAACAAATGAAAATTATATTAAAGAGGAAATAAAAAGTAGGCTTAATTCAGGAAATGGATGTTACTTCTCTCTTCATAAACTTTTGTCTTCTCGTTTAATATCTAAGAAACTAAAAGTTAAAATATACAAAACAGTAATTTTGCCTGTAGTATTATATAGGTGTGAAACTTGGTCCCTTACATTGAAAGAGGAACATAAATTGAGAGTATTTGAAAATAAGATCCTTAGGAAAATCTTTGGACCTAAAAGGGATGAGGAGACAGGTGAGTGGAGAAGGTTACATAATTTAGAACTACATAATTTGTATTCATGTCCAGATATTATTAGAATAATTAAATCAAGAAGACTTAGGTGGGCAGGCCATGTGGCACGAATGGGAGAGGAAATAGGAGTTTACAGGATTCTTGTTGGGAAACCTGATGGTAAGAGACGTGTAGGAAGGCCAAGACGAAGATGGAGGGACAACGTTGAGATGGACCTAAGGGAAATCGGTAGGGATGGAAAAGATTATATAGAACTTGCTCAAGATAGGGAAAGATGGAAGGCCTGTGTTGCTGCAGCCATGAACCTTCGGGTTTAAGAAGGCTAGGGAGTTAGTTAGTTAGTTGGTGATTATGTGAATGTTTATAATGAATTTTTGCATTTACCATATATGGTTGAAATATAATGATGTACAACAATCTGTTATGGAACTGACTAGAAATGGGTATGCAATATTAAAGAACAATATTCCTTCAAAAGTTAAAAGAACAAACAATCAACTGCCTTGGATGACAAGGAAACTAAAGAGAATGATCAATTAAAAGAGAAGGTATCATGATAAATTTAAACTTACAAATAAGTGTGAATATTACAGTACTTATTCCCAATTAAGGAAAGATGTTAAAAAGGAATATTCTAATGTAAAGGAGCATTACTACTCTCCTTAGAAAACAGTGTTAATGTTGCCAAGAATGCTTTTTGGTTTCACTTTAATAGAAAGAAGAGAGAAAATGCTATCACTGAAATTATTTATGATAATGATGTACTGTTCAATGAATATGATATTGCTAATGCTTTTAGTGAGATTTTTCACAAATCCTTCTAAAAAAGAAGTCATGTAAATTTTAAAAATATTAATCTTCATTCATACACCAACGTAATTGATGTACCTGTTATCTTGGAAAAGGATGTAAGTGATACAATTAACAAACTAAAAGGTCCTAATGGCATACCTAATTTTATTTTGAAAGCAAACAAAGATGTTTTTGTACCATTGTTAACTAAAATTTACAACATGTAACTTACTTCTGGAATATTTCCAGATATCTGGAAAAAACGTGTTTATTGTACCTGTAACTAAAAACAAAGATGGTAAAGCCAATGATCCTAATAATTATAGACCAATTACTATATTGAATTCCATGACAAAGGTTTTTGAACACATAATTGCTGACTATTTGCCTTTTTCTTTTAAACAATATATTGATGGAAATCAGCATGAATTTTTTAGAAAAAGGTCTACTATTACAAATTTATTGGTTTTAATAGACTCTCTTAAATCTAATATTAGGAAGCAATCCCAGACCGATATTTTATTTATTGACTTGGCTAAAGCCTTTGATAGTGTCAGCCATCAGCTGTTATTAAATGGGATTATCACCACGATTTCTGAAATGGTTTTCCAACTTTTTAGTAAATAGAAGTTTCTCTGTTAAGATTGGTGAAAAAACTTCTTCTAAAAAAGAAATACTTTGTGGAGTACCTCAAGGGTCGCCACTTGGCCCAATTCTGTTCGCTGTTTTTATCAATGATGTTACATTATGTTTTAAATCTAGCACATGTTTAATATATGCAGATGATATAAAAATTTTTAAGAGTATTTTAACAAATAATGATGTCGCTCAACTTCACGCTGATCTCGATAGAATGACATATTGGTGCAAGATTAATGAAATTGAAATTAACTTGAAAAAGTGTAAAGTTTTAAGATGTACTAAGAAAGTTCATTATATAGTCTCCAACTATTTTATTTATGAAAATAAAATCCAAGTGTGCGACAGTCATGAAGACTTAGGAATAGTAATAGACTCCTCTCTCATATTTGATGAACACATTTCAGAAATTTGCAAAAGAGCAAAGAGAATGCTTGGTTATTTATTTTTCTCATGGAAAGTTTTTAAAAAGGAAGATACCTTAATATTCCTGTATAAAACAATAGTTCGTCCTATTCTTGAATATGCAAATGAATTATGGTTTCTGACTGCAACCAGTCACCTTCAAAAAGTTGAATCAGTTCAAAAACTTTTTATCAGGTTATTATGCACAAAGTTTAAAAAAAATACTGTGACCATCATTACTCTGAATGGTTATCACAGTTGAATATGTTTTCCTTAGAAGAAAGAAGAAAAATGAAAAGGATAAATTTTGTAGAGAAGATATTAAATTTGACAGTGAATACTTTTTGAATAATATAGCTTATAAAATTCCCGGATATTCCCATAGGTATATCTCAATTCTCACATGCCTAAACAAGGCCAGAGGTTTAGTAGCTGATCTTGTTGAAACCTACAATTTGAATTTATGTTGATGTATAAGATTGTAGGATCCACTGTTTTATATTATAATTATGTATTCAATTTTTCTTAATTTTGTATAACCAATTTTGACATAGTGATATACCTGGTTGTTTAATCGTTATCATCACTTCAATAAATATAATAATAATAATAATTATTATTATTATTATTAGAACAATACACAGTTAATTGCACAATATTATATAACAATAAACAATTATTAGTATCAGAAATATAATAGATCTCGTTGAAAACTGTAACTTGAAGTGTAAATATGCTAACTTGTTATGTTATGTTATTCTACAGCTTACGTATTTTATTCGTGTAACTTTGTACTTCTGTATTTGACTTAGTGCTGTATTAGGTTTCATACTGTGCTCAACACTTAAAATAAACGATTATTATTGTCTAGAATGAAATTTATTTTTGTTAGTTTATAATATATATATTTTTGTATAATAATATTTATAACCATGGTAATATTATTTATCTACTATTCAACTTTTATAATTTGCCCGACCCCCCCCCCCCGCAAAGATTTCTGGCGACGCCCATGCACTCAACAACCACTCTTTTTGAGAGAGAAACGACAACAATGTAAAAATTGAGATAATCATGTTGTAATCAGGTGCAACCATAATAGAGTAAGGAATGTAATTTTTCTTTCGTTTATAAAACAGCTGCGTAAAGTAAACAAGACTGTGTGGAAGAATTCAGAACTGCATCATTTACGTTCATTACATACTAAATCGTATGAGCTGAAATATAGAGCAAAAAGATTGGGTGTTTTTCTAAAGAGCATATATAATTGCATATTTTCGTAATTTTGATTGCATATTTCCATGAATAGTTTAGGTATCTTAAGTGCATAACTATCCGAGTCCTAGTTATTAGTATTATATTATTATTGCTATTATCCTTAAATGTATGTTCATCTGAAATTCTTAAATTTTCTTAGAAATGTCTTCATTATTTTTTCTGTAGTCATATATTCATATGTTATCTATATTGGCAAGACTCAGAAATAAATATGTATTTTGATATTCATATTACATGAGTCAAGCCAGTATTTCATATCTGCTAATATACATATTACATATTTTAGTAAAAAATAAGCATACATATTCAAATGTTTAGCAGCGTCTTGAAACATGATGTCCTGTGTTCGAATCTTCAAAGGCTTCTCATCAAATTCACCACTGTCTTTGTAATTTCATTGTTTTTATCATTAAATTTTGCAATTCAGTTTTAAGAGGGTGAGCCAGATGATTTTGGGTAGTGGATGCCCGCACTTCACTCCGCCCCTGGAACGTCGCCCACTAAATAACGGAATTATATTATTATTATGATTAATGTTAAAGCAAAAGATTGAACCTTGTCCTGCATGAAGAAGCACATCAAGTTCTCAACTTATTCTGCAGGTAGCAGCACAGTATGCGTGTAGCTTCTTGCCATCTAGCGGAACTTAGCTGAACTAGCTTCTCGCAGGTCTCTGAATAATTTAACGTTTTCATCGGTTAGTTTGCGTAGGAACGGGTTATGGAGAATGAAGGCCCCAAAAAGCATCAACGTAAATAGTGCCCCTGTACAAAGTCTCGTATAATGTGACTGGCACATAAAGATACTGCACATAAATTTTAGTTCTAGTAATGTGCAATGTTTATTTCCATCTCCATTAACTGATTGCTTCATTGAATTGTTGTTTTAAGTCCACTTTATGCACAGAAAGGCTAATCGGGACTGGACCTACAGTTTAACGTGGTATTCGAACCACTGCGTCATGTGCCTCTACCGGGAATCGAACCCGGGACACCTTGATTACAAGGCGACGACGCTACCACTACACCATCGGGGAGTCCTCATCTCCATTAACTATCCATGTATGCAAATATGCACTAAATTGTTGGAACAAATTAACCCTAACATTTGTAAATTATCTATATCTATAGGCGTACTAAGGGAGGGGGGGTTAAACGGGTCTAAACCCCCATTTTGGTTCAGTAAAATTACCAGATTGTCTGTTCTATCCGCTTGTTCATATACAATTTTTCGGACTTATTTCATTCTCCTAAATTAATAACGCAATTTTACACACCAGATGGGACTGCAGACCAAATGTCTGCAATTTCCTGATAGTTTCAGAATTTCTACGATAAGAAACTGCATTGGGACTGTCAAATCAGTTATATTTTTCCCCCTCGAATCTTCTTAAAGGAATTTGGTTTTTAAAAAATCAAACCAGAGAAACACCGTAACATTCTCAAGTTGTTTGACGCAAGATGAACAGAAAAGTATCAATACTAAGAGGCATGACTTTTGTAATTGTATTCACTAATTGTAGGAAATTCACGTTTCTCTGAACACAGTCAACACATTGCAAAATTGCAACAACTTATTCCAAAGATGTGAAATGGCTATCCCTCATTCATTAGAACAGTGTTTCAAAAATGTTGGATGGCCTGGTTGATAGATTGGATTTTGATAGCATGATCACACCTAGGCCTATTATACGACCCGGATTTTCCGGGACAATCCCGGAATGATATAATTTGTCCTGGTGTCCCGAATAGTTTGTTCGAGATGCACAAATGTCCTGGATTGATTGATTTGCTTTATTTTAGTTCGCATTACTTGGCTAATTTGCGAAGATGGAGATGAGTGATGATATGATTAAATTGATGAATGGACACTCACAAACATGCATATGCCCAAGTCAGGACTCGAACCCAGGACTCCTGGCGTTGTAGCGCGGGGGTTGACACGCAAATGTCCTGGAATCGGGTGGGATAAAAATAATTATTAAGACTATACTTTCCTGAGCCTTATTTATATTTAAATGCGTAATATTAAAATGCTCTTTATACTAAACAATCTAACTACATTGAACCGCTCCCTCTTGATAATACGAGAGTTATCGACTTACAAGAAGATGCTGCAAAGATATTTGACTTCACGATAGTGCCGTCTGCTAGCAGCACTAAATTTCAGTTGCAAATCTCTTCCATTGCATAGTAAGCTGTTTACTGTAAACAGCCAGTGATTGGAACTGTTCAGTCCGCAGTTCTCAAATAAAGTTTCGACATTGTGAGATAGCAGCTTAGTTCATTATGGCACCGAAAAGGAATTGCAAGATTAATGATATACTTCGAAGTGGATTTCTGTTGTTTTTTTCTTAAGAAGTGTGAAGAAAATGATAATGGATATGTACATTGTACAGTCACGGACAGTTCTGGGTTGTAATGAATCAATTGACTTTGAATGGAATTGTTACAACCCAGCAGTGTCCGTGACTGTACATACAAACAACTTTGTCCTGCCCCACTCCCCCCTCTCCCTCCCCAACAAGCTTCCGGTCAGCAGTTTCCTGGATTTTCACTTATGAAATATAGCAACCCTCATCATACCAAAAGTTGACCCCCCCCCCGCCTCTGATAGGTTCGGAGTGAAGGACATGGTAATGTGAATTAATATACGTTGCACAAGATAAAAACCAGACGGTTAACAATAATATATTTAATAGAAACTGGACGTTATGTCCGAAAACATTCAAATACATTGAACCTTGATATAGCAAGCATTACACAGAATATATCTGCTTATGATTTATCTTCTTCTGGCCGTGAAGACCAAGCCTTGTAGCCATACGCTTAATACCTGGACCGTATCATCCCTCCAGGTGTCCCATTAAAAAAAAAATCAGGTATGCTGACGACCGTATCGATCTGGTGGGCGGCGAACCCTGGTAGACCTTCTCGGAGATGAGTGAGGTGTGCTAGGACCTGGTCCTGGGTATCCGGCTCTGCCTGGGGTAGGTTCTGGTACTGTTCCACCGGGATTTGTTGAATTTCTATTTGGTATCGTAACGTTGAAGTCGTCGTCATCTGCAGTGTCACGTGAAACACGTCTCTTCAACCACCTGGGATGTACCACTCGTTTGATTTCATCTTCCAACATTATCTCGTAGAGGATGCTATCCCCAATTCGACGAATGACAACTCCTGGGATGTAATTTGGAGTACCGTGTTTAGGCGATTGAACCCAAACTGCTGAGTTGATGGCGAAAGTACCATATTTCGACGAAGAGTCGTTCCGAAACTTTGCTGACTTCCTCGGCTTGAACGGAGATTCACTCGACAGAGGCACATTGTTTGGTTCCCACCAAAATCTGGGTTGGTGTTTCAAGACCGAAAGTGCTGGTAGGCTTCCTTTTCCACCCAGTCGCGTGTTCCGAAGGATGAAAAGAAGGTTGGCAACCCCCATATCAAGTTCAAGCGTGCTCAGATTGGGTTTGTCAGTTATAAGCTTGACAAGAGCGGTTTTGACAGTACGAACGTATCGTTCGGCTAAGCCGTTGCTAGGGCTGTGATAAGGCGGTGAAGTAACATGTTTGATGCCATTTTTAAGACAGAAGTTACGAAATTCGAGAGAAGTGAACGTTGGGCCGTTGTCGGATACGACAGTATTTGGTATCCCTAGCGTGGCGCAAGATTGCATAAGCCAGCGGATCGTTTCCTTTGTGTCCAATGTGTGTACAGGCCACACTTCTGTCCACTTGCTGAAGGTGTCTACTATCAGTAGGAACTTACGCCCTGCGAAGAAAAAATGGTCTATATGCCATCTCTCGTTCACGTACGAAGCGAGAGGCCATGAAGAATCGGGTCCGTTGCGGACCTTAGGAGCATTAGCTCGGCATGTATTGCAGCTCGCTACAAAATCCGTAATCTCTGCTGACATGCCTGGCCACCAAAATCTGGATAGACACAACTCTTTCATACGAGTTGAACCTATGTGTCCATCGTGCAAAACTCTAAGAACTTCATTCCGTTTGACTGTGGGAATGATAAGTCTACCCGACCACATGAGCGTTCCCTGCTCGTACGTAAGGTGAGCTCTTCTTTCGAAGAAAGGTGCGAGCTTCTTCCGTTCGGTAGACGTGTCGTGTTGATCTGGCCAACCATTTACTACACAGGAGACAACTAATGAGAGCAGTGGGTCTTCTGAAGTGGCGTTCTGTATTGCGTCTCGAGAAAGAGGAGTTACAGCGTCTTGAATGGACCCGAAATATGCTTGAAGTTCTTCTTCTCCAGCTGGTATTGTGTCACGTGCTTGCGTAGGTAACCTGCTTAGCATGTCAGCCACTTCTACCTTGCTGGAATGAATTATATTATATTGGTATGAAGATAAAAGTAGAGCCCATCTCATCAATCTATTGGATGAATGTTTTGAAATGGCTCGATCCGGAGAAAATATAAACTTTACAGCACGTGCGTCTGTAACAATCTCGAACTTGGGCCCGAGTAAAAATTTGTGAAATCGCTTGATACCGTGAACTATGGCTAGAGCTTCTCTCTCTACCTGGGAGTATCTCCGCTCCGTCTCACTGAAGGTGGTAGAAGAGCAGGAGATGGTCTGTAGACCGCTTTCAACTCGATGACACAATTGCTCGCCACAGCCGAAAGGAGAGCCATCGGTGATAAGTACAACTGGCTTTGTTGGGTCGAAAGGCACTATAGGATTTACCTGTCGAAGTTCCGCCATGATGCTGTCGAACTCGTGTTGACAGTTATCGTCCCAGTTCCAAGAGACGTTTTTCTTGAGTAAAGAAAGCAAAAAGTGAAGTTTCGAAGCTAAGTTGGGTACAAACTTTCGATGAAAGTTGATCATCCCGATGAAGGAACGTAATTGTGCTTTGTCTTGAGGTGGTGGAGAATTTAGGACGGCCTCCAAGTTCTTGTCTGACGGCCGTATACCATTGACGTCAATCTTGTATCCTAGGTAATCGATAGATGAGGTTAGGAATTGGCTTTTGCTGGCGCTCGCTTTGACATTGTGTTTGGCCAGACGATTCAGGACATCACACGTGCGTGTGAAGCATTCTTGCAATGTTTCACCTCCGATGATGACGTCATCAAAGTAGAAAGAAACTCCGGGAATGTCATCTAGAATCTTCGCTAGGACCATTTTAAACAGATATCCACTTATGTTTATGCCAAAAGGTAGTCTGTGAGGTTTATATAATCCCCAAGGTGTGTTGACGACAGTGATGTGTTTTGCAGCTTCAGAAAGTTCCAACTGTCCGTAAGCCATTTGAAGGTCAACTACCGTAAAGTATTTACACCTGGCCAACTTAGAGAAAATATCCTCGACTCTAGCAATGGGAAACTTGACGTTTTCAGTCATTTTATTCACCGTTCCTGAGAAATCAGTGCAGAGACGAAGTGAGCCATCTTTCTTGGTAACAACGACAAGTGGTGAGGCCCAATCAGAATATTCGACCGGTTCCCATAACCCTACTTTCACTAGATTTTGAATAGAATCCTGAACACGGTCTCGAATACCGTAAGGAACTTCGTAATGTCTACGAAATATCGGTGCAGAGTTGGATCTCAGTGGTATATCGACCAAATAAGGTGTAACGGGCTTGGGTAAATCACCATCAAAGATTTTCTCGTATCTAGAAGAAATTTCTCGCCTTAGGTCGTCGGCACCAGCGCTAGTAATAGTACCTTGTACTGTGTTAGTTGAAAGAACACTGGCTGTAACTAATAATCGCCTCCAAGATGGTTGAATAATGTCCAACCACGTACGACCGATCAATGGATATAAAAGTTTCTGCTGGCAGAGAAAAACAGGTAAAGTATAATCCTTATTGTCTAAGTATAGTTTGACGGATGTTTGTGCTGTAACTCGTACGTATCCTTCGTTTACAGCTCGTAATCGTAGGCTGGAATTAGATTTAACATAGTGTGGAAACAACTGGTCAAAATACTTCTCGTTGAAAAGAGTAACAGCAGATCCAGTATCTACTTCACATTTAACAATACACATTGATTTCGAGATTTATTATGAAGCTATCCGAACTGAATTGTTGCTCCAAAATGTGTTGAGTAGAAGTAACCAGTGTGGAATGATGACTGAGCGCATCAGTGTTGAGATGGTTGAAGCTGAACGTAGACAACTCATCGGATGTAGTGCTCCGTGAGGTTGAACTGGACGTTCTATTTCCGGCTCTATCTTTCTGCTTCTTTCTGCATCGTATATTCCAATGGCCTCGTCGTTTGCAGTAGCTACAGATTGCGTTTCTTGCCGGGCATAGACCTTGTGGGTGATTCTTTGTGCAGTTGCCGCACTGGGAGTGAGTATTTTGCTTGGTAGCAGTTGAGTTCTGAGGCTGATTGTAGCTCTTCTGCCTCATTTCGCCAGAGCGTGAACTCGTTGAAGGGCCTGTGTGGCGATCTGGATTCATCCGCGTCAAATTTCTTGAGCTGGTGGCAAAAGTCACAGAATCTGCATTGTACTTATTCGAGAATAATTTAACTTCTCGTTCTAATAACTCACAATGCAAAGCAATTTCTTGACATTTAGCAAAGGAAAGATCACTTTCAGACAATAATCTTTTCCGAGTAGAATCTGAAAGTATACCAACGATGAATTGTTCAACAAGTGCCTCATCTAAATACTGCTCATACACACATTTGGCTGCTTGTTGTTTGATTCTCACTACGAATTGAGTAACTGATTCTCCTTGGGATTGAATACATTTTCGAAACTTGAACCTCTCTGTAAACTTGTTGGTTTTGGGCCTGAAGTGCTGAACCATTTTGTCGTGAATGACAGCATATGTTAGATTACATGGCATTTCAGGAGCCGTAATACTGCGAAGTACTTGGAAAGCCTTAGGACCAATGACTGCTAATAGAACTGCTGCTTTTCTTTCATTTGCCACATTCTGGGCAAGACAGAGTTGATCAAAACGCATGAAATAACTCTCGATATCTTCATTTTCTTCAGCAAATTCGCTGAATGTAATGTTGAGAGCCATGTTATCGAAACTTCAAATTACATCAACTGATAGAAATCACTGGCATGTATGAAAGTTACGATGTGTAACTGAAACTTGCATGTAGAAAATTAGCAAACTCAAACGTTAAATGTAAGACCGTCTTGTTGATTTGCTACATGAAATCTTACTTGTTATAATCCCGTGCCGATAAAGTCATAAAGTCATCCTGACGATACGATTATAATTCTTCAAATTTTCTATTCACTGTCCGCAGCGCCAAGTTGATAGGTTCGGAGTGAAGGACATGGTAATGTGGATTAATATACGTTGCACAAGATAAAAACCAGACGGTTAACAATAATATATTTAATAGAAACTGGACGTAATGTCCGAAAACATTCAAATACATTGAACCTTGATATAGCAAGCATTACACAGAATATATCTGCTTATGATTTATCTTCTTCTGGCCGTGAAGACCAAGCCTTGTAGCCATACGCTTAATACCTGGACCGTATCATCCTCCTTACGTGAACTATGTATACGCCCGTGTCTATATTATTGCTTTGTAGCCCCACCAAAAACTCCGCGGGCCACAACTACCATAATTACAAGGATTGAAGAAATTCTTGCCTACATAGCCCCACACATATTGCCTACATAGATAGATAACATAACATCTCAATGTATGTAGTGAAATATTATTGAATTTCCGTAGTTTGTTTTTTAAGAATAAAGACCGTTTACAAAGCAGAAAATTCCGAATAATAATTACCGGGGCAGTCATCATAGCCTGCAAAAATTCAAAATGAATTAATTAAAATTTTGCACATACACACAACTTCGTTTTTTACCTGGCCGAAGATGATGGTTTAACTACACTGCGCAAGATAGAACTATTCACACTGTGATGTGAACAAGGTTTAGTAAGTACCGAAATCTTGGCCAAAACCCAAAAACCAATTTGTTAGTGAAATGTTATTATTTTTAGAGGAAACTAGGACAAAACTAATGATAATAATAAAATAAATCAGATCAAAAGAAAATATGAATTATTTCTTGTGCACTTTGCATGCCATTGTGGATAAATGACTGCTCTCTGATTTTTTGCTTTAAAACAACAACAAATGTTTCCATGTGTCGGAAAAAGATTCTGAAACTTCTAAATTAAACTGAAACAGTGGTTGTTCACTTTACAATCCTCTGTGGGGATTTGTTCATATATCTTTATGATTGACCAATCATTCACCTCGTTTTATGATCATTCATCCCCGTCGTAGCGATTAGCCAAAAGTGGAAGAAACTTAACGTAAACTAAATCAAGAACAACCATCTATAAAAATAATAATGCTGGAATTAGAAAACAATAAGAAGTTCCCCTCAAATTCTAAATTGTAAACTCGTACATCATAGCACAGAGAGTAAAGAATGTTGACCCATGTTGTAAGTACGTCAGCTGGAATTTTCTTTAACAGTGATGAGTTAACTAACTAGTTAACTCAATTTCGGTATAGCCTCTTTTTTGTAATAAATAACTATGTATTTTATGAATTTCCCCTGCAATTAATTGTCTAGCTTTTCCATGCTTTTTCTCACCATAGAGTTAGTATTTCTTTGCTGCCATCTTGGAAGCTTAACGTAAGCATAAAACTGTTTGGGTTTCCATTCAATGTTAATGCATATGGAAGTCATGTGGGGTATGAACAAGTGGGGAATATGTGAACATTAATGTTTTTGCGTCAAAGTGTCAACTCCCCTCCCCCTCTCCCTCTCTGTGCGTGTGTGTGTGTGAGGAAACATTTTTTGGCCTTCCCTTATGGTGTAATGATAACCTGTTGCATTGTTATCCAAGGGTCCATGGATTCGATACCCGGTTGAAGCACATAATGGCCACGATACCTCTTTAAACTGTAGGCACATCCCAATTACTTTCTCTGCACATAAGTGGGCTCTAAGTAAAACCTTTCGACTGCAGGATGGCAACACTTGTAGAGACTTGGATTTGTTTTGTAGGCTGAGTTCACATCAAAACTGAAGAAAATATGGATTGTAGTCCTTATTAAACATAATTATTTCTTCAGAATTGTAGTAAAAAATCAGTTGTTTAAATGACAGGAGTTGAGGTTTGGACATAATATAACTTAAAATATCAGTTCAAGGCATGGCCGTCTGCAGTATTTTTTTTGTAAAAGGGAAGGTGGGTGAAACGTGGAATGGTGCTTTCCCCCAGTTAAGAGAATTCTCAATTCAAAATTTGAATTATGTGAAATGTTTCTAGATATCTTGGGAGTGGGGCAAGCCTTTTGGCTCACGGCAATAACAATACGGTACCAATGATTCATTTAATTTGAACTTCCTCATGGTGTTTGCAGCTTTCCAAACCCAACAGTGGTACTAACTTACTTAAGACATTAAGCACAAGAATTCGGTTTAAATGGGTATAGGAATTGCACAAGGGTCAGTCATATGGAAATTTTATATGCAAATGCGTGTAAGATTTGTAATTTTTTTGGAAATAAGAGAAAATGGTTTTGATCGGATAAAAATAATATTTTACCATGACGACAGTACGAATTGCGTTGGTATTCAGAAGCATATGAATTTGTATGCGCGTTTTTTGTCGTGAAAAGGAGATTAAATGAGAACTGGAGTACATATTGATATGTACAGTCACAGGAAATAAAGATGGGACACCTATTCGCTTCACTGCAAGACGATATGTGTGTTGCCTAACTCTATGGTGATAAGTAGATTTTTGATAAGTGGATGAGTGAAACCTCCATGTCTTATCTAAGATTCGAACTTAGGAATCCTGATTACGAGGCAGGTTACATCAACTACTCCGCCATGGAGAGAAGCAGACCGCCACTTGATGTACTTAACCACACTACACAAAGAGCTGTGTCATTCCATATAATTTCGACCAACGCGAGTCGCATCACCACTTTTAAAATTTTTAATAATTTAACCACTTATTTCTACATCTTTATAAGTGTTGAAGTGTTGAAGTGTTCAAAACCGACATTGAATTATTTTTTTATGCTTGCGTTTGGATCTGGCAACAATTTTCAATTAGCGACGTTCGGTGATTTTAGCCTTTTTCAGACCTTTAATTCTGTAATTCCAAATGTAATGATTCAAAAACTATTTTCTTCAAAATTAAATGCTCCTTCTTTTTGCATATTATCGTTTTTGCTTCCAGATTAGTAGTGTCCATGCTATACTACAATAAATCATATATAATTTAAAATATAAAAATTTCCCATCTTTGGGGCACAAAATAACCATGAAGGGGCAAAACACCTTATCCATGTTTCTTATGTTTACTGTTCGGTGCCGGGTAAGTGCGAAAATTGATAAACATATTAGGTGCCTGGGCCCCCCTTATGTTTTACAACCCCCCCTCAAATTTAAAATTTTGAAAAAATCTAAAGTTTTACACTGTTTATCCCAATATGGGGGCGGTGGAGAAATCTGAAATTTGCTTCACAGTGAGAACTCTTCAGGCCCAACATAATGTTAGAATTTCATGAATGTGTTTTTCCGAATAACAAAAATATTTAACATTAAATTTACCCAAAAATTGCCCCTACTAAATGAAGCATGTATGGAACTGGGAAGTGAAGAAAGTGCAAGACAAAATATAACTATAAATACTTTTGAAACGTGGACTTAATAAAAATTTATATTAAACATGAAACTATGTATTATATGTAGATACAAGGTGAGTCAAAAGTCGTGAACTACGCGAATATTTTTAAAACTCTTGGAGTAAAAATGTTCAAAGCGTTAGACGAATCTTGGACATTCGTGGCAAAGTTCTGGAATAGAAAACCATTGTATGATTTTGGTATATCTATATGCAGTCTAGAAGCTATCCATTGATTTCGATTTTGGATCTGTAATCGACATTTTCTACAAGCCCTCCTAAATGATTTTTTTGAATTATTAAATTTGGAATTACAGAACAGAAGTCACAGCGATTTTCGTAAAGGTCTGAAAAAGCTAAAATAGCCGCACGCTGCTGATTGAAAATGGTCGCCAGATCCAAACGTAAGCATAAAAAAATGAATGTCGGTTTTGAATACTTGAAAGATGTAGAAATAAGTTGTTAAATTATTAAACATTTTTAAAATTGCGAAAGAAGTAATTAAGACTTCGAATATTTTTTCTTGTTGTTGTTCAGGTTTGAAGAGTCAATGATTTTTCTCAAGTAAATCAGGGGCCAGGGTTACCAACTCAAGAAGTTAATGAATGTCTAAGACTAGCTGCATATCTACAGGAAGACAGTTGGTATCCTGTAATTATGATTTTCATCTCGTGACTAGACACTTGCTTCTTCATATTATATGTTCGTTTTCTTCTTTGCAAGATTCGATTTCTTTGACAAGCAACCGACACAATACTTAGAAGGACTATGACGTCAGCAGAGGAGACTGGGTGCAATATTTTCAAGTGAGTTCTGCTTTTGTGGTCGCTCTCTTACTCTCTCACACTTCTTTCATATACTCCCTTTTCTCTCTGTTTCTTAATTTCTTTATCTTCGCTTTTCATGTATGTTTTCCTTTTTCTGCATCTTCTTGCTTATCTCGATTTACTTTCTGTTTCTCTCATCTTTTTCTTCTTTATTATATTTACTCTCTTCATCATACACATTTTTCTGTATTTGAATTTATCTTTTTCTCTATTTCATTCTTCCTCATGTTCTCTGTTAGCGACCTGCCCGCAGCTTCGCTCTTTTTCTTCTTCTGTTCCTCTCTCTTTCCCTCTCTCTCTCTCTGCCTCTCTCTGTTTCTCTCTGTCCTTCCAGTCTCACTGTCTCTCTGATGTCAGTTCTCCTACCTATCTCTCTCTTCTTTCTACTCTTCCAGTCTCTGTCAATCTTTATTTTTGTTCTCCCAATTCTCTCTCTTCCTACCTCTATCTGTCCTTTCAGTCTCTGTCTCTATCTTTCTGTTCTCCCAATTCTCTACCTTTTTCACTTTCTCTCTTTCATTCTGTCCTCCCAGTCGCTCTGCCTCTTTCTGTTCTTCCAATACACACTGTCTTTCTGTTCTCCCAATTATCTCTCTCTAACTTTCTTTCTGTTCTCTAAATTATCTCTCTCCTTTTTCTGTTATCCGAGTCTTTCTCTCTTTCTGTTCTCTCTCTTTCTTTCTGTTCTCCAAATTCTCTCTCTCTCTCTTTCTTTCTGTTCTCCCAGTCTCATTTTCTTTTCTCCCAATTATCTCTCTCTCCTTCTTTCTGTTCTCCCAGCCTTTCTCTCTCTCTCACTTTCTCTATTTCTGCTCTCCTAATTCTCTCTCTCTCTCTCTTTCTGTTATCCCAGTCTCTTTTTCTTTTCTCTCAATTCTCTCTCTCTCTCTCTTTCTTTATTTTTGTTCTCCCAGTCTATTTTTATTTTCTCCCAATTCTCTATCTCTCTCTCGCCTCTTTTTTTCTGTTCTCTTCTCTAAAATCTTTCTGGGTGGGGTGTAAGGAGTGACCTTCCACGTAGGCGCCCAAACGTCAACCCACTTCCACGTAGTACACCCTGGACTGAAGACTAACAAGGCTCTGGCGACTGGCACTATGGCCAGTATAATTCTATGCGTTATCCTGTTTTTTGTCCTTGTGTGTGCTGAGTGCCCGTTTACAGCCTCAGCTTTTAACGAAAGTCAGAATATTTTAATATTTAAGTAACACGACACTGCAATTATGCTGTTTTAGATATGATAAGGGGCTGGACCTCGTATAATGTGTCGGGTGCAAAATAGCCTAAGTGCTCACGCACCCAACGTATTAAATTCAAATTAAAATCAAATCTAAAGTATCTCTCTCTCTCTCGCTCTTTATTTATTTCTGTTCTCCCAATCCTGTCTCTCTGGCTCCTTTCTTTCTGTTCTCTCTCTCTTTCTTTCTGTTCTCTCATTTCTCTGTCTCTCTTTATATCCTACCAGGCTCTTTCTTCTTTTGTTCCTCTCTCTCTCTCACTCCTCCATTTCCTTCATCTTCTTCTGTTCCACTCTCTTTCTCTCCCTTTCGTTCTCTCTTCCTATCTATTCTCCCAGTCTCTCTCTATCTCTCTCTTTCTTCTTCTGTTCCACACTCTCCCTATTTTTCTCTCCTTGCCTCCCTCTCTTTCTTTTTCCCCCAGTCTTAGGGTTTTTCAGTATTATCGGCAACGTTGAGAGAAATATTGGCAACGCTGTGTGTTATCGAAAATGAGGAATGTGCACTGTTACTAGAAAACTAATGAACGTACTGTGACCTTGCTCTGGTTACGGAACTAGACGGGAAAATAGGACCAGTTTGTTCCGGAGGCTGTAGAATTCGCGTTAAAGACTTATCTAGCTCATCTTCAGTATTGTTTAACATTTACCAAACTTGCTTTCTAAAGGGAACTTTTCCTGTAAGGGAACAGTTACTCCAACCGATATAATACACACAGCACCATCTGTCGAGGAATTTTGTTTATGTATCGCCTCAGTATTTTCAGGAGAAAGGATTTGAATATCGAAAAATCATTTCTTACTGGGTGCTTACGTCTCAAGCCTTAAATTTTCTGGGTTCTAGGGTTTGGGCTCCATACGTTGACAAAGTCTTTCATTTATTTCAGTGACAACGCCAGAATAATTAGCGGGCAGACATATTTTCTTGGGAGAGGGCAAGGTGCGAAGTCCTGGAGGGAACAGGGGGACACAGGCCCCTACCCAGGATTTCTTTGAGGAGGAGGGGTAGATTTAAATATGTGGAACGAATGGATCAGGAATTCTGTGAGGTTGTTGAATTAGATTATCTTAGGTTTCTTTTCTGCCAAGTTTGTCTAATCGTGACGCCGAGTATAGGCAATGATATGAGGAAATTGATGAACGAACACACTCGCAAAGAACACCTATGCCCAGCTTAGTACTTACAGCTTAGCGCTTATTGTTTACATTCAATTCTCTGAAGTATTCACATAGTTCTGTGTTCCGCAAATTAACAATGTTTTCAAATTTCATTTAATTCTCTTATATTTTTCTTCTCATTGAGAGGTCATGATAATTCTATGTTTAGAAAATAATATACAGTGTTTATAAATTAAATGTTACGTATTTTTATTTATAACAATCAATAACATGTCTAAATGTGAGTTAACAAAAATAAGACGTTTTCGCATCGCGCCTGCAGTTCGAAAACAGTCGGGACAGGGATTAAAAGTAATGTACTGTCCCGACTAAATCGCTAAATCGGACGTCTGGCAGCCTTGCATCAATAATTATAAATTAAAACTACCCAATATTGCAGACTACAGGCTTCTACAGAACAAACAGATTAATTTATGCAAGAACAAAATTTTTTGAAATTTGCAAAATCGTCAATGTCATTTTCGTAGCTTTTTATAGGTTCACATTTAAATATTTCATGGTTTGAATGAGGAAAGGCCCCCGTGACCCCTCCCCTTAGTACGGGCCTGTCCTCACACCAACAATCTTATCTTAAAAAATTCCACGACCAAAAAATTTAGGGGTGTGTTGTAACAACTAAGCAACTAGTTTTGACTTCAAATATACTTTACTAAGGACAATATCGAAAATGCACATAGAAAGCGATATATAATGTCTGTATCTCTGTGGGCTTATTGTTTTGCATGTTCTCTCTCTCTCTCTGTCTCTATCTTCATCAAGAGACCATTTTTTTGTGTAGATGTGTTGGCTAATAATAATATCTGCACAATGAAAGTAAAACTAGAGTGCAAAAGAATTACATGTATTAAATCTAATGGATTTGTATTAATAGAAAGCAAAAACTAAAAACAACTTATCCATAATAAAACCATTTCAACTATTTTGTAATTTTGTAATTTTTATACATTTTTAACAAGTTGGTAGAGGAATTTGTGTACTACTTTATAAATATCTAATATATGCCCTAAATGGAACAAATACATTCCTTTCAACTATTTAACAATAGGATATTTTAAAATATTTAGTAATTTTCTTTTTACGTGATAGCCTAGCATAGACAATATGTATAAGATAATAATTCATATATGAATCATACAAATACCCCACACATACACACATATATATATATTATATACACACACACACACGCAGTATGTGTGTGTGTTTTAATTAGGAACCTCCTCCAACTAGTCTTCAACGAATTCGCACCCTGGGAAAAGAACAGCCACCCTTCGGTACAAAAAGTGTATATTTCGGTTAAAAGAGTATTAATTTTTATTTTTGTTATTTGACGTCGCTTTCCTGCCATTTTTTGCTAATCCCGACGTTGAGGATGAGTGATGATATGATGAAATTGATGAAGACCCATGCCCAGGCCGGGATTCGAACCCAGGGTCCCTGGCGGCGTAGTGCATTACTAACCATTCCTCCCAGAGTTTTGCAACATTAACCTATATAGTATTCCTGATACCTCTGTCAAATATACGAGGATTTCGAAGAATATTTATATCTGCTATAGCTGGAGATGATAATCGTTCACAATGGCGTACGTGACTTGTATCCAAGGGCTACGAAAGGAAAAAGCGGCAAAGACAAATGATCACCACTTGCCATTGTGCCGCGAAGAACAAGAGTAGAGTCACGTGATCTCTATGTTTGATGGTCCTCGCTTTCCCCTGCTCGTGCACGCGCCGTGTTTCCAGGCGTTTCGACACAATCATTGCCGCATTCTTCAACCTCGTCGTACGTCGAGAATTACATGATAACGTTCGTCAGGAGGTCACTGGGTAGGTGGGTTTCCTCGTAAACAATCTTGTTTTTGCTGGAGGACTTCCAGATGTGAAAGTTAAAGCCTCATCTTCAGATTTCTACAGAACATTGGTTTGTTCTTTGTTGGTTCACCTGTTGTGCTTTTATCTGCAATGAAGCTTCGCTTGAGAAAAGATCTATCAAAGTTCTTGGTGCACTTATGTGCATCTGAACGTAAACAATGATAGTCTACATCTAGATCAATATTGTGTAGACATTTACCACAATGATAGTCTACATCTAGATCAACATTGTGTAGACATTTACCACAATGATAGTCTACATCTAGATCAATATTCTGAAGACATTTACCACAACGATAGTCTACAACTACGTCAATATTGTGTAGACATTTACCACATTGATAGTCTACAACTACATCAATAATGTACAGATATTTATCACAATGATAGTCTACATGTAGATCAATATCGTGTAGACATTTACCACAATGATAGTCTACACCTACATCAATAATGTACAGATATTTTCCACAATGATAGTCTACATCTAGATCAATATTCTGTAGACATTTACCACAATGATAGCCTAGAATCACATCAATATTTCATAGGTATTTAGCTCAATGGTAGTTTACAACTACATCAAGATTGCATAGACATTTACCACAATGATAGTCTACAACTACATCAATAATGTACAGATATTTATCACGATTATAGTCTACATCTAGATCAATATTCTGTAGACATTTGAGATGGAAGAATATGGACCTGAGGTTCCTGAAGGTTAACAAAATATATAGGCTATTCATAACATACACTGGCATACGCAGAGGAGTTGCTGATGGGGCTTCGGCTCCTTCAAAATTTCGAGATATTCAAAATTTTCAAATAAAATCAGTAAAGAACAAGAAAAAAATCACATTGCCAAACGCAAACCCTTTAATATTATCTCCGATTGCCATTTTGAAGTCCTAAATATACGAATCTATCTTATTGTGTATGCCGCCGCCTATGTACTATCCACCTTTACAATTCAATCCCCTCCAGAAAGAAAACAATCCTGCGTACACCAGTGCTAAGTCGTAAATTTTAGAAACCCTGGAAATTTTGGAGTGGCGAATGGCCCCCTTGCGATGTAATAGTATCGATACTAACATACACAAAATGATGTGTTACCTTTCGAATTTTTGAAAATTGCTCCCCATTGTCCACTTTCCCTCAATCCCCTTTGGTATGCCCTTCTCTTTTTGAGGCATGTGTCTCCAGTTGAAACGTTGAATATGTCCTTCTCTGTATTGCTATGCTTTCCTGTTAGGAGATTTATTTTTAGTTCATACTCACCTTGATTGTAATCTCGGTTTATTTTTTTGTGTAATAGTTAAACATATATATTTTTGTCCTGGATTTACATTTTCTTGCGAGCCCTTTATTTTTTAAATATTTCTATTAATTGTGATTTGAAGTAAAATAATTGTCAAGATGACGTCACTCTCATGTTGCAGGATTGGTAGATGGCGCACAGAACTTGGTTCATCATAGCAGAAAAATAAAATAATAATTTAAACTACAATAACGCATGCAAAGGAAGCAATTTGAAGAAATCAGAAACGTTCCAACTCTTGTAAATATTACAATTTTAATCTAGATATGGCCCAAGTTTGTAAACCAGATCATAAAAATTAACATATTTACTATTGATAGTTTCTGGAAGTACTGAGCACCGTGTATAATCTAACTGAACACGGAGTCAAATGAAATATTTATATAATATGCAAAATAGTATATCGTAAGAGCAACATATTTATTTCATTACATTACAAATTGTCCTCTTCAACTGCTACTAGATCTGAAACACTGCACAAAAATATAGAACTTATTTGTTTCTCATGTTCCATTTGGGTACTTCATAAGCTGTATTAAGAAATACTCGCTTGCCAAGATAAGTTCCTTATGTGTAGAATCATTTCTCTTAGACTTTCTTATTTCTTGTAACGTAGGTAGGTTAACAAATCAGGATAGTAGAATAGTCATATGACGTCACCATGGATATTTGAATATCTTGTTAATTTGCAATACCTTTGCTGTTGTGAATATGCGTTCGTAAAATTAAAATCCTTAGAAGGGAATGAATGCTAAAACTGTTATGCGGTTTGATACATAAAAATGAACTAAACTGTAAAAATTAACGGCAGTGCCTGTTTGGCGAAAGTGAGACGAATAGCGATATGTTTATACGTGATCATTGGTTTGGCATTCCTTACGGTATTATTTCTCGTTAAAATCTTCCGCACATTAATGAAGAGTAGGTCATAAGAATGTAGATTTTGCTCATTTTAAATTATATATCGCCACTAACTACTCAGCAATCCTGCCTACTGTTCTACCAAGACGAGAAAACCCATTTGGCTGGCGCTGTTGTCTAATTTTCAACCCGAAGCTAGCGAAGTAGGTGATGCAATCAGCTGGTTTGCCATGTAATCCCGCCCCTGTGTTGCCAAATAGTCGCCTTTATTCAGTGCAAAGTGTTTGTTTCATTATTAAAGGTAAAACCTTAGCCAATGCAGCGACGTAATATTTAATGTTGTTGGAAGGTTATTAATATGGCAACACTGCAAATGTTAAATAGTTTTATTGTTTATGATTCTCCGAAGTTTTCTGATTGTTGTCAAAGAAGAGGTGTTTGTTAATACTTTTTAAATTTTATTTCAATGTAGATAATAATATGAATTTACGACTAATATGATCTTCCAATTCATTATTTCTATTGAATAACTTTTAGTTAAAATGCTTTACTATGAAACATTTAGCTAAAATTTGCCAGAAATAGCTTACAATAGAAAAACGTTTTCTGCTTTAATAGTTATTGAATTGCCCTTGCAGAAAGTGAAGGTGTGTAAAAAACACGTAAAAGAACCATATATAGATATTGGCATGAACAAGCATCTCCTGTCAAAGCTAATTCTGGTTCAGTCACGAATTGCTCCATATTTAGGCCTCAAGGTAGCCATGGGAATGAGCAACGTGTCAGAATGCAACAGGTGTGGCGTATATATAGGGCAGTTATAAATTTAAAAAACACCTTCTCCATTAGAGAATTGTTATCTCTCAATCTATTCGGTGTGAGAATGATGTAGTGCTCAGAGTAGATTCATTTCATCGTACCTTCGCGGGTGCAGTCAAGCATAACGCTTAGCACTTTCAAAACGTACGAACATTAATATTTTTTTGTCTTCATCAATTCAGAAATGAATACACTTGAAAATTTATAGGTTAGTCTTTTCTTTTACATTTGAAAGAATTGAACAATAAATAATAACTAGCATACGTTTTGTGACCAGTGACGCCAAAATGAACCTAAAATATGTTAGGGGGGCAGGCTACAAGTTTCGGAATAAAATTGTCGGGGAGCAAACTAATACCAGCTCTAAGGTATTTACTTAATACATTACTACGGTGTAATTTTACCAGTGGCATATTTTACAGTCACAATCAAAAATTAATCACCAAGATGTTGCATTTTGTTTCACCATATAGAAAAGTACTTTTACACACGAATCTTTTATGTCAAATAAAATGCAATAATTATGTTGTTTTCTTTTCATAAACCATTATTGAGTGCAATAATATCACAGACGTACTATTCACATGAACAGTACATCTGTCACCAAGATGATAACGTTGTCACCAAGAGGTCCCAAGTTTGATACCCGGTGGAGGCTCATAGTGGTTCGGATTCAACTTCAAAATGTATGGCCAATCCAGATTAGCTTATCTGTGCATAAAGTAGACTTTAAACAAACTCAACGTAATGAGGTGAATAGCCTATAGCAACACTGTTGAGTGGTGGATTCACGATCTCGTTTCAGAAGACTCTGATTTCACCCTGAATACATCCCATTTGACCACTATTCATTCTCTTTGTCGCGATTCGCCTACAGAGACAGGGAAGCAACCGAAATGACGTCATTTTATTTGGTAGTAAATCTTCACTACTGCTCCTTACTTACCGGTTTTGGTTGTAGTAGAGCAGTGGCACCGGTTCACCAACCGAAAATGGCGCTCGGTGGCGCTCGCAGTGTTGCCAACCCCTTACTCGAAAAAATCACCAAGGTTTTAGCTTGGTCTAACCTAACTTAAAGCAAGAAGCTGGCAATCTTGCTTGAGGCTGTTTTTGCAGTGTTGCCAACTTTTTACTCGAAAAAATCACCAAGGTTTTTTTTGGTCTAACTTAACCTAAAGCAAGGAGCTGGCAATCTTGCTTGAGGCTTTTTTTGCAGTGTTGCCAATTTTTTACTCGAAAAAATCACCAAAATAGTGGGGGTGCCCAGGTTCTGCGCCAGAAAATGGCGCTCGGTGAGGCTCGCAGCGTTGCCAACCCGGGCGAGGCGTAGCCTTTTACGGTGTATGTTAACCTCACCAGTGTTGCCAACTCGGGCGAGACGTAGCCTTTTACGGTGTATGTTAACCTCACAAGCAGTGTTGCCAACTCGTCGTAGCTTTTCACGGTGTATAATTTTTTAGTTTTTTTTGTGTGAGTGTACGTGTTCGGGCGAGGCGTAGCCTTTCACGGTGTATGTTAACCTCACCAGCGTTGCCAACTCGTCGTAGCCTTTTATGGTGTATGTTAACCTCACCAGTGTTGCCAACTCACTCCACGAAAATTTCACCAACTGATATTTTGAAGCTTTTCACGGTGTATGTTAACCTCACCAGCGTTGCCAACTCACTCCACGAAAATTTCACCAACTGATATTTTGAAGCTTTTCACGGTGTATGTTAACCTCACCAGTGTTGCCAACTCGTCGTAGCCTTTTATGGTGTATGTTAACCTCACCAGTGTTGCCAACTCACTCCACGAAAATTTCACCAACTGATCTTTTGAAGCCTTTTATGGTGTATGTTAACCTCACAAGCAGCGTTGCCAACTCGTCGTAGCTTTTCACGGTGTATATTAACCTCACCAGTGTTTCCAACTCGTCGTAGCTTTTCACGGTGTATGTTAACCTCACAAGCAGTGTTGCCAACTCCTCACTCGAAAAAGTCACCAAGGTTTTTTTATTTGGTCTAACCTAACCTAAAGCAAGGAGCTGGCAATACTGCTTGAGGTCTTACAGTGCATAAAGCAATTTGCCAACCTACTGGTATTTTTGCCATAGCTTTTTACAAAAAAGAGAAAAAGGAGAAAAAGAGAGATAGGGAAGAGTAAAACAACCGACAGTGTTGCCAACTCCTCACTTGAAAAAAATCACCAAGGTTTTTGTTTTTGGGTCTAACCTAACCTAAAGCAAGGAGCTGGCAATACTGCTTGAGGTCTTACAGTGCATAAAGCAATTTGCCAACCTACTGGTACTTTTGCCATAGCTTTTTACAAAAAAAAGAGAGAGAGAGAAGAGTTAAACAACCGACAATGCTGCCAACACCTACCTACAGCTTTTTTTACTTGGCAAGAGTTTAGCCAATTTAGCAAGGAGTGCCGGTAACAAATATATACTGCCGTAAAAGAGAGAGAGATGGATGGATGGATGGTAATATAGTATGTGTGTGCGTGTGTGTATAATATGTAGCATTATTAACTAGAGTGTGTTGGCAACCCATCTGCAACTAAAAAAAAATAGAGAAACCAATATTGCCGTAAGATAAAGAAAGAGAGACCTATTGCGACTTTTGTAAACCTCTCTCGGGGGAAACACGATGTGCTATACACACGTGCGCGCTGGTGCTTCTTATTATTTTCGTATTGTGACGCAAACATATTTAGAAAAAAAACTACAATTTTGTTCCCTCTCCTCTCTATGTGTACTATCAATGTTGATGCAATGATACAAATTCAACAATACATAGATCTTGGGACGATGGGTGTTAACTTCCTGCCCTACTGATGTATACAATACACATGATGCTATCTGTACAGCAGGTTGTTAGAGATGTATTTACCCGGCTACCAATACTACGGACCGGGTACCAAACTCGAGAAAAGATTGGAGAGATGAATTTTTTTGATACGTCAGGCTATTCCCAGTCGAACCGATACAAAATCCTGGCTCGCAACAAGAAGGTACCTGGCAAACTTAAAGATGAGAAGGACGGAGATGTTGGTACACCAAGCTGTCTGTGTCTGTGTAGAGGAGCGAGATATTGTGGTTGTGGAAAGCCGAAACCGACTCGCTACTATTTACCAAACGTATCAAGCCTGTGGCGAAAGCGAACCAGTCTGCTTTCCAGTGTTTGTTAGAGGATTTTCCTCTTACTTCGGAGGGCTTATGCGACGTGCATAACTTTTTGGAGAACGTGCAAGCCCAAATTATTTCCATCCTCGGCGATGCGCTATAATGTATGTTAACCTCACTGACAGTGTTGCCAACTCGCTCTACAAAACACTAAACTTGCTGAAATGGCGCTTGCTGAAATGGCGCTCGCTAAAAATGGGTGCTCGGGGTCAGTTCTCGGAGAGAGGTTAACTTAACCTAATTTTTTTTTGTACGAAGCAAACATATCCTATTTTTTTTCTTCCCCGGCATGCTTTATGTTTGCGTAGGGGGCAAAGAAAAAGGGTTTTGCTTTACCAACGCTAAAATTGGCTTGCTCGAAACGAATTGCTAAATATAAAATAAAATAACAATACCTATGAACTTGTTTGGCTTCAGGAAGCAGGCTATGGAGGTATTCGCCCAAAGTGTACTGTCACCACCTGCAAGCTGGGACCTGTTACTCTTCCTATTATCTAAACTCAACGGTTTGTTGATTATACACTTGAATAGCATCCTGACCTAGTATGACGAGGATGTGGGCAAGATTTTCTACATATTCAACAATAACTTGAATTATTGCTTCACAAACCTCTTGTTTTTTAAACATATGATATTTCACAAGCGAGGCTAACCTACAAGTTACAAGTTGACGGCGTAATCTTCTATAAGATGATAAGTATGCAATAAGATGAAGAAGATACTAACTGGCAATAGCGGTGTGAATGTTTCCAACTCTCTACCCCTCTCTCTCACTGAGCCTCCTCCCCTATGGTGCAGTGGTAGCCTTGTATTCAAGGGTTCGATATTTGTACAAGTGGTTTTTGAAACTGTAGGTCCACCCCCGATTAGTCTTACTTACAGGGGGGCTCTTGGCGAAAAAAAAAGCATACTTCTGTTTTTCCACATGTATGTATGTATGTAATGCGATTTGTGTGGGGGTCAAAATTTTGAACTTACGGCTTAATTAATCTGCATGAATACTTAATGTTTGATTTTTTTTATTTCTAGTTCGATATGAGATACACACAATTTTATTTTTTGAAGTACAGTTAATATTACCTAGTTCGGGTTAAGTTGTAACATACTAGGTCAGGATGCTATTCAAGTGTATAATCAACAAACCGTTGAGTTTAGATAATAGGAAGAGTAACAGGTCCCAGCTTGCAGGTGGTGACAGTACACTTTGGGCGAATACCTCCATAGCCTGCTTCCTGAAGCCAAACAAGTTCATAGGTATTGTTATTTTATTTTATATTTAGCAATTCGTTTCGAGCAAGCCAATTTTAGCGTTGGTAAAGCAAAACCCTTTTTCTTTGCCCCCTACGCAAACATAAAGCATGCCGGGGAAGAAAAAAAATAGGATATGTTTGCTTCGTACAAAAAAAAATTAGGTTAAGTTAACCTCTCTCCGAGAACTGACCCCGAGCACCCATTTTTAGCGAGCGCCATTTCAGCAAGCGCCATTTCAGCAAGTTTAGTGTTTTGTAGAGCGAGTTGGCAACACTGTCAGTGAGGTTAACATACATTATAGCGCATCGCCGAGGATGGAAATAATTTGGGCTTGCACGTTCTCCAAAAAGTTATGCACGTCGCATAAGCCCTCCGAAGTAAGAGGAAAATCCTCTAACAAACACTGGAAAGCAGACTGGTTCGCTTTCGCCACAGGCTTGATACGTTTGGTAAATAGTAGCGAGTCGGTTTCGGCTTTCCACAACCACAATATCTCGCTCCTCTACACAGACACAGACAGCTTGGTGTACCAACATCTCCGTCCTTCTCATCTTTAAGTTTGCCAGGTACCTTCTTGTTGCGAGCCAGGATTTTGTATCGGTTCGACTGGGAATAGCCTGACGTATCAAAAAAATTCATCTCTCCAATCTTTTCTCGAGTTTGGTACCCGGTCCGTAGTATTGGTAGCCGGGTAAATACATCTCTAACAACCTGCTGTACAGATAGCATCATGTGTATTGTATACATCAGTAGGGCAGGAAGTTAACACCCATCGTCCCAAGATCTATGTATTGTTGAATTTGTATCATTGCATCAACATTGATAGTACACATAGAGAGGAGAGGGAACAAAATTGTAGTTTTTTTTCTAAATATGTTTGCGTCACAATACGAAAATAATAAGAAGCACCAGCGCGCACGTGTGTATAGCACATCGTGTTTCCCCCGAGAGAGGTTTACAAAAGTCGCAATAGGTCTCTCTTTCTTTATCTTACGGCAATATTGGTTTCTCTATTTTTTTTTAGTTGCAGATGGGTTGCCAACACACTCTAGTTAATAATGCTACATATTATACACACACGCACACACATACTATATTACCATCCATCCATCCATCTCTCTCTCTTTTACGGCAGTATATATTTGTTACCGGCACTCCTTGCTAAATTGGCTAAACTCTTGCCAAGTAAAAAAAGCTGTAGGTAGGTGTTGGCAGCATTGTCGGTTGTTTAACTCTTCTCTCTCTCTCTTTTTTTTGTAAAAAGCTATGGCAAAAGTACCAGTAGGTTGGCAAATTGCTTTATGCACTGTAAGACCTCAAGCAGTATTGCCAGCTCCTTGCTTTAGGTTAGGTTAGACCCAAAAACAAAAACCTTGGTGATTTTTTTTCAAGTGAGGAGTTGGCAACACTGTCGGTTGTTTTACTCTTCCCTATCTCTCTTTTTCTCCTTTTTCTCTTTTTTGTAAAAAGCTATGGCAAAAATACCAGTAGGTTGGCAAATTGCTTTATGCACTGTAAGACCTCAAGCAGTATTGCCAGCTCCTTGCTTTAGGTTAGGTTAGACCAAATAAAAAAACCTTGGTGACTTTTTCGAGTGAGGAGTTGGCAACACTGCTTGTGAGGTTAACATACACCGTGAAAAGCTACGACGAGTTGGAAACACTGGTGAGGTTAATATACACCGTGAAAAGCTACGACGAGTTGGCAACGCTGCTTGTGAGGTTAACATACACCATAAAAGGCTTCAAAAGATCAGTTGGTGAAATTTTCGTGGAGTGAGTTGGCAACACTGGTGAGGTTAACATACACCATAAAAGGCTACGACGAGTTGGCAACACTGGTGAGGTTAACATACACCGTGAAAAGCTTCAAAATATCAGTTGGTGAAATTTTCGTGGAGTGAGTTGGCAACGCTGGTGAGGTTAACATACACCGTGAAAAGCTTCAAAATATCAGTTGGTGAAATTTTCGTGGAGTGAGTTGGCAACACTGGTGAGGTTAACATACACCATAAAAGGCTACGACGAGTTGGCAACGCTGGTGAGGTTAACATACACCGTGAAAGGCTACGCCTCGCCCGAACACGTACACTCACACAAAAAAAACTAAAAAATTATACACCGTGAAAAGCTACGACGAGTTGGCAACACTGCTTGTGAGGTTAACATACACCGTAAAAGGCTACGTCTCGCCCGAGTTGGCAACACTGGTGAGGTTAACATACACCGTAAAAGGCTACGCCTCGCCCGGGTTGGCAACGCTGCGAGCCTCACCGAGCGCCATTTTCTGGCGCAGAACCTGGGCACCCCCACTATTTTGGTGATTTTTTCGAGTAAAAAATTGGCAACACTGCAAAAAAAGCCTCAAGCAAGATTGCCAGCTCCTTGCTTTAGGTTAAGTTAGACCAAAAAAAACCTTGGTGATTTTTTCGAGTAAAAAGTTGGCAACACTGCAAAAACAGCCTCAAGCAAGATTGCCAGCTTCTTGCTTTAAGTTAGGTTAGACCAAGCTAAAACCTTGGTGATTTTTTCGAGTAAGGGGTTGGCAACACTGCGAGCGCCACCGAGCGCCATTTTCGGTTGGTGAACCGGTGCCACTGCTCTACTGGTTGTATAACTCCAGTCTCAAACTTCACTATCGAGCCTCCCCGATGGCGCAGTGGCAGCGTCGTCGCCTTGTAATCAAGGGGTCCCGGGTTCGATACCCGGTGGAGGCACAAGTGTTTCGGATCCCACTTTAAACTGTAGGTCCAGTCCCGATTAGCCTTATTGTGCATAAAGTGGACTTAAAACACCAAATCAATCAATCAATCAAACTTCACTATCCATTCAGAACAACACCTTCTTATACAAAGGCCTCAGCAGACGCTTTGCTTACATATGACGTCATGGCTGGTAAGTCATTGTTGACAACACGATATCAGCAGCACAGTTGCAAATGGGTAAGAAATATACTTAATTTGAAAGTAGTATTGTGTCGTGAGGAAAGTGGGGAGCTCCGAGTGAGTGAGCGTAATCCGGTCGCGAACACCTGGGGGTTAGTCCACCCGTCCACCCGTCCCCCTAGTCTAGCTGCAAATCTCCACGCCCCCTTGGTGGCCCGCGTGGGAGGGCCCAATTAATATTGGGCTGTAGCACTATAGTTTTTTTTTATTATTTCTGATGTGTGTGGATGAAATGTGTAGGAATACAGTAACTTTTTAGCGAGTAAAATGTACACGTAAATGTCATTGAGAAAATATTGATGCGTCGTGAGTTATGAACTCATATTTATAACGAACAGAAAACTATATTCGTTATTACTATCTCATGACTTGTGAAACACAAACAGACAACACAGTATTTCATAAGAAGGCCGCCAACGCCCGTGGCGGAGTGGTTAGCACATCGCGCTATGGCGTCTGGTTGGAATCCCGACCTGGGCATGGATGTTTGTGAGTGTCCATTCATCAATTTCATCATATCATCCCCATCTTCGCAAATTAGCCAAAAGTGGGATAAGAAGCGAAGTAAAAAAAAGCAAAGAAATCAAGCAATGATAAGAAAGCCATCACAATGAATGTATAACTTGCTTCGCCTGCCATTGATGACGTAATATACCTCCTCTGCACCGGCCCTCATGTAAGAAGGTATTGTTCCGGATTGAAGTTGTGGTCTTGTTGATCGAAGACCCAAACCAGTCAATGATCTATTTACGTTCTAGGATAGGTTCCCGTCGACTTCTCTGTAACATCTGATTGGGCTCAGTGCCTAGATACCCTGCGACTCCAGCTGTCTCACTGAGTCTCATTTCTCCGAATCTATGTCGTCTGAACATTATTGGGTTTCATTTTTTTAATATAAATATTTACGATGTGTGATCTCTACTCTGGATACAAGTGTCTGTGGTTCCTACAACAGTGGCTGAACGATTTTAAGTGCTGGACACAACGACGATCTCTGGTTCGAATCCTGGCGTGTACACTGGTGTTTCTTCCCTTCAGAATATTCTTATCATCTATTTTTACAGTCATGATTAACATAAATAAGGAGAAACGCTACGAGAAATATGAAACATACAAAGTTTGTGCTTATGAATTTGCCACTGAGCAGGGTCTGCAAAGTAACCTTAAAAATTAATTTCATATTTCAGGCACTTCTATTTTCTTTAGTAATAATTCACTTTAAACCGAAATATCGCGCAGTACGCCATAGACTGTTACATTCAATGATATACCCTCGATATACAATATTAACTAAAATATATTTTCTATTGTAATTTCTGTAACTCGTTTATTTCTTTAAAAAATATATTTACAAAACAAAACTCCACATAACATTTTTAAGTATGAAAATATTGCGAACATCTGAAGTTATGTGCAAGAAGTAAAAACTACATATTCTGTCATATGTTTTGTGAGTCGGAATACATTCAAGGTCTTCATAAGGTTCGTTATTGATTATGTGAAACATATAACTAGATTCTATCAGGTTCATAAAGTACAAAACTATTTATGTATATACACTCTGCTAACTCCAGCGTAAATAGTATTTCGTAAACAATTATTGTGTAGTAATTACTTTCATTGATATCAGTAGACAGTTATTTTGATCTGGTTCTTGGAAATGAACCTTATCTAGATAACTGTATCGTAGTTTTATACCTGGATTAACAAGAATCATAATTATATATGCATTTGTGTATTGTTGTTTACACATCGTAGCATATTTGTAACAAATTCTTGATTGATAACGTTTTATTAATATATCTGAGCAATGTTATCAATCAATTATTTTACTTACCTACAATATAATACCTTAATGAATTTAAATTAGTGACAAATATACACAAATACAGTTCGGGCATAGAAGCAATCATTCCTGGGTCTTGCTGAAAATTTGTGGAAATGCAGGCATCTTCTTCACCATAAAAAAATGTTACAAAAGCACTTTTCCTCCTGAAAAGTCATGTTTTAGTCTATAGGAAAGCAATCATGACGAATATGTAACTTAATGCAGTATTTATTCAATCAAAATGCACGTTTCGTGTGCATTTTGTCCGAAGTTTTTTTTTTCTTATTTAAAGAAACAGTCTTATTCTTCAAGCGTATATTTTCCACACGCTAGCGTTTGTTAATCACTTCTGACAGGAAGGAACACAAAAAGCACTCGTTTTTGCAATTTTCTTCGCAACGTGCACTGGAATTAGACGTGGTTGTTTCACACATCAACTGTCATGGATCTACCACTCTTTTCCACGATATTTCCTGTGCAATTTCTGCAACAATGATCTTACCTGCACGCAAAGGTTGCACATAATTTCACCATGCAGCGAAAACCGCACACAAATGGCGGGAAAAAAACGTCGCAGTGAGTGCCATTTCAGACTGGATTTTTTCCCACTTTTCTGTCACGGATCATGTCTGGCACTCACGGAACCACCACGAAAATAATGGTCAATAAATTAACAATGACTACAACAATCGTTCTCGCTTTGCTGAACGGGAAGTAAAAAAAAAAAAATTATCGCACCAAACCAGCATTGTGAAGAATGGAGTAGATCTTCATTCGAGGTATCTTCTCTGCTTCCCTATTCTTCACCTCGACTTCTCCGGGTGTGAACCAACTCTCTTTCGCAAGGAAACTGCCGATCCTTGGATCCTTGTAGAAAGGGTTCTTCAGATCCGACGGCAATCTGGATTCCATTTCCGAGTTCCTCCACACAGCCCTGTGCCCTAACGTCCTCGGCGCCACCTGTCTCTGGAGGGGGAGGGGTGGTTGCTGGACGGTGAATTGCACTGGAGACACAATGGACTGGAAGAACTGCCCGTATGCTGATGCAATCACGAGAACCAACAGCACGATGGTCTTCATGTTTCTGCAAAACAAGGAAGTAAACTTCCATGAGTGGTTGGAACAGTAACATGAGTGATGTGTGGTTAAGAATGGCTGGAACAGTAACATAACATAAATGTAGGTGGCTATGAGTAACTGGAACAGTAACATAACATAAATGTAGGTGGTTATGAATGGCTGGAACAGTAACATAACATAAATGTAGGTGGCTATGAATGGCTGGAACAGTAACATAACATAAATGTAGGTGGCTATGAGTAACTGGAACAGTAACATAACATAAATGTAGGTGGTTATGAATGGCTGGAACAGTAACATAACATAAATGTAGGTGGTTATGAATGGCTGGAACAGTAACATAACATAAATGTAGGTGGTTATGAATGGCTGGAACAGTAACATAACATAAATGTAGGTGGTTATGAATGGCTGGAACAGTAACATAACATAAATGTAGGTGGCTATGAGTGACTGGAACAGTAACATAACATAAATGTAGCTGGCTATGAGTGACTGGAACAGTAACATAACATAAATGTAGGTGGCTAAGAGTGAATGGAGCAGAAACAGAACATAAATGTAGGTGATTAAGAATGAATAGAACAGTAACATTACTTAAATGATGGGTGGCTATGAGTGGCTAGAACGGTAACATGACTGTAGGTGGCTATGAGTGAATGGAACAGTAACATAACATAAATGTAGGATGCTCAGAGTGAATGAAAAAGCAACATAACATAAATGTGAGTGGCTGGGCCGTTAAGGGTGGATGTAACAGTAACATAACATAAATGAATGGCTAAGAGTAGATGGAACAACAACATAACATTATTGTGACTAATCAATTATACATTTTTACTATGACAGAACTCAAAATGGTAGGAAATGCATCATCACTGAGCTACAACTGTAGATTGTTCTTTGCTGTTATCTGCTGCCCTACTGTACTGCCATGCTGCTCTGTGCAGTTTCAGGAATATTTTTCTTGTCGAACAAAAGTCTATTTTCTAACAGTTGTATTATTCTCGGCCATTTTTGGTATTTCGACCCACTATTGCTTGTCTAATGATTGGAGTTCACCTTCGTGGTGTAGACGGAACAGATTTAAATTGTGACCCTGTTTTTTTTGTTTTTTTTTATCGATTGTGACATCTCAGAACTTTCTATCTTTATCACAAATTTTCACTTAAACCAAGAATAGACCCAAACTTTAAAATGTGCTTAGCACTATAGGAAACGAAACAGGATATTCCTGAATTATGAAGCGATAATGTTTACCAATAACAATGTAGTATTCAGATTCATGCAATATTACAAGATATTTACCACTTTATTTTTAATTTTTCTGTAGACTAGTCAACAATTCCCTTGCATTATAAATTGTTTCAAATCTACTTTTTTATGTGAATAGTAGCTACAGTTGGAAACAAGACACCGTATCGAAATGGTAATCCTTGATCACAAAAAATGCATTAACCACGGGTGTTACAAGTTATAACCATCATTTTATGTTGGTTCATGCTTGTTTGCTTGCTTGATTTTTTTTTTTTACTTCGCTTTTCTACCACTTTTGGCTAATTGCGAAGATGAGGAGGAATGGTAATAAGATGAGATTGATGAAGGGACAATCACAAACAAGCATGCCCCACAGAGGTTTATACTGGCTGTGAGTGTAGACGCCACAGCCTCGCTAGTCTGCAAAATGCAGTCCAGGGTGTACTACGTGGAAGGGAAAATTAGGTTAGATGCATTTTGGGATTCGTTTACTGGATCGAATTAGAGGTTGAGCCTTATTTGTTCTTGTGCAGTAAGCGTTATCAATGACATTGTGCATGAGCCAGTAGCTACTAAATAGCAGAACTTTCACTGCCATGAAGTAAATTGTGCTGATTATAGTAGCGTAAAACTAACATTATCTCATTATTCAATTATGAAGAACCTTGTCATTCGTTGCTATGTAAAGAAAGGTTTGTCGTGTGAGGTTGACAACCGGAGACCATTCTATTGCTCTCGTTTTGAGACCATTATGAGGTAAGCGGAAGCTCTGACCATGAGATGTGATGAAACATTAGTCCTGAAGGACATATCACTTGAACACCGTAAAAGAAAGGTCATCAACTACTTGTTAGACAGGATCTGTTATTGGTTGTACCGCAATGCACAGAAGCAACATGGCATCGTTCTAGATATCTGAATGTCGAAACGAACCTTCGATTCGAGCTTTATGCAAAGATGTAAGAGTTATCTAACATGATAGCACCGTTCCATTGTTGAAACCGTCTGGAAAACGGGCATTGTCCTCCAGACAGAGTCTCGGAGCAACGTCTTGTGTGTGATTATTTTCGATACCTTCGGGTAACCACTGGATTGACCTTGTTGTCGAGGTTGAATGTCAAAATCCGGTTCCGCTTTCATTGCCTTTGTATTTCTTTGTTCCTTATTGTCGGTTTCCGCGTACCAGTTCCGATGATGGAAGGGTAAGGAAAAATTTCAGACCGAAGCGACACATGTTGCTTGTAACGGGCCAATCAACAGCAACGTAAAGTACCGTAGCAGAAAGACAGGCAGAACAAGCTGATTGGTGAAATCCTCAAGCGACACGTGCCGCTTGTCGTTTCGGTTTGAAATCTCCCTAAGGGGTAGGTCTCTTAGAAGGCAGCCTCACTTCCATGTAGTGCACCCTGTACTGGTGCGGACTAGCGAGGCTGTGGCGTCTGATTTCGCAGCCAGTATTGTGTTGTGTCTTGTCAATGCTCGTTTGTGATTGTCCTTCCAGGAGTTTCATTTTTTTCACCATCCACCATCATCGTCGCAGTTAGCCAAAAGAGGCAGAAAAGCGACCGAAGAGAACCAAATAAAGTCTATCTTGGTGGTCAATAGTTATTTTTAAACAATCGAAGAGAAATCGATTCTGCTGTATGGTTATTCGAGATTAACAAGATTTTTTTTCTGGAGACCTCCGTGGCGGAGTGGTTATCACAGCGCGTTAGGACACAAGGGGTCACGGGTTCTAATCCCGTCCTGGGCATGAGTGTTCTTTGTGAGTTCTCCTTCATCATATCAGGCCTCCCCGATGGCGCAGTGGTAGCGTCGTCGCCTTGTAATCGATACCCGGTGGAGGCTCATAGTGGTTCGGATCCCACTTTAAACCGTAGGTCCAGTCCCGATTAGCCTTACTGTGCATAAAGTGGACTTAAAACACCAACTCAAACTCAAACTCCTTCATCATATCATCACTCATCCTCATCGTCACGATTAGCCAAATGTGGCAGAAAGGCGACGCTAAATAACAAAAACCAAACTCAAATCAAAAAGGAATGGTTAAAAATTCGCACCGATCTCATCCTATACGGAGTTTTGGTTTCTTTTTAGGTCCACTTGATATATGCAGAAAGACTAATCGGGACTGGACCTACAGTTTGAAGTGGGATCCGAACCACCATGTGCCTCAACCTGGTATCAACCCCAGAACCCCTTGATTACAAGGCGACCGAACATTGGGGAGGCCCCAATTGTTTGTGTGTGTATGTATGTGTGTAGGCCTCATCATCTCGGTGACAAAGTGTGTTGTGCACTCACCACCGAAAGCCCCGGATCAAAGTTCTGGGTTGGACTTGTGCGTTATTTCGCAAATGTCCATTAATCGACTTCAACATTCATTCACAGTTTTTGGCTTGATTAATATAAAGGCCATAAACCAGACTAGAAATAAAAATTACAAATCATAACTTTCTATCCAGCAACGTTGCGAAACTAAATCAGTGTAAACAATGCAATAGCCAAAACAACGTCCTTTCCTTGTTTGTCTGGTACATTACGTAATTCGTGAGAATTCAGAAATGCAGAAAGTGTTTGTATAGCTTCTTCCTTCTGCTAAAACCACATAATGCATTATTAGCTTAGGCCAATGAAAGGAGTTCCTCGGAAAATAGTGCGCATAGTGCATAACGAAGACTAAAATCTAAGCACATCGGATGACTCACTCTCCGTGACTGGTGAAAGTCATATACTTTGGGTGAAAGTCGGTTGCAAACTGCAAGATTGAAGAAATTCATTGATATAGTTCGTCTCCCGTCGTCGACACCCTAGGCGCAACGCGCATGCGCTGACTGGAAGACTCCAGTGACAAGATAGGGGTGGAACGAATAAGGGAAACAGGTTTCTTGGAAATTGTCTGCTGCTGAAATAATATAGTTTCACACATCGTAACTTTGTCGTCTGTAAAATACATTAAGAGGGGAGTTGAGAGTTGTAAAAGTCATCACAAAGAACAAAGCGAACAATAATAGAACAACCGAACCTATATTGGTACGAAATATTTATCGTTGTTTCGGGCTTGTTTCTACCTACTTCACCTATCCTGAGTAGATTTGCCCTCTAGAGCTAGGTTCGTCTTTCATCGTCGGTTATATTCAGCAATAAATATGACCCTACGGAACAAAATGTACCTACATACATTCAAATGTCTTTTCAATGTAATTTTTCCTACACGATTCATTCCGGATTTTTCTCAGATCATAGAAATCTCATTTAATTTTGACGGATTAATTCAACCCTTTATATCCGGAATATAAATTTGCAACATCGACACCAAAAACAAATGAATTTATAGCGTTGAATCTTTTCAAATTGTAATTGTTTATGTACTTCTTCGTTGCGTCATCTAGTGAGTCGAATTCCTTTTAATAACTTAGTTTCTCGCCTAGAGTGTAGTCGTTCACGTTCTATTTAGAGTACTGTAAACTTCAATCTAGTATGGGGACATTCCACTGGTTGGAATTCTAATTTAATCAGTAAATTTAGTACCAATTAGTCCTTGCGTGCATGAGTTAACAGTGCTGCAATGTTAAGATGTGTAGCAACCCTAAAATTTAGAGAAGAGTTTATATTTTTGTTTAAATATTTGGTAAAGCCTAGTATTAGCGTTGTAGCCTTGTAATCAAGGGGTACCGGGTTCGATTCCCGGTGAAGGCACATGGTGGTTCGGATCCCACTTTAAACTGTAGGTCCAGTCCCGATTAGCCTTACTGTGCATAAAGAGTACTTAAAACACCAATTCAATCACTCAATCAAAACTTGATAAGGTCATGGTCCAATAATAGCAATCCATCATTTGTACTACTCATTGATTCACCCAATGACAAAAAGTAAAATAAATGCAGTATTAAAAGAAACTGACATGTAAGCATGTGAGGGTTCTGATTTAAAAAAAAAAAGGTTTAACGTGAACAGAGTCGGTAACACGGGCCCCTGCATTAGAGGGTACTGCGCGCGCCACATAAAAATAATTGATATTTGTATATTCTACTTTATTTCTTGTAAATTGGTATCATGATTTAAAGGTGTCTGTGGCGGAAAGTTTAGCACAGAGTGACTTGATGCCAGTGGTTCTGCGTTCCAATCCTCGATAAGGAATAGATTCAGTCTATGTGTCGCGACCATCGAAGCATGTGCGCATGCGCTAACTGGACGAGTCCACTTGCATGATAGGGGTGACGCCTACAGGTGGAACGCGAATATTGTGTTTATTCCACTTTCAAGATGGTTCTTTACGAGTTGTACCAGCCATCACAGGTCACGAACACAAAACCCTGCAAGGCGTCGTGTGTGTTGTCTAACTGTACGGCGAAAAGTGGATTTTAATAGCAAAAATTTTCCAATGGAAACTTCTTCCACCGCCGTAGAGTTAGGCAACACACACAATGCCTTGCAGGGAAGCGAGTATCTCAGGATATCTAGGCGTCCTTTTTATTGCTGGTGACTGTACAATTCCAACAAGCTTTTAAGGAACTGGATAAGAATGTTTTACGAGTATTGCACTAATAATTTCTCCAGCTGAAATAATACTTTAATCATGGGTCGAAACGAAAAAACAACTCCCGTCAATAAAAACTCACATCTGGAGTGGTGCTAGATTAAAAAAAGAAACAAAGCTAGTGGAAAGGTGGTTACATATCGGTGACCAATATATCCTTTCTTGCATGACGTCCACTCACAAGAGCTTAAAAAGGAATCTTGTGAACAGGTGTGTATTACTTAACACCACATGGCGGTCCTTCCCTCAAGGCCACTAAGCCATTCGCTCGCGGAGAATGTGTTGTGTGAGCCTTACGAATACGGATTTAAAAGTACACGAGTCAAACATTGGTTACAAGACCAGATTTCGAAGGCAACAAAAGCGGCGACTGGTGCTTGAAACAGGCAGCAATTCTTAATAGATTTGTAGATAGACTTCTAATCTAATAACAAATCTAAAGCTATGGGGGGTCCAAACTAAAATGTTTACAAGGCGACATCATCACTGTTACCACATCGGGGAGGCAATGGTGTGAAATTGAGTTTTCGTTTTAGTGTTTAGTTCACTTTATGCACAGATAGACTAATCAGAATTGGACCTAGGGTTTTAGTTTGGTTTGGTTTGGGTTGGTGTTTTAAATCCACAGTAAGGCTAATCGGGACTGGACCGACAGTTTAAAGTGGGATTCGAACCACTGGGCCATGTGCCTCCACCGGACATCGAACCCAGGACCCCCTGACTATAAGGCGACATCGTTATCACTACGCCATCGGAAAGACCACTCCTGGGACATTTCCCGTTACGCTGACAGATAGAGACTCATAATTCAGTTAACCTTGTCCCAATTATCTCCCGTGCATAAATTTTACATAATTTATGTAACGAAATGAATAAGCAACATGCATTTCAGAAGGAAAACAGTAACATAAGAATCAGCTTCGGGAAGCAATATCTTACAATAAAAACTATTTTGCCTTCGATTCTTTGTGAGAATACATTTCGGTAGTTTCTTTCCATATTGGCAAATGAATAGGCCCAGTTCCTTTAGATTGTCTTAACATCGTCTTGAAACCAAATTTTCTCCAAAATTATTGCGATAAATTATATTAATGGATTTGATCAAAGGTGAAGTGGTCATTTCATACTTGAATTCTAAAAACATCATCATTGGCAGCCCGTAAGCGAAATCATTTGACCCCTCCCTGGTTAAGGAAAATCTATCTGTGTATTATTTGTTTATTTCCTATGTTTGTATCCACTTTATATTTTACTGTTCTTGCTTTCACATATTTTCTTCGCAATTTATATGTCTTCAAAGCTATTCTTTTCAGCTTGCTCCCTCTTGTGTTGATTATTACTGCTTTGTCTCTCGTTTCTGTCTCTTTATGCTCTTTATCTATGTCCCAACTTTCTTTCTTCCCTCTTTCGAAGTGTTTCTTATCTCTCTCATTTCTTCACATCAATTCTCTCTCAGTTCTGTGTTCTCTCCTTCAATTGTATATTATTTTTTTGTCTCAAGTGTATTCTCTCACTCTCTCTCTAAGTGTTTCTTGTCTTATCCTTTCAAGTGTATACTATCTTTCTCTTTCAAATGTCTCTTCTTTCTTTTCGAAGTGTCTCTTATCCCTCTCATTGACTCTCATTCGCTCTCTCTCTTTTAATTGTCTCTTGTTAGTCTCTCTCAGGTCTATTTTCTCTCTCTCTCTCTCTCTGTCTCAAATGTATCTTGTCTTTCACTTTCAAGTGTCTTATATATCTCTTCCAAATGTCTCCTCTCTGTCTCTCCATCGATCTTATTGTCTCATTCGCTCTCGGTCTCTGTCTGTCTCCTCAGTCCCATTCGCTCATTTGCCCCTCCCTCCCCACACACAGCTCGCGACATCACACGATTGTCAATGTAAGAATTCCTAATGTAGAACAATACTTTCTGATCTTGACTCCCTCCCCTGCAATTTTAGAAAATTTTCTGATGTCCCTGAAATGCATTGTGTGTAATATTTCAATGCCACATACATGATTTCTCTCCCAAAAGAAAAAGTCTTGCAACGTGAACAAGATAACTCCAAAAATTACTACCTACAGCTGAAGTAAAGAGTATCAAGCAATACAGTTTACACTAATCTTTAAGCAGCCAAAAATTTATAGCGAGGGTACTTTTGCAAAGCGATTCACTGTCAACTCTTATTGAAAGTGAAGATACAATGTGAAGAAAACGCCACTTAACTTGTACATGGGACCTCAACAAACGTGTAATTTTGCACAATGAATCATTAACTATTTCCCCCCATATCTGGGATCATTTTAAGAATCCGCCGAAGAAATTACACATTCGTACTTGTTTCTTGATAGCCGCAAAATAGGTTTTGGTTAATCGGAGGTTGAGGGTAACCATCATTTGAAATTTCAACTGTTATAACCTTGAAATTATAATTTGCAGCTATGTAGGCAGATTCTGTATTCACGCACGGTATTCAGGAGACAAGGGTATGATTTTCCGATTACAGTTCTCCAGTGCATATTCGGATGTGATAAATCAATGCTTTAGAAGCATGGAACGTCAGTTGAACACTAAGCACGGTCTGAGTAATAACAGGTTTTGAGAATCTTTAATTCTGATAGAAGAATGAAAGACCAAAAACGTTTTCGACGAAATTTATATTTCTGTCTACTACGAGTGGAGGAATATTATCAAGAATTGAGCATAAAATATATAAATATGATACGACAATTTGTACTGACTGTTAAGCTGTAAATTAACATAAAAATATGCACAGCATAGCATCGCCATAAACCTTTGTAGGGGAGGAATGGTCATGCAACAGCATGTGCGTCGCCAAGAACTTTTATAGGGGTGGTTAGGCCATTAATAAAACGTCAATAGTAGAAATAAAAATACTATTATTCTTATAATTAATATGAAAAATAACTATTATAAAATAATAAAAATTAACAATTTTTTGCAAATGTATTATTATTATTTCAACGGTTTTCTATTAGTTTTGTGCATTTCATTGGGTTACTGTATTGAAATGCAGAATTATTCCATTTTGTTATTAGCTTTTGAAGAAAAATCTTTCACAGTTAGTGACAATTTTCAGTCATAAAGTTTTTATTGTGTAGCGTTTCACATAAAATTCTCATTTTTTTCGATTTTTTAAAAGTTTAGAGTTAATTGGACTAAATTGTAGATTGTGATAAAATGTAACCTAGTTCCTGCATTTGACACTATTTTTTTTCGATCCAACGCATTGTTTATTTCGTTATTATGTTCGCATGCTAACTAATTGAACTTTATTCTCGTTAACAAATAAATAAACAATCTTTAAGTTCCTTTTGTAACTTGAAATAAAGGGTGAGAATTTCCAGGAGTGCTCGACGGACCCATTCCACCTCGCCTCCCGACGCCCATGTGTGATAGATACAACTCGAAGAGTATAAATTATTAACAATAGAAACTACTGTAATCGTGGTTATTATCATTATTATAATCTACTAAAAATAAATATTTATTTTTTCTAAATTTATAATAAATTGTTATTTCCTTCAAGAAACTTTTCAAGTGGCTTCACCAGATGAGTTAATATGCAGCACAATTATTTTTAATTATGTGTTCACATAGTTAGTGCTATGAAATGCATAGTCAATATGTTTTCCTATTAAATTTTACATACCTCGTTAGTTATAAAGTTTATGTTGTTTGGCGTCTCACGTAAAAGTAATTTTTGGAATTTTTAAAACCGTGGTACTGTTTGTTCTATGGATTAACTTTAAATGTTAGATGATGATAAAGAATAACGTGATTCCTGTATTTTTCACTCATTTCTTTTCGATCTAAGGCAGATTTGTTACTTCGCTTATTCATTTCGAACATAAACTAACTTAACTTTATTTCTGTGACTAACAATGAAAATAGTAAGCATTTTGCATTTTTGTAACTTGAAATAAACTATGTCAGTTTCCAGGAAGGAGGGGATGGGGGTGGACTTCCATGCACGTTAAATGTCGCATCAAGCACGTGACACAACATTGGACGTGTTAGGTTACATAATGTCTGAATATTTCACCCCATTCCCTTTCCACAGTGGCGTAGCATCATCTCGCGAGGCCCTGGATGAGATTAGAATGCGAGGCCCCCATCCGTTCTTTAAATTTGAAATCTCAATGTGAATCGATAGAATATCTTCAGGGATACGTCATCAAATTATCATTTTAAATAATAATACTATATTTAATAATTTCAGTCACACTAAAAAGTTATTTCCCTGTTTTCCGGGAGATGAAATCTGAATGAAGATCTGCTAATATTATGCATGTCCTTTTTGAGTTGAACTTAAAGCCAGATAAAAAGAGAATGTCCACAAAAAATTAGCCTATTTTTCTCTCATCTATTTATTACATCTATCAACCCCATTGCACGCGAGGCCCTTTTAAGTGCGAGGCCCCGGGTGATCGCCCACTTCGCCTACTCCTTGCTACGCCACTGCTTCTCCACCTATGCATCGTACATTTCACAATGTACAAAAGCTTATGGACCTAAGCTTTATACTTTCCGTGTATGTTAGCTTCTTATTAAACTCCACTGAGAATGAGTATAAGCTCCTTAAAGTCCGCGTGCTTTAGTCGCGACCATTAAGCAAATGCGCATGCGCTAACTGGACGAGTCCAGTGGCAAAATAGGGGTGACGGCTGAAAGTAGAGCGCAGAGAGAAAACTCGTTTCCGTGAAAATCGTCTTTGTTGAAATGTTTAGTTAGGAGTTGTAACAGCCAATCGCAAAGAGAAAAAAGCGACCGATAAGAACTAGGGATGGCCACAAATTCCGGATAACGGATATCCAGATTTTAAAATATCCCATATCCGTTTCGGATGCAACAAATAATTATAATGTAGCCGCCGTAGCAACCGATGTCCATTCACAGCGGAGAACGATTATTTTCACAAAATCCTGTTTCCCTAATGGCTGCCTTGGGGAGGGGGATTTTTAACGTTGCCGCTCTTGCACAAGCAGTATCCCTAATTGGTTGTTTGACCGGAAGTTCCTTCGTAGGTAAACAAAGGGTCACTGCCATAAAAGCGCAGCTATAGAATATCCGATATCCGTTTTTTTTAAAGTATTAAGATTAGAATGGAAGCTTCCAGATTACAGTTCTTTACATTTACTGGTCTGATGTTTTATTCTAACCACAAACTCTGCAACAGATTCTTGAAATCCGGATAACCGGATTTAATTGTTTCCGAATTTGGCCATCCAATAACAACCGAACGCATTCAAGCGAAATACTGACCTGAGACCCGTAGCATAGATTCGTGCATGCTTCTACCTACCTTCCTTTCGCATTTGGACTCGTCCATTCTAGCTAAGGCACGTCTTTCGCGATCGAACATTATGTACGTGCACATCTTTGAAATATGAGTGGTATATTATGGTATCAGATATGATTTGACTTTTTGGTGGAGCGAGTAACAAGGATTCGAGTTTAGCTACTGATAGCTATTAGAATAAGTAATATAATTTATACTGTAGTAATCATTATCATTACAGTACTTTGAGTAGTATATATAAATAAAAATATTATAATTTCCGACTCGCCAGATTTCATATTTACATGAGAATATTAGTCACATAAGAGAGCAGATACTGAACTCATTTCAATGGTTTTGAATATTAACTTTATGCCAGATGGAGAATTATTGTCTTACTGCCATCTAGTGCTGTTATTTTCAATGATTAATTTAAATATGTATTGTCTTGAGTTCTACTACATATTAATTTGCATGATTTAGTACTAAGAATTTTAGACATTAAATTAAAATGTGGATTATTTTATGGAAATGACGTGGTTTTTTTTTCAGAAATGAGGGCACTCAATATCACATTTTGAAGCCTAGCTGAATGTAAGTAGTAATATGGTCAAAATGTGTTTAAATACATATAAATTATTATTATTATTATTTTAATATGTTTGGGGAGGATATGAAAACTTCTCTAATATGAACAATTTTATAATGAAGAACAGGGAAGTGAAGCGAGAGTTACATGGTTTGTACACTCCTGTTCAGATAAAATGGCACATACTTCAACCTTATAAAATGTGCCACTTTATGTGAACAGGAGTGTATAGTGTCCGAAGATTGGATGAAGAGGTATGTTACGCAAGTCTTCTTCTTTACAGTTTCCAGTAGTACGTTTTCGGTAAGTTATCGAATATCACCATTGCTTGTCTTCAGGTATTCCGGATTTGTTTCTCGGTATCTCCAAGGGTTAAGTACAATATTGCATAATGATGACCTTCCCTAACTTATTTCTGACGATAACAAGAAATTTGTCAATGAAATATGTGAATAAATCAAGACTTCTATATATTAATACTGCCTGCACAAAAATAATGACGATGAGAGATTATTTGTCTGGAAGTCGTATCTAAAAAAATCGTAAATATCACATGCAAGATAAAATTAAGAATCAGTTGATTCTACTACCAAATAACCTGCTTGCACTTGAGTATATACACTGACACTTATATCAAGTGAGGGCTACCGTTATATAACGCGAGACATCTAATATTTTGCAAGACGAAAATAAATGGGCAACTTTAATTTCTCGGAAAATACTATAGTAAACTTATTAGTATTATTTCTATAATTTAAAAACAGTAAGTGAAATGAGATTTCTTACTTTTCCATCGAACCATTCGCACTCATTCTTTCATTTTCCGATTGCGATCAATCCACTTGTGAGAAATGCGCCCCAAAATGTAACTGCAGGAAATGAGCAGCTTTTAGTGCACGCTTAAACAAAGAAACAAAACTAGACGAATATGTAGTGTTTTAAAATGCAACCATCAAGTAACATCAAGCCGTGTCTTAATTTAGCAGCTTTACGTATAATATCAGTTCAAACAACAGTGTTTCCATATCTGGAGATTTGAAACGATGACTGAGATCACGAATGAAAACTGATAGTACCACTCATACTCATTCCCACATGCAGGAGGGGAGGCTGATGGGGCTACAGCCCCTCCAGAAATTTTGATGAAATCGAAACAATTTCAAATGAAAGCAGTAAAGAACCTGGGGGTGGGGGAAACCCCCGATTACAATATTTGTCTTTGAACAACTTTTTAACACGAAGGTCAAAATAGTATTATACAGCATATCCCGCCCGCACTAGAATGCAGCTATGTAATAACCACATCCCGGAAAAAATCTTGCTTGTGCTTGCCAGAAATGGATATAGAGTTGTCCAGAAACAAGAAACTCACTGTGCTAACACGCAAATTTTGACGTATTTTCATAGTCCTAACGTGTATTGTTGCCATATTGGGGTCCACATTACAAACTTTTCTCTATTAGTACGTATACAGATTACAGATGGAGCTGAATTGCAAATGTAATTTTCTTTTCTTGCTTATCTCTGAATGCGATCGTGCTTAAGCAAGAAACAAATAAGAAACGATTCAAAAATATTGTATGTATACACTGTATTGAAACATAAGCTTCTCAAACAGCGATGCTCTATACTATAGCCTGCATTCTACACCCTTAACGGCAATTCAATGTAAAGTAAATATGTCTTCAAAAAAAGGTATGGAACGTGGTTGAAATCTTGTGATTATCATTATAGGCGTAACCTATCTACAACTTAAAATAAAATGTCTTATCTAAAATTTTGAACTTTGGAAGCGTGCCGGTCAAATGTAGGACTAAAATTACAGTCAATTAAAGGTTAGTGCGAAAACTAAGCGGATGTATTGAGAAATACGCTTACAGGGGTGGAGGAACTCGGCACTGAGGGTGTGTGGCAACTACATAAGGCGAAGATAACATTTGGTAAAGCTTGTTTGAAGTTAATTTTATCGTAAGAATAACTAACCAGCATATGTTGTGCTCTATCGTATGTGCTCCATCTATCGAAGCTAGCAAGGACGCCCATTCTTAATCTAACCCAAAAGAGAGAGAAATTAATTTGATTTAGTTAATGTAACGTCGCATTTGTACCACCTTTTTTCTAATAAAGACAATGGTGAATGCATTGTGATGTTATTAGATATGTGATTGACTGATTCATCGTTTGGTTTATTTTACTTAGCTTTTCTGCCACTTTTTTTGCTAATCGCAAAGATGAGGATGAGTGATATGATGAAGCTAATGAAGGGACACTCACAAAGAACACCCATGCCCAGGTCGGGATTCGAACCCGGGACCCTGTCGTCGTAGCACGCTGTGCTAACCAATTAAGGGCCAAGGATATAAATGGGGTAGTGTTATCATTGTCGCATTGTAATCAAGAGGTTCCTGGTTCGATACATGCGGAGGCACATTGCACAGTAGTTCGGATCTCACTTCAAACCGTAGGTCCAGTCTCAATTAGCCAATCTGTGCATAAAGGAAACTTGGAGAAGGAACAATTGAAACAAGCAAACATATCGATAACACAACACAAGCCCTAGATGATTATGCTGGCTGTGAGTCGAGACGAAATTGCCTCGTTAGTCTGTAAAATGCAGCCAAGGGTATACTAAAGTGTCTCGGGAAACAGAATCACAATGACACCTTCTGCAAACTATGTTCCTTATCAAACCGATGCAACGAATCCAATAAGAATCAAACACAAGTCACTTCATTATTTCCATAACACTTCCATAATCACATAATCCTCACACACGCACACGGAAATCAACTTACCTGGAAATCTTAAGCACCCGAACGGAAATAATATTCACTTTTCCTGCACAATGCTTGTTATTTTAGTGTCGCTGGCAAACAGGCTGGCCGGTTATATATATACACACCCCTGTTTTCCGCGCTTGCCTTGGAGCTAAACAGGGTCAAGGGCATGCGTAGTAGGGAGCATGACTGCAAACGCTGTTACCTTGCGTTGAGGACACCCGTAGCAAGCGCACCGCAGCAGTGAAAGTGACTTCAAGCAACGAATGGTAACGCCGCACAACAGACCATATTTCAAAGCTTCCTTCAGAATTTCCTGAGGACCTTCGATAGCTTCCTGCTTAAGCTGGTCAGATTACAATGTCGTTAGATGTTAATAACCTATTGACTGCAAGTAAAGGTCTGGTTGCATGTGGGCTATTGATCTAGTTATTGCTCCATTCTCCTTCGGCGATTATGGCAGCTTACATCATCGGCTTCGAACATGAAGAATCACGTCGTAGCCATGGAAGTAGAAAAAAGAAGTGCATTTCGTTCCCGTTCAACAGAGAAGTGATTGTATCTGCATGTCCTTACGATCCATCGAAGGCTAAAAAAGCCTAAAGAAAGTGCCATACACTGTAAAAGTTGATTGAAGGAATGACTGTCTAATACCGTCGCTGCTATACGAAAAGTGACCGTGACAGTTTTTTAACCCGGGATCGGTCGCGCTCGCTGTAGTCATGTCGCCCGTCGCGGGTGAGCGCCTTGCTTTCCAGGCATATTTCACCGTATTTTAATTTTTTAAATCTTTTTTTTTTTTACTTGCAATGATCTGTTTATTATAATCCTTCTTATTCATTACATTTTTGTTTCAAAATGTTTATTTGTTTTCAAACAGCGTAGTATACATCGGCGAAACCAACAAGCCTCAGCATTAACAAAAAGCGCATGTTCCTCTGAGTTCCATTTCATCTCCAGAATTTTGATATGACATAAAATCACTGCGACACTTTTCGAATTTTCTATTAACACGACAAGAACATGTAGGTACGAAAACTCACTAGAAACAGGATAGACCTATTATAATGCAGAAATGTAAATAATAAAAAAAAATATAACGTTGTCGGTTTCGTGTGAACTCTGCACTCACTCTGGCAACACTATTTCCACAACAAAGGTCTCTCTAATAATGTCGTTTACGTCATGTCATAAAAATGTGATCAAGTCACTAAAAGTCAGCTAGAGAGCACCACAGGCCAATATTTTAAATACTGTTAAAATGGCACTTCATTAAAATTTAAAGTGAGCGCGGCGCTCACCCGCAACCGATAACATAGCATAACAGCTATTGTCTAGTTAACTATAATTAATGTAATTTTAAGGTCCAAGGCAGAGGGGGGGGGGTGAACATAATATTTTCATTTAAAAACGAGACATCCCAAATAAATCAGTTTACCCTTTTATGAAAAATCGGTTAGGTTTAATTATAAAACTGTTATTATTAACGTATTATTATTATTATTATTATTATTATTAATTAAAGTACAGGTGATAAATCATAAACAATAAGTGAAGTATGATCTCCCGTTGCCATAAGGTATCGACCTTTGATGTTAGTCGTACAGTGAAGTTCAGGAGTAGAAAAAGTATTTACCAGAAGAACCAATCTTCTTGAGAACAACTTTGTTATTCACAAACCATTCATAGAACTTCCGGACACACTACACGATAGCTATTTGTCTTTAGAGTTTGTGTCAAGAAGCAGGAATTTACATTTTTGTTGCAGGTCAATACTGAAACTTCATATCCGCTTCTTGGCTATGATTATTCACAGCTCAACAATGGAACGTACATAAAGCAATATGTACAACATCCAACGCGAGCTAACGTTAAACAGTAAACTGCTGTCTGTTCGAACATTCTCCACGACAATGGAACATTTTGATTGTTATGAAGTGCTTGAAATGCAGTCCTAGTTGTTTTGCCACTGTGTTGCCATGATGCTAGTTTAAAAATTCCATTAATTTTTTTTTTTCGCATTCAATGTATCTCAAATGTAGGTTTGGTTTTCAAGCTAATTCCTATACTTTTCTGACACGGGACAAATAGTGGGAGAGGATATACAGTTACGCACCAATTGTACATTTATTTCAATACCGCCCGAAGAAACACAGCTAAAAAAATTAAAAAAATATCCTGGGTGTATGCTCTTAATAATGCTGAAGGGACGACCGGGACATATGGTCACCCTACCAAGGCGTCATGGATTGGTCTCCGGCTACGGGACGCGCGGAGGTTCGAGTCTCCTGGAGGAATCGTAACAACTTTTCTCCCGAGATTTCGGCTTGTGTATGGGAACGGTGGCCACCCACGATCGTTAAGAAATTTGGGAGCTACGAATGAGTACCGTAACCAGGTCATGGAAACCTACAACAACGACTGGGGGTTCGTAGTGCCGACCACACGTCGCTCCTGGAAGATCTCGCACGTCGGCAGGTAGGGTACTGCCCCTCATGGGCTGTTGCGCCACGGGTTATTGGTAAATGCAATTGTAAAGATTCCGTTTTTAAATGTATGTTTATGGTGCGCACAACTGAAACATTCCAAATTTAATTTGAAAGTATATTTTTGTTAATAAGCTGAGCTCTGTACATGTGCAAGCACTCACACTTGCGTCCCATTTTTGTAAACTGACAGACCAGACCGTTAACTTTTAGCACTAGTTTTGTATGTATTTATTAGGGCTGAGACGATACCACATTTAACCGATACCCTCACCGATTCCTCCAGTATCGATACCAATACCCTCACCGATTCCTCCAGTATCGATACCAATACCCTCACCGATTCCTCCAGTATCGATACGAATACCCTCACCGATTCCTCCAGTATCGATACCAATACCCTCACCGATTCCTCCAGTATCGATACCAATACCCTCACCGATTCCTCCAGTATCGATACCAATACCCTCACCGATTCCTCCAGTATCGATACCAATACCCTCACCGATTCCTCCAGTATCGATACCAATACCCTCACCGATTCCTTCAGTATCGATACCAATACCCTCACCGATTCCTCCAATATCGATACGAATACCCTCACCGATTCCTCCAGTATCGATACGAATACCCTCACCGATTCCTCCAGTATCGATACGAATACCCTCACCGATTCCTCCAGTATCGATACCAATACCCTCACCGATTCCTCCAGTATCGATACCAATACCCTCACCGATTCCTCCAGTATCGATACCAATACTCTCATGCTGCAGGCTCATGTTATTTTTCTTACTCGTGCCTCTTTTGACATGTATTGGGGTTGATACAATATAGGTTCTTTAGTTTTCAGTAAAAAAGCAATGCTGATAAATTTGGTAGGCCTACATTGGTTCCATGAACTAGTCAAACTTCATTATATAAGAATCTAGAATGAAGATCATCGTCTTGGAAGAAGAGCAGACGGTTAAATTTAGAAATCAATCATTTGATTTCATTTGATTTTAGGTATCAAGGAGCAAACGCTCCATTCATATATGTAAGTAATATACAAATTAACGCGTTTTAATGCGCAACTATTCGAACTATAAATACGAAACTTGGTGTATTGAAAGATTTTAATCATCTGCATTTGACCTATATTGAAAAAACTGGATATCTAGTTTTGTGTTTGTAAGTGTGGAAGATGTGAGGTCACATTTCCACAAAATGACTACTCCACAGGAGAAGGCACAGTGTGTTTCCTTTTCTCATAAATTATTGAATAGGCATAACTGTCGAATTTGGGGGTCTGAAAAGCCTCACGAGGTTCGAGAAATCGACCATAGATGAACATTTTCCTGGTCGATGGATTGGGAGGAATGGCCCAGTTACTTGGCCACCAAGATCACTCGACATAACCCCTTTGGATTTCTTCTTATGGGGTTATGTTAAGGATATTGTGTACCAAACGCCAGTTCCCAATATTCAAGTCCTACGAAAAAGGACTATTGCAGCCATCGCAACACTTACTGAGGAGGTACTAGAGCGGAAATGGCAGGAAATCGAGTATCGCCTTGATATCCTACGGGCAACAAGGGGGTACACATAGAGATGCATTGAGGTGGTAAAAAAAAAACTTTGAGAGTTTCTCTTTTAAATGAAGGAAACAGAACTGAGATACCTCGTTCCATTAATTAATAATGTAGATTTGAAGTTGTAAAGATAATTTGTGGACACCCTGTATATTATAATATTATGATTCAATATTTCGCAGTCTAAATAATCCGCAAAAAAATATTTTCCTGCGAGAGAATTTGACCCTGAGATGGCGTTAAGGCTTTCTCTTAAGCAGTCAGTCATGTATTTTATCAGATTGAAAGTAATACAATTGGAATACCATACCTAAAATACCTGATACCACGTCTTCAAAAGCGTCCATAAAAATTAACTGAACGTAGAATTTTTGTATTTCTTATTTATCGTATTTAAACCATCTTCCCAAGAAACAAACAAAATTTCTTGGTATATTTTCTCATATATGCATATTTTCACATCTAGTCAACATTCATTGCCGTTAGAAAGCATACTCAATTTGAAAGAAGTTATGTAGCACATTTTGACAACAAATTTATAAATTTTACACAGGGGTATTTTCCAGGGAGGAGTAAGCGCTCTCCCTTCAAATATGCTTTGTATTTGACAACATGTTGTTCATATAGCAGCCAATACTAGCTCGTAATTTTCAGTCTTGTTTAATAATTATAGTTATTGTCTTTCAAATAAACTTCATTATAATGAACATAAACGCACGGTCATGAAAATAGGCGGCTGGGCAGAATTGCGCTGGTGCCACATGTTGGAAAAGCAAAGCGAGAGCGGGACAAAAGACTCTGGTTCCCGCGCATTGTGTGGCAACGTCAATCAGGCTGCGTTGCCTAGTTCGAGCGTGAGGCCGACCTCTCTCCGGGGCACTTTTGTGTCATCCCTAACTTTCCCAGCAAACACAGTCAGTTTGTATCACACGTATTACGAAGACCAACCCTACAAGGAGATCTTTCATTCTCTTAAACCTTCGAAAACACACGGGGTTGTGCTCCGACATGGCAGCAGCGCGAATCTCTGCCACCCGTCTAATTTCATGGACGTGCATTTAATAGGAAACCCCCTGTTCCCCCTCATGCATGAGGAAGATACCAATAAACACTTCCGGTTTAACAAGACAGGCATGCTCCACAAGCCTGCTAAATATATTACATAAATTGCAATTGAGCAAAGATTTACTATGAAATTATCACTTCGGACTTGACCTGAAACGTAATTTCCTGTCAATGAAGCAACAACATATAAATCGGAGGGAAAATATCATCCTTGAATTATAATATATGCATTAAGTACTTTCCATGACATATGTACTGGCCTTCAATCTAAGAATAGCAAAAGGGAAATGAAAGTGGATATTGTTTTCTTTTTGTTATATCACTAATCTTCATTTATTGACCTTGATCGCATTCATTGTTTTGGACTGAATACCTACATCTAGGTTGTTATGTATGAATTAGAAAATAGCTAATTACATATTTTGAGCATTTGCCATTAAGATTTACATAAGTCTATTTTTCCTCATGTGCTCAGTGCCTGATTGAGTGGGGATGGTATCCCCCAAGATGTATCATTGTCCCCATGTTAAATGATAGGAGTATCCTCCAGCTAGCTCAACTAGTAATCCCCCTTTCATTTCGAGCATTGCATGTAAGTCTGAAATACATTTCTGCCAAAGATATTTTGGATTCAGTAAGTAACATTCTTTCAATCTCTGTAGCACTGCTTCAGAAGCAAGGGACGAATGGTTACATACCCCTCACATAACTCAAAATCGCATTTAAAATATGTAAGTACGATAGTGGTGAATTACACAATATGTCCCTCGTCAGTAATAATTTATAATTAACGACTACATTGCTGTGTAGTAACTAACGAACTTTGTAGCATTGTTCCTATGGGAGAGAACCTGTATTTCAACAGAGACATCAGGATGATTTTGAACACCCATCCTAACTAGAAGCATTATATATTCTCCAATTCTGATGAGAAGCAAGGAGAAGAAAATTTACAATTGCATCATACTAAACTTAGTAAATGTATCACTGAATAGAAAGATTAAACGTGTTGTAGAGAATCGTAACGTATCACGAAACAATGATAAATTCGTATTGGTCCCTGTGATAGTCTGTTAATTTTTACAATTGCAAATAGTGTAATAAATAAATATGTTACTGCTATAATAGTTATTAATGTAATAGATTCATTATATAATTTCATTCCTAATATAGGGGTTGTATTACTTCATGTTGCATTAGTATCTATATTTTGTAGTATAGATGGGGCTATAAATGAGAAATATGCTGAAACGAATTACTCGAAGAATACTAACTAATTTATTATTTTTATTTTCAATTCACCTTTTCATTAGAAAGTTCTTATTAACTATCGAAATTAGATAATCAAAGGCTTCTTAATGTTGACAAATAGTAATCGTTTTGAGGAATGTCGCATATTTATACTTCACGTCACTTTTCAAACCGTCTGCTGCTGCAGTAGGAGATATAGGTAGAAGCATGTTATACAGAATGGAGGTAAGAAATGATACAGCGCTGAAGTTTTAGATCACTATTTCGTTTGTATTCTTTATTACATCGCACTTTCATGTGTTTGTGATGGCTTTTACAGCTCTTAAATAAATCCCTTCGATGACATTACTTCAGTGTGGTTTCAGCATCAGACGATTTTCACGAAACGTGTTTCTTTCCCTCATCCGTGCCACCCCTATTTTGCCAGTGGACTCGTCCAAGTCAGCGCATGCGCAGTTGCGTCAGTCATCTCGATTAAGGCAGATGGACTACAGCTGCTTATCAATGACATGATCTCGGGTAAAATATCACCACCTGTATTGGCAGTGGTGTAATTTTTCCAAAGAAAAACACACTAATGACTGCACTTGGGGCAGCTTGGTTTCAGAATGGCTTTAAGCACAGGCATGCAGTAGGAGATACGAAACTGCGTGTGGAATTCACACATCAAAGTAGGCCAAACGTTTGGAATAAACAGTGAGCCATGTCTTCAGTATTCTACCGACGTTTCCCATTGCCTACATGGAGACGACGCAAGGACTACGTGTGAACTGATTGCACAACATACATTCACACTGATGTCATACTTACGTCACGCCACGTTTTCCTCTCAAATATGCATTTCGTTTTGCATCGCAGCCAGAGCTGGGTGCTTATGATCTGTTACGGTGGAAAGTTTAGGGGACAGTTAATGAACAACACTTAGTCGCTCAAAGCTAAACTCAGAACCAAGAAGTCTTAAGTGGAAAAGTAAAGTATTCACGAACGAATCAAACAACAGCAAAAATGGTCATCTTCAAATTAGCCAATCAGGAAATGAGAACAAGGTGGATGGTTCATCGTCACCGTAAAAATTCTTCGACGCCAACAATGAGGTCAATATCACACACAGAAAAATGAGCCCTTGAAAGTAGAAATTCCTGGAGATAATCTACCGACCTTCCTGATCGTGTATGCTCCACTTCGGTAGATTTTTTTTGTGATAGCCAAGGCAAGTAGGAAGGCCCGTCCACTCCACTCATACCATTCACTTTCCCTACCATCTGCAGGCTTCGATTCATGGTTTGGTACAGCTATTAATAATTCTAATATATACCTTTGATATGCGGTGGTCTTTCAAAATTTAATATTTTGCTATACTTTAAGATTATCATTCACGATTTAAAATTTTCTCTGGTATAAGTTTATGAATCATTGTTTTATATTTTTTTCCTTGATTTCAGGGTATGATTCAGGTTTTCATATTTTTCTTTCATTTAAATTATATAATTCACGGATTAATATAATTTCTCTTTGATTTAAAGTTATGAATTCTCTTTTAGTTTTTAAGTTCACTTTATGCGCAGATGTGCTAATCGGGACTTTACCTACAGTTTAAAATGAGATTCAAACCACTAGGTGCCTCCACCGGGTATCGAACCTGGGACTTCTTGGTTATAAGGCAACGAAGTTACAACCATACGTGTCTTCCCGTTTCGCCTTACTGCGTTTTCACCTCCCCAATACAATTTCAAATGATTTATGTGACGCTCACTTTCTAAGGCGAAACGGGGCATCTCATTTCGCCTCGGTTAGGTTAGGTTAGGTTAACGCGGTGGAAAGTTGTAATATTTACTATTTTAAATTATTATTTTATTTACTAAATTCAGTACACATTATCTCTTTTCAGAGAAGTTTGTGTGTAAGACGAAACAGGGTAAGGCGAAATAGGATGTCCCGTTTCGCCTTAGAAAGTGAGCGTCCCATAAATCAAGGGAAATTGTAATGTGAGGAGGGGGTGAAAACGCAATAAGGCGAAACGGGATAAGGCGAAACGGGCCGTAATCCAACCACACCATCTGCGTGGTCCGATTTAAGGTTATGATTGACTTTTTCATAATTTTCTTTGATTAAAAGTTATGATTCAGGATTTCATATTTTTCTTTGATTTAATGTTATCATTTGTAGTTTCATATTTTCTTTGATTTAATGTCATTTGCAGTTTCATATTTTATTTGATTGAAGGTTATAATTGGAGGTTTATTATTGTGTTTTGATTTAAGGTTATTGATTCAGGGTTTCATATTTTTTTCTTTCATGTAAGATCAGGGTTTCACATTTAAGAATAAATTAAGGGACATAATTCGTGATTTTTTAATATTTTTATTTAATTTAAGATTATAATTCACGGCTTTAAACTTAGAAAACAAATGTTATTTAAATCCTTGGCAGGAACGTTTATTTTCCCCAAACATTACAGAGCATGAGAGATTCAAAATGTCAATGCTCTTCAGAAAATAAAATGGACAATCCAATTTTTGGTTAATTTAAGTATTGCCACTTATTTTATTCATCCAGTTAACCACATCGGTACGAAAAGAGCATGAGCATAAAAATTAGTTAGTTAATTTTAATTCAAGTTTGGTCGAACCCTATTTCAAAATTTAATAATAGTAATAATTCGAACAAGTGTTACCGGGTTACTAGCCAGGTTAAATCGGCGTTAGTTTCCTTCGGAACACAGATTTAACCTGGCTGGTAACCCGAAAACACTTGCTCAAATCATGTCGCCAGGAAAGCTACAACTCCTGCATTACTAATAACAATATATAATCAAGATTCAGATAATATGATTTTCCAAGGATCGTTAATTAAATTATCTCTCTAGGAGCCATTACTTATTGAAAATGTAATTAAGTAAATGTAGATGGGGAAATATATTTTTATTTCTTTTCTAAAGAAAAGGTAATTTTAAAGAAATAATGCACTTCAATTATCTTTGGGTATATCGCAGCGTGAGCGTGACTATGGCTATACCAATCATCTAGTACTCCAGTGATAAAACAATGAATATCATAGGCTCTGATAGAATAATAAATATGATTGGCTCTGAAAGAATAATGAATATGATTGGTTCTAATAGAATAATGAATATGATTGGCTCTTGACTTGCGCGCTATTGCTACATTATCGTTTTTGGCGGGAAATATGCACGAAACTCTGCAATATTTCTCTTGAATGATCCATTTTTTTATGTGATTTGGCATGGCTGTTAAAACTCCAACGGAGCCTCTCGATGTGGGAAAAAATGACAATTTTACGTTTGCACTTGCGTCACTCCTATTTTACGAGTGGACTCGTCCATTTGGCGCAAGCACACTGGGTCTCGACCAATACACACGAACGATAGACATCTGAAAACGATATTATAACAGCCAGGCTTACGTTTTGCTGCAATTCGAAAATTGAGCAAAAACATCTCGTTTGCCACCTGTTAATGGTGTGTTTATTTCTCAGTACTGGAGGCGGTAATGACTTCAAAACGTAATTTCATGAGGGGGACATTAGATGCTTTTTCTCTTTGTGCAAATTACATAGTCTTCTCTCTTCTTGGTGCTTGTAGCAAGCATCGTTCTAGCTCCAAATTGCACTAACAATTTCTTCAAGCTTTCATGGAGAGTTGGTTCACCAACGGCAACAAAAGTGAACGGAGAAAGTACAGAGATTGCTCATGAACAAAAGCTGAAAGTGCAAAGTCTTCGTAGCGGCGCCTGAACAAAGGAGTAATTGAAGTATTCCTGAATTGAATTTTGAAATTGAGTTTCTTCATCATGTGCGGTAAGTAGACTGGGTGGGCCTCTTCTTGCGATGGCTTCGGGTGAACGTCTTCTAGACGGAGGGAGAGGGAGCACCCTTGACCGCCAAACCACACCCATGGAGCACGCAGAACATGCAATGTTCTGGCATGGTTCTTCCACAAAGAGATTGAATTTGACGAACTTGGAAAATTTTATCATGTTTTAAATTTGCATTTCGCATCTCTGCTATAGAATGTACCGCGAAGAAAGGTTTTGGCCAAAAGTGGAAACCTGGAGGAGTTTTTAACAAAATTCATGCGTAGCACTAACCAGGGAAATTATACCATAGAAGAAATGTTCACAAATCAGGAAAAAGCTCAGCCTGTCCTCTGGTATCACGGGACCCGGTCACCAATAGCAGTGCAGAGGAACTTTTAAATGTACAGAATCCTTTCGTCTATAATATCTGACATCAATAAGTTAGTATTTAAAAAATGGAATTTATCTTCATTCCCATATCCTGTCAAGTCCAAAAAACACTGTATGGAAAGATGCCACCCGATGTCAAGAGCATTAATTGCGTATTCCTGAGCACTGGCACTACTACACTACAGCCACGTTACTCAAACTTGCAACAAAAAACTTGGTTAGTTTTCCAACTACCACTTTCACATCTCTACCTTGCATATAGCGGATATGAATAAAGTTTATAATTAGGGAATTACTTTTCGGACACCCTGCACTTGCTGGCAAAGTATCATCAAGATGAGAGAGAAATATTAAGCACTTCTCTTCACTACAATTAAAGTTATTAATACAGTAAAATATTAACGATAGCTGCACTGGGTAATAACAGTGATATTATATTTATGACACAAGACACACAGAAAACTAAATGCATAAATTCTAGTTATGTACCACAAACGAATCGATTGAAAAACTAAACTGTGTCTTACGCCCTCTAAGAAGAACCAGGTTTACAGATTGATCAAATTCTTGTGTATCGTAACGGTAACGCCAAAGTACATCATCTGATGCAAATGAATATTAATTTCTTTCGAGAGTCACTTTAATGCATCACTTAATGCGTTTTATGCACCTTTCTGCATCTTTTCCGATGATGCACTTCAACTTTTGGTCTGAGCCACAGACGTTATGAATTTTTTAATTCATTTATCTGTGTGTGATATTTAGTTATTTCTGATCTTTATTACATATTAATGTATAATATTCTTATTTTTCTTATTTAACATCGCGTTAGAATTACTTTCTGTTTGTAACGGGGTTGAAATGCTCTTTTAGAAAACAAACAAACATCGCCAGCTCTAAAAGACATACATTTAAGGATGTTATTCGAAGTTAATGGAAAAGCTGCCATCTATGTTGATATCATTACGTTAGAATTTAATTTAGATAAAGCTTGTTTATTTTATTATTTTTTTTTCATTTTTTAGGGTACTAATCGCTAACCGCATTGGATGTGTAGTAAATTAGAATCCACTGTAGGTTATATCCCCACCAGCGGTAAAAAGAAAGTGTTCATCTGAAGACGAAGAAAAAGTTTCTCCCTCGAAAAGTATTGTTAAATTTAATTTTACTTTCGTTATTTAAAGTAGCTCTTCTGCCACTTTGGGGCTAATCGCGATGATGGATGAGTGGTGATATGATGCAAGTTGGGACACGAGACGGGATCCCTGCCGTCGTAGCGTGATATCCTAACCATTCTGCCACGAAGGTCAGCTGTATTGTTAGAATAGGTAAAAGACTAGCCGGTAATAAATGGAGAATATTCAACTAACACTGTGTCCTATAAAAAAGAACCATTGTAAAAACATTCCGAGAACTTGATGCGCCAAAGGATGCATAAGAAGTCAATTTTAAGAAATTTCCCTGGCTGGTACATTGTTCATATCAACCATCTAACAACCTCTTGATTGTTGGGAAACTACTACTGAAGCAAATATATAATTTCACGTATTCGCGCCGGGGGCGGAGGGGGATTCTTCCTTACCCATTTTTTCAATACATATTTTCAACCTAAAATATATTAAACTTACAGTTTCATATTACGTTATGACTTTAAAACCCATGTCGTCACGTTGAGAATGTTATGTATTGAAGTTAGGCAGTTATTAGTGTATATTGTGGTTACTCAAGGTTGATGGTCCGGTTTGGCATCCTCGAGGGCAGTCGCCCCGGTCCTAAAAGTTAATTAGTATTTGTAGTAGTGGCCAAAGCATTCACCTATGTTTTACTTTTCCTATATTTTCAACACCGCACCCCCTAAATTTCATTCCGCACCCGGTCAGCACCCCTAGCTTCCCCGCTGCAATCAATCCATCTCAGGAGACATCAAATAAGTCATTCCTCTATTCCTTTCCGTAAAGGGGTCCCGGGTTCGATACCCGGTGGAGGCACATAGTGGTTCGGATCCCACTTTAAACTGTAGCTCCAGTCCCGATTAGCCTTACTGTGCATAAAGTTGACTTAAAACACCAAATCAATCAATCTAAACCATTTCCGTAAATATCAATACCGATTTTGTCCCATCCATGTAAGATAACATTCAACCATTTCATCAATTTCTCAAACATTCAGCCTATTCTAATCCATCAGCTCCATACGACATTAGAGAATTGCATGAATTTCCTGTCATTGTTCATCTATTTTAGTCAACGGCCATCCATTTCGACCAATTCTCTTGTCCCGTCATCTTTCCATACGTACAGACAATAATGAACAAAACGACGAGCATTCAGTGAACTTTCAATGCCACTTCCAGTCAGCGTTCCTTGAGAACAAGTGAACCACAACTGCAACCATTTCTCGCGGCATTGTAACCGTTACGCAACGAGTCTGGATCACCGGCGACCTTGCCGAGAGACATAAACTCGAAACAACCACTTCATTATGCAGGAGAGTCCATTGGACGGAAGCAACCCGACATGGTTCTTGTGGCAAGAGTAGGGCAGGCCTATAACAGCTTTACTGCGGAGGCAATGATGATTATATGATCATATGGTCGTTGTAAACTTCACAACATTTCAATCCCTGTAGTTATATTACTCTTGATGGAAATCACTAAGGTGTCTAAATACAGTTACTCACAATGTTGTTCGAACAGGGCAAACGTATCGAAAGAGTCAGATTTGCTCAAGAGCATTTACATAAGGATCAGGAGTTTTGAGACAACGTGATCTTGTCCGATTGAACCAAAACAAAGCTGCACGGAACAAACGGTGTGACCAGAGTATGGAGGAAGGCAAGTACGCAGGACAACGCCTACGGTAAAACATGGTGGAGGATCCATTATGATCTGGGCCTGTATGTCGACTAAAGGAGTTGGGAAAATGGAAGTCATTGGTGGAATCCTGGACAAACATGTCTGTAATAATATCCTGAAGAATAACGTGAAAAAAGTGCCCAGCAAATGGGGTTACCACGTGTGTTCACATTCCAGCAGGATAACGACAGCAAACAGCTCAACTCAACAGGGACTGGTGGATTTTGAATGTACCAAAGCAGTTGAAAACACTAGTTCAAGGTTCAGATCTGAATCCGATTGAGCATTTATGGACATTTTTGACGCAACGTGTCCATAAACATGAATGCAAGTCAATAGAAGATCTGAAGAGGACCGTAGCTTTAGAGTGGGAGGGAATCAGCCCAGACTCCTCCTTGGTTGCTTCTATGCACAGGAGATGCCAAGCACTTATTAAGATCAAGGGTTATGCATCTGGCTATTATACGGTCTCATTTTGTAACATTGTTATCTTTGTTTTTCGTTGTAACTGTAGGAACAGAAATGTGACATGAAAGTAGCATGTTTGTGATAAAATGTATGTTTTTTCGCTTATTTACAACAACGGTTGTAAATAAATCACCATGTGTGTTACAACTGCATGTAGGGAGAATATCTAATGTACTAAGGCTTATTGTAATTTTTGCTTTCGTTTACTTCTCACACTTCATCTGTACGAAAAACAACGAGTAACTGTATATCTTTCAAATCGAAAATTCAAAGCAAAAACTTTTGAAATAATATAATGTATCCAAGGGGGTATATTATTATACCATGGTTATGGTTCAGTAAAGTCCAAAGCCACTTGGGAAGGACTAAAATTATTTGTTATGTATAAGTATAGCTATACTCGTTCGATATGAAGTTATAGAGCTTGTTATGGTAGAATGAATAAAGGAAAGATGACATTTGTTTAAAAATATATTCTCTTACTGAGAAACCTCCTGCTTAGTGTAGGGGTAATGATGCTGCCTTGTATTCAAAGGGTCTGAGTTCGATCGACGATGGAACACATTACACAGTGTTTCGGACCCTACTTTGAAGCGTATTCCAACTACGATTAGCCTATGCGAGTACAAAACGGACTTAAAACTTTTGCAACTACGTCTAAAAACTACCACAATACTACCTACGAACTATACACAAACTAACTTAACCTATGTTTGAATAAACCAAATTGTGGCCGTGGGTTATGATTATAGTGATTATACATGTTTCAATATCTTAGATCTGTAAACAATTCTCAACGTTCGCTAAGAAGGTGCAATTATTTACTTTATTTCTTTGAGTTAATAACAAGAACTTCAACAAGAGTATGAATTATATCAGATTTCGTCACGCCAGCGACACTGCTGCCATCTTGACTTGCATCTTGCAAGTACGGGATACGTGCTTTGGTTGACGCTTCTACGAAATCTCAACTTCCTGTTCAACCTCGACACCTCCGTACAGCCTTGCACAAGAAACCTTGCTCCCAATTCAGTCCTATCATCTCCAAGCCTGAAATTCAACCCGATCGGCTCCAGAAGCAAGGTCACTGTCGCGGAATGAGGAAAGATCCGAAAGCCGTGACGAAACTTCCTCGTGCGATATCAACTCCTCCTCCTACGGTCCGCGAGCGAGATAGTGAAAGTGGTGAAAGAAAAAAACTTCAAAGTGAAAGCGAATCGGACCTGGTGTGTTCTCTTCTCTGCAGAAGACCAGCCTCCGGTTGGGTTTACTGCGGGGGGGAAACTTTCACACCGAGGACGTACCACGGCAATGGTAAAAACAGGTTGAGTGTGTGCCTCCGGGATGTTGGCTCCTGACAAACCCAATGTTTTTACTTCCTCGTTCCACCAGGATTACATTATCCGAACGATAATTACATGTAAGCTGTTACATCAGCCATGGCAAACCCAAGTCTTAAGAAGAACCGTTGGGAAATGCGAGTAAGACCCGCTTTAGACCGAAGCATTTCCCCATTTTGGCTAGAATAAATGCTTCCAAAAACCATGTAGCATTTTTGATAGCACACAATATTTTACACGAAAGCATTTTCTGCATCATTCCGGTCAGCATTTGCGATTGCGATGCGATGCGTGCAGAGAACGTTAAATAATATGTACAGCATGAAAGGCATACGAGATCAGCTTGTAGCTACCTGTGTTTACAATTGATTGATTGAGTTGGTGTTTTAAGTCCACTTTATGCTCAGTAAGGCTAATTGGGACTGGACCTACAGTTTAAAAGTGGGATCCGAACCACACGTGCTTCCACCGGACCCCTTGATTACAAAGCCACATGTTTACAATTGAAACAACTGGTTTATATTTCCGTGCGTGTACTGTGTACGCTATAAATCATATATTTGAGCAGTGCCATTGATTTGTGCCTAACACCTTTCTGTAGGAAACGTTATTCCTCTCTGTTGAATAGTTATCGGCTTTTAAAAATGTGAGGTGATACATTGTTTACATCTCGCCCGGGCGCCATTATATCTGTACTCGTGACCTAGAGCTCCCTTCTGATTGGTTATGCAAAAAATGCTTAGGAAATCCTATCCATGAGAAATGCCATGAAATATGCCACTTTACACGATAATATTTCGATCATGGCATAAATGTTAAGAAAAATGCTAAGGAAAATGAGATTGATTGATTTTGCTTAGCTTTTGCAGACTAACGAGGCTCTGGCGTCTTGTCCTGCAGCTAGGGTAGGCCTCTCTAGTGTCTGTAAGAGAGGGTGACATCTGGATGTCATCAGATGTTACACCCCTGCTTTCTACTTTCCCATTTTGAGATTTGTATTTCAGAATTCACAAAAGAGGTTGCATTTCTTTCCGACGGGGGGCGTGAAGAATCCGTTGTTTCAATACAATGATAATTATTGCATACTAAAGTTTAAAAACATTATTCTCAGCACAAAAAAAACTAAATCTTATTTATGCTTGCACACAGTCGTTGCCAGGAATTTCTGTGCCTATCAACGAGAAAAGAATTCAGCTGCGCAACTTGCGCCCATCCTACCAAACTCTTGCTTCTATCAGATTTATTATTTCTTTTTTAAGAGAAAAATTTGACAGTAGCATGTTCTCTACTTTTATACATATGCATACATACGAGGGTCACTATTTATATTTTGAGCCTAACAATGAAAAAACAGGAATTTGGCATTGAAAACTGCTTTATTGTTTTTCCAAGTATTCTCCTTTATGATCAATACACTTTTGCATTCGTTCGAACCATTTGTCAAAGCAGTTTTTCCAATCTTCTTGAGAGACCTCCATAATATGGTTTTTGAACGCATCAACGGCGTCTTCCACCGACGAAAATCGTTGTCCACTCAATTTAATCTTGACATTCGGGAACAAGAAGAAGTCATTGGGTGCCAAATCAGGACTGTACGGCGGATGACCCATCATTTCGATTTTTTGACTGTTCATAAAGTCGGTTGTTAGACGAGATGTGTGACAGCTGGCATTGTCTTGATGAAGAATGATCCGACGGCGTTTGTTTGTTTTCCGTATTTGACCGAAGACCTCTGGCAAACAAATTGTTGTGTACCATTCAGAGTTGACCGTTCTACGTTCCTCTAAAGGCACAGTTTCCACATGACCAGTTTTCCCGAAAAAACAGGCGACCATTTGTTTCGATGTGCTTCGAGCGCGAACAACTTTTGTTGGATTGGGTTCATCTTGAAACACCCATACAGTCGACTGCTGTTTCATATGCATATATCCATGATTCGTCACCTGTTACAATCTTATATACGTCTTTTGAAGCACCACGATTGTATTTATTGAGCATTTGTTTGCACCAATTGACGATAGCGTCTTTTTGAGTTTTTGTCAAATTGTGTGGGATCCAACGAGAACATACCTTTCTCACAGCTAAATGATCATGTAATATTTTATATATGCTGGTGGAACTAATGCCTATGGTTGCCTCAATCTCACAGTATGTCACATGACGATCTTGCAGTATTAGGTTTTGCACAGCATCAATGTTTTCTTGAACAACAACTGATTTTGGACGACCTTCGCGAATCTCTTCGGTGAGCGAATGGCGGCCACGATTAAATTCGTTATACCAGCGTTTCACAGTGGCAAAGGATGGGGCTTCATCGCCAAATGTGGAAGTAAGTTGATCGATGCACTCTTGTCTTGATAATCCACGTCGAAAATCGTAAAAAATCATCGCACGAAAATGTTCACGAGTTAATTCCATTTTATTGTTGTCGCGCAATCTCCAAGGCAACATAAATAACACAAATCAAGCTATTGACAAAACATTTGAAGTACGTTATGGTCAATAATGCCAGACGATTCCGTGCAAACGTCAAATCGCGTCTAACTTCAATCAATGTTGCCAAGGCTCAAAATATAAATAGTGACCCTCGTAATATTAATTGCAAACCAACAACTCTCTTAATTTAAAAGGTTACCCATAGCTTAGACCAGTGGTATTTAAACTGTGTGAGAACTTTCGAAAAAAAATGTTCTTTTTTCTGACAGTTCAACATGTTAATAACAAAATGTCTATTTTTTCATCTTTCGTCTCCAGGAAAGCTTCAAGACTTACATCATTTCCTTCTTCTGTATCATTGCAACTCACGTTGATTGTCCTTACCAATGTTAACTTCCGTATTACTGAACTGAGGCAGGAACTGCACATGTACCTCGCAGAAGACCATACCAATGCTGAAAACTCCATTGATAGTGCCTTTGTACAGAAGTTAGCATACCATTCTGATATTTTCCACAAACTGAATGTTCTCATTGTCTAACTACAAGGTACAAGCGAATCCTGCACTTATCAGAAAATGTATCAGACTCGGAATGGAAGTTGCTGATTCGTAAGATAAAAAAATGGGACTAGAATTAAATGAAGAGATCCAAACATTGCTGAATGCTTGTTTTAAATATATAAGTATCCAGATTTCCTTACCTTCTTAATCTCATGATATAACTTCAAATCCCAGCATGGGTGTTATCTGGGAGTGTCCCTCCATCAATTTTATCCTCATCGTCGCGATTAGCCAAAATCGGGAGACAAGCGAAGTAAAATAACCCAAATCATTAAATCAACCAGCTTATACACATTAAAAACTGTACACCGCCTGCATGAATAACATTACATCTTCATTACTTGTATGTGTACCAACAGTAAACAAAAACATAAAGAGATTTTGTGTTGATTTTTCACGGTCGCATGTATTTATCTATTATTATTATTATTATGGAGGGGTAGATTTTGGCAGCAGAGGGGAGCCACAACATCTAAAAGTTTAAAAATCCCTGCTTTAGAGTATAAACTCGATGTGTGCATCCGACTCTTACAGCAAAACATTTTGCGCAGGGACGTCGTTAAGAGATACCCGGGGGCACTGACCCTTTCGAAATTTCCCCATGCCCCTCCCCAAATTTATGTAGCTTAGAGAAAATTTTACTTTAATATTAAAAAAAAACCAAATTATTTATTCAAAAAATTGCATGTGGATTAAAATTGGTTTCTCCTTGTACTTATTGGGATATTCAATATGTAATAAAGTAGTAGGAAGTAAAAAAGGAGTAAAATTATCCCTGGTTGGGAACTACCTTTAAAAGTTGTAGAAGATGGGAAAGAACCCTGTACAAGGGCGGATTAAGCACGAGCATCCTCGTAAGGGCGCCAAACCAGGCTGTCCCCTTTGATTGGAGCCAACACTGATTACAAAAGCGTGGCTTTTTGTTTCTCTGTGTTTATTTTAAAGTCCACTTTATGCACAGAGGGACTAATTGAAAGTGGCTACACCTACAGTTTCAAAGTGGGATCCGAAACACTATGCGGATGCGTTTCTGGTATTGTGTTAAGAAGAGTATGATTTATTGTTGACAAGAATTAATTGAAGTTGATACTGATTTTGCATATTGCAAAATCATGTTACAGTATAGGGTAAGAGGTTACTGGTATTTTGCTGTCATTGTTTGGGTATTAATTAAACACATACATACAACAAGTGGCGGTGATTGGGGGGGCAGGGGGCAGTAGCTCCCACTTTTAACCACTTTTAACCCCGCACTATGATAACTCTTATCTACAAAAGGAAATATATTGTCTTTGCCCACCCGTTTTTGAAACCAAATCGCCGCCATTGCATACAATAAATGAGTTCTTTAACATAAAAAAACCCACTGTTGCTTCTCCTATAAGAAGTGCGTAAACCTTACGGAATGCATTATTAGTAATAAATTGAAGCGCGTTATATTTGAAACGCAGCTGTCAGTAAGCTTTTTCCTGGTTTATTGTTTGCAAATAGTGAAAGTCGGCAGCTGCATTGTTCTCCGCTACCTTATGCTCATAATGGCCGAAAATATGAGACTACGAAGGTATCGGTAGGCTATGGTGAATGCACAACAAAGTTATTGTGTTCCATATTTGAATGGGCCTACAGAAGCAATCATGGCAGGCACTTTCACATTATAGTTTAATGAGCCGTCACAATTGCTTGTGAAAATGGCATGCTGCATATTTCAGTATCGAAATTTGAGTATTTATTCGATTTGATTTGATTTTTGTTTTTTAACGTAGCTTTTTTGCCACTCCTGGCAATTCGCAACGATGACTGACAATATGAGGATATTGTTGAAGAGACAATAACAAGGAACAACCATGCCCAGGTCGAGATTCTAAGTGTAGCGCTACGTGCTAACCACTCTGCCACAGAGGTCGGTGGTTCGTCTCCTAATCACAGTGCGAATTAACATGCGGGGATGCCATGAACCCCCCACCCCCTCCTCCCGCGACCAAATTAAGCATCTCAACACAAGTAAATTTCCATTAGGGATGATTTCTATTCTATACAATAAAAAAATATTAGTCACATTTATGACGTATTCTTATACATGGACGTCCGGAAGGGGGAGGGAGGGGCAGGGCACCCCTCCTGGAAAATGAATGTCAATCATATTTCATATCTGTCACGGTAATTTATGTTAAATATTAGAAGAATACAGAAACATGATAACAAAACCGAAGGAGTATTTATTGAAGGGGGCTACACTATTATAAGAGATAAATATGCCTCGCCTTGTAATCAAGGGGTCCCGGGTTCGATAGCCGGGGGAGGCACAAATTGATTCGGATCCCACTTAAACTGTAGGTCCAGTCTGGATTAACCATACTGTGCATAAAGTGGACTTATAGCACCAAATCAACAATCAATCAATCAAAAGTATGCCTCGTTAGCTCTTCCCGCGAATAGATCGTGCGTACTTCACGTTCGTATAGCAAGTACAGTCTTGGACACAGCTGGCTTGTAACGAACCTATTGAAGAAGCAGTGAAGCAAGCCATCAATGTCTGACCACCAAGCGCCTTGTGACTAGACAACCCAAACAGCATTGCAATTTTGCGGCTTGTATACCAGTCACGGGTATACATCTCTGTAAATTGAGTAGTGATGCCAAAGAGAAATACGAGATGAAGATTGCCGATCGTAATGTCTCGTGTTCTCGACATGGAATAATACTCGGTCCACGTTACGTTCCATTATTTAATGTTGTTTGGGAATGAACATGACGGACTAGGTTTATATTTTCAATCCTTGCATTACAGTAAATTCCATATTTTACAATTATATTAATGCTTTGAACGAAAATAATGCCCAGAAAAACATCGAACACACGTTCACACCATTCTTCTCACACACATGCACGTGAAAACAAACACACAAAGCTAAGTTTTAACTTCCAAGTGAATGTCCAAATAACAGTAAATGGAGAAGCACGATGTGCGAAACATGGGATTTTTCACAGAAAGAATGCGTCTATTTGTGACATACGTGGTTTCTATTAATAGACAATGAAACAATTATGAGAGAAATTAACATGCATTTTCGTCTTCAGGTGCTGAGGAAGGAAACAGACTGACTGGAAAAAAAAAAGCATGGTGCTATCGATAGGCTGTTGGTTAGCGTACAGAGCTTTCATCAGTGAGGTCTAGGTTCGATTCCCACCAAGGACATTTATTTTTATTCTTTTCTATTAGTGAAGAAGTATGTAATATTGTTTTCTAGGCATTTTGACGAAAGGATACGCATCAAATTTGTTCGTTTAATCTGTATTTTCATTATTCTAATAAGTTCTCTATGGCAATAGGATATAGAGATTCTCTATCTAGGCGATGGATATCTTCTCAATGGTTACGTAGCTGCGATTCTCCAGTCCCTTACACCCACTTGTCTTATTTATTTACTTCATTTCATATCTAACGAAAACACACAGATATAGTTAGAACAAGAAACACACCTCGCGTCGAAGGTTCCAGACTCGAGTTCTGGCTTTTTTTTGCGAGGGTGATTATTCTTGTGTGTTTGTTTATCATCTTTGTCAAAAAAATATTCCTCATTATTGACGTGATTAACCTAGCGAGAGACCAAAGCGACTGAAATAACAAAAGTACAGAAAATGCAAGACACATCTGCCTAGGCATGTTATACCTTGGGAATTAGCAATCTGAAAATTAACTTGCGTTTCAGTCGACTACTTGCGAAAGAGTTTCGTGTTGCCTCGTTTGGAGTGTTGGTTATCGTGTCGGACCAACATGCGGGCAACCCGAGTTCGAGCCCAACGAAAGGCAAGTTTTTTTTTGTTTTTTTTTTGTCTAATTTAATCCAACCTTATTTATAAAACTGAGGTTTCTGCAAAACCTTTTGAATTGCATGCCACTTCGTATGTTGGTAATCTGAAAGCATCAAAGATGAAAATTTGATGTTTCGAAGCGACGATGTATTTGTGCTTGTGTTGAAAAAAACGCAGTTATTTATTAACGAAAAACATGCAGCCACGTGTTCATTGAGAACGCTTCCTAGTTGTCAGTGCTAATATGGCAGTAATTACAGTCTGTCAACACACACCAACTTTCACGTTTCCCGTAAAATTATTACCTTTCCACGTTTCAAAATTATGAGTGCTGTCTAAAGCAATACTTTGATACTTGTGTTTGCATGTTCGAATCTAAAAGTAATACGAAACTTTTTTCCCAACAAATGACATTCAAACCATTAATAACTGTTTGAAATGTGATACTGATATCATATATGGAAAGAATAAAAATGGAGAATTTCGCTTAATACAACTTATAAATAGGGAGCGGAAGTTGATGAAATGTCATCTTTTTTCTGACATCTCGGACACGATGCCCATTAAATATTTTGCCATTTGTCAGGTTTTAGGTCATTTTCCCGGATTTTCGGCATTTACCCGTCATTTTTTGCAATATTCGGTATATTGTTTCATCATATTTTGTCACTTCTTTAATTTTGGTAATATTCTTGAATCTTTTCACCAAGGTATATATATCTCGCAGGATTGCAATTTACGAGCAAAAGAAATGCTGAACTAGTGACATTCTTTGTTGTGTCGGGGGAAACCACCAGGTGCCCGCCTGGGGCAAACTCAGATTTAAGATCAGAAAAGGAAAGGCTTGAAATACCATAGCTAGACCCCGTTTGCACTGAAAATCCTCGTTGCATATTTTAATTGAATGTGCATGTGTTATCATTTGGTGCCCTTTTTTTTAAAGCAAGATTACATTTTGTTTAATTTCATTTTCATTTCAATTTTTAAACTGAAGCTAACAAATTTAATGGTCATTTCTTGCATTTTACGTCATTTTTTCCCCATTTTTTAGGATATTCTATAGGTCATATACTACCTATATTTTTTAGGTCATCAACTTCCGCTCCCTACTTATAAATATATTAAATTATGTGGATACCTGATGTGAAACGCACGATGCACGATCAGAGGGTCTGAATGTTGCATTGAAAACTGCAGAGAACAATGACTGACTTATGAACAGTGAAAGGTTTTTCCATGCTCCAATGGGATTTTATTTATAACTATAAATAAACAAGGGAGAAGGTCACAGGTTGGTATGAACTAAATTGTAATCTAAAAGTTTTAATTGAAGAAACAAAATACGTTCGCGGTTAAAAATAGGGCATTCAATTTCAGACATATTACACTAACTGAAAGACTATTTTCAAAATTAATAATATTTGGATAACCGGCAAATCCAAACTTGATGTTAACCACGTAATGCATTTGATAATCAAAGAAACATAATTTTTCTTGTGCATGCCCATTATTTTGTGTCTTGATTGTTGAAATAATACGTTGAAACGAACAGTAGTATGTTTTAGTGTGTGTTTAGAATCTCTTGTGTACTGCATGTAAATACTGAATTCATTTTAGTATCCTAATCAAATAACAATTATTCAGTGTAATCCTTTAAAAGGAAAGCCTTTGTTTCTTTGCAGCTGTTCATGACAGAAATTCAATTGCAAGACAAGTTACCAAATTAGCAATAGTTCTCTTACATATTTGTGGTATGTGCTTGTCTGCCTTATACCGGATGATGAAGGAAGCAGATATAAAAGATAGACAATTACTGTTCTTGGGTAGCTCGTCCTGCTTTTGTCAGAAAACCTGATCAGCATACTGAACCAAGCCATCACACGAGATACGACTTCAATAATATAATCCCGTTTCTGTGGCCAAATACCTCCAAAAAAAAAGGCAATAAAATTGTCAGTGTGAGGAGACGGAGAAATAATTTCCTTTTATCTTACATTATACTCTGTCTGTATGCCTAGTGTGGTTTGTCTGTCCCAAAGCTGAAGACAAACCTCTGTCTGTTGTAACGCGTGGCATGATTTCTTCCAGTTTACAAATCACGTAAAATACCTTCGTTCACTTCAGTGTGCTGGTTCTGCAGGCTCAAGGTCATGTCGACTGATAACGAGATAGACCACGTGACTCCGGGGCCAACTGTCAGCACCGAAGAGTAGCTTCAGTAACTTTTGCGAGGTTCCTTCTAGTCCTTGACAGAGCGCATGCTCCGTGATTATGTGCAGAAAACCCATGTTTTCTGTGTATAAAATTTACGTATGTTTGGATTGTGTGCTCAAATGTTGCAGTAAACATAACTCCTTGACACACAACAACAATTACAAGCGCTTCAAAGATTAGAAACTTAGCAAGCGTTACTCATAAGACGATTAGATTGTCCGACTCACAGAAGACAGGTGGTGGGTTGGTAGCGTTTAAGTTTGACACGCAGGAGATACTGGGTTCGATTCCCCTTTGATTGCCTCCAATTTTTTTCTTAACTCGAGCGACTATATATGTGAATTTATTTATTGCGAACATTCTTATTTTATTTGCTGTGCAAATTGTTGAATTTTGTTTTCGAAACGATTACGATAATTTCTTGTGAATAGTATTATATGTATTTCTGGATCATTTTCTCGAAATAAATGTATACTTTTCGCCAGGCATAACATTTTGTTGAGTATGTTTGTAAAATGATGAGATATGTGGAAAAACTATCGCAAAAAATAATTTTCACAAATAAAATTTAAAACAGTAAAGTAAAGATTTCCACCCAAAAATAAAGTAAAAATGTATTTAACTTTTACTCAAATAAATTATTAAATAAAATGCAATAATTAGTTGCTCGAGTTATATAAAGAAAACATAGGGCAATAGAACGGGAATCGAACTCAAAGCCTTCTGTACGTGAAACTTATCCACTACCACGGGGCCACTTGACCACTTGAAAATCATGTAATAGCTTCGCTTCATCAAGGCACTTGGAACTCATCGAAACCTTCAAGCGCTTTTCCTCGATTTTTTCCTTCTTTTAAGTCCACTTTATGCACAGTAAGAAAACTGGATCTATAGTTTAAAGTGGGATTTTAACCACTTGGAACCACTAAACCGCGTATCAAACTTTTCCTCTGGAATTGTTGGCTAGCGTGCGATATTACCAATACTCGGTTCGGGCATGGATGTGGGTGTTTGTCCCAATGAGAGTACAGATAATATAGAGGAAATTGACATGTGTCACAACTGAGAAAAAGGTGAAGAACGAGGATACTATTAATTTTGAAAATACTCTTTCAGTTAGTGTAATGTGTCTGAAATTGAATGCTCTATTTTTAACCACGAACGTGTTTTGTTTCTTCAATTAAAACTTTTAGATTACAATTTAGTTCATCATACCCACCTGTGTCCTTCTCCCTTGTTTATTTATAGTTATAAATAAAATCCCATTGGAGCATGGAAAAACCTTTCACTGTTCATAAGTCAGTCATTGTTCTCTGCAGTTTTCAATGCAACATTCAGACTCTCTGATCGTGCATCGTACGTTTCACATCAGGTATCCACATAATTTAATATATTTATAAGTAGGGAGCGGAAGTTGATGACCTAAAAAATATAGGTATATGACCTATAGAATATCCTAAAAAATGGGGAAAAAATGACGTAAAATGCAAGAAATGACCATCAAATTTGTTAGTTTCAGTTTAAAAATTGAAATGAAAATGAAATTAAACAAAATGCAATCTTGCTTTAAAAAAAAGGGCACCAAATGATAACACATGCACATTCAATTAAAATATGCAACGAGGATTTTCAGTGCAAACGGGGTCTAGCTATGGTATTTCAAGCCTTTCCTTTTCTGATCTTAAATCTGAGTTTGCCCCAGGCGGGCACCTGGTGGTTTCCCCCGACACAACAAAGAATGTCACTAGTTCAGCATTTCTTTTGCTCGTAAATTGCAATCCTGCGAGATATATATACCTTGGTGAAAAGATTCAAGAATATTACCAAAATTAAAGAAGTGACAAAATATGATGAAACAATATACCGAATATTGCAAAAAATGACGGGTAAATGCCGAAAATCCGGGAAAATGACCTAAAACCTGACAAATGGCAACAAATGCAAAAAAAAAAATGCACTTTAAAATTACCTTTTTTGGGTTCTAGATGAAGTGTAATATTGTGTATATTTAATGGGCATCGTGTCCGAGATGTCAAAAAAAGATGACATTTCATCAACTTCCGCTCCCTATTTATAAGTTGTATTAAGCGAAATTCTCCATTTTTATTCTTTCCATATATGATATCTGTTCAAACAGTTATTAATGGTTTGAATGTCATTTGTTGGGAAAAAAATTCGTATTACTTTAGATTCGAACATGCAAACGCAAGTATCAAAGTATTGCTTTAGACAGCACTCATGATTTTGAAACGTGGAAAGGTAATAATTTTACGGGAAACGTGAATGTTGGTGTGTGTTGACAGACTGTAGTTACTGCCATATTAGCACTGACAACTAGGAAGCGTTCTCAATGATCACGTGGCTGCATGTTTTTCGTTAATAAATAACTGCGTTTTTTCAACACATACACAAATACATCGTCGCTTCGAAACATCAAATTTTCATCTTTGATGCTTTCAGATTACCAACATACGAAGTGGCATGCAATTCAAAAGGTTTTGCAGAAACCTCAGTTTTATAAATAAGGTTGGATTAAATTAGACAAAAAAAAACAAAAAAACTTGCCTTTCGCTGGGCTCGAACTCGGGTTGCCCGCATGTTGGTCCGACACGATAACCAACACTCCAAACGAGGCAACACGAAAGTAGTCGACTGAAACGCAAGTTAATTTTCAGATTGCTAATTCCCAAGGTATAACATGCTTAGGCAGATGTGCCTTGCATTTTCTGTACTTTTGTTATTTCAGTCGCTTTGGTCTCTCGCTAGGTTAATCACGTCAATAATGAGGAATATTTTTTTGACAAAGATGATAAACAGACACACAAGAATAATCACCCTCGCAAAAAAAAAAAGCCAGAACTCGAGTCTGGAACCTTCGACGCGAGGTGTTTCATTGATTGATTTATTTAATTTATTTTACTTCGCGTTTTGTGCCTCTAGGCTAATTTGCGAATATGGGGATGAGTGATGAAATGATGAAATTGATGAATGGACATTCACAAACAACCAAGCCCGACCGGGATTCGAACCCGGGACCCTTCGACGCGAGGTGTGTTTCTTGTTCTAACTATATCTGTGTGTTTTCGTTAGATATGAAATGAAGTAAATAAATAAGACAAGTGGGTGTAAGGGACTGGAGAATCGCAGCTACGTAACCATTGAGAAGATATCCATCGCCTAGATAGAGAATCTCTATATCCCATTGCCATAGAGAACTTATTAGAATAATGAAAATACAGATTAAACGAACAAATTTGATGCGTATCCTTTCGTCAAAATGCCTAGAAAACAATATTACATACTTCTTCACTAATAGAAAAGAATAAAAATAAATGTCCTTGGTGGGGATCGAACCTAGACCTCACTGATGAAAGCTCTGTACGCTAACCAACAGCCTATCGATAGCACCATGCTTTCTTTTTTCCAGTCAGTCTGTTTCCTTCCTCAGCACCTGAAGACGAAAATGCATGTTAATTTCTCTCATAATTGTTTCATTGTCTATTAATAGAAACCACGTATGTCACAAATAGACGCATTCTTTCTGTGAAAAATCCCATGTTTCGCACATCGTGCTTCTCCATTTACTGTTATTTGGACATTCACTTGGAAGTTAAAACTTAGCTTTGTGTGTTTGTTTTCACGTGCATGTGTGTGAGAAGAATGGTGTGAACGTGTGTTCGATGTTTTTCTGGGCATTATTTTCGTTCAAAGCATTAATATAATTGTAAAATATGGAATTTACTGTAATGCAAGGATTGAAAATATAAACCTAGTCCGTCATGTTCATTCCCAAACAACATTAAATAATGGAACGTAACGTGGACCGAGTATTATTCCATGTCGAGAACACGAGACATTACGATCGGCAATCTTCATCTCGTATTTCTCTTTGGCATCACTACTCAATTTACAGAGATGTATACCCGTGACTGGTATACAAGCCGCAAAATTGCAATGCTGTTTGGGTTGTCTAGTCACAAGGCGCTTGGTGGTCAGACATTGATGGCTTGCTTCACTGCTTCTTCAATAGGTTCGTTACAAGCCAGCTGTGTCCAAGACTGTACATAGTCGTGCTTACAAAGTACATTACATTGAGCAATTGTGAAACTCACAGTGTAGGCTTTATCAGAATTATTATCAAGAAATGTTTAATATTGTGTTAACTTGCAATCCTTGACTTGTGTTAACTTGCAATCATATAATGAACTCCTAAGCATTGGAAATTGACTACACACCAAAAGATTTGTTCAAGTTTAAAAATAGAGGGATTATTCCGAACGAAGTGGAAATATAACATTGTATTGTTCAAGCTCTTACGGAAATCATGTATTGTAAAAGTAACAGGACTATATAAAATGTTATGTTAAATATTATATTAGAGATACTTCTGTTGGTTTTCTCACTTGAGCAATTTGATTCAAGACAATAGAATTGAAATGCTGGTAATATGACATTTTTTATGTTACATATTTCTAGGGCTGAGCCAATACCACTTTGAACCGGAACCTATACCGATACCCACCGATACCGATACTTGAAAATTGCAAATATCAAAATTTGTTCAAAATATTGATCAAAATTGATGTGTAAATATTCTTCTCCAATTATATGCATCAATTTTCCAAGAAATTTGCTTTAGAATATTCAAGAATTGCATCAGAATATTGAAGAGATATTATGTAATCAAAAAATATATTTTTTTTGTAGAAAATTAGTGCAATATAAAAATAAAGTTTGAATGTTGCATAATTTCCAGGATAATTAGACTCAGCGAAAGGGTCGTGCGGCATTTTTGTGGACTCCATGAAATACCAATATGTATTCAAAGAGATATAGGATGTACACATTTGTGTCGCCCCTGTCAACACATGCCTTTTAAGCACTAAACTATTCAGTCTATGTTATAAAAATCTATGTTGTTAACAATTAGTGTTGAATCTTTTCTCTAAAGATTGTTAGATTTCTTGCCATAAAAATGTTATTGTTAATGTTACAATAGGTAATGAATTGTTTAACTTAAATATAAGAAAATGCTGAAACTATGGAAATATAAAACAACTATGTAGTAACCATGGTAAATTGTAAACAAAATTATGATATAAAAGAGCTAGACTTTTGTAAGCCTACGGGACATTCTCCTGGTTGCCGAAAGGCTGATGGTTCAGGGGACGTTGGGTGATATCTTGCTTCAATCTTCGGATTGGCTGGTGTACTTGTGCTCCATTTGGCAGATATTCCACAAACCCAACTCTGAATAAGGCGTTCTCCTGCATCATCAAAAAGAGCAGGGTTATAAACTTCGGTACAACTAATAGGTTTAGGCCTACAAGTTGTATCGGGTGAATTGTCTGTTTGAAAAGTGTTTGTATATCATCGGAAGTTCAAATAAATCTTCCAGTAAGAGATCTTAATGATCTTTCATTTCAAACCTACATAGGTGATAATTAAAAATAAATCCTGCACCACAGACCTCTCAAGGGCTTGGTCCTACTAACCCTTAGAAGCCTTTGAGAAGTCCAATAAAAGGGTTGGAACCAGACTAACCTAAAGCCCTAAAGGCAGAAGGTGCGTGTCACATTCTCCTGTCTCATTCTCCTGTTTTAGTACATAATTATCCAGGTTCTAGTAATTATCACTGTGATCTCATTGTGTAGATGAACTACAGCCTCTCCTGGTACAAAGTGTACACGCAACGGCGATAGAAACAGTAGGCGAATTGTCCACCACCATTTTCGTTCGGTCTGTATTACACAATGTGATGACAATGAATTGAATAATGACGTTAATAAGAAGAGAACAATGCCTGCTTCGAACCAACATAGGTTCATTCCTTAAAACAACACAGGATGTACAATATAAAAGTAGTGAAAATAGTGGTGGACAATTTCCCTACCATTATCTTTGCCGTTGACTGTACAAGATATTTATCACGAGTTACAACCAGGTATGTGACGATAATATTGCTATATATTTTCAGGGTAATGGATCAGGACAATTCCAAGTAGATTTGCACTGCACTGAGTTGGCATGGGAAAAGTTCGGTACAATCAGGGGCAAAAGTGTGTTAGTTTTCTCCCCTTCTTTAATTTTGAGCAGGCAAGTCCACTAATGCATACTTAATCTGCAAGTGTACTATTAAGAGTTTAAATATAATAATGATACATTGCATGTTAAATTTTGTATATACAACGCACTTTTGCTCTTGACTACTGAACCTTCCAAACAATTTGTTAAAGCAGATATTTTGTTTTGCACAGAAGTCCCTTTGATATCAACAATTCAAGTGTGCAGTCACAGACAATAAAAATGGGACATTTAGATCCTCAAATACTCGCTTCCGTGCAAGGCGTTATGTGTGTTGCCGAACATTACGGCGATAAGTGGATTTTAATAGTAAATTTTCAATTGCAACTTCTACCAGCGTCGTAGAGTTATGCAACACACACAACGCCTTGCACGGTAGCGAGTATTTAAGGATCTAGATGTCCAATTGTTATTGTCTGTGACTGTACCGTGACGTTTCACAAGAAGAAGAAGTAAAAGCAACTTCCATAAGAATCTGCAACTACAATAGCTTCTGGTGTAACCGCTGGACGCAATCAAGTTACCAAAGTAAATCTGATTTCCTCGCTGCGATACCAATCCTCAGTGCAGGATGCAACGCTCATTATGATTATGAAATCAAGATGGCGGTAGATGCAGAACACGGAATCTGCCAAAGTGGTTCTTCTTTTCATTAAGATATCACGCTAATTTCATGCTTCATTTCCCCATTCATGTTATCGAAGATTGTAGTCGGGATAATAAAGCCACTTTCTCTTAAAGATCATCTTCCTGAAAGAGGAAATAAGGACAATTTCGCTAAAAGAAAGCTCTATTCTTCCTAAATTATAGCCCAGAAGGGATCTACATTCTGGAACGTGAAATTCTTTCTTATGTTGTGCATGGTGTCGAGAAGCAACTCCTATTGTTGTCTACATTGGTCATGTTCGTTGCAATTCCGTTCCGGTTTGTTGTGTTTGCCAACAGGATTACGCAAAAAGTTCTTGGACTGAAATTTCTGTTACAAAGAAGTCTTCATTTCCAGTTGTGCGCTAATCGAGGAAAATAGTGTTGAACCAGTATATTTTTATCCGAATTTAATAACCTTTCCTTACTAGGCTATAAGCTGGATATTCCAATGATAGTGCTTATAGATATTCCAGTCCTGACCAACTGATTCAGTGGATTAAGCCATAAACAAAATTTGATTTGAAAACTCGACATTAAAAAACATGCATCATTCTTGAATCACGGTTTTTACTGGAATGTTAAAATATAGCACACCTATTATTTTCCATAATTTATAAGTAGCTAACAAATAGTGCAAAAGGCACTAGGGTATGCAGGATCTTCTTTCGGAAGGGGTTGGAGTTTTAACAGTGATCTGATTTCTAGGTGGTGGAGGGATACAAACATAATAATCGGAAGTCATTTCGTATAACGCCGCCGACCTTCAAAAGATCAGGAATCAGCAGACACGGGAGTTTAACAGGAAATAGTAGGAAATAAATCAAAAGTCAGCATTAACTCAGAGAACGGTTGGGTGCATCGATAGTACGAGTATTGATTGTTACGCTAGAAGAGTTACCGCAAGGAGTGGTGCACCAAGAGAGTTTAATTTCAGAGACCGTGTCTGCATAGGAAAACCGGCGGAGACGATCTTCACGTCTAGAATCTGAGGTAACAAACAACCTTTCTCTTATAACATGTCCTTCCCAGTCCAGTCAAAGGAAGTGTTTTAAGTCTAAATGTCGTACGAGTTATCCTCCTTGTTCAGGGGTGTGACCCCATGCATAAAAGTACCTCTCTTATAAGCGAGTAGCTATAGGTTGGCATAGCCTAGATAACGACCCCTAAAAACCCTAGAGGGGTTTAATACGATTTAAAGGGAGGTTGCACTTACCACTTTACTTTTTCCGAGTTTTTAATCATTTCAAAATATTGATTTTCTCACAATTTCGGTAGGGGCTGTAGCCCCTTCAGCTCCCCCCTCTACGTACGCTAGTGGTAAACGATAGAACAACCCTTGCTTATTGCAACACAGCAGTGTACGGTGTATGGAAATAGGGTGTATACACACATAATCTCAGCCAGTTTTGTGATCAGCACCACGCTTCATCCGACTGTAGTCATTTCCGCCAACTGGTACCAATTTTAATAGAGGCTGGTTGAACCCAAGTGGCACTTTTATGCTGGGATTTTGTCCGAAATTTCCCACCTGAATTCGACCTCCGTGGGAAGGAAGTAAATGGCGTTCGAATCAGGACTTGAACTTTACCAGAGTATTCCCAAGAACCTTGAGCAGCCCTGCTTCGCCAAAGGGTTTAGACTATTCTCGAACTCTTTGAAGAGGAAAGGAGAGAGGTCACTGACAGCACAGCCTCTTGCACAACTCTTAAGGACATGGAGAACAGGAAGACCTTAGCTCCAACACGATCTCACAGCCTACGCTTTTGCAACGCAAGGTCTTTCCTTCCTGTTTGGAATATGCGGTTTCGCACGAGGATAAAATAAGCTCCTGAAGAGCGAACGCATGTGAATATTTCCTGACACCCTAATGGTCGAGGGCCTTCAGTGTTAGACTTAGGCTACTGTCTCGCCGCTTTGGGTTCGACTCAATACACACACTCACGCGTATTCTTAAGCATTAATTGGAATTTAAAGTGATTTCTTAAAATTGACGAGTGAAAATGTAAAGCAAATACTTTTGATTAGGTTTATAGCTCTTAAAGTTTAGTTCTTGTAAGTATGATTTTGGGAACTAATGATTAGTATGTCTTATTGATTGTGTATGTGCCATGAAATCCTCGCTTCTATTCTTGATCAGTTATATTCACATTCATTGCTTGACTTTTTTGTTTAGCGTCGCTTTTCTGCTACTTTTGACTAATAGCGTCGATCAGGATGAGTAATGTTATGGTGAAATTGATGAAAGGACACTTAAAAACAACAACTATTCCCGGACTGAGACTCGAACCTGAGACCCCTGGCTTCGTTACGCGCTAGGCTAAACCCTTTGCCACAGAGGTCGACTGTTATTGTTAGTAGTATGTTAGTATCAGGCGATCACTAGAGGTGAACATTAATAAAATTATGTACTTGTACAATATACATTACTCATTTTCTCACACTTTTTTTATCGGCCTCCGTGGCGAGGTGGTTAGCACAGCGCGCTAAAACGTGAGGTTTCCCGGGTTCGAATCCCGGCCCGGACATGGGTGTTCTTTGTGAGTGCCCTTTCATCAATTTCATAATATCATAACACTCACGCAATTAACCAGAAGTGGCAGAAAAGCGAAGTAAAATAAACCAAATCAATCATTCTACAATCTTTCTTTACGGAGCATTCACTGTTTCTCTATTATCACATAGGAATGCATACGAGGGGCGATGGGAAATAGTTGTCCTCCGTAATATTTTCGCTTAGAAATTCAGTGTAAATGGATTTTAACGCCGTTAATAAACAATATTATACTCTTAAATAATGAAGCATTTTCAAACCGATGAGATTTCAAGCAACGGGGAGAGGGGCATTGTTTCTGTGTAATTGCAGTGAAAAAGTGGAAGTTCATTCTAATGTTGAACCAGCCTTGTTCTATATGCTATATGATATTTGTAAATCCATATCAATTCAATTCGCAAGCGCATGCGCAGTGAAAGTTTTAGTTTAAGAAGAGCCATGAATTTAGTTTAGATTCGGCTTTTGTTAAATACTAAGAAAATATGGGTTTCCTTTCCTCATCAGAGGTATGCCATGTATCTAAAATTACTCTAAATGTACACGGAATGATATTTAGTGTAGTATGGACACACCCTACATGTGCCCTGTTTTGTAAGCATCAATATAGAGTGGAATGTAGCATTTCTTTCCTAGACTGAATTTTCAAAGCTTTTTGCCTTGCGCTAATCAGAGAGGACGCTCAAATCCATTATCACTGTATTTAAAACAACATATTATCCTATGTAAGTCTACCTATATTAGAAAGTTAGTTGTTATTTTGGAAATAATGTTTAAATTAAACTCGAGCTGTCTTTAAAAAAAGAAAAACTCCTTTCATCAAGTCTCATATGAATACCGACGCCAACGCACGAAGAAAAGAAAAACTCCTTTGATCAAGTCTCATGTGAATACCGACGCCAACGCACGATGAAAAGAAAAACTCCTTTGATCAAGTCTCATGTGAATACCGACGCCAACGCACGAAGAGAAGAAAAACTCCTTTGATCAAGTCTCATGTGAATACCGACGCCAACGCATGAAGAAAGATTTGTCGATAGTAAGCTAGGTATATCCTCTCGGGTTCACAAGAGATTTGGATTGGATTGATTTGTTGTTTTAAGTCCACTTTATGCACAGTAAGGCTAGTCGGGACTAGACCTACAGTTTAAAGTGGGATCCGAACCACTATGTGCCTCCACCGGGAATCGAACCCGGGACCCCTTGAATACAAGGCGACGATGTTACAACTGCGCCATCGGGGAGGCCAGGTTAACAAGAGAGAACTGTGGTTCTGCCGAGTAGGTTTCTTTAAAGTTTGTTTTTTCTCTCGCGGGTTTTGCTACGTTATCTTGGGAACTATTAGCTATACTCTTTTATATTATACAGTTTTATAGCTCTTGTTCTGCTCTATAAAATGAGACTATAGAATTTTATATACGTGCTCAAGAAGAGTGAAAATAATTTATTTTTCTGTCCAATTTTTTAACAAAACATGAAAGAAAAGAAAGGATAAAGGTGCTGCAGCATGATAGAGTGGGTAAAAAGGGGATAAATGTACTAATCTCACGAAAAGGTGCAACAAAGTGTTGATTAGTTGATTAGCTATATTTTAGGAAAGGTTCCTCACCTTAAAATCCGTTCCCTACTAATGACGTTTGAAAGCACAAAAGTTATCTTTGAGCCTACTTCATAAACAAGTTTACTTTTATGAAATCTGCAGGGTGTCGATTAATTTTGTTTACAATTTCACCCTTGCATAACAAGAATTCTATTTGACATAACGAAAGCATACCAACTCATAACACGCGCTATTTTATTCCAGCTGTGTTTATACTCGCCGTAGTATGTCCCGCAATGGCATTGGTTGTTCTGGTCTTTTAAAGAATCGAGAGTAATCACAGGAGTTTGGTATATTTTGTCCTTGACATAACCCAAGAATAAAGTCCTGGGGTGTAATACCAGGGGACTTAGGACCTGTGAACCGTGAGCTGGAGCGCAATTCAATTGTTTTCAATTATGTTTACGCGAGTGTGTCCAGGAATGAAATGACAATTGGCAACAGACAATGGAGGAGGTGGGTGAGCATTGAAGAACACGTGATGCTTAGAGAGAGGGAGACGAAACGAAAATTGGGATCTGCGCCGCGGCAGAGACTGGTGTGTCGGCCTCTAACTTTGGGAGTAGAAGGGGTCGGCCAGAACATGAATCTGGTTCCGGATAGTTAAAAAAGAATACGCCAAACATGTAATAAACCTATAAGTTATGAGGGGCGAGTACCCCCGCCATGCTAAGCCTAAGACGTAAACCCCAGTATGTCAACTACATTTCTTGTTATTGGTGGTATGAAATTTCAAACAATTTACCTGTATTTGTATTACAAATGCAACTGTTTTGAAGGCGATAGAAATTTACCTTTGTTTTTGGGCACATTTTAGTCTTGTGAGGGTTGTTTTTCATAAACGTGAATGATTGAGTTGGTGTTTTAAGTCCACTTTATGCACAGTAATGCTAATCGGGACTGGACCTACAGTTTAAAGTGGGATGCGAACCACCGGGTATCGATTCATAAACTTGAAATGGAAGCTTCTTAGTATAAGGACATGCTAATTCGAACTGACAGTGAGGTAAGTCAGTGCCGAGAAGATAAAAAGATCTTAACAGTCACCACTTTAACGAACTTTCACAAGTGTCGCAAAAAAATATTTGCAACTTACAGTGTACGCAGGTCGTGTTAATTACGTTAGTCCAATCGACCTTTGTTGTCTCGTGTTGAAACTCAGGCGCTTATTGCTGTAATTTTTAATGGGACAGATGATATTGGAGATGATGATCTTCTGCAATTATTGCGTGAAGGCCCCATTACCGAGAAGATTAATTACAAAGTAAATCTTGGCGCGATAAATTGGAAAGATTGAGTCAAAAGATAATTAGCTATTTTATTCTGTGATGATTCCCTCATCAAGGTTTACTTCGTTAGCGCTACATGTGTGATCCTTGTCAGAATATTACGTCAGCATGTTCGTGTTTGTAAGTGTGTGTGTAGAAGCACAGAAAGACACGTAGTTTGCGAACTGCCTATATTATACCGTAGAAATGACGGTACTAGAGTAAAGATGACCATGCCCCATTTTTAAAGTATTAACGGTTATTAAATAGTTGACAGTAATTAATGCAATTTTAAGATTCCTTTCTTAAATATATATTAATGTTGCACACAACTGCAATTTATAGTTCTGCTTTTACTTTTAGGAAGGTGTATACATGAATATAAAAACCGTATTTTTGTAGTTACTTTCTGTAAAGATTTGTTTTGTATCTGATCCAGTGCGTGCATTTTAAAACCGGCTCCGAGCACAAATATGACAAATGTTACAATATAGTGATCTGCGCATGTAGTACCTTACAACAAATGTTGGAAATGACGACCTTCTTGTAGGATACACATGTCCAGACGCCTTGCCATATTCCTAGCAACCTTATGGAGCACTTCTGCGGTGATATTCTGATGTGTGTGTGGGCATTATGTTTGTAAACAGTTTGTTTCATTATTATGCAGTTTGTTGCAATGTTGGAATCTGATGAACGAATGTGCTGGTTTCAACAGGATGGTGCAACTTCTCATACGTCTAAATCAACTATGGCGACGTTGAGGGAATTTTTTGGCAACAGGTACAAGGACTATGGCCCGCCAAATCTCCTGATCTCTCAAGTCCGGACTACTTCCTATGTTGTTTTTTTTTAACTGTTTACAGACATAATCCACACACCTTTGAAGAGCTGAAGCATCACTCCAGAAGGTTGCTAGGTATATGGCAAGGTGTCTGGACATGTGTATCCTGCAAGAAGAACGTCATTTCCAACATTTGTTGTAAGGTACTACAAGCGCAGATCACTATATTGTAACATTTCTCATATTTGTGTTCGGGGCCGGTTTCAAAATGTACACACTGTATTTTGAGACGAGATCAATACCATATCGAATATTTTAACGAACATTCCCCTTCGATACCGAGATGAGAATAAGACAATTCGATACGAGGCGAAGAATAGTCAAGCTCTATGGCGGAGCGGTTAGCACATCGCGCTACGAAGCTTTTTAATGTTAAAAAAGATAGCTATTCATCACACAATTGTTAGAGCTATGATCTTAAGATTGGAGAAAGTTAAAAAAGAACTAAAAGTAACACCAACACAAATGTACTAAGCCATAGAGCCTTAATATCAATTCAGTTAACTTGCAATGCTTCCTGATGGAATAGTGCTAACATCGTCGCCTTGTAATCAAGAGGTGTCGAGTTCTACACTCGGTGCAGGCACATGATAGTTCGGATCCCACTTTAAACTGTAGGTTCAGTTCCGATTAGTCTATATGTGCATAAAATAGACTACATTTGCGTTTATTTAACCAATTATTAAATGATACACTTGTTAATATATTCGAGTGATCTTTCAGTCATAAATAAAATATGCAAAAATCATCCCGTTACAGGACACCAAAAATGATGTTGTATAGCATTAATTCTATTTATGTCCTGTGACTAACTGCTCATGTTTACCTATAGGTTTATAATCCAGTTGGGGCGTGTTGTTGTAAGACCTTAGGCGATAGCAGTCTTCCTGCTCTTTTGTAAAGGTTCTGTGTCACAATGATTGATTGATTGATTACTTCGCTTTTTTGTGCCACTTTTGGCTTATTTGCGAAGATGGGGTGAAATTGATGAATGCATACTCACAAACATCCATGCACTGTCCAGGATTCGAATCCGGGACCGCTGGCGTCGTGGTGCGATGTGCTAACCACTCCGCCACGCAGGGCGGCTGTGTCGCCATAATAAACTAATGTTGCAAAGAAGAGTATTTAACTATTTTCGGCGTGGTAAATAGATGAGACAGACACGAAGTATTTTTTTGCATCTGCTATTTAAAGATAATGAAATTATGTTTTTTATAGTAATATATGCATGTAAGAAAGTGTGAGAGCTTTAATTGCTCTCTATACATTATCTTACCTAGCGTTACTTTTGAGTTCTGTAAATAAACATTAAACACTGCGTAGACAATCTCTTAGTCGTGACCAGTGATGTGCCGTAGACTATAAGTTTACGTCTACATGCGTTGTCTACACGTAATCTACGCGTAGATTTCATTGGGTTGTAGTCTACATAGACTACGTAGACAATCTAAAGTGCATTAAAATTAATTTTCAAGGCTTTCATGAAAGAAAAGTGACATTTTCAACTATATCGGTTCCTAACGAAATGAAAAGAATCCTATTTACAACAAAATTTCTCTTCTCTTCTATTATCAACTATGGAAGATAAATAGTATGCAAAAATAAACAACAGATGGCAGTCGTGAGGCAAGAGTGGTCTTTTTCCCATAAAACACTTGAATATTTCCTATGTTAGGTTTATTCTAGGTAAGAAATTGTTCGAATTTGGAAGAAGGAGTATGAAAAGTTCTCTTCACACATCAGCAACTAATACGCAGTATAATTTTCTTTTAATTCCACGGGGCCCTTTGCTAAGTTATCACCTTTCGCCATGTTGTTTACATAGATTACGTAATCTACGTGTATAAAGTAGTCTACGTGTATAATGTAGACTATCTTTGTTTACGCGTAGACGCACATCACTGGTCGTGACCTGTAAAAACAGTGGTGTTAAGTGACGTAGAGATTAGTCCCACGTGGTCCGCACAACGTTTTGGTTAATGTTTTACTTCAGTGGTGTTCAAATAACAGCTAAATGATTGAAGTGAAGCACCAATTTAATAGCATTGAGGTAAATGTAAACCACATTATGTTTGACCTCAGTGTTGTTAAAATAACACACATAAACATGTTGTAATCAATACCATGTGCTGTGGACCTTCTGGGACAAATCTCTACGTCGTGTTTACACTAGAGTTTTTTTCAGTGTGTTCTTGCTCTCGCTTTGTTCCAACAAACCAGTAGTGAACTGTCTGTTACAAGGTACGAGAGCCGTCTCAGGTTCCATACCCAGTTATTCAGATCCCACTTAATACTATAGGTCCAGTCTCGATTAGCCTTTCTGTGCATAAAGTGGAATTAACAACAAACTCAAACCACAAGAGCAGCGAGCTTACATAAATAGGTAGAGATGGCAGCATAAGACCTTTAGAAAATTTGACATGAAGCAATTGAACGTATACTAATTTATAACTAAGATATATTGCATGCATATTGAGAACTAATAAGAGGTATAAATAGTTAGGTGCACCTCAAAGTAGAGGTGGTAGCACATTCGCCAGCGGCAGACGAGACTAACTCCACAGAACGAATCTACAGGCGACGGAAATTAGATACATGCACGATACAATGTTGCAGATTTACTCGTACAATGCTCATTTTGCCTCACGGAACCTGCTTCCCTTATCTGTTCCACCCCTATATTGCGAATGGACTCGTCCAGTCAGCGCATGCGCACTTGCATCGATGGTCGCGACTAAGGCAGGCGGACTGTACCAGACTGTTTGATTCCGAAATGGGGAAGGAGCTGAACCTAGAATAATAGTAGCCCCAAATACAATTATGTGAATTTCTATATGTTACCTAAATATATTAGAAAGCAATGTTTGAATAACAGTTTGCACTTGGATATTTTCACATATCAATGGAATATGTAGACGATCAACTAATTTTGTAACACAATGTGTATTATACAGTATATATTCATACACTTATTTTTCACTCTGTGTACACATCTTCATCAATAAGAAGGTAAATTATATTACAGGAAAGTTCAGGAATTATGGCTCTAACGCAATCCAATCATGTAGGTCCAATTGTATATTTTGTAAATACGCAGTATGCCGTAGTGCCGAGTGAGGTTAGTGTATTATCGAGTATTGCCTTGTATAATTGAGATTAAAGAACTTATTTCAAAAGTAATAGAGGCGCTGAGAGTTGTGTGATGCTTTTTGAAAAACTCTGAAACTTTGTTTAATTTTGAACATTACCTTGCATGTAGAGAGGGTGAATACATATTAGATGGAATATATATATAACTGATTCACAAACACATTAGGTTAATTTTATACTTTGCAAGATATTTATATTCCCATAAATAAACATAACTCCAATTTTTGTATTTTCGTTTATGAAACGAATTGAAGGGGAGCTATAGCAGCATCAGCTTCTCCCTTGGGTACGCTCTTGGCGCAAGTGCAATCTTAAGCTTTATATGCTAACCTGGAACATTTAAAAAAAACCTTGAAATGGTAGCTTTAATGAAAGTACGCGGGGAACCACTTCGTACATGAATCCAAAGAACTTGACCTGCTAACTTCTGTCCTCTGGGTCAGTGTATGTTGTCATTTGTGCGAGCGGTGTGTACCACACAATGGGAAGAGCTGGTCACAATGCATGATGCAATTGCCGCACAATGCAATGTCCACCAACATAAACAATGACATAGAATTTGCACGGCCACTTACACGTCCCAATAAGAGCATAGGGTAATGGGGGAGGGAGATATGTAACTGGTTGCATATGTCATATGTTGCGTAATTTTTGCATACTGAATGTGATTGGGTCCCGAAAGAAGATAACAATGCTACATGGACGAAAAGTAGGCACCCAACGACACGTTACCTTAAATTATTTCATAATGCACTTATAGATCATTACATTAATATTATGTTTGGAGTATAAGGGTATATACTAAATCAGGAGAGGTGCGAGGCACCATTTGTATTCAAGTCAGCACCCACATTTTCTTCTTAATGGTTATACATACAAAAACTTAAATATATATATACAGTACGAAGAAATTCTGGTAGAACTACTCTTGAAGAATGAGGATATTATATAAATTATAACAATATAACGCGTGACGCAACAGACCATTGAGGGCCTGTACTTACTTACTCACTGCCACTTTATTATACTCACTCACCCGAGGTGATAAATCATCCATCCCGTTACAAGGTGATGTGTGACCAGCACGACGAATACGCAGTCGTTGTAGGTTTTCATGAATGGCATGGACACGATGCGGGACAATTATAAATTATAAATGGCTATAAGTCCCCCACTCCAAAAAAAGATAAAGTAAGTAAACAGAGGGGGGGGGGTTCCCATTTCCCCCTTTCATTATCATCCTGGATAAGAATGGAAGCAAATTTACTACAGCACATATAGTAATAAAGTGATCTGCTTATACTTGTCCATAATGTAATCCTGTTGTCAATACTCTCTATACGACAATCTCTTTACGCTTATGAAACTGTACGTATTTGTTGTCTACATCATCATAGGAGTGCGAACACCCTCTGATTAGGGAGAAGGGTATATGCCTTGATGAGGTCTTCCTGATGGCGTAGTGGCAATTAAGGGGTTCCGGGTTCGATACCCGGTGGAGACACATAGTAGTTCGGATCCCACTTCAAACTGTAGGTCCAGTGCCGATTATCATATCTGTGCACAAAGTGGACTTAAAACATAAACTAAAAGAGCCCTGATGAACGTTCAGTCGGGGAAAGAACAAATACATTCCATCTCGCTGATTTACCGTACTGATGCGTACGTCCTCCTCCCCGGTCTTGTGCTTTGGGCTCCGACTGCGGGACGGCATGGGTTCCAGTCCGCCTGGGTTCAGTCTCCGGAGGACCGGTGGCAACCCACCATCGTGAGGAAATTGGGGAGCTACGAGTGAGTATCGTAATCCGGTCACGGATATCTCCTTTAACGGTTGGAAGTTCAACGTGCTGACATCACGTCACCCCCATTACTGGTTGAAGATCTCCACACCTCTAGGTAGGATTGTGGAAGGGAGACTGGCAGTCGGGAGATAGGCCAAGGTCCTTACGGGCTGTAGAGCCACGGGTTTTTACTGATGCGTACAAAACAGAGGTGTATCTAGGGTGGGTCCGGACCACAGAAAATCCCCCTCCTGTGCACATTTAGTGTAATGTTAGGCGCAATTATGTACATGCCATGCCTATGATGCAGAAATGGAAGTCGTGTTTACTCCAAGTAAAAGAGACCCTAATCTAAACAAAATTCACGACTCACAAACTAAGACTTTCACCAACGCTTGCGAATTGAATACCCGTGTATTTACAAACAATGTTGGCCCAATATTCGAATGAACTTGTACAGCCTCAAGAACATATACTGAACTGCAATGTTAATCTACGTTCAGTTGGTACAAGAGTGTAACGTTATGAGGGGGGAAACTTCACTCCCAGTTGGCACGCCTTTGTGTACCGTTTGTTTCGCAACTCCAGACGGGGTGCAAGGGGGTGACGTTTGAGCAGGCACCCACAAGTCAACCTCCCTTCCACGTAGTACACCCTAGGCTGCATTTGTACGTAAAAGTGGACTTAAAATAGCAACACAACTCAAAATGTGTTTGTGACTGTTCCTTCATCCGTCTCATTTCATCAACATTTATCATCTTCGTCGTGATTGGCTAAAAATGGAAGAAAGCCAAGTAAAATAACCTAATTCAATCCCTCAATCAATCAATCGAGACTCCGGAAGAAAGAGGCATTTACTACTTGAGTCAAAATCGATCAACTGGCTCCATCTGGTATCGCTTCGACTAGAAGAAATCCACTAGAATCCAGCTTTAACCTCTTACCCGTCGTTAAACGTGGCTTACCACCAACCCAGATGAATAACACCGCAAGGAGTCTTCCTTTTCTTCTCGCAATGGTTTTGACAATTCAAATTCCAAGAGACCTCACAAAAAGGAGGTTGTTGATGGGAAAACGCTGCAACTGGCTTGCGTGTATCACGACCAGACGCATATCCTGTTGCAAACGAAGGACAAGCAAAACAAGATCTTGTCTGTTGGAATCCGGGAATTAAAATTCTATATTCCAACACAAGGATACATTGTGTCTCTAACAACACGTAGCTACTGAAAAACAATGCTCTATCCACGAGTTCAACTGTTATTGCATTTTGCTTTTTGGAGTATCTTTTCGAGCACTTCCTTCTAATTGCGACAACGAGGATGAATGATGATGTGAAAATGATGAATGGAAAGTTATAAATGCAAATCAACAAGACAATTCAAAAGTATTATACGGGTTGTGGTACGTAGGCGGCATATCCTCGTTGACATGCAAAAATACAGTGATGTTGAAGCTTATGTCTACTTTATGCACAGATATGCCAATTGGGACTGGATCTACAGTTTAAAGTGGGATGAGAACCACTATGTGCTTCCAGTTGGGATCGAACCTGGGACAGCTTGATTACATGGCGACGACGTCACCACTACGCTATCGGAAAGCCCTTGTAGAAGTGTGGTTGACATTAAAGTACCTTAGCATCCAATGTCAATTTGGCATTAGCCATTGTCTAGTGTTCTTCACCTTAGCACATCGCGCTACGACGCCAGAGTTCGAATCCTTGCCTGGACATGGATGTTTGTGAGTGTCCATTCATCAATTTCATCATATCACCACTCATCCCCATCTTTGAAAATTAGCCAAAAGTGGCACAAGAAGCGAAGTAAAATAAAGCAAATCAACCAATCAGTCTAACGCTAAGTTTCGAGAGAGCACCTCTCCTCTCGTCTTCAGGTGAGGTTTCTTTTTCCTGTGGTGGGAATCGAACCTACGACAGACCTGCGATTTTTACTACAAATCTGTTGCTCTAACCAACTACTATACGGCGTACCCAGGAGCTCTGACCCCGTAGCGCGCTGTGCTAAACACTCCAGCACAGAGGTCGGATCGAGATTATGTGAAATGCATTGACTGATTGATTTTGTTTATTTTACCTCACTTTTCTGCCACTTTTGGCTAATCCGATGATATGATGAGATTGATGAAAGGAGACTCACATGACGAAGCCGGAATTCGAACCCGGCCACGAAACTCGACTCACAATATTCGAATCCAGAAATTTTGTTTTGCAGTGTGATACGTTAACCACTAGAACAGCCTGTAGTGGAAAATGTTGGCTTGGAGGATTTCGGTTAGCTGGAGGGGCGGGGGATGTTCATACCATTGTTTCCATGGTGACAATGAGACAGCTGGGAAGTTGCTGTGCGAAAATTTTGCCTAGCTGGGAAGACCATCCCAGACATATACCCGCGCTTCGAGCACTGCCACTAGACTAATTGAAATAGTTGTTGAATTTTGAATTTGCAACGTGAACGTAGACGAATGAATTAGGTTTGGATTGTTTGTTGTTGTTATTGAGTTGTTGTTTTAAGTCCACTTTAAGCACATGAAGGCTAACCAGGACTGGACCTAAAGTAAGTGGAATCCGAACCACTGTGTGCTTTCAACGGGTATGGAACCCGTGGCCCCTTGATTGCAATGCGACGACGTTACAACTAGGCCACCGGGGATGTCCTAGTTTTGATTATTTGAGCTTGGTGTTAAGTTTGGTGAGTTGGTCCACTTTATGCACAGAGGCTAATCGCGACTGGACCTACAATTTAAATTGGAATCCGAACCACTGTGAAATGTTCGTTCACCGGATATGGAAGTTGAGATCCCTTGATTACAAGGCAACGACGTTACCACTACGCCATCAGGAAGACACCATTAGGTGTTGAGGATTTTCTGGCGAGCATCAGTTTCCCGCACATCAAAAGCACTTTGCATTACCACCAAACACTGTTCCATCACTTAAGACCAATACACAAACTTAAGAGAAGCATAATTGCGACTTACAGCATTGTGTAGCACCACTAGCGTTCCTCCAGCTGCACCAGGAACAGAGACGAAGTCTCGCTTCTTGATCCTTCGACAACAACAATCCTTGAGGGACTCTCACAGCCACAGGGTTTTTTCGCATCGGACGACACGGAGAAACGAGGTCAGAAGCGTCTCATCGAGCACCGCGACACAACAGAACATAGGATGGTTGAAAAGAAAATCCCGCACAGCACCTAAACCAGAAGCCAAGACGGAGTGAGGCGAACTGGATTCAGGTTCCGCAGAATAAGCTACACACCACGTGGTACGAACGAATGTATCTCACGGGTCATGATCGAGCTAGGAGAAAACCAGTCTCCCACACACAACGGCTACGCGCCCGAGCTACCCTGTCGCACTCTATGCGGAGAAAACGAGAATAAAGCGAAGACCGCTTCCTTCCTCCTTTCACTGACAGTGAGCGAACTTTCACTGTGGCGGCGAAAGGGAAAAGCAGTGATCTTCAGCCAAACCCTCCTTCGTCTCGATTCGAACTGATAGTCTTCCACGATTGCCATTCTGCCAACTGCGATCAGGCGATGGTGAAAGTTCTTTTCCAGCACCTCCAAGCGACAGAAAAGCTATTAAAGCACATCTGCAGGGTTTGCATGATCTTTTAACACCAAGGGAACAAGCGTCTGTTGATGGTCCTGTGTAAACAAAGATATATCGAATAGGGCGGGTCGATTATATCGAAAGGTACCTGTTTGACTTCCGGTTTTGACCTGAAATGACGCAAATGCTTGTTACTGGTTCATTCATTGAACATTTTTCTGCATAATTGCCATTTTTGCATCATATTTCATTGCATAGCCTGGTCTGCATGTCTATAATGTAAATGTTCCATTCATGATGACGTTACAAGCGAAAATTCAAGTAAGTCCAAATCGTGTAGCTGATGATGTCATTGCCACTGCAAGTTCTTGGAGACTGGCATATTGCCTTTCACGGAGGTAATGTGTTAATAATTTGTGCCAGAAAGATTTTCAGCAAGCAGCAGAAAGTAAAAAGGTATAGCAGCCTTAAAATCAAGCGCATCTGATGAAGAAACGACGAGAAAAAAAATACCCTTCGCCAGTGATGAAACACACTGTAAAAGCAGCGAACATATTCGGCTCGATGTGGTACATGATGATACATGATACAATATTAAATAGAGGAAAAGCAAACCATATTAACTTAGATACAGAATCTATGTAACGTGTAAGCAACAAACGCTTAGGCATACACTAACAGCAAGTATTACAGTAAAAGACTATTAAGTATATCTCTACCGCTGTCTAGGACACATATGCAGGCAGCCCCTGCATATTTGTAAGTGGACTTAAAACATAAACTCTGAATTTTACAGTCAAACATTAGCTCTCTCCGGATGTTATGCTTTTTCATTTAGAAAATTACAGTTGTAGATAGCACACTATACATATTATATATGTAAACGAAACAATGCCACATATAAACAAACATTGATCGAATACAAACGGCTTACTTACAAATTGCGGCCGTACACATTGAAATGTAAATTATTTAAGGATTGCACTACATACAAGAATATAAGACAATGTCAAATTTACGTAGAACAGGGTAATGTGCATGTAAAACAATAAACAGAAGCATTTTTGTAATTATCTGTGAAATGAAAAAAGTAGACCAACGTAATTACAGCTAAGCTACGTTTTCACGAACTGACCAATATGAGTTCGAAAGTTATTTTCACTTGCCAACATGTAAATATGTGTTCGAACTTGCACCGTGACAAATTTTGTATAACTATGGAGATTCTCAGATATCTAATACATTAGTTAAACGTGTGGTTTTAAGCGATCATTGTTACATGTTCCAAGGAAATTCTCATTCCTTAGTGTCAGTGCCAGATTTGGCCACAGCCACCGCGCATTTATATTTTGGGCATACAGTATCTGGTCTGTACCATTGGACAAAGATCTTATTTATCCATTTAAGGTTTCAGCTACAAGTACTTTACAGAGAATTTTGATCTGCAAGATTGTACAAGGAAACTTAAAATATTCCTTGCAAGCGGTGTTGTTTACATGTAAGTAACTAGATGTCAGTACTGTACTTTTCACTTTTTCAGTTATATTTATAATGAATGTTTTCTCCGCAGGAAACACTAACTTTAAGTATGCTGAAATTTGAATAATAATTGTGTACTCTTTAGAAAACGCAACATTTTCATCACAGTCTTTTTCATAAAGTTCATGGTTAAAGGGCAAAATAGAACAAATATGTTACCATTGCAAATATATAGGCTTGCCGGTCGCTTAATTCGATTCGTGTAGTTCGAGGGGCATAAATGTATTTTGGAAAAAAAAATTGAATGCATAACAATTGTCATAATTAAAAGGACCCTGAACTCCATCCCGAAGTGTCGTAGAGATAAAGAGAAAATGTATTATTGTCTGGCCCCCTTCACTTATGGATATGGTAGTAAATTGTTATTTGAAAATAACTGCTCTTACTATTTGACCGTGGAAGATAAGATTAGCTGGAGAGGACGATTCTACTCGCGATAGGGAAGGTAGGTAGAAACATGCACGAAACAAACTGGAGGTTTCAGATCAGTATTTAGATTGGTTGCGTTCGATTGCTTTATTTATTATCGCTCGCTTTGTTATGGTTATATGTGGAACTTCAATATTGTTTCAGAGGATATTCACGGAACCTGTTTCCCTTATCCGACCCCACCACTTTTTTGCCAATGGAATCGCCCAGTAAGGCAGACCAACTGCATTGTTATTCTGAAATGTAACTCCTATACGAGCTTGGAGTATTAGCGTTAAAGAAACGTACGAGTCACGGTTCAAGAAGGATAAAAATTCCCAACTCAACAGGATCGAGCAAGCCATGTCGTTGGTACGCCATTAAAGAAAGCTCATTTACCGACCATCATCATAATATGTCATGGTAAAAATATAATTACTGCAACTAAAATTATAAAATATACAAAAATAAAATATTCACGTGTGACCAGATCTTTATATAAATAGGCCAGAAAACCTTTTAAGAAGACGACTTAACGCCAATAAGAGATTTATTTAATAACTTGTGTTTTCTTCATGAAGTATGCCAGATAAAAAGTACGATTGCATTCAGTATGAAAGTATGCATGACTGTTTATATTTTCCTGAGTATCAACACCATCTGGTGGGCTATTTTCGCATATTTATTGGTACATCGTATGAACTACAGTATGATTTGCAGTTAAGTGGGCAGTGCTAACTTTGTGAAAAATTTTCAAACTTGAATGACATCATATTGTCATTCAGAGAAACATTGTAGTACGTATAAATCTGACAAAAAAGGTGAGCAAGTGTAATTCAAGAATTTCCTTTCCACCTCAAAAAACCGAAAATATACGGAAAAATCTGACAAATGGCTTAAAAATAGCAAGTATAAAATGGCCTAATATGCCAACATATGACCTAATTGTCTTTTTAATAACATGAATTAATTCCTAAAAAAAATGTGATGGCATGAAATTCGTAACCCTACTAAATATAAATATTCTTTAAAAATTTCCTATTTGAGAAATTTGGCAGAATAAATGCAAGTCTTAGGAAGTCGAACGATGCGTTGCGATGCCAAGAATGTAGAAAAGCCAGGGACCTGGGTTCGAATCCTGAGCGAAACATTTCTATCTGTTTTTGTATTAGGATATTATACTTCGTTTTTCTATTTCCCTTTGTTATTCGCGACGGTGAGGATGAATGGCGAGACGAACCAATGGAAAGTTCATGACTTGTCAGTTTTCGAACCTAATGACCCCTGTATTCTTAGCATTTCTACGTGGAAGCTAATGCGGACAGAAGGTGACAGTGAATGCAAGCTGTGTCAGTCAGTAATGATGGCTTTGTTTCAGATTACACTTATAGCAAAGATACTGCACCTTGTCTAACGATCCTGCATATAGAAAGACAACTTTTCTCAAGAAGGCTTGGCAGTTTTTGCGTTTTTTCCAAGCAGAGGCGTAAGAAAGGTGTAGACCGTAAGTGGCTGCAATTTGAATACACTTGAATTCGAGACCAGATTCTGTAGAAAGGAGCATCAATTGTTCTGCCAAACTTTCACCGACTAGTTGAAAGCATTGTGATTGGGTGCTTTGGCGGGGAATGCTTCCAACCAAGATTTGAATTGGAAATTCGCATGAAAAGATGACGTCAAAGGAATAAGGACCTTCTAATGTGTAATATCTGTTTGGTTGGTTGAACAAGATTTGGTAAGCTGAGCAAATGTGCCTTTGCAAGGTTACTTTTGCACTGATCAATTAATGGCGTTGATTCTAATATTTTGGAGGGGTAAGGTTGATTATGGAGCTCCCTCGCAGCCATGGTTAGTGCTCTTGTCTTTGATGAGTGCGGTCCCGGGTTGGATCTCAGGTGGGAACCCCCGAAATTTAAGTGTTGACCCAGCTTGTGAACACGTCCACACAACGTCACATCTACCCACTCAAGTCCTAACACTTTCTCAGTCAAGTGACGTACTGAAACACACACTACATACCTAAGAAAACGACCAGAAAACAAGTATCATATTAACAAGCTTTGCAAACGGGGTTTGTTCTGGACTACCGAACAAGCCCACTACCAGATCATTCGGATTACATTGTAACTTGCAGAATGTATTTATATGTATTCTTTGGACCAAATAAAGTCACTAGGAAATGAAAACGGGTGAACAGATATTCCGTGGAAAAGACGTTCTGGTCTTTTTAGGTACCAGAACATAAGCGCATACCCCGAATGTATGAGGGTGGTTCCCCCCTCTTCAGATGTTGACCCAGCATAGCAAGGGCAATTGGAGAGCCACTTGAAAATAGGAGGGAGGGGTGCTCTCGCGAAGCCCAGAAAACAGCGGCAATGGGACTCGATGTGCCGACGACGCATCACCTAACCAAAAGCCGATTGCAAAACGCTGGCCCTCAAATGGGATTTTGTGCCGCGGAATTTTTAAAAAGATGACTATACTGTGTAATACATGTGTGTGAGGGGCAAAGGCTTGTGCAGTGCCCGAAGTGTGTGTGAAAAGTTGAAAAACCCTAACTCTGTTGTAACACGAGACTTGATAGTTACATCAGGTTTTCACCACTTATGTAGGAATATTTCCCTACGATATTTTTAAATATTAAATTTGATTTCCAGTTTATTTCATACTAGAAATTCTAAAAATTAATTAATGAATCAACGCTAATTTCGAGCTAAAAAAAAAGAAATATGAAATTATCAAAGGTACATGAGAGTTTTCTAGCTGGTTTGGGAGCTCTAGACATCATGTGGCGATCATTCGCGACCCATATTTTTAATATTTCATTGATCGTGCGCACTTCTTATATTGGTAATAATTTCTTCATTGTGTCTCTTCTCCCTTTAACTCTGTTCCCTTTCCTTCTTTCTGCTTTCTTCTTCTCTCTTCAGTATTTCTTTCTCTTTCTCTCCGTCTATCTGTCCTACTTCTTTATTTGTCTTTATTCTGTCTCGCTTTTATATTCATTATCCTTTCCCTTCTCTCACTGTCTGAATCTATTATTTCTCTCTTCCTTGCTCTCACACTAAATTGCATCTTTCGTATATCTCTCTTTCAAAACGTTACTTTCTTATGTTGGGACGTTAACATGGTATCAATATGATCGAAAGGATTTTGACCCCTGTGCAAACAATTGTGAGTGGCCATATCCCCACCTCTACCCATCGATCAAAAATTTTCAATTTTTTTACTGTAAAAAAGGAAAGAAAAATACAGGTTAAATCAAAGAAAAGCTGAGGAATTCGCAAAAAATTCGCGGAACTGACGCCCTGGGTTAATTTTCCGGTTCAGGGCATAAGCGCATACCTCCGAAAGTATGAGGATGGAGGAGGGCATATTTTGGGGTTCCCCCTCTTTTATTTTTAATTTGAAAAAAACTTTATCTATAAAACAGTACTAAATGTTTCCTGATAAAACAAACCGTTTACGATTTATAAAACATTAAATCTGTCTATTTCTTTCAGGCTCACCGTGTATGCAAATGATATTCCGAGTGATGTAACATGACTCAATAGCATATGAAATTGCAACCAAATAGTTTCTAGCATAACATCTTGGTAGTAGTAGAAGTTAAATGGTACATTGAATTTTTATGTAGTCATGTCAAGAAATGTCCCATGAATTTGTTGTTCATCTTTCAGAAATAAGTTGTGTACAATATTTATATCACAAACAACTATTCAGAGTGATGCAGAAGTAATTTTTCTGAATACCTTTAGTCATACATTTCCTTGCTAATAGTAAGAAATCTTTGGAAAATTCCAAAATCATTTAGTTAATTAATTCTGCCCTCTGTTATGTTACTTACTCATTAAACTATGTGAAACTACACAAATGACCTAAGCAGAAATAATAATCTTAGTTTCTAGTATACAAGAGCTAAATTGCATAAACCACAAAGTCTCGTTGTGTACAATATTTAAATCACAAACAACTATTCAGAGTGATGCAGAAGTAATTTTTCTGAATACTTTCAGTCATACATTTCCTTGCTAATATTAAGAAATCTTTGGAAAATTCCAAAATCATTTAGTTAATTAATTCTGCCCTCTGTTATGTTACTTACTCATTAAGCTATGTGAAACTACACAAATGACCTAAGCAGAAATAATAATCTTAGTTTCTAGTATACAAGAGCTAAATTGCATAAACCACAAAGTCTCCGATCTTTTGATAGGAGCAAGACATCCAATCAAATAACTTTTCTCCCTTTGTTCTCATCTCACAGCCACTCCTAAAGAGATCAAGAACCTGACAACTCTTACCTTCAAAGTTCAAAGTATAAATGTCATTAATGTTCCCACGCGGCAGTACATGAAGCCACAAAAACAATCTCCAGAAAAAAAAATATGAGTGAATGATGAAGGTTAGGTGCTGTCTCATTCAATGGCACGTATCAAGGAGACTTGATTTCTCCATGCACAGCCTTTCACTGCCTTTGATAATGGATGCAGCCTACTTGCTAACATTTGTTGGAATGCCTCTGTATTTATAACCTTTCACAGATGAATAGAACCTCAACAAAAAAGCTCTTGCCACTAGGCACGGTGTTATATGCAGGATCAATGTCATTCATAAAAGCCTTTCTAAGAAACTTAGACCATAAAGATACAATATGTGAATACAGTCTATATATGTATTCCAGGCGTATTTCGGGAGTCCGAACCAAGTGTCTGAAATTAATAATAATAATAATGTTTAAATTAAAATAATTAAAATTATATTAAATTAATTAAAATAGTATTAATTAAAATATTAATATTTATTACAATTATATTTTTATTACATCGTTGGTAAAAAGACAGTGTAAGGATAGTGATATCTGGCGTACGTAGCAGTTAAGGTTGAAAAACATTGTAAAATGTAAAAGACTGCCCTGGCAAGGAAATTAATGTCAACTATAAAAAGTATTGAATATTTATTGAATATCAAGAAAGGATGTTACATCCAGTTGACGAAAAGTAAAGCACCTGATAGTATTTTATGCATATTATTATAAGTAGCAATCAATCTTGCATAAATCTCCTTTGGTAACTGTCATTGAAAGTCGTATGATCCCAATATAATCTTGCATTCCAATAAGTTCGGTGGAAACAAGTGATCTTCGATAAACAGCAAGTACATTTTCATTATTTAATTTTAGTTTTTTTATTATTTCATTATTTAATTTATGTTATTTTATTATTTCATTATTTTCATTATTTAATTTTAGTACTTAGTACCTCTTTCGAAGCGGGGTCTGGATCCCCTGAATCCCCCTAAAAATACATCCTTGGTGTGTGTGTGTGTGTTTGTGTACACATACAAAGAGAGGGCGATACATAAAAAGAGAAACTATTTTTTCATGTTCCGGTATTAATATTATCATTTCAAATGCACTTTGGAGTTTCCACCCCCCCCCCCCTTCCCAAGTATACCTCACAGCATCCACGTAGGTGCCGGCCTCTGTGACGGAGAGCTTGGAACACCACGCTCCGACGCCAGGGGTTCCGGGTTCGAATCCCGACCAGGAGATGGGTGTGTGTCCCTTCATCAATTTCATCATATCATCACTCGTCCTTATCTTCGCGATTAGCCGAAAGTGGCATAAATGCCAAGTAAAATAAACAAAACCGATCAATGAAAAGTCTCTCAACCCAAAGATTGATGGTTTGCTCCATGTAAACCGTAAAAGACTCCGGTTTTTTACAATATAAAGCCTCATTCATTGAGATATTTTTCAATGCTTAACAGTAATCACTTTTCTCCATGCAGGAAATCCTATGAATTAATCAATGACAGAAGTCAGCGTCAATATTCTTCCAGAATTCCACTTTTAGGTGAGAAACATGTAAGAAATTATCGGTCATAATTAGGCGTCTGATTGCTGATGCAACGTCAATCTGTCATTTACGAACCAATATGGGTCATGTGCAGAATTCGATGAGTTTTGGACTGGCGATTATATTGGTTAAGTGAAAAAGTACCAATTTAGGGGCATATCTCCTTAGCTGGCAACACTAGCAGGTAGATTTTTTTTCAACGCAGGCAACATATGCCTAAGTAATGACCATACATTTACATTAAAAATCAGAAATCATAATTTTGCTCCGAAATTTGACTTTTGGGAGGATCCTACGCGACTACTGGTTATCCTGCTATCGCTTCACTTCGCTATGAATATGAAATATAGTGTATTGAAGGAAGTAGCAAGTTTCTATATAGTGGATATCTCTGTCTTTCTACCTGCCAGTGGAGGCCGAATAATTAAAAGCAAAAATCTATATTATAGCGATTCTTCGCAAATGTATAGCTACATATAAAACAATAATATTTTGTAGAGCGAAATGTTGATAATAGTGTAAATTCTTAGTTAATATAAATTACCTAACGTGTATTACAAAATTTCTGCTCTCAGGGAAATGCGATACATTTATTGTAGAAGAGTAAAGACGTTTAATTGGAAACACTGGCGTACACAGGGGGAGGCTGAAGGGGATACAGCCCCTCCCGAAATTTTCAGAAAAACAAAATTTTCAAGTAAAAATAAGTAGGGAACTAGAAAACAAGTTAAGGTGTAAATGACCCCCGATTAAAATTTTGGTCTTCGAGTACAATTTTAATTGTATCCCTCCCCCTAGGACGAAGGTATTCCCATTTACAATTCCAGCCCCTCCAGAAAAAAACCTCTTGCGTACGCCAGTGATTGCAGAGGTAAAAAATAGTGACAAATTAATGTTAGTCAAGATGATTTTATAGATAAACGTGTGACATCTTTGTGTTAGGGAAATTTGTCTTACAAAATGATTCTTAGAAAGGGTAATTTTATCTTTAGAGTATCAGGACACAGGAAAATACAATAAAATGAAACCCTTTTTGATACAAACTTGTAGAACACATGGACTTGTCTGTATTTTGAGCATTTTTGTTATGTGTTCTTCTTTTCTTTTGCATTTTTTAATGTTTTTAGTTTGTATATATTTCCGACTACCATGCGAGACAGAACTTGGATTTTTTCCACCTGTTGAAGCGACTCCAGCCCACTTAGCGTCGTATAAAGTGGGTACCTCGAGGAAATTGTGGGGGGTAAAGGCGGCCAGGGGCGTGATGCACATCTGCCCTCCCTTCGGCCGTGATCAAGAAAGTGTGGAGCCCTAACTCTACACTCCGTATACGCTTTCATGGCGTGGTGCAAAGCATAGGGGAGCACTTTAGTTTACTTTTACATATTTCGGAAACTGTTAACTGCTATGATCAATTCGTAAAATCTAAAATAGAGATGGTTAAGTGGGAGAAAAGGCTCTTTCCTTAACTTCGCCATCCAAAACAAGAAATATGTGAATAAATAAATGACCGTGTCACCTTCAGAGAAGCAATACTGATTATCCTAAGCTGCGTGGCAAACATTTTGAGAAAACCTTCGCGAGAGTTGAAGCGCTTTCGTTTTTCTTTTTACCGAATTCATGCAGAATGACATCATAAGACCCCCAAGTCCGAACGCTATGCATGGAAGGAGAGCCAACGGACCCGTCCTTGACTTTCACCGCTCGCTTCCTACCTTTGGGAGCGTTGCGTGTTTCGCTGGCCGATGAATCGGAGAGTTCCAGAAAATGAAAGTGGATGAAAGTGTTTCTTCTGAGAATGGAAAGAATTTCTGCTGTTACGTAAAAGTTATGGAAGTGTACATATGTGAACAAGTCCAAGCTGCATTTACAGTACGTAATTGCGATAAAATACCCGAACCATCCCGATGGCGTAGTGGTAATGCTGTTGGCTTGTGATCAAGGCGTCTCGGGTTCGATATCAGGCTGGGAACCCGCTTTACACCGCAGGTCCAGTTCCGATTAGCCTCTCTGTGCGTAGAACACATTTTCCGACAAATACCGGGGATTTGGTACCAAACCAGTGACGTTTCAGATTATCTTCCATTCTTTATTCCCTGTGCATAGCACGAATATTGACTAGATAGTACAAAAAATTACTACACTTGTTATTAAATACATAGAAAGTAGTAAGAACTTGGTGTTCAATAGGTAAAGCTGCCATTTGCGTATTACAACACACCTTCATGGTGTTAGGGGTGTGGTAGTAAGGCCTCACACATTTACAATCTTGTCCATTTCTGGACCTGATGTAATCGTCATCAAGCTCCGCCCACCTTTCCTCCCCAGGATTGCTCAAAGGCAACCATTTATTGGAGGCTAGGTGAACCCCAGAGCCGCTTCATGTAGGGACATTAATGGAAAAACCCTCACGTGAAATATCAACCACAGTACTGACTTTCATCGCATTTCAATTTTATTTCACTTATTGTTTCCTTGTCCTTACTATTCAACTCACTTTCCATCAAGAAAAACACAAACATCTATGTCTTAACCAGGATTCGAATCTAGAACTCCTGACGTCGTAACGCCCTCTCGCTGACACCTCTGCCATGGCGCTCACATTTTTGAATAAATGTACCCCAATAAGAAATGTGTTGGATAGTTATGTTTCAAAAAGAAAGAAAAGTGAAAAAAAGTTAAGTTGAAAATGAATGTTCAACATTAAACGACAAATGAAAAAATGAAGTTGAAAAAAACGCTGCAACCCGAAGAAAAAATACATTCACTTTATTGTAAATTTTAATTCCATTCGTGAAGAATGATGACACTACATTTTAAATTATGTAAATATTAGCAGTTCTACGTAATATGTAAAGTTAGGGCCTGTTTTTGAATGCAAAATGAGAAGATAATATCAGATTTTCGATTCAACTTTTTTTTGTGACCTGTAGACATTTTGAAAACATGGAATTCAATCAGTGGTGATACATGTCTGGGAGCGCCCTTAACATATCCTTAGGCAAAAAGGCATTCCCCTTTGAAAGTCCTGCTTAGGACGATCCCTCGCTATTTCACTTTAGAAAACAGAACTTTTACTTCGACTCTGCCAGGACATTACCAGTGTACGGAGGTCAACCCCTTGCCATAAATTCCGTCGACAACTTTTTCCGTTCGTGTTGAAGACATTAACCTGACCATGTGATGCTGCACGATACCCCAAAACACGGAAGGAAGAATTGCGACACATGAATTACCGGAAAGGCAGAGAACATCTTGCAGCACACACTAAATTTAGTCTGCCGTATCAGACAATCACTTTCTCCTGATTACCTCACAGTATGTCATCCGCGCAAGGTCTTGCACAATGTGAGAAAATCGACAGGAGAAATCATATCATTGCAATCGAATGTCGTTCGTTACGGTGTTAACGTCAGAGATGTAGTAGAGAAACGTTTTGTCAACAGATGGCTCTGACATTTCGTAATTAATTAAACGGACAATTGAAACTTGTGAAATAAAGTCACAGACTAATACCTTCGTAGAAACTTAGAGGATCATGAATATGGGCGTACAATTCATTCTCTGTAATAAAATAATTTTATTTCCTTATATTTGCTTCTTTTATTGTACATTCTTGCTAGCTTTTAATATTTTTCTCAGATTTAGTACCTCATTATTCATGTTCTCTGATAATATTTTCTTTGCGTTCCTTTTAGTCTAATTTTCTTTCTTTCTTCCTGTCTCATTTTCTTTAATTCTTTCTGTCTATTTCTCTCTCACTTCTCTATTCTTCTCTATTTCTTTGTTAAAGTGTTGTTTCCTTACATCTCTCTCTTAACCTCTCTCGCTTCGTTATTTCTTTTCTTTCTCTCTCTCTCTCTCTCTCTCTGGCTTCTGTATTTCCCTTTATTTCTCTTGTCTCTCGCTTCTATATTTATCTTTCTTCCTCTATTTCGTACTTCTTTATTTTTCTGTCAACCCTGTTTCTCGCTTCTTATTTATCTTTGTTATCTATCACTTCTTTTATGTCCTCCTTTCCTTAAGTGTCTCTCTCTCTTCGTTATTTATCTTTGTACCCTGTCTATCGCTTCTTTATTTCCCATTCTTTCTCTGTCACCAGCTTATTTATTTCTCTTCTCGTTGCTTTTCTCTCTTTGTTTACCTGGATTCTTTCTCTCATTTTCTTAGTTTCCTTCATCTCTTTTTTTCTCTTTCTCTCAAAACGTTTCTTTCTTGTATGAAGTGGACATAAACAAGTTCCACAAACCCCTTCTGCAAATACAAAGACATGGGAGACAAGGAACAAATAACAAAGAACAGCAGAAGGAAATATGAAGTGAGCAGAGAAATATTACTAGAGCGAGGAGTAAGATATTTAGCAGGACACCCTATGTACATTTCCATTAGGATGAACTATTTACGAAAAAGTCGAAAAGGACCTCGCTCCCTGATCCAAAAGCAATCTCCGTTCTCCTTTAACGCCATAAGAGTGTTATATTACATCACCTCTGCTTCTCTGTGTGTAAAAATAATGTGCGCCAAAACTGTTTAAAGTGAAACTAGATATCCTCCTCCTTTGCAAAATTCCCTGCGCACACTCTACGCGTGTCTATAATTGACATCACGTAGGAAGCTCCTCCCTCTTCGCTCTTCTGCGCAGGCTCAGAATATTACTGCGCAAGGCACTGCTCATCATTATTGGCAGGAAACAACCGTCTACAGGCATTCGAGGCTCTCTGACTAGCTACAACATTAAGTACAGAGAGAGATTATGTGGTGGTGGTGTGCTGGACCAATCACAAAGTCTCTTTCCAAAACCTATTGAAAGCCTGAAGGCCCAAGATTATAGTTGCGCCTTGCATGTTAAATTTCTCCCATTATACGAACGCATGAATCGAATATAAAGTCAAAGGTTAGGATCACAATTCATATTGATCTTTTTTTATGAAGAATGGGACGATAGGTGGCAATAATTCCATAATGTTGTTAACTTTAGTAGTAATGTCAACAAGTTGCAAGATGTGTTCCTGAACCCCAAAAAATTGAAACTTTCCGTTGATATATAAGAATTAAAAATGTTTCTTGTCCTTCCTTATTAATTCAGCTTAAATATCCAAAAATTATACTCAATATGTTACAATAAAATGCATAATTGAAAAATACAAGTAACGCTAAACAATATTATATATGTATTTTGTTACATGAATCTCCTGTGTCTTATTGCGAAAATATGGATGTTGCACAATATTTTTAGGCTACCTGAATAAGCTCAAGTATTCGACTTGAACGTGAATTATTTATCTTCCTTGCTCACTGTATATTAATATGGAAATTAGGAAAAATAACAAAAAATTGAAATAATATATTTTTTTAAAACACACACATACATACTTTATATTAACACCCTGATATATATATATATATATATATTTCAAAATCTACTTATTCATTTACTTATCCTTACACACACAAACACCAAATTGGTGGAGAACGCGTTAAAGGGTTGCCTTCCGATTTCGAAGGTTCCAGGTTCGAACTCCAACCTACACGTTGACGTGTGTCCATTCATCAGGTTGATCTAATGATCGTCAGTTCTCATAGTCGCGAATTGCTAAAGTGGAAGAAAAGCCACTTAAATTAATACAAATACCAACTCGCGCATTAGGATAATTTTATATTGTGAAGTTAATATACATGTTCCTTCATTGAATGGTTGATTGAGTTGGGTTCGAGTTGGTGTTTCAAGTCCACTTTATGCACAGTAAGCCTAATCGGGGCTGGACTTACAGTTTAAAGTGAGATCCGAACCACTGTGTGCCTCCAGCAGGTGTCGAAGCAGGTTTCTTCATAATGTACACTCACCGGCAATAAAAATTGGACACTTACATCCTGAAATACTTGCTTCCCTGCAAGGCGTTATGTGTGTTGCATAACTCTAAGACTTTTTATAAAATTTGATTTATTTTACTTCGCCTTTGTGCCACTTTTGGCTAATTGCGAAGATGGGGATGAGGGATGACATGATGAAACTGTTGAATGGAAACTCACAAGCATCCATGCCCAGGCCGGGATTCGAACCAAGGACCCCTGGCGTCGTAGCGCGATGTGCTAACCACTCCGTCACAGGGGCCGGCCCTAACTCTAAGACGCTGGTAGAAGTTGCAATTGAAAATTTGCTATTAAAATCAACTTATCGCCGTATAGTTAGGCAACACACATAACACCTTGCACGGAAGAGGGTATTTGAGGACCTAGGTGTGTCATATTGATTGCCGGTGAGTGTACAGTCATTGTGATGCAAGTTACCATGTCAAGAATGCTATCCAACCACAATGGAAGCTCTTATATCACAGGTTGCATCTTTGTGTAAGCGTGGCGTAAAGATACATTTATGTTATACTGGAGACCGTGTAGGATAGGTTTGAAGTGTGAGTTCATACATACGAAGGTGGGAGAGAAATACGCTACAAACTAAACTGATTTTTTCTTGTTTTAAAAATTATATTGAAAAATCAAGGCATCAATTATATCTGCCCATGAAGTAATCCTGAAACAGCTCTTCTCAATTTAATAATATTGAAGTAAATTTAATAGCAATATACAATTAGTATAAATTAGGCCAAGGCAGTGTTGCTACGTGAAGGGAATTTTTTCTTGGAGAAGGGAATCCAGTTCCAAAATTTCGGTGGAGGGAAATTTTATGAAAAATATCGAAATAGCCGGCTCCCTTGAAGTTGTCTGGCTTCTGTTTGTGTACTAATTGCATTCCTGCATTGGTGTTATATTTCTATTATATCTAATTTATGTATAAGGGATGTATAATAAATATATACAGGGTGATTCATAATTCTCTAAGGGGTTTCGAACGTTTATAGTGCAAGAACTGTAGCACATACATAAAAAAGGTGCATATCAGTACATAAAGAATCTCTCCAGTTTGGTACGTTCCTTACAGGTGCTCGATGTATGCAACCCCGGTGACGCGGCAGGCATCAATCCTGAAATAAGTTCCTGCGACACACAAGGTTTACGTGCAGGCAGCCAGTGTCCTTGAACTTGTACCACGTACGAATTGTCTCGCTTCGTAAGAAATTTCCGATGTTTCGTCACAACTGACCCACATTTAGCAAATACTAAGACGCAGTAAGGCTTGTGTACACCAGTGCACGCCATGTTTGCGTTAACTGCTTTATACTACATTACATAATGGGGACTATTATGAGTTGAAACTTGGAGAGATTCTTTATGTACTGATATGTACCTTTTTCTGGATGATAGTTCTTGTACAATAAACGTTCGAAACCCGAGAGGGAATTTTGAATCATCCTGTGCAATCAATGAGAATTGAAGCGGTAAACCAGATCAGGATACGCCACTGGAAGATATTCGCGAGTACAACTTTAAAGAAATAAGAAGGTTCAGAATGGAGCTCATCAGAAAATTTCGGCACACATCTTTCGCATCACACGCAATGCGTGAAGCTGGTTTTGCTCCAAGTGCGTGCGGGGAATATGAATCTGCGTTAAAGTAGGCCACGACTCATCGCTCTCTCGACCAAGCGAAACGACTGCGAAGAATGTCGGTAACATTCCTTGCTATCTCGCCTCCACACTTCACGTGATATGGAAGCACAATCCACACATAATAGAACTTTCATTAAGCTCTCCTTCCGTAAACATACCCGGCTCCCTTGAATTATTAACCCTGGTAGATTTTGATTATCATATCTGCTCGTCTCTTACCTGTTCTGTTGCTCAGATACTTGAGGTATAAGTATTATAATTTCGGAGTAGAAACACCATGAAACGAACTTGAAATATTAAAGCCTATGTTTTACTTCAAAGGAATAAAATTGGCAAATCACATCGGTAGAGGCAACACCCCCCCCCTCTATTAATTTATTGGTAAAATTAGTTTACTAAATGGATCAAGATATTTTAGAAAATTTGGTAAATCCGGCTCTGATTTTGCCACAATAAATATTTTTCAAAATTGGAGCTGGATTTACCAAATTTTCTAAATTTTTTTGATCCATTTTCATGAAACAGAAAGTCAACAACATAAAGATGTGGGTGGCTGTTGATGTATGAAAGCAATTTCGTCGACGAGTGCTTTACCTGAAAGGTTCGAGAAACAATGTAAAATAGTAACGAAATGACAACGACCTCCGTGGCAGAGTTGTTATCACAATCCCAGGGGTCTCGGGTTCGATTCCCAGCCTTGGCATGGATGTTCTTTGTTAGAGTCAATCCAACACAGTTTCATCTTCGTGATTAGCCAAAAGTGGCAGAAAAGTGAAGTAAAATAAGCCAAAACCGTTAATCAATAACTAACGAAAACCAATAGAATTCACCCATAGCCTACATGAGAAATTAAGAGAAGAGATATTGAAGCGGAAAATGAATGTATGAAATATTGAAGGAAAAATGAGATAAGGAACATAGGAAGGAAGAAATATACAAAAATAAAGACAGAGTGAGATAGAAAAGTAAATAGAGAAAGATAGAGGAACAGAGGAAGGGAGAAATGAAGATAATGATTCAAAGAGAAGGACAGAATAAAGAGAACGCAATGTAATGTTAAACATTCATTTGTATTTGTGCTATTGCTAGTTAGCGTCACTTTTCTGCCACTCTTGGCTAATCGCAACGATGAGGATGACTAATGATTAGATGAAATAGATAAAGGGGCACTCGAAAAGAACAGTCATGTCCAGGACTCAAACCCGGGAACTTCGATCTCACCACCGAGATCCGACCACTTGACACTTTCATGGAACATCCATGGACGAACACAAGTTTTCCTTCCAATTTTCACTGCCGTACCAAGTGGTATCAAAAAATTTTGTTGCAAATATACACAGATGTTTTCAACATTTTTACTATACGCGGATGATACGTACATGAAATCACTAAATATTATTATCAAGCATAGTAATGAGAAAATGGCATTGTTTATTCATTACAGATCGAGGCAAACAAACCAACATACCAACGATGCGTGTGAATTGAACATCAATTACAGCAAACAAACAAATCGTGTAGCTGTAATCTTTGCAAATAAAGGAATTAGTATTCAACGAACAGGAAGAACGCCACCATGAATTCATAATTACACTGAGCAATCGTGACTCGTGCGAGGGGGAGAAAGTCTGAGCTGCACCATCTACAATTTACAATTAAATTTCTACAAGTTAAGGTGTGAATAATTATTCGAGAATGCATGCCAATGAGGAGGCATTGTGCTTAATGATAGGTACAATAATCACAATGCTAGGAATTTCAAGTGAGTTTTAAGCTCTACGAGTCTGATGATCATTGCTGCTTTACTGATGAAGGCAATTCGTTTCCGGTATACAAGAGAGGGTTTGGTTAAGGGCATACCTAGCTTGAAGAAACGCCAAAACTAAATGCTGAGAGCTCTAAACCTTGTCCTCCTAAGTTAACCACATATGCTGACCTAGACGGAATCGAAAATCAGGAATTGTTAGTTTAGGAGGGCCAAGTTTAGGGCTTTTCGCATTTAGAATTAGCGTTTGTTGCAAGTCGTACCAGACCCCATTTCCATAAATTGTGGAAATTTAAATTTGTCCGAACATGCTGAAAGGTAGACTCATGATCTCCTTACTGAATGTTCCTGGGTAAAGTTCCCATCTTGGCTTGGATGTTCCTTTGTAAGTGTTCCTTCATCAGTTATTCTCTAATAGCCAATCATTAGGACATTGAATTTTCGCGATGCGCGAAATCGCAAAATGTGAAAAAAGATGCAATTTTGAATATTCTGCACGCAACTACACACCCAATGATGAAATATGCTTGAGTTTTATTCGCGAAGTAATGTGAAATGTGTGCTTTTCCACGAAATGAACGCTTTTTCGCGAAATAACAGTGAAATATCATCAAATTAAGTAGAAAACACGCAAAAACCGGCAATTGAGGTTTTGCGCGAAAACTGTAGATTTGTAACGAAACTTTTGCCTAAAGTTTCCTAACACTTGAACCTGAAGAACGTTTTATCTTCGATCACATCAGGAAGACACTGCAAATTGGGATATCCCATGCACATAATCTCAGTTCGACATTTTCGCTCCCTGTCAAGCTGCATTCCGTTCTTCCCCCGAATTTCTACTCAACTTCCAGTTTCATTGAACTTGCTAGCTGTAGCAGCGATAAGATTAGTCTGTCATCAAGGGAAACAATGGTGTCATTTGTGTTCAGTCATAAATGAATTTTGTTTATCATCATGTGATTTTCAACATGTGTTTGTGTATGTGCAGTAGTGATTATTTTATTTGTTGGACAGCAAGGATATCCTTTAAATACATACAATGAATAAATCACTTGAGATATGCAATTTAGAAATGAAGTGATTTTGTGTTGATGTTTTCTTCTTGGTTGGACAGCTAAGTACTTGTGTATGTGTACAGTATATAAAAATGAAGTAGTTTATCAATTTATAGCTCTTTTGTATGTTGTTTCCTCTCATGATGAAAAAGTGTGCCATTTTTTTTCACCGCTGGTATATACCGCTGATCTATCATTTTATTTACCGCTCTCCTCAGTTTTTATTTACCATAAATTTGTGTCCCTACAATCATCGTAGAGATTGTCCCAAAAGTGGTCGATAAACGAAGCGAAACAGTAAATATACAAGCGGAAAAGCTTTGGTAGTGAATGTTTGATGTTTTGAATTGAAATAAAAATGGTCCAAAGCGAAAAAGCGTGTTTATTTTTCTCGTTCTACCGTATGAAATTTCACTATTTTTATGCAATTTTTCCTTTATACCAATCAATGACAAGGATTAGTAAGTTAAATGATTCGCATGGCATCGCAAATTACGAGCCAGAGGAAAAATTGTCATTGTTATTTTTAGAGAAAGCCATTGAACCTAATCGCCTAACTAACTCCACATAAAAATTCCCCAATGCTTATTTTTACAGAGAACCATTGAACATAAGTACCCAGCTTAATAGCCATCCAAATTACTCACGGCATATTTACTGAGATCTCTTGAACCTGTCTTAACTTACTCGACATAGAAATTCCTCGTTGCCTATTTTTAGATGAAGTCATTGAACCCAATTGTTCATCTACTCGCCATAGAAATTCTTTAGTGCATATTTTCAGAGAGAGAGTCAGTGAAACTAACTCCTAACTTACTCGTCATCAATCAGAGGTAGCCGGTTCGATTCCCGGGCTAGGCATGAGTGTTCTCTGTAAATGTCCCTTTATAAATTTCAATTTCCCCTTCGCGATTAACCAAAAGTGACAGAAAAGCCAGGTAAAATTAACCAAATCAATCAATCAATCAATTACTCATCATCAAAATTCCCCACTACTTATTTTTAGATAAAGTCATTGAAAGTAATCGCCTAACTTACTAGTCTTAAAAATTCATCACTACTTATTTTTAGAGAGAGCCACTGAACATAACTACTAACCTAACCTTTCTTAGCACCATAGAAACTTCTTATATTTAAGGAGATTGATTGATTGATTTGCTTCATTTTACTTCATTTTTTGTGCCACTTTTGGCTAATTTGCGAAGATAGGGATGAGTGATGATATGATGAAACTGATGAATGGACATTCACAAACATCCATATCCAGGCCAGGATTCGAATCCGGTACCCCTGGTGTCACAGCGCGATGTGCTAATCATTCCGTCACGGGGGGGCGGAATATTTAAGGAGATGTACTGAATCTTACCAACATATTAATCCGTGCAAAGACGTAACATTTATATGCTTAGAACATTATTCTAAACACACCGTGATGTATCGTGATAGTATCAGGCCCGTTGCACCGGCGGCAAAAAGCCGAACAAGGTAAATTTCAGAATTCATTTGTCTGTGCATGAACGAAGTCGCCACCAGTCGGCGCGACCATCGATGCCAAATCCTAATTTTCTCATTAAAAATTTAGTTTAAGTCTCTATTAATCAATAATAATCAATTGAAAGTGATTTTTGTATTTTATTAAATGCATTTTCCTTCTTAAACATGTATAAGAAAAATCTTACTTTTAAAGTCACTACTTCTACTTGACGAAACCTGAGACGTAACATCGTTCCACATGATCTGTGATGGACGTGCACTAACTAACTGATAGAACAAGAAAATAAATAAAACAACATGGCTTATTGTGCAGATTTTTATTGTACAAACTGTCAGAAGAAGAACCCAAAGCTGTTTTTTTTGTGTTCCGTCAAATCCTAAGAGGTTAGTTATTTATGAATTCTGCTCGCTCTTTATGTAAAAATTATTTTCATAAAGTTAGTTGCCTCAGAGAATAATTCATAGCATGTCTTCGTATTCTGTATTTTGCTTCGTTTAAGTAAAAGGGCATATGTTAAATAAATCATCACAAAGAGTAAAGGTTTGATTTTGTAACTTAACTTGTGTTATTTATAAGTTACACAGAAGGATAGGAAGCCAACGAGAATATTGGGAATGACTATTGAAGTTTGTTTGAAGTTCAGAAAAACTCATTTTTGCACGTTATAATGTAGAAAGTCGCAAGTTATCGCGCTCCTAATCGGTACTGCATGAAGTTTATTTTATTTCTTTTAGCATACAAAACTTTGTCAACATGTACAGAAGATGAAAAAAGCGTGTAAATATTAAAACGATGAAACCTAAGGTAACTGTTCCGATCGTTCTATGATTTTTTTAAAAATATTATCCTAGCAGGAAGACTAACTATCGTAGAGTTTTAGCAATCATTGTCACACGAAATTGGAACTTTCCTTAAAGTAATTAGCACTCTTTTCATTTTAAAAAATAAGTTATTTATGTTTAAAAAAACAACTTAAAAATTATCTTATGCAATCATAATGTATGTTCTGTTGACAAGTGGCTGTAAGTATCGTAGACTAGTGGGAATTAATGTAGAAGTAAATCGGAACCTTAGTAGAATGAATTTAGGGACTTTATTTTAATGCTAAGAGAACCAAACGTGCCCTGCCTAACCTAACTACGAAAGCATCTTAAGTAATCGCTAAAACTTCGCAGTATGTGTGAACAGAGGTAAATCGAAATCGAACCATGTTAAAATTGTATTCGTAGCATAATGAAATTGCAATAAAACAAAAGGAACTTGGGCCAACCCTGACATACTTAAAACTTACAGATTGGTACACATAAGGATGAAAGTGTGATGAAACTAAAGTTCTGCAAATACAACAAAGTAATCAGAAAACTTTATCAATATGTACTTATAGACATGAGAATCCAATTAATGTTGGAATATTGGAATTTCATAATCAGTACCTTTCTCACTGATTGAGGTATAAAGTAGCCGTGAATGTAAATACACACCAGATTATATTGTTTCCTTTCCTGGTATCTTCTTCAGAAATACGTTGTGTCGTAACTTTTTTCTTGATAGCACTCCCGGGAGTAGATTCCATGATTCACTCAATGACAAAAATTGCATTGTTAGCCAGGTGTTAGGTTGGCAGTAAGGTTAAGTGACTTTCTAAAAAAAAATGTGGTAAAACTTTGCTTCATATGTTAGGAAGTTTAGTGCAATATCTATAATAATTTTTGTATTTGCATTGCCACACACTGTATGGTACCACAAGAAGGATGAATTAGTTACGATGAGAATAATGTTAAAATTGAGTAAAAATAAATCAATTGAATGTTGACAAGCACATAACATTTTCCCCAATAGTTGAAGGAGCTATCGTAGAATGGACCCTTATACATTTGACACTACTCTTGTACTTTATTCAACAAATACAGTTAGTGATCTAATGCATATTCATTTTCAGTAACTTTTCTTTGTGATGAGAAGCTTTGACCTTAGCTCGCAAACAAGTCTTGCACCATGGAATTTATATTTTTTGAGTGACATAAAATGAATAATGCTTTGCCTTGCATAGTTATATGTTTCTAAAACAATTTCTCATCTTTTATTTTTCTCGTACAGCTGAGATATGGTTGGAGAAAATATGGCGACAGGATTTGAGGCACAAAATTTCAGTTTATACTTTTAGGGCTACTTGCCTATTAAGCTCTTTCAATTTAAGTCTGTAGGACCTCGAAGATATTAACATACCTTATGCAAAATATATTAATTACTAGTGATTCAATAAATATATGTATACCTGAATAACAATATGTTTGTTTATTTTCCCTTATGTTTGTTATTAGCAATAGAATATAATGTTTTACTTTTCTACAGAATCATTAATAAATCATAAAGTGTAGTGCATTTACTGTGAAATTGTTATTTTCTTCGGGAATGTTTCTGAGAATTCCACGAGAAATAGAACATGTCATGTCACCATAGTGAGTAGTAAATGGTTTATTTGATGGACTTTCATTAACAGTATTAATGTTAATGTATTTTCATTAACAACCTTGCTCGTATGACATATTCCAACTCCCATTCTACATTAAAAATTAGGGATGTTTGACAAATACTAAATGAATAAGCATGCAGTGATTAGTTAATAATATATCTTACAAACATCCACATATTTAGAAATGGGTTGAAATTACTCTCATGCAAACCAGAAAAGTGAAATTTTATACAACTTTGAGATGAGGTGGTTACTAATAGGCATTCTAGGTTAACTTGTGTAAGGTGTGACCTTTTCATAGTCTATTTTCCAATAACTATTCATTATCATCATCATAGTAGTTTTTACAGAGAAATAGACTGATACAATTAAAAACATTTACAATTAAATTCCAGAAATTATTCTGTTCGATAACTTTCCCAATGAGCTGTGTCACTCATAGCTATTATTTTATTCTATTCTCTCATGGCAGATGGCACTCAACTAGTTTCTATATTGTATTTTCCAAAATATTGTTTCATCTACAGAACACTGAATGTAAGTTATGATGGAAATTAACTGTAGTGTAAAATATTTACTTTCACGTACAGCATAACATAACCCATGATTCTACAGAATCGTTTCTGAACCTATAGGGTGCGACCCACTCCTGGGTCCTGAGGGGACAGACATTTAGTGGGTCGGGAAGTTGGGCTCGAAACTTTGCTAACTGGGTCTTAAAAACCTATTAGCTACATTAAATTACTTAGAGATATTGTTTTAACAATTTAAATTCAGGCCGTGTTGTTGCAAAAGAGCAAATAAATATATGAATATAAACTGGGTTCACACCGCTACAAAGTAATTCCGCTGGTGCCAATCTTATGGGTCCTATGAAGTGTAATATCCCTCAAGGTGGGTCCCCGACTGAAAAACGTTGAGATCCACTGCTCTACAGTGATAGGGCCTTGGCCTATCTCCCGACTGCCAGTCTGCCTCCCACAATCCTACCTAGATGTGTGGAGATCTTCAACCAGTAATGGGATGACGTGGGGTCAGCACATCGAACCCTCAGCTGTTATAGGAGATTTCCCAGACTGGGTTACGCTACTCACTTGTAGGTCTCCAATTTTCTCAGGATGGTGGGTTGCCACCAGTCCTATACACAGGCTGAAAACCCAGACATTGAACCCAGGTGGACTCAAGCCCATAAAAAAAATATATGTGATGAAAGTCCTCTTAATATATTACATAACATTTTAAGTTTGGAAAACAAGTGCTGGCTATATGTATATACCTTTTATTCCAGTATATTTCATACCTACAAGCCCCCAGCCGATTATTAATGGTATCGTTAGATGAATAGCGCTAATGTTTCATCAGTAGTTTTTAATAATACGTTTTATGTTTTATTCTTATTTCCTGAGACAAAAACTTCGAATCCTGTCTTTTGTTTCCCTGGCATTTTCAGCATCAAATCTCCCCCCTCTCAGGGTACTCCACTGATATCAATTGCAGAGAAAGTGAAAGCATTTGACTTTCGTTTTATGAGGCCATAGACAGATGAATGGAATTTTCTACGTTGGTAAATCAGAAGTGTCTACATCTTACGATTGAATTTGGTACACAAGGGAGAAAATTACAGCCGATCCCCCTATAATACTAGATATTCAGTGACGGCACCAGAAACAGTTGCTGATATTAAGTGTTCTGTATCCTGCAGATTGCCACCCACGTTAAACTGCGTATAAATTGTTATGAAGAGAAAGAGACAATTTGGGAAATGTTGCAAGATGGATCGAGCGCCCTTTAGAACACTTTGGGTAGCGCAATGATCCGCTCATCCCACCCTTCCATTCCTGCTTTTATTTTCTGCTAATAATTCGGACATATCTCGTAAGGTCGTATTAATTATTCTATTTAAGTGCATAAAAATGTTCTACAAGTATAAATATCATTGTTCAGTTAATGCAGGGGTCCTGGGTTCGAATCCCAGTTAGAGCTTTCTTTGTGTCATCAATGTTTCATAGCATCGTCGCGATTAGCCTAAAAGTGGAAAAATGTGACGCTAAATAACAAACAATGACGAGGGAGGGGTAAAACGCGTTGATCTACGAACAAAGTAATCGCCGTAGAGTTTACACAAGATACATTCGCGATTTGCCTAAAATGTCAGAAAAACAACGCATAATAAGGAGAATACGAAATAAGAATACTTATTACCACAGATAATACACGGACCATTTTTCATGCACAACGGAATGATTTACGTGCTGGAATTTCAGGAACTTGAAATTATTTTCCTATGTTGTGCTTCTGGGCTACTAATTCTGTATATCTCGTAACTTATATGTAGAAATCATTCAAACGTAACATGCATTAACTGAATAATAGTATTTATCATTGTAGAACACTTTTATGCACATAAATAAAATAATTAATACGACCTTACGAGATATGTCCCGAATTATTTGCAGAAAAGAAAAGCAGGAATGGAAGGGTGGGGTGAGCGGATCATTGCGCTGAGATGCATTCAACTGTCACTGCCAAGAGTAAGACGTGATTGGCGGAGAGGTTGCTATGACAACGCTTTAAGTTTCGAAGGCGCCGTAGGGTGGCTCTACATGCCATTTTCGGTATACGCACAGATTACAAAGGAGAGATAGGAAGTAAGCGATCTTGTTAATCTGTGATAGTATCACGAAACACCGCAATGGCTATAATTATAGTGGTAGGTTCTGTTATTAACTTTGGCCATTTTAGTCCAAAATTTGTCTATAAGCAACGGGCTAATGACGAATGCAGCATTGTTTCTGCTACTTACATAATTTAAAATTTGAACTGGGTATATTTCTGTAATTTATTGATAAATTTTAGATAAATGAAATTAGTTTTAGCCTTAAAGATCATATTTTATTTTGAAAAACCTTTCGAGGTTAACAATAACTCCATCTTGATAAATTATTATTTTCTTGTTCGACAACTGTCTGTGTAAATATTGTAAATCGTGAATGTAATTTTTGAAATATAGTTTTCGGAGCAATGAAATTCAACCTAACAGCAACAAAGCAAACTTTAGTATTGTTATTTTAACTGGTGCAAATGAGGGGAAGTTTGCCTCCAACTCATCTCAATGCCAACTAGTTCGAGTTATTTCAGGAATGTAATTGCCAACAGTTTAGCTTTGAATTTTGTCGTTATTAACAAAGTAAAATAGGGCGTTGGTCTTGTTGGGAGAGGCCGATCAAGGTTACTAGGAAGCACCACATGGTTGCATTTGGCTTTGTAAATACTCACCACTTCCCGTAAGCAATAGAATAAGTCATGTGTGCATGATGTGAATTCTAATTTCCCTACTGTATCGGGTTTCTTATTGCCGGGGAAAAATTAGAATAAAAAACTTACAAATATTATATTATGAAGATTGTTGTAACGTGATACTGGATACAGTGTCTTCAGGATTTGTGCGATAAAAGCAATGTTGAATTGCCATGGTCAGTAATACAGCTGTTTGATATAATATAATATATTATAATATGTTCTTTGACAAGTAGTAAAGTTTATGATCTGTAGATGGGAGGTTGTTGGATAAAGCCTTCTATGCTTTCCCCATAACTTCATGGCTTAAAGTGTAAAGATAAATTGAATACTTTTTTTAAAAAACTTTTTATCTCCACAATTTAAAACGTTGAAAGAACAACTATCATATTTGACCAAACAAAGATGTTGGATCATAAAGAAAACCATTTAAACAATATTGTGGTGTTATTAAATTTATACGTAGGCCATTATGAACCTAGAAATTCCCTAAATTCTGTATTATTGTCGATTCCGGGTTTCTGAAATAGATTAGATTATACCCTTCAGAAAAATACTCTTTATAATATATTACATCCTTCTATTTTTTTTAAAAAAAAACGTTAGTTCTTAATCAGTTTCGGAAATCTGCATCTTCTTTATTCGAATCCACAAACCTACATTCTCATACTTTATATATGTAATGTGAACTACCTGACGTAGTTCAACTTGACATTTTCTAATCAAAAGTTCATGATTTCACTTCATATCAGCTTTTAACTGTAGGCCCATTTTTGTATTGCGTGATAATTTTATGGTCCCCATTGGGTGAATGTTTAGAAGGAGGATGTGTAGATGAAAGATCAGATACATTTAAGGACAAGCACACAAGGACACCCACGTCCCATCCAACTGTAACACTTATACTAGTGAATGTCAAAGTCTTTTAATATGACGTATTTCTAGCAACTAATGGTTAACTGTTAACCTGAATGTTTCAATCTTAAGGCTCTGCCGGATCTTTTGCCAACATCAGCGAAACTGTTCTGGAAATGTCTTCTCCTTTTGACAAGACCCATGATATTTCAAAATCTGAAAGATAAAATATGCTTAGAATCCCTTCTAGATGATTCAAGTGAGACTAAGAGTGGTTTGCTTTCATTGTTGTCTTGATATTCCCAATAGTTTGATGACTGCATAAATCTATTAAACTCTCTTGAATCATCCAAAAGGAATCCTAAGCAATATCTCAGATTTTGGAATATCATAGCGGTTTTTTCGAGGAGAGAAGATATTTTGAAAACGGCTTTGTTTGCTGACGTCAACCAAGGATCCAGCCGAGCCTTAATAATGAACTTAGGCGTGGAGTTTAGAGATGTTATTTATGACTACTAATAAAAACATAAATTGATGTTATCTCATTAATTAAATATTGTTTAATTAATATTATTGTGATATTATATTCCGTGCTTAGTATAAAGTCCTGAAAATTCGTTTAATAGTTGATGACTTAATTATGAAGTGTATTAGTTTGTTGACTACTGCCGTATAGGAAATTGCCAGAATAAAACTGTGATCTTCGCCTGTGAAGCGAAAAATGCAGAAATATTAAACATAAATGTTGTGCGATGGAAAACACATATATTAACAATATTAACTGAATTTATTAAGAAACTCACAAAACAACATAACACTTTACATTATAACGAAACTACGTTCAACCTTCCAGGTTCTGTTTGCATAGACTCATGTCTAGCAACAGTAGCTTGTTTCTTCTTCCTCTAGGAGACAGCACTACATTCCTCCCAGAGTTACAAAAAAAAATAAAAAAAAAATAACAAGGGTACCCGTATCTGTCAGGGGGTACCTTAATCCTGGTCGATCTTCTAGGCACATGACCAGGTTCTGTTTGCACAGACTCATGTCTAGCAACAGTAGCTTGTTTCTTCTTCCTCTAGGAGGCAGCACTACAATAAATATGAGATATTAATATTAAAGAATACACTTAATTTGTTTATCAGCACGCTTAATAGTCAAGATAACTGACACTCCTCTCCCGCAAAGATGTGAGAAATCCGATTAAGAGAAGTAATGTGAAGTACGAAACATTGAATCATTCAAACCCAGTACATTTGATAAGTAATACGATAGCTAAATCACTCGAAACTAGTGACAAGGAATATTGAAAACTGAACGTTGATCTTTACCAGCGAGTCACTGGTGTCAGAGAGGGACTGCCGAGGGGTGAACCGGTCTTTGCTAATCGTTCCCCAGGGTCAGGAAGCGAGGTGCGAGGTGGCAAAATGCACTTCCTGCTATTCGAGTGGCTCGATTGGTGTTGCCGGTGAAAGTCTCTTCCGACTGGTTATGTTTCGGAGCGCCATCTTTCAGGAATGCGGAGAAAGTGATGGACAGAGGTGTCGTTGAAGAATCTCAATCAGGGGCGTTACATAACACGTACGAGTAACAAACGGACGTTTCGATTAAACTTGCCCAATCTAACTGTCCAACTTTTGGAAGTGTGGGGCACCTAGGACAGTGGTGTTTTTTTTTTTTGGCCTGTCCGGATTAAGCAGAAGTCCGGCTTATCGGGGTTCGGATTAACGAGGTTTTACTGTATTTGTTTACGTTTAATTTATTGCTGGTAGCATATCTGTGCTATGCTCGAAAACCGTTTCATGACTACTGCACCTATTGTTTCAGTGAAGGTATGGGTTAACCCACGGCAGGCCTGGTGTGGTTTGTACCCATCTCCCAAAATGCATTACGTCAATTTATATTTAGTGGTGGGAAAGCTACATGTAAGTTTAAAAAATATTCATAGTTTGTAAATCATGAACTTAAAATCTATTTTTTCAAAATCAGAAATTTTGTACTTGATTTGAATTATTGTTTTAAGTCCACTTTATGCACAGTAAGGCTAATCGGGAGTGGACGTACAGTTTAAAGTGGGATCCGAACCACTTGTGCCTCCACCAGGTATCGAACTTGATTACAAGGCGACGACGAGAAATGTTGTACTGAATTATTTTATTTACACTTTGTTGTAAATAATTTAATATTTTCTATTTAACCTCTCTCAGCACACACAGTCTACATTAATATTGCACAGGTATGAGTCTGACATCGCGCTGCGACGCCAAGGGTCCCGGGTTCGAATCCCGGTCGGGCTTGGTTGTTTGTGAATGTCCATTCATCAATTTCATGATTTCATCACTCATCCCCATCTTCGCAAATTAGCCAAGAGGCACAAAACGCGAAGTAAAATAAACTAAATCAAATCAAATCAAAAGGTATGAGTCTGGTGATGTTGAAGTAAGTTATGCGAAGTGTAAAAATCAGGATTGATCTTTACTCAATAGCTAATTAGGTATAAGCAGTGCTCAATGTGAGGCGGGAATGGTATCTCACAGCTAGCAAAATTCTCGCAAAGCATCTTACCAGCTGCCACATTGCCTGCGTGTTAAATTGTAGGATCGTCTCCCCAGCTAGACAGAAGGCTCAATCAAACATCACACCAGATAGAAAATTTCACTTCAAGCACTGGGTATAAAGGTTAACTGATGGGTTTTAATATGTGTATGTTATAAGGGTTGTTTTTTTCTGTAATGATTGATTGGTTGAAATATATGAAGTAAAAGTGATCCATGGGTGACATACCCTCTACACATGGTCACCTTGTATGTTCAAGCAAGTGTACCAGCACGTCACAAGGGTATGGATACCCTGAGCGAAGAACGTTCGTGGTTGACTGCGGAACCAATCCATGCACTTTTTTCTTCAACGAGAAGGGCCAATTGCTTTTGGATTGGCTGGACGCAGGTGGGACTGTCAGCTCAACCACATACTCCACTACCCTAAACAACAAATTAAAATCGACCCTCAAGAGTCAAAAGGGCTTCTTTTGTTGCACGACAACGCACGCCCTCATGTGGCGCAGGTGTGCCGTGATCTGCTGCGACGTTTCCGCTGGGAAGTCCTCGACGATCCTCCTTACAGCCCCGATCTCGCGCCCTGCGACTACCACATTTTCGGGCCACTAACAATCATTTGAACGGCCGCCGGTTCGCCAACGATGCTGAGGTCTGTGACACCGGTGAAGATTGGTTCCGCAGTCAACCACGGACGTTCTTCGCTCAGGGTATCCATACCCTTGTGACGCGCTGGAACACTTGCTTGAACAGACAAGGTAGAGGATATGTCACCCATGGATCACTTTTATTTCCTATATGTTCATATATTCCAATCAATAAATCATTACAAAAAAAGAAAAACCGAGAGTCTCACTTTCAGTTGGGCAACCCTTGTGTGTTATTTGAATATGATTTGTTAAAGATTTGATTTCCTGATGCTCGCATTTGGAAAAAAAAAAAAACAGTTGTCTTGGAAAATTCCAGGGCTGCGAGGGGTAACTTCCACTGGGCACAAGCTCCTATAAAACAGTCTCCTTTGCATAACCGAGAGAAGAGTTTTGACCATTTTGTGATGATGATGAGGAACCTTCATGGCTGGTCCTTGTCTCTCGGATCTTTAGTGTTTTGAACGTTAATGTCAGACTAAAATTAGAATAAGAAATAGAATTTGGGTGTAGGTCAACCCCTGTTGAAATTCCCAAGTTCCAGTTAGAGAAGACTTGCATATGGGTAAATCCATATCAAATGGTCCAAAGAAACAATAATTGGTTGCTCAACCATTTTTAAGAATTTGCATTTCGTTGTTGCTGTAACTTATATAAGAGCAGTTCAAAATAGGCGTTATTTTCCAAAACTTCACTTTGTTTGAAAATAACGGTACCTTTTTTCTCATGACTTCAATATGTTTTTTCCTTTCAGGCAGTTGTGATAATTATGATAACTGATCTAAGAAGAAATACAGAAAGCTGGGGAAATACATGGTTTTCAGTGTTTTTGAAGCAGAGTCGCGGTGGTCTAGTCAGTATGGCCTCTGACTGCCAAGCGTAAGACCCGGGTTTGATTCCCAGGGTGGGTGATCTAAGGTTGGACATTGGCGATCAAACCAAGTACAATGACAGAATCAACAATTTTGCTAGCTGTGGGATACCATTCTCCCTCACATTGAGTACTGGTTATATCTAATTAGCAATTAATACAAAAAGTAGTAAAGATCAATCCTGATCTTTACACTTCTTACAACTTACTTCAACAACACCAGACTCACACATGTGCAATATAATGTAGACTGCGTGTGATAGAGGTTAAATAGAAATAATTCAATTCTTTACAAAAATGTGTAAATAAAATAATTCAGTAATTTATGTAACTTACTGAACTTTTAAAATACCGATCTGAATACACAGATTATCTAAATACTCGGATATCAGGAATAATCGTATTGTTCTGATATTCGGATCTGGATTATCCGTTGCATCCGAAACGCATCGGATAATTTCATATTTGTTTTCCGAATTTTGTTACCATCCACAATTACATAACATCATCATATTTACATTTACAATTACAACTTATACAAATCCTCCCTGTGTCTCTCACCACCTATGCCTCCTGCTCCCTCCCACACACGCACATTCAAATACACATGTAATATATTACTGTACAATGGAGGTTTATTACTCTTACAAGAACATGCATCGTAAACACAGGTACCAAATATCAATACAGTAGACTGCAATATGAAAAATCCAATCCTTGTAATAATCCATTATTTAATAATAACAATACAACCCCTTTAACATATTCATAAATTTAGCTAGCCTGCGTCACACCAAAATCCAAGCCCGCCAAATGATTTCAGACCCTGTTATATTCAAGAGTCGCCGGTCTCCGTGTCGGAATGGTTAGCACATCACGCTACGACGCCAGTGGTCCCGTGTTCGAATTCCGGCCAGGGCATGGATGTTTGTGAGTGTCCATTCATCAATTTCATCATATCACCACTCATCCCCATCTTCGCAAATTAGTCAAAAGTTGCACAAAAGGCGAAGTAAAAAGAAGCAAATCAATCAATCAATAAATATTTAAGTCATTTTTGTAACTGGGAACTTTATATATGTTCTCGGATTGATACATTTAAGTGAATTTCAATTACGTAAATATCCTTAGAAGCCATCTGATTGGAGTTACAGTTGAGGCGCTCGTTTCTAATCTGAACTTTTCCAAACTGCTTCCGGAGGCGTATTTACAGACCCTAGAGTGCTGCAGAACCAGACGTATATAACGCTTTCTTATTGGCTGTGCGCGTCCGGTTATGTTCAGTGTCCACCGTTCCTTGCTGGCTTGTTTACAGGAAAAGTATGGAAAAATTAGACTCGTGATTTTTTCAACTAAGTTTGTAATCAAAATGTCGAAGAAAGAAATATATATTTATGTGAAAAAATGTTAAAAATGGTATTGCATTGTTTTCTGATGATAAAATCAAAATGAAGTCCATGTAAAATAATAATCTTGAATATCTCTGAAAGTGCTTGTAATGTAATTTCTGCATTATGGGAGACGTTTTATAACTTATGCTAAATAATACAATATCTGTCCTGCACAACAACAATGTAGCAAGCAATGAGTAATTAGAAGCATATGTATCGGGTCTTGGCGGGTTTTTTTTTTTTTTTTTCATTTTAGTTGTGAAGTTTCAGCTGGTCAGCTTTACCTTCTAGCGTTCTTGAATGTTGCTTGTAATGACTGTGTTTATTGACATTGAAAGGCTGTTGACGCCGCACAACTGTCGCGGGCGATGAATGAAGCATAATGTTCTTGAACAATAATTATGTTTCTCAGTGATCATAAGTAGTTACAATGTTTGTAATGATGTGACTTTAAATAGGAAAGCCATTCACTTCAAAACGAGTTCTGCCTTTCCTTCTTTCAAAACAATAATTCTAAAAATGTTCTAAAAATCATCTTCCGTTTAAGGAGGTTTCATGTCTTATTAGGATGGATATCTGAAATATACACTGTCGTACCATCTATAACTTGACAAGTTTAAAAACAAGACGCTGCAAATAGCTGTTGCGCAGCTCACACCACATTTCTCCACTCCATTCTTCGCAGCGACGTTGGTTCGCAGTGTTGCAACCTGGAGGAAGCGGTATGGTCTGAGGATTTTCAACGAAATTTGTATTCGCTTTTTCCTGGGCTGTTTTCTATCTGTCAGAGTACAGAACTTCAGCTCACCTTTTGCCAACGACTCTTTTCCTTCTTTTAAAACTTGATCTCCCCAATGGCGCAGTGGTAGCGTCGTCGCCTTTTAATCAAGGGATCCAGAGTTCGATTCCCGGTGGAGGCACATAGTGGTTCGGATCCCACTTTAAACTGTACGTCCAGTCCCTATTAGCCTTACTGTGCATAAAGTGATCTTACAACAACAAATCAATCCAATCCAATTCTTTTAAAACTTGAGAAACCATCCATTTAGATACTCCCGTGGCGGCGCTTGTGGACTTGACAACATTATACTTAAGTTTATGTAACTCCTTCTGATTTCGCAAATATGTTGCATCATCGTAAACAATTTATCTGGCCTGTCCTCAAAAGGGCTTTCCAGAGCAGATTGTGGATTTCGTTGGAACCGGCATGATTTAATTTTTGCATTTCAAAAATATGCAGCCAAGAATAAAGAGCAAGAACATTTCAGTGCTTTAAAAAAGAGCACAGGCAAGCGTGTTATCAGATTGCCTTCTCGTAGTGATTGCTGTACATACGATAAACAAAATAACCCCCACCCCACTCGGCTTTTTTTTAAAAAAACAAAAAAACAAAAAAAACAGGCCACTGCTCAATGTCGCATTCAGAAAATGAAATCACTCGCCCTGTAGTTTCTCTTCGTTATAAACGTTAACGCGCGTGCGTAATACTACAGTTTACGATCTGCGCACCGCACGCATTTTCAAAGACCGGATTAAATCAAACGAACCACTGATAAACTGATATGAGCCGGTACCGACAATCTACACAGTAAAAATAGTTTGTCATATTTGTTTTAGCTTAATTTTGCTGAGTTGGCATCACTCGTAGTCTCAAGGCCAGATCAGTACGTAGAAGAGTGGTGGTGAGGATGACGTAATAGGAAGTGCTCCGCAGCGATCTGCAAAGTGGCAGAAAAGCGAATTAAAATAACCCAATCATAAATCCAAGTTCTGTGCCCTACTGTAACATCTCGAACTTAAAACAATGCAAATTTGTGGCTCTTATCATAAACATTAAATTAGTGATTTACTATTCTTGGGCCCTTATTATATTATTGTTATTATATTGAATATCGGTATTAATAAGGGTTAGTTTACCCTTTCGGAATTTAGGAAAAATTTCTGCTATAATCTTTTCTTATCCCGTTTGTTTTAAACTAGTTTGAAACTATTTCCTACTTTTCTTTCCTAGTATCGTCTCTCTAGTTTCACTCACTCAATATTCCTATCCTCTTATTTACTTCCTTTGTTCTTAATGATTTCTCGTTGTCTTTCTCTCTCACACTTTTTACCCTTTCTCTCCTTTACTCTCTCGTTTCCTTACTTCTCTTTCTTCTTCTCGCTTTTCATTTCTCTTCATATCTTCTCCCTTTTTCTGTCACTCATTTGTGTCGTTTCTAAATTTCGTCCTCTTTTTCTGTCCTTTGCTTCTTTCTGTATTCCTGTTTCTCCGACTCTCTTGTCACGTGTAGCTTCTTTCCCCTGCTTCCTCTTATTTTCTGTATCCTCTTTCATGTCTCTCCTTTTCTCCATCTTTCTCACCAATTGTTTCTTTCGTATGCGTAACGTAAATACATGTTTCAATTAAAGACAGAACTTTTCGATTCCCTCTCAGAACCTTTTCAGGGGATATCCATGTCCATTTAAATACATATGAATATATAACGGGTGTTTCATAAATGATTGGGGACTTACAAAAATTTATTGCAAGCAAAGTATTGAACGTACGTTAATGAAACTAGTCCAGAACAATCGAGGAATTCGGGTTTTTGGTAAATTTCTTATATCGGACAAACTGATTTCTTCAAATTTACAGGAGAAATTACTTACCGAATGCAGTTTCTTTATAGTTGTGGAACTTCGGGGAAGTGTTTTCTCGCATCGTTCATTGAATTTTGCCGGTAAATCATCTATTTTTCGATATAAATGTGTGACCGACGCACGAAAGCTGTTGCATCCATTTCCTTCCAGCCGGATGTTGCCTGTGTGTGATGACGTAATCAAGGGTCAGTGTTTCCAAACAGGTGTTTTTGTAACTGAAGAAGGTACGTTTCCGCAAATGGTTTGTGGGGCTATGTGTCAATAGTTCGTGGGGCTATGCGAGAGTGGTGTGTGGTGCTACGCATTTATTTTTTTCTAAACCAATTTTTAACTATTTTAATTTAAACATGACCCAACCTAACATAACCTTACCGGAAATGGTTCGTGGGGCTATGTGTCAATGGTTTGTGGGGCTACGTAGGTATTTTTGGGTGAAGTGGGGTGGACACACTGCATGCCGAGTACGGCAGTGAAATTGTGACCGCCATTTTGCGTGTTACCGAAGGCAAAAAGAAACGAGGAAAACTTACTCGATATGTTGCAAATAGAGCCTATTTCCGTGAAATGAGCGAAATGCCACCTTCAACAATGTTTCTCAGTGCAGAATACGTAAGTACGAATATCCAAATTAAATGAACTAGCAAATTTCAGCCGTTTGTCCGATATAAGAAATTTACTCGATTTTTTTTTTTACACCACGGCTGACACGTCACACATCGACATGGTAGTATACTATCGGATTAAAAATTATAGATACTCGAGTTTAGACTGCAATTAAAAATTAATCAGTAGAGTTACATAAAAGCGAGTTACATCAAAATTTAGCTTATTCAATTCTGCGTTAATCTATGATAACCAAATTTTTTTTGGAGTATGCCTTATATTTTTTTATCGTCGTGAGAAGAAAACAAGCGCCAGTTTTTTGGAGTTTTGCAAATGATCTCTCTCTTTGAAATTATACCAGGTGGTTATAATTAAAGTGACGGTGTTCAGAGTGGTACAGCACGGGCTGTAATGAGAGTAGCAGTCTGAAACTTCGTAGATATGCTAATGAAGCAATGCACTCGCGAATTATGAAAAAAAAAAAAAAAAAGTTCCAATTCTCGCCACCAGGGTAAAAAATGGCGCTGTAAGCAGTCAAAACTTGGTATAGTTACAGGAAAAACACTATAAATCGCAGAAAACAATACTCTTTGTAATCAAATATGACTACAATTTCACTATTCGAATTACATGAACACTACTAAAGGAAAAAGCAACAAGCGTCACCAAGAACAACCAGGGAGCTCACACAATGGTTAGGCAATGTCACCGACTTTGACGTCAGAGTTACGGAAAATTCCACGTTTTGACTGCTTACAGCGCCATTTTTTACCCTGGTGGCGAGAATTGGAACTATTTTTTTTCTTGCATGATTCGCGAGCGCATTGCTTCATTAGCATATCTACGAAGTTTCAGACTGCTACTCTCATTACAGCCCGTGCTGTAACACTCTGAACACCGTCACTTTAATTATAACCACTTGGTATTTAAAAAAAAGGGTTATCCGATCGTGATGAAATATTTTAGTATGGTGCAGGCAGAAAGGTTTTGAACACAAATCTTAATTTTCAGATTTTTAAAGTTTGTAAAAAAAACGTTATCATAAATTTTCCGAAACTACTTTTTATTAGTATTGGGTAGTCCTACAATTACAATATTGGTCTTGTTTTGAAGCTCTTTGCATCTGTTATAAAAATCCATTATCGTTGTCAATGCACATTAAGAAACCGATTTTATAGATATTTTTATTCAGCGGAGTAAAGCTGTACGCGGAACGTGGCAACACGACATACAGGGATGTCCGTTGATCCGTGGAAACTGCCGATGAGCGCTGTGAGTCGGTGCTTGTAATGTGACGAGGTTTGTACGAGGTACAGTCACGGACACTGCTGGGTTGTAACGACCTTATTGAAGAAGCAAGACTTCTATGTCTGACCACCAAGCGCCTTGTGACTAGACAACCCAACCAGCATTGCAATTCTGCGGCTTGTATACCAGTCACGGGTATACATCTCTCTAAATTGAGTAGTGATGCCAAAGAGAAATACGAGATGAAACTTGTCGATCGTAATGTCTCGTGTTCTCGACATGGAATAATTCTCGGTCCACGTTACGTTCCATTATTTAATGTTGTTTGGGAACGAACCTGACGGACTGGGCTTATATTTTCACTCCTTGCATTACAGTAAATTCCATATTTTACAATTACAGTAATGCTTTGAACGAAAATAATGCCCAGAAAAACATCGAACACACGTTCACACCATTATTTTTGGAAGACTGAGCAGGTATGGTACAAGGTCCTTTAACCGTAACTTGTCTGCTAGGTCGCGCTTTAAGTGGCAACTTTATCTTGTTTTGAAGCTTTCAGCACGGTATATACGACCAGACAGCACGCGCCCGCAAAGATCTCAAGTCAAATAAGGAGGGGCCGCCCATATTCATTAAATATGTAATAAAAACTGAAGTTATTAATTAATTTGGATCACATTTATACGTCCTTTTTTCCGTTTTTAGATCTTTTTATAGGCCTTTTTTTTGGCAATTTATAGGTCTTCAACTTTCGAGCCCTAATGATAACTCTGAAAGAATGCCCAGGCCGGAATACGAACCCGGCGGCCTTGGCTTCGTAGCGCGCTGTGCTAACCACTCCGCAACGGAGGTCGGCTGGATCAAACTGTAGGTCTAGTCCCGATTAGCCTATTTGAGTGCCTCGTCACCAATTTCATATTTCTTGCAGGGATTAGTCTAAGGTGTAAAAAGAAAGACAAATAGAAAGCAATGAATCAACACCTTACAATAGGAACACAAAATGTCATGTCACTTATGACGTGGATTACATTACTTTACTTCAAGATCATTTAGAGTTTAAAGTGTGATCCGAACCACTACTCAATGTCCAGGGGAACCAACTTTTGTAAAATATTTGGTGGGCTCAAACACTTAAGATATAAATTCACAAAAAATATTAATGCACATGAGCATTTCTTAAAAATAATATGTTGAGTTGTTGTTGAGTTGGTGTTTTAAGTCCACCGTATGCACAGTAAGGCTAATCGGGACTGGACCTGCCGTTTTAAAGTGGAATCCGAAACACTTGTGCCTCTACCGGGTATCGAACCCGGGACCCCTTGATTACAAGGCGACGACTAAAAATAATATGTTATTGACTGAATTCAATATGCACTTTATCACGAATCACGATAACAAATATATAATAATAATAATAATAATAATAATAATAATAATACGACAAATTATTGGGTGGACTAGTGACCCACGAGCCCATATAAGTTGGGAAAAGGTATAAAGTTCCCCGTGCATATAGCACCATACCATGAAGGCACATTTATGGAACGTGGGGATAGGGCCATTTCGGAGGTGGTATGATCAGCACCACGCTCCGGCCGCCTTTTCCCCACCACGGTTTCCCACAGGTACCCATTGATTTGAGACTGAGTGAGCCCGAAGCCGATTTTTGCTGGGACAAGGCCGGAAAAATTCCGACCTTAGCTCACCTATCCCGGGAATCAAACCCGGGTCTCAGACGAACTGCCGACTTGACCACCACAGCCCCATATAAGTTGGCGTCACTGTCAATGTCCCTCCACATATGATGACTGACGGGAAGGCAGCGAATGAATTATAAACTAACAACGCTAACTACTAACTAGAGGCCGGCAGAACCAAAATCAACTACAGGTATTAGCCTCGAAACCAAAAACCAGACAGACACTAAATAAAGATCCCTAACACAGATATAAGCGCGAACCCGAGTAAAAGCAACCAGTGGAACAAAAGATATCTTATCCTATGAGAATCAGAGGAACGCCTCCAAAAAATACGGTTTTCGGTTTTGTTTAACGTATTGGCTCCATAGGCGTGAGCACGGGGGGCAAGAAGAGGCAGCCTCTCCCAGAAATATAGTGCAGAGAAATTTTATCACCGTTATTAAACAATATTATGCTCTTATAAAAGTTAAATATTTTGAAGCCGACGAAGCAACTACACAAGGAGTGCATTGTTTCCTACGTAACGGAAGTATCCAACTGTGTTCCCTAGCAAATTTCTATATGAATTTATTAACACTCCCACACATGGGCGTAACTTGGGCCTAATTTTGAGGGGGCAGAATTGAACTTGGACCTAATTTTCAGGGGGCAGAATTGAACTTGGGTCTAATTTTGAGGGGGCATAATTGAACTTGTGCTTAATTTTTGAGGGCGCAGAATCAGATTTAGGACCTAATTTTGAGGGGGCAGAATCAGATATGGGGCCTAATTTTGAGGGGGCAGAATCAGACTTGGGGCCTAATTTTGAGGGGTTAGAATCAAACTTAGGCCTTAAGTTTGGGGAAAGAGTTTCGAAAAGTTTTCCATCCAATAAAAACAGCATCCAGGATTACTTGCTAAATAACTGTGACATTTGCGAAATCACAAATATTACCCTTTATTGCTCCTCACCCTAACTTGCAAATTTTAACAAACCTGAAAATGTTGGGGGGCAAGTGTCCCCCTTTGCCCCCGCCAAGTTACGCCTATGCTCCCACACACTTTGTTCGTTAGTTGAAATACCTCTGAACCTCAGATAGGGGAAATAAAGGAGGTCACAAAGAAAATTAATGCCACGGAAGTTTTATATTATTCTAATACAGTGAATTTCGGCGAGGTCCTCACACACCACATACAATGTTTCGTACCCATCAATACAATAAAACTGAGATTAAATTAGTTTTTTTTCTCTTCGATTGAACTTTCATCAAGGCTCTTGCCTCCCCCAAGTCAGAGGATCTGTGCACGCCTTTGAACGGCTTAAGAGAGCTCCGTTTCAATTCAAGTCGACATATCACCACTTCTAATCGTTAACAGTAAGATGGAGTCAAGAATCTCCAATTTACAAGACTATTTTAAAAGTCCGACATATTCCCAAGGATAGGATAGGTACATAATTAACATATTAGCTGTAACATTAAAAAAAATTGAACTTGAACTTGATTGATTGGGGTGTTTAAAGTCCACTTTATGCACAGTAAGGCTAATCGGGACTGGACCTACAGTTTAAAGTGGGACCCGAGCCACTATGTGCGACCACCGAGTATCGAACCCGGGACCCCTTGCTTACAAGGCGACGACGCTACCGCTGCGCCATCTGGGAGGCCCTTAATAAATTGGAGTTAAGTCCATCTGGTTTTCACACGACGGTTTAATCTGTTTCACCTATAATTTTGCTGTCTTGCCGATGCGCGTGCCCTCTACTTTCACCTTGTGCTGCCACCGCATCAGCGGCGGAGAAGCACGGAACTATTTGCACATCGGATCCAGCACATCGAGAAAAGTAAGGTCTATTTTGCTCTCGATGAGAAGGGACAGTGAGAACAGCAAAAATATGATAACGTACTTCTTTAATCGCACAATGACCATCGTGTTAGTATTATTTTCGTTGTAAAGGGGGATAATCATAATAAAAACAAAACTAATATGAAACACCTCCTGGTTTTCCTAAACTCAGGAATAAATTCACTTCCCTACAGATATCAAGGTTTGTCAGAATATCACTTTATGATAAGGTATCCTAATCTGGACTTGGTCTACAGTTTAAATTATTTCTACATGCTTTTTCCGATTGTCCCGTTCCAAAGAATAAACTCATCAGTTGAAGATAAACAAACAATAAAAATGTATTTAAAATAAATTACGCCTCCATGAAAAAAACTTGAAACACAAAAAATATACTTTAATTTCATGTGTATAGAATGAAAATCTAATAAATGAAATATAAAACAAACAAATTTACTGAATTGTGTACTGAGAATGGACATTTTGTTTAAAAAAAAACAAGAAATAGTTCATTGATTATGACTTGAAATTACATACAAAATTACAATAAATATTTGAAAGGAAGATACGAAGCACTCGTTCAAAATATTTTTATTATAAAAGTATAGATGTCACTTGTAGTTCAAATATTTATCATCTATTAAAATGTTAATAATTTTATTTTCAGTACCATTCTAATGTCCAGTCAATAATATCAGATAATTTCAGTAATTAAATATAAAATATCTGGCCCTGTGGAGGAATTTTATGTACAGAAAATGCATTGTTTTATCCAAATTGGCGCACGTGATGCCACTAGTAAGACTGTTAAAAGAATTATTAATCACAGACGCGTGGTTTTCTCTTCTTAGTTATCATCTGGTTAACTGCAAGGGGTAAAGTTTGTCGAACATAATGACTCGTGGTGGTGAACCTTGTGATTCTTTATAAGAAAGGTGCTGTGAGTAACGCTGGGAGAGGAAATTGAGAAGGCCACAGATATTTAAAACATAAGAGAAAATTTAACGCTCCTTCAATACTCAAGAATAATTTCTAGTCCACTATGATCTGAACACCTACTAGATTTTGCATGGATGAAAAGAACAGGAGAAAAAATAATCCTAAGAAATAGTAAGCTAGTTATAGGCCTCCACCCCACTTCCACTCCTCTCTCTCTCAATTATATATATATATATATATATATATATATATATATATATAACCTATAGGCATTTTATGGCAAATCATTAGCGTATTATTGCAAAAAAATTAAAACAAATCTCCGGGATCAGCCCACAAATTTCCTAAAACCGTGCCAAAAACGAGTGGATTCACGAGTACAACATTTCCAACATCCCCCGTGCAATTAACGTGCTTATTTTTAATGTAATTGTAACTATAATTCTGATAACTTGAAGTTATTTCCAAGCTAGCGGCTTCCATAGCGGAGATATGACACGTGATTTGACGGGAGTTGGCGTCCGGGCGGCCGCCAAGCGTGCCGCTGTCAGGCGCAAAAAGGGGAAAGAAAGACCCTGTATATATATAATATATTGTCATGGGAAGGCGAACAAGCATTAAAAGCTAAAGAAAAACGAAACTTATTTCGAGCACACTAACCCAATCAAGGCAGCAAAATTCCTCTCTAGACAGAATCCAACTAGCAACTGCCGGCTCGCTCTTCCTGATCGAAAGAAGGAAGTAGTGCTACCGTAGCTTGCAAGCTCATCACAAACACGGTGCGTGGCGAGTCGGATAAGTACCCCCGGACTTTTGGGATACATCAAGAGTGTGGAAACGTTCTCGTACAGGTGATGACATCCAACGGCTGATATCCGGGGTGACTGCCTCCCTCGTGCCGTGATCGTCACCAAAGTCTCAGACGCCAGAGGGGTCGATGTCCGATTAGATGAGATGCATTGCTCGTCCGCCTTCCTTACCTCTTCACCGAGTGAAGGAGGGATATCCACAACATGTAAAACCCAAATCAACATAGTTTTATTGCTACACCCCAAAGTGACATCCCTTGTACAGTCACGGACACTGCTGGGTTGTAACGACCTTATTGAAGAAGCACTGAAGCAAGCCATCCATGTCTGGCCACCAAGCGCCTTGTGACTAGACAACCCAATCAGCACAGCAATTCTGCGGCCACGATGTGCGAAACATGGGATTTTTCACAGAAAGAATGCATCTATTTGTGACATACGTGGTTTTTATTAATAGACAATGAAACAATTATGAGAGAAATTAACATGCATTTTCGTCTTCAGGTGTTGAGGAAGGAAACAGACTTACTGGAAAAATGAAATCGTGGTGCTATTGATAGAGTGTTGGTTAACGTACAGAGCTTTCATCGGTGAGGTCTAGGTTCGATCCCCACCAAGGAAAATTTTTTAGTCTTTTCTATTAGTGAAGAAGTATGTAATATTGTTTTCTAGGCATTTTGACGAAAGGATACACATCAAATTTGTTCGATTAATCTGTATTTTCATTCTTCTAATAAGTTCTCTATCGCAAGGGGATATAGAGATTCTCTATCTAGGCGATGGGTATCTATCTTCTCAATAGTTACGTAGCTACGATTCTCCAGTCCCTTCCACCCACCTGTCTTATTTATTTACTTCATTCATTCATTACAGTAAATCCAACTCAACAGAACACCAGAATTCCCCCATTCTAAGACTATGTATTAAACATAATGAAATAGTCAGAAACGGTGGAGACTTGGATTTCGCTATGCCATTCATGCAATTCCTGTCCGTCCTTCGAAGAATATCATGAATAAATAATAAATAATTATAGATGTTTTCTGTGTATATGGGTATGTTTGTAAATACAATTTGCCTGTATGTGTGTATATTTGTTTATATATGAGTATTTACTTGTGTATAGTTATAAATGCCTCAGTCTGTATATAGATATGTACCTTGTTCTACCTCAGTGAATATCATTTTTGGATTTATGTTCTCTAGAATACTTGTGCTGGTGTTCTTTATGAAACGATTATTGTAGTTTTGCTCTCCTTTTTCTTCTATTGTTTTTGTATTGTTGGAATTATAATTTTTTAATTGTTTAAAATATATATATATGTAAGCCTATTGTAATTGGAGCGAAAGCTCTGTTATAGGTGAAATAAATAAATAAATAAATTCATATCAACTCACGAAATACCATGAATCTAACGAAAACACACAAATATAGTTAGAACAAGAAACACACCTCGCGTTGAAGGTTCCAGACTCGAGTTCTGGCTTTTTGGGTAGGGTGATTATTCCTGTGTGTCTGTTTATCATCTTTGTCTAAAACATATTCTTCATTATTGCCGTGATTAACCTAGGGAGAGACCAAAGCGACTGGAATAACAAAAGTACAGAAAATGCAAGACACATCTGCCTAGGCATGTTATACCTTGGGAATTAGCAATCTGGAAATTAACTTGCGTTTCAGTCGACTACTCGCGAAAGAGTTTGGAGTGTTGGTTATCGTGTCGGACTAGCATGTGCACAACCTGAGTTCGAGCGCAGCGCAGCGCAAGGAAAGTTTTTTTTTTTTTTTTTTTTTTTTTTGTGTGTGTGTGTGTGTGTGTGTGTGTGTGTGTGTGTGTGTGTGTGTGTGTCTAATTTCATCCAACCTTATTTATAAAACTGGGGTTTCTGCAAAACCTTTTGAATTGCATGCCACTTCATATGTTGGTAATCTGAAAGCCCGTATGTCAACACGAGACAACACGAAACTCTTTCGCAAGTTAATTTTCAGATTGCTAATTCCCAAGGTATAACATGCCTAGGCAGATGTGTCTTGCATTTTCTGTACTTTTGTTATTCCAGTCGCTTTGGTCTCTCCCTAGGTTAATCACGGCAATAATGAGGAATATGTTTTAGACAAAGATGATAAACAGACACACAGGAATAATCACCCTACCCAAAAAGCCAGAACTCGAGTCTGGAACCTTCAACGCGAGGTGTGTTTCTTGTTCTAATTATATTTGTGTGTTTTCGTTAGATTCATGGTATTTCGTGAGTTGATATGAATGAAGTAAATAAATAAGACAGGTGGGTGGAAGGGACTGGAACCATTGAAAAGTTATCTATCGCCTAGATATAGAATCTCTATATCCCCTTGCGATAGAGAACTTATTAGAAGAATGAAAATACAGATTAATCGAACAAATTTGATGTGTATCCTTTCGTCAAAATGCCTAGAAAACAATATTACATACTTCTTCACTAATAGAAAAGACTAAAAAATTTTCCTTGGTGGGGATCGAACCTAGACCTCACCGATGAAAGCTCTGTACGCTAACCAACACTCTATCAATAGCACCACGTTTTCATTTTTCCAGTCAGTCTGTTTCCTTCCTCAACACCTGAAGACGAAAATGCATGTTAATTTCTCTCATAATTGTTTCATTGTCTATTAATAAAAACTACGTATGTCACAAATAGATGCATTCTTTGTGTGAAAAATCCCATGTTTCGCACATCGTGCTTCTCCATTTACTGTTATTTGGACATTCACTTGGAAGTTAAAACTTATTTTTATGTGTTTGTTTTCACGTGCATGTGTGTGTTGTCTCTCGTTTCAGGGATGGTTCAAATATATTTATTTATTTTTATTTCCTTACTACAGAAAGGATGTTTAAGAGGTGATGAACTGATGGTGATTCGAATTGAGAATGGGCAGTAAAAATATAGGCGAAAGAAGGTGAAGTTGCAAAAAAAAAAAGCCGTTAAGACCTAAAGAAAGGCTAAAAAAGGACCAATAAGCCAAAAAACGCCGAAAAAGTCAAAAAGGGACAAATAAAACCCACCTTTTTCTGGCCTCCAATGACCCAAAATGAACATATATTATGTTGGGCCTCATCTTCGGACACTAAGGAAAAAAAGTGATTTTTCCTCAATTTCCGAGCCCTATACATCGCTCATTGTTATCGCCCCGATTAGCTAATATTGGCAGAAAACGACCGGGTGGAGATTGCTTATGTGTGGGGACTCTACATTCGCTTCCACCATATGCCTTCATGCCATGCAATTTACAGGAGATATGTATACCTTTACTTATTGCACTGAGCGAAAATATTCTGATTATGCTCTTCTGAAAATAGACGTGCCGGGAGAGGGTAACAAATATTTCAGCCTAGATTCCTACAGAACTTTAGTCGGGCAATGCCATTCCGTACAATTGCTCTTTTCAATGTTGTACCAAACCGAGCCTTGCTTTGACTCATGTTTTACGCTTTTTTGGTGTAATACAGGAGTCCCCAAATGTTTTCGTATCAAAATTTTTCCGCAGCGCCCAAGTCAGAATGTAGGTCTATCTAAAACTTGCAACGCTCAGTTAGAGTGGTTACGTTGCTTGGCTTAAGTTAAAAAATAAACACATATTTCGAATGCAGAAACATTTTATGTGTAAAAAGTACTAAATAAGCACATATTTTGAATAAGTTTATTTTTGTGAACATTTTGGAACATTTCACGTCGCACACTTTGGGAACTACTGCTGTAATATGTTCCCCTCCCCACACACAAACGCACAGCCAAACCCACAGTAAGGAAACCTTTGGGGGGCCAAGGAGGCATGCCATGCCCGTGTATGTAAAACAATAGAAGTATTAATTCGTCCAGCACTTCAGATCGGAGAAAAATACCACCTAAATACTGTAAGGTAAAAGAATTTGTTACTCATTTTAAAGTTGGCTAATATGCAGTATTTTCAAGCGGCTTCGGCGCCCACCCAACATAGTATAAAGTGGGTACCTGGAGGAAAGGCGACCAGGGGCGTGGTGCTGATCACATCACCCCTATCTTTGGCTGTGATCAAGAAAGTGTGGGGGCCTATAACCCTGTCCCAGCTACCTGTAGAGGGCCGCGCATATCGGCAGAGGAGGAGGTGAAAGCGCAGCGTTGCCAACCGTAAGGTCCTGACCGTACATATACGGACGTACGGTCCAGACCATAGTCCGTTCGCTAGATGCACGGCTTGTCAAAATTTGCTCTTGCAGTTTTATCCCCAATATTTCCCTAAGAACTTCTTAAACCTATCGTATGGACCTGGAGATAAAAATACGGTTCGTTTGTCATGTGCGTTCGGTATTATCCTTTTCAAAATTTGCAACGCTGCATTGGAAATTGGGTAACTCCCGTCGCCCATTGCACAATCCAGTTTCTGTCACTGTTCATTGGTGGAGCCTTCTCGCGTCACTACTTGCGCAGAGACTTGTTTTCGTTCGCCTGGTCTACAGTTAGCTGGTACGGATAATAACTCCACACCCTCTTATATACTCACGGTGTGGTGCAAAGCACAGGCGAGGACTTTACTTTAATGCAGTAGTTTCCGGTTAAAAACATTTGGTTAATGCTCCATAACACAAACTAAACAATAATTTATTTCTAACCGCAAGTTTTTCTTCCCTAGCTCTGTGGTGTGTAACTACTAGTTGAGATTGTACTGTACGTACCTACAGTACAAGGTGAAATGGGTCGTACTACAGGGTGTCCCACTAGCTTTCGAACCCGAAAAAAACGTTATAATTTCCGAACAAACATACATAGGAAAATGAAATTCACAATGTATATACACCTTGTTTCATGCTGAATACATGATCGTCACAGCAGGTGCTGCAAGTGACTTCCCTGGACGTCCAGACATGTTTATACACGGCGTTGCGTATTGTTAAAAGTCCGATGTAAAGTCTCCGGTGTGATCTCGTGAATCGCATTCTCGATGTTGTTTCGCAACTCTTGCAGTGATCGTGGTTTATTTCTGTAGACACAACCTGTAAGGAAACCCCATAAAAAGAAATCCGGAGGTGTCAAATCTGGGGATCTTGGCGGCCACAATCTTTTGGAGATGATTCTGTCACCAATAAAGGACTCAATTTCTGCCATGGACACGTTGGAAGTATGCATGTCGCTCCGTCTTGTTGGAAATAACCGCGACGCAGTAATTCATCATCCAGCTGATTCACAAATGCACTCAAGATGTGTAAGTAAACTTGTGTGTTTACTTTATCTTCAAAGAAGATGGGTCCAATGATACGCTGTTGGGAAATTGCACACCAAACTCCCACCTTCAATGGTCCTTTACGGCGTCCAAATTCACGTTGAACAGTCTGATACGATCCCAATATCCAATATTTCTTTACAATGAACACGCGTTCTGATACGGTGTACCGATCCATCCTCGCAATTCAGGGACTCGCGCATCACACTAACCCACACGCACCACTTCCCCTGGCGCCACCTACCGTCTTTGTTTTGACGCGTGCGTTTATTTTCAGCCCTGCCTCGTGTTCAGCATGAAACAAGGTACGTGTATTGTGAATTTCATTTTCCTATGTACGTTTGTTCGGAAATTATAACGTTTTTTTTCGGGTTCGAAAGCTAGTGGGACACCCATTAGAAACCCAAAGGGCAGAGCAACGGACGAAGAACCCGCGGGTGGAAGGAAATTACTATTTACTTGGGGGGGGGGGGGCATTGAACCTAATTTGCTTACCTAGCCACCTACCCACGCCAACGCATGACGAACTGATAGCAAAGCAGAACAAGTGCAGGAATATTATAAAGCAGATTGGTCCGTCATTCCCAGCCGAAATGTTGTATCTTTAAACAGCACTCAAAAGCAACTTATCAAAGTTGCATATGCATGTTATTGTTCAAAACGTATGTATCAGAAGTACAATACAATTCTACGTATCTCTACAGAAATATGCTGATCTACATGAAGAAGTGGTTAGTACAGTGAGTCATTCTGGTATGCAATTGCCCACGCTGCAACTGTTACTTGCTGCTGCATGATCAGCGACAACTTGGCCCATGACTAGACCGGATTTTTAGGCTCTAAAAAGTGTGCTTTTAGGTTTCTAAAATAGGCTCTAAAATTTCTAAAATAGGTTCTAAAAACGCTAAAATAGGTTCCAAAAATCCTGAAGTAGGTTAAAAAAACTTAAAATAGTTCAAAATTCAGGGAAAATGCTGATTAGGTATAGTCACCGGCAATGAAAATGGGACACACATATCCTGAAATACGCACTTTCTTGCATAACGTTATGTGTGCTGCCTAACCCTACGGCGATGGCAGAACTTACCATTGGAAATTTGATATTGAAATCCACTCTTCGCCGTATAGTTAGGCAAGAATCTTTTTACATGTTATCCACAGCAAAACTCCGCACAGCAAAAACATAGTGAGTGGTGAAAACTTCAATGCTGAAATGTTAGTTTGCAAGGCGTGAATGCCACAAAGCACCAAAGTGAAGCGAAAGTGAGCAAGACCACACAGATCAGACCACTTTGGATTGTAAAGGTAACAGTGGCACCAGACATTTTGCTTTGTTTAGAGCTTTGAAATATCGCCATGGACTTGAAGGAAGGGAAATCGACAGAGAGTACGTTTCAAACACGTTCGTCATGTGACATAAAAATCCTGTAAAACCTTTAAAAATAGGTATAAAAACCTAAAAAAAGGCTTCATTTAGGCGAATAAACCTAAAATAGGTTCTAACAAGGAAAATAGGTGTTTTAGGCACTATAAAACTTCATCAGTTGTTGCGTTTCTTAACGAAACGCTGACATAACTTTATTTCTTACATACATACAAGGAAAAAATAAGTTAAAAACCTAAAATCCGAAATCTGAGGAAATGAAGTTTCAAGTTTAATATAGCATTCACAATTCCCCTCTACATTGTAAACACGCTACATTTACTTCAAACGTGTAACCATATTTTTGACTTACCCTGTACAAGAATCAATTTACCAATGCTTTGCCTTAAAATATTAAAAAAAAACACCAGAATATGAAAATACCTGTTATGTAATAATAAAATAAGTTTATTTCACATAATGTCGGTGCAAAATTAATGGTGACCTCGAGTTTTACATAACTTCCAACAGTGTCGCAGGAACAGGGGTGCATTTTTGAAGGGGGTACTGTACCCCTCTAAATCCGTAAATCCCGTTGTACCCCCTTACATGATAATTTGCATCTGGTGCTACTGTTAAAAGAACATATTTTCAATTCGCTCAATAAAAAGCAGTTTATATTGTTTATAACTTACAAGCATTATCTTCCTTACCACAGACATTCAAACCAATGTAATCCTATTCTACTACATTGTACTTGCTACTTATGTAGTTAGTTAATTGACCTGTGCTCTTGGAAACCTCTTTCAGAAGATGGAAATTGTTTAATATTTCTGTGAAACGATGGAACCAGATATGTTTACTCAGAAAATCACGCTCCAAACGAATGCTCCTTTGTGGAAAGAAGTGGTATCGTCAATTCAAAGACAATATATAAATCTTCATCAGAAGATTATATGACTGACTTTCTTTTCTTTTAAATTTTTCAAATGGAATTGTCCGAAACGTAATACTTACACAAACGAGACGAGACACGATAGACCAACTTGGGAGGTAGCTACAATGTACTCCTGTACCTTACCCATAGTTTTCATAACTTTGCAAGAGGGAGAACTATACTTAAGCCTATATATTAAGAAATTTTTGAACATAGAGATGACACTAAGACAGGAAAAGTCTGTGTTTCGTCTCAAATTTCGAGACGAGACTGATATAAATCTCTGCAAAATCAAAGCGAGGCGATACTTTATGATGTCCGAGACGATCTTGTTCGAAACTCTGGTATCATATTTGAGGAAATTGCTTAAAATAAATGTAAATTAATATGTGTCTTATCCAGACATGCCAAGCGTATAATTTATTGATTTTTTTTTTTTTTCAAATAAGTCGTGTATTTTGTATTTTTCTTTTCAATCTTTGGTGGACAATATGAAAAGCCGACCAAGGTTTCTTTATGTATTTAGTGGTACTAAATGCGTGTGTTGTAGGGTGACATGTCAATTCCTCGCTTATGTGAAAAGGTGAACTTTAATGTAAGCAACAGCATGTGCGCATCAGAGTTAAAGATTTTCGCATCTACAAAGAAAATCCTAAACACATTCCTACCACACCGGCCTCCGTGGCAGAGTGATTAGCATAGTGCTCTACGACACCAGAGGTCTCTGGTTCGAATCCCGGCCTGGGCATGGGTGTTATTTGTGAGTGCCCCTTCATCAATTTCATCATATCATCACTCATCCTCATCTTGGCGATTAGCCAAAAGTGGCAGAAAAGCGAAGTAAAATAAACCAAATCACCCAATCAAACATTCCCATCTCGCTCAAAGACCTTGTGAATTCAATCCAAAATCTACCAGCCGAATGTGAAATGCCATAAACCTAATCTTTAACGATTAGAGAAATTAGTTAGAAGTTTTATACATATTTTTCCTTTCCCTAGACCCACAGTGCATTGCTTTTATGCAGAAAAAAATTGCAAGAAATTGGATCAAGTCTAGCTAACACAGTGCCCTTGACAAGACAACTGGTAAACCATAGAACCTGCAGTGAGTCTCATTTATCTCGTGCATTCATTAGACTAATGTAATTTTCTTACATTCAGTTTGACTTTAGGGTTTAACTTAAAATTGCGTTGTGTTTGTGTTCCATTTGATATCACAATTAGATTTTAAGCGATTAATGTACAATTCTAACTACTATATCTAATATTTAGGTCAAAATATGTTGTCGTCCTCTGATAAAATCACAATTGCACCCTGTTCTAAAGTCTAGGAAAGGAAAACATTTCATTTCACCTAGGAATGATATCAAGATGAGACGAGTCGAGAATTGTCACAGCCAAATCGCGTCTCCTGTGTGGTAAGGTTTTTCTCGTTCTTGTTTGTGTTTATTTTTGTTTCGGTTTCCACTCAGTTGTTAAAACTTATTCTAGATTCAGTTCATGCTTAGATGGGCAAATCAGGACTGAATCGGCAGTTTAAAATGGAATCCAAAGCACTGTGCATGTGCTTGCTCTGAGATCTGAAGGATTTCTGTTTTGTATATGTAATGATAGTACTTTCAGTGCTTGAAGACCGTCATTAGGTACAACTAATTATGTTACAAATAAATGCTCTGTTAAATGTTTTACAAATATTCCAAACTTAGACCTTTTACGAGTTGATCGGGAACCATCTCAACTCAGTATTTTTTAAAAATACAACACCCTATAGATGTCTGAGAAAGTACCGAATACATGACCTCTAAAAGGCATTGGATGTGCTACACATCTGCCATAAATTATTTAAAGATATTTTTATGTTTAGCTATGGGGCTTTAAAATTAAAATGAACTAAACTGAAGTGGAACTCTATAAGTATGATATATTCAATAATATGGTTTCTACGTATATCCAATGGGTGGAAGATGATTATTCCTGTTTGGGTGGCTCGAGATAGAGGAGAGAGGGGAATCTTCCTCACCCCCTTTAATCTCACTCTGCATTAAAATCAATTTGTTTTTAAAATAACCATAAATTCTAAGGAAAAGAAAGAAAAAAAAACATTATTATGCAAATTTTGCATTAAAAAGCAGGAAATTCGTGTGCTCCTCCAAAATGAAATATTTCCCATGCCTTCATATTATATTATACCTCGGTATAACCTTTGAACTAGTATATGCTTATATATATTGGAGGCTGAATTTTGTACCCTCCAAATGAAAAACGTTTCTGCGCTACTGGCTTCCAGGATAATTAATTACATACTCCGCGAACGTGTTCCGCAGCATTTTTGCTGACCCCGCCAAATACTAAAATGCCGATATCGGTAAATTACAAATCCATCCGGTACCGTTGGCATTGATATAGGCTATACCTATACATAGCATAGTATGCGTACTATAAATTAGATCCTGAAAAGTTCGAGTACCTAATGTCAACTTATGTGCCTTGTAATCAAGCGATCCCGGGTTCGATACCCGGTGGAGGCACATAGTGGTTCGTATCCCACTTTAAATTGTAGATCCAGTCCCGATTAGCCTTACTGTGCATAAAGTGGACTTAAGCACCAAATGAACCAACCGACCAACTTAAGTTTTGGAGAGTAGCATCATAGACGTTTATCACTATTAAAGAACAGTATGCTTCACAAAAGTCCCATCTAATGAATGAACAAACACGTCTATTGCTGCAGTATTAACATTAGGTACAGAAAATTAGGATGTATGGGACCCTTAAGATGGTAATTCATCATCGCTTAAGTACAGGCTACTCGTATACCATACTTTTCGTTTCAAGCTGATGCCTTCAACCGCTTACGGTCAAGTTATTGTTTTTCCTGTCCCACGTTTGTAATGAATTATGTCTCTGGTCTGTTGAAAGTAAGAGTTACCATTCACCTAAGAATGTTTATTCGTGCGAGCGAAGAAAATAAGCAGGTCAGTAATGTCATGTACACAAAGTTGTGTAAAGGCTATCAAAAACACCGCTTAACGAGGCAACACACGTGTGCTCGCAATGCAGCGGTTGACTTCACACCCGCCACACCACGCCCTCTACATTTCTCCTCTGCATCTCTGCGTCCCTTTCACTTCTTGCACTTGAGCCAGTCAAGGTGCCTCGATATTGAATCTTGACATTCATTTTGCCTTCCAGGAGGCGTGGTGGGCTGGTTTTTACGTTTAGGTGCAAGCGAGTACGTGACCTCGATACCGACAAAATATACCCGAGTGGGTACTGCTTCTCTATACATTCAACAGATGGCACTGCATGTCTTATTATCGTTAAGAGGTTAGAGATTTTGAATGTCTTTGCTCATATCGTTGCATAACGAGAGAAATTACAATTACGAATAAGTTTTTAATACACAGCACACATATCAGTGAAGTACCCAATGAGGAGTTAGTGGTGGTTATGATCCTTCCTTTTGACAAATTTGAAAAGTGGTCAAATATGTATGAAAAGTCAGATGGATGTTGGAGAGATTTTTCATGGTGGTATCGTTTGGATTCTGTGTGAATAGCGTGTTGAATTGTTTGTTTTTTTAGTTTGAGATCGAATTAATTGAAGTTTGATTTGAGAATAATAGTTCTAGAGTTACAAGATTAAATCTCTCTATACATTTTACATTTGATATGTGAAAGAGAAAAGCGAAATAAAAACGTTTGTGATTTCCCAAAATGGCTCAGGATGTTAAGATTAATGACGAAAATTTAATGCAAGCAATCCAGAGTGATATGAATGTGATTGTACCTGAACAGTTAGCGGAAATGGAAGTTAGTGATAAGACTTCTTTCAAAAGAGGTCGATCTAATGAAGAATGCACGGAACCTGAAGTGGAGAAAAACCCAAAAAATCCGAAAGTAAGTGCAAGTACAAAGGTTGGTGTTGCTAAATATAGAAATGAGGCATATGATATGTCTTTATATTATGAGGGACATCAAGGCCCATATATCGTGTTGGTGGACAGTACATTACCTGGATCACAGAGCTTGAATACGGTAAAATTAGGTTATAATTTGTGTAAGGAGAAGGTTGATGTTGAATTCGTTAAACAAAGTGGTTTGAAGCAGGCAAAATTGACATTTCGCACAGCATATGATGCAAATAAATTTGCTAAAAATGAATTCATCAAGGAAAAATACCATTTAGAAGCCAGAATTCCTAAAGGTCTTTTAGTGAGAGAAGGATTAATATATGGTGTACCTACCGACATCCCAGTAGACGAGATAATCGAAGACATTAGAGCTGAAGTTCCAATAATAGATGTAATAAGGATGAAGAAAACTTTTTTCAATGAAGAGGGGGAAGTAAGGCAAGAACCTACTAAACTAATTAGTGTAACATTTCAATCTCAACAGTTACCAAAAGAAGTGAAGTTGTGGAGACAAATATTTGAAGTGAAGCCAAAAGTAAGATCTGTGATTTTATGCAAGAAATGTTTCCGTTTCTCACACACACAAACACAGTGGAAATCCTCTCCCGTGTGTTATAGATGCGGTCAAGCGGAACATGGAATCTGCAATGCCAGTCCTAAATGTATTAATTGCAAAGGAAACCACTTATCTACCGATAAGTCTTGTGTAAGATGGGAGCAAGAGAGAGAAATACAAAGGCTGATTGCTTATAACAACATCTCCTATCAAGATGCAAGGAAACAAGTACTTTTTGGAATTGATCCACGAAATGAACAGCGAACATATGCGACCTCTGCTAAAGACTTTCCTAAATTGCTAGAGATAAGAAAGGAATCAATAAACAAGGAAAGCCCTTGCACATCAGAAAGTCCTACTACGATCAGATTAAATTCTGTTACAGATTGGGAAAATAGAAGAAATGACACATATCTGAGTAACCTCTGTTGGAAGAAAGTGCCACCAGAATCTGATCGGTCTTATGAAAGTTTTAAAAAACAACACGGGGAAAATTTTAGACTGCATTCTGCTTCACAATTGAGGAAAACAATTAAACCTGTTTTGATAAAGGACAAAAATAAACACAAGGATCCACAAATTGTGTCAACATCATCAGCAGTGGCTAATACAAGTGAACCTGTGAGCACGACGTGTTCCTCTAAGGAACAGGATATAAAATCAGATTCGATTGGACGCCGGACAACAGCGGATAGTCCTTCTCAGAAAGAATCACTAGTAAATCTGCTACATCTAATAGCTGAACTTACCACAACAATTTCAGTGAGTGATGATTTATTATATATTAGGAAAATAATCTTAAAATGTAACGAAATTTCTGTACAAATTTTAAAACTAATTCAAGACTTACAAGATTTCGGGGACACCCCTTAATTTAAAACAACAATGTGTTTCCAGCAAAGAAAATACTTGCCATTAATAATACAATGGAATTTAAGATCCTTCTCTGCAAGGAAACTTCAATTAATTAAATTAATAGATGAGTGTCACCCGTTAATAATTTGCGTTAGTGAGGTATGGGGTTTAAAATCAGAAAATATTCATATTGCTCACTATCATAGTATATTAAATGATTATAATGTGGGAAATAAGGGTGTGGGAATTTTTGTTCATGAAAGTGTACCATTTCAACAAATTCAGTTTAATTCAACACATGACTTATTTTCCAAATATAATGTAGAAGTGGTCGGTATAAAAATTCAGTTAAACAACTTACTTTATAATATTATTAGCTTGTATGTTCCATCTCATTATACTTCGCAACAAATACAGAGCTCTCATCTAAATTCTCTTATATCTGGCTTTCAACATCCCTTTATCATAACAGGAGATTTTAATTGTCATAATACATTGTGGGGTGATCATAGAATTGATACTTTGGGAAAGACAGTTGAAGATTGGATGGATTATAATAACTTGACAGTTATAAATGATGGATCTCCAACACATGTTCCACCAAATGGAAATAATATGTCCTCTATTGATCTAACTTTAATATCCGATAATCAGTGTTTTGATTTTGTGTGGGAAATAGACTTTGATTTACGAACTAGTGATCATTTTCCATGTTTCATCACGCTAACATTATCTCAAAAATTTCCAAAATTAATAAAATAAAAAACAATTCGTAAGTGGAGCGTAAAGAGGGCAGATTGGATGAAATATAATTCAGTTTTAGACTTAAAATTTTCAGCTAAAGAATATCAAAACCAATATACTGTACAATATGAAAAATTTGTGGATATAATAACTCAAGTTATGGATTATGCCTGTCCCCGACTGAAACCGCAATATGATCGAAATTTTCCTAAAATAGATTGGTGGAATGAAGAATGTTTCCAAGCAAAAAGGAAGCGAATACAAGCATTGAAACAATTTGTAAGTGCTCCTTCACCTGCAACTTTGATAAATTTGAAACGAACTACTGCAAAATCTAGAAAAGTATATATAAAGGCTAAGAGATTTTCATGGCAAAAATATTGCGAAGAAATAAACCCTAACACAAAATTAGACGTCATATGGCGCAAGTTCAGATCACTTAGAAAAGCACATGTAAGTCGGACTTTATCTTTGTCCACTGAATGGAAAACCGATTTTATTAATAAAGTCATTCCTACACCTTTTACATCAGCCTGTGAACCTCCTAATATATTCTACACGTTCTCATCTACATCAAAATACTCAAAGGGGTTCACATCCTCTATCACTGTAAATGAAATTCATGAAATTCTTCAAGGGTCTAAAGATTCTGCTCCTGGCATTGATGGAATTACGTATTCTATGGTACGAAATCTTCCACAGAATGCACTAAGCATGTTATGTAAAATTTTCAATCAAATATTCCTATCGGGTAAAATTCCCGTTGCATGGACCTCTCAAATTATTATACCAATTCTAAAACCAGGGAAAAACCCTTCGTTGGGTCAGTCATATCGCCCTATAGCTCTAAGTTCCGTACTGGCAAAAATTTTCGAGAAGCTTTTATTAAAAAGATTAGAGTGGTTTATGGAAGGTCAAAAGGTATTTTCTCCCAGACAAATGGGATTTCGTAAAGGTTATGGAACCCAGGATGCATTAGTAACATTATCTTCTCATATTTATAGCGTTATCAAAAGAAACCAATCAGTACTTTCAGCCTTTATTGATATTCAAAGTGCATATGACAACGTAGATATTACTGTTCTATTGAGACAACTACAATTACTAAAAGTGCCACATTGTATACTCATAATGACATGGAAATTGTTATCTAAAAGACAACTTTATTTTCATTTTGGTTCAGAAATGGTAGGTCCAATATATATTGGACAAGGACTACCACAGGGAAGTCCTCTTAGCCCATTATTATTTAATGTTTATTTATCAGATATTAAAACAATAATAGATTCCCCATTTCAGTTTCTACAATATGCTGATGATGTATGTATATATTTAGACTCTAACAATCACTTAAAAGATTTTTCTATGTTTGAATATAAATTAATAGAATTTAACGAATGGTTAAAGCAGAAAAAATTATCAATATCTTTAGAAAAGTCCAAAATAGTAGTCTTTAAGCATAAGGGTCTTCAAAATATTTTCAACATTATTCCTAGGAGATTACAAATTCCAATTGTTTCACAAGTAAAATATCTAGGTGTATACTTTGATGCTTCATTATCATGGCAGTATCAAATAAATATGATGAAAAATAGATCCGATAAAATATTTCATTTATTTAAAGCTATGGCGAATACCAAATGGGGAGCACATCCTACCAGCATGCTTATGTTTTATAAGAATTATTATCGAGCAGTATTAGATTATGGATTAATGGTCTTGTGTAATCTTCCAGTAACAAAACTTTCTCCACTAGAAGTTCAGCAACGAAAAATTCTAAAAAGATGTTTGGGATTAATGAACAGTACTCCTAATGTAGTGGTATATATGGAGTCAGTAGAATGTTCGCTTTCTGTGAGGATAAAGTTAATCGCTATAAAAATGTTATTTAAAATTCAACATTCACCATGGCATCCTTTCAATGATGTTTTATTAAATCTTTTAGAGCTGCATGATTCAGGAATAACCAATGATAAATCAGCTACGCTTTGGGTACAACTATTTAGTAAATATCATCATGAATGTAGTCAAGTACTCATAGCAAGAACATTGCCAGTGTACTCGTTAGAATTTCCCACACAACCAATTCAAAAAATATATTTCCCGAAATATAATCATACAGCTGAGTTTAGAGAATCTTGGGAAGACTTTTATCACATATATACAGATGGGTCTAAAACTGAAAGTGGACTAGGAGCAGCTCTTTATGATACTGAAAGAAATATATCAAAAATGTTTAGGTTACCAGTGGAGGCATCCATATTTACAGCAGAAATATATGCGGTATATCAAGCTTTGATTTATATTGGTACAGTTCCTGAACAGAAATTTCTAATACTAGTTGATTCCCAAAGTGTTTTACAAGCAATACAATCTAGTTATAAAAACTTATTTAAAATATCACCATATGTCATCAATTGTATTCGTGCAACTAATAGCTTAATAAGCAATGGAAAAGTAATTCATTATGTGTGGGTAAAATCACACATTAATATTTACGGAAATGAACAAGCAGACAGATATGCAAAACAAGCTGCTCAATTGAATGAAACAATCCAGTTACCATTGCATTACACAGATCTTTTGCCGAGGGTTAAGAAGAAAATTTTTGAAGAATGGAACTTATGGTGTAATAATTCATTAGAAAGTGTTGGTGAAAGTTATCGTCCTTATGTTGATTACACTAGGAAAAAACCTTGGTTTTATAATTGTAAAGGTTCAAGAAATGCAATTGTTTTAATAAATAGACTAAGAAGTGGTCACGCGAGAACATATCATCATTTATTTAAAATACACATTTTGAAATCTCCGAATTGTGACTGTGGTGATTTAAGGGGTGATGCTCATCATATTATTTTGGAATGTCCAATTCACTCAGAGAAAAGAAATACCTTATATAAAACTTTGTCAAAAATTAATGTTCCTTTTCCCATTAATTTGACTTCAATGTTGTATGCTCCAGATGTTAGAATTGGATATGTTATACTTGCTTTTTTGAGAAAAGCTGATATAAAATTATAATATATTTTTGTTACTGAATGAGATAATGTAGTTATATAAAATTGTATTTAAGAGAGTTTATGAACTTTGTGTGTAAAATTTATAAAAATGTATCTTATGTACTTATAATGTATGCTGGGCATAAACAGCCACCTGTAAGCTGTAAGTCCAAAAAATCTTAGTTGAGTTGAGTTGGATGTTGGAGAGATTTTTCATGGTGGTATCGTTTGGATTCTGTGTGAATAGCGTGTTGAATTGTTTGTTTTTTTAGTTTGAGATCGAATTAATTGAAGTTTGATTTGAGAATAATAGTTCTAGAGTTACAAGATTAAATCTCTCTATACATTTTACATTTGATATGTGAAAGAGAAAAGCGAAATAAAAACGTTTGTGATTTCCCAAAATGGCTCAGGATGTTAAGATTAATGACGAAAATTTAATGCAAGCAATCCAGAGTGATATGAATGTGATTGTACCTGAACAGTTAGCGGAAATGGAAGTTAGTGATAAGACTTCTTTCAAAAGAGGTCGATCTAATGAAGAATGCACGGAACCTGAAGTGGAGAAAAACCCAAAAAATCCGAAAGTAAGTGCAAGTACAAAGGTTGGTGTTGCTAAATATAGAAATGAGGCATATGATATGTCTTTATATTATGAGGGACATCAAGGCCCATATATCGTGTTGGTGGACAGTACATTACCTGGATCACAGAGCTTGAATACGGTAAAATTAGGTTATAATTTGTGTAAGGAGAAGGTTGATGTTGAATTCGTTAAACAAAGTGGTTTGAAGCAGGCAAAATTGACATTTCGCACAGCATATGATGCAAATAAATTTGCTAAAAATGAATTCATCAAGGAAAAATACCATTTAGAAGCCAGAATTCCTAAAGGTCTTTTAGTGAGAGAAGGATTAATATATGGTGTACCTACCGACATCCCAGTAGACGAGATAATCGAAGACATTAGAGCTGAAGTTCCAATAATAGATGTAATAAGGATGAAGAAAACCTTTTTCAATGAAGAGGGGGAAGTAAGGCAAGAACCTACTAAACTGATTAGTGTAACATTTCAATCTCAAAAGTTACCAAAAGAAGTGAAGTTGTGGAGACAAATATTTGAAGTGAAGCCAAAAGTAAGATCTGTGATTTTATGCAAGAAATGTTTCCGTTTCTCACACACACAAACACAGTGTAAATCCTCTCCCGTGTGTTATAGATGCGGTCAAGCGGAACATGGAATCTGCAATGCCAGTCCTAAATGTATTAATTGCAAAGGAAACCACTTATCTACCGATAAGTCATGTGTAAGATGGGAGCAAGAGAGAGAAATACAAAGGCTGATTGCTTATAACAACATCTCCTATCAAGATGCAAGGAAACTAGTACTTTTTGGAATTGATCCACGAAATGAACAGCGAACATATGCGACCTCTGCTAAAGACTTTCCTAAATTGCTAGAGATAAGAAAGGAATCAATAAACAAGGAAAGCCCTTGCACATCAGAAAGTCCTACTACGATCAGATTAAATTCTGTTGCAGATTGGGAAAATAGAAGAAATGACACATATCTGAGTAACCTCTGTTGGAAGAAAGTGCCACCAGAATCTGACCGGTCTTATGAAAGTTTTAAAAAACGACACGGGGAAAATTTTAGACTGCATTCTGCTTCACAATTGAGGAAAACAATTAAACCTGTTTTGATAAAGGACAAAAATAAACACAAGGATCCACAAATTGCGTCAACATCATCAGCAGTGGCTAATACAAGTGAACCTGTGAGCACAACGTGTTCCTCTAAGGAACAGGATAGAAAATCAGATTCGATTGGACGCCGGACAACAGCGGAGAGTCCTTCTCAGAAAGAATCACTAGTAAATCTGCTACATCTAATAGCTGAACTTACCACAACAATTTCAGTGAGTGATGATTTATTATATATTAGGAAAATAATCTTAAAATGTAATGAAATTTCTGTACAAATTTTAAAACTAATTCAAGACTTACAAGATTTCGGGGACACCCCTTAATTTAAAACAACAATGTGTTACCAGCAAAGATAATACTTGCCATTAATAATACAATTGAATTTAAGATCCTTCTCTGCAAGGAAACTTCAATTAATTAAATTAATAGATGAGTGTCACCAGTTGATTATTTGCGTTAGTGAGGTATGGGGTTTAAAATCAGAAAATATTCATATTGCTCACTATCATAGTATATTAAATGATTATAATGTGGGAAATAAGGGTGTGGGAATCTTTGTTCATGAAAGTGTACCATTTCAACAAATTCAGTTTAATTCAACACATGATTTATTTTCCAAATATAATGTAGAAGTGGTCGGTATATAAATTCAGTTAAACAACTTACTTTATAATATTATTAGCTTGTATATTCCATCTCATTATACTTCGCAACAAATACAGAGCTCTCATCTAAATTCTCTTATATCTGGCTTTCAACATCCCTTTATCATAACAGGAGATTTTAATTGTCATAATACATTGTGGGGTGATCATAGAATTGATACTTTGGGAAAGACAGTTGAAGATTGGATGGATTATAATAACTTGACAGTTATAAATGATGGATCTCCAACACATGTTCCACCAAATGGAAATAATATGTCCTCTATTGATCTAACTTTAATATCTGATAATCAGTGTTTTGATTTTGTGTGGGAAATAGACTTTGATTTACGAACTAGTGATCATTTTCCATGTTTCATCACGCTAACATTATCTCAAAAATTTCCAAAATTAATAAAATAAAAAACAATTCGTAAGTGGAGCGTAAAGAGGGCAGATTGGATGAAATATAATTCAGTTTTAGACTTAAAATTTTCAGCTAAAGAATATCAAAACCAATATACTGTACAATATGAAAAATTTGTGGATATAATAACTCAAGTTATGGATTATGCCTGTCCCCGACTAAAACCGCAATATGATCGAAATTTTCCTAAAATAGATTGGTGGAATGAAGAATGTTTCCAAGCAAAAAGGAAGCGAATACAAGCATTGAAACAATTTGTAAGTGCTCCTTCACCTGCAACTTTGATAAATTTGAAACGAACTACTGCAAAATCTAGAAAAGTATATATAAAGGCTAAGAGATTTTCATGGCAAAAATATTGCGAAGAAATAAACCCTAACACAAAATTAGACGTCATATGGCGCAAGTTCAGATCACTAAGAAAAGCACATGTAAGTCGGACTTTACCTTTGTCCACTGAATGGAAAACCGATTTTATTAATAAAGTCATTCCTACACCCTTTACATCAGCCTGTGAACCTCCTAATATATTCTACACGTTCTCATCTACATCAAAATACTCAAAGGGGTTCACATCCTCTATCACTGTAAACGAAATTTATGAAATTCTTCAAGGGTCTAAAGATTCTGCTCCTGGCATTGATGGAATTACGTATTCTATGGTACGAAATCTTCCACAGAATGCACTAAGCATGTTATGTAAAATTTTCAATCAAATATTCCTATCGGGCAAAATTCCCGTTGCATGGACCTCTCAAATTATTATACCAATTCTAAAACCAGGGAAAAACCCTTCGTTGGGTCAGTCATATCGCCCAATAGCTCTAAGTTCCGTACTGGCAAAAATTTTCGAGAAGCTTTTATTAAAAAGATTAGAATGGTTTATGGAAGGTCAAAAGGTATTTTCTCCCAGACAAATGGGATTTCGTAAAGGTTATGGAACCCAGGATGCATTAGTAACATTATCTTCCCATATTTATAGCGTTATTAAAAGAAACCAATCAGTACTTTCAGCCTTTATTGATATTCAAAGTGCATATGACAACGTAGATATTACTGTTCTATTGAGACAACTACAATTACTAAAAGTGCCACATTGTATACTCATAATGACATGGAAATTGTTATCTAAAGGACAACTTTATTTTCATTTTGGTTCAGAAATGGTAGGTCCAATATATATTGGACAAGGACTACCACAGGGAAGTCCTCTTAGCCCATTATTATTTAATGTTTATTTATCAGATATTAAAACAATAATAGATCCCCCATTTCAGTTTCTACAATATGCTGATGATGTATGCATATATTTAGACTCAAACAATCACTTAAAAGATTTTTCAATGTTTGAATATAAATTAATAGAATTTAACGAATGGTTAAAGCAGAGAAAATTATCAATATCTTTAGAAAAGTCCAAAATAGTAGTATTTAAGCATAAGGGTCTTCAAAATATTTTCAACATTATTCCTAGGAGATTACAAATTCCAATTGTTTCACAAGCAAAATATCTAGGTGTATACTTTGATGCTTCATTATCATGGCAGTATCAAATAAATATGATGAAAAATAGATCCGATAAAATATTTCATTTATTTAAAGCTATGGCGAATACCAAATGGGGAGCACATCCTACCAGCATGCTTAAGTTTTATAAGAATTATTATCGAGCAGTATTAGATTACGGATTAATGGTATTGTGTAATCTTCCAGTAACAAAACTTTCTCCACTAGAAGTCCAGCAACGAAAAATTCCAAAAAGATGTTTGGGATTAATGAACAGTACTCCTAATGTAGTGGTATATATGGAGTCAGTAGAATGTTCGGTTTCTGTGAGAATGAAGTTAATTGCAATAAAAATGTTATTTAAAATTCAACATTCACCATGGCATCCTTTCAATGATGTTTTATTAAATCTTTTAGAGCTGCATGATTCAGGAATAACCAATGATAAATCAGCTACGCTTTGGGTACAACTATTTAGTAAATATCATCATGAATGTAGTCAAGTACTCATAGCAAGAACATTGCCAGTATACTCGTTAGAATTTCCCACACAACCAATTCAAAATATATATTTCCCGAAATATAATCATTCAGCTGAGTTTAGAGAATCTTGGGAAGACTTTTATCATATATATACAGATGGGTCTAAAACTGAAAGTGGAGTAGGAGCAGCTCTTTATGATACTGAAAGAAATATATCAAAAATGTTTAGGTTACCAGTGGAGGCATCCATATTTACAGCAGAAATATATGCGGTATATCAAGCTTTGATTTATATTGGTACAGTTCCTGAACAGAAATTTCTAATACTGGTTGATTCGCAAAGTGTTTTACTAGCAATACAATCTAATTATAAAAATTTATTTAAAATATCACCATATGTCATCAATTGTATTCGTGCAACTAATAGCTTAATTAGCAATGGAAAGGTAGTTCATTATGTGTGGGTAAAATCACACATTAATATTTACGGAAATGAACAAGCAGACAGATATGCAAAACAAGCTGCTCAGATAAATGAAACAATCCAGTTACCATTGCATTACACAGATCTTCTGCCGAGGGTTAAGAAGAAAATTTTTGAAGAATGGAATTTATGGTGTAATAATGCATTAGAAAGCGTTGGTGAAAGTTATCGTCCTTATGTTGATTACACTAGGAAAAAACCTTGGTTTTATAATTGTAAAGGTTCAAGAAATGCAATTGTTTTAATAAATAGACTAAGAAGTGGTCACGCGAGAACATATCATCATTTATTTAAAATACACATTTTAAAATCTCCGAATTGTGACTGTGGTGATTTAAGGGGTGATGCTCATCATATTATTTTGGAATGTCCAATTCACTCAGAGAGAAGAAAGACTTTATACAAAACATTGTCAAAAATTAATGTTCCTTTCCCTATTAATATGACTTCAATGTTGTATGCTCCAGATATTAGAATTGGATATGTTATATTTGCTTTTTTGAGAAAAGCTGATATAAAATTATAATATATTTTTGTTACTGAATGAGTTAATGTAGTTATATAAAATTGTATTTAAGAGCGTTTATGAACTTTGTGTGTAAAATTTATATTAAAAATGTATCTTATGTACTTATAATGTATGCTGGGCATAAACAGCCACCTGTAAGCTGTAAGTCCAATAAATCTTAGTTGAGTTGAGTTGATGAAAAGTCAAACAGCCAACCAACTGACTGACTATGACTACACTCATGTAATAAGTTCCTTGAAGTATCTAGTCTGAAATTGCCTAATTTAGGGGTCTCCCTCCCTTATTCTTCCCGAAGAATGAGTCCTACCCGAAGGATTAAGTTAAGTCAATCTAAATCCTATGCACAATTACTATACAAAGGTTGGATTAGGGGGTGACAACATAAGAGGAGGAGGGGGCAGCTACCCCTATATAAAATCAGAGAAATAATCAATCTGCTATACCTTGAATATATTTAGCAAGTTGCAACTCGGAACTACTCAGCAATTAACCATTATGTGTGAAACATCATAAATATTTCCACCTTCATTCCTTCATCAAATAAAAGTTGTGATATCCCGCCTGTGCCCGTAGGTGTAGAATGTTTCTCTATCTGCAAAGCACAAACGAGGAAGCCAAAACAGACAGACCATCTGCAATTGAAACCCATTGGTTGTTTCACCCATGCCAGCACTGACGTACGCAGAGGGAGGGCTGATGGGGCTACAGCCCCCCGCCCCAAATTTTGGGAAAATCAACATTTTCAAATAAAGGGAGTGAAAAACTTAAAAATAAACAGAGTGGTAAATCCAAATTCCTCTTTAAATGACCCTCGATTGCAATTTTTTAGAGAGTAAAGTTCTAAAAATACGAAATACCTTATTGTGTATGCAACCCCCTAAAAACAAGCTCTGTACCATCCACATTTACAAATCCAGCCCATCCGAAAAAAGAATCTGCGTACGCCAGTGCAAATCAGACGTATTGCGCAATAGTTTTGGCGGGAAAATAACAAAGATAATACAAAGTGGACTCTAATGTATTTTGCTGGGTCCTAATAAATTTATTGAAAAAGTCTCCCAAAACATCTGCCATTGTCAGGCCATGATATTACCCTTTGGTATCGCAGAATTGTTTCCTGTGGCGTTGAAGAAATGATTCGAAAATTAATATTAACAACTAAATTAAAATTGTACACACAGAAGCAAAAGCTATTTGCACATAAACATGAAGTTGTGCCTTCTCTTAATATGCATAGAACAATAGCTATCATATTGGTATGGTTTCCATGATTTGTATACTACTAAGTGGTTACGTGGCCTGGGTCATGCAATATTCCCAGGGCCTATAATCAAAATTTATCAGATTTTTGATCCTTGCTCTGAAATATAGGTGTCTTGTTTAATCAAAATATGAACATTATTAAATTTAATTTAATATATTTCGTATTGATATCTAAGAGCTATAAGCATGTTGAAAGTTAAAACAGAATTATGTAAGGCCAGGGTGGATTGATTTAAATTAGGTGATTCCTTTTTTAAAAAATCACTGGTTTAAATCGCTCTAAATAAATAATTTATAGAATAATGTACATAAAGATTTTGTAGATATAAGAAACACTGATGGTGAAAGTACATTACTCTCGTAATCAGTTAATGGTGATTATTAGGTTCTAAGATAGGAACATAAAGAAAAAAAATATGTACTGATGGTGTGAAGCTCATACAAAAGAAAATGTAAACACAGGATTTCTCTTGATTTAAAATTCAATAATTTTATGGGTAAAAATAGCAAACACTTCGTGTAGAAAAATATACAAGATACTAATCATGTTAAACCATAAATAGTGTCATTATCATCAAACTGTAAATAAACATGGCAGCTGATATTTTTCAAACTACCATTAAAAAAAATCTCCAAAATTCAGGTGCAAAGACTATAAAGGACATTTTAGTTAATATTTTAAGTTACAATTATAGAGTACATCCAGAATGTTTTAGTTTCACTGGAAGAAAAGTTACTGAAATTATTATTAGTTTCATTAAAAAACTCAACAAACATTTCCATGGTAGTTGTAGTATCAGAAACAGAAAAATGTATGTTTGCGTTCTTTTTATTTGCTTTAATCAAACTGTTCAAATATATTACAGGGCCATTTACTAGAAAAAGCCTTTCTATAAAAAAACATATATCTATATGCATGGTGCCAAAAACCATGTAAGCAATTTTAAGCATGTTTTTTGAAAATCAATTTAAATTTAAAAAATAAGATTTAAATAAAATAAATCAACAAAAAATATTTTTTGAATAAAAATTATGATTCTTATCCACCCTGTGTGAGGCTAATAAATGTTTCAAAATTATTGTTTCATTTTATTTCTGATGTACTCTTGGTGCGACCATCATTATACTTAATTATCAAACTGTTACTTTAACTACAAAAGTTTCAATATTTAATCATATCAGATAACATAATTCTGCTTCTTTAATTTTCATTGGATTTTGATGCTGCAGTGAATTCTCATTGTTTCACATAAAATAATATTGCCAGATCATGATTTCATTCTATAAGTAAACGAACAATACATATTAACCATTTCTTTTGTACAAATATTTGAACACGATTTTCATGTAGATGCCTGCTTTGTTTAGAATGATTTCCATAATTTTGAATCTGTTTAAGTATGTCACAATCATCCACGAATGCAAGCTGAAGTACCTAAGGGATTCTGAGGGGTAAAGACGGCCGGAGTGAGGTGCTGATAGAGTCACCTTCACTATAGTCAAGTTCGAGAACGCGTGGGGGCCGTGTGTACCTTCATGACAAGGTTCAAAACACAGGTCGTTGTTCAACACTTTAGTTTTAATCAAGTAAGAAGCGATAACACCCCTTTACGGTCATCTCCTGGTGACGCCAAAGGTTAGGTTACCAAGAGAGAATATAATTCATTAGTAACAAGACAGGGCTTCTTTCAAGAGGGAGTACAGGAGTAGTGTGTGTGCTCGAGTCACTGAGTCACACGGCCATAAATGACTAATTTATAAAGCCGTAAAAGTAGTCCTTAAAGTTGACTAATAAACCATACAGGTTTTTATTTATCTCCTTAAAGCGCGAGTGTGGGGTCCAGGGGTCACGTGTCTTGCTCGTGATTCGTGCTTCACACCATGTTGCATGAAGAGTTTAATGTGGAGCCTTTCAAATGTTCACATATGTTACTACTAGAACGGGCTGCATCACGCTCACTGATGTGCGTCTACGCGTAAACAACGATAGTCTACATTCTACACGTAGACTATTTTATACACGTAGATTACGTAATCTATGTAAACAACATGGCGAAAGGTGATAACTTAGCAAAGAGCGCCGTGGAATTAAAAAATATATATATACACTGCGTATCAGTTGTGATGTGTGAGGAAAACTTTTCATACTATTTCTTCCAAATTCGAACAATTTCTCGCCTAGGAAGAAACCTAATATAGGAAACATTCTAGTGATTTATGGGAAAAAGACCACTCTTGTCTCATGACTGCCATCTGTTGTTGTTTTTTTGCATACTATTTATCTTCTGCCATAGTTCATAATAGAAGAGAAGATAAATTTTGTTGTAAATAGGATTCTTTTCATTTCGTTAGGAACCAATATAGTTGAAAATGTCACTTTCCCTTCATGAAAGCCTTGAAAATTAATTTTAATGCACTTTAGATTGTCTACATAGTCTATGTAAACTACAACCCAATGTAATCTACGCGTAGATTACGTGTAGAAAACGCATGTAGACGTAAACTTATAGTCTACTGCACATCACTGATCATGCTATGACAATATCATTTTACATAATATAATACTACAAATATATGTGGTTCATACTAGATCGTAACCTCCATCATAAGATAAACTGGTACTATCCAAAGCCACTGTCTCTTTCTCTTTATGCATCAAATTTTCAATTGTTATATATTTTGACCACCAATGTGATTTTGAATCTTTCTATGATCTACAGACTACCCTATAAAAAGAAAGCTTTGAAATAATGTAACTGTGAATCGGTAACTTTTAAGATCTCCCCTGAAGAAAATTATTAGCAAAAACGATCAAAAAGGTCATAAGAATATGCAAGTGAATTACAAGGATATAATTCCTTAAGTAATCCGATGATATCGCTCTCACTATGACATCAAACGTTGCTTTATTTCCAACAAAGCCTGACGCGACATCTTCCGGGAAATATCTGAGGATAATGGACGCACAAGATACGAAATCTAATTCTCATTTGTTATCATTAGAATTCACAATGCATAGCTGGTTTTACGACCGTGCTCAAGTGTGTGGTCTCTTGTGTACCATGCTGAGTGAAAGGATGTCCACTTCTTACGTCTGCATGCACTCATTTCGTCCCTACCCACGACATGCATGCGCCATTCAGGTATAGTCAACTCAAGTTTAGTATCTAGTCTACACTTCGTTTGTTAATCTATAGCTAACTCTGTGAAATTCCCAGGGTTGCCACATCAACTCACATTTCTCATCTGCTCATATCCTCACAGAGTGTCCAATCCTTTCAGCTATATACTCAACATCTTTTTACCTTTGTCCGAGTCCTCCACGGGTCTCTTACTAGTGAAGGTGATGCAATCAACACCACTCTCCTATGCGTGCCACATATTCTGATCATAGAAACTTTCATGTTAATTATTCTTATAGATAGATATTTCTGTACAGAATATGCAAAATTTGACAAATTCGAGTTTCTTCATATCCTTTTACGCTCAGACGAATCTAGACTGGATCTACAGTTTAAAGTGGAATCCGGACCACTGTGCCTTGTCCCTCCTCCATCGGGGTTCGAACCCGTGACACCTTAATTAGAAGTCCTATTTCCTCATCCCTTTTAAGATCAAAATTTTTTGAGCATTTAATTTATATTATATTAGTAAAGTGAACAGATTCACATCAATGTAATGCACCTCAAGCAAAAATGGCCGTCTTATATAATTTAACCATTAGACTCTTTGTCATTAGATGAACAAAGTGAAATGTGTACGAATGGTTAGAGAAGTAATAGGGATGTTGAAAGATATTTGACGGTCTTTCCTTCAAAATCCTAAACAACTATTCTAAATTTATTAATGATTTATTACCAGAACTCAACCTCTATCGAGGAGTGGTTATGACAGCGCGCTACAACGCCGGGGGCGACAGAAAAGCGACCTAAAATAACCTTATTCAAAGAATTAGCAAAAATAATTTTACCATTTTTCTGAGCACTAGCATCAATAATAATATTCTCTCAATATACATATATAATATTAATAACAATATCCATTAGAGGGCCTCTTCGATGGCGTCGCCTTGAAATCAAGGGGTCTCGGGTTTGATACCCAGTGGGACACGTAGTGGTCCGGATCCCACTTTATACTGTAGGTCCAGTCGCGATTAACCTTTCTGTGCGTAAAGTGGACTTAAAACTAACGCAGTAACCAATAGAGAAGTAGCATACTGTGTAAAACTCACCAATAGAAAATCACCGTCACAAGTAGAGCATTTAATGGTCTTCGGTATTGAGTGAGCAGTATTTCCATAAGAAGAGCAAATGACTATATTTGTCCATCCACGGGAGCCAGGTTCGAATTCTCAAGTGGGCACAGGTGTCAGTGTCCCTTCATTGATTTCATCTAATCATCATTCAACCTCATCGTGCGATAAGTTCCAGAAAAGCAGAGCGATGGAGTCATTAAGAACGTCATCAAACTCAGCCCATGAAAAGATCACTACCCACAGGAAGGCTTTAACTGCCCATCGCAGGAAATTTCCAACCATTAAACCGAGCATCAGTGTAAATCTCATCTGTGCCAAAAGCCTTACCAAGAGGAAAGAATGCCCGGATGTATGACGCTCGCGTGATGAGCACCCGAGTCTTTTGGGTAGGAAGGTAGGTCGTGGATGCTCATGGTCCGCTGAGGTCCACAGGTCGTTAAGTTGTTAGCATTCCAGCATGTCCCCTCATCTAACTCAATCTCTCCTTGTTAATCGCGCGCCTTATTCACTCAAGAAGCAAGAGCGGAACCATCAAAGCCTGTTAACGTGACTTGTAACACCATAGACTCTTGCTGAGTCCTCCATGTGTTCGAAATTTGTGGTAGTTGATTGGAAATTAACACTTTAGAGCAGTGGTGGGTGCTCAAAACTTTCATTTACCACAGATCCCTTTTAAATATCAGTTGTTGTGGGCCTCTTTTACATATCTTTGTTGTTGCGGACCCCAGGTAAATATATTTGTTGTTGTGGACCCTCCTTGAACATCTTTCGTTGTTGCCAACCTCTTATAAATTTGTATCTGACGTTGTTGCAGACCCCCTTTAAAATATATTTTGTTGTTGGGGGGGCTAGGACTTGTTGGGATAATCTATTCTAGGATCGATCATAAACCCCTCATTGAATTGATACTCACCCTATATCTAAACTTTGGGCTTGCTGCGGTGAAATTCGGTGAAGTCCGGAGGGCCCAATTAAGTTAAATTAAATTTCAAATATTTTATTTCATCTGGAAATTAATTGAATAATGGCGGCGCACCTCGTACTGTACTCTGACACAACCAATGTTGCCAGTACACTTCGTATTTTTTTTAAAAAAAATATTTTTGAATAAGGCATGATTCACCCCATAAATCGTCTGTAATGCACTGAATTACTCCCACATCCCCTTATGTGCCTTCATGGCACGGGGAACTTTACCATTTTTTTTTACTTCTCATGTATAGAATGCATTAAAATGTATCGTTTTTTTATCAATTCGATAAATACCCATTGAGACCATAGACACACATCGAAAATCATTACAAGCGGATCCATATCTGTCTTTTATTCATGTTTTTCTTTCCAAGTACAATATTTTTTTTACGCCTTACAAGCTTTTATTCCATGCAGAGAAATTTGTGGTAGTTGATTATATTTTCGTGTATAATGTTTAAATAATATCCATATATAAAATTTAATAACTAATACAAGGTTCATGCCTCTATTCCTTTTTTTTTATATACAAAAGTTAAGAACGTTCAAAGCATCGGTTGCGTGACTTTTGGGACACCCTATATATCTCTGAAATGTGACATGATACACAAATTTTGAGACGTCGTCTGAATTCCTTGCATGGAAATTAGTAAGGAACAGGAAAAAAAATTGAAATGTGTTCCCTAGAGTATTTTTTGCTAAAATGATACGAATGAATGATGAACAACTACATGTGTAGTACTGTAAACCTAATCTTCTTCGATCAGGACCAGCATAGTGTATGTGTTTGCTTACAAACTAATCGTGGAAGCATAAATAGTTTCTTATTTTAACACTCCAAAAATTATGTAAAAAGTTCAATTCGGTCATTGGTGCAACTTAATTGATTAACATTCAATTTTTATTTGTTTAACTTGAGAGCGTTTGAATCGTCTATGAATATAAAACGAAATATTAGTACTTACTTGACTATACTTGACATCTATGTGTAATTGTTCAATCACAATTCAACAGAAAAATTCATAACAAATTATTAAATTAAGAAATCATAAGAGAAAAATATAAGGATAAAGGAAGAAAGAGGAGATAAATAAAGAAGAGAGAGAGAGAGAGAGAGAGAGAGAGAGAGAGAGAGACACTCTCTCTGTACTTCAGTCATATACATTTTTGACAAAAATTCTAGCACCTTTTCTGCTGTGAAGTGCATTCACCTTAATCCTATCTAAGCAATTCTGTGATTCGTTGTCTCGACATTGGTTGCAGAAGTACCTTGATGTTTAGGAAAGGAAAGAGGATTTCTTGACTCCTCAGTGGTGGCGATAAGAGCCATAAGATTCTGAAATTCTGGGATGGAACCTTTGTTCCATAATGTAAAGATCATACAAAATCGACCTATGTTAGACATAATATCACACACGTCCTAAATTGAAAAAAAAATCATTCATTAATCAATGGTTTCATATTCGTTTATCGAAATGTGAAAAAATGTTTTTGACCAATAAACTAAATTCTTACAATAGCTACACACAATATTTTGCAAAATGATTTACATAATCAATACAATGTGCATAGTGGTGCAAGAGCCTCTCTTTTATCAGCAATAGGATCCGAGATAGACTCGGAGATCCATGTTTTAGTAAAGTACAAAAGTTTCTACCAATACAGGGTGTCTCATAAGTAATAGCGCAAACCGACACAGGTGAAAGTACACGATAATGGAAGAAAAAAAGTCTCAGTAAATATGGGTCCGCAAACTAGCCGTTTTCGAGATAATTGCCAATGTGTGGTTACATGTCGCCACTGACTTCATTTTTGTAAACGTCATCCTAGTTGGTAAAATGCTAATAATGTGTGCGAATGTGTGGTTAGAAGCTGTCACTGATTATATTTTGTAAACACCGAGTGCTTTACTCCTTGTGCGGTTCGAGGTTTGCTCTTTGTTTACAAAACAGAACATTTCCGAGAGGTGGCGTTGCAATCAAACAGAACATTTCCGAGAGGTGGCGTTGCAATCAAACAGAACATTCGCACACATTATTAGCATTTTACCAACTAGGACGACGTTTACAAACAATGAAGTCAGTGGCGGCTTGTAATTACACATTCTCGATTATCTCGAAAACGGCTCGTTTGCAGATCCATGTTTACTGAGACTTTCTTGCTTCTATTATCGTGTACTTTCAGCTGTGTCAGTTTGCGCTATTACTTTTGAGACACCCTGTATATGTAGCATTTATCACGGTGTAGTTAAAAAAATTACCATGTTATTATTAGTATTATTTCATGTATTACATTTTTCTTGCATATTAATAGTGATGAATTCTTGTCAGATTTCTCTGTGTATAAAAATTTAGGGTGCTGGAAACCATAGGAAACATTAGGAAACTCTATTTTTACATTGTCTCCTTAATGAGCTCTTCAGTGGGGAGGGTAAAGTGGTATCACCTCCACTGCTATTGCTGTAGTTGACTAGTTTTATTCGTATATTAACGTCAACCAGTTGTAATCAAGATGTCTCGGATTCGATTCAATGGTGCCACATTTCAGTTTTAATTAGATCCAGCGCTTATGCTAAACTTTCTCATTTGTATTCTTTGGCAGCCTGGAAAATAATTACGAGATTGGAGAATTCTTTTTTATGTTTGCTGGAATTTATATTTTAGTTAGGATATTCCGATATCATCCCTCTTCATGATACTTAATTATTGTCTTGGTGGAGCATGTGCCCCTGTGTCCTTCCCCGCTTAATTCGCCAATAAGTATAGCTTTTGGTGAATGTGATAGTTAACAAACAAATTGTCCACCACCGTATTCTTTTTTCGCTATTTGAGAACAGAGAGAGCTAAGAACGTCTACGCAATTCCACAATTAGAACTAATGGATAACTTGCCTACTATTTCATTTGCTGCTGGCGGTTTATACGGTCAGCAGATTGCAAAGCATGAAATCAAATTATTACAAATGTGGTATAAGATACTGGCTTCAGCATATTTATCAAATTATTCTTGTCTCTTCAGTGGACGATCTTTCAATATCGTGTCGCGCATAGGTTTGGCTTGCCTTGCCTTGTCTAGCCTTGCCGCCTGCTACGGAATTTTCGAGATGGTATTGTGATAACAATAATACCCGTATTAAATCTTTAGCTGTGGACATTTAGACACACTTTCTGTGACATTGTTATTTAGGCGGGAAATAAGAAAGGAAAAAATAATACTTCCAGTTGTGGACAAGAAATTTAGCCTACAGCTCCTCAGGTTCAGAAATGAATGATGCTGAATCACTACAATAAATATGAAGCAACCGTCATCCTTAAACAAACTATAGAATCACAGCCTCATACATAGCAAAGTAATTCAGGCCAGAATTACATAATATGTTTTCCTATCCTCTTTTTAACATCACAAAACATGAGGAGAAAGTACTTCAGCTGTTTGTTATGCAGCCATCATGTTACATCTAATTATTGCGATGCCTTGCTCGTGAAGAACAGAAGTTTAAATTACAGTGCGTCCTACGCCAACTAGTAATTACATGCTAATAAGATTCATCATTCCTTCTCCCTGGTATTTCTGGTTGTTCAAGGTATGTTATTCCTGGAAATGGTGTCCGATACACACCACAATGATCCTAGTTTTATAGGGAGGGGATTTGATTTCATTTGGTTTGCTATTTAGGGGTTTAAACCTGGACTTCAAATAGTAACTACGCACTTCGAATAACTGATAACGAAAGGCATTTATGTTCAGAATCTGGACTATGTCCTACGGTTCAAAGTGGGACCACATAACCACTATGCAACATGCCTACAACGGGGATCTAACCAGGAACCTCTAGTATCCATGCGACAGCTTGGCCATCTCGTCATTGAAGTGGCTCTACATTTGGGCGAAATAGAGAAAATATTTTTAAGATAGCGAACGAAAAATTTATTTTCTTCCTATATTGTGGGCCCCTTCAAATTCTGCTGACTTTTCGAAAATTTTTGAAGCTTAAGAAATGGAAAACTATTGTGAGGGGTCACTTAGGTTATAGCTTGCAAACAAAATTTTGTAGCATAATATAATAATAATTAATACAAAATAATGTATGTAATATAATAATTACATACATATAAATAGTTGGGGTGAAAAGTTATCAGTTACCAAGCCGGATATTTGGATATTAATTTAAGTACTTTGGAGGACTGAGTGATATTGTGTTTGAACGAAATCAATCAAGCGATTTGAATATGATTGGACTTAAACTCTAAAAGAACCTCGAAAATGCACTTGGCGCATGTTTAGTCAGCAAATGCGTATTAAAATTATTCCTCTGGAATTGGGGATGCTCACACCTGCGTCCCCCCTTGAAAACGCCAGGACCAAATTAAGGATACCAAAATGTAATATTTGTGAATTCCGATGGATTTGTCAATGAAACTTTGCAGTAAATTTAACACTCGAGAAAGTTTTAAAATTACAGAATAATTTACAATTCAAACCTACGTGCCAACGTGCGTGGAAGCGTCGTTGTCACAGCCTGCTACGATCCCGGGTTCGGATCCCGGTCATGGTATGGGTGTTCTTCATCAATTTCATGATATCATCACTACTACTTATTGTCGCGATTATCAAAAAGTGGCAGAAAGGCTACACCAACTAATACAAATCACAAAGAAATCAAAATGAAACTATCACGAAGTTGATGCATTATAAAAAAAGCTACAGTTTCATTATTGTAACCTCCCCACCTTCCAATATAAATTAATAAAACACAATAAATTGAACTGGGTTAAACATTTTAGACTGCTCATTTGCTTTTACGATTAGTTATATTAGCTATAACTGCACATTATGCATGCATGGGCATGTCTTCTAATACATGTCGACAAATTCATATTAATGCACTTGAAATATTCATAAATATTTACAGATTCGTAATTGTGAAGTTTCTGGTTTCAAGCAATACGCAGATTTCATGAGGTTCTGTTGGTTGTCTATTTGGCTAGTAGATGCCACGGAAACTGATATAATTTTAATGAACATTAAATATTTCAATATATTAAAGTTAACATTTTATATTTTTATCTTCTCATGGTTTTAGAATTTCAGAATAAAAACTAATTAACAAATAAGAGCTTTGATTTATATGTGTACGTCTTTGTGTAAAGAATAATAGATCTCCTATCTTGAATTTTTAGTTACTTGTCTACTTATAGTAATGTATAAAACAACATTATTTAGGTGTAGACAACTAAGTACACACTACTAACTGCATAGTTAGAGATCGGTTAGTTCATCGAACTATCCGGCCTATATATTGCCTATTTTGGGGGGAGCAGGAAAAGGTTTATAGTATCCTTGCCTTGATTCATCTCACCCAACAGGTCGCTAGGTGCCAGGGCTTGACCCGAGTTGATATTTTCCTGGAGATGAGGCCTGCTCGAAAAGGTTTATAGTATAACATTATTTAGGTGATAAACACAAGTGTTAATGTGCTATTTTTGTGAAGAGTGCATGATTGGCGCTTTTAAATCTACAATTGTTTGAGACTGGTAAGTTTCTCGTTTTTGAAATAGAAGAACATAGGCGTGCGCAGACCCTCTAACTAGAGGGAGGACAAAAGCCTTGATGAAAGTTCATATGAAAAAAAAAAAAAAAAAGAAGAACGATTTCATCTCGCCATTCTATTGTATTGGTGAGCACTAAACAAGGGCGTATATAGAGTGTGTCACCGTATTAGAAGAATTCGAACTTCTGTGGCACTAATGTTCTTTGCACCCTCCTTTATTCCCCTCTTTGTGGTTTAGAGAGTAATATTTATATATATATATATATATACACACATATATGTGTGTGTGTGGGGGTGTATGTACATATATGTGTATAAAACCCATCCATGCCCCCGCATACCGCGGCTCTGTGAGCCACCCAGCCTGTAATAGGTCTATGGTACCGGGACGAAACGCAGGCGGAGAATGCAGTCAATCGTGGTGCTGGTTACATCACTTCCACAAATGGGCGAGATTATGAATGTGTGGAGCGCTACCTCCACACCCTCTGATGTGTTTATGCATGCTAAAATGCGGAGGGCATAGCTGTACCTTTTGTGTGTATGTACATGGTGTCGCCTGTATGCACACACACACACACACACAGACTCTGTATATGCGCGGATCATATTCCAAGCCCTGGCCCTTTCATAACACTGAATCCACAGCTCGCTAACAACACCCCCTTCCATATGTCTTCTACTCAGTACCCACATCGATGCTAATCTGAATCATGAGTCCAACCGTATGTGCAAGGCGATCTGGAGAAAGTCGATTTGTAACGCCCAGAAAAGGTCATCCGGTCATTGCGACCGTTTTATTTGTGTCTCGGTATCTGTTGAAAAAAAAATTATCGAGACCACACCGAGTATGATTAGTCAATCGAATGGGCGTTACCAAACTGGAACTTCACGAAACTGGACTACAAGACATGGGTTCGAATATAGCAACGGTTCCAGCATTATCGTTGCATAACTAGCAACAAATTAGGATCATCGTGGGTGAGAAAAAATGGAGTAATTAAAACATGAGGGTGTGGCTAGCTTTGTGTGAAACGCACGTGGCTGAATGTGTGGTTTCACAAAATTGATGTCAACAACTTCTTTGTTGTGTTATAGTTCTTGCTTTGCCGGATAGATCTCGATTTTTTTCACTTTAGAACTCATGCTTTGGAAATTTCACTCACAGACTCCGTTACTTAAGAAAATACTCCAGTAATTAGCTATAAGGTGATTAAGGGCATTGTAACGAGATTTTTTTTAAAATGCTGTGCCAAATTTAATCGAACTGGACAAGTATTGAACCTGGTTCTTTCGCAACGAACCAAATGGCCTTGCTCTCATAGTTAACAGGCACGCCCACATATATCTAGATAGCCATCTGACGTATTGGTACGCTTATGTGTTTTATCACACGTTAGCCGCCTGTGGTAAAGGAAAAAAAAGGCATGTTTGCCATACTGGTTGTAGGTCAGTAATTTTTTTGCTTTTGATTTTCGAATCGTTCGGGACATGGTCCCTTGCATGGACCATGTGTAAAGCTGTCAATTCAGACTAAATTCGTTCTCTCTCTTCTCAGAAATGTTAGCAAATCGCTAGTTCTGTTGGTTTAAGCATTTCAGGTATAGCACATGGCCTTTTCAAGTCTCATAAGCCCAGAGGAATTGTTTTGCAGAACTCAATAGGTCGACATGATTTATTTAATATGACGATTACATACTAACTTAAACGACTCTTACCACAGAACATCCACGTACCCGTCAACCAACCCATTGGTGAGAATGAAAGAATTGAGATTACTAAAACTTTAATCTTCCCTCAAGTTTTATGTTATCTCTTTTCTCTTGTTCTCCATCAGGTGTGTCTTATGTTTACAATACATTTGATTTTCAATTACTAATTTCATCGTTGTGTACCAATCGGTAGTACAATTTGTACAATATGACATACATATTGTACGTAAAAAATATACTAAACATTAGGTATTCATGGTTAAAAATTGAGTGTAACTTTCATTCTGGTTTGTAAGGATAGATAATTTGAAAAGCTGCAAACACGATTAAAAACATTACAAACGACATCTTTTGTGTTAATTGAAAGTTATGCATTGGACACCATGAATTACACATACTAAATGGTTTGATAAAGGAGATACTGTTTTGTTGTTTGTGAATACTTTTCATCCATTTGTTACAACGTTTACAAATTAGAGCTGGAATTGTATATTATCTTTGTCGTCACAAAGTTAAATTGACTGAATCTATTTCGAGTGAAATACAGAAATTGAAAGTTTTGTGTTACGTCTTCTTTGTCTGTCAACATTTCAAAATACCTTAAAATACACTGAAATAAAAGACATGACAATGTTGAAAACTTTTTATTGTTTTTTGGAACATAAATAAAAAAAAGCATATACATTGTGTAACGTTTTTACTTCTTACAAGACATTATAAACGAAACGAGTATTTCCAAATACAAATAGTTCGTCCGACTGCCATATAGTTTTCGAGTGGCAGTTGTCGAAGAATTTGCTTTGGAACTATTTCTTATGTACATATCTATCACTTTTGTCTTAATTTCTTCAATCGTTACAATAAATCACGAACACAAGAGCGAGACAGTAATCGTCGAAGTCATTCGATGTTCTACGAAAACACACTGACGACGGTTATGATACAAAACGTTTGATGAATGATTTTCGAAAGGGAAATGGCTACCATATTTCTTGACGAAATTTTCCGCACTGCCACACGAGGCAGTGATATTAAGTCAGTCTTGGACAAATGGCTAGTGTCCTTACTTTTTAGAGGTAATGGTAACTTTTGTTGCTGAGAATTTTTTTAATAAAAATGGGGATTCTAAGGTTTAGCCAAGTGCATAAGGAAGTCCTGGGGCATGAGCGTAAGAAAGGGCTGGTGCAACAGCTGGTACGAAGGCCTTACCAGGGACTGGAATTGAAGTGGGGACCCTAGCGACTCCAACTCTTGCGGTCTTGATGTAGGTTGGGTGGTTGACAGCAACCCTTTCGTACTTGGTGACTGGCTCAACAAGATCGATGTCCTGAACGGTTTGGACAGGTCTGCTGACGACAATCCTTCTGGTTTGAACACGCTCGCTCTGTGGGTCAGCGTGTGGTGGTGCTGGGGTGGCGGACAGGACGCGAGCCCTGACTTCGGCTGGTGGTCCTTGTGGTGGTGGTGCAGCACGGCCTGGTGCTGGGAAACCAACCTCGGCGACGCCTCCTCTGGCGGTGAGAAGCTCAATCAGTCTGGCTTGGTTGGCGTGGTTCACCTCTGGGATGTTACGGATGGATGGGAAGACGTCCTGTGGTGCTGGACCTCTGAGGGCGATTGGTGCGCCGCGGGCCTCTGGGCCTGGTGGGCCTGGTGGTGGTGGTGGGTTGGCACCAGGTGGTGGGCCTTGAGGAGCGGGTCCTCTAGCTTGTGGCTGTGGCTGTTGTGGCTGTTGTGGCGGTGGGCCACGTCTGAACTCAGGGTTGTCGATGACAACGGAGTCTTGTTCAATGGCACCAGGGTATGGTCCTTGAGATGGCAGTGGTGCGCCTGGAGGTGGTGCTGGTCCGGTTGGTGCAGGTCCTACTGGGGCGGCGTGCAAGACTGGGGAGGCAGCGTAAGCGGGGATGGCAGGTGCGGCATAGGCAAGAGGAGCGTGGGCAACAGCAGGGCCAGCGTAGGCAAGGGGAGCGTGGGCAACAGCAGGACCGGCAACAGGAAGAGCGTGTGCAGCAGGGCTGATGGCTGCTGGTCCTTGCTGAGTCTTGGATAAAGGCTCTTCAAGCTCGACAAGAGCGGAACCTGCAGGTCGGACAATGACGCGTTCTTCAATGTCGTAGAACTGCTTGGCGATGGCCGGGCGTCTCACCTGGAAGCGCCTGGTGGAGACAGCTGGCTTGGCAACATCAACGAGCTGCTGAACGTAAGCGGGTTGAGCTTCGACCTTGGTGAATGGGACATCGGCCACTCCTGGAACGTGATGGACTGTTGGCACTGCTGCAACAGCTGGAGCGGCGAGAGGGGCAGCGAATCTTGGTGCGTACTGCAGGGCTGGTGCAGCGAATCTTGGTGCGTACTGCAGAGCTGGTGCAGCGAATCTAGGTGCGTACTGCAGACCTGGTGCAGCGGCGAAGGGGGCTGCTACTGGTCCGGCAGCAAGACCGACGGGGGCTGGGCCGTTGACATAGGTGACGCCAGCGGGGTTGAGGAAAGGAAGCCTCACCTGGACTTGGCCAAAAACCACCTGCAAGGCGGCCACAATAAGAATAAGCGTCTTCATAGCTCTGAAAGAAGAAAAACGACAATCAGCACAAACAGAAAGTCATACTAAAATATTCAGACAACTGATAAAAAACGATATTTATCGTACAATGGACCTGGGATTTATGAGTTGTCAGAAGCAATTGCCCGGTTAAAGTATTATTTATATAACATTGATGTCTGAATATGTTTGGTGGTTGGAAGGAAGAGTTGGTGTTTTAAGTCCACTTTATGCACAATAAGACAAATCAGAACTGGACCTACAGTAAAAAGTTGGATCCGAACCACTATATGCCTCCACTGGGTATCGAACCCGGGACCCCTTGATTACAAGACATCGACGCTACCACTGCGCCATCGGAAAGGCACTAATAATAATTTAGTGGTGGCCGAGGTCTCATCTTGTCTTGTAGTCTGGGCGGATAAGACTACTTAGACAGACTTGACTAATTGACAAAGATAGAGCATCGACACCACTATATAGTCCTCCCAGTTCCCCCCTCCCCCCCTCTTCTTTAGTTTTGGGCACTGGCTGCCTTCCCAAAGCATTCTCCTCTACGTTCGGGGTACACTGGCAGATGACAGCATAGCAAGAAAGGGCGATTCCTCTTTCTGAAGACACGAAAATGCCAGCCTCTCTTTTACGTAGTACACCCTGAACTGCGTTTTGCAGACTAACGAGGCACTGGCGTCTGGATTCAGAGCCAGTGTAATCTTCTGTTGTGTCCTGTCAATGTGTGTTTATGATTGTCAGTTTCATCATATCACCGTTCATCTCCATCTTCACGATTCGCTTAAAGTGGCAGAGAAGTGAACAATCAGAATCACTAAGAAACTACATAACCCCGAAGACAGGGACATTGATTGATTTGGTTAATTTCTAATCGCGACGATGGGAATGAAAAGTGAAACGATGAATGAAGAGACAATCACAAACAAATGGAAAGACTCAACACAATCTCCACAGAGGATTATACTAGCTGTGAGTGTACATGCCAGAGCCTCGTAAGCCTTCAGAAATGTCTACGTGGAATAGAGGCTGACCAATGAGTACCTTCAGTGAAGGTCACTCCTTATAACCCTGAAGACGAAGGCGAAGAGTCTCTGAAACATTGGTCATGTGTAATAAACCAAGTAGAGTGGTTAAAATTCCAATTCAGCATTTTTCAAACGCTACTGATTCTACAAATCAGAGCAAATCAAAAGTTTGCAAAATTCAATTGCATATTTGTGTTTGTGAGTAATAGAGGGTGCTGCATCATTTATTTCATATTAGCAATTGCTTCTGAAAATAGATTCTACCCGTGATGTAACACAATCAAAATTACTTGTTAAAATCTGCCTTTTTTACACAGTATCCGGAGTTATTTGTTATTAGATGTTATTTATTACTTAGTAAATATCTTTAGTTTGGAATCTCATTCATGGATATTTTAAATGCCATGTAGACATCTCTAACTGGAATTTTTCCTTGCTGCAATGCAATGTTTGTACAGGCAATCGAAACGGGTTCCGAGTCTATTTCTGTGAAATGTCAGCACCAGGAACTGCTCGATTCCGTCCGCTATATTAACAAGTGAACGGGATCGAGCAAGCGGTGGTCAGCACGTTTGGGACAAAATAAATGCTGACTCATTTAGCCTACACTATAATAATTACTATATTTCCTGTAGTATCTCTCAATTTTGTCCCATTAAAACCAGTTTTCCTAGCAAATTAAGGCCCAGATGAATCTAAAACCTATATTTATCACATGGTTGATGTAGGTCATAACATTAATATAACTCCTGCTATTGTTGTACAGTGTATTCAAGTCACATTTTTTGTGACGTTAGTGAAAATATCGCCAATTCTATGGGAAGCATTCAATTTCAACGGTAAATATATGAAATGTACAATTCAGTCCCTTAAATCTCCTTAAATTAAATTCGTTTGTTAAACTTTATTACCATTTACAAGACCCCTAATCGAATCAAACCTTACTAATCTTTGTACGATGTAAGAATGAAGTCAATATAAACAAACGCACGTGGCTTCCGCGAATCCATATTGGTTTCGAATGATAGCTCCGAAGTGATCTTGCGCGCAAAAATATAGTGCAACTCCTACGCTGAATTTATGGGACTTTATATTTCGAGTGCTACAGCCAGGGCCAATATATTCATGGGCAAAATGACACCAGATCTAACATATACGAAAGGAACTCTTTCTCATAAATGACGTGGTCCATTTACTTCGTGCTTACGGAAGATGGACTATAATTGATGTGCTTTCCTCCAACAGGGAACACCAACAATATACGTATAATATTCTGGCGCATTTTAATATAATTTATGCTGTTCAGTATGGTGGTAGTCGTTCAGTTTGAGTTCACAGTGGGTGGGGAGGGTATTCCAGCCTTTTAGCAATTAACCACATATAAGAATTATATTCTCCTGCTCTCCTACATCTCGGTGTCAAAAGCAACGACGTGAATGAAAGACGAATTGATGAATTAAGTCAGAGAACAAGATTAGTGACTTCTCCATGATTCGAAACTTGGACCCTTGGCCCCGTAGCACTCAGGGTTAATCACTTGTAAAAAGCATTATGTAACAATTACCATCGATGACATGGCACTATATATACACAGGGCGTACCCTTAAAACATGGACACATTTTCAAAGCATGTGGAGAACAAACGAACAAGTTTTCTTCCTAACGTTTTGTTCGTTTACGTCTTTATACAATGTTACATCCTGTACGTATGCAACCACGCGGTACAGATGCCACAGTCAATTATAATATTATCTGTAGGAGAAGACAATTTTTTTGAACACTATAGACAGACTTTGCAAACAATCGATTAAATTACCGGCTTATGGAATATGGTTGAGGAGGGAAAGGGGGGGGGGGCGGGATTGAACTCCGTTACTTCAGCGAACCAACGTCTCAGTTGGTATGATAATATTTTCCATACCATACTATCGATATTAATATTTTCCGAGAAAAGAATAAATGTCAGTGGCAACCCTGGATCAATTTTATTGTTCCTGATGTAGCTACTTAATATGATCTGTGATGGTTTAGAATAGGGTGCCGTGGATCTACCGTGCCCTTCTTTCGAGTTCTGCAAAAAACTTTAGCTTCTTGTTTAAGGATTAATCTTTCACTAAATTCCATATTTGTATAAATGAAATGGATTAAGCTACCACAGTACACTCCTGGAGTATAAACTCAATTCTTCTTAGCTGATGCATTATCTTTGGCTCAGTCCTACTTTCAATTGGGTACAAAATAGAACAATTTTGTCCAAATTTTGGTTATTTTTAGTAAACTCATACATTTATTTACAAATTTGGTCAAATTAACCAAATTTATTGTTCATGCTACTAAAAGCTAAACCAAACGTGTTTCGTTTATTGAAACAAGTGTTTTGTTTTCTGTATTTTTAAAGATGAGGTATAATAGCTATTGATGTATCAATTCTCCAATATTTAAAATTTTTCAGTTTCTTTTTCTATTATGGTGCATTAAATTTTAACGGTTGAACTGATGACTGAACGAATATATATATATATTTTTTTTACGGCAGAGTTAATCTTGGTACCATATTGTTTCGTAATTGAGATACTCAGTTTGTGAACTTCAATTTTGCTTTAAGTCCACAGACAGCCTAATCGGGACTGGACCTACATTTCAAAGTGGAATCCGGAACACTGTGTCCCTCTACAGGGTAGCAAACCCAGGACCTCTCCATTACAAGGCGAAGGCGCTAACACTACGCCTTCGGGGAGGCTGACGAACTCTGTGCGTATTCTACGTTAGAGGGACTACATCTATTTGCATTCACTATTATGTTCTTTAATGAAAATCTTTGGAGAGTATGAGAATCAATGACCAAATATAATCAGTTGATTTCCCCTGATACGTTGATTATATATCGGAATGTATCTATGGTATGACATAGAACATATACATGTATTTATTGCAATTACTAAGTAATATAAAATAAAATTACAAAGAAATGCAGAACTGAAATCTGATGTCAATAATCCGATATTTTTCTTCTTTTGTTATTTATTTCTGGCCTACTGTAACTCATATCATTTTTTAGAACAAATTTCGCCATCTGTAGTTTATTAATAAAACTAGAATGCTTCTAGTTTTACCGAATTTTAAGGTTCTGCTGTAACATGTGTCTATAAAGAAATTATCTACAAAGCATTTGTGTGGATGCCACTGAACTGTTTTCTGCGCATTTAGTACAGAAAAGAGACTCACTTCGCCTCTAAACTATTGTAGATTAATATAAAACAGCAAACAAGAGTTCAGAAAGTTCTAAACAAGGCTTAATCTCTCAAAAATTTGGAATATCGGCATGATTTTCGAAAGAGTACTTCCATTCGAATCTTGTTACACGTAGACGAACCAATTCGTCATGTATCCTAGACATGCAGTAGTTCAATCCTTCACTGATACGGATTCAATGCTTATTCCCGGAGCAACGACAATATCCTCAAACTGAGAACACTTGTACTTCACCACAAAACACAAGATCACACATTGGTACAGTCCACTCACCCCGTGACTCTCAGACCTTCGACGCTGACAGCCTTTGGAACGGACTGGCGACGTTCGAGTTGGCACTTTATATATACACCAGTAACCTCCGACCTGGATATTTTTCCAGAGGGGTTCCAGGGGGATATTTCAGAACTGGGTCGGAACAACGGCGGGCTTGAACGGATCGGAGGGAAAAGACGATAAAAACTTGGACACGCCCATCTTTTGAGAGTGAAAGGGACCCGGTCGCCTTATGATGTCTTGGGCATACCGAGTAGATATGGGCGCGAGACCTATTGGCTCCTCCCAGCCTGAGGGGGAAAAGCCACAGCTTCCAGTGGTACATTTCCAGTAATCATCTTGAGATGTCCGGCTGGAGATTTTCACTCCTGATGCCCCGGGGCATTTCAGGCTACACTGCAGTTACTGTAACGTCCACGCGCTGTGCTGTAAGTGTGTTATGTAGCATGTTGCTTTCCTTTGTTTTGCAGGGGAAAGTGATGGATCTCGAATCCTGTTCGTTTGAGTCCCGGTACCCAACGGCCTTCGAGGCTGAACAGTTCCTCCTCTTGTTCTTCCACTTAGAAGACCAACGCCCTCAACCGGACGTAATAGAAGTTCCCGTTAAGTGATGCGCATACCAAGACTTCTTCGGTAGCTGCTTGAATCATGCATTTCGTGTCGCAACATTATGGCTCATACAAAAGCATGACTAATGCAATCTTAACAAGTGAAGTGCAAATATAAAAGAACTGTCAACTTTTAAGTCCACATGCTCTCACAGGGTAATCGGGACCGGGTTCAGAATTCAAAGTAATATCCGAATCAGTGTTCAATGTCACTACACACAATCAAACCCGGACCTCTTGATTACAAAGAGACAACGTTACCACTACACCACAAGGGATTCAAAACTGCAAATCCAATCAAGCTGTAATCACAAGTGCTCGTTATGTACAAACAGGTTGATCGGGACTGGAAAAACATTATAATAATTTCGAGCCAAGAGTCTTGGAGTACATGAGTGTGTATTTCCTTATTATTTTCTTTACATAACATCACTTTCGGCTAATTGCAAGGATGAGGATGATTGATCATTACATAACATGTATTTAGGCAGGACTCGAATCTGGAACTTCTGCGGCGAGACCAAAAGTCGACCACCGAACCGGTGAGCGATTCTTTGTGAGAGTTCCTCATTTTCATGCATCACTCATCCTCATCGTCGCGATTATCAAAGAGTGGAAGAAAGTTACGTAAAATAAGAAAAATACTAACGCCTAAGCAGCAGAGGAGGCATGGAATCATCTTTCCCTCTCTGTTAATTTTCTGTCTAAGACACTTTTGTTTTTCAATTCATTCTCAACCGTGAAAAGAACGATCCCACGCAACTAAAAATATACAATAAGAATATACAATATCAGACTTATGTTAAGTAAAGAAAGAGGTAATTGTATCATTAAAATTAGCACACACAGATCCTGAAATGCTTGCATCTCTGTAAGGCGTTAGGCTTGTTCCCTAACCCTAAGGCGATAAGTGGGTTTTAACAGCAAATTTTCGATGACAACTTCTACCACCGCCGTAGGGTTAGGCAACAAGCATAACGCCTTACAGAGAAGCGAGTATTTCAAGATCTAGGTGTTCCATTTTTACTGACGCTGACTGTACATTACCGTCATGACAAATGTTTCTGAAAGAAAGTGGGGAAAAAATTGGAACTCCTAGTTAATAATATGATTCATTTAAACAAATGCACTATGGCTTTTAATTATTATACCCAATATTACCCTTTGTTACTATCGTTATACCCTAATGAAAGAAATTGAATTTTCTTCTATTCAAGGCCGCCTAATACCGGTATAACAATTAAAATCTATCGAAATGATAGAAAATAAATTTATATCGTGTTCTTCCGCTTCATCAACATTCGTTTTAAATTCAGACACTACGACACAATGCAGTGTGTACATAAAAGAATATAGTAGTTTCAACATTTTTTTGTCTCGTAGCGACAGAGTGTGAGAACAAATGTTACATTGGAAGAAAGAAGAACCGTGGAAGATTTTTTTTAAACATACCCGCTTACTTGTACTTTCCCTCACTGCCGCCGGCGACGCCCCTGTCGAGAAATAACGACTCCCCAGCAGAAAGCATTCTGCTTATCTACCGTGGCCGCCACGTTCACCCGACCGCACCCCATGTGATTTCTTCCTTTGGGGATTTGTGAAATACCATGTTTACGTGCCACTACTGTCGACTTATCTGCCTGAACTGAGAAACCAGATTGTTTCAGCCAATCAGTCCATCCCATCAGACTTGCTGACACGAGTGTGGCAGCAAATGGATTTCCGACTGCTGCATGCCGTGTCACCAAGGGGTCGCAGATTGAACACTTGTAGTGTAAGTTGCACACACTTGGACAGTTCTTCTTTCATCCAGTGTGACATTTATTCTCATACCCCGTCGATACGAGTAATAAGAAAATGTTGAAACCACTATATTCTTTCATGCACACTCTGTATATCTAGAATTATATTTATTTTCAATATGCTATAGGTCAGATATACGCATCAGCCACCATCGGTTGTTGAGTGGTCAGTGTTGCGCGTTATAAATCATGTAGTCTGAGACGGGAGTGATACAAGAAATACGTAACAGGATAGAATATATTGGATTTTTGCCTCAAATTTCTTAAGTAAATGATAATTACAATGACGCCAACTTATATGGACTTGTGGGGCCCTAGTTCACCCAAAAAGTTGTCTTAGTATTATACAGGGTGGGCAAAATTTATTGGACGATTTTGTAAGACCATATTTTCAACAATACTGAACATAAATACATGATAATAAAGCCAACTGAAAGATATATTTTTTTAAGTTTCACACAGACCTTAAATGCATTAGTTGTGCGCCCAACGTGTGGCAGACGCGAAACCTTCTCAAGCTTGTCTTGTGCGAAGTTTCCGATGGCGGTGTCAATGCTCCCTCTCAATTCTGACAGTGTCGGTGGAAGTTGAGTAATGTAGACATTAATTTTTGGTGAAACCCTACAGGAACAAATCGCACACTGTGAGGTCTGGTGACCGGGGAAACCGCCATCAGAAATGTCACAAGATATCCTTGAGAATGGGAGTACCGTCTGAACATCTATCCTGCCACACTTGTCATGCATTTCCGTTCAGCATTGGTGAAAACAGGGCCTTACAAAATCGTCCAATAATTTGTTCGCACCCTGTATATTTGTTATCGCGATTCGTGGTGGAGTATTTATTGAAATCGGTAATAAGAGCCAGGTGCTAGTAACAACAAGAAACAGAGCCAGAAATGAACCAAGAATAAAGATGGACACGGAAGAGTTGAGGGTAGTGGAGAGCTTCAAATATCTAGGAAGCATAATTGAGAGAAGTGGAAGATAGATGAGGAGGTAAACAGAAGAGGACAAATGGGTGGTGGTCTATATCAAAGCATTCGAATATTAATATGGAACAGGCAAGTACCTATGAATTGCAAGAAGGTAATATACAATACATTCTATGTTCCAATAATTATGTACGGAACAGACACTTGAACAATGACAGAGAGAAACAAAAGAAAGATGCAGGTAGTGGAGATGAAATTTTTAAGGTATATTGGGGAAGACTAGTAGAGACAGAATAAGAAATGAGGAGATCCGACAAACAGTGCGGGTGGTGAAGCTTCCGGACAAGATAGATCAGGCACAAATGAGATAGTTCGAACACGTGAAGAGGATGGATGCAGAAATACTACCAGTAAGAGCTTACCATGCACAAGGAGTGAGAATAAGTCCAAGGGGGAGACCAGGATGTCGGTGGAAAGAGCTGATAGCGGAGAGTTTCAGGAGAAGAGGACAAGATTGGAACACCATGGAAAGAGAGGAGTGGTGGAAGACCAGGAAGAAAATGGACAAGCTCGACTTATGCCGACCCAGTCAGAGGCAGGAAACGGCGAAGGATGATGATGATGATGAACTCGTATTTTTTTTTTTTTTACAAAATTTAATAAGGGTGCATTGTTGGTGTGCCTTAATATCATGATACATGGAAGGGAGCATATAACATGAACATCTAACATGTGTTTCAGCCCATATGTTCTACGAAAGTTTGTGCCCATGGTGGAAGTTAATGTAAACTGATTTGCTTATTTATTACTTGGAGTACGAGTAAAGAAGTTAGGTCTTATGAAGTTCTTTAGCATGTTCACTCACAGTCTATCGTAACGTTTACTTCATTCTTTATCACCTCCTTCCAGTTAGTTGGTTCAAATCCACGATAGGATATTTCATTGCGTTAGTTTATAATAACTACATTTCGTCAGTATTTATTAGTGGTCATGTAGTTGGCTAAGTTAGTAACACGCTAAAGTTAATGTTACTTTGCTTGCTTCCAACAGTAACGTATTAGCGTACTTTAACTGTCACACAAATTAGGATATTTAATTGTTTACACAATATCGAATCTGTTGTTTATGAGTGTTTTCCTAGAGTAACTTTACGCGCACATGTTAAAGACATGGAGTAACTGATTACCGTTACTTCGCTTCCTACAGGGACGAATTACTATTACTTTGCTTCCTAGAGGAAGGAATAACCGTTACTTCGCTTTATAAGGTGACGAATTACCGTTACGTCGCTTCCTAAGGTGACGAATTCCCGTTACTTTCCTTCCTACAGGGACGAATTACCGTTACTTCTCTTCCTAAAAGGACGAATTACCATTCCTTTGTTTCGTAGAGGAACGAATAACCGTTACTTCGCTTTCTAAGGTGACGAATTACCGTTACGTCGCTTCCTAAGGTAACGAATTACCGTTACTTTCCTTCCTAAAGGGACGAATTACCGTTACTTCTCTTCCTAAAGGGACGAATTACCGTTATTTCTCTTCCTAAAGGGACGAATTACCGTTATTTCTCTTCCTAAAGGGACGAATTACCGTTCCTTTGCTTCGTAGAGAAACGAATAACCGTTACTTCGCTTTCTAATGTGACGAATTACCATTACTTTTTTCCTAAAGGGACGAATACCCTTACTTCTCTTCCTAAAGGGACGAATTACCGTTACTTCTCTTCCTAAAGTGACGAATTACCATTCCTTTGTTTCGTAGAGGAACGAATAACCGTTACCTCGCTTTCTAAGGTGACGAATTACCGTTACGTCGCTTCCTAAGGTGACGAATTACCGTTACTTTCCTACTAAAGGGACGAATTACCTTTACTTCTCTTCCTAAAGGGACGAATTACCGTTACTTCTCTTCCTAAAGCGACGAATTACCGTTCCTTTGCTTCGTAGAGAAACGAATTACCGTTACTTTCCTTCCTAAAGGGACGAATTACCGTTAATTCTCTTCCTAAAGGGACGAATTGCCGTTACTTCTCTTCCTAAAGGGACGAATTACCGTTACTTCTCTTCCTAAATGGACGAATTACCGTTACTTTGCTTCCTAGAAGAACGAATAACCGTTACTTCGTTTTCTAAGGTGACGAATTACCGTTATGTCGCTTCCTAATGTGACGAATTACCGTTACTTTCCTTCCTGAATGGACGAATTACCGTTACTTCTCTTCCTAAAGGGGACGAATTACCGTTACTTCTCTTCCTAAAGGGACGAATTACCGTTACGTTACCAGTACCTAAAGAGACGAATTACCTTTACTTCGCTTACTAAAGGGACGAATTACCGTTATCGCTACTTTACTACCTAAAGTACTGGTAACCGGCTTACCGTTACTTTACTTCCGAATACAAATTACCGTTACTTCGCTTTGAAAGTAACGGATTTTTGTTGTTTACTTGCAAAATTAATGGTTTAGCCTATCAAAGTAACCAGCGGTGCCCACCCCCCCCCCCCCAAGGCCAATGGCGCAATTCCCCCAAAATCATGTCATGCGGCCCCGCCCCCCCAAATCATATCATTCGTACCCTCAAACCATATCGTAATTCCCACAAAGTATTAAATTACGACATCATGTCTACCGAAAGTAACTTTTTTCTTAGCTTTACTGAACACTTTACTTGATCTGCCCCTCCTCTCTAAGCAGGGGTGCCCACCACTCAAGACCGCATCTAAAATTGTTCATCATAATCCCCCCAAAATAGTTTAGATGAATAGGTAATAATTGAGGTCTATTTGAATGAAATACCATGTTAAATTGTTCTAATTTTTTACACAACTTAAGATAAAGATAGAAAATTCAATCTTGGCAAACCAAATAACATGCTCCAGCCGTATGACCGATTCAATTATTGTTTCACGAGACATTACAGAACCCTAGCTTGTAGAAATTCTTAAGTTCAGGGCGATAATATAAGACAATTCCTCTTTCAAAGAACCGACCCCCATTTTTTGGGGTAAATATCATTATTTTATTAACCCATAACAATAATCACGTGGATTTTATCTTCAGTGAAAATTTAACTTGTTAAGGTAAAATTTTCCTGTGACAAGAGGTTAGAAATGCGGATTGGATATATTTTTGTTCCAAATGATGCAGCTGCTTTAAATTAAGCAGTATACCAACACTAAGCATTATATTTTAAGAAGTGATGTTATTAATGAATATCAAGAATATCGCTTATGTCTTGTAATGCAACTGTAGCATAAAACTTCACATTCACCTCAGTAATGTGCGAACCGTCATTCTCGCAACAGATTATTACGAGCGAAGCGATCAAGAAAATTTTAACATCCATTTCCTTGCAGGCTTTCAAGAATATTAATTTAATGGTGTGCCAATACTTTCTTAGGATACCGAGATATTTAATATTTTCCAGCTTCTCTTTTGGCACGTTCGGGGTCGAAAACGTGTGGATACGATATCGCTAAATACAGTCTCCAAAATGTAATGTTCGGACTCTCTCTCCACTACAGAAATCCCTTGACAATCTAAGATTTAATTAACACTTCATCAAGAGCTTCCTATCTCCCCCTTTAAATTTAATACTCAATCCTACCACCAAAATTTCCATGCCCAATTTAGACCTACTGTTGATATTAAAGAGTGAATATTACCTACTAAAAAAAATTTAAAAAATAAAAATTTTCTGCCTCCACACCAGAATTTCCGCAACAGCCTAAGACAATAGTAATATACAAGAATTGGATACCCCTTCATTTTAATGCTCAATCCCTCTAACTAAAATACCCACCATAATCTAAGACCTAGAGTTGGATACTGCCCCCCCCCCCCAACGTTTAATTCAGAATCCCCCCCAACGTCGTCGCCTTGTAATCAAGGGGTCCCGGGTTCAATACCCGGTATAGGCACAAGTGGTTCGGATCACACTTTAAACTGTAGGTCCAGTCCCGATTAACCTTACTGTGTATAAAGTGGACTTAAAACACCAACTCAATTCAAAGAATCCCCCCAAGAACCCACGTCTCAATTAAGGCCTAAATTGTAAAAGTTGGATATTTCCCCCCTCGATAATACTCTTAAACACTTTCTTTTCTTCATCTAATGGATTTAAGGTGTAAAATTTTTACATATATTTTGGAGAAATATATAATGTTGAATTTTATATTATTTAAAGGGAAAAAATCCCCCCCCCCAAATCTCGATGGCGCAGCCTGCGCTATAATCCCCCCCCTGTGGGCACCCCCTGAAAGTAACGATACTTTGCCTTGTCGTCGCCACCTTGTAAACAAGGTGTCCCGGATTCGACACCCGGTGGAGGAACATAGTGGTTCGGATTCCACTTTAAACTGTAGGTCCAGTCCCGATTAGCGTTACTGTGCATAGAGGGGACTTATAACAACAACTCAATCAATCAACTTTGCCTCGTAAGTAGCGGGTTACCGTTATCTTTATTTTCGTTTTAAAAAATGATATTTCGTGTTCGTTTATTAAAAAGGAAAACTTCGCAAGATTGAAATTTTGAGATGCTACCGTGCACTCTCTTATCTGAATTACTTCTACATCATATTTCGTAGAGACCTAAAAAGATTTTTTCGATGGTACACATTATTTAGATAGCAATTTATAATTATATTTGAGCTTAAGCAAATCTTTATTACCTGGAGTAATTTATCCTAGATCAACTACATTTAGAGCTTTACCAACACAAGAACTTATTTTTGTTAATAAAACTAAGAGTGGCGTCATCTATGCTCAGCCATGAAGATATACACAAAATACCGGTTAAGAATGGATGGCATTCATAGCTCATCGACTGTGAGATTTTAGTAAGGGAAGGAGAAAAAATATTAATTTTTACGAAAATTAAATTTTCGTAATCTTTTGGCCCGTTATGTGCTAAAAGTAATTTAATACAGATAACTCTGCGATAGCGATGCATTTTTAAAAACATGTATCAATTTCAACATTTGAAATATTACAAGATTAACATTATTACTTATGACTATGGAACTCATACATATTGGAATTTTCGCTTCAATTAACCAGTACAAGACATTACAACTTGACGCTAGTTGTCTGCTTATGTTATGATGTGATAACATTTTTCGTTTTTGAGAATGTTGCAAGAGATGTTGTCGAAATTTCCTTGATATTACTTTTCCGCGCAATACCGCCATATTTTCTCCCTTATATCTACAAATCACCACTTTTTGGTCCAGTTGATATTTTCTTTTATTATATATACCTACTACATCCTTCAGTTATTTATTCATTATTATAGCTTAATTTTATGTTGTATTTAGATGTCAGTTTAAATCTTAAGAGATGTACTGTATAACAAAATATTTAATTCGACCACTTCTTGTTTTTTTTTAAATCGTTTATACATTGTAGAGATATGGAGATTATTAAACCGAGAAAACATCGTCATGTTAATATTCACACTTGTTTATTTCCTGAACTTGTCCGACCAGCGAGTGATCCCAAGAATGCGCTAACTTGTAACTTCCGTTAAACAAGGAACTGAAAGGCAAACGCGTGGATCTAAACAAGATCCATCGTGTTCGAAAGGTTTAACAACCTTTCGACGCCTGAGATTATAAAAGCAAGCTCCTACCCGGAGCTCGCTCTCTTTTGGATTTTGACACTCATCGACGTTACATGGATAATTAGTCTGATTACTTGACAACACATTACACTGCTGAACTACGACGATGGAACACGGAGTTACCGCTGCCTAGCATGCTACAAGTCGCAAGGGATTGCTTGGTTTGGTGAGCTGAGGGTCGCTGGATAGAACCTTGGCACCTGTCACGATTCGGTCTGCGAGAAGCATCAGGACAAGACATCACACACACCTAGCAGGTATGAACAAGCGTGAATAACCTTTACACCAACTTTCCATATCTCTACCCTCCTAATCGGAGCAGGTTCAGCCAACAGATATTATTAAGCTCTACCTAAATGTTTAAATGAAACTTCCCTGTGACCTCAGATCCCAGGTAAAACGGGATTACAACAACATCGTGATTGAAATATTACGACTAAAATATATTTTTGAAAATTTAGACATTTTGAGATAATAAATATAGTTTAACTAGAACACTACAGTCTATTTCATATAATATTTTGCTTAAAGTTATTACTAGGATCAAAATGTAATGTTGTGAACTAATAATGTATATAATGTGCAGCCTAAACTGGAGCCTAAACTATTTTGCAGGACTTGACGCAATATAAAATACCGTATCATGCAGATCTAATTGGTAAGTAACTACTTTTACTTTTTATCCATTTCATCATATTTCGTTGTCTCATAATTGCTCTTTACATTTAAATATATTTTTGCACGCAAACATTTCTAGGAGAATGTTTCAATGTGTACAAAAGTCAGGATCACCACACAACATTCCACCAAAATTAAAAACCAAGGGAACGAATGTTATCTATACTTTCTGCATCCGATGTGGCAACCTTCACCTTGCAGTGTTGCCTAATTTAAGCATTAAACCTCCCTCTAAAGACTAAGCGAGTGAAGGGCAAGAATCGCTAGTTTCCGCACACGGTATGGCAACGTTCATAATACAGTGTTGCCTAATCCTTACGTCTACAGTCTCAGGAAAGAGAAGATAGACTGTTATCAATCATCGCTTATCCAACGTATATTGGTGCCAATTTATTATCACGTATGAAGAAAAACATTATTGTAAATCTCCGTACAAATACAGCTGTGAGTAAACCGCGATGTGGCAATTAAAATTCTGCAATGAACGTAATTTCGCGAGGCAAAAGAGCCTGTGCACAACCTCGTCTCCTGTGCTTCGTAGAAGCCTGGCACATGAGTCTCTGCCGCGCGCTGCGCAACGCAACGTGAAAACCAGTGTTGCTAATGGAACAGATAGAAAAGTCGCCACAGTGCGCCGAGGTACAGCCGTTACGAACAACAAGGAAATTAGAGAACTCAACTCAATCTAACGTTGAGTTTAAAATGTTATGCATTATAACCATGGCTGAGATTGATATGTACTAACAAGTGGTTTTATATGTACATATATATGGACTAAAACTTAACAAAATATGGACTAACACATGCGTAAAATTACCCAAAATGATGAAAAGAAGACTTCTTCATAGTGATTCATTATTTGTGTGATTTCAAATTAAGCAAACAATTTATTATTTATTCATTGCATTAATGGGCCTGGTGTCATTTTAACTGTTCACTCCCAATAAGTCCGTCCACACTGGTACTGGAACTGCAACGACATGTGTAACACGAATGACACTACCACCAACAACCTGCAAACGTGTTAAACCGCGACAATTGGACTACAAACACTCCTTCTTAAGCAGCATATTGTTGCCTCTCTCTGATGGGCGACAATCGACTGCCTTTGTTGTACATTTACAAACGATGCCGGCTTCCGCAACAACAACAAGTACATATACTGCCACCAGACGATAAACCGTGCGGCTTTTTTTTTTTTTTTTTTTTTTGTTATGAACTTGTCACCCATCAAAGCATACCAATTTTAACAAAGAAAACAACATGCATTGCATTAAGCAGAAAAAATAACAGCTTCCTTTGTACAATTCCTACAATAAGACGTGCCGGAGTTGAAATTCTCACGGACCCACATAATTTATTTCTCTTGAACAATTCTAAAATGATGAAATATGAACAATAGTACTGGAGACATTATGGAATTTAACGTTAACTAACCAAACACATACACACACGCAATACATGCACACAACGTAAAACCAATCAAGTACTTAAATCCAACAAAACTCACCGTCACATTGTCTTTCTCCTTCCGTGATAGAAATAGTGCCTAATTAATACAGTTGGCAACACTAGTTACTAGCTAGCCAGTGCAAATGCACTGCGTAAAAGAAGCAACCATTACGTCATGCTATATTGCCACATTAACGTCCCTGTCAAAGGGTGTGAACCTTGTGCTGGAGTGCTATTCAATTCTTTTCAATTATGTTTGCGCGGTCACACTTTTTTCAAGCGCTTCACGAGGTGAAAAGTTACTGTTTTTCGGGAGGCTGAATATCTATTTGTTTGCTTCAACAACTTTAGTGTTGGCATTGTTTACTATTTACTACGGAAAGAAATACGTAATTCCAAAGTGGATTTGTGAATATTTCAATGTGTGAAATTCTTGAAAATTGTTTCAATTATTATCCGCGATCGTCTGTTGCATTAAATACGTTTGACAACAGACAAACTGAAATTCGAAAAAATGAACAACTGTGCCAGGACATTCATTTTTCCCCTTAGAGATGTTAAGGTAGAGTGCTCATTTTTTTCAGTATAACGTACCATGTACAAGCACTGAATTCTTGGTTTTCTTCATTTTTCGGGACCTGCTTCCTCAACGGAAAATGTCACCGCACCCCACTGGAAATACAATACATTCTTTACTAATTAACAAGCTAAGATTAATGATTAATTGCAATGCTTACAATATTGATTAACTGATTACACTGTTCAACAATGAAATTTTTACAGAAAGGAAAATGCCCAATCTTTATAGATTTTGGTACGCTGAATTCGAAAATGACAATAGTTTTTGTTTTTTAGCTCCCGTTTTTGAGATAAAGTAAAAAAAACAATCTTAGAGATTTTGGTACGCTTTCGTACGTTTTCGTGCTATATGAAGTTTGTCACATCCTTATTTCTGTGTTTTAGCTCTCGTTTTCTTGTTATTTCAGGAATGCCAATGAATGCTGTGTTTCACGCAGTTATAAGATACGCACATTGTAATGTGAGGCGACGGCCTTGACCACATCCTCAGATATACCGATCGGTGAACACGTGCTCCGCGCGATACGATTACGTGTGTTTTGTTTCTAGCTAACACAGTCTGAAATTGCTTGCCTTCCGGAGTGCTCCATTGTGTATTGTGACGTGAGTTTCTGAGTTACTGTGTGGAATCAAAACTGCTGTTATAATGCCCCGCAGATGTGTTAATAACCCCAACAATTTTTGTTATATATGTGGAGATGCAATTTTTGGACAAAGGAAGCGAACATTGTCAGAAGCAGTGAAAAAAGCTTATTTCCTATATTTCGGGTGCCGTGTTGGGGACCAATCAAAAGCATGGGCTCCTCATGTTTGTTGTACGACATGTTCATCAACTCTAAATGCATGGATGAAAGGAAAAAAAGTTTCCATGCATTTTGCAATGCAAAATTTGCAATTTTGGCGCGAACCAACAAACCACGCAACAAATTGCTACTTCTGCTTGGTGCGTCCGCTTAAGGATTGAACAAGAAAAATAAGAGCATCATACAGGATCCTAATATACCAAGTGCGATGCGACCAGTGCCTCATGGAATGGGTCTTCCAGTGCCAGATCCTCCAATAGCCACAACAATAAACTTTTGTAGTGACAGTGAAGATGAAGACCAGTCAGATACATGCCATCCTTCCACATCTAACGATCCCACCTTTACACCAACATCATCTAGTGAAATGCACAAAATCACGCAAAGTGAACTCAATGATCTTGTTAGAGACTTGGACCTTCCAAAACATAAAGCCGAAGTATTAGCTTCTCGTTTAATGGAGTGGAATCTTCTGGAAGATAAAGTTCGAGTATGTACTTTTCGCCAACGTCAAAAGTCACTCGAAAGGTTTTTCAACGCAACAAACGAAATGACATACTGTACGGATGTTGAAGGTTTGATGCAAGAACTCAATATCTTATACAAACAGGACGATTGGAGACTTTTCATAGATGGTTCGAAAACTAGTTTGAAAGCCGTGCTATTACATAATGGCAATGTGCTTCCTTCCATCCCAGTGGCATATGCAGCCCTAGCAAAGGAAAGTTACATCATGATGAGAGGTATTTTAAACAGCATCGACTCTGATAAGCATCAATGGCTCATATGTGCTGATTTAAAAGTCATCGGTATGCTTATGGGTCTACAAGGTGGGTACATTAAGTACTGCTGCTACATTTGTGAGTGGGACAGTCGTGCTAAGGATTTACATTACAAACAGAAGGACTGGCCACGACGACAAGCTTTAATGCCTGGCAAGAAAAATGTCTCATGGGAGCCACTTGTAAATCCCAGTAAAGTCCTGTCACCATCACTACATGTGAAGCTAGGATTGATGAAGTCATTTGTAAAAGCAGTGAATAAGAGCAACGAACGAGCATTTGAATACTTGCGTGTAAAATTCCCTGGACTGAGTGCTGAGAAGATCAAGCAGGGAGTATTCATTGGTCCACAAATACGTAAGGTCCTTGGAGACCAGCAATTCGAGTGTATTCTCGGTCCTGATGAGTTAAACGCGTGGCAATGCTTTCGGAAAGTTACGTCATTGTTCTTGGGCAATAGGAGGACTGAAAATTATATTGAACTTGTGAATGACCTTATATGTGCCAATAAGAAACTGAAATGCAACATGTCAATCAAAATGCACTTCATTCACTCACATATCGAAGTTTTCCCTGAAGATTGTGGGGCGTTTAGTGATGAACATGGTGAGAGGTTTCACCAAGAAATCTCTGTAATGGAACATCGATACCAAGGAAGATTCAGTGCTTCAATGTTTCAGATTTCTGCTGGACTTTGCAGAAAGATTCTCATCTTCCCCATAAGCGGAAGGCGAAGAGAAAACGCGTGTTGTAAACAAGGTAGCTGTTAATAGTGTATCTTTAATTTAACTAAATTGACTAGCATTTCATGTACTTAGTCTAAAGCACTTTGATTTATTTTTTCACATTTGTGAATAGGTTACATTTTACTAGTTTGCATTGTAAAAACTAGTCTGACAAAAATGATGTGATATATGGAATCAGCAAGCTTGTCATTCAAAAATTTTGAATAGAATATGAAAAATATATGTATCAGTATTTCAGTAGCAATATAAACTTCAACACCCTGTATCTTAAAAACTAGAGCCATTCGAGAAAAACAAACTCCATATTTGTGATCAGTGCATCGAATTAACCCCAAAACCACTGTCAATTGTTTGGTAAGTAAATGTGTGTTAGGCAGTGCTACGCTTGTTAGACTATGGCCTATTATAATATGTGAAGAACATAAAAGTTTCAATAACTTCCAAACCTGAGCTAATCTAGATTTTTAATTGTCATTTTCAACTTCAGCACACTCAAATCCATATAAATCAGCTATTTTGGCCTCTGTAAAAAACAAAAAGTTAAAATTTGTTGTCTAGTGTTATCATTTACAATTTTAGACTAAATACTTAAATAAAAGTCTTTCTTAATTTTTGTCTGCAAAAAGCATCGATTACTTTGTTGGAATTGATTTTCTTGGCTGTCATTTCCAATTGAAATTAAAGCCAGACCCTAAAGCATTCCTAAGTACTGCTTAAAGGGCTTTTTTTATAATTTTCAATTTAGAAAACAATCTCTCTGCTTTTGCTACTGTGACAGGGACAGTAAGGGACAAGAAACAAGCTGTGCACACATCAGGATAACTGGAAAACAGTGAACTATGTTGTATCACAATGATATCAACAAGCTCTTTTACATAACTCATGACCTTTGTCTTGTGTTTGAAACAACTTCTAACTGATAAGTTGTTGGTTTTAAGTCCACTTTATGCACAGTTAGGCTATCCGGGACTGGACATACAGTTTTGGACCACTTGTACCTCCACCGGGTATTTAACCCGGAAGATAATATTTATGACTGAAGTATAGAAATGTTTTTGCAATTTATTTCAGCTTCGTTACGACGCTCAGTGCCTATAGAACGTGACAAAAATAAAGTTGTATCACTTTCCATGCGTCTACAAGTGCTTTCAAGCCTCTAAAACAATTGTTCATCTGTGAGCAAATTGTGTTTACCTTCGGGGTAAAATATTAATACTCTGAGCTCTCTCGATTGGTAAGTTGTTGGTCATGACAGAGTTCGTCAAATTGATTCATTATCTTTTTCATTATTTTGTCAGAGAATTTTCTTGAAATCTGCCACTTCACACGTATTTTCATCACTTCAAAAAATAATTCAAATGATCCCCAAACCTCAGTTATTTCTAAGAGAGCGTTATCTGAAACTTCACATGCACTCATAACATCAAGAGATTTTGATTTTAGTGACTTAGAAGTAATATTTACCTGCCCCAAGACTTTACAATGAACAATCAATAATAAAATAAAACTGAAAGATTCAATTTTCTCCTTAAGGTCAATAGGCTCAATTCTATCATTTGGCTTCCTACTTCGTTATATTCTATACCTAGGTAAGATAAACTCTTTCCTACACAACTTCATCTCTTCCTGCCCATCGTGTAGGATCAAGCGTTTTGAAACTTGGATTTGGCTTATTTCTTATGCAAGAATTTTTACTCTTGCCATCGCAGAATACTCTGACCAAAAAATTATGTACATTCTTAACCTTCTACGGCATCTTTAAGAACCAAATTTAAATTATGAAGAGCGCAATATACTCAAAAAGCTGGAGGTACACTCAGAGAACTAAATGCATCATATCGACTGATGCACCAGAATGCATCGATTGATGCACTAAAGTGTGTTTTATGGCTTCTTCAAAGAATCAGATGCATTTGTGTGCATTTTTGTATGTCGTCAAAGAAACACCAAAGTGCATAATTTGATTCAAGTGAGGACTTATTACAGTCGAGATGCAATTCTAACGTTGCAATCCTAGCTTAATGTGTTAAACCTTGCATAATTTTACCCCGCTAGCATTCTTTCCTTAACACAGCGGGAAATCGTAGCATAATTACTGCAGATCTACACCTATATGAAACTAGTACTGGAACTCGCACATCACTATATAATCTGCCTGCAGTGGACCAGTCTAACAAAACTATATGTCAGGAAAATACATTGCAGTGTTTCGGCATTTCGGGGCCCCAGCCTAGTTATGCCCCTGAACTCCACATTTCACTGTATTTGTGGGCAATCAAAGAGATTAATCACACAAACATCATCACATTTGATCAACCAATGTTTCTGAAAGCAACCAGTACCGTAGCCAATTAGAACTCAGCTCTTATTAAGGTTGGGTGGTCTTCATATCAAGATGAGTTTCCTGGGATGGGTTGGTTATCTATTGGAAGATTCAGGCCTCAAACAAATCCTTGGTATCATTTATGCAGGTAATATTATTAAACCTATGACAACCTATAATCACCGGAAAAGCCCCTCACTTCCAAGTGGTACACCTTGGACTTTATTTTAAAGACTAGCAAGGCATTGGCGTCTGGACTCATAGTCAGTCTAATCCTGTGTGGGGCTCGTGTTGTGGTCCATATTGACCCTTCATCCATCTCACCATATCATTATCAGTTCTCATCTTCGCGATTAGCAAAAAGTGGCAGAAAATCGATGTAAAATACTTGAAGAAGCAAAGTGCAATGAAAAAATGAAAATGAACATATTTCTGAGATACAGTCAATAATAATTGTTGGCTTCCTCAATTCAGAAGTAGATGTTAGTGTAAGTTCAAGCTCTGAGGTGCTGAAGAATCTTTATCTACATTTGGTTCAATCTGAAAGAGAACAGGATACTTCTGCTCTGTGGCTGCAATACATTAGAATGCTCGATATTCTTCGAAACTTCATTAAAGCCGAGCGTATTGGGAAGTGGGGTTTACATCTTCAATCAGTTACGCAAATGTTCTCCTTTTGCTGCAACAGGGGCAACCTGTGCTACAAGTGCACGTCTGTAGGATACAGGAAATGATGAAATTGAACATGTTATCACCAGGTATCTACGAAACATTCTGCAATGGACTCAAATGTTAGGCATTAGAACCGTATTTTACCGTATCATATTAGATCAATAATTTGAGAGTGGCGGCGATTCTTAGTCGGGTGCATGAGGAGCAGTTCTCCCTCCTTCCCCAACACACTCCTCCCCTCCCCGTACTATAGTATCTTAATCCAAATCCTTGTCTACCAGTCGATTTGACCCAAAATCATCTGCCCGAATTCAATTTTCAACACTATTCTTTCTAATTGCAGTAAGTAGAAAGTCCACTGTCCTTGCCCCTCCCCCAGTTTAGACACTGTGTGCATACATTTTTAAACAACATGTAACAAATGCCAGTGAACGAAACACTGCAGAAAGAATATATTACGTTCTCACTAATACCATAAGAAATGGAACACGTAAAACACAGGGAAACACATGACTCTGTTTTAAACTACATATCTCCTCAACCCCTTACTCTAAACGTACGAAACAAAAACCATTTTCTATATAAAATCATGAGCTATGAATTTGGTCCAATGACTTTAGGACGTAAATTACATAGTTTCTTACATATTTGTTGTTATTTGTGTCGGAAACCAACTTTTTCGCTTATTCCAAAAATTAAAGAACATTTTTGGAGCTTTGGAATTTAATTCAGACTTATGGTAGCTCTATGAAACAAAAGCCATAATTTAGCAATTATCTGCTCTTTTATTTTGGTTATCTTCACTTTCCGTGTACGATGCTCCGTTTTTGAGATATTATTTTTTTTTACTTCTGAAGGTGAATTTTTGGCGCCATTTTTTCAAGATGGCGGCGAACCTACGGGTCGGAAAGTAATATACTCTTCAAAATCGGATTCCTCACATGTGTTTACTATACGGGCAGTTGGTTTCATTTATGTTGCAATTAGTTCTCCAGACGCCATTATCTTCCCTCGACTAGTTTGGGTGGTCGAAATCTCTTAAAAAGTATCAGGAGAATGACGCGCAGTGGCTAAGGCAGCCTGTAGCTCCTCCCCTTGCTACTCCTCAGGCGTGCTTGTACAGGGTCCACCCGCAAAGATACAGCTCGTCAACTATAGTGACAGTACATTCAATGTAACCTTAACCTAGAGTCAATAGAATTGTTACAATACTGACGTGTCCATGACTATAGCCTACATCGTAAATATAGTTTGGACAGTGACACACTTGTATATTTTATATCGAGGGCAAGCTGAACATTATGCTTAATATAATTTAAGGAAATATTAGAAAGATTAAAGCAATCAAATTATTCTTTTGAAAATATTGAAGTTCTTGAACTAGAAGTAATGCTAGTTATGAACATCACTGTGTGAAAATTCAACACGTAGTACCACAATATCCAGTGATCATACTATGGGCGTGGCGTGCATTCAAGCATTTAGAGCAATGCTTAGATAAAAATAGTAATATGCCTCTCGCATGATCCTACAGGGCAAAATGTAACGTATTAAAATGTTTATCAGCGTGGCTAACTTGCTCTGTGCCTATTATTCAATAACACCAACAGGTGCCGTGGTAACACACATTCAAGCAACGCAAAGTTACAGTGTACAGTCTTCACTTGCTTCAGCATTATTTTGGATAAATATATTTCCCTCTCAACCCAACAATATGGACAGTCCACTCTTGTAATCTGGAACGCTCTTGGATCTTTCGAATTATTCCAGTATTCTAGATTTTTCGGTACTACTATAGTATGGGGGTGACACCTATAAATCATATAATTCGCACTTTTTTACATTGCTAACGTACTATTTTGGAATGCGGAACATTTTCTAAGGTGAAATAATGCATTTCTAACTATGATAATGTCTATTTCTTACATTTACGAGTAGTCTTACTTGTTATTTCGATTCTGTAACACACATTATGGCGACAGTGTGCGCGTTGTGCGACTGTTTTGTCGATTTATGCAGTGTTGCAACCTCGTTCACCGGAAAATACCTACTTTCGTGCCCGGATTTGAAATTATGCTAATACCTCGCAAACCATTGACTTTAGCCTCACAAACCATTAACGTTAGCCCTACAAGCCATTCACGTTAGCCCCACAAGCCATTCACGTTAGCCCCATAAACCATTTTCCGTAAGGTTAGGTTAGGTTAAGTTAGGTTAGGCAAGCACAGTTAAAAAAAATTAAAAAATAAAAATACTCGACACGTCATATTGAAAACACGGCGAGTTTGAAACACTGACTACGGGGTTACGTCATCTAACACACGGAACATTGTGCTCTCGTGCAGAAAGCGAATGGTGGCAAGCGTGTCGGACAGAGATTTTCGAAGAAAACAACATGTATTCGCATTAAAATGGATCAAAACTACATTCTCGAACTACCAGAACGCTACAGAAAATAATTTCCGTAAGTACTCTCTCCCGTAAATTTGAAGAAATCCGTCACCCCTATACTATACTGTTACCGATGTTTCCAGTAAAGAAGTTTTTCAGTTGCTCTATAACTCTGAGAGCATTGGATCTTCAACGTGATACATGAATATATCTATCATGCAGTTTGTGAGAATTGGTTACTCTTTAAGCATAATCTGTGAACTAAAAAACCACAACAAAATTATACATTTTACATTTTGATCAATGAATACATGTACATAATATATCAGGGTCAGGGATGGATATTGTTTACAGACACCAAGGGACGTGAAGTTTAACGATAACACCGAAAAGTTGAGTAAAGCAAGATAAAGTGTTTAAAAATGTATTTGGGTAGATTAAGGGAGGCAAGTTTTCGGTGTTTCGGAATCGCGAAATAACGCGAATTACGTCATTTTTCAGAATAACACCGAATTTTGCACTTTAACGCGAAAAACGCCGAGAAATATGCAATATAAACTGGGCATAACACTTCCTTTGTTCAAAACCTGAAGTGCTAAGAGATCTGCCAATTCTAGTCTAGCGTGTGAAAGTTCGATTCAAAATAGATTGACATGCTTCATTTATTGCAGTTTGGCGCTGAAACGAGTGACGGTGTTGTAACGGTCGGATTGACCATTACTGGTTTTAGTATATTGTAATAATTAATTGCTGGCCAGCTACAAGGTGTAGGGTTAAGTAATATGTTTCCATAAGGGTACTTTTATGTTATTATTGCATGTAAGTGTATATGCTTATTGGATTTTGCTTTGCTGGATGTTAGATTCCCCTGTTTTTTACCTCCCCGGTTGGGGGAGCTAGGTGTCTTTCAAAAGACCGTTGGCAGTGGAATTTTCCAACGCTACGGGGTCCACGTCCACGGACGTTTACCCCGACTATAAAAAGAGCCAGTGGGCTTTAGCAAAAAAACAGTGTTTCCCCCATTGATCGACGAAAGAAGAACGTCTCCTCAAGTTTAGTCCACTTATGGTGGCTAAACTGGATATAACAATGTAGCATCTGGTTATGCCAGCCCCTGTTGCTGTCCCAAGTCCCCTTTTAGAAAAAGCTTTGATTATGTGGATATTTCCGTATTTTATTAATTGATGCCCAAAAGAAGGAGTGAAAGCGTAAGGAAACGCATTTGTAATGGAATATCATTTAAGCTGAGGATAGGCCCACGGAGATAGTTATGCTAACTCTGTGGTAAAGGAAGTGCCGATGGTTATGCCATAGGTGCGCATATAAATTATTAGAGATTTGGTAATTTGATCTATGCAAGACACTCATGGAACGCTATGTAAAATATGTATATATATAACTACGTATAATAAACCAATATATCCTACGAGAATGTTATGATTTCAAGAACTACGGTACTGTCCATTTAACCAGTTGTACGTATATTCACTTGCTGTATATGTGTAAACGAACCAGGGACATACAAATATAAATTGTTATGTGAAACCCCCCCTTTTGTAATTCCGGTGCAAATATAATCTGCTCGCTTGGCACCCAGGGTGAGGTGAAAGGAGAGATTGAGGGATTAAGACAGGAAGTAATCCAGAGGGCCGGATAGAAACGAGGGATAGGGGGGCCGACACTTTCACAGTGTTTAACCTAGTCCTGAAATACAATTCGCTGGGGGGATTTCCTCAGAAGAGAAGTTTCAGAGGAAAGGAAAATTTTCAGGGAGAAACACCTGTTGTGTTGCAGGGGAGGTAGATAGAGGTGTAGGTGTATGTATGTACACAGAAGGTTATTTTGAGGTGTAAGAGGGATTTTTTGGCATTGTTAGGGAAATTTCAGTCAGTCAGAATCCCTGACGCTGCACGGCTGTCTTGCATTTCCTTTTCCTTCCGTGATGTATTTCGCAGTAGCCAAAGCCAACAGTAAATTCATTAGTTTGCTTCTGGAAGAGTTTATGCTTCAGATAGAACTACAATATTTTGTAATCATTGAATTGCAAAATAACACGCAACACGAGAGCGGAAGGATTTCTTGCTTAAGCGCAATGGATGTGAGAGGCACATGGAGATGACAAGTTTGTTTGTTTGAATTGTTGTTTTACGTTCACTTTATGCACATATACCCGTGAGTGGTACACATGGGTCCTCAGGACCCAATGGAATTTTGTTGACGTGTTTACTCACAGATGGCAGGTCTGATTACTTTCATCTCCCCGGTAGTCTTTTGACTGGCAGTGGTGAATGTTGTGCTGAAAAGGTTTTTTCCGGAAAGTGCTTGGAAGCTTGTGTATTACAGGGGAGTGGGTCCCCAGGACTCAAGTGTACCATTTATGTAACTTTTTTTTCTGGATGAGGGATTATTGATCATTTGTTATATTTCCTTCTGTTCCAAACATTATGGCGGGAGGAAGTCTTTTAACCGATGATGAAATAGCAGACATCCTGAAGAGGGAAGAAGATTCTGGAGATGACGCTAATTACGTACAGAGTGTACATGACAGTAAAAGTTAGATATCATCTGATAACACCATTGCTGGAACAGAGGAAATCGGTGCCAACTCTGCAGAGGGATATCCGTGGAATATTGCTGTGTATTCTTGGAGAAGATCAAAAAGAACCACAAGATGCTGTAGTAACTACTGAAAAATCCAAACGTAAAAGTTGCGCATTGTGCACCAGCAAAAAGGGCAGGAAAACAAACAACTCCTGCCACCGTTGTAAATTACCAATCTGTAAAGAATGCAGCTGCACATTATGCTCACACTGTTCAGAAAAAAATTTGATCTCTTTTGTAGCAACTCATGAAAGCATCTATATTGAACCTGAAAATTTTGAGCAATAAAGAAAATGGTTAAGGTCAAAATTTCCAATTATTAATAATACGGGTCCCCGGACCCAAGTGTACCAGTCATGTAACTTATTTTTTAAAGTGGGATTCGAACCATCGCGGTGCCGCAACAGGATATCGAACCTGGGACCGCTTGATTTCAAGGCGATGACGTTACCACTACGCCATCGGGGAGGCCCGAGAAGAAAACTAAATCGAGTGAAGCAAACTGGCAACTTTCTGTCGTTGAAGGCTTCAAGAAGCTTAAATGAAAGGAAAGAAGACAATGAGTACATTGCACTTCGAACGAATTACCTTTGTTAAAGCAATCATTTCATTGGAGTAAATGGAAAAATGTGCTATCTTTCTATTTATATGTGCGTTTTGTACAGGAAGTGTTGTGAGTGAATACTGTGAACATCTACTACACACCATCTGTGCATGGAAAATCACCAATGTTATAGTAAACTGAAAAGTGAATTCAAGAAAATATTTTCTGAAAATTTTATTTCTTGAGAGTGAAAAGTTGAAAATTTGATTGTGTTCAAATATTTGGATGATAGGCTTCAATAAATATTTCCAAATGCACAAAATTTGGTCATTTCTCACAAAGGTAAGCCTTAAATTTCTATCTTATTATCTTTAAAACCAAAATTTGTATCAATTTTCCATAACTAAAGCAATTTGCAAATATTATACATAGAAGAAACAGTGAAAACGCATGTAAAAATAACACCAAATTGCAGTAAAAAAAAACCGAAATTTAGGGGGGAAAAAAACGTAAACTTCACGTCCCAAGCCTAATATCCTACCCATCCAGTGGCGGCGATTGGGTTCCAAAACTGGTAGGGAGCAAGGTGCCAAAACTGGGGTGGGGGCAAATACAGTATATTTCCCTTTGTATATATGATTTAGCATAGTGCGGGGGCAAAAGTGGCGAAACGTGGGGGGGGGGGCGGAATCTGCCCTCCCCCGCCACTCGCGCTAAGACGCCAGCTGTCCCAGGTTCGAATCCCAGCCTGGGCATGGTGTTCTTTGTCAGTGTCCCTTCATCAATTTCATCATATCACCACTCATCGAAATAAACTAAATATGAAATGAAGCCAAGTGACTGTAGTGAGTTTCCCATAGAAAAATAATCTATGCTTGTTTAAACATCTACTTGGGATATCTAGGGTATATCAATTTCATGATTATATCCATTAAAATAAGACATTATGACCGAATTTTCCACCAAAATACAGGTAACTTATACAGGGTATTCGAAATGTCGATGTGCTTTATTCTCATGTTGTGATTAGTGATGCTACTCTACATTCGACGATTTTTAAACGAAAACTACACCAAGGTCTTAAGATTTAGAACCCCAGCCAGTATCAGTGGGCACGCCACTGTGGTGAAGGATAAGAAAATATAAGAAAGTTTTAATAGTCGGATATCGACTACAATAACTTGTCAAGTCTAAATTAGATTAATCCAATATGATCAGGCAGTTTGTATAGTGCATTAATGTCTTTCTGTCCACCATATTTCACGTTTCTCATTCTGTTGCTTTCCGAAGTGGAGTAAGTACATTGTACAACAATATAAATCTCTATTTAACTAGTGCTATAGTTTTCCATAAAGCAATGTTTCTAGAAATTATTATTTTATTAAAAATATATTTGTTTAGTGGAAACAAGCTTTAATTTTTTTCCTTCTCCCTTCACAATTAGCTGTCCTTAATGTTTCTCATATCTCGTAACTACACCTCAACTCCCACTCAATATATCAACGTCATATGTTCTACCCAATAACTGTTCCACACCGGTCAGCTAACCTACCTTTCTCTTTCCAACTTGTCTGTCTGGTGGGATATTTTGAAGGAGCGACTGTGAAAAACTAGTGACCAAAATGTCCACTACTTTCGAAACTAAGAGATGGATATGTTCTGATTCATTTTTGGCTGTTCGCTTTTAATCTTATGTTCGTTCGAATAGTCCCTAATTAGTTTCTAGTGTCTTTATTTGTTTAACAAACGAGCTACCCAGCTGTGTTGTTCCAACCTACATTGCGAGAGATGAAAAATCACTATTAAAGCATGACTACAGAACACTTGTTCATAGGTCAGGAAACACAAAGCCATTGCAAAATTAAGGAAATATTATAAGCGTGCAATTGCGGAGTGCCAAATCAAGACTCTAGGGAGGATGTTTGTGGCATTCCTTAACAAAAGTGGAAGATCGCAGCCTAGTAGTTACGTCATTCTTTCACAGTCGCGTCCGTTCATATACTGTATGCATGACTTAGAAGATCAATAAACCAGCCCTCTCTTCCACTAGAATACTGTCGCTATTCAACTTTATTGATTCATTTTGTTTATTTTACTGCGCTTTTCTGCCACGTTTGGTTAATCACGAACATGATGATCAGTGATTGGATGATGTCACACAGACAACACCCATGCCTACGCCGGGATTCGTACCTGTGACCGACAGCGTCGTAGTGATCTGTGCTAACCACTCCGTCATGGAGATCAGCTCAATGCAAGTAGCTATATGACTTTAAAGAATTGCAATGTTTTCAGTGGAATAACAGGCTTTGTTAGGTTGATATACGTACAAGACTTCTGAACAACCATTATAGTTCTACATGTGGCATAGTTTTAATAAATGTCTTTGAAAATAAATATTGCAAAGTTTGATGACTGAGCCTCAGTTGGTAAAGTATCTGCCCACTTTCGAATTCATGAATTTTTTAGTGTTTTCCATGTTTCTGTGCGGTTCTGAGGTTCACCCAGCCTCGTATAAATGGGTATCTTAGGGCAAAGACGGCCGGGTGTGATGCTGTTCACATCATCCCAACTATGGCCGAAATCAAGAATATGTGGAGCTCTATACCTCCACATCACTCCATATGCCTTCATGACATGTGTGCATTATCTTTACCTGATGCAAGTCATTTTACGATTAATATGTTTAATACAAGATAATGTAAACTTCCACAATGCTTGTGTTAGCCACAAAGTTTTCTAAATTGGTTCATTTCGCGAAAACCAATTGAACCAGAAAGCGCAGATATATTAGTTTGTCTTGAGTATGGTAATAAATTCAAGCCGAATTTGTGCTTTACATGTCCACCAGGGTCAACTATAAAATGCTGCATTTATTTTCTTTTGCATCCTTATCTTGGTCAAATATACACTTCGGGGGAAGTATACTGTGGACCATTTTATTCCCCTTCTATGCTGCCGAGACTAGGCTAGCTTGACAGGACGAATCTACTTCCGATAGGGGGGGGAGCTTGGTAGAAGCATGCACGAAACAACTCTGGAGGTGTTAGATCAGTATTTGTTTTGTTTATTATCTCTCGTTTTGTTGTGTTTGTGATCGCTCTTGCAGATCTTAAACTACCCTCTTGGGGTATTTAGCCTTCGACGTTACTCTGTGTGAAACTTCAATGTTGTTTCAGCAGCAGAAGATTTTCACGTAACCTATTTTCCTTATCCTTCCACCCCTATCTTGCTACTGGACTCGTCCAGTCAGCGCATGCGCACTCGCGTCGCTGATCTCGTTAAGGCAGACGGTATGGGCCTGACTCATCTCACAAGCCTCAACCAATCTCCCCATCTTCGTCTTCTGACGTCTGCCAAAATGCATTCATTCATTGTAAGGCTAAATGCCTTCTTTGCTACGTTAGGATTGTCAAGTTTTGTTCTCTTAGCATAAATAATACATTGGCCAGAAAGGGTGAAAAGCGGGGAGGTTGGTTGGAGCTTGTGCGATAAGTGACGAGTGTTTAAAATGGATAGTGGAGCCCCCTCAAAAAATGTGCTTGAACTGCACTCACAGCTTGTTAACGTAACAATTCTCATTGACAAAATAAGAAAATTGAGAAAAGTGAAGCATAAAACACTACTTTAAAATTGTACAAGTGAGAGAAACAGTTCTATCAGAATCAAGCTTTGCGTAACATTCGTCCTAACAAGGTCATTTGTGTCGTTTGTCCACTTTTTGTTTAACGACAGGAAACGTTGATGATAAATCTTACAATGTGCCTTTGGAGGTCTAAGAGTATGTAGAATGCATTCTCCCCACTTCATTAAAGAACCCGCAACGTGGCTGATCGGCATGTATTTTTACAGTTGCAATCAACCAAACATTTCCTGCTCCATTGTGTGGACGCGTTCGATATTTTCCATTAAGCTCAGTGCTACCTTTGTTTAACATCATGTAGACATGCGGAGTAAGAGTGAAATGGCGCTGCCGAGATGAAGGTGAGCGTGTTTCTTTGGAGAAGGAAATGGGTTGATTATGAAGGTATTTTCATGTCCTGTGTCGACTTTATTCAACCCCCTATATGACTGTGCACGTTTGTGTTCCACTCCCGATTTGCCCCACACAAAGGTTTCTTGTTCGAGTTCTGGGCCGGACATGAATATTTCTTTCTGAGGGTCCTTTCTTCACTTTCATCTAGTCATCGTCTGTTGCCGTCCTTCGTGGCGGAGTGGTTACCATAGCACGCTACGACGCTAGGGGTCCCTGGTTCGAGTTCCGGGCTGGACATGGGTGTTCTCATCGTCCTCGCCGTCCATTTCAAGCTTATTTCATTAAAAAAAAACAAATGTCTGCTGATTGAAAATATGTTAAAGTTTTACATCCCTACTAAATATATAAAATAAAGAATTGCTCCTAACGCTCATCCACCTCATCGTTGCGATTAGCCAAAAAGTGATAGAAAAGCGACGTAAATGATCTAAATGAATAAATCAATCACACCACATTTTGGTCAACGTTTAACTTTAGTGGACCTTAGAACACAACAACCTCCTGGGACCACTGTTCGTCGTTTCAACACCATTTTTTAAAGCACTGCACACGAACGCGACCGTCGAAGCCTCCTGCCTCGCTCCTTTACACCTCTCTTACAGCGCTCGTTCTGCAGTCTGCAGGTGTACTTTTCCAAAAATACATTACGCTGCCAGGCCTGGCGTATGTATAGAAGCCCAACCTATATTTACAAGGCATTTCAATGCACGCAGAGGGAATATGGGAATCCATTGACTATAAGACTCGCTCTGTAGAATACGAGAACGCGACTGCAGATATTAAGCATCCTGTCACGTACGATTACAATGCAAGGCCCCGGATTTCGACACCTGTTCTGCATGCTGGCTGAGGTCAGTGTTACACAGATAGCGCCTTTTCCCAGACGTCCAAGGAAAGGAACGGGTTTAATGCCTTCAAGGGGCTCGTTCCGCTGTTATATTGCCTTACTAGTTGGAGCGTTTACACAGATAGGTTCCATGGTTGTAAATAGATGGCAGTAATAAATAGTTTCCCTGAAAACAAGATTTAGCAAGGCTTATTTAAAGTACACTTTATTAGTCGGAAGAACCAAACGGAATTGAATGTCTTGTTTAAAGTAAAGAAGTACAACCTCTGGAATTGAACCTGCTTAAGATTCATTACAAGACGCCAACCTTAATCACTGAGATAAGAAAGGCTAACATTCCAGTTATTTTGATGTAGACAGATTGAGAAATTTGTTGTCATATATATACATTTCGTTATAACATGGATATTTCATTATTATTGTAACACAGGGAATAAAAATATTTTCTAACGAACATAAAGTATGATTCGATTGTGTAGTGTTTAGGAGCAGTGGCGGCTGGTGGTCTGGCTCTATGGGTGTGCACTTCAGTCTTGCGTCAGAAGAAGTGTTGCATTGTGAACACAGCACTAGCAGTGTTCGTAAAGCCCATAATACTGCAAGCTACAGGCGCCAATTCCTTCCCTTTCCTTGCGTGCTGCAAACAGTGGCAAATGAACACACTGCGATTTGTGCGGAATGAACGCACCTCAGTCTGCAGGCGTTCGTACGAAAATATGGTCGCCGATGGGGCGTGGAAAAGTTTGATGTTTTGGAGGAGATAGTGTTCAGTGAATAAGTATAATAAAAAACCATGTAAATTTACTCGTTAATGTACGTGGCCGACCTCCGCGTAGCACAAAGCGCTACGACGCCAGAAGTTCCGGATTCGAATCCAGGCCTGGACATGAGTGTCCTTTATATATGTCCCTTCATCACATCATCATTCATTCTCATCTTCGATATTAGCCAAGAGTGGCAGTGCTTATACAGTGTACATACCGCTCCTGACTCTTCGTTGAAGAAGTGTAGTACATTAATAAAATGATATACAAGGGCCCGCAGGATTTTTTCTCAGGGGGAGGCAGAGTCATAGAAACTTTTATTATTATTATTATTATTATTATTATTACTACTACTACTACTACTAGTAGTAGTAGTAGTGGTGCTATTTTTATTGCTTTTGTTGTTGTTATTAATACTATTACTTCTTCTTACGTTGTTTTTTATATTACACACATTTGTAATTTCCATATTCTGTATATCCATCTATATGCAATTTGCATAACTGTATACATACGCGTACGTAACATATTAATTCATATCGGACAAAAAGCTGTTTTCTATAGTTAGATAATCAGTGTAAAATAGACTGTAAGCTTAAATGTAAACCTATTTCAAATAATAATAACAATAACGACGAAAACTGGCGGGGGCAAGTACTGTTTACTTTTCATTGGTAGATAAGGTTTAGCATAGTGCGGGGGCAAAAGTGACAAAGAGTGGGGGAAATGTGGCAAAGAGTGGAGGCAACTGCCCCTCACGCCCCTCCTAATCGCCGCCAATGAATATTATTATTAATAATAGTTGCTGTAACTTGAAGCCTGTCACTTACACTTTGTTATAAAATATCGCTACAATTTCACCACTCGAATTACACTATTTCCAGAAATCTCAGGAGGGGCAAGTGCCCCCTCTGCCCCACACCATGCGGGCGCCCTTGTAGATATATATTTCAGAGTGTAACCGTCGTACCTCCATGAATATTTTTCTGCAAGCCAATCAAAGTGCCAAGATTCAGAGAAAAAATGCCCGAAGACTTATGTGTTCTCCTCATCGTGTAAAAATGATTTTACCTGAACAAGGCAAGGCATGTTTCTTACTGCAAAAAAATATCAAATTGAAGATATTAATATTCATTCAGTAACACAGTAATTTGAACCTTTCTATACTTATATTCCATTATCCCCTTAACTATGTTGTGACATATTATGAGAAGACTTGTGGCTTTTGAATGACTTATGTATAAAATTTATGCTAATTTATGAAAGACGTTAATAGTGGTTTTAATTAAAAGCACTGATATTACACAATGCAAAGACATTCATAATTTAGATAACTGTGAACAGAAAGTGACAATCATTCGTGGAGACGAATAAGGGGTGGGGGGCAGTTGCCCTTCCACTTTTTGCCACCCTTTGCTCCTCACTTGTCTACCAAGACAAAGTAAACTAGCCTTGCCAATCCCCGCTTTTGGTTCCCAATCGCCGCTACTGACAATCATATTTGTGACTATTAGAGAAAACTAACCGCATACATTTTTATGATACAACAAACACCCACGCACTACCCTACACACACATATACAGTATATATACACAATATTTACATAGTACATACAACACACACACACACACACACACACATATATATATATATATACCGGATAGTCCAAAAGTCCCGCAATGGTTACATATCGTGAGAAATAAACATCGAGTCGGAAAACCAAAAAATACGTGTTTAATAAGTGAAAAAAGCTATTCAATGATATCACACTTAATTCCTCACCTACGCCCCCTGGGGGTGGGGCGGGGGGCAACCATAAAATTTTAAATGGAAACTCCAATTTTATATTGTAGAATCGGAAAGAGGACTTCATTCCAAGTCCAACGAGCTATCAACCATCCTCCTAGCTCAATTAGAAACTGAGATATGACGATTTAAAAAAAATAATAATTAAAGGGACGCTCTGCTCTGCCTCTAATTCAGCCAGAGTGGAAGCGATTGCAGATTAGGAATCTGCACAAGGTCTTGTGCAGATACCGAATCCGCAATCGCTTGCACTCTAGTTGAATTAGGGGCAGAGCATCCCTTTGAATTTTTTTGGGGGTTTTATGAAATTTTCACTTTCTTTATTATTATTATTATTATTATTATTATTATTATTTTTTGCGAAAATTTAAATCGTCATATCTCCGTTCCTAATTGAGCTAGAAGGATGGTTGATAGCTCGTTGGACACTGGAATGAAGTCCTCTTTCCGATTCTACAATACAAAATGGGGGTTTCCATTTAAAATTTCACAGTTGCCAGAGGCCGGGGGTGGGGAATCAAGTGTGATATCATTGAATAGCTTTCTTTCACTTATTAAACACGTCTTTTTTCGTTTTCCGATTCGATGTGTATTTCTCACGATATGTGACCGTTCCGGGATTTTTGGACCACCCGGTATATATATATATACACACATACACACAATATTTACATAGTACATATTTATACAGGGAGTGCCAAATGTGTGGAACCAGTCCCATTAAAGGCAAACGAGCTGACACGCACCAATCCAATGTCCCGAAATGGGTGAAGGGTGGGAGTTTTCTTAAACTGAAAGGTGTGAAATGCCAGATTGGGCTATAATATAAGAGATGCACGATGGTGTGCTCAGTTTTATGGTAGCTGTAATCATTCTCACGTAATTGGTCATTTAGAGTCTTGGGGTCTAAAACGCAGAATCGCTAGTATGCAATGAACTAACGCATAGTTGAGTAATCAAGTGGTTTTGTTTACATTAACTTTCTTCTTTCAGTCGATGCAGAATAGTCTCGTCATGTTTCGACAATATCCCTTCGCCTAACGACCAATGCCTCTACACGTAACAAATACATGTATTCCTTTCTTAATTCTCTTGCATGCATTGAAAGAAAATTCTTTCCTTAGATTTCCTCAAGACCTACATCGCCGCAAGATTTATATCTGTGATGTAACCAGTATACCTGTTTACAAATGACACTGACTAAATTTATCATTTCACCTCTTCCTACCGCTTGGGCGTGGATATGAAACCCTCATGCTTTGCCTGCATGAGCGGTGTCATTCGATCGTCGTCATTTCATTAACAATATCTTTGCAGGCGTTCAACTCACTCCATTAGTACTGCCTTCCTGTTGCATACTTGAAGCATATAACATGTGATTGATGATATGTGTTTAAGGGATCTGTGTTCTGGCACGTAAAATACATTATCATCCAATAATGGTTGGATTAAGTTTCATGTTGTAAGCCTTTGGAAGAGTTGAACGGGAAAAGCTTTCAAGAATTTCCTGCCTTTCTTCCAATCGGAGAAAGCTTCAAACAAAGAGAAAAGCTATTAAAAAGAGCGTCTAAGCGGTAAATCGTAAGGACACTCCCTACACTTATTTCTATTAATTAGTGACACGGAAAAGCAGCTATTGAAGAGCTGTGTAAAATTGTTTTTTTTTATATATATATAACCTATATTCCACGGCTCTCAACTTTTACTTACAAATCATTTCTTTTTAATGTATTGTTTTAGATTAGACTAAATTAGAATTACATGAAAAATCTGCAAAATTTGTCATCATAGTAGTAAGCACCAAAATTTTGGGGAGAGGGGAGTAGGTTCACCCATAATCCATTGAGAAGAGAAATAGGAGGGGAACCCCCCTGAAATAGGCCAGCCTTGTGCTTGTTACCCTGGTAACGTACGTAAATTTTGCACCAGGACGTCATATCAGAGGCGCAACCACGAATTTTTGCCTGGGAGGCAAGTACAAGGGTAAACGTACCAATAATAAAAACAACAACATTATTATTATTGTTGTTGTTGTTGATATTATTATTATTATTATTATTAGTAGTAGTAGTAGTAGTAGTAGTAGTAATATCAAAGACATTATCAGCCTCGTAAATTACGCAAAAGAGGGATAGAAGTTGGTGCTAAAGCATTTCTGTTGGAACAAACGATTTGAAATATTTTTCCCAATATATTCAAATTCACATTAATAATGAAAAACAAGCGCAAAAACTGTATTTTTGAAAGACAGAAAATGCTTGATAAATGCATTCCGAATATAATTCTTGTCTTCCATGAGGTCTATAAAATGGAAACTTTTATGAATGACATATGTTTTGCATATATGGAACATGAATCGACGTAAAATAAGAAAATACATATGCAATATGCTAACACTAAATTGTGTACGTATTCAAAGTTTCTTTAATACATATATGTACAACATATATTATTTAAATACATTACAGAATCAATTCAACCACCTCATAATAAATCAACAGCAAAAATTATATAAATTGTTATTCAAATGTGCACGCTTCTTTTCCTCAAAACAATTGTTCATGCATTTAAGACGAAATCAATTAAGAGAAGTTCTATTTCTCTCTCTCTCTCTGGCAATTTACAATCCATTACAGAAAACAATGAGAGAATGCGAGCGAAGCGAGCAAGAAAATTTCTAGATAATTTTTTTTAGCAAACTGAAAACAATATTGATTTAATAGGGCAACAATATTGATTTAATAGGGCGCAAATAAATTTATGAAGCGCCATGACATTCTCTCTTTTAAAACTTTTTTCATTTAGGTTGTTCAGCACCCAGGGCAGACTTTCCCGCTCCCTAGCTATAGCTCTGAACTTGATAGCACGAAGAAAATCAGGAATTGCGAGCGAAGCGAGTAAGAACATTTTACGAAATGTATTCTTATTTCCATAAAATTTGTAATCGAGGGGGGCAATTGCCCCTCTTTGTGCCATGCAGGTGCCCTTGACCGTCATTGTTTGCAACCCTCTTAGAACTGACTTTCATCTAAGGTTGGGGGGCAATGCCCCATTGCGTCATATCCATTAAATTTCGGTTCCCCAGTCTTGATTTTCCTCTTCAAATTCTTTAATATTTTTTTTCAAATCAACGTTACATGTGACATGGTTGTTTGGATATAATTAGACTTTCAGCATTTTTCATTGAGAATGAAATACACTGGAAGGGGTATATAGAAATAATTTACTTCATAAATGTTATTATGTACAGAATTAGTGTGGAAACGACGAGAGTAAGAGAGCTAGTTTTGTTAATATTTAGTATAACACCATTAAACCTTGTTTCCATGATATGAAAAACTCAATATGCTGACCAAGGCAGAAATGTATTTCATTACTAAACGTAACGTTTCAACCTTCTAGCAAGGTCTTCTTCAGACTCTGTACCAAGTACAAATGTAACAAGGTACAAAACAGGACGATATATATACACAAAAATATTTTTGTTATGCTTGGTCAGCATATTTTTGTGTATATATATCGTCCTGTTTTGTTCCTTGTTACATTTGTACTTGGTAAAGAGTCTGAAGAAGACCTTGCTAGGAGGTTGAAACGTTACGTTTAGTTTATGTTTTATAATAAAATACATTTCTGCCTTGGTCAGCATATTGAGTTTTTTTTAATCTTTAGTAGTATTTAAGATAAAGTAAAATAAATTATAATGTATATATTGGTTGTTATAGGTTAATAACCGTGAATACCATAATCCATAACGGATTCTATACTTAACAGCATTATATACAGTTACTATACACTATGCCCGCATGTGTTTTATGGGCCTAATGTAAGCTAAATCTAAGTTAGCCCACCACTGTTAAGTGTACCGGTGGTGGGTGAGCATAACGCGCATCGAAAACATCTCTGGCTTCAACTCTTGTCAAGGGAGAATTAAAACACTTTATCCAAAAGTTCTTGGCCTATACAGTTAATAGGCAGACTAGCTAGATACGTACCGTCAGATGGCAGAAGTTCTGCTGGAACAGTCTCATGCAAAATGGGGTCGAAACTAGCCACAATAAATTGTTTTTTTCTAATCTTGGATTTTTATCAAAATATATAGTCACCTGCACCTATACTGATTTATATCGTGCCCGTTCAAAGTAGGCTACGATCAAAGGCTCGAATATAATAACCATAGTAATGAGACTAGCAACTTCATACAATATATTTTTGCTTCACAATTCTACTTTATCATCAATGAATTTTTAGATTACTTCTGAGAATTTGAAGCTCTTTTCTCAGTGTTATTTGTATTATAACTTGAACTATGAAGAATATTTTGTTGAAATTTGAATGTTCGTTCCCTACGTACGGATTTCGATACATTGAAAGTATGATAAGAGAAGATGGAAGAGTTATAAAAGAAAGAAATAAAACATGCAATATGAATGTGAAAAAGAGCAGATTTCTTGAATGGGTGGTGCTCCTTTGTAGACTGATTTTCTCAGAAATTTTGAATATGGGAGATATAATGTGATAGCCCGAAAGTTTGGCAAAATGCCTTTTTTTATCTACTGCATATATTGATAAATTTTATCCGGATATACGTTTCTTATGTTGTTTCGAATGTTTTAGAAGCCTTTTCATTTTGCCTATTTGGGACCCCACTGCCTATTTTTAATTATAATGCCTTTTTTGCCTTTTTCAATGAAATTTGTCCCTTTTTTTAAAAAAAAATGTGTATATAAATTATTTTTCTCCGAAAAAACGTTGTTGGCATTTATTTTTCTTCAGTTTATTATGTGAGTAATTTTTGTCTTATTTAAGTAATATTGAACTCATGCATGTTTCAACATTGCTGAAGGAGAAAAGTGTGAGAAAAATGTATTTCATGCTCAGTTAGGATATTGCCTTTCGGTTAACATTTCCTTGTGCATGATTGACTGCTGAAGTGGACAGGTTGATTTCGAACACAAAGAAGATATTTCTGAAATCTCCCTCTCGAACCCGAAAATTTAAGGAAGTTGCATCTGAGCTTAGTTTACCTCCGCAACCAGTCTTGACCACATGGGGAACCTGGATATCAGCAGCTATAATTGCTAACGACCTTGAAAAAATCAGTGAGGTGATAGATGCTCTTCCAGAAAATGAAGCGGCTTCAGTGGAAAAACTCCTGTGCTATTCAAGTTTATTTTTGCACATTATGTTGCATTGCCAGAGACAATTACAATTATAGCATCCATGAAAATCTACGAGGAATCTATGCAGCAGATGATGGAAGTGCCAGGAGAAAAGGGGTCAGCGGAAAAGTGCAAACGGGTAGTGAGTACAAATGAGGACTTGAAACAATTGAAAACAATTTGTGATATTCTAAAAGGTGAAAATGCTGTTACCAAAATGAGTCCAGCTACATTAGCTTGTTTTATGTATGCTCCAATAACTTCTATTATGAAAAACATTCTCTCTGACAGACGACTATCAATGAATGTTGAGAACTTAAAAAAAACACCTTGTAGTTATGTGCAATCAAGACGGAGAAAATTGAAATGCTCTTCCCAATGTAGATTTTAACATTTTGCCAGAAATTATAGATAAAAGTAAGTGACTTCCAAATGTGTCTTTTTTCGGTTTATTTTGCCTTTTTTTTCATTTTTAGTGCCTATTTTCCACATTATAAATGCCTTTTATGCCTGCCTATTTTAACGAAAATAAATGCCTGAACTTCCGGGCTCTAATGATCACGTAAGGTTAGTTAGTACTTCTTTATTTCTTTAATTTTTTATTTCTAATTCTATTGACAAAGGCGAATAAATTTATGCATTAATTAATAATGCATTCTTTATTAACATGGAGGATAACTCTAAAGCAGTTTCAGCAACGTCAGTAGGAAAACATGAGTGAAGAAGACAGTTACATTTATGACACATATCTTATCTGTTGGAGAATGGGCAGCTAACATATTATCCTTTCTACCTCATTACTGACAGAATGCATTTGTAAAGATAGAGCATGGTAATCGCTTATCCTATCAACTGGACATTCATGAGAGTGATGTCTGAAAAGTTAATTTTATACCTTATCTGGGGCCTCACCCCACGAAGTCGGCGCGTATGGGCCTCACTACCAATAACCCTATTCAAAGGTTAATACTGTATTTGTTGAACCACATTCTAATGATCAGGTTATCGACTGAAATGTTGTGGAAGTGATTGTAAAAAGTTGATTTTATGCCTTGTTTGGGGGCTCACTCCAGCCTAACCTACTCATAAGTTTATATTTGTTGAACCACGTTCTCTAATGTGAAGGCTATCGACTGGGCGATTCTGAAAATTTGAAAAGTTTTTAGACATTACTTACAGAACTGTACAGTTAATAGGTTTACTGTACTAAAACCATGAAGCGTTAAAACACTAATATAAATGAATATAAATTTATTGAATTGTTGATGGACATAAAAATAGATACATGGATTATTGATATGTTGCATTTCATAAAAGATATATACAATTCATCGTATTACATATCATGGATACATATACTATATATATGTACCTTTATAAGATATTACTACATGAAAATGAACTGCCGTATTAGTTTAGCTACATACAAAATAGTCCAGCTAATTTCTGGCAATCAGTGTATGTAGGGTAGGTAGGGGGAAATCGGATCATGGGGGAAATCGGATCGGCTGAAAAGAACTCAGTTTTGCAGACACAAGAAATGAAGTTTTTGCGTCATTGCGGTGTGAATTGTGCTGCCACATCTCAGAAGAAACTAAAACTGCCAGAACCCATTGTTTGTTTGGCGCCAGAAGACTTCCAGACTATATTGTTTCAAGTTGTGCATTTTTGTGCGGACAAAAAAGCAGCCGATGTAAGTTTTCATTGTCGTGGAATAAGTTTCTATTCATTGCTTGTTAAGTAAATTTTGTTTTCAATTGTAATATTTCATTGAATTAAGCATGCCTCACCAGATCTTGTTATAATTTTAAACAAAACACAGAAATCAGTGCCAACAAAAAATAGGACTTTAATAAGGTGTATTTCAGGGTAAATCGGATCATTCGAATTCTCCTTTCTATTTGATTGTTTTGAAATAACTGGAGGAATCCAGTAGGCTATATTTAAATTTTAATAAATCAGTCAGTCTATCTATGATCATCCCCAGCCTAATTTGTAGCACAACACATGTGTACGTATGCTTTAATGGAGGCTATAGCAACCTTTTTTTGTTTGAGATGCCTCGTAACTACATTCGGAAAACTGCTCATGGTCCTTATAGTTCCTGGTCGGTTGTAGCTATGGAAGAAGCTGTCACTGCTGCTCAATACGGATAGCCTCAAACGTGTTTGGTGTCCCATTTACAACCCTTCAAAGAAGAACTTCAGTGCCTGAAATTGTTCCAGTGCATAATGTTGGACGTCAACCATTGATAACTCCAGACATTGAAGCAGCTTTAGTTGTGCGTCTAGTCTACCTGTCCAAAAGGAGATTTGGTTTGACACCGAGGAGCGTACGTGAGTATGCCTATAAGTATGTGACTGAGCGAGGGATTCCAAACAATTTCAACGAGGAATCCGAAATGACCGGCATTGATTGGTTTCAGGGATTTATGAAAAGACACCCGGAACTTTCTATTCGGAAAGACGAAGGTCTTTCTCTTGCAAGAATGAATGGTATGACACGAGAAAATGTTTGGAACGTTCAGAAGAAAAGTGCACGAAAATCTATTCTTTCACTTCGTCTGACATCAGGTGAAAAGGGTGGTTCCATGAACGCTGTGTAAACGCCTTTGGTCAAAAGCAGTTTATTTGTGGTATTTGTTTATCAAAATCTGTGTGATTCGATTTACCACACCGCCGATCTGATTTACCCCGCAGTGGTGAGGTAAATCGGATCAGTGCACCACGTGCATTAAAGTTACAATATCTCAGCAAATAATAAGAAATGAAAGTAATTTATACATTTGTCTAGTAGCTGAAGGTTTGCTTGTTTTTATGCATATAATTTCAATTGTAATAAAGGCACTGATATTCAATAAATAGAGTTTTTTAAAAAAAGTGATCCGATTTCCCCCTACCTCCCCTAATGTTGCTTTTTAAAATATTAATTTGATAATTTAATTAATCGTTTCCGCGGTGCTATCTGTTGGTTGGCGATTTATTATGTTTTGTATACGCTGAAAATGAATATACGGTTTTGTAATGATGATTTGTAATAGTTTGTAATTTTGTAATTTGTAAATAGTTTGATCCGTCACCAAATAAAAAGCCGCCGGGCATATCCTGGTGCTCAAAGGACTTGGGGTTTTGTTTTTGAATTATTATTTTCTTAAATACGTTTTGTTGTGAAAATGAGCCTTGAGGTCAAAACACTGTTTCTGAATAAAGAACTGGTCTTTCGTTATATTATATTTTAATGACTCACAGTTTGCGCGGTATTGCCATAGATGTCACCCTTGAGGTTTTGTTTCGTCTGCAGTCTTTTGTTTCTCAAATCTCATGCCCTGGGGAAAGAGACAGCTCCAATATTTCACACGTTACGAAAGGATTACGTCATTGCTTCTTTTCCATAATTGACATATTGCTAAAAATGCTTTTATGGAAATCCAGCGGGTGGAGTTATAACAGCCTTGATATGCGTGGATATTCAGAAGTCAATGCTGACCAGTTTGGACACGCATGGACAGGGGGGCGGGGAAAGTTTTGTTCTCAAGTGTAGCGATTGCATGATTGTACCTTGGCCTTCAGCCTATTGTGGGCCTGTCCCAGTTCTTGTGCACCCATTAATTTACCCAACACTCCAATGCCCCTTCAGCAACGATTGTTCCCGGCTGCTTTCTTGCGTCACACCCACTCCGAGAGTATCCTTACAGAAGTTTGGTTTCAATAATGTGGAGAAAGTTTACATCACCCATCGGTGCTTAACGGAGCGTTACATGAAGAGCTCTCCTTATGAGGTATCCTGTTACCTTAATAAGACAAGATTCGTTCATGTGTTTAACTGATTTATGACCTCAACGTTTCTGTTTCCGCGTCCAGTGTGTGTGCACAGCATCTCTATCAGGGATGTTCTTATGTACGGTTAGAAGTCTTCACATCAATGGTTGTATTCATTGACATGCCCGAGGAGTGTCCATCATCGACATCATTTATCCTTCCTCTTCATACTGAGAAAGTTTAATCGAGGTTTTATTTTTATGTAAGGGAGAAAAATGAAATTGAAATTTGTCCTGCATCAGCAATGAACTGAGCTGCAGCGTCCCTATGATGAGACTTTTCATTTGTGTCGCGCTAGAGAATATATATATACTTACTGTTCAGAGACAGATGATATTCCTCTTGATAATTGGCTTCTTTTTGTGCTGTTATTGTTATTGCTGTTACTGTTTTCAGCCGCGTTCATGGGGACGAGATGTGGGCGTGTTGTGAAAACTTCTGTGTTAGCCAAAAAAAATATAAGGGGATAAAAAGACGAATGTTGGGAATGTTTGAAAAAAAATCATTACATATAATATTTTATGAGAATAACTGTGATTTAGAAGCAATGGCGACGATTAGGGGATCTTGGGGCAATTACCCCAAACTTTTTGCCACTTTTTTGCCTCGCATTATGGCCTCTTAATGCGAAGTATTGTCTAATAAGAAAATTAACCGCCCTTTCTACCCATCCCCCAAGGTTCGGCACCCAATCACTGCTACTAGCTAGCAGTCTTAAAAATATTCCCGAATCAACGATAGTATTATACATATATAGTAATATTGGGTAATGTTTGTAAGAAGTTTTAATTTAAATTTTAGAAGAACTGAATACTTAATATACTATTTTTATATTTGTATAGTTACTAGACAAATGACAATTATACAAAATTTTATTCATTGAGACCTCATTTCGAGATGTTGAAATGGGCTCTAATTTATATGACTGAAAATGTAAGAAGATAACCATCAACAAAACGTTCAACACGCAGTTATTCTCACAAAATGCTTTAAAAATGAGTATTTCACAAAATAATCGTTTATTTCTTAAGAATAGATTTATTGATTTAGTGTGAAAGTTTATACTATTTGGAACACTTCTGATAAAACCAGACATTGATAGGTGTCCCCGTTCCCGAGATATATCAAACCAAAAGTATCTAATACGGTGGACTCTTTTGAACAAGGGAGGCATCAGCACGTACGTAACGATTAGCTATTCGACTGAAAATACCTTAAATGGCATAACAATTATACTACCAAGTTCTTGCTTTTATCAAAATGTGTAACAATTCGTCAATCATTAAGGACTTAGCCGCTGGACAGTGATCAAGGTGGTGGGTACGAAGTCATCTATTTGGAGACACATCTTATGGCGATTCATTGATTAAATACTTTAAAACTTGTATCAGTTTAACGCTTATAAATTAGGCTATAATTTTTATTCCAAATAATTTTCTGTCGCATGATTTATTCGATAGTTACAATGGATAAAAATTCTAAAAGTACAGGAAGACTTGTCTTTTTTTAAAAAGATGATTTCTTACTTAACGTGAAAACAACTTACATTCGTATCATTGCCTATCCTTTCAATTTTCATTTATTTCGAATTGAAATAAATGAAAATCCCGCATCTCCAACCACGTATCATTCTCTAGGCGTTACGACGTCACGTTGCGCGCTAGAACCCGCATCTATCACCACGTGGGATCGTTATACGGGTGATGTAGCTTATTCATCATTCATTCGCCCAACTATTGGCATACTCGCTGTTCATGGCAAACCTGATGGTAAGGTGCAAGTGGTACTGACTAAACACATACGCGTGGCAAGACACAACCACGGCACTTGAGTTCTAAACCTACAAAGACTGGATCAACATGGCTTATTGGAAAGGGTATACTTGTCTCTCCACTACAGCTGAAGATCTGCGATGATAGGTTATGCTCGAGACTGTACAAAGAGTCTGACTTGCGACTCTCCTCGACACGGTCTCCCCAAGGCGTCCTCTTGTCTCTCTCCGTAATCCTCGTACTCGCTCCTCGATTGACTGACTTAGAACTGACCACTGACCTCTCTCCTCCCAAACATTTATTCCAATCGAATTTACTCAGTAATGCCGACTCAGTTATCTGTAGACTCTTCCTTCATTGCGATCGTTTACACCTGTTTGCAGCGATTGCAATCAGGGAAGCTCGGCAATGTCTGACAAGACATTCATTCCTTAAATGGTTCTAGCAATTTCCTGATTGGAAAGGTGATGGCTAAATGTCTGGGATTTTAGAGTTCGTTGTACGTTACATTAAAAAGATTCTACAGATCTTTACGATGCTCCTCTCCGGAAAAAAATTCCTTTGAATTCGACTTTATATGTGATCCAATCTTATAGGGGTATCGTTTATTACCAAAACATAAAATCCTACAGATCGTTACGCATTATTGAACAACGAAACATTACCTTTTCTTCAGTCTATCTAATGAGGATCAAATGTTTAATAGAAAATAACTGCTTAGATATAGGCCAGTAACTAAGAGTCTGTGAATCCGATGCTTGAGGGGAAGCACAGGGGAGAAGGGTGTGAACTTTTGAGATTGTGTACTTCCAGTAGTGGTCTAACAACTGACCAAAATCCACCTTTTACGGAATTATTCCCAACATTCGTCGTCTTTTCCCCTTAACTTTTTGGCTAACACAGAAATTTTCACAACACGCCCACATCTCGTCCCCACGAACGCGGCTGAAAACAGTAACGTATAAATTAGCAATAACAGCACAAAAAGAAGCCAATTATCAAGAGGAATATCATCTGTCCCTGAACAGTAAGTATATATATCCTCTAGCGCGACACAAATGAAAATTCTCATCATAGGAACGCTGCAGCTCAGTTCATTGCTGATGCAGGACAAATTTCAATTTCATTTTTCTCCCTTATATAAAAAAACCCTCGATAAAACTTTCTCAGTATGAAGAGGAAGTTAAAAATATCCAAAAATGAGAAAAATCTTTTTGGTGGGTGTTTTGAGCTGTTCAAACTTGAAATTTGAACATTTGAACAGAGTGTTCAAATTTTACTAAGTTTCAACATTTGATCATCTCATAATATGCAACCGTCTTTCCTCTTTACAACGAGCTCAAGAACGCTTCTGTATCTTCGTTTGTTCCCGAGATATACTTAATTGAAAAGAGCATGTTGCTCAAAAATGACATTTTGAACAACCCTCATATAATTCGTAATATTCATATTTCAGCAAAATCCTTTCACAGGTATTGGTTTATGGAGCAAAGCAAAGATGTGTTCCAAATATCATCAAAATCGGTGACTATGAGGGTCAACTCCTGCCTGATTTGACATGGAATATTCCCTAATAAAACGATAGTATTAATTGTAATATTGGGTAAATTTAAACCCATATACATATAAACTTATTACACACAAGCTCCCTCTCCAGTCTTGAAAATTATAGAAGGATGTATTTTCATATTGCGACATTAATTGTTGACTACTATTATTCGTCTGTCAACCCTATTACCTTTGTAGGAATTAAGTATCAGAGAAGCTATATGGAAAAACAAATACCAAGTTACATCGAGAATAATATTGGTATTTTGTATCTAATAAATGACAATAGATTAGTTCTACTGCATCCAAGATTAGGAGAGAACAACGAAGTTGGTTCTCCAAGAGATTTAAACCCGTCGTTTGCTCCATCTCTTGTCATCTTTCCATGTTCTACTCAAATAAGCTGAGTTTAAATTTTCTGTTAATAGTCGTTTAGCAATCCTGCCAACTGTTACGTTTAGGCCGTTCGCCGGCTTAAACTGCTTGGCTGCAAGAGGATGTGTGTATGAAGAATGGAATAAATTACACTCATTTCTCCTTACCAATATTTAATAGAATCGCACAAGTGGGTGGGGGGGGGGGATCACGCACGAGCCAGCAAGATATCTAAACACTGACAATGATAAAACCCAAAGTGTCACCACTGTACCTGATTTTCTTCGCGGTTCCTCGGCTGAGTCACGACGTGGCGCTCCATCGGTTCATCGAAGGTTGTCCTCAGTGGGTTCGCCCAAACCTTTTAAATGGACCGACTTAACACTGTCACTCGCAATACACTTCGCGCTTCGCTCCCTCGATCAAGACTCTTCCGGCGACCTCTCGTCACCCGGGGACTCCTGGCGTTTTTGATTACACAGCATTGTGACACAACCGTATTAATGTACTTGCTGTTTCTCACCTTTTATTTTACAAGCTGGAATAGATGATGAGGTCTGTAACTCAGAAATATACTTCTGTGATAACTTATTCTTTGTTGATTACTTTAATGTGGCATCTCTCTGAGCGTTAATTCCATAATTGGCCACAACCACGCGCACAGGCCTTTAGTAAGTACGTACATTCATGGCTCACAGTGTGTACGCTGTTCCATTTATCTCTGGAGTAAGGCTGCGCATAGCGACAGAGAGGGGGGGGGGGTCTACTTGCGCAGAGACTTGTTCTCGTTGGCCTGCTCCAGGGAAAGAGTGAAGTTAATGCACAAAGGGTGGCGCTGAAGTCGGTCAAGTATGTAAATGGATTGTACGGTATATAGTAACTGAGAAAATGAAAAGCTGTTTATAGTAAAAAAATAATTTATTATTGCTACTAATATGGAATTTGTTATAAATGTTTAAAGCCGTTTTACGTTGAGAAATAAATAATGAATAATTATAAGATGCATGTGTTTTGAAGTTAACTTAAGTATGTGTGTGGATACACAACAGGAAAACTCCAAACGACAGTGGCAGGAGTAAAAGCACGCAGAGATACTACCAGCACGTCAATAGTTCACTCGACACACAAGAAATAGAATCCAGGCCTTATAAAGGCGACACTTCACAGAACAAATAGTCAAATAAAGATCTGATCTGATCTGCATAAGCATTTTCTGTACATGCTCTTACAGACCATCATCCACATTCATCCCATAGTAAGCTTTGGCCAAGTTCAACTAATACTATCCACCACCTTTCATCTTCTAATAACTTTTGGTAATCGCATAAGCGTACTCCTTAACCTTTCACTGTTCTCTTACTTTCATAAACACTAAACGACCACCCAGCCAGTTATGAACATAACTCTGTCAAACCTTGGTGGAAAGATATGATTATAAATTTCGATTTCTGAGGTTTAATGTCTTGGTATCAACTTTAAACATCTTGGCAATAAGTCACTATTAAGTGAGCTCAACGTCTGATCAACTTCCTGTAAGGTCGTAACATTTCACCTTGGCATTCCCCAACCGAGTTCGAGGCTTGCCATTGTGTTGGTGCAGTGACGACTATGCTGGAACTTTCACAACCGCACGGCTCAACACTTGCAGAATGTGGAGTGAACTGGAGTCGTCCATATGCATGAATGCAGCACGACGGCGATAAAATTTTATATCTGGAACTCACGCGCGAACAATAGTCATAAAACTCAACGTTGATCGTGAGATATATCGTTTTGACGCCCTTGTCATTAGCCTCCCTTGGATATGAAGTAGGACGTTTCAAATTGATTATGTACGCTGTGCCAAATCTGATTAATATTTTGCCAGCAGAATTATTCTGTTTTGCAACGTAATTCTACGACAAATATCGAAGTTTGACGAAGGTTTTTTAATGCGTTGAGCTTGTGATCTAACTCAACTTTATACACAGACAGGGTAATCGGAACTGGAACTACAATATAAAGTGGAATCCGAACCACTATGTGCTTCCGCAGGGTATCGGACCCCCTTGAAAGACGATATCACTGCGCCATCTATAGGTCCAAAGTTCCTTTTAAGTGCACTCAGATAACAAAACCGAAAATACTGTCGGATTAGAATTATAGATACTCGAGTGGACTCCAATTATAAACTAACCTGTAGACCTACATAAAAACGGGTTGCAACAAAATTTAGTATGATGGTAGAAACTTCTTACGTCACGAGCCGGCAACAAATTTGTTAAAACACTAAAATAACACACAAACAGCACTATGAAAAAACACTTATTAGTTCTTCCGAGCTTTCGACTTCTTCACGGAGTCATATTCAGGGCTAGTCGAGGGAAGGCGGAGTGGACGCGGTTCCACTCCTTCTTCCCTCGACTAGCCCTGAAGATGACTCCGTGAAGGAGTCGAAAGCTCGCAAGAACTCCTAACAAGGGAGGTTATATAAGTGTCGCCCTCCGATAGAGGGGCTCAAAGGAAGAAATATGTGTTTTTTTTTGTTTCAGCTAAAAAACTGTTTTAGGGAGCAAACCCCCCCTCAAATGTCTAGATGAGGAGAAATTGAAGTGGGGATCTGATCCCTGTATCCCCCTCCGATTTCCATGAAACTTGGTAGGTGCATAGAGGGGCCCAAAGGAAGAAATACGTGTTTTTGTGTTTCAGCTAAAAAACTGTTTTAGAGATCAAAACCCCACCTCAAATGTCAAGATGAAGACAAATTAAAGTGGGGATCTGACCCCGAAACCACGTAAATATGGGATAGGAAGAACACGCACAGCACATATAATTGGAACACACACAGCACAGAGCTGTGTTTGCCAGTGATATGCACTTCATATCTCAAGTGTCCCACTTGTGTATCTGCCAGTACTACTAGCACAGAACGTCAACCGCTATCGTCCTTGCGTTTGGTACCGACAATCCTACAGTTTTGTGCTGTGTGTGTTCCAATTATATGTGCGTGTTCTTCCTATGCCATATTTACGTGGTTTTGGGGCCAGATCCCCACTTCAATTTCTCCTCATCTTGACATTTGAGGGGGAGTTTGCCCCCTAACACAGTTTTTTAGGCGAAACAAAAAACACGTATTTCCTCCTTTTGGGCCCTCTATACACCTGCCAAGTTTCATGGAAAGGACTAAGGTATACGACTTTTGGAACTTGGAACATCAGAGGCCTTAATGGAAAAGAATTTAAAATGTAAAAGAAATTAAGAACACCAAAATAAAATATTTAGCCCTAACTGAAACCAAGAAAAAAGGAAATGGAGAAATTGAGTTAGATGACGGATATGTACTGATATATAGTGGAGTACCGAGAATAGAAAGAGCTAGAGGAGGGGTGGCACTTCTGATCCACGAAGAAAAGAAAAACATTATAATAGATTGGGAATTCATAAGTGAGAGAATAATGATTGTTAACATTAAAGAAGAAGAAGAAAATATAGCAATGATAATAGTTTATGGCCCAAATGAAGATGATACAGTACAGAATAAAAACATGTTCTATGATTCACTACAGAAAATCATAGATGAAAGAATGGAAGAAGTACTGATAGTAGGAGATCTAAATGGAAGAGTAGGAAACACGGAAGAATGGAGACAGGTAATAGGAGAACATGGAGAAGAGACATTAAATGATAATCGTACACGAATCTTAGAATTATGTGTAAGAAATTACATGGTAGTGGTAAATACTAAATTCCCACATAAAGAAATCCATAAATACACTAGGGAAGAACCAACAAGAAGGGAAAAATCTATAATTGACTATTTCATAGTAGAGAGAAATACGATGAGAAAGATAAGAGATGCCAGAGTCAAAAGAGGGGCGGAAATTGGGAGCGACCATAAACTATTAATAATGGAAAGAGTAGTACAAAAAAGTAGAGTGCTAAAAACTAAAGGGAAAAGAAGACAGGAAAAACTAAACAAAATAAGAATAAAGGCATACAAATTAAAAGATACAAAAGTTAAAGAAAAATATCAGCAACTAATAGAAGCAAAGATACAAGAGAAACATGAAAAGGAAGAAAGAGATGTAGATAAGTTGTGGGATGAATTTAAGAAGATTTGCTACAGTCTGCAAAGAAAAGCTGCGGGACAACATACATTGGAAACAAAATTAAAAGAACGGCATGGTGGACAGATGAGCTGAAAGAAGAAGTCACGCACAAGAAAATACTGTGGAAAAAGTACCTATCAGTTAATGATTTAGAAAGCTTCGAAGAGTATAGGAGGCAAAGGGGTATAGTTAAAAAGAAAGTGATAGAGGCTAAAAAGAACTCGTGGAGAAAATTTGGGGAAAGTATGGAAGAGAACAGCCGAGAAAATCAAAAACTATTCTACAAAGTTTTAAAGACCATGAGAAAAAAATAAGGAAAGCCCATTAAAATACATAAAAGGAAAAGATGGTAAACTAAGAACAAAACCAGAAGAAATCATGCAAAGATGGAAGGAATACTTCGAAGAATTGCTGAAGGATGAAACACAAACTAACAGGACGGAGGTTCAAACAGGTTAACGAAAGAACAGAAGATACAGAAATGGAGGATGAAGAAGAGGAAATAAACGATATCAAAGAAGAAGAATTAAAAGCAGCATTAAAGAAAATGAAGTTAGGTAAGGCTAGTGGACATGATGGTTTAACACCAGAAATGCTTAAATACATGGGAAATACCGGAGAGCAACTGTTTTTGAACCTACTGAATGTTATATGGGAAAAGAAAACTGTACCGAAGGAATGGGAGATATCAGTAATAATCCCAATCTTCAAGAAAGGGGATAATAGAGAATGCAGAAACCATCGGGGAATCTCATTGCTCAGTGTGCCAGGGAAGATATATTCAAGTATCCTGGAGAATAGACTCCGAAAATATCTCGAAGAGCAATTAGAAGAAAGTCAAGCAGGCTTTAGACCATCAAGAAGTGTACAAGACCATATTTTCACCCTCAAACAAATAACAGACAAGACAATAGAATACAATAAAAAGGCACATGTATGTTTTGTAGATTTACAAAAGGCTTTTGACAGAGTTCCTTGGAATGAGATATGGAAATCTTTAGAGAAGAAAGGAGTGGATAAAAACCTAATAAAAGGAATCCAAAGTTTGTACAAAGGATGCAGATGTTACGTGAGAACGAGAAACCACCAGTCAGAGGAATTTGAAATAAGAACAGGAGTTAAACAGGGAGATATACTATCACCATACCTATTTATAATCTTATTAGATGAAGTAATAAAGGAATGCCATATAAAAATGAAACAATTTCATGTAGGATACTGCAATATGAAATCAATTAAACTAACAGAGCTCATATACGCTGATGATATTATACTAATAGCTAATACACAGGCTAGTTTACAATATAACCTAAATATTCTTAATGAAGAATTAAAGAAAAAGAATATGGAAATAAATACAGAGAAAACTAAAACAATGATAATTAGCAGAGAAAAGACAAACCATAAGATAAAACTGAATAACAAACCTTTAGAACAAGTGACAAATTTCAAGTATCTTGGAGTAATTATAAACAGTCAAGGAAAAGAAGAGGAAGAAATAAGAGATAGAATCATGAAGACAGGAAAGCTATATCAAATGATAAACAGAGGATTTATAGGCAAAAAAGAAATATCTACCCAAACAAAATTCACTGTATATAAAACAATTTATATACCAACACTTACATATAGTAGTGAAAATTGGACAATGACTGGAAAACACCTGGAAAGTGTACAAACAATGGAAAATGAGGTACCTTCGAAGAATAAGCGGGAAAACCAGGAAAGATCGGATAAGGAATCAAACCATTCGGCAATCTTTAAATGCTCAGCCACTACAAGAAACAGTTGAACGTAATCATCTCAGATGGTTCGGCCATTTGAGCAGAATGAGTGAGACGAGACTGCCAAAGCAAATATGGGAAGCACGTCCACAAGGAACAAGACCAAAAGGAAGACCAAGAAAGACATGGAATATGAGTGTCAAAGAGATTTTGGAGAAACAAAGCATAAGATGGAAAGAGGCACAGGAAAAGGCGTTGGACAGATACTTCTGGAGAGCTCTCTGTAACCTCTCGACACCGGCAGGTAGAAGAGGACGCGACTAAGTAAAAAGTAAGTGTTCCAATTATATGTGCGTGTTCTTCCTATGCCATATTTACGTGGTTTTGGGGCCAGATTTCCGACTTCAATTTCTCCTCATCTTGACATTTTTTAGGCGAAATAAAAAAAACACGTATTTCCTCCTTTTGGGCCCTCTATACACCTGCCAAGTTTCATGGAAATCGGAGGGGGACACTTAGATAACCTCCCTTGTGTTTTTCATCCTGCTGTTTGTGTGTTATTTTAGTGTTTTAACAAACAAAATTTAGCTCATTGAATTCTGCTTTAGTCTATACTAACCATTTTTTTTTCGAGTATGCCTTCTATTTATAATGGTCGTGAGAACAAAGAAAGTGCCGGTTTTGTTAAGGTTTGAAAATGATCGCTCTTTTTGAAATTCTATAAATAAAAAACGGGTGGTCATATCGTGATGAAATTTTAGTACGGTGCAGGCAGAAAGGTTTTAAACACAATTCTTAATTTGCAGATTTTTAAATTTTGTCAAAAATTCGTTCTTATCAATTTTGCAAAACACCTTTTTCTGAGTATTGGGTAGTCCTACAAATACAATATTGCTCTTGTTTTGAAGCTCTTTGCATCTGTTTTTAAAATCCATTATCATTGTCAATTGTCATTGCGAAACCGATTTTATATAGATTTTTATTTAACGGAATAAAGAAACGTGGCAACACCGGACGCACTGACTCGCAGGAGCAGTCCTCAGTTTCCACGGTTCGAAGGATATCGTATATAAAAAATATGAACTGTATGTAGCTACATGTTTTTTTCATAAATTGATCATTCATCGTTGCGATTAACCCACAGAGGAAGAAGAACGGCTTTACGTAAGCGTCCACAAAAATTGTGCGCTCTTGCACACCCAGCCTACGCTTCATTATGAGTTTATTCTAAGGACAGGAGGAGGTGTAAATGCTATTCTGAAAGAGAATCATCAATCACCATTCCCCGGAATGATCCGTGGACCCTTCAAGATACAGAACGAGGCAGGCAGACGGCGAGCCCACACTCCAGCATTTCTGGAGGAAACTCTGTGGAAGGGCGAGGCTGTTGCAATGTGAAGCAACGGGCGGTTGTGGGATGAGGAGAGGCATTGCCTCACTCGAATTAAGACGCTCTTCACGGGTGAACGGCTGGTTCGCGATTAACGAGCCTCGGTGTAATACCATTGCATTCCCAAGTGGCCGCAGACATTGCAGAAAAAAACCGCCGAGAGGCCGTTCCACTAAACCCACCCACTATGTTAACCTTAATACGTCACGAGGCGACCACTTTCCAACCGACGTCCTTCGCTTTTGTCCGCTAATGGGCACCTGCTAGACCAAAGACTTCGGCGCCTTGTGATCAGCTAACACAAAGTGGACAAATATGGGGTTATTTTCTTCGCGGATTTCTTGCTGGATCGGTACCTCGAGTTGAGTTTTATGATGGGCTATTAATGACGAATTCCATTGCCTCTTATCAGTTTCGCTTAAATGAGCAACAATTGCTGTGTTTTATAAACAATGTAGAACAATTACTGGCACTGAACTCTTGGGCGCAGGTGTAGATAATTCACTTTTCAGTGCAATTCAATGTGTATAGTTCCTGTAATGGTTAATGCTTGGGGTATCAGTAACTGTGGGGGTGTCATCGACCATAAGGCCAAAGGTGCGTCCCTCCACAAATCATGTCATAATCCTCATAAACTATTTAATTACTACAGCGTGTCTACTGAAAGTAAAAATTTAAGCCGTTTCATGGCGTGGTGCTAAGCACAGGGGAACACTTTACCTTTTTTTTTTTTTATCAACAGTATTCTTGATCTGCTGGTCCCTCTATACAGGGGTGCCCATCCCACCCAGGACTCCTAAAAACGTTCATCATAATCTCTCCAAAATAGTTTGGATTTCGCGAGCAAGAAAATTTTCACATCCATTTCTTTGAAAACTTTCAAGAATATAAATTTAATGTGGCGTTAATACTTTCATTGAATACCCGAGGATATTTTCTCATTTCCAGAGTGCGAAATTGATAACGTAATGTGTATACCATATCGCTAAATATAGTCCTCAAAATATAATGATAGAGCCTTTCCTTCTAACACAGAAATCCCTTGACAATTTTTTTTAGAAAGCTAGAAAAAAGCGGCTATGGGACTCGACGTTCCGGCCACACGTCACCCACTGAAAAGTCGCTTGGCTGCCCTTTGCCCTTCAAGGGCTGTTGCACCAGGCAGTTTAGTTTTAGGAAATTTCCTGTACCGGTTTTGAAAGATTTTCGTGATCGTGTTGCACTGTATTACAGAAGGGGTAGTCAAAATGATTATGGAATGAGTTAAATGAATTAGTGGTGTATATTATGATAATTATTTTTAACTAATTTTTAAGATATTGTTTTTAATATATAGGCGCTTGAAACTATCATATATGTTACATGTGAGGAACATTACTTAATACTTAAATCTTTTTCTCTTGTGGAATTATCCTAGTATTGTTGTGTTCCATTTCATTAGTTTGTGAGCCACACATAGATGTCAGCCTTCTAAATCTATGTTACAATTTCATAAAATTCAAATAAGAGTGTGTACAAATATTTAACGATTAGAAAATAATCTTAATGAATTTGCATTCTTAAGTGTTAAAAACACTAATGTAAACAGGATCGCTGAATACATAAAATGTGGGAATAGAATGTTTGAGAGCTCTTTGATTTACATTAAAGAATATTAAATTCAATGGTGAGAAAACTTAACGCGCTATACTCAAACATGTTTTCAGATTTTATCAGATTGCAACTTATGGAGCAGTTGATTAACATTATTTCTATTGGGGGTGTGAAGAAACGGGAATGGAGAGATGATGATGCAAAATAAATTGAATGCAACCTACACCTAAGAAGATGAAGAAGAAAAAACAACAATATTCAATACCTTCTGATCACCTACCCAACAGCCAGGGGTAGTATATGAAATGTCCTCCACTTGACTATAACTTGAATTTTTATTTTTTGTCATTCAGCGTCGTTTCTCTAGCACTTTTCAATAATCACATGGATAAGGATGAATGATGATGTGATAAAATTGATGAAGGAACATTCACGAAGAACATGTAATCATATCTTTTTGGTCGTCAAGGTTAACATAGAAGTACAAATACGATTCGTTTGATTTGCTGTTTTAAGACCACTTTATGCACAGTAAGGCTAATCGGGACTGGACCTACAGATTAAAGTGGGATCCGAACCACTATGTGCCTCCACCGGGTATCGAACCCGGAGCCCCTTGAAGTACAAATACGAGTCGTAAGATCATAGGCGTGCTCACGGCGGGGAGAATTCCCCCCTATTCATGGACGTACACAGAATTGTTCCACAAAGGAACAAGAAAGTTCCATGAGGCATATTACTCCGATAAAAGTGTTGTCCCCTCAAAAAACACCCGCATTCCAGCATACCCATTACATAATTAATATAAATTATTGTGACTGAAATCAAATTATACGTGTGGAATACGTATATACTTTTACGTTGACATTCGTTTTCTAAGGGGGAGGTGTAGCCATCCTTGTCCCCCCTTCAGGCGTCCATGCCCCTAGATATTTAGTGTAGAGGAATCGCCGTTATTAAGCAATATTAAACTCTTAACTAAAGTAAATTATTTTCAATCCGATGAAAGGTCAAAGCGACTGCAGGGGAAGGGCGGAAGCATAGGGGGGCAGGGGACATTGCCCCCTTATTTGGACGGAAATAAATTCTAAGGGGGAAAGGTGCCAAACATTCCAGTGGAAGAAAGCAAGACTATAAAAGCAGAATCTAAGAGTAGTAGGACAAACGGATACTCAAGATGGAATTAGTTTTCACGTATTTCTTGCATTATTTCTTCCAGACGGCCACGAGCACCTGCACGGGGGACACAGAGGGCCAATTGCCTCCTCGATTTCAAATTTTATGCAAATAAAAATATATTTTGTAACATTTTCGTGCTCGCTTTGTTCGCAATGTCTGCTTTTCTTACAGTCTTATCTAGTTCAGAGCCGTAGCTAGGAAGCGGCTGGAGTTTGACATGGGGGCCGAACGATGTAAATGAAAAAAAAATTGCTCCTCACGAATTCTTTTCGCCCTATTATATCAATATTGTTTTAAGTTTGCAAAATTTGTATCTAAAAATATTCTTGCTCGCTTCACTCGCAATTTCAAGACTTTCTGTTGTGCATTGTAAATTACCAGAGAGAGAAGTAATTACAACTATATGCTTTAAACGGTTTCTGTTAGGAATGTGTAATGAATCGTGCATTGATAAAAAAAAAAAAAAGGAACTGCATGTTAGTAGATGTGTAGGTGATATGGTTGAAACGAAACGCACATGGGCGAATTCAAGATCTCTTATGCAGTTCTTTATCTGCTGCCACCAGCCATGTGACAACATGTGAAGCAGTTCGTTAACATCACTGCTATTGGGGGTGTGAAGAAACTGGAGTGTAACTTATGCAACGTCACGCTTCACAAGAAATGAACATTGCGATAAGCCTTAAATTGCTGTTTCACTCATGCGTTAACTGCAGAAGCATGTTTGGCACCTTTCCAGTCTGGATCCACAAATCCTGCGTGTATATCAGGTTCTTGTAGGCGTGTCTCGCCGCTGGTATCATAAAGTTTACACCTGTTAGGAATTGCACCGATCAGTTTCTGACACGATGTTTGGTGATATGTGCAGCTTACTGCTGGTTATTGGCAAAACAGACTCTAAAAACTTTGCTTTTAAATTTATGTACTTGAGTATTTTAATATGGATTATATTGAAGTCAATCGACTGAACACCTTTGGTACAGTAATTTGGACATGATATATAGTGATTTATTATTAATAATTATAACAGTTACGTCAGCACTGAAGCTATTTGCATTTTGCTCCTGATACGGGAACACATGAATCTTAACAATATAAACGATGATTTAACACTAACCTATCAATTAATTCCATTATGTAATATATACTCGAAACGCTTTTTACCACTTTTTCTCCCGAACTATACTAAACCTTATGTATCAAGGGAAAGTAAACTGTTCTTGCTCCCCTCCCCTCCCCCCAGTTTTGGCACATTGCCAACCCAGTTTTGGAACCCAATCGCCGCCACTAACTCGAAACAATAACCCAGTTGAATTTCAAGAAATTTTGCATTCAAGGATATGGGGGTTATTTTTTGAAATCTTACTTTTAATAAACACGCAGAAGAAATAATTAGTGAAACGTTCAAGAACCTTGGTTTATTCTTAGATTGGGGAGGGATTTCAAGAGTGTAGAGACACAAAAATTTTGTATTATTCATATGTAAGACCAAAACTCTAATATGCATCTGTTATATGGAATACAGAAACAGCAAAGTACGGTGTAGCAATTGAAAGAGTACAATCAAGATTTCCTAGATTTTTAAAATACAAATTTTAGAAAGTTCACCCCACATTTGAACACTATGACAACCTAATAGGCTATATGAATCTCCGTTTACAAAGCTGTGTCATAGAAGAACGATACATGAAATAGTATTCTTGTGGAAGTTGATAAATCACGAAATATATGCTGAACATCTACTCTGCCACATTAATTTTTGAATCCGTCGTCGAAAACTAGACTCAAGATTGAACTTTTTCTTAGAATGAAGGCTAGATCGGAAATTGAAAAGAGATCGCCATTGTGAAGAATGTGCACCAGTTACAATAAATTGCTAATCAAGAATAAAACCATTGATATATTTTCTATGAACCTAAGGGACCTCAGTAAAGTCACTATTAACACAATGTTTCCTAATGAAATGGTGTGATACAGTGTGCGTATGTACGTACGTATGTACTTATGTGTAAATATATATATACATGGTGTCATTTTAATGGCGCCCAAGGACCACAGATTCGTATAGAGGACATAAAAACAAACAACTTTTCTCGGTAACATTTCTCTCGTTGGTGCGTCGATTCGACGCTACAGCCGTTCGAAAAAGACCGTTTTGCCGTCTGGATGCTGGCAACCCAACACAACATTTGATCGTATCTGTGACGTAATTTCCTGCGGCGAAACAGCGCACAGCAGGGTTGCAAGGAACACACAAATTTTGTGAAAATGACAAACTACCAACCACATGATTAGGTGTAAAACGAAGAAGCTAGAAACTCGTCCAGTAGACCGAACATCATTGCCTACCAGCCAGAAGATCAGAAGTCATCTCAGGGGAAGGGGGAGTAAACCAACGATATGAGAAATGGTAAAAACGTATTCAAAATGAAGTGTCAATATTGGATTTTGTCTCAGCCTACATGTCAAATATCAACAACAATAAATTTTATTGGACTTACAGCTTACATGTGGCTGTTTGCGCTCAGCTACATGTCAAATATTTGCAAATCTCGTTGCAAGGTTCATATCCACAGGTGTGTGTATAGATTCCTTGTGGTACTTTTGAGCTGATAACGGAATTATCCGAGGTTCACGTTGTTACATTACGGCTAACACACCTACAACCACAGTAACAATCTAATTATGAATCAGTAGCGAATATACTGCCCTGTTCACAGTTGCAAACTATTACATTACATGTGTATCCGGTGTATACATAAACACAGTCGTCGGAGAGCTTGTATTACTACTACTTATATCCCTGTTTTTTCAACCATTTTTGCCACTTGCCTCATAATGCCCTGAATATACATTATATTATGTGTTGTTTACCTTTTTAATTTTGAGTTCTTTCATTTCTATTTTGTCATCTGTTCAGTGTGTCACAGACAACTAGTACCAGAAGGACGAAGTGGATAGACTAAATTGTAGATGACAACTTGGTAACTAGAACTACATTTGCAAATATTTGACATGTAAGGTGAGACAAATTTCGATATGACCACTTCCACTTGAATTCTATTTTCTCTCTACCATTTTTCGTATCGTTTGTTTACTTCCTGTTGGGTTAAAGAACGTGTTTCTCGTTTTCTTTTACGGTACATAACGTGGCGGATTGTAGCTATGTAATTTTTCACAGAATATGAATGTTCCTGGCAACCCTGGAACGCATAGCTTCCCGACGGGATATGACGTCACAAATGCAATCAAATGTTGTGCGTGGTTGCCAGCATTCAGCCGGCAAAACGGGCTTATTTGAACGACTGTAGCGCCGAAATGATGCACCAACGAGAAAAATGTTACTGAGAAATGTTGTTTGTTTTGATGTTCTCTATACGTTTCCGTGGTCCGTGTGCGCCATTAAAATGACACCCTGTATATATACAAATTTAAATTATATATATATATATATATATATATATAATTTAAAATATATTTTACATATACTATATATTTCTATATTAGAGAAATATAAGTAAGTAACTGTATTCACTATGTATACATTATATGGGCTCTGTAATTAGGAATGCACCTGTTAAGTTCAATAAATAAATAAAATATATACATATCAGTTATCTCCCTATAAGAGTCTAACTGGGCCTAACACGAATCATGATTTTATCAATCACGAAAATCATTATGCGCTACGACGCCAGGGGTCCCGTGTTCGGATCCCGGCCTGGGCATGGATGTTTGTGAGTGCCAATTCATCAATTTCATCACATCATCAGTCATCGTCATCTTCGCATATTAGCCAAAAGTGGCACAATAGCGACGTAAAATAAAGCAAATCAATAAATCAGTCACGAAAATCATTACGGTTGGGATGTGTCATGTGTAACCTAAAAGCGATGGTTCAAGAAATAGGGAAAAATCCCCCCCCCCCATCCTTCTTCAAATCGCACCCTGAACCTGCTTTCTGTTGTACTTGCATCGAAAGAATTTGAACTTCTTTGGCTGCCACACCACAAGAGTAAATATGAAAATGTCATGATGGATTTTCTAATTGATTTCTATGGTGGTGCGATTGGTGGTGGGTAATGCCCCCTATCAAACTATGGATATGTAACCAAATGCCAACCTCGCTTCCATGTAGTAGATGCAGTAAATGGAACTTACAGCAAAATCAGGGCAATTCCTGAAGGAAACATGTGAAAATAAACTAAATAATAGAATGTTTAACCAGGATTACTCACACGAAAGATGTATGATAGTAAGGTAAACTGCCATAATATCGGATACCATCATTTCTCAACTCGTGGGTGCTGCCATCTGCAACAATCCACTGAACTACGTTCGTCGATTGCCGCCAAAACCATTGGGAGTGGGAACGCTGTTGAGCACACTGCGCGTGCACGATCGACGGAAACAGAAATTTTCAGTTTCTGAGTTTTTGGAAGCATTTCATGATCAAAGGTTTTCACATTGAAGGTAAGGAGAAACTATAGCTTACTTATATTTCATAGAAAGATGGAATATTAGAGTATGTTGATATGCTAGTCCTATTCGGGTAAATGTCTTTGTTTGATATTAAGATTATATTTCCCACGAGGTCGCGTTCGGCCTAATATCGGATAGGGAGGCCTGCCAAATATCGGATATCAAATTGGTCTAATTGACATTCCCCAATCCCAAATTGCGGCACAAAACATGTCAAGAGCAATCTGACTCAGAAGAATCTGACACTAGTTTGAAAATAAATAATAGGTTGCTTCTATCATGAGATGTAATTTTATTTCAAATATAATGTTAATATATATATATTATATAATGTTAAATTCCTATCCGATATTAGGCATACCCACTACCCGATATTCGGACGGCTTTTTTCGATTCCTCAAATTTGCATTGTTTTTTATATTGTACTGTACAACACATAATTTAACAATAAGAGAGATAAACACATCACTAGGCAAAAGGTAAGGTACGAATAGTTCATATTAACAAAAATTATGAATTTCTGTTAAATTTTAGTGCGTTAATTATGGTGATTTCAAAAAGTATCCGATATTATGTCGGTTTACCCTATCACGCGGTTTCACATATTAAAAGCAATATCTTAAAAACGAGCTGAAGAGTAATTATCGTAATATACACCAGTACAGTACATTGTATTAATTGCATAAACTTTTTGACCACCCCTCGTATAATAAAATGCAACATGATCGCAGCAAAAAGTTTAAAAATGCACTTTATATTGCACAAGAAAACTTTCAAAATCGGTATCGGAAATCTAAAACTAAACTCCGGGGTGTAACAAACCTGCCACTGGATTTAGACAAAGGGGTGCGCTACTTCTTTTCAAGTAGTTCCGAAATCATCCTCACGATGGGGCAATATCGAAATTTTGGAGCTCCCAACGGAGATCGAACCGGCACCGTTCGCACAAAAGTCTAGAGCGCTTACAATGTAGTAACGCGGGAGCTCTGAAATTCCCTAGGTAATCCCCCCCCCCCGTTTCCTTCACTATAGTCTGATACAGTGGCGGCGATTGGGTTCCAAAACTTGGGGGACAAGGTACCAAAAGTGGGGGCGGGGGATGGGCAAAGACAGTTTACTTTCGCTTGGTAGATAAGATTTTGCATAGTGCGTGGGGAAAAGGTGGCAAAAAGTGGGGGGGGGGCAACTGCCCCCTCGCCCCCTCCCTAAATTCCGGCACTGGTATAGCAACATCAGAGTTTTTCAAAACAGACAGAGAGACATGTGGGGGTAGAAAAATCTCCTGGTAGAAATTATCGACTTTTAACTTATGCAATATACCTTATTTTAAGAAATAAACACTTTAGATGGATGTCAATCTTCATTAGCGCCTACATTCAACCCTTCATACCATATCAACATTTCGAGGTTAAAGCCAGAACCACACGGAACTGGATTTCCAGTAGGAATGCCTTAGTTGGCGCTCTACTGGCTAGCCATTGCACGATACTTGTTACCGTATTTGTCGATACACTTTTGTTCCCATAAGACATTGCGCAGAGCAGACAATCTGTAAAGATGGACGAGCAATTTGAAGAATGTTGTAGGAGAATTACCGCTTTGTGCTTTTATTAAAAATTAAAAAAATGAAAGTATGGACTAGAAATTTGCTCGAATAAAATATGGTAATCAGTGCGTACCGAACAAGCTTTTTGATGAACTCGGGTATGCATATTAATACATGAGATTCGCAGGTTTCATTTACAAAAAAAAGTCAAACATTAATACACTTGCAATAATAAGGATTTTCATTTTCGGCTAATCATATTTGTCGCGTACACATCTCATCGCTTTGCATAAATACCTAAATATTAATGAACTGAACACAAACGCACTGCATGTCATCTATTTACTTTTTTTTTTATAGAGAGACGGAGAAACTAACAAAACAGCCAGCACTCGGAAACCACTGATCAAAAACTCTACTTTGCAAACTCACAGATTATCTTCACATGGCCAAACTTTGCTCTGATTGGCTGTTCACAGAATCCAATCGAGGAAAGCCAGTAGCAATTAGAACATGTCGTATTCCTCGAAACCAGTCAAGCAGTCAGCCAGGCAGCCATCACATCCGGGCAGGTAGGCAGTTCAGCGCCAACTAACTGGATATCCAGTTCCGTGTGATTGGGCCTTTAGTTGCAAAGTTCAAAAGTTAGTCCCGAACAAGCATATGGTAACAATATGTTTAAAATCTTATGAGGCTGCGCCCCTCTTGCCCTACCCTGGCGTCGCCGCGTATACACACAGATCGAATCTGTAACCAAGATGATTACAGATTCAATATTTATACAACTGTATTGTATTTGTACAGCGAATTTGGTTCTTTTATGCATAAGGTTGATGTCGTGGTGTGAAATTAAAGTTTTCACAAAACTCAATTGATCTTCAGGTAAACAAATTTGAGAGAAAGTGCTTTTTGTTTAATGGTATTTACGCAGGTCGTGCCAAAACATTTATAACTTGTATTTATCTTGCACTGTCAACAAACAAAGCATGATAAATTGCACCATATTAGCTCACCAACGCATGCGTATTGAAAGAAACCGCAACACACGAATAAGCAATTAGTTCGTTCATGCATTGATTGAGACGGGTTGTTTCATTGAGGCGTTGTGCCTTGAAGCCACGTTCTGTGCAACTGAACTTTGACCCTGAACGGCGCACCGGCGATTCGTTTTTCTTCCATTCAAGGTCAAGTGAAAGTCAGGGGCACCTTTTTGATGCTATGGCATGCATCCTGTTCTGTACTTAACTCTCTTTTTTTCTCGGTACAGCCACGCCTTTTACTGTCTGTGCATTTTTCAAACAATGTACACTAGATGTCACCTGGGGGCAAGAACTACTAACTCACATGAAAAAGGCATTTACGGTGGAACTATTGTCCCGACTTCTAAAGTAGGAGTTGGTATTTATTCTCACCTCATATTCTGTTCCTTTTTATTATAATTTTAATTTTCTATATTTTTGTCTTCATATTCTTCACTTTCTTTCTATCATTTCATCGAAGGAAATAGTTATGTTATGTATTCTTAAAGACGATAAAAACTTGTATTCCACACTTCCTCCTTTCCGAAACGTCTTTTGACTTAACCTTTAGCTCCATCAATAGCAAATACTCTTGCGCATACAATTTTTTGTAAGCTTCTCAGAGATTCAAGTATACATAACACAAGTCGAAACCACACATGAAAGTGGACCTGGTACTACATTGAAAGCTGTGTGTATTGCGCAATCAACTATAGATGGAAGTTCAGATAACAATTTATTTTCATATTAAATTCCATGATCGTAACACATCTGTCAATTGAGGTGTAAGCCGATTAAATAAAGTGTTTTCCAGTTTTCCTACTTGTATGGCACATTTTTAAGTTACTTACGAGGAAAGGTTAACTATCGCTGCATGATTGCAAGGCGGTTGCATTAATATATATGTACTGTCACTAACATTAGTAAATGCTGGGATATTTGCTTCAATTGTCGCAAGTCCCAAATCGCTAAGCACAGCTTCAAATCAGAAGTTTACAGTATTTTCTTTATTTTTTACGTAACAAACTGTGGTTGTACATAAAATATGAAATGAGAATCTAATCTCAATTAATTCCATTTACTTGTATTACATTTGAATACAGGAGCCAATCAAAATGAACATATTTTTTAGATTTCGCTACAATATAACTAACTAACTAACTAACTCTCTAGCCTTCTTAAACCCGAAGGTTCATGACTGCAGCAACACAGGCCTTCCATCTGTCCCTATCTTGAGCAAGATCTATATACTCTTTTCCATCCCTACCGATTTCCTTTAGGTCCATCTCAACGTTGTCCCTCCATCTTCGTCTTGGCCTTCCTATAGGTCTCTTACCATCAGGTTTCCCAACGAGAATCCTGTAAACTCCTCTTTCCTCTCCCATTCGTGCCACATGGCATGCCCACCTAAGTCTTCTTGATTTAATTAAATAATAATATCTGGACATGAATACAAATTATGTAGTTCTAAATTATGTAACCTTCTCCACTCACCTTTCTCCTCATCCCTTTTAGGTCCAAAGATTTTCCTAAGGATCTTATTTTCAAATACTCTCAATTTATGTTCCTCTTTCAATGTAAGGGACCAAGTTTCACATCCATATAATACTACAGGCATATATTTTAACTTTTAGTTTCTTAGATATTAAACGAGAAGACAAAAGTTTATGAAGAGAGAAGTAACATGCATTTCCTGAATTAAGCCTACTTTTTATTTCCTCTTTAATATAATTTTCATTTGTTAATATTACTCCTAAATATTTGAATTTGGAAACTTGTTCAAACGAGTTGTTATCAATAATTAGATTTTGATTATTACCTGACACTTGGTTTCGGCCTGTAAGCATATATTTAGTTTTCTCTTTGTTAACTTCCAAACCTATCTCTTTAGCAGTTTTGAAAAATAATTTAGCATTATTCTTAATTGTATTTATATCGTCCCCTAATAAGTCTACATCATCTGCATATGCTTACAACTGAGTCATACCATTTAATTTTAGTCCTTCGTTAGTTTCTTTTAGCTTCCTAACAGCATATTCTAAGGCAAAATTAAAGAGCAATGGAGATAATGTATCTCCTTGTTTTAACCCATCATGAATTGCAAATTTGTCAGACACATTAATACCCTCACGAATTTTACTTTCTGTTTCCCTGGTGCATACTTTTATCATACTAACAAGCTTCTTAGGTATTCCAAACTCTACTAATATATTATATAATTTATGTCTTTTGACCGAATCATATGCTTTTTTAAAATCAATGAATAGCTGATGGACATTTTGATTATATTCCCACTTTTTTCAAGTGTCTGTCTGATGTGAAAAATTTGATCTGTAGTTGATCTGTTACGTTTAAATCCACATTGATAATCACCTATAATTTCATTAGCATATGGGGTTAGTCTTGTTAAAAGAATGTTAGATAATATTTTATATGTTGTTGAGAGTAGAGAAATTCCACGGTAATTATTGCAATTCATTTTATCACCTTTTTTAAACAGGCTCAGAACATTCCAGGTGCCTAATTTAATATCCTTATTCCTAATGTAGATCTTATCCTTAGTCCAAGGACCTCCCTACAATATAAATTTATTCATTTAAGTGAACGTAACAATTACTTTTTTATTAATTTAAGTGAACGGAATAATTACTTTTTATTAATTTAAGTGAACGGAAAAATTACTTTTCCCATTTAAGAGATTCTTTGTTCAAGCTAATAATAGAAACAGTACAATGTATATCAATATATTACATAAACATTTATTTTACAACATTCTGCATGATGACACATTTTATTCTAATGAAATGGTAGAAACTGTTAGGCTATGCCTTATGCATTGCACCGTGCAATGAAGGCGCATAGTTCGCATGGAGGAAGGGTTCCACACATTCTCGATCGCGTCCATAGTGGAGGTGTCAGTACGTATCCATTGTTTGGAGGCTGGTTGAACCCCAGACCAGTTTTTTTTGCATGGCCATTGTCACAAAAATTCCCACCGGATATCACCTACACCGGGATTCGAATCCGAGTAAATATTATCATTTCAGTGTCGTTAAGGTTACCAACACAAAGTTACTTCTGGTTAAAAAAACAGAGGACACGACTTCAGGGTGTCCTGTGCTTTGTAGCTTTCTTATCATTTGATGCTTTTTGATGCGTTTTCGAGTCTCCAATTTCGTGTATTTGCTTGTCAATCTTTGAAATCGATTTTTTTTTAAAAAAAAATATCCCAAATAACATTTTCCTGACTTTTGTCACCCTATCTTATTAGTGACATCCCATAAATGCATACAAAGTTTATATTGGGGATGAAAGAGCATTTATTATTCTTCCTGACTGATTGAAACCCGAACGTTTCCAGGGGATAGTCAGCTAGGGCTGCAAGTCGCTTTACTCTTCCGGCTCTGACACGAGAACGCCCAGTCAGTTAACCTTCAAATTTGGGGGCGAGAAGCGTCGCGCCCTCCAGTTAGAACATTTGATCCATCAGCGCCACTGTCGCGAAAACATTTCCTGTTATCGCAGTCGAATCCCGAACGTGAGACCGTCTCTCCAGGTGTTAGCCAACTCAGGGTCAAGTCGGAAACTAGAACCTCCCGCGATCCTGTATAACTAACTCGGTAGCTGGCCGCGACCTGACAGTGGAAAAACATTGCTTTTTATGCAAAAGCATCCAATGATTAATATTACGTTCTTTGTCTTTTATTTCTTCAGTTCTTCTTTGAATCTTTCTTCTATGAACCAGGTTCGTTACATATGGAAATTATATGAATGCATTATCACTAAAGTATCAAGAAATGCATGAATGAGTTACGTGTATTCGCCACCGTAACTCCATGAGGAGTAAACACGTAACCCACTGGAAAGCTCACGTGAGTTAGTATAATCAAGTAATAAAGCTCATGGCTTCTTCTCTGCAAATTGTAGCTCGTAGGTATAATTGCTGGAAACCTATATCCATTATTTCGCGGTTTTTTTCTCGCCATTTTGGGATGGTTACGTGCAACTACTGGTATCGTCTTGAATGCTCAATGGACATGCCATGTAAACTGCTTTGTTTTATCCTTTCTACGTTACATTAACATGAAGTTGACATTTTATGTTATCTTCTTACAGTGCTGCTTTTCCACCTCTTGTAGTCACGGACGTTGAAGGTGAAATACGGAAAAATTGTCTACTTCTAATTTCTTCTTTTCATTTGCAACTCTGTTCTCTATTTTTTTCCTTGTAGCTTCACTCTTGTTTATTATCTTCTCTTCTCAGTTTAGTGCCTCTTCGAATTTACTTCAGTTCTTCTTCACTTCTTTTTCTGTTTGCCCTCTCTTCTCTCTTTTCTCTATTTCATTCTCTCTTACCCTCTGTATTTTTCTCTATTATTTTATTTTCTCTCTCTTTCTTTTTCCTCTCTATTTTTCTATTACATCCTTTCTCTCTCTTTTCTCTATCCATTTCTCTCTTTCTCTCTCTCTCTCTCTCATGTTTCTATAATGAAGGGGTCATAGGCGTGCGCAGACCCTCTGATTAGGGGGGGGGGGCAAAAGCCTTGATGAAAGTTCAGTTGGGAAACAAAATCCTCATTTCATCTCACTGTTTTAGTTTTATTGTATTGATGGTTATACATATATGTGCATATATATATATATATATATATATGGGGGCATGGACGTCTGGAAGGGTAAGGGATAAGGATGGATACACACAAACCCCGAAAAAACTAATGTCAACCTAAAAGTATATATTTCACACACATAATTTGATTTCATTCACAGTAACTTACACTAACTATTATAATGGAGATGCAGGAGCGCGTGATAATTTCAAATTCAGATGGTATTTTTTAGGGGGCAATAGTATTATCCCCCCCCCGGAAAAATACCTTGTTTGCCCCTCGGTGGAAAAAATCTACGAACGTCCATGATTAGGTGGGCAACTACCCCCTCTTGCCCTCCGTCAGCACACCTATGGAAGGGGTCCCACCCGGGTTCGACACCTGGTGGAGGCATATTGCACAAGTCCACTTTATTCTGAGGCAGGCTAATCAAGACTGGTCCTACAGTTTAAAGTTGAATTCCAAGCCACTGTGCAATGTACCCACATCGGGGATCGAATCCGCAACTTTTTCATTACAAGGGTTTACCAGAACTTCATTCAGATGGCCTCAATATAGCTAAGAGTCTCACCACTTGCCCTGCTTATGTTCTATGTGGATGAAACTAATTATATCCAGAAAGGATTAACCTTCACTCAGGTTTAATGGAACGAGTTTGAAATTTGATTTCCGCGTTTTGCGCTTGACGGGCGAGTTACTTCATGGACAGTTTTTAAGCACATGTTACAGCAATTAATGTCTCTTGTTGAGAATGTTTACTAAAGTGGAAAGATCTATGTAGTGTGGCCGTCTTTTCTAGTTTAGTTGCATTCCTTGACTGAAACGACAAAACTTCATACAGTACCCTTTGTCGCATTGTAAGCAAATGGGCCCCTAGTTATTTACTCTTTGGAGCCACATGGTTCATATTCTACTTAAAACTGTAGGTCCAGTCCTGATTAGCCTATCAGTGCATAAAGTGGACTTTAAACAAAATTCTCAAAAATTAGCTCTCAGCAGCAGTTGTAACGGCTGCATCGTCGTCAAGAAAGTAAGGACCAATCCTAGACGCATGAGTCCCTGAACACCACACCGTGATCTTACACCTGGACTAATCGATGGGTGTTCATTGCCATTCGCCACATGTTCAATGTTCTCTCCGCCATGAGCCGACCTACGTGACATAGTGGTTAGAACATCTCGCTAAGAGAGTCCCGGGTTCGAATTCCGACTTGGGCAGGGGTGTGTTCTTTGTGAGTGTCCCTTCATCTATTTCATTCTATCATCACTTATCCTCATCTACGCGATTAGCCAAAGGTGTCAGAAAAGCAAAGTAAAACAAAACAAATGAATCAGTCGATCAATCTAAGTCTGTGTCATTAAAAATGAATCGTAAGAATTTAGCTGTGTGAACGCAAAATATGGGAGTGTGGATTGTTGTGATTCCGGTATACAGGGTGTCATTTAATGGCGCCCACGGACCACGGAAATGTACAGAGGACATCAAAACAAACAGCTTCTCTCGGTAACATATTTCTCATTGGTGCGTAGTTTTGGCGCTACAGTCGTTCAAAAAAGTCCGTTTCGCCGCTTGAATGCTGGCAACCACATACAACATTTGATCGTATATGTGACGTCATTTCCTGGGGCGAAACAGTGCACGGCAGTGTTGCAAGGAACACACAAATTTTTGGAAGAATGACAAACTACCAACCACATTATGATCTGTAAAACGAAGATATGATCGCGTCCAGTAGACCGAACATCTTGGGAAACACAGCCTAACAGCCAGAAGACCAGCAGTCATCTCAGGGGAAGGGGGAAGTGAACCGACGATACGAAAAATGGTAGAAAAACAACGTATTCAAAATGGTAATATCGGATTTTGTCTCTCAGCCTATATGTCGAATATAATCATCATCAACAATAAATTTTATTGGACTTACAGTTTACATGTGGCTGTTTACGCCCAGATACATGTCAAATATTTGCAAATCTCGTTGCAAGGTTTGTATCTAAAGGTTTGTATATCCATTTGTCCTGAAATTGGTGGTATTGTGGTGCTGATATACTGAAGTATCCGAGGTTCGCGTTGTTACATTATGGCTAAAACACGCAAAAGCACGGGTTATTACGTTGTTACAACCTAATCATGAATCAGCAGGAATATACTGCCATATCCACAGTAATGTTGCAAACTATTACGTGTGTATCCGGTCATAGATAAACACAGTCGTCGGAGAGCTTGTTTTACTACTACTTATACCATTTATTTTCAACCATTTTTGCCCCTTGCCGCATAATACCGTGAATGTACATTACATTACGTGTTACGTACCTTTGGAATTTTGTGTTGTCACAGACAATGAGTATCAGAAGGACGATGTGGATAGACTAAATTGTAGATGTCAACTTGGCAACGCGATTTGCAAATATTTGATATGTAAGCTGAGACAAAATTCGATATTACCACTTCCATTTGAATTCCTTCCTTTCTGCCATTTTTCGTATAGTTTGTTCACTTCCTGTTGGGTTCCAGAACGTGTTTTCTCGCTTTGGTTTACGGTACATAATGTGGCTGATTGTGCCTATGCAATTTTTCACAGAATATGTGTGTTCCTGGTAATCCTGGAACGCATCGCATTCACGACAGGAAATGACGTCTCAAATGCAATCACCACCGGCAATAAACATGAGGCATGTAGATCCTGAAATATTCGCTGCTCTGCAAGGCGTTATGTGTATTGCCTAACTCTATGGCTGTGGTAGAAGCTGCCACTGAAAATTTGCTATTAATATTCACTTATCGCCGTAATGTTAGGCAACACACATAGAGCTTTGCAGGGAAGCTAGTATTTCAGGATCTAGGTGTCCCATTTTTATTGTCGGTGACTGTACAGTGCGTATTTTACTTCGTCTATGCATGTCTTTGCTTGTGAATCCGCAATCTTAATTCCGGGGACGTTTCTGAAATGCATTATTTAGCCGAAGACCGAGACAGAGTGATTATCACTGCGCGCTTCGCCGGCAGGGGTTGCGGGTTAGAATACCGACTTGACCATGGGTGTTTTCTGTGGATGTGCCTTCATCAGATTCAACATTGCCATCTTCGCGATTAGCTAAAACTGTCAAAAATAAACGAATTGAGGACTAAAATTGGTAAATGTTGTAAGTGCCAAAAGCGAAAGTGTTGGGAAATCGCATATTTCCGCACAGCATCCTGTAAGAACGTGCACGCTAGTGACCTCTTTACACGCCCTTTGAACTACTTAGAGGGCTACCAGCCACATTTCACGTTTACCACATTATAAAGCATGGTACATTTCACAGTTTAACGTAGAAAACGGTGTTTGAATTATTGTGGCACTTACAGCGTTTACCAATTTCAGTCTTCAATTCACAGAAATGGCTTTTTAATTTTTTTTATAAGCAATCAATACTTCGGCATTTTTCTTTCAAAAAATCTGGACCAAAAGCCAGGGGGTGTTATCTCCGCCAACCAATCATCCCCGGGAACACCACTGGTTCTATAAACGAAGAAATAAAAGACTTCCTCAAAACTACTTTCGTTTCCCCATTAAACAAAAGTTTATTCGGACTGCAACCGGAGAAGCGGTTGACATACTTTCATCAAGGTTCGAAGCCGCGTGCGACCAAGCTGCCACGGTCCAATGCACGAGAGACAAGACGTCAAGTACACGTTGAGGAAAACAGGCGTGATCCTCTCATGTGTATGCTTATTGACGGGCGTGGCTGACTCATTATGCAACCGATCTACCGATTGAAATATGATATCTGAGGTACACTCCCCTCAAACACGGTGCTTCTGAAAGAGCCCTGGCGGTGTCCGTAAAATGATATGATTGAGTCAAATGTAATGGGTTTGGCCAGCGTCTCCACTGATATAGGGGGGCGGGTAGAGTGGCTCCTTCATTGCTGTTTTCTCCAAGATATTAAATTAAAAGAAATCTTTCCTAACCTCGGAACCCAGATACGAATTCAGGCCTGCGCATGTGTGTTCTTTGGGTACCTTCATCAATTTCATTATATCATTATTCATCCTCATCTTTGCGATTAGCCAAGAGTGTCAGAAAAGCGAAGTAAAATAAATCAAATCAAATCAATCAATCCTAACCTGAGGGAAAAAAGTCCCTTTTTAAAGTATGTTCGAGTATACTTTGTGCCAAGATAGGCTAATTGTGATTGGACTTCCTTTTTATTATTAACAACAAGTGCCTAATTTTTAAAAAATGTTGTACGTATAAGTACTTATATAGAGTGTTTCAACAGTCTCGCAACCCAAACATTAAAAATTTATATAATGAAAACCGTAAAAGATATTTACACTGTTTTGTTCTGCATGTTACAGCCTCATCCATTGAAATATATATTTTCCAATGATTAAAAGAAAATTATATACATTAACACTGGCAAAAGTCAGCGTTAATGTTTTTTTGTTTTTTTTCAGAATGCCACTTCTCTGTGAGAAAAATATATAAGAAATTATGAAAGGGTCATAATTAGGCATCTGATGACTGATGCCATGTTACTCTGTCATTTGCGTTCAATATTGCTCATGTGCAGCATTTGATGGATTTATGACTCCCGATTATACGGGTTAAGTGAAAAAGTGTCATTTTTGGAGCAAATCAAATAAGCTGGCAACACTAGCAGGTTGAAATTTTGTAAGCAATTTTGTACAATCAAGAATGCCTGCCTGATTCTAACTTATGTAACCGCATCTATGTACGTACATGGTCTTGTACAGTGGTGTATTAACCAATTTATATCATTACATCATATTTTGTCACTACAACTCATGAAAATTCAATTTTATGTGTCTCTGTGGCGAAGTAGTTAGCGTAGTGCGTTAAAAAGCCAAGAGTCCTTAGTCTGTCCCAGGAATCTCTGGAGCAATCGAAGGAGAACAAGTGTCTGCGCAAGTTATAACTCGAGAGAGCTCGACCAATGAACGCGTAATAGGGGAAGTGATTGCTCCTCCCACTTGCTCTCTCCCTCTCTACCATTATGCGCGGTTTAGCTTCACAGATTACCAACTTAGAGAGTGTACGCGAAGCATGAGTGCGGGGGCAAAAGTGGCGAAAAGTGGGTAGGGCGACCGGCCCTCCTCGCCCCCCCCCCCTAAACTCCGCCTCTGATAACGAACGCTCACCGCGGTGTGAGCATCTCATCTGTGCACTACAACTCAAGTCCAGCAAACAGCAGAGCAGAAGTGGGGAAGCCGCTTGCGTTGAGAGGGGGGAAGGTGCCCTCCTTTTTACCGGAACCACTTCCAGCCATAAGTACAGTCACTGATATATATATATACAGGGTGGGAAATAACCTTTTGCTAGGGGTCCACAGTAAAAAGTAACAACAATTAAGAAATTGTGGTAATACCAAATGTTTAATGCGACAATTGTGGTTACAAAAACAAAATTAAAAGTTAGTATGTCCGCCGTTTGCTTCTCTCACAGCACGAAGATGATCACGGTAGGAGCTCAGAAGATTGGCAAACAGTCCGTATTCCATTCCATGTCACGGAGGACTTGTTCCAGATGTGCAAGGAGTGTTGGCCGGGAATAGCGGTCCGGTCCGCGTTCCACTATCATCAAGGACTCAACTGCGTCCTTCAGAATAGCCCCAAAGTGCTCCGCTGCATTCAGGTCCGGTGATGCACCCGGCCATTCAGAACTGCTGAAGACGTCAATGCCACTTCGCCGAAGAAGGTCTTGGTTTTAGCATTTGCCTTTAAGCAAGGTGCTTTGTCGTGAACTAACTTTTAATTTTGTTTTTGTAACCACAATTGCCGTAGTAAACATTTGGTATTACCATAATTTCTTAATTCTTGTTACTTTTTCCTGCAGACCCCTAGCAAAAGGTTATTTCCCACCCTGTATATATCTTTATCTGTGGTACAGTTACCCGTCCACTCATTGTCGTAGCAAGACACCTGACACATTTCAGCTTCTGGATGTCCTATTTCTATCCCCGGTTATTGTGCAATGACACATTTCACCGTTACTGAGAGTTTTTCTGCTGAATGAACGCGACCGACGAAGCCTTCTTCCTAGTTCACTCCTTCCTTTCCGTTCCTTACACAACGTCACAGTACCACTGCTCGCTCTACAGACTAAACGTACATACGGCAGCGCCCTTCAAAAATACGGCGGGTTGACCAGGTTCGGTCTATTTCTTCTATTCATCTAGGGAGCTAGAAAGAATAGCAAGAAGTTATCTTCGTCCCTCTCCTCTTCCTCTCCTTTTTCTCTGTCCTTGTCTTCTCCTTCTTTTCCCCTCAGTTTCATTATTACACACATGGTACAATGTAAGACATACTATAACTTAAACCGCGATCGGTCGCGGATGAGCGCCGCGCTCACTTTAAATTTTAATGAAGTGCCATTTCAACAGTGTTTAAAATATTGGCCTGTGGTGCTCTCTAGCTGACGTTTAGAGTTTCACGAGCGACCTGATCACATTTTTATGAGATGACGTAATCGGCATTATTTAGAGAGACCATTGTTGTGGGAATAGTGTTGTCAGAGTGAGCGCAGAGCTCTATGGCAACCGATTATGTTATATATTTTTTTTTATTTACATTTGTGCATTATTTAGTCAATATGTCTATCCTGTTTCTAGTGAGTTTTCGTACCTATATGTTCTTGTCGTGTTAATAGAAAATTCGAAAAGTGTCGCAGCGATTTTATATCATATCAGATTTCAGGAGATCAGATGGAACTACCTCAGAGGAACATGCACTTTTGTTAACCCCGAGACTTGTTGGCTTCGACGATGTTTGCTACGCTGTTTGAAAACAAATAAACATTTTGAAACGAAAATGTAATGAATAAGAAGGATTATAATAAACAGATCATTGCAAGTACAAGAAAAAAAAAAGATTTAAAAAATTAAAATACGGTGAAATATGTCTGAAAAGCAAGTCTGAGCGCCGCGCTCACCCGCGACCGATGACGTGACTCGAGTGAGCGCAACCGAACGCGGCTTTTAATCGTCGATTCAATTTATTTTTAGTTAGCGCCGCTTTCCATCCAACTTCAGCTAATCGCGACAATGAGGATGAGTGATGCGATGAAATTGGTGAGAGAACAACCACAGAAATCACCAATATCCAGGCCGGGACTCGAGCCGGAGGACTTCCTGAAGAGTCAGAACGTTGAGCCTGCACATTGAGTAGACGACTCGAGATTTCGGCACTCTTGAATCCGGGTACAAGTCCCGGCTTGGGTATGGAATACTATTTGCAAGTATCCCTTTCTCAATTTCACCTAAGCATCAATTACCTTTATTGTCGCGAGTAGACCAAAGTGGTTGAATAGCGACGTAAATTGACAAACAAGAAATTGATTTATAGAAAATCAAATAAACTATATTACAGAAAGGAGAAAATAGAGTAAGGCAATTATGGAAATTTCCGCAATAATAATAACAAGAATTTAGGAAAAGTATTACAACTAACATTACAGATCTGACATTTACAAAGACATATTGAAATTACATCCATTTTTTTCCATCACGTCAAGATTTTTCACAAAGTAACAATCAAAACTATCATATTTTCCATTACATTGCATCCATTACCTAACTCATCAAACTAATTTATGCAAGGGAAATTTCAATAAATGAATCCGAAAGTATTTTTAGTGCTGATCACGAAAATGACATCCATTTTTTTCCATCACGTCAAGATTTTTCACAATGTCACAATCATAATTATCATATTCGCCATTCTATTACGTATATTACAGAACGCAAGAAAATAAATTTAAACAAAGGAAATTTCGGATGTTTACAAACCAATAGGTGATTCTGGAAGTATTTTGAATGCTGATCATGCACATGACATATATTTCTTCCCATCACGTCAGGATTTTCACCTAGATCATGATTTTTCTCGTCATTAAATTCAATCAACACACTACATTATAACATTGAGTTTTGGACATTTTATGAAGGAAATTTTTCTGAGGGATTTCGAAAATTATATTTACGTAATCAAAGCTTACAATTTTTATAACAGTGTGTCATGTGAAGATGGAAGGTGGATTAAATGCTTACTATTCTTTCGAAATTAGAGGTTTCGTATTATATAGAGCCAATATTTTACCATCATCTAAGCAGAGCCATCTATTGAGGAAATCATGGAACTACACATTTTATTGTGAAATAAAGGCACTTAATATATTGTTATTTTCTGAAAAAACTAGACGTGGTGGGTAAAAATGGATTTCATTTTTGGAATCAGTATGCTGAAATTATTCAGGGGTAATAGTCATCTGTGAGTCATCCAAACCTATGCAGGCCTGTGTAATTGTACGGGACATTATCTAGTTTCAAGTCCTGTTGGCTGATGAACAACTAATTCTGTGTAATGAGACGGCGTCATGAAAGCTGTGAAAAGTCATTAATTCTTGTAGTAAATAACATGGTTCAACGTTGTTGAATGATACCTAACCTTTACTCACATGATGTTGATTCATTCCCATCTGAAATTTACTCTCAAGGTATCTGGCCAATACGACATGGACAGATGAACAGTAAGATTTCACGCAGTGGCCCAATTTGTCCCTCAAGGCAGTTCAGGCAAGAACAAAACGGTTGAAAAATTGCATCCAGATTCAAGCTTCTAACATAAGCCGTTACGAAACTGCACGGCACGATATGAGAAATTCTCTCAATACGCGCCTTGATTTTGCGTACGTCACTACCCTATTTTTTCCCACCAAAAATAATAAATTACTATATTTTCATCTTGTTTTCGTCACGAACAACACGGAGTAATGGAGAAAGGTGGTAATCATTACGCACTGGTTTTCTGACGCGTAACGCAATGATGCGTGTCATGAGGCTGACCCCTACCGTGGGATGGAGTTGCAAGAGGGATAGAGAGATACTCTGGTCACGACGAAAATAGCCATTATCTTAATCATACACTGCTTTGTCGGACATGGGCAACTGTGATTTCGGTGCTACGCAACTAGTACATTGCGTAGGCAATGAGTGTCGACCTCCACAAATGAGGAAAGCTTTGTTCAAATAACACTAAGAACTTTTTGTGTGCTTCTTGAACAAGAGTACTTGTTTGTCAATTGACTTGTTCTGATTTCATACCTGGTATCTGTGTATCTCTACCAGGTCAGGGAACTATTTAATTTGTAATTAGGTGTATGCAGTTGTGATTTCAAAGTACATTGTATTCATCATTCCCTGTTCTCTCCCCCAAATGGGTAGGTTTTTCAATGCAACGTCCAAGCTTTCTGATATTGCGTCTTACGCTTTATAACTGCATAGGATTCACTTCATTTAATATATCGCCTGATAACAGCCCCGTCCAGTTCGCTCCACATTTTGACTCTATCTGCACTCACGCGTCTAGTTGGTTACGCGGTGCAACAGCGACTCGTCTACTTCGCTGATTTGGTGTCGAGTAGCGCATTTGGTGTCTGCATCGCTTGCACTACCTTCTGGAGCTGTGTAATGTGTGGTGTATGATCACGTGGTGCGTGCTGTAACTAATCAAATGAACGTTTAAAGCAGCAGACAGGCATTTGTTGAATCTTCTGAACTTGAACAACGGTATACCCAGTATCAAAAAGTGCAGCGAACTAGACGGGGCTATCTTCTTTTGCCACAGTCCTATCGCCTGTTAATCATTCCTAACAGCTCATAATTTAGTAAACAGTTCATGCCTTCCCGGTGGCGTAGTGGCAACGTCGTCGAATTGAAATCAAAGGTTTCCGGGTTCTATACCCGCTGGTGGTATATAATGGTTCAGATCCCACTTTAACATGTAGACCATTCCGATTAGTCATCTGTACATGAAGTGGACTTAAGACAAAACATTCATTTTAGGTAGCCAAATCCTTTTTAAGCCAGCGTGTCAAAGTAATTTACCCCTCTTCATCACAACTTAATTGGTCTTCTTTCAAAGTTTCAAAGCAGATTTGTGATTCTCCCTGTATACACCACAGAATTTTCCAGAGAGTGTTCATTCATTATTCGGATTTTTTTTCCATGAAATTATGCCGAACAATTACAAATTTTAACACGAAGCAAGTGTCAACGTGATCCACTTTTTCTTGGAAAAGACAGTATCCTGAGCTTCCCGCCCTCTTCTGGCAGTTTTAACTGAAAACACGCCTAAAACATTAACAAGTTTCAATGAACCTTACGGAGGAAATATATGAAAAAGAAAAAGATCATCCTGTCTACCACGCGTAAAGGTTGCAACTTCAGCAAACGTTGCTTTCAACAAAACACCCACAATCAATTTTTACCTTGTTTTGAAAACAAGTAAACGTAATTAAACCCTTGTTTAGATTTAACTGCCACTTTCAACTAACTTTATTACCGTATTGCTTTATATGTCATTAATTAATCAGACGTGCAATAAATATTGTTTAATTTCGCAACGAGACAAAAACTTGAACGTCCTTGCTACTGGAAAGCCATATTGGCACCCTAATCACAAAAAAAAGAGTAGGGAGAAATACGCACATGCTTGACACACTTCTCAATCATATCACACGAATTTCCCCCCGGCACGCCCAGGGGAAGCCGCGTTTTTACTGTTCCAGCCAACGTGGCAATTATTGTTACATTATATCATTAGCAGACTCTTCGCGAACAAGCATGCTATTTGACCTGGTTTTCTTCGCCTTCCAGACTCTTACACGAACAAGATAATTTTATTTCTTATTTTTCTATTTTTGGGGGCATAAGTTCCGAAAAGATTAAAGAATGCGTGATTGTTTTGTTTTACAAATTTTGGTTACAATTTATGTAGTTTGTTTTAATTTATAAACATGTGCAGCTAAGAAACGGCCACCGGAAGAAGGGAAAATGGATCAGTTCTTCCTGTCTCCCTTTTATCTGTAATTATTCTGTCTTCTCTTATGTTCGTTCTAACTTTTTATTTCTTTCTCAGTTCTAGCAGCTTCGTTCATTTCTTGTTTCTCGTTTCTGTCTCTCTCGTTGTCTTCTTTATTCACTTTCTCTTCCTTCCATGTTTTCTTTGTTCTGTTTCTTTATTTCCTTCCATGCACTCGCTCCTATTTTATTTCTCCATTGCTCTTTATCTTCTTCTCTCTTCCTACTACTTCTTTATGTCGCTTCACACTCTCTCTGTCGTTTCTTTTCACTTGGTTACTTCCTCTCTGTGCGTTTCTTCTTTGCTTTACATCTTTTTCCTTTCTCTCTGTTGCTTCATTGTCCCTCTTAATTTAACTCCCGCATATCTCTCTTTCTCTCTCTCTCTCTCTCTCTCTCTCTCTCTATCCCTCACTCTCTCTCTATCCCTCACTCTCTCTCTCTCTCCTCTTCATCACTCTTATTTTTCTCTCCCTCGCTCTGTGTCTAGTCACCTTTATTTCACCCGTTCTCAAAATCTTCTTTCAGATCTCTTCCCCTGCTTAAAATGTTTCTTTCTTTCTTTCGATGACACATAAACATGACGTTAACATATCAATCATTTAAGGTCACAAATTTGCAATGGATGTTTTTTAATATTCCCTGTCAAAGGTAGTATGTCAAATTATCTTTCCTTACTGGATATGACTTAAGGTTTGGTACAAAAAACTACACATTCACTAAGTATATGCTGTAGATATGTTACTATTTATTATGCCACAAACTTCGAATAAACTTTCCGCCATCTTTGTAACTTGATATTAACACTTATCAATTTGTTGGGAGTTCTAACCAGTCTGATATATATTTTAGTAACATCATGTATGAAACTCTTCAGATCCCCATCTAGCGAGCCTAAGAGCAAATTATTTCAAGTCATAGACCAAGAATTAGCATAACTTAAATATACCAATACATGTATAAAGTCTTAAAATTGCCTGAATTCGCTATTTTTGTGATGGACTCTCATGAAAATAAACAACAGTGTGAAAACAACTTACATCGTTCGGAAAATTATAGTTTGTAGCAGTTCGGTGAGCAAACTTTATATCCAAACATGTTGTTCCGGTGACAAAAGCCATAATTTTCTGGTTTCATAGCACACTTAATTTACCATAAAGCTGTGACGGAACAAATAATATAATTTTAATGTTTTCACTCACTCTTTCTTCTTTTCCAAACATAAGATTTTACTCTGTCGATAACTTTCAGAAGAAATTATGGGCGAAACTTGAAAAATAAGTTTTTCAGAGTAATGTAAAGTTTAGAACATATGTATTTTTGATACTTTTACTTTAGTCTCCCAGATGGCGTAGTGGTAACGTCCTCGACTTTTAATAAAAGGGTCCCGGGCTCAATACCACGTAGTGGAATACTGAAGATCCGGTCCCGATTAGCCCATCTTCACACGAAGCAGACTGAAAGTATATTTCACGTCGCTTTTAGGTCACTTTTGGCTAATCGCGAAGTTTAAATTGACGAAGGACGCTCATAAACAAAGCCCATTTGCAGGCTGGGATCGAACCCGTGAACTCCCCATGACGATTGTGGAAGAGATGGGAATGAGCATTCCATTGTGAATGAATACCCCTTCATTAATTTCATATATAATCAGAATCAGCATTTATTTTCTTCGTTGCGATTAGTCTGAAGAGGGAGAAGCAGCGCGTAATGAGACAAATACAAGATACAGGAGGTTTAGTGTGCCGATGATATGAGAAAAATACTAACGTACGAACTTATACAGGGTGACCTGTAATTAGATGTATTCCCTGAAAGGGGTTCAAGTAGAGGCAATTTGCAATAAATTTGACCATATGATACCCCGTCCGAAAATTAGTAGTTTTCGAGATAATCGAATTTCTATTGTTTTTCTTTTAAATGGCAATTTTCCACGTAAGAATATGAATTGAGAAAAAAACAGCTCATTTTATGGCACATATTTCATCGTTTTCTGATAGCTAACAAATAAGTGGTTGGTTGGAAAAAGTTTGTCCCAAATAACATTCACATGTAAATAACGAGTGAGTCTAGATATACAAGTGATGATAAAAAAATGCACTCTTAGTTTACTTGACAACATATTACTGTAATAACAAAAATGGTATGACACGAAGCGTTCAAATTACTTAAATTACTTCCTTGTGTCCTCTGCTATCCATCAAGGTACAAAGGTTGCTAACATTCACATTTGTGTACAACAAATAATACTTCATTCATCTTCATGTGAATGGAATCAATGAACAATACAATTAAAGAACATTACACGTCTTGCTGAAAGTGGGCACCTCCGTTACGAATGCAGGCACGCAGGTTTTTACGGACATTTGGTCTCTTAACCCGTGATGTGATGGTGTCCTTGATGTGTTGACCAGCTGTTAAGATCCTCTCCCTGAGCTATTCTTGCGAGTTTACCGGTGTCTTGTAAACTAAGTCTTTCATGTGGCTCCAAATGTAGAAGTCGCAAAACGTTAAATAGGGGGATCGAGCCTGCCAGGGAATCGGGCGGCTTCGGCTAATCCATTTCTTTGGGTAATTTTCATCCAGCCACTGTCGCACGTCCAGGCAGAATTATGGATGGGCGTCATCAACAATCATTTCATCGAGCCATTTTTCCTGCCCCAAATCTTAAATGGCATCAATTATGAACATTTTTTGAGGAACGGGATGGCAATGATGTTGGAGGATGTTCCTCTAGCTACAAGACGTGACATGATTTACCAGCATGATAGATCCCCCGATCGATTTGACGCCTTGCGACTTTTACATTTGGAGCCACATGAAAGACACACGACACATGGAAAACAATGGAACTATTGCAGGAAAACTTCCCCGCTAAGTTCTGTCCAGAAAGGGTGATGTGAACTGGCCACCAAGATCATGTGACCTAAACCACCTGGATTGTTTTCTATGGGGTTGACATAAATTATTTCGATTGGCCTATCCATCCGCCAGTAAGATAGTTAAAACTCAACAATCTATTATGTTTTATTCTTTTAACACATCTATTTGAAACTATCCAAACTACAAACATGAAACTTCATTATTTGAAATAACTGTAACTCGTCAGCTCAATTGTCCGTCTCTGTTCGTCTATTCTGGGACGAAATATAGTTGTCGTACAATAGTAAAAAAAATATTTTGAGAAGTAAACGTCTGTTGAAAGAATGGAACTTATTTTTCTTGAACAGTCTCACGGTAGCTTGCCACGTAACATTTCTAAACTTCAGTGCCAAGGCAGTGTTTGCACAGGAAGGTATATTTCTCCAAGTGCAGTGAAATTCAATGAAAAGGGAGGGAAAAGAAATGTTACGAAATATATCCAAATCGCAGGGAAGTAGTGCAGGTGGCCGGGTTCTGAAACCGAAAATGAGGCTCGCCTTAATGGATTTCTCTCGTAAGGCATGAGCCTCATTTTCTCGCAGTGTTGCCAGCCCACCCCAAGAATATTTCACCATGTGATATTTTACAGGCGAAGCTAACCTACAAATGGGAGTTGGCAACACTGGCAACATCAATTGCGGTTTAGTGTTGCCAACTCACCTCAAGAATATTTCACTATGTGATATTTTACAGGCGAAGCTAACTTATAGTAGTAGGTGGAAGGGGCGATCCTGGCTGGGTCCTTTGACCTACTTTAAACAACCGACAGTGTTGCCAACTCCTCACTCGAAAAAATCACCAAGGTTTTTTTTTGGGTATAACCTAACCTCAAGCAAGGAGCTGGCAACGCTTGAGGCTTTCTCGCAGTGTTGCCAACTCACCCCAAGAATATTTCACCATGTGATATTTTACAAGCGAAGATAACCTACGAATGGGAGTTGGCAACACTGGCAACATCAATTGCGGTTCAGTGTTGCCAACTCACCTCAAGAATATTTCACCATGTGATATTTTACAGGCGAAGCTAACCTACGAATGGGAGTTGGCAACACTGGCAACATCAATTGGCGATCAGTGTTGCCAAATCACCTCAAGAATATTTCACCATGTGATATTTGACAGGCGAAGCTAACCTACGAATGGGAGTTGGCAACACTGACTAGTGGAGGTAGCCGGGTTCACCAGCATCAATTGGCGATCAGTGTTGCTAACTCACCCCAAGAATATTTCACCATGTGATATTTTACAAGCGAAGCTAACCTACGAATGGGAGTTAGCAACACTAGCAACATCAATTGCGGTTCAGTGTTGCCAACTCACCCTAAGAATATTTCACCATGTGATATTTTACAAGCGAAGCTAACCTACGAATAAGAGTTAGCAACACTGATTAGTGTAATCAGCTCAGTTGAGCGCCATCAATTGGCGATCAGTGTTGCCAACTCACCCCAAGAATATTTCACCATATGATATTTTACAAGCAAAGATAACCTACGAATGGGAGTTGGCAATATTGACTAGTGGAGGTGCACGGGTTCACCACCATCAATTGCGGTTCAGTGTTGCCAACTCACCCCAAGAATATTCCACCATGTGATATTTTACAGACGAAGCTAACCTACAAATGGGAGTTGGCAACACTGACTAGTGTAATCAACTCGGTTCTGCGCCATCAATTGCGGTTCAGTGTTGCCAACTCACCCCAAGAATATTTTACCATATGATATTTTATTTCCAAGTCCCGGGGACACCAATGTATATCGTGACTTTTGTAAACCTCTCTCGGGAACGATGTGCCACACACACGCGCGCGCGCCTATCGGCAGATTACGTTTCGCGTATTTATTCGTTGCGCTGACACAGCGTGATGAGTAAATAATGCATTTTCTCATTTCTGAAGTACGAATGCACTTTATCGTAATCTTCCAAGTCCCGGGGGACACTAATGTTTGTATATCGTGACCTTTGTAAACCTCTCTCGGGAACGATGTGCCACACGCACGCGCGTGCTGGCGCCTCTTATTATTTTTGTATTGTGACTCAAGCAAACAAACAAATAATTTTTTTTATTTTTTTAGGATTCCTAGCCTCTAACCTCGCCAGGGTGCGTGGTGCTCAACCCAAAAAGGTTCTAACGGCTGTGGTTATGGATAACCACACCTCTGTAGAGTTTTCATGTGTTTTTTTTTCTCTCAAACTTCCATGAAACTCTACAGAGGACCTCCGTAATGCATGCAACGTGTACTAACGACTCTAGTGTTATTTGATGTTGTAATATTTTTGGATATAGAGTTTTATTGTGAGATATGTTTATTATAATATTTTTGATGAAGATGGAGAATGTGTGTGTTATAAAAACTAAAGTTGCATGCTTTTTTTTTCTAGTGTGTGTGTGTGCTTGATGTTCGACAGCATCTGTAACGATAAAAAAAGAATTTTATTGTTAATTTTCTCATGTAAAAACAACAAAATTTTGTGCAAATTCTGATTGTCTCGTGCTATAGTGCAAAAAAACTGATGAAAAAAAGATATTGTAACTGATAATTGGTGAAATTGACATTGTAACTGATCTGAACTAGGGAAATTCGTATTATTATTGTGCTAGCACAAAATTTTTATTGTAACTGATTGTGCAAGAAAAAGATGTTAAACCTGTTAAAACTGCTCTGTGACCCTCTCGTTCTTCACGTCGTACGCGAAAGACTTCTCTGCAATCAGGATGACGCTGCACACGGTGTCATCGGGCAAGGCTTCGTGGAACTCGCAGACGATTTTGATGTTGGTGCGATCGTTGACCACCACCTGCTTCCTCTTCGTCGTGTTGATGACGAACATCGGCCTGCGGATTTTGAATTCGCTGGGCGTGTAGTACATGTCCACGTTTCCCTCGGTCACGCGCTTGTAAGCCGTGTAAGCTTCGTAAAGTTTGAGGTAATCGTCTTTGGTCATGTCGAGGTTGTAATTCTCGCGCGGGAACACTTCGTTCCTGCCATTCTTCAGATAAACGTTCTTGATCTTGCAGTCGTCGAACTTGCTGGAATCTTTTTCCTGGTTGTTATCGCGCCCGGTCTGAAAGAGTACCACGACGAAATCTGGCATGTCGAACTGTATGTTGTTGAACTGAGTCGTCACGTCGAATTCCATGTGACTTCCCGACGCCAACTTCTGCACGCACTGGTAACCGTGAAAGTGAATCGGCACCTGCGGACTCTTCAAGATCTCCGCTTTGTACTTGAGGGCGTAGTTCGTCTCGTATTCCACGATCGGCATTCTCAATTCCATGCTTCGGATGACGCACTTGGCTGCTTCGGGTAATGTGTTGGCTATCGGCGTGCCGTCGGCGTTCAAGTTGGTGTATCGCATCAGTGCGCCGTTGTCGTTGGCCGCTCTTCGAAACGTGACGCGCAATCCTCCCTTCCACATGATCTCTTTGTAGTCGGAGAAGAATCCCGGCAGCAGACGCATGGGAAAGAGCACCGTGTGACTTCTCGTCGATATTTTTGTTCCCGCTTCGAATCCTCCCGCTTGATAGTATGCCGCGTCTGTTTTGGATAATTTCAATGTTCCCACTGCCGTCGACGTGATAACTGGATAATCCATTCTGTCGATGACGGTGTTATGTTTCCTCACCTCCACCTGCGAGAACAGGTGAGGCACGAAGTTGTCCACGAGTTTCAAATTTGCATTGGGTGGAAACGCTTCTCCGCTTTCTTTCTTCACTACGTCGAATTGAAGGTAGAGGTCCGCTCTGTGAGGATGAACAAACCCGTCCCCTACGTCCACGTCGTATTCGATCTCCCTGTTCGCTTCGTTGAGATTAGCGAACGTGCGACGGTTCGGAGGGAAAGATTGCAATTCGTAACTTTCGATTTGTTCCATTTTTACTATGTATGGTTATTTATTATACGTTGATCTCCACGATGGCCGTCGTAGTGGCACCTGCGAAATCCACCACCTCGTCTTTCTCGTTCGTCACTACCAACTCTATGTCGTCTATGCGGTTGCGACATACTGGAAAATAGATCGGCGAAGAGGGCGTGTAGATGATCGGTTCCATGAATTCGGAATTGGGTTTGAATGTGGCGATGATTCCCGTCTGCTTGTGACTTCCCAGCAACTCCCCGTCCGAAGATTTAGTGATCATGCCTTCCGCCACGTTACAGTGAACGTTCAGAGTCTCTATGGCCAGAAATTTAGGAATGTTTGCTGCCGTGTGCTTGATGCCAGCTTCGAGTTTTGTGTTGTTCTCGAAACCTAAAAGTTCTCCCATGGTGCCCAGGTCCACGGTCTCCGTCGCCGACACGATTTCCACTCTGTGCGTGACCGAATTTTGAGAAAGGTACGTGCCTTTGGGTAATTGAGCTTGCAAAGTGGAAAGATTGTATTGACCTGGCGTGACGACGATGTGTTCGCTTCCGACGCTAATTTTGTTGTTGTGATGCGTGACGTTAGGTATGAGGTACATGCTGTAGAATGCACGCAAAGCTACGGATTTAGGATAGACGATGTCGTTGTGCAGCGTGAGTTTCAAGATTGAAGATTCGCTCGTGAGATGGAACACGCCCATCGTGTTTAAGATTCCACAATGCTTTCTGAAAATGTTCCACCGACGGGTTATTTATTTTAGACATGTATGCGAGAACAGAAAGGCAAAGGTGGCCGCAGTTAACATCGGTGAAACCCTGGATGCGTTTGTCATTGTAGTAGAGGTTGGCAACACTGAGATACTTCACCAACCTGGCAGGTGGTGTGCCACCGAACGAATCGAAAACAAATGCATTGTTATCGTTAATTTTGAGGTAGCATATCCAATGTGTACCAGGATTTTTGTAATTGTCCAGGTTGACCACGCCATACTCCTTTTTCTTCACAGCAGAGGGTAGAGAATCGGACATGAAAACACCCCTGAAGTTTCTTATTCCCAACAGTTCGATTAGAGATTCAATATCGAAGTTGGACAGGGCTTCTTCTTTTTTTTATATTTTTTCAAAGCATCGAGGTTGCTTTTTTGCTTTTTGGTTATACCTTTCCCCTTCTTCTCCATAGCCAGATTGTGACGTTTTTGTTCTTCCAGTTCCGCCTTGTTCTTCTTCGAGTCGATGACGGTTTTCGCGATGGCGGCGCTTCCGCCGGCCAAACTTCCAACGGCCCCCAATGCTGCCAGGATGGCCGGGATGCTGAATATGAAACCTCCGATTTTTTGCTGTTTCCGCGAACGCTGCAAGCGTCTCAATTGAGGTGTGCTGAGAAGTAATTTCATTCCGTGTCCTTTCGTCAAGCAAGAACGTTTCTTCTCGCGTTGTTTCTTGGTGAGTAACCCATCGAGGGCACCTAGATTTTTCAGATTGGAGTATGGTATCTGGTACACGACACCCTTGGGCTTCATGTTGATGCTCTATATGTTATCTTCACGGTATGTTATTTATATATATGTTCTGAGATTTTTTTTGTTTTGTGTAATTTTTTTCGGTATGTTATTTATATATAAATGTTCTGAGATTTTTTTTGTTGCGTGTAATTTTTTTTTCAAGGATATACTCCGCGCAGAGCCCTTACACAAATTCTATTACGTGCTTTGTTTTCTTACCAAGAAGTTCCTTTGTACCCTTGTACACGATTTGAGTTTTGTTCTCGATTAAAATAGCTAGCTTCTCGTCGGATAACATGTTAGCGTATCGATCTGGTAAAAATAGACTGTATTGTGCGTTGAGCAACAGACGCGCCTTGGGACCATACTGGGTAGAAACAATTGAACCGGAAGTTATCGTGTAAGGTTTGTCCACTTCCAATTCCTGAATTTTTACATACTCTACTGACAAATTTAGCATTTGTTTTAATGCTTGGAGGTCACTCATTTTTTCAGTCGTCATATTGAAGAGAAATTTTCAGTGTGTGTGTTAGAGAAATTTAATTTTTTTTCACAATGTGTGTTATTTATATATACACTGAAGATTATTTTTTTTCACGATGTGTGTTATTTTATATATATTTTTTTTTTCACGAGATTTTTGTATCGAAGATTTTTTTTGTCTGTGTTAGAGGAAGAAAGTTTGTGCTTCGGAAAATGCGATGATGTGCGTGATGATATCTTCCGTCTCTTGTTTCGACTTATGCCAATCATCTGTGAATCGTCTTCTCCCCTGCCTCGCCTCATGCAGTTCATCTAACCTATTGTTTAATTTTTCCCCTGCGGCCGAAAAAAGAGTGTCGAGATCGTCGCACCTCATGCCGCTAATTTCCCGAAGATAATCCTTGACAGCCATTTCACAAGGGATGCGAAATTCCGGCGTTGATCTCGCTATGATCAAAAATTTTCTTATATCCTCACAATCTCCGTTTACTGCATGTTTGAATATTTTACACAGTAGTTCGTGTGGCAAGTCGGTTATACCAGACATGATGTTTTTTTTTTTTACTGTATGTTATTTATATACCCCACCCAAATTTTTGTTTCGTGTTCATGGCGATGGTGGTGCCCAGTGCCGCAACTCTTTCTCCCAGCGATGCGTCTCTGCTGACGAATCTTTCGAAAGCTGCGTGCTCTAATTTTCTGTCTGCTTCGTGACGTGCATCTAGATCGGTGCGAGTGGTGTTGTAGGCGATGTCGTGATCTTTGCATGCGGCGTCCAACGGATTTACACCCTTGTCTCCTCTCTCCAATCTTTTCTCGAGTTTGGTACCCGGTCCGCAGTACTGGTAGCCGGGTAAATGCATCTCGAAAGGTAACTTGTTGATGATGTCGTTCACGAGTCCCTTTCCTTCGACCATGTTCCAGAATCTCGGAGGCAGCGTGTTGATAATTTTAATGAGGTAACCTATGCCCTTGTCGTCGTTCACGATGAAGTTGGAAAGTTTGGCGCTGATCATGTCCACAATTCCTACCTTCTCGTTGTAGAAATTACGATTGCCTGCATTCTCCTCTCCTGCAATAACCAACAATCGGTCTATGAGCTTGCGCACGTCGTCCACCCAAACGAACTCTTTGGGTAGGGTGTTGTAGAGTTTGACGCCGCTGCCTGTTTTGACCTGGTTCCATATCGGCTTGATGAGATTTCTGTACTTCTCGCCGCTGCTCGATTTCACCCTATTCTGCGAGGCGTCGTTGTTCTGGTACAAGGCATCCGTCATGATCAAAATTTCCTTGTAACTCTGGTAATCTTCGTCGGTGTAATCTTTCGGCTGCTTTTTGGCAACGAGTTCCCACAGTCCCACCGTACCCGGATACCTGTTCCAACTATTCTTCTCGCCTAAATTAACTTTAATGTCGTTGCCTTCGAAGGTCACCTTCGATTTTCCAATCTTCCAAACCACACCGCCGCCCTCGTTGCTCTCCATGCTCGGATACAATCCGAACACTTCATCCTTGTCGAATTTCCCCGTGCTCAGGTAGTCTCGTGCCAAAGGTCCCAACTCGATCTTATCCAAAGACGACGACGTGCTACCTATGGCTTGACGTCGTGCCGGTACGTCCTTCAGTTCGAACGGCGTCGAAGGAATGCTCGAAATAGGCGTGGGTACGGCGTAACTTTTAGCTGCAAGTGGTACGAGTTCGTTGATCAAATTTTTATTTTGTTCCGTGACGCCTTTAATTTCTTTACCTAGATCGCTGATGGCGTCGATCACAGGTTGATCTTGACGTTTCTTCTCTTCGTAGAATCCGCGATTCTCGGATTTCCAACCTTTGAAGCGTTTCGCGAGGTAATCGCGGAGCTTGAGATTTTCGTCTTCGATTTTTCGTTTCGTCATAACGTTATTTATACACGTCGTTTCTCACAACGTTGCAACGTTTAGAAAGTCGTTGATTTTGTTTCTGTATTTTCCGTCGTTGGGTTTCCTTGTCATGTCGATCGTTGCGAATCCGAAATCGTCACTGTTCCAACAGTGGGAGCAGCGTTCCGAAAATTGATTGTAGTTCATGTCTCCGCCTACGTAGTCATCGTACGCGTGCTTGAGGTTGGTGTGATCTTGACGAAACAAACATATGAAATTAGCGTTGTCGCGTACTAACTGTTTTGGAATTTTGGAAAACGTTTGAGCTAGGAAGAAGCAATCCATTCCTTTGTGACGACCTTGCGTGAAAAAGTTGCGAATTTCATTTTGATTTTCCAGGATGACATCGTCGAACACAACGACTGAATTTTCACGACAATCGTCGAGTGGTTTTATTTCCGAAGAGAACGTTGCAATGTCCAGACCATCGTACAGTTTCATCAGTTGCTGGTATTTGGATTGCTCCAAACTTTTCGAGAACACGTACAGGTGCCTGTTCTTCCAATCTAACCAATTCGGTGCGAGGAGAAAATTGTCCACGAGCAGTGTCGTTTTCCCACACCCTGAAGGACCTACGATCAGACAGCGGATGCTGTCGGGAAGCAACTCGCCGTTCCTTTTCTTCTTTCGATTTTCCGAATCAGGTAGACGTTTCACGACATTCCACGCACTCATAGAATCACTTCGTTTGAATCGATCCAACTCGTGTCCGGAAGTCCCAGCCATTTCACCAAAAGTTTGTCGCCTCTCTTACGCAAAACTTTTTCGATAAGGTACGTGTCGGGGTATTTAGTTTTAGAGAGTTCCTCCTCGTAGAAGCGCCCCCAATAAAATTTCACCGCCACTGTCCTTTATTATATACGTGTGACGGTTTCCGGGTAGAACTCGAACCACGGTAAAAAGTTCCGTGCTCCAGTTTCGTGTGAAACCCCTGTCGAACGTTTGCTTCAATTTACTGACCCTCACCTCGTCTCCAATTTTGTATTTAGGTTTTTTTTGTCGTGGGTGTGTACTTTGGACAGTAAACGCTGGAAATTAATCGCTGCTCGTCGGACTTGGTAACGTCAGCTGGCTTCATGCCTATCGTTCCGTGCACCGTATTATTATAGGTATCGACGAGTTCCGGCAGAATGTCGACCCATTTGTAATTTCCCCGAAGCGTGAATCGTTTCCACATGTGTGTTTTCAAGGTTCGATTAAATCTTTCCACGATGCTGGCTTTGATGTAACTGAAGGTCGAATAATGTCGAATGTCATGTTTTTGAATAAACTTTTGGAATACGGCATTGTAAAATTCTTTACCGTTGTCTGTTTGCAAAAACCGTGGTCGTCTGCCGCCGCTTTCGCGAAAAATTGTCTTGAATGTTTCCGTGACGCACGTCCCCGTTTTCGCCTTCAAAGGTAGAGCCCATGCGAATTTCGAAAATGTGTCTATGACTGTGAGGAGGTACTTGTTGCCCTTGTTCAATTTATGTACGTTTTTTAGATTGCCGCTGCTCATCTCCACGAGGTCACTTTGCCAGAGGTCATCGATGCCCTTGGTTACCACCGCCAAACGTTCGTAGTTGCGGCGTGCAGGTTTATGCAATTCTTGGACGATGGCTTGCCTAGACATTTTTTAGAGATTACGTTTGAAGAGAAGCACCAGCGTGATGGGATTCAAAGAGGGCGGCACCTCACCTGTGTTTTGAACGATCAGCTTATCGCCGGCACTCACGTCGAAAACGGTGAGATCTTCGTCTTCGTGTATTTCATATACGTTGCGCGTTTCGTTCCAACGTGCCAGAGGAATGTTTCCTGCTTTCTGAACACCACGATTCGATATTAAGGTCATGGTGGGAACGCTAGCTTTTCTGCCGTGAGACCAGTACGAAAATTCGTTTATCTGAATCGTGCCATCGAGGAGAAACTTGTAGTACGGATGATAAGGATGCAACATGTACAGTTTGTTACCTTCGACGAACGTGGAGATTCTCTGTTGATTGGGTACGCTGTTGATTTCGATGGCTTGCAGAGAATGCAGTTTAGCGAATTTAGTATCGACGCTAACGAGGTTGCTGTGAAGCTGTCCCAGTGTATTTTGTACGGGCAACAAATGCTCGACTATGGTATCCGTTACGGCAGAAAATGACGGTTTGATTTTTACTTCCACGTTCAACTGCTTGTAGTTTTCGTTAAGTTCTTGTAACTTGGCACCGAAAGAGGCCAGCGTCGATTCCTGCGTGGATTCCAGCACTCCAACTTGATCCCTGATGTTGACGACAATACTCTGAAGGTTCTCGACTTGATTCAATTTCGAACTTTTCTCGGTGAGATCGTTCACGATGCTTCGCATCTCGGTAAACTGCGTGTGAAGGTCTGCGACGCTCTGCGAAGTGGGCAGCGTCGACACCAGCGAAGCAAGTTCGTCTCGAATCTGTTCCACGTTCGCCGTTTCCGTTTCTAGTCGTTTCAGCATACGTGATATGTTCCTTTTTAAAGCGTGTAATTCTTTGGAGGTGGGGAGATTGGCCACCCTACTCTCGAGATCGCTCAACGAACTTTTGATGTCACTCGATTCGGATAGTGCCGTCACCGCCGTTTTCAATTTTTCCAAATCTTCGCTCGAAGGTACGCTCGTCCGTAACGATTCCAAGTCACCCTGTATGTTGTCCAGCACGTGATGAAAATGAGCAAGATTGGATTCGACGTTCAAATTTTCTAAATATTCGATCTTCTGCTGAACCGTGCTTAACGTGTCTTGAATGCTCGTTAACGCGTTCGCTTCAGCGTGAATATTTTTAATTTCTTCGTTGATCAACTCCAGAGATGCCTGAAGCGTAGCGATGGTGGTTTGAATGTGTTCGAAATCTTGATAAGCCTCCAATTGAATTTTTATGTTCGCAACGCTTTTGCCGATGACCTGCAGTTCGTCTGACGATGGTAGGTTCGTCATTGTATCTTCCAAAGTCTGTAACTTGGATTTAATTTCTTCCAACGTGCCGGTGAATTCTTCTTGTAATTTGGAAACAACGACATGCAAGCGTTCTACATCAATATCCTTCACGACAGTTTGAAGTTCAGAGAAATTCTTTTCGATTGCGGAAGTTCGTTCTTCGATTTCGAGTTTCAATTTTTCCAAATCTTCATTTTTCGATTGAAATTGCTGTAATTTGGCCAAATCATTTTGAAGCGAATCCACGCTCAACTGTATATTTTGAACGCTGTCATAAGAAGGTACGTCGACATAATTTTTTATGAGCGTTTTCAGTTCGGTATCGATTTTCAGAATAGGGTCGAGACATTGTGTTTGGAGCGTAGCGATCTCGGACTCTAAACTTTTGTTTAAGGTCTCTTGCAAAGCGATCAAATCGCTCCTCAACTTTTTAATTCGGACGTCCAACATGAGAATCTCTTCTGCGTGGTCTACACGCTTGGTGTTGCCGAAAATATCGTTAGGCATTTTGGTTAACGGTTATTTATAATAGGATAGACGATTCGTAATTCTACGAAGAGAGGAACGAGTTTGTCGTAATCTCCCAGGAGTTGAACGTAAAGATAATCTCCTGGGGAAACATCGTACGTAATGTTAGAAAGCATCTTGTCGTGCTTGATTCGAAAAATGTTTTTGCCGGTAGATATTTTGATTTCGCCTACGTTTTCCGGATTCACGGTGATTTGAAGTTTCCCACCGATCGGAATTTCGTAAAAATGTAAATTGTTGTTGAAGATGTAAAAAGTTTTGCCGACGTCTTCATCCAATTTCGTCCAAATGCTGTTGAGATGAATGATCAACAGACCGTTGAGTTTAGGTAACACGGAAGGTAAGACTTCATGATCTGGTATGGACGGTGCAGTTTCCATGATGATTTTTTTTGAAACCGAACAAGTTCATAGGCATGCTGGTTTATTTGCACTGTGTGCAATTCTTATTTATTTCTAAACGACGATGCCCCCAAGGCAATGTGTGGATTCCACACTCGAGGACGCACCTCTTGTCGTCGTTGGGATCCAGGGCAATCTTCCTCACCTTGTTGGTGGTCAACACATGGTCGACGCTCTGGATGCGCTGTTCTGCTCTTAGAATCGACGACCTGGTTTTTAAGGCAATCCACGAAGTCCTCGAATGTGAGATGCCCCCGAACCACCTGTCTGCCGACACCCTTGGCCTTTTTGGTAACGCTGCCCTCGGCTTTGATGGTATAGGCCTTGGCGCGAAGACCTGCAAACTCGAGAATCACGTCTCCGTCCTTCTCATCTTTGAGTTTGCCAGGCTCTTTTTTGTTGCGGGCCAGGATGCCGTACTGGTTCGGCTGGGGATAGCCCGAGGTGTCGAAGAGGTTAACCAAAGATGGAACTGTGGCTATATCCCTGTATGCGTCGGCTGTGCGAACGTGGTACACCAAGCTGTCCGTGTCCGTGTAGAGAAGCGAGATGTTGTGGCCGTAGTGTGGACGTAATATATCGTAGTACGTCTCGAACATGTGGAGCTTGCTCAGATCCAGAACAGTGGCTCCAACGTAGATGGGCTTGGTGAGCCTCACCTCACCTTGCTTCATGTGAATCAGAGCCAGCTGCTCGTTATAGATTGTTCGAGACTTGAACAATAGACTTGCGACAAGCTGACGACATCGCTCTTTCCTCGTCACCAATTTTATGTCCACGCGATTCCGTACATTCTCCATGGTTTTGCCAAACACCGCATTATTCATGAGTTTGAAAAAATCCTTATCAAACTCGGACGTGGCTGCGGTGCGGTGTTTGGTGTTGACTTCGATATATGGGCGCAACCACGGAGAATGCTCGAACTTGAGGATGTGGTGAACTGCGTGGACCGTGACCCCTTGCTGCATCAACCACCGGAGATTCTGGTAGTGCAGGATGTAATTCTTCTTGGGTTCGAAATCCATGACGAGCTTCTTCTGGTTGGAAACGGGTGGACACTTGAACTCGGGTGCAGGGGGGAGATCGCAGAACAAATCCTGCAGCTTCTCGGAGAACTCAAGGTCCACCTCGGCGAAGAACCCATGTTCCGAATCGTCGAAGCTTTCGATGTCGAATTTGGAAGGATCGGCCCACTCGAACCCTCTAAAAGGGAGTGGCTGCATCATGGAGTGCCCGTACAAGTTATTCACGTCCGTGTGCATGATGTAGCTCGACGGTTGGGTGGAGTCGTAGCCAGTAGCCATGTGATGGTTGTTGGCGCGCGCGTGCCGTTGCGACACCTGGACCATTCCACCCCGCACGGCGCGTTCCACAAACAGCACCATGTCTACGTCCGAAAGAAGCTCCAGCTTGATTTTTGTCACCAGAAACATGGCTGACCACGCCAGTCCGGGGAGACTATAGAAGTAGGCGGGGTCCAGCTTGTAGATGGTCTTCGTAGTTGCACGAAACGCCTGGAACACATCGGCGAGGAGCGTCACATCAAGTCTGAGGTAGGCGTCGTGGTAGTCTCCGAGAGTTCGACATCCTAGCTCGCGCCACATGGACTGGGCGTGATGATATTCTTCGTTGGTAATGTTCGAGCCTCGTAGCTGACTGTAGAACTTCGCCTGGGGAGGTAGCGACGTCTCCGCAAACTTGGTAGAGTCGGTGACGTATTCGTAGGGGTAGACCCCCTTACGCCTGAAGAGACCGGCGTCCAAGTTCGGAAAATTCGCAGAGGTAATAAGCATTTGTTCGTTGCTCAGCTTCCCTGCAAGAGCATCGAGGCTGGCCGGGAGAAACCTCAGGGAGTCGAGGAAGCGAAGCTCGACGGTAGAGTCTGCTCCCAGGATCGACACTAGTTTGCTCACACTGATGTAACGCTCCTCGTTCTGGGCGAGAACGTTAATTCGCATGTCGTCGTACCCAAGATGCTTGATCAGGTGGTGAAAATCGTACCCCGAGCCGTTGTGAAAAAACACAGGGATGAAGCGTGGGTCCCGGGCCCTACGGTTGCAATCATTGCACCAAGGACCAACGTACCTACCGTTAAAGTGATCGTGGTGTCGGACTTTACGGTTGTTGGCGGTGTACTCCTCGTCGCAGACAGGGCAAGTGATGGCCTCGTCGTGTCTACGTTGATCATCGGGGGACAGTGGGAGCATAGACTTGGGAGCCAACAGTACCTTCCCTATCTCGATGGCCTCGACAACCATCCTCTCGAGGAAGTGTTTGGCTGCGTCGGGACTACGGTACACGTAGGGCTCGGGGGCGATGTGTTGATCTCGTCGCACCACAATGTATGCGAAACTGGATGCCTCGTGGAGTTGGTAAGGGGTGGTGGAGGAAACTTCGGGATCGGGATCGCAAGTGGACAGGGGTTTGAGGAAGGCCTCGAAATCCGCGATGATGATAGCGGGGTGCTCCACCATGGCACCGTGCATGTGGAAACGCTCCACGGCGCCAGGTTTGGGTAAGACTATCACCTCAGGCTTGTTGGCATTACAATAAAGTTTGTGGCTAGCGAGCTTCTCGGCAGCGATGTTGCGACCTCTGATGCGCTGGTAATCCTGCTGTTCTCGATTACGAAATGTAGACAAGCACCTGGGACAAACTTCTATGTGGGTTTTGTCTTTGCTCAGCTGGCTCGAAACAAGCCGAGAGAGGGAACGGATGAGGGTGTAATGGTGGCGAGTTTCATCCTTGATGAGCAGAAGGTGAATTTCCTGCGCACCGTCGTCATCTACGTCGCTCACCCGAATAGGGTACACCACATTTTCGTCGGTGGCGCCATAAACGTTGATAGCCAACCGAGGGTTGTGTGTACGGGCCTCAAACTTGCGAATGTCCGAAAGCGCCACCGGGTAGTCGATCCCAGCCATCGCATCTTCCAGCTCTGGCTCGTAGGGTAGGTAGTGGTTAACTCGGCGTGGTTGGTTTTTCCGGTCGACAGGGTGTAATGCTGCAAGCACCGACCAGAGAAAGCACTTGGCGTCACTGTTTTGAATGTTCAGGACGGCCTTCTTTGCCGCAATGGCAGATGGTAAGCGGACGTAGCTGGAGGCGGAGAGAGGCACAAACTTGCAAAGTTTGACGCGCAGTTCGTGAGGCTCACCACACAACGAACCTCCCGAGCCCTTGGCTTGATGTTCCTCCTGCTTTGCCACCAGCTCCTCGGCAAACTTGTTGTAGATGACCTCGAGGTTGTCGACATCCGCCAGATGCAGCGTCTTCGCCTTGGTGTTGTGGCAGAAGCTGTAAATTTCATCAGACGGCTTCTTGTACCGACAACGTAGCGATGCGTAGAATTTGATGGAGTGCGTTGCAAGCGCATCGCCGAGGATGGAAATAATTTGGGCTTGTACGTTCTCCAAAAAGCTACGCGCGTCGCATGAGTCCTCCGAAGTAAGGGGAAAGTCCTCTAACAAACGCTCGAAAGCAAACTGGTTCGCTTTCGCAACAGTTTTGATGCGCTTGGCGGATAGTGGCATGTCGGCTTCCGCTTTCCTTTTGGTTGAGCTGGTCGACGGTTGAGCACCAGATGTACTTTCGCTTAGACAAGTAAGCTTATGCTTCTTGGCATACGCAATTGTAATGTGTTTATTGCATCCGGAACACAGTTCGGTGGCAGCCAAATGCTTGCCTGGCACGCAGGTGCGACAATGTCTTGCAAAATTTTTGCTTGATATAGTTCTTTTACACACAGGGCAACTTTTCATGGAGCGCATTTTTTTCGGGGTATGTTTATTTATATGTGATCTGTTGGTGGTAGAGTGTTTACAAAACAAAAATGCCTTATGAGCTAATTCTAATTGGTGTTAGTTTGAGGGGGTTTATTTATATATGGGTAGTGTTGTCTTCCTCAAATATGTGCTTTAATCAACCCTATAAAAAATTAAAAAAATATATAAGAAAAATATGATTGTAGATAGAAAAAAAATAAATATTGTATGCATGTGTAATTCTATTTAGCTTATTTTTGCTAGACACAAATCTTCTTCAGATTTTATTGCCCACTAATATATTTTTCTACCAATCTAATAGAGGTGTGAAACTATGAAAATATTCTGAGACAATCTTCTCTAAAACATTCTTCCCCCAAAGCTAATGTTAACAACCTGTTGTAACCTAAGCATCGTGTGTATTGCATCCGGCGAAGCCACGCTAACGCCCAAGCAGCTTGCTATTATGTACCTGCACGCTCCGGATGTGCTGACGATCTTCCATCCCAGCTCGCTGTTGTGTGCCTGCATGCTCCAGATATCTAATAATCTTCGGGCATCTCGCCCGCTCTGAAACAAAATATAAACAAAACAAATTGTATACGCCCAAGCAGCCCGCTATTATGTACTTGCACACTCCGGATGTTGGGGGTAGGTGTACTGACGAGGCTTCCCGTTGTGTAACTTCCGTCGTCCCAAAGCCTACGTATTGTTGAATTTGCGTTATTGTGTCAACATTGATAGCACACGCAGAGAGGAGAGGGGGCAAAATTGTAGTTTTTCTAGATGTGTTTGCGCCATAATACAAAAATAATAAGAGGCGCCAGCGCGCGCGTGCGTGTGGCACATCGTTCCCGAGAGAGGTTTACAAAAGTCACGATATACATTGGTGTCCCCGGGACTTGGAAATAAAATATCATATGGTAAAATATTCTTGGGGTGAGTTGGCAACACTGAACCGCAATTGATGGCGCAGAACCGAGTTGATTACACTAGTCAGTGTTGCCAACTCCCATTTGTAGGTTAGCTTCGTCTGTAAAATATCACATGGTGGAATATTCTTGGGGTGAGTTGGCAACACTGAACCGCAATTGATGGTGGTGAACCCGTGCACCTCCACTAGTCAATATTGCCAACTCCCATTCGTAGGTTATCTTTGCTTGTAAAATATCATATGGTGAAATATTCTTGGGGTGAGTTGGCAACACTGATCGCCAATTGATGGCGCTCAACTGAGCTGATTACACTAATCAGTGTTGCTAACTCTTATTCGTAGGTTAGCTTCGCTTGTAAAATATCACATGGTGAAATATTCTTAGGGTGAGTTGGCAACACTGAACCGCAATTGATGTTGCTAGTGTTGCTAACTCCCATTCGTAGGTTAGCTTCGCTTGTAAAATATCACATGGTGAAATATTCTTGGGGTGAGTTAGCAACACTGATCGCCAATTGATGCTGGTGAACCCGGCTACCTCCACTAGTCAGTGTTGCCAACTCCCATTCGTAGGTTAGCTTCGCCTGTCAAATATCACATGGTGAAATATTCTTGAGGTGATTTGGCAACACTGATCGCCAATTGATGTTGCCAGTGTTGCCAACTCCCATTCGTAGGTTAGCTTCGCCTGTAAAATATCACATGGTGAAATATTCTTGAGGTGAGTTGGCAACACTGAACCGCAATTGATGTTGCCAGTGTTGCCAACTCCCATTCGTAGGTTATCTTCGCTTGTAAAATATCACATGGTGAAATATTCTTGGGGTGAGTTGGCAACACTGCGAGAAAGCCTCAAGCGTTGCCAGCTCCTTGCTTGAGGTTAGGTTATACCCAAAAAAAAACCTTGGTGATTTTTTCGAGTGAGGAGTTGGCAACACTGTCGGTTGTTTAAAGTAGGTCAAAGGACCCAGCCAGGATCGCCCCTTCCACCTACTACTATAAGTTAGCTTCGCCTGTAAAATATCACATAGTGAAATATTCTTGAGGTGAGTTGGCAACACTAAACCGCAATTGATGTTGCCAGTGTTGCCAACTCCCATTTGTAGGTTAGCTTCGCCTGTAAAATATCACATGGTGAAATATTCTTGGGGTGAGCTGGCAACACTGCGAGAAAATGAGGCTCATGCCTTACGAGAGAAATCCATTAAGGCGAGCCTCACCGAGCCTCATTTTCGGTTTCAGAACCGGCCACCTGCACTACTCAGGGATATTCACATGTAACACGCAAAATCTCTCTGAAATCTTTTGTCGTGTAAATTATATCTGCAATAATAATAATAATAAGAGTTCATTTAAAGTACTGAGACCAGTTAAAAACAAAAACCTTATACAGCACAATGTCACAAATAAAAATATCAAAGAATTAACTCATAATGTTTTTTACAGCAAATCACATTCTATACCTAAATATAATATTTTAAGGGAAGTTATAATTAAAATCATCGATTAATATTTTTATAAATTCACAGAATTTTTCAATTTTACTGACAATAATGAATTCTTTCTTGTTTCATATTTTGGAACGTTATATACAATTGTATTTATAAGTATTCACTATCAATCCTATTTGACAAAATGTTTTGTATCTATACAGTAGAATGACAGCATTTCATTCCTACGCGTCAGCAAAAATTTGATGCGGCTGGTGTTATGTTACATCCGGTTGTAGCGGGCCACGAGCGGTTTTAGTGTTGAGTCAGCAGAACGTGTCTGATCACCTTGAAGACATCGGAAGCGGGTGGGGGAGGGGGATCAATGGATTTGTCACGTTGTTTCTTGATGTATGCTAACCTAACACGTGCATATGTTTGTGTGTGTGTGTGTGTGGAGGAAATGCGCGCGCAACCATTGCGTATGATGGAAAGATATGAAGAAATGATTTAAAGATGGCGCCGAAGGTGCTGTACCCCCCGAAAGTTTAGCGGCTAAGGTTATTGCTTTGTAAAACAAGAGGCGTCGAGGGTTCGATTCCTGGTAGAGTCAATATTGAATGATTGATAGATTGAGTTAGTTTTTTTTTAAGTCCGTTTTATGCACGGTAAAACTAATCAGAATGGACCTACAGTTGAAAAGTGGTGACTCGGACCACTATGTGCCTCCACCGAGTATCGAACCTGGGACCCTTTGATTACAAGTCGACGATGTCAATATTGAATGGTCTCGATTAGCCTGTGTGTAAATAAAGACAACAAAATGGTTGAGTTCAAAAATCGAGTTGGGTTAGTGGTTAATGTTGTCACCTGGCAATGAAGAGGTCGCGGGTTCGATTCTCTAGGTAGTTAAATGAGGCCAATTGTTTAATCCCGCCATTATAGGTCGCGATTAGTCCATCTGTGCATAAATAGTGATTGAATAAAATCAATATGGCGGCTTTGGGGGTAGTGGTTAATGTTGTCGCCTGGTAATGAAGAGGTCGCGGGTTCGATTCTCTAGGTAGTTAAATGAGGCCAATTGTTTTGTCCCGCCATTATAGGTCCCGATTAGTCCATCTGTGCATAAATAGTATTTGAATAAAATCAATATGGCGGCCGCGTTTTGTGTTTAGCGGCGGCGGCGACCGGGGCGCGGCGCGGCGCGGGGCGGAGCGGGGCGGCGCGGGGCGGCGCGGCGCGGGGCGCGGGGGGTGTTTTTTATTCCGCGAGATGTTTCAACCAAGTGGTTGAGGGTTCGATTCCCAATGTTGGTGAAAATTGGATATTCAATTGTATTTGTTTAAAAGTTCCGATTAGCTTTTTGTGCACAAAGAGAAAATGAACTAATTGGAAATAGGATGTTTATGCTGTAATGAAAAGGTCCCCGGGGTTCGATTCACAATGTCAAATTGGCTGATAATGATGTTGTTTTTTTTTTAAAAAGAAAAAGAAGTGTGTTGAGTCCCCATTAGTATTTAGGCAGGAACAGATATTAAAAATCAAAACAAAATGCCTTTTGATTACAACGCAAAGACTTTACCGCTAATGTATAAAGATAAATTAGAATCTGTTGTTTTGCCGTGTGGGGCCCCAGTACCGATTAGCTTAAATGCATAAAGAGTAGGTAAAATAAGCAAGATGGCCGTCACTATTGTTTTGTGATCAAAGAGGAGTCACAGGTTCGATTCAATCAAAGCAGGCAAGATTCTATGTTTCAATTCCATGTAAAAGTCTAAAGTTATGTTTCGATTAACCTCAATGCATAAAGAGGAATTAAACAAAAACAAGCAAAATGGCGACAGATGTGATAAAAGAAAAATTGAATTAGTTTTTTATAGTGACAAGAAAAAATAGCGAATGATTGTTAGAAATAGAATGAAAATAAAGATACTTGCCTTTGCGTGTCCAGCGCTGTGCAGAAAAGCTCTCATGCTTTATCTCCGACAAGTCCACAATACACATTTTTTTTTATTGTATAGTTAATTATTAATGTTGTTATTAACACAGATTCTTACCAGTGTGAAGAAAAGCTCTCATGCTTTATCTCCGACAAATCCACAATACACACTTTTTCATTATATAGTTAATTATTAATGTTGTTATTAACACCGAGTTTTACCAGTGTGAAGAAAAGCTCTCATGCTTTATCTTCGACAAGTCCACAATACACACTTTTTCATTATATAGTTAATTATTAATGTTGTTATTAACGATTGTTACCAGTAAAAATATAAACCATGAGGATTTTTAAAGGGGTGATAAGTGAAAAAAGCCAAGACATATATTTTATCCCTGTTTATTACCAATATTTACAAAATTCTAAAGAGCCGCACACACACACACACACACATACATATGTAAAATGTTTATATTGTGTCACCAGTTTATCAGCATGTTATTTAACAAGTTTTTATTCTTCAAGTTTATTCACTCACCCACATAAGGAATTGTGTCACTATCATATCCATTTTCTGCTGCAACCACTGAATTAAAATGTTTCACTATTTTTTCCACAAGCATGTTCTCGCAAAAAACAAACACTTCTTTGGAAAGTCTTTTCCCGTCGATGTTTTGTATAGACAAAGGCTCAGGTTTTGTACATCCATGTAGATGGGAAAGCACAAACTTCTCCTTATTACATGCATGGACAGGGGAAATATCTGTGCAACCGAAACATTGTTCGCGAAGGTCGAGAATGCAAGATTCCACACAGTTTCCAAAATATGATTTCAGATACGGCGACACTGTTTCACACATAACTTTCGCATGCTCGATGCACACAAATATCTTCATAAAGTTCCGCCACGAACTTTCTGCGATGAACACTATCTCCAGGGAACCGTAAGCTGGTTTTTTCCTTATAATGATCTGACGGCGATTGTACAGTGTGGTTATCAGCAATTCATGTTGCTCACTTAGTGGGTAGGAAACACGAGGCTGCTCACCTGGAATAGCGATGTAATTGTCGATTACTGGAAACAATTCCTGAAGAGCGTGCCACTCCTGCAACTGTAGTTCAAAGTAGTACAGGTGGCCCGGTTCTAAATCCTCATTTGGGGCTCGAATCATCATGTGGGGCTCGCAGTGGTGCCAACTCACCCCCCGAAAATTTCACCAACTGATATTTTGAAGCCTTTCACGGTGTATGTTAACCTCACAAGCAGTGTTGCTAACTCGGCGTAGCCTTTTATGGTGTATGTTAACCTCACCAGCAGTATTTCCAACTCGGCGTAGCCTTTCACGGTGTATAATTTTTTTAGCTTTTTTTTTTGTGTGTGAGTGTACATGTGTTTGGGCGAGGCGTAGCCTTTTATGGTGTATGTTAACCTCACCAGCAGTATTTCCAACTCGGCGTAGCCTTTTATGGTGTATGTTAACCTCACAAGCAGTGTTGCCAACTCGGCGTAGCCTTTTATGGTGTATGTTAACCTCACAAGCAGTGTTTCCAACTCGGCGTAGCCTTTCACGGTGTATAATTTTTTTAGCTTTTTTTTGTGTGTGAGTGTACATGTGTTCGGGCGAGGCGTAGCCTTTCACGGTGTATGTTAACCTCACAAGCAGTGTTGCCAACTCGCTTTACAAAAACACTCGCTGAAATGGCGCTCGCTGAAATAGCGCTCGCTAAAAATGGGCGCTCGGGGTCAGTTCTCGGAGAGAGGTTAATTTAACCTAATTTTTTTTTACCTCTGTCTTCCACATGTATGTAATGCGATTTGAGGAGAAGAGGGTGAATTAACCTTATGGCTGACAATGTTCTATAAAATAACAATTCCTATGAACTCTGTAAATTTCCGAACATATGTTGTATTCACACTTTTACATATCTTCGAGTGTACATTACAAATCTGCAAACAGATTGTGGCTAACTCGTACTGTTTAAGAGATGAACCTACTTCCGGTTGCTATTTTGGATTTCCGAGCATAGGTTGTATTCATACTTTTACTTATTTTCGAGTGTACATTACAAATCTGCAAACAGATTTTGGCTATCTCGTACCGTTTAAGAGATAAACCTACTTCCGGTCGCCATTTTGGATTTCCGAGCATAGGTTGTATTCACACTTTTACTTATTTTCAAGTGTACATTACAAATCTGCAAACAGATTTTGGCTATCTCGTACCGTTTAAGAGATAAACCTACTTCCGGTCGCCATTTTGGATTTCCGAGCATAGGTTGTATTCACACTTTTACTTATCTTCGAGTGTACATTACAAATCTGCAAACAGATTTTGGCTATCTCGTACCGTTTAAGAGATGAACCTACTTCCGGTCGCCATTTTGGATTTCCGAGCATAGGTTGTATTCACACTTTTACTTATTTTCAAGTGTACATTACAAATCTGCAAACAGATTTTGGCTATCTCGTACCGTTTAAGAGATAAACCTACTTCCGGTCGCCATTTTGGATTTCCGAGCATAGGTTGTATTCACACTTTTACTTATCTTCGAGTGTACATTACAAATCTGCAAACAGATTTTGGCTATCTCGTACCGTTTAAGAGATGAACCTACTTCCGGTCGCCATTTTGGATTTCCGAGCATAGGTTGTATTCACACTTTTACTTATCTTCGAGTGTACATTACAAATCTGCAAACAGATTTTGGCTATCTCGTACCGTTTAAGAGATGAACCTACTTCCGGTCGCCATTTTGGATTTCCGAGCATAGGTTGTATTCACACTTTTACTTATCTTCGAGTGTACATTACAAATCTGCAAACAGATTTTGGCTATCTCGTACCGTTTAAGAGATATTCCAAAATTATATATATATTTGATAAGCGACAACAACAGAGCCATCTCTGTACAAATGTTGGAACTCGATGAATGCTTGAGTGGGACAAGTTATTTTTTTTCAGTACGTCAACATTTTTAATTTTTTTTGCCAGTGAATGGGTTAGGTGACTTGCAACGACGAAGGCCTTCTAGCAATACGAACTTAGCTTATGCCGGCGTAATTCGCTAAAATATCTTTAAATTTGCATATTTCTCATACCGCCGTATCTTGTTCTATTAGACCTCTTCAAGAAAATCGCCAATTAGTGAAAACTAATTGAGCACAACAGCAAAAGAGGTGCTAATAGGGCAAGCATACAATGATATGGGGATATGTGAATTGTCGGTTTCTTCGATTCAGATAAATGGATCGAATTGAAACTGGGATATTTTGCATTTTTTTTATATGATAGCTAAAATAACAGAGATTTTGATTGGCTAATAATTTATACGTGGTGTTTTCTGATTGGTTTAAGTAAGCAAAATTTCTATTGGCTGTCTAAAGCCGGAGCACAGCGCTGATTTCTCACCTTTGCTGGATTGGCAGAGGAACCCACATGGCGGGGGATAGAACCTGAACGGGCTCCACCAAAGTATAGGAGACTAGAAGCATATAATTTGGCGAAAAAACCTAAGTAAGGTCATAGAGAATATTTCAAAAAAAGATTTTTTTTAAAAAAAAAGTTAACAATTATATTTTGCATTGCACAGCATTGGATATTAAATAACATACCCCCAAAAAATCTCTGCATTATGCGTTCTGTAAAAAATTGCCCTACGTGCCAAACTGCTGTGTCAAGTAAACATTTTCAAAGGCACTGTCGTACTTGTGTGCCGGGAAAACAAATATGTGCGACCAAACTGTGCTCTAAGTGTGGAAAAAATATTTCTATTCCCAACTTCAAGCGACACCAGCTTACTTGCAAGAGCACTGGAACATCTCTACCGCAACCTTCCAAGCGAAAGGTAGAAGTAACCTCTCTCGATGCATCGCCACCTGCCAAACGCGTCAAGCTGGCGAAGAAAGCAGACCGGTTTGCGTTTGAGCATTTATTAGAAGACTTTGACATAACATCAGACAGCTTCTGCGATGTGCGTAGTTTTCTGGGGAGCGAGCGAGCTAAGATAATATCCATCCTCAACGATGCATTGGCCACACACTCCACTAAATTCTATGCTGTGCTATGCTGCAAGTATAAGAAACCGTCTGATAAAATATATAAATTCTTCCATGCCACAAAAGCAAAAACACTGCATCAGGCAGATGTCACTGACCTCGACAGCATCTACGACAAGTTTGTCGAGGAGCTTGTGGCAAAGCACGAGGAGCATCAGGCTGAAGGCTCGGGCGGTTCGCTGTGTGGCGACCCCCACAAACTTTGTTTGAAACTTAACAAATTCCTGCCACTGGCAGGGTCTAGCTATATTGCCCTGCCACCCGAGGTTAAAGCAAAAAAAGCTATTCTCAATATTCAGAACAAAGACACCAAATGCTTCCTCTGGTCGGTGCTGGCAGCATTGCACCCTATACCTTGGGAAAAGAGTCCACGCCGTGTTGCACACTACAAGCAGTATGAGTTGGAACTGGAGGATGCAATGGCGGGGATTGCCTACCCTGTAGAAGTCTCGCATATTCGCAAGTTTGAGGTTCGTGCTCGTGACTTGTTGGGCCTGCAATTAGCCATCAATGTTTACGGTCTCGAGAACAAACATGAGGTCTACCCCATCCGCGTGAGCAACGTGAGCAACAACAACGAGGCACGAGAAATCAACCTCCTGCTCATCAAGGACGAAACCCATCACCATTACACCCTCATTCGCTCGCTCTCTCGGCTTGTTTCGAGCCAACGGAGCAGTGATAGTCACCACGTCGAGGTGTGTCGCAGGTGCTTGTCTACATTTCGCAATCGAGAACAGCAGGATTACCGGCGCATCAGAGGTCCCAACATTGCTGCTGAGAAGCTAGCTCGCCACATGCTCTACTGTGGTACCAACAAGCCTGCACGAACTATCCTGCCCGAACCTGGTGCAGTAGAGTGCTTTCGCAGGCACAGTGCTATGGTGAAGCATCCTGCCTATATTGTAGCAGACTTCGAGGCCTTTCTTCAACCTCTGTCTAACTGCGAGCCCAACCCCGAAACATCCTCTACCATTCCTTTCCAAATCCACGAGGCCTCGAGTTACTCCTATGTTGTGGTGTGGCGAGACCAACATATTGCCTCCGAGCCCTATGTGTATCGCGGTCCCGACCCGGTCAAACACTTCCTGGAGAGAATGCAACAGGAAGCCATCAAGATAGGGAAGGTGCTGTTGGCCCCCAAGCCCATGCTGCCTCTGTCTCCCAAAGACAAGCATCAGCACGAAATAGCTCTAAATTGTCCTGTTTGCAACTCGGTCTTCACTGACGATAACAAAAAGGTCCACCACCATGACCATTATGGGACCGGAAGCTACATTGGCCCGTGGTGCAGCAGGTGTAACTTGAGAGCCAGGGACTCGCGCTTCATACCGGTCTTTTTTCACAATGGCTCGGGATATGATTTCCATCACTTGGTCACACATCTAGGGTACGACAATGCAAGAATCAATGTCCTGGCACAAAACGAGGAGCGTTATATTAGCGTCAGCAAGTGGGTGCCGATCCCCGGCGACTCAAAAAACAGGAGCATCGAGCTTCGGTTCCTCGACTCTCTGAGGTTCCTCCAGGCAAGCCTGGATGCTCTTGCTGGGAAGCTCAGAGACGACCAACTAGCCATTACCACATCAAGTTTCCCGAACTTAGATGTCGCACTCATCAGACGTAAAGGGGTCTACCCCTACGAATACGTCACCGACCCTTCCAAGTTCGAAGAAGAGTTGCTGCCTCCCCAGGATAAATTCTACAGCCAGCTGAGAGGTTCAGGTATTACCGACGAGGAGTACAAGCATGCTCAGTCTATGTGGGTCAAGTTGGGTTGCCGAACTTTTGGTGATTACCACGATGCATACCTGAAGCTTGATGTGACGCTTCTTGGCGATGTGTTCCAGGCGTTCCGGGCGACTGCGATAAACATTTACAACCTGGACCCTGTATATTTTTACAGCCTTCCTGGACTGGCATGGTCGGCCATGCTCCTGCTGACTAAAGTTAAACTTTCCCTTATCTCCGATATTGATATCATGCTTTTCATCGAGAGAGCTATCCGGGGCGGCATGGTCCAAGTGTCGCAACGCTTCGCACACGCCAACAATCAGCACATGGCCACTGGTTACGACCGCTCCCAACCATCAAGCTACATCATGTACACTGATGTGAATAATCTTTACGGGCACTCCATGATGCAGCCACTCCCAACAGGACAGTTTGAGTGGGTTGATCCTTTATACCACGACATCGAAAAAGAGTGCGACGAGTTTGGGTTTTTTGCCGAGGTGGACCTTGACTTCCCCGAGAAGCTGCAGGATACATTCTGTGACCTTTCGCCTGCTCCGGAATTCAAGTGTCCACCTGGCTCAGATCAACCAAAGCTCGTCATGGACTTGGAGCCCAAAAAGCGTTATGTGCTACACTACCGGAACCTCCAGTGGTTAATGCAGCAAGGGGTCTCGGTCAAAGCAGTTCACCGCGTGCTCTTGTTCAGGCAGTCTCCATGGTTGAAGCCGTACATCGAACTGAACACCGAACATCGCACTGCTGCCACTTCGGAACTTGATCGCGATTTTTTCAAATTAATGAACAATGCGGTATTTGGGAAGACCATGGAGAATGTGCGAAATCGCGTTGATGTGAGGTTGGTGACGAAGAAAACACAGTGTCGTCGACTTGTTGCAAGCTCGCTGTTCAGATCTCGAACAATTTACAACGAACAGATGTCTCTGATTCACATGAACCGGGGCGAGGTGCTACTCAACAAGCCCATCTATGTGGGAGCTGCAGTTTTGGATCTGAGCAAGTTGTGCATGTTCGAGACATATTACGACATACTACGTGCACACTACAACCACAATATCTCACTCCTCTACACAGACACAGACAGCTTGGTGTACCATGTTCGCACGGCCGATGCGTATGGTGATATAGCCAAAGTTCCAGCTCTTGTCAAGCTCTTCGACACATCGGGCTATCCCCAGCCAAACCGGTATGGAATTCTGCCCCGAAACAAAAAAATACCCGGCAAACTCAAGGACGAGAAAGACGGGGATGTGATTGTGGACTTTGCTGGACTTCGTGCCAAAGCCTATGCGATCCGGGCTGAGGGTTCTGTAACAAAAAAGGCAAAGGGTGTAAGCAGGCAAGTGGTTCGGGAGCACCTCAAGTTTGAGGATTACCTCGAGTGCCTCAGAACAAAATCGCCCATTCTACAAAAAGAGCATCGTATCCAAAGCGTCGATCATGTGCTTACAACTAATATTGTCAGGAAAGTTGCTCTGGATGCACACGACGACAAGAGGTGTATTCTTGAATGTGGGGTCCATACACTTCCGTGGGGCCACTATCGCCTGCAAACTAGTAAGGCCTGCCCAGAGTGCAACAAAAAGTAATAGGCAATGCAAAATGAAAAAAAAATCAATTTTAATTTACTTCAACTTCCTCGATTACATGCATGGCACAGCAAAATTAAACTTCTGGGAAACTGCTTATTGTAGTTTGTACTTGTGTATATAAAATTCCACATTTCTTATTGTGTGCTATTTTTTTAATTTTTTTTTTTGTATCTAAAACTGTTCAGTTACTCTTTCATTCTTGACGTCATACACAAATGTTTTCTCTGCAATAAGAATGACACTGCACAGAGTATCTGCAGGCAACGCGTCGTGGAACTCGCATACAATCTTGATGTTGGTACGATCGTTAACAACCACCTGTTTTCTTTTAGATGTGTTGATGACAAACATGGGTCTGCGAGCTATGAACTCGTCGGGGTTGTAGTACACGTCCACATTGCCGGAGGTCACTCTCTTGTAAGCTGTGTACGCCTCGTAAAGTTTCAGGTAATCATCGTTTGTAATGTTTAAGTTATAATTCTCGCGTGGAAAAACTTCATTCCTTCCATTTTTGAGGTAAACATTCTTAATTTTGCAATTATCGAACTGGCTAGAATCTTTCTCTTGGTTATTATCTTTCCCCGTCTGGAAGAGCACGACGGTAAACTCTGGCATATCGTACCGGATGCTGTTGAACTGCGTAGTAACATCAAATTCAAAATGGCTGCCAGAAGCAGGTTTCTGCACGCACTGGTAGCCGTAAAATTGGATGGGTACTTGGGGGTTCTTCAAAATATCGGCTTTGTACTTGAGACCGTAGTTAGATTCGTATTCTACCACAGGCATGCGCAGCTCCATGAACTGGATGACGCACTTGGCTGCGTCGGGTAGTGTGTTGGCAAGTGCTGCACCGTCTGCACCCAAGGTGCTGTAACGCATCAGCACATCGTTGTCATTGGCGCTTCTGCGAAAAGTGACGCGCAAGCCACCCTTCCACATAATCTCCGTGTAGTCGGAGAAGAAGCCTGGAAGCAAGCGCATGGGAAACAGTACTGTGTGGCTTCGAGTTTTGATTTTTGTATCTGCTTCGAATCCCCCTGCCTGGTAATATGCCGCATCGCTCTTGGAGAGTTTCAGTGTTCCCACAGCTGTAGAAGTAATCCCGGGGTAGTCAACCCTATCGATGACGGTGCCATGCTTTCTAACTTCCACTTGCGAGAACAGATGCGGCACAAAATTGTCCACAAGTTTTAAATTTGCATTGGCGTTAAATGCTTCCCCGTTGTCTCTCTTCACCACATCAAACTTGATATACAAATCAGCTCTGTGAGGGTGAATGAACCCATCCCCGACGTCCACATCGTATTCGATCTCCCTGTTCGGTTCGTTCAAATTGGCGAACGTGCGACGATTGGGTGGGAAAGATTGCAACTCGTAACTTTCGATTTGCTCCATGATTGTTATTTATTATACGTTAATCTCCACGACGGCGGTGGTAGTAGCTCCGGCAAAATTCACCACCTCATCTTTTTCGTTTGTCACTGCCAATTCTATGTTGTCTATGCGATTACGAGATATAGGGAAGTATATCGGTGGTGAGGGTGTGTATATAATCGGTTCCATGAATTCAGAGTTTGGTTTGAACGTAGCGATGATACCTGTCTGCTTGTGGCTGCCTGGGATGCCATCCGAGGATTTGGTGATCATGCCTTCTGCCACGTTGCAATGTATGTTCAGAGTTTCGATGGCTAGAAATTTAGGAATGTTGGCACCGATGTGCTTGATGCCAGGTTCGAGCTTTGTGTTGTTCTCGAATCCCAGAAGCTCTCCAACAGTGCCTAGGTCTACTGTTTCCGTAGCAGACACAATTTCAACTCTGTGAGTTACAGAATTTTGAGATAGCAGTATATTTCTTGGCAATTGGGCTTGCAAGGTAGACAGATTGTACTGTCCTGGCGTGATAACTATTTTTTCATTTCCAACAGTAATTTTGTTATTGTGCTCCGTGACATTGGGTATCAGGTACATGCTGTAGAATGCACGAAGAGCAATAGATTTAGGATAAATGATGTCGTCATGCAACGCGAGTTTCAAGACCGAAGTCTCGCTGGTGAGATGGAACACTCCCATGGTGTTTTAGGTACCACAATGCTTTCTGAAAATGCTCCACTGAGGGGTTATTTATTTTAGACATGTATGCGAGAACGGAAAGGCATAGGTGGCCGCAGTTAACATCGGTGAAACCCTGGATGCGTTTGTCATTGTAGTAGAGGTTGGCAACACTGAGATACTTCACCAACCTGGCAGGCGGTGTGCCACCGAACGAATCGAAAACAAATGCATTGTTATCGTCAATTTTGAGGTAGCATATCCAATGTGTACCAGGATTTTTGTAACTGTCCAGGTTGACCACGCCATACTCCTTTTTCTTCACAGCAGAGGGTAGAGAATCGGACATGAAAACACCCCTGAAGTTCCTTATTCCCAACAGTTCGATCAGAGATTCAATATCGAAGTTGGACAGGGCTTCTTCTTTTTTTTATATTTCTTCAAAGCATCGAGGTTGCTTTTTCGCTTTTTGGTCACACCTTTCCCCTTCTTTTCCATAGCCAGGTTGTGACGTTTCTGTTCTTCCAGCTCGGCCTTGTTCTTTTTTGCATCGATGACGGTTTTGGCAATGGCAGCACTGCCTCCTGCCAAGCTGCCCACTGCACCCAAAGCTGCCAAGATGGCCGGAATGCTGAATATGAAACCTCCAATCTTCTGCTGCTTCCGCGAATGTTGCAACTTTTTCAATTGTGGAGTGCTGAGCAGCAATTTCATTCCGTGTCCTTTAGACAAGCATGAACGTTTCTTCTCGCGTTGTTTCTTGGTGAGTAACCCATCGAGGGCACCCAGCGTTTTCAGATTCGAATATGGTATCTGGTACACGACGCCCTTGGGCTTCATGATGTAATTTTTTTTTTACGGTATGTTATTTTATATATGTTCAGAGATTTTTTGTTTTCCCTCCCGTGTAATTTTTTTTACGGTATGTTATTTATATATACTTTGCAGCTATTAAACAAATTCTATTATGTGCTTTGTTTTCTTACCAAGAAGTTCTTTTGTCCCCTTGTACACGATTCGAGTTGTACTCTCGATTAAAATAGATAGCTTCTCGTCGGATAACATGCTAGCGTATCGATCTGGTAAAAATAGACTGTATTGTCCGTTGAGCAACAGACGTACTTTGGGACCATACTGGGTTGCAACAATTGAACCGGAAGTTATTGCGTAAGGTTTGTCCACTTCCAATTCCTGAATTTTTACATACTCGACTGACAAATTTAGCATTTGTTTTAATGCCTGGACGTCACTAATTTTTTCACCCATATCGAAGAAATATTTTTTTGGTCTCGTAGATTTTTTACAGTGTGTTATTTATAGAAAAAAGTTTTGGCATTGCCTAATGCGATGAGGTGATCGATGATCCTACTGGTTTCAGCATTTGAAGCATACCAGTCGTCTGTATATCATGTCCTCCCCTGTCTCCACTCGTGAAGTTCGTCCATCTTATCAGCCAATTTTTCATCAGCAGCCCGAAAAAGAGCATAGGGAGAAGAAGAAGATTTTACATCGCTTATTTTTCTCAGATGATCCAGAAGTAGCATTTCACAGGGCAAGCGAAATTGTGGTGTTATTTTAACTAAATCAATAAGCTTTTTAACATCCTCGTGACTATCGTCGAAAGTAAATGTAAATATTTTGTATAACACTTCTGTTGGTAAGTCTGTTATATGCGTAGACATTTTTTACTGTATGTTATTTAATTACAGCCCCCACCCCAATTTTCGTTTTGTATTCATGGCAATGGTCGTGCCCAATGCTGCAACCCGTTCACCCAGCGAGGCGTCTCTGCTGACGAGTCTCCCAAACGCGGCATGCTCCAATTTTTTATCAGCATCGTGACGCGCATCTAAATTCGTATATGTGTTGTAAGCAATGTCGTGATCCTTGCATGCAGCATCCAGCAGATTTACCCCCTTGTCACCTCTCTCCAGTCGCCGTTCCAGTTTAGTACCCGGTCCGCAGTATTGGTAACCTGGTAGGTGCATCTCGAAGGGTAGCTTGTTGATGATGTCGTTCACGAGACCTCGACCCTCGGCCACATTCCAGAATTTGGGAGGCAGGGTGTTGATGATTTTGATAAGGTAACCTATACCTTTGTTGTCGTTGACAATAAAGTTGCTAAGCTTGGTGCTAATCATGTCCATGATGCCCACTTTCTCGTTGTGGAAGTTGCGATTGCCTGCATTTTCCTCGCCTGCGATAACCAGCAATCGATCTACAAGCTTCCTTACGTCGTCTACCCAAACAAACTCTTTAGGTAGGGTATTGTAGAGTTTGACACCGCTGCCAGTCTTGAGCTGGTTCCATATTGGCTTGATGAGGTTCCTGTATTTTTCTCCACTGCTTGATTTTACGCGATTCTGTGTTGCATCGTTGTTTTGGTACAGGGCATCCGTCATGATTAAAATTTCTGTGTAACTTTGGTAATCCTCGTCTGTGTAATCTTTAGGTTGCTTTTTGGTGATAAGTTCCCACAGGCCCACAGTGCCAGGATACCTAGTCCAGCTGTTCTTCTCGCCCAAATTAATTTTCACGTCGTCACCTTCGAACGTAACTTTTGACTTTCCAATTTTCCAAACCACACCCTCGTTAAGTTCCACAGAGGGGTACAATCCAAACACCTCGTCCTTTTCAAATTTCCCAGTGCTCAGGTAATCTCTCGCCAACGGACCTAATTCAACTACCTTGTCCGAAGAGGTACTGCCTAGAACCTGACGTCTCAGAGGTGCAGCTCCAAGTTCGAACGGGGTAGTGTGAATACTGGATATCGGTGTAGGCACAGCATAATTTCGAGCAGCAAGTGGCACGAGCTCGTTGATTAAATCTTTATTTTGCTCGGTAACATCTTTGATGTCTTTACCTAGTCCACTTATAGCATCAATAATAGGTTGGTCCTGTCGCTTTTTCTCTTCGTAAATTCCGCGATTCTCTGATTTCCAACCCCTGAAGCGTTTGGCCAGGTAGTCGCGCAGCTTCAAGTTGTCGTCTGCGAGTTTGCGTTTCATCATTTGTTATTTATAATACGTCAAGACGTTTCTTGTAACGTCGCAACGTTTAGAAAGTTGTTTATTTTGTTTCTGTATTTTCCGTCATTGGGTTTCCTCGTCATGTCTATCGTGGCGAATCCGAAATCATCTTGATTCCAGCATGAAGAGCAAAATTTGGAAAACTGATTGTAGTTCATGTCCCCGCCTACATAATCATCGTAAGCATGTTTTAAATTGGTGTGGTCTTGACGAAACAAGCAAATAAAATTAGCGTTGTCTCGGAGAAGCTGCTTGGGAATTTTAGAAAAAGTCTGAGCAAGGTAGAAGCAGTCCATGCCTCTGTGCCGCCCCTGTGTAAAAAAATTGCGAATTTCGTTATGGTTCTCCAGGATGACATCGTCGAAGACCACCACCGAATTTTCATGGCAGCAGTCTAGTGGCATTACTTCGGAGGCAAAAGTAGCTATGCTCAGCCCTTCGTACAGTTTTGTCAGCTGTTGATATTTTGCTTGCTCCAAACTTTTGGAAAAAACATACAAGTGCCTGTTCTTCCAATCTAACCAGTCGGGAGCAAGAAGAAAATTATCAATAAGTAAAGTTGTTTTCCCACACCCTGAAGGTCCGACAATAAGGCAGCGAATGTTGTCCGGCAACAGTTCGCCGTTTTTCCTAGCCTGACGCTCCGGGGGAAAATCTGGTAGTCGCCTCACCACATCCCAAGCACCCGTTACACAATCACCTCGTTTGCATCGATCCAACTTTTTTCCTCGAGTCCCAGCCATTTCACCAACAGTTTGTCACCTTTTCTACGTAATACTTTTTCGATAAGATACGTATTGGGGTATTTTGTTTTAGAGAGTTCCTCCTCGTAGAATCGCCCTTTCAAAATTTCGTCGCGATTATCTTTTATTATATACGTGTGACGGTTACCGGGTAACAATCGAGCAACAGTGAAAAGTTCCGTACTCCAGTTTTTGGTAAAGCCTTTTTCAAACATGCGCTTAAATTTACTAATTCTTACTTGGTCTCCAATTTTGAATTTCGGTTTTTTGTTAGTGGGCCGGTACTTGGGGCAATAAACAGTAGAGATCAGTCGTGCCTCATCAGACTTGCTGACATCGGCAGGCTTCATGCGTATCGTGCTATGCAAACTGTGATTATAGTCGTTTACGAGTTCCGGAAGCACATTGACCCACTTGTGGTTACCTTGAAGCGTGAATCGTTTCCACATGCGTGTTTTGAGAGTACGGTTAAAACGTTCCACTACGCTGGCTTTGATGTGACTGAAAGTCGAGTAATGTTGAATATTTTGTTTCTGAACAAACTGTTGAAATATCGAGTTGTAAAATTCCTTTCCGTTATCCGTTTGAAGAAATCGAGGTCGCCTGCCACTTTCATTGAAAATAGTTTTGAATGCTTCCATTACGCACACACCTGTTTTAGCCTTGAGGGGCAAAGCCCACGCAAATTTTGAAAATGTATCTATAACAGTAAGAAGATACTTGTATCCTTTGTTGATTTTATGTAAATTTTTCAGGTTGCCGCTACTCATTTCCACAAGGTCAGCCTGCCAAAGGTCATCCACGCCTTTGGTCACCACCGCCAGTCGTTTGTAGTTTCGTCGTGCAGGTTTATGCAGCTCGTTCACGATACCCTGCCTAGACATGGCGCGAAAATAAGAATATAGCCTGGATGGGATTTCTGGCTGCAGACAATGCTGGGTTTTCTATATACAGCTTGTCACCTATTTCTATGTCGATAATTTGAGTGGCATCTTCGGCATAGGCAGTCTCGCGACTTTCGGGGTGTGTGAAATCGACCAGCTCAACTCCTCTTATTTTAGGCTCATCGCCAATGTTCGTCACGGTCATGATTGGGTAGTGGGTTGCGTGAGGCAAAGACCAGTAGGAAACCTTGACGAACTGAAGTGTGCCAGCGAGGAAAAATTGATGATAAGCTTTTGCAGGAGTCAACATGTAGAGTTTGTAACCTGGATTGAAAGGGGAGGAGAACTCTCTGTTTGGTATGCTGTACAGTTCGATGACAATCGTAGACTTGAGATTGTCGATGCTGGCATTTAAAGTGTTTACGTTGGTTCGAACCTCGGTCTCTATATCCTCCAATCTGCCATTCACCGATTCCAGGTGTTCCTCGATAGCGTGAACAACAGTGTCGTAGTTTGGTTTGATCTTTACATCGACAATAAGGCTCTTGAATTTTTCATTTAAGTCATGTAGTTGGGTGCTGAAATTAGCTATAGTCGATTCCTGACTTGCCTCGATACTCCCAATTTGCTCTTTCACGCTGGCAATAATCTGCTGCAGGCTTTCTACAAGCGTCAACTTGGAGCTCTGTATTACAAGGTCGTGGACCTGGGTTCTAATTTCCGCAAACAATTCATGCAGCTCGGTGATGTTCTGGTTGGTAGGTAAAGTCGCGACAGACCCCCGTATCGATTCAATTTCGGATTGGATGTTTTTGATGTCGTCGGATTTGAGTATTCGGTTGAGAGTTCTCTTCACGCTTTTCAATTCCTGAGAGGTAGGCAGGGTGGCCACCGTGTTTTGGAGCGATTCCAAAGCTTTTTTCACCGCGTCTAACTCGGAGGCATCGGCAGCAGCACGTATGCCTTCTTGCAGTTGTGTTATGTCATCCTGGGTGGGAGTAGATTGTTGCAGGGTTTCCAACTTAGTCTGTATGTCGTCGATCAAGTGATGGAAATGAGACAACTCGGATTCTGCATTCAGATTTTCCAGTTTGGCGATTTGCTGTTGAACGTTGGCCAGTGTATCCCTGATGCCCGGCAGTTTGGTTTCCAGCTCATCGTGAACGTTCGCCAGATCATTTCTAATGACAGCAAGTGCATCCTCAATATGGGTTATGGTGCCTTGCAGCTTCCCGAAATCCTCGTAGGTCTCAAGTTGGACTTTGATGTTGGCCACGCTACGGGCAATGGCGTTCAGTTCGCTAGACGACGGTAGATTGTTGATAAAATCCTCCAGTGTTTGGAGTTTAGTTTTTACTTCGTTGATGGCCGCATGCAAAGCGTCCGTTTGTAGCTCAGCCTTGATGCTTTCC